>NC_088392.1:9940625-11225000 GCF_037993035.2 Macaca fascicularis | reverse complement strand
AATAAACATATGTATGCATGTGTCTTTATAGTAGAATGATTTATAATCCCTCAGGTATATACCCAGTAATGGAATTGCTGGGTCAAATGGTATTTCTGGTTTTAGATCCTTGAGCAATTGCCACACTGTCTTCCCAATAGTTGAGCTAATTTATACTCCCACCAACAGTGTAAAAGCATTCCTATTTCTCCACATCCTCTCCAGCATCTATTGTTTCCTGACTTTTTAATGATCACCATTCTGACTGGCATGAGGTGGTGTCTCATTGTGGTTTTGATTTGCATTTCTCTAATGACCAGTGATGATGAACTTCTTTTCTATGTTTGTTGCCTGCATAAATGTCTTCTTTTGAGAAGCGTCTGTTCATATCCTTCACCCACTTTTTGATAGGGTTGTACGTTTTTTTCTTGTAAATTTGTTCAAGTTCTTTGTAGATTCTAGATATTAGCCCTTTGTCAGATGGATAGATTGCAATAATTTTCTCCCATTCTGTAGGTTGCCTGTTTACTCTGATGATAGTTTCTTTTGCTGTGCAGAAGCTCTTTAGTTTAATTAGATCCCATTTGTCAATTTTGGTTTCTGTTGTCATTGCTTTTGGTGTTATAGTCATGAAGTCTTTGCCCATGCCTATGTCCTCAATGGCATTGCCTAGGTTTTCTTCTAGGGTTTTTATGGTTTTAGGTCTTACGTTTAAGTTTTTAATCCATCTTGAGTTAATTTTTGTATAAGATGTAAGAAAGGGGTCCAGTTTCAGTCTTCTGCATATGGCTAGCCATTTTTCCCAACACCGTTTATTAAATAGGGAATCCTTTCCCCATTGCTTGTTTTTGTCACGTTTTCCAAAGATCAGATGTTTGTAAATGTGTAGCATTATTTGCGAGGCCTCTGTTCTGTTCAATTGGTCTATACACCTGTTTTGGTACCAGTACTGGTACCAGGCTGTTTTGATTACTGTAGGCTTATAGTATAGTTTGAAGTCAGGTAACGTGATACCTCCAGCTTTGTTTTTTTTGCTTAGGATTGTCTTGGCTATACAGGCTTTTTTTATGTTCCATATGAAATTTAAAGTAGTTTTTTCTAATTCTGTGAAGAAAGTCAATGGCAGCTTGATGGGGATAACCCAAAGGAATAATCTGGATTTTATCATATCTTGGAAATATCTTGGAAATATTGTTCATTCAGGCATATCTTAGAAATGTTATTGGTTCAGTTCTAGACCACCACAGTAAGGCAAATATCAAAATAAAAAGACTCAAACAAATTTGGAGGTTTTCTGGTGCATATAAAAGCCATGTTCACACTCTGCTGTAGTCTATTAAGTGTCAATATCATTATGTCTGAAAAACAATGTAATTCCTTCATTAAAAAGTAATTTATTGCTAAAAATGCCAATGATCATCTGAGACTTCAGTGTGTAGTAATATTTTGCTGGTGAAGGGTCTTGCCTCAATGTTGATGGCTGCTGACAGATCAAGGTGGTGGTTGCTGAAAGTTGGGATGGGTGTGGCAACTTTTAAAAACAACACAACAGTGAGTTTGCCACATCTATTGAGTCTTCCTTTCATGAAAGATTTCTCTGTGGCATGTGATGATGTTTTATAGCATTTTATCCATAGTAGAACTTCTCTCACAATTGGGATAAACAAAGTTTACGTAATATTCTAAATCCTTTGTTGTCATGCCAACCATGTTCACAGCATCTTCATCGTGAGTAGATTCCGTGTTAAGAAACCACTTTATTTGCTTATGCATAAAAAGAAACTTCTCATTTGTTAAAGTTTTACCTTGAGATTTCAGAAATTCAGTCACATCTTTAGGTTCCACTTCTAATTCTAGTTATCTTGCTATTTCTATCACGTCTGCAGTTCCTTCCTCTGCTGAAGTCTTGAACTCCTCAAAGTCATTCATAAGAGTTGAAATCAACTTCTTTCCAATTCCTGTTTGTGGATATTTTGACCTCCTCCAATGAATCAGAAATGTTCTTCATCTAAAATGCTGAATCCTTTCCAGAAGGTTTTCAACTTACTTTGGCCAATTCCATCAGAGGAATCACCATTTGTGGCAGTTACAAACTTATGAAATGTATTTCTTAAATAATAAGACTTGAAATTCTGAATGACTCATTGACTCACGGGTGGCAGAATGAATGTTGTTGACAATTATCACCAGGTATAATGGTCATACCTGTAATGCCGGCACTTTGGGAGGCCAAGGTGGGTGGATTGCATGAGTCCAGGTATTTAAGATCAGCCTGGGCAACATGGTGAAACCTTGTTTCTACAAAAACTACAAAAAAAAAAAAAAAAATAGCTGGCTGTTGTAGCACACGCCTGTAGTCCCAGATACTTGGGAGGCTGAGGTGGGAGAATTTGTGGAGCCTTGGAGATAGAGGCTGCAGTGAGCCATGATCATACCACTGCACTCCAGCCTGGGCAACAGAGTGAAACCCAGTCTCAAAAAACAAAACAAAAACAACAATCACCTCCTTGCACATTTCCATCAGAGCTCTTGGGTAACCAGGTATATTGTCAATGAATTCTAATATTTCAAAAGGAATCTCTTTTTCTAAGCAGTAGGTCTCAACATTAGGCTTAAAATATTTAGTAAACCATGCTGTAAACAGATGTGCTGTCATCCAGGCTTTGTTATCCTGTTTATAGAGTACTGGCAGAGTAGATTTAGCATAACCTTTAAGGGCCCTACGATTTTTGGAAAGGTAAATGAGCATTGGCTGCAACTTAAAGTCACCAGTTGTGTTAACCTATAACAGGAGAGCCAGCCAATCCTTTGAAACTTTGAAGTCAGGCAATGACTTCTCCTTTCTAGCTATGAAAGTCCTGAATGGCATCTTCTTCCAATAGAAGGCTGTTTTATCGACATTGAAAATATGTTTTTAGTACAGCTACCTTCATCAATGATCTTAGCTAGATCTTCCGGATAACTTGCTGCAGCTCCTACATCAGCACTTGCTGCTTCACCTTATACTTTTATGTTAGAGAGATGGCTTCTTTCCTTAAACCTCATGAACCAACCCATGCTAGTTTCAGACTTCTCTTCTGTAGCTTCCTCACCTCTCTATTAGAGTGAGAGCCTTGTTCTGGATTAGGCTTTGGCTTAAGGGAATGTTGTGGCCGGTTCGATCTTTTATCCAGACCACTCAAACTTTCTCCATATCAGCAACCCAGGCTATTTCACTGTCTTATGATTCATGCATTCACTGTAGTAGCACTTTTCATTTCCTTCAGAAACTTTTCTTTTTGCATTCTCAGCTTGGATAACTGTTTGGCACAAGAGCTGTTGCTTTTGGGCTACCTCTGCTTTCAGCATGCCTTCATCACTGAGTTTGTTTTTACCTTAATGATTTATTAATCATTTGTAGCTTTTGATTTCAAGCAAGAGATGTGCCACTCTTTGTTTCACTTGAACACTTAGAGGCCATTGTAGGGTTATTCATTGGCCTAATTTCAATATTGTTGTCTCAGGGAATATGAAGGTCTGAGAAGAGGGAGAGAAGTAGGAAATAGCTGGTCAGTGACATCAGAACACACACACAACATATTCGTCGATTAAGTTTAGCATCTTATATGGGCATGGTTTGTGGTGCCAAAAAACAATTACAATAGTGATATCAAAGATCATTGATCACAGATCACCATGGTAGATATAATAATAATGAAATGGTTTAAAATATTTTGAGAATTACCAAAATGTGACAGAGACATGAAGTGAGCACATGTTGTTGGAACAATGGAGGTGATAGACTCGCTTAACACACGGTTGTCACAGAATTTTAATTTGTAAAAAAATGCAATATCTGCAAAGCACCATGAATTTACATACAATAAAACAAGTTATGTCTGTAGTTGTTTTCAAGAATGCATTCAGAGTAGCCATGAGTCTGTTCTCTGTTGCTATCAGCCTGGTGCTTTCTTACTTGCAGGATAGTTTGAGCCCAAGTATATTTCTTGGGTTATAGTCTTTTTCACTCAGACCCTTGTAGACTTTTTTCCACTGTCCTCTAGCATTTACTGTGTCTGTGAAGAATTTCAATCTCTCCAATATCTCACTTTTCTACACAAATTGCTTTTGATTCTGTGATTTTTGTTCTTTTAAACACACACAAACACACACACACACATTTCTTTGACTATGAGATACGTTGAATGTGAAACAAAAAAAATAATGCTCGATTTATGTAGAATTGCGATCCTGGGAGAGAAAAACTACTTGACATTGGCTGACTGAAGGTTTAATACAAGTACTGAGCGAGTGGGTAGTGAATTTCATCAGCTTCTTGAAGTATTTCAAATCCTACTATTTGATTTTCAATAGGGTAATTTAAAAATTAGTTGACTATTTTAAGCATTTGAAATTATAAATCAGAAAGATATTAAAATTAAACTTTTCAAATTAATTCTCTATTCCCTATACCACTTAATTTCCAGTAAATTTTGTGTGTGTGTGTGTGTGTGTGTGTGTGTGTGTGTGTGTGGTTTTGTATTCAGATTAAATCTGTCCTTATAGCTAACAACCACCATAAAAATACTCCTTACATGAATACCAGATGAAGTTAAAGTAACATTTTATTACAGTTTTCATCAATATACTGTTACTGTCAAATATAAAAATGATAAATATTATGAGTGCTTAATTTTTAAAATTCAATAATTATTTGTTTCTTTTCTGTCCATCTTTCTCACAAAGGTTGCGTATATTTTTAGCTAGGTATTTTCCTTTGAGGATCTCAATTATTTTACACTTTCTGAAATGTTTTTGCAATTTAAAACATTAGAAGACTAGAGAAGATAAATTTAATACGATAAACTTTGTACATAACATCTGTTGTTACTCAACTTAATATGAATTACTTTTATTTTGAAGTATATATTTTGTAAACAAGAACTTTCAGATCTATACTGGACCTACCTCCAATGATTCATTCAAACATGAGTGGCATAAATCACTTACATTTACAAGGTATTTCCGAATTAGATAATTATATTCTTTGAGCCCACCAGAACATGCACTGGATAATATAGCAATAAATGTAGCTGAAAATGTATTCTTCTTTTTCATAATAGAAATGTCAACAGCCAGGGGATGCACAGAATAACTGTTCATTCAACAGCTGTTGTATTGTGAAAAGCACAATAGGTGTTTCATGATAAAAAGAGGTGGCCCAGTGGTACAGGTAGAACACTGGTGTGCATACTGTTACACAGAATGTGAAGAATGCCTCAAGGAGGAGACAATAAGGCATTTTGGATATTGAGAGAAAAGAAAAAATTGTTCAGGCTGGAAGGAAGGCAGAATTCAGAAAAATACGTTAAGAAAGGAGATAACATTTAAGCTGGGGATTAAAATATGGTTACCCTGGAACATGCAGAGATAGAGGTAAGAGAACGAGGTAGACAGAGGATTTGGATAATTCTAAATTGTGTACCAATCCTGCATAATTAATCAGACTATCTTTTACCTTGTGTGTGTGTTTTTTAATTCACCATTAATGTTGGCTTGCTTAATTCACCCCTCTAAAAAATAGGGTCAGTTTGCTCAGTATTTGAAAGCATATTTTATGTTCTTTTTATTTTTAAAGATCTTCAAAGACTCTTAATATGCTTTGTGTATTAGTCCATCTCACGCTGCTATAAGGACAAACCCAAGACTGAGTTATTTATAAAGGAAAGAGATTTAATTGTCTCACAATTCAGCATGGCTGGGGAGGCCTCAGGTAACTTAAACAATCATGGTGGAAGGGGAAGCAAACACATCCTTCTTCACATAGCAGCAGGAAAGAGAAGTGCAGAGCAAAGGGGGAAAAGCCCCTTATAAAACCATCAGACATTGTGAGAACTCACTCACTGTCAGGAGAACAGCATAGGGGAACTGCCCCCGTGATCTAATCACCTCCCATGAGGCCCCTCCCCCAACAAGTGGGGATTACAATTTGGATTACAATTCAAGATGAGATTTGGATGGGGACACGGAGCCAAACCATATTATTTTGTAAATCATTTTCAACAATAGACATGGAATTTCTGCTTGCTATTTTATACATATTGCTTATTGTCTTATACTGTACTTAAACATGTTGTTTATTGTCTTGAAGACACTTCATTACACATCTTTCATTGTATATCTGTGTGAATATTTTGTTAGTGTTTCTCCACCTTACTGGGAGGTGTGTAAGATTAGGGATCATTTATTTCTCACTGCATACTAATAACACAAAGCAGACCCTTAGCAGATGCTCAATACATGCTTGTTTAATTTATGTACAAATAATGGAGGGAAACGAACGTTGCTTCACACTCATTTTATCTAAAATAATGAAGATCACTCATTTTTTTTTCCATTTGGTATACCAAAGATACAAATACGCCTATTTACCTTACAACAAATGCATCAGTAGACTCAGAGCTTGAATTAATTTCTTTCAGAGTAAAAAGTTACATTTACATAGGATCTATAGATTTCTGAACATGATGTTCCAGGTTGTTAATTTGAAAATAGCTCTGTATGAGTAGAAAGATTTTAGTGTTTGAATATGACATTTGACTACATGATGAATGCATAGCTCCTCTCTCAGCAAAAAACTAGAGGCAGATTCAAGAGACCTTGTGAGAACACCAGAGCACAGTGGTCACGTGTGTGGAGCAAGACCATCTCAGGTTGAAACCCAGCTCCAGCACTTCTGGCAATGTGACCTCAGCAAATTTGTCTTCTCTTTGTTCTGCAGTTTTCCATGCTGCAAAGTGCTACTAGGTGATGATTCAATGAGTTAAATCATGTAAATAACTTACATGGGAAAACCTGAACCCATATCTTTTTCTTGTAGCCTACAAGAGAGTAGCAAACTGCCATCTTTGTTCCATTTGTTTCCAAATTCTGTTTTCTGATATGATTGTGCTTAAGACAGTCTAAACTCCTTAGCGTGACTTCAAGACCATTCAGGAGCAGCCTCTTGTATCTCCAGCATTTTCTTGTGTTACTTTCTATCCCTTGTACTAAATGCTCTATCCACAAGGAATTACATGCCCTTGACTCTGTTTTGTTTGAACGAGTTGCTGATAGTGGTATTTAAACATAGACCCATAGTATTCCTGTTCCTGAATTTTGTTAGGATAGATCCTCAGATACCATCTCCTGTAGTCATCATAGTTCTCAGGTTCAGAGTGGAGTTCAAGTCTATGTGCTCCCTTAACCTGCTGTGTACACTCTATGCTTGTACTTACCACATTCCATAAACATAAATGTATGTACACACACATAATCATATATATACACAATACACATATACATACATTAATACATATACCAATATATGCATGTGTATATATATGTATATACATGTACATGATACATAATTTGTCTCTACTTGTAAAGCAATCAGGGAAGGTTGTAAGACAGGATATTAAAGTATATAAGTTTTAAGATGGCTTTAAATGACTTCAAGGAAATGGCTGAGCTTATGGAGGATCAAGTACAGTAGGCCGTTTAGAATTTTTAAAGCCCTCTGATGCGTTGAAGAGCATGGCACTCATCATTGCAGCCTAGGCTGGTTCACTTGCAATGTTGCTTAAGAAACTATTGTAGCGTTATCTCATGATGGCTGAATATTTGAAGAGAACTAAAGAAAAGTTGTGGATGTATAACTCCAGGAACTCATTGCCTTAGTAACTGCACAAAAAGGGTACCATATGGAGTTGATTCAATTTGTGGTTGTTCTCCAAGAATGCATTTCCCAACCACCGAATCCCACACATGAGCTATGACTGTTTTGTAAATGTTCCTCTGAGGTTTACTTGGAGGAAAACTTCAGTGGGAAGAATTTGCCGTCTTTATTGCTGTCTCCTCAGTGCCAAATACCATATTGGTTTTTATTTTTATTTTTAATTTATATAAGTTATTATTGAGGCAAAGTTAACATAATATAAAATCAACCTTTTTTTTTTTTTTGTGAGACAGAATCTCACTCTGTCACCGAGGCTGGAGTACAATGGCGTGATCTCGGCTCACTGCAACCTCCACCTCCTGGGTTCAAGAAATGCTCCTGCCTCAGCCTCCCAAGTAGCTCTTGAAATTGAGAACTTTGAGTCCTCCAAGTTTGCTCTAATTTATTTTTTACTATTATGGCTACTTACAATTCTATATGAATTTTGGATCAGGTTTTCCCTTTTTTTTTTTTAAAACAGAAATTACATTCATTCTGTAGATCACTTGTGGCAGTGAGGTGTTGCTATCTAAACACTATGAAGTCTTTGAGTTGATGAACATATAATGCCTTTCTATTTATTTCTGCCTGCTTTAATTTATTTTGGCATTTTGTTTTGGTTTCAGTATACAAGTCTTGCATATTATTGGTTAAATGTATTGCTAAGTATTATATTCTTTTTGATCTGTTACTTTCTTATTTCATTTTCATATTATTAATTACTACTGCATGGAAATGCAACTGATTTTTTGTGTGTTGATCTTGTATTCCGCCACTTTGATAAATTTACTTTTTAGTTTCATATATTTGTGTGTATGTGTGTGGGTTTTTAAAGAATACCTATGTATATTATTAGGTTTACCTCTAGATATAAATAATTTTACTTTGTTCCAGTTTGAATACCATTGATTTATTTTTCTTGACAAGAACTACTAGTACAACATTGAATAGTCGTGGCTAAAGTGTGTATCCTTATCTTGTTCCTAGTCTTAGAGGGAAGGTTTTCTACTCTTTCAGTGTTTTGTATAATGCTGGTTATGAACTTTTCACAAGTGCCTTTTATTAGGTTGAGGAAATTCCCTTCTCTTCCTAGATTATTAAGTGTTCTTATCATGAAACGGTTTGTTTGGGATTTTGTCACATGCTTTTTCTTTTTGGCATTAGTCGAGGTCATCATATAGATTTTTTTCCTTCAGTCTATTGTGGCATGTTACTTTAGTTGACTTGCGTATATTGAACCACTCTTTCATTTCTAAAATAAATCTCACTTGGTTATTGTACATATATATTTTTAAATATGCTGCTAGATTCAGCTTAGTAGTATTTTTTGGAGAATATCGAAAATCTGTTTTCTTGGCTAGGCATAGTGGCTCATGTCTATAAACCCAGTGCTTTGGGAGGCTGATATGGGAGGATCACTTGAGCCCAGTAGTCCAAGGTTACAGTGAGCTATGACTGTGTCACTGCCCTCTAGCCTTGGTGACACAGCGAGGTCATGTCTCTTACAAAATGTTTGCGGTAATATCTTTTATATTCCTTATTTATATAAGATCTGTAGTAATGTTTCTACTTTCATTCCTAATTTTAGTAATTTGAGTCCTCTCTTTTTTTTTGTGGTCAGTCTATCTGAAAGTTTGTTGATATTATTTGTATTTATTTCAAAGAGCCAATTTTTGGTTTTATTGATTCTCTATTCTTTATTTCATTCATCTCCACTGTAATCTTCATAAGTTTCTTTCTTCTATATTCCTTCAGTGCTCAGCCAGGCCATTTATAGCCCTGCCTTAGCTTTCACCTCCTATTTTCATGGAGTCAGAAAGTGAGCCAGTGATGAAAGCTGAGGTTATTTTCTGCTTTTATCAGAGTATGTGTAGAGCCCTGAGCATGTAATTAGTCATCTTGATATTCTGGTATAAACAGATCTTTTAAAAGTTGGCATATCTCTTTTCCTAACCTCTTCTTCCCTGGAGTTTTGCTATATTGCCTGTTATATTCCTTATCTCAGGCTTTAAATACTTTTGACAAATGTTATCCTAGCCCTGAGAATGTGTTGGTTCAGACAAATTAACTGTAGCCCTCATGCTAGTCATTCAGGGAGCTTTGAAAGACAGGTCAAAACACAGCCACAATTCTTTGATAACAGCAATTGTATTGCTCTCTTTGGCACTAGCAGCCTGAACAAGGAGTGTGGTCTGCTGCTGTCTTCATCGCCATCACTCATCTGGAAAGTGGGAGATGGTAGGCAGACAACTTAAAATGTCACAGTGATTTCTTACACTGATGCAGCAAATTTTTTCTTCATTAAACTTTCACCAGATTGTTTTAAGTGTTTAACTAGATTTAAGAATTCTAAAAAAGTTGACTCTGAGATTTTTTGCTGGTGTTGCAGTTGCTTTTGTGCAATGAGGGTTGGGCTGGCATTTCTCACTCTGCCATTTGGGTGATGCCATCCCAAATGGATTATTTTTTTATTTTTATTTTTACTTTTATTTTTGAGACAGAGTTTCACTCTCGTTGCCCAGGCTGCAGTCCAATGGCACGTTCTCAGCTCACTGCAACCTCTGCCTCCCGGGTTCAAGTGATTTTCCTGCCTTAGCCTTCTGAGTAGCTGAGATTACAGGCATGCACCACCATGCCTGGCTAATGTTTTTATATTTTTAGTAGAGATGGGGTTTCACCATGTTGGTCAAGCTGGTCTCAAATTCCTAACCTCAGGTGATCCACTCGCCTCGGCCTCCCAAAGTGCTGGGATTACAGGTGTGAACCACTGTGCTCAGCCCCAAATTGATTTTTAATAGTTGATTATTCCATGCTTGGTCCTTAATGAGAGATTATTAATTTTTGGAGCATTGAATAATAAGAAATATTGTTATATTTTTAAATAAATGTCAGGTGCAATAAAAAGTGACATATTTAATATGCTTTCTACAAATACTGAGTGCCATTCATATATTTGAAAAATATGGCAATTTTCAATTTCAAATGTGGCAATATATTTCAATTGCCACATTTTTCAAAAGTAGAATATATCAAAATGCATGTTATATAGAGATTCATCAAATAATGTGTCACCCCAATCTGGATACTTTGAAAGTACAAAGAAGAGCTGACAAGACAGGAAACTAGAATTAAGGTATAACCAGGACTGTATTAGACTAATTTGTATATATGATCATTCTAGAGATCTTTCGTCTCTTTAGTAATTGATAATCTTGACTTCTGGTCTAGCTAGTGTGGTCTTTAATTATTAGTTTATGTTATTCCTGTATATTTACACAAAGAGTTTATTGCTAAAAAGTTGGGTGCAAGATAAGTCTACTTTTGATGTAATACATATATGAACAGTAGTCTCCATTATCACTTAAGAATAATCAAGTTTATGGCAGATACAACATGAGAAACTTTTGCTTCAGTGTTGTGGAAATGTGATCCTATATGCAGAATTGAGGAATTCAGAGCTTTTCTTTTCTTAATTATAAACTTTGACATAAATCTATAAACAAGACCAAAGAAAGAAAATAGCTAGATAATAAGTTTATATGTTGATAACATACATTATCAAAATACCTTAGCACTTGAAGTAAGTAATTTTTCACTAACTACTAATTTAATATCAAAGGCTTTATTGGGTCTTAGAAAGTATACAACCATGTATGAAAATAGCTGTGGAACATTTTCAACTTAGTTTAGAATTCGTCTTTAGGTACTTTTGCTGAATAGCTATAGCGAAAACAAAACAAAACAAAACAAAAACCAAGCTGAAAAGTCATTAATGTGTAAAAGCACAGAACATCCTGAAAGAAAGAATAGTAACTAGTAGGTATGCTTCTAGCAGTAATGGCAGTGCCACACAGGATTGCAGAATAACAATGACAGGCATTCTTGCAAGGTCAAAAGCCACTTGACATACTTTATTTCTTAAGTCTGAAGAAAGCTTTTGATACACTGAGGATCTGTAAGTTTATTTTGCATGTGTGTGTTTGTTTTTAACACATAAAGTGAACACTGACTCAACTATTTTTAACAGAAATATATGTGAATAATTCATTCTATAAAATAACCTCATTTTTTTTGTTTCTCTGTCTTTCACTCCCTCTCTGATATTACATGTGGCGTATGCATTAGAATTGTGTGGAGTCACAATGGTATGTTTGGAGATATTTTATCAATGTATCAGTTTGTTTTTACATAGGGACGGGAAGTAAGATACACAGAGGTTTAGGATTTTAACTAATGGCAGATGAGAAGAATGTAACATTTTAGGGGTAAATGCCACAGTGTAAAATGTAAAATATTGGCAGTCCTTCTCCTTCAGTAAAATTACCTACAGCTGTATTGGCAAATAACTTGTCATTTATATTCAAAAAGCTAAATGATGGGCAATTTGGACTCATTTACCTTTTTAAAATCCATGCAAATAATGACAACATTAATCTTATTTCCCCCAAAAAAGTATAAACTTGTTTGAAATGCCAATTCTCTAAAGAGACTTGCACTGACTAGAGTGTATCCAAATTAAAAATCATGATTTAAAAGAGGAATTAAAGACTTCAAATTTGTTTGAAATGTAGGTGATACGAGATTACAAATCTGTTTCTGCCATATAAAAATAAGCATTTAGTATTCACCCGTTGTAGTCAAGAACCATATCTACTACCTCAAAACACCCCTCTTTTTTCACGGTATCAAAACATTGTTTTTATTCCAGCAATTATGTCAAAAATGAAGCCTTTTTTTTTTCTAAATTTCAACTTTTATTTTCTATACAAGGGGTACCTGTGCAGGTTTGTTACATGAGTATATTGCATCCCAGTAGTGAGCATAGTATCCAGTAGGTAATTTTTCAACCCATGCCTCACTCCCTTTCCCCTCTAGTAGTCTGCAGTGTCTATTGTTTCCATATTTATGTTCATATGTGGTCAATGTTTAGCTCCTACTTACAAGTGAGAACATGTGGTATTTGGCTTCCTGTGCCTCCATTAATTGTCTTAGGATAACGGCCTCCAGTTGCATCCTTGTTGCTGCAAAGGACATGATTTCATTCTTTTTTCTGGCTATGCAGTATTCCATGGTATATATGTATCATGTTTTCTTTATCCACCTTACTGCTGATGGATACCTACATTGAGTCCATGTCTTTGCTATCATGAATAGTGCTGCTGTGAACATATGAGTATATGTGTCTTTATGGATACAAAATCAATGTACAATGTACAAAAATCAATAGCATTTCTATACACCAATAATGCCCAGACTGAGAATCAAATGAAGAACACAATCCCATTTATAGTAGCCAAAAAGAAAGTGAAAGACTTGCTGGGAGCTATGGCTTATGCCTGTAATCCCAGCACTTTGGGCGGCCAGTGGGGGTAATCACCTGAGGTCAGGAGTTCAAGACCAGCTTGGCTAACATGCTGAAACCCAGTCTTTACTAAAAATACAAAAAAAATTAGCAGGTGCCTGTAATACCAGCTACTTGGGAGGCTGAGGCAGGAGAATTGCTTGAACCCAGAAGGTGGAGGTTGCAGTGAGCTGAGATCACACCACTGTACTCCTGCCTGGGTGACAGAGTGAGACTCCCCGCCACAACTCTCCCCAAAAAAAGAAGGGAGGGAGGGAGGGAGGGAGGAAGGAAGGGAGAAATACCTAGAAATACCTAACCAAGGAGGTTAGAAATCTCAAAAAAATATTTTGTGTGTGTGTGGGTGAAGGTGCCATATAATGTATTATATTTCAAACTCAAATTAAACTTTAGTAACCCCTAAAATTAGCCTTTTATACTTTCTAGGGCTCATACATTTCTGTTAATATTATGTGTTTGTTTCTTATTTAAAATCTATTCTCCAAGTTTTTCTGGCCCTATTTGTTGGTCCTCATGTTATGGAGTTGATAACATCAATAATAATTATCGACCAATCTTTATCAAGTATTTAAAATGTGTCAATGTTCTTAGCATTTCAATTTTAAAATAATTCAATGTTCACCTCTTATTAGAGTTGAGGAACATCACATTTTAAAACAAAAGCAAATCCCAATCAGTAATATTTCCAGGACTTCTGCTCAGAACGATGAAACTCACTGCCATGGTCACTGTTGTAGAAAGTATTACCTTCTGTTTCTGTACTTATATTCACCATCACTAAGCTTTCATCACTGTACTCACAACTTTACTATTTTTAGCACAAGAAATAATATTTCATAATTCTCATTTAGGGAAAAACTCAAAAGAAATGTGAAAGCAATATATTGGTTACTTTTGGTGTTTGGCTTGAATATGCAGAGTTTATAAAAAATGTACATTTCAGATGATATTTGCGTTATTAAAAATAACACAACCCAATTTTGGTGTTATATGTGTGGGTAAAAACTGCTGGAGAAACTGCCTTCTTATGTTATTTGTGTTTAAATATTATTTTTCCTATTTCTTTAATAGCATTTAGGAACTCTTTTACAAAATTTAATTCATAAACAATGTATCTCATTAGTCCTTTTAATACTTAAATTGTTCCAAATGTAGCCAATGAGAGCTTATTTAAGCTGACCTTTGGGCCCTTTTGCCATTTCCTTGTCAGTTTTTAAGCACTTCCGTACCTTCTGGCACAATATATAAGGGATATAAGGGAGAGGAGAAAATTCCTCATTACTAAGGAACGACAAGTGAAAATGCAAAATGATTGATATAAATAGAAAGACATATTTTTCACAATTACAAAAGCAGTCATTGAACCACTCAAACATCATCAATCATTGGGTGAAAAACAGAAAATAGGATATTCACAACTTAAGTAATAAAACTTATCACCAGCGATAGGTCAGATGTAATTATGCAATAACAAGGAGATATTTATGTTAATATATCGTATCAATAAAATATTATACATATATTGACGTATGTTAATATCAGTAAGTTTTATGCAGGTGTAGCTAAATACTATCAGTCAGTTTATGCTTTATATAAAACTGTTAGATGAACTCAAACAATGTATTTATACATGAATATATTGTTTCCATATCTATATAACACCCCAAAACAGTAATTAAACATTAAGTCATGCAAACCTTTCACGAACACTGAAGAAATTGTAACAAATTGTTGATATCTGGGAAACTCATTGGTATGATAAATTTATATAATCACGTTTGTGTTTTATTATTTTGCAACTAAACCACTGAATCTACTACTTTTCAACTCATAAAGACCTGTTAAAATAGTGGCTTCTTGCTTTATCATTGTATTGCCCTCTTTTCATTTTTCATAAGCGTCATTTAAAAGCCTACCTCCGCCTTTCCTGCAGTCTCATCTTAACTTAAATCATGCCCACTTTTTAACTGTCAAAGCAGCAACACTTTCTGCTTCATACTTGGTCTTTTTAACCTGTCTTGTTTCTGTGTGTGTGTGTGTGTGTGTGCGCGCACGCACATGCAAAATAATATAGTATCATGTTTGAGGAAAGCACAGAAAAGCCTTAAGCTGAGTTACATTTTCCAAAGTGCCTTTCCCAGAGCCTTGCTCTTAGGAAGTTCTGAACATTTGTGGAATGACGCTGACATCTTTGTCATTATTATTAATTATTTATAATAGTAGTAGTGGTATTGTAAAACAAGCACATTCTTTTTTGGTTCTGATGAGCATATATACTTCAGAAACACACACACATTGTCTCTTTCTCAGAAACACACTCACAAACTTATACATGTATTTTATTAGAAGCACTTGCAATCTTATCTGGAACTCAGAAATGCTTCCCAGAATTACTTTTAGGTTTTATGAGTTCAGTTTTGCTTATTTTCAAGCCTTTTCTATTTCCTGTAGTTTCTGACCTACCATATTCCTCATCACTCAAAGCAAATAATCTCACCCCCACTCCACCATGGGCACAGCTGGCAGGGGCCCCTCAGTTCCTGATAAATGCCTGGCAGTCTTACTGCCATCTATTAAATAAATTCCCCTTTATTCATCTCATCTGATTACAGTGGAGCACATATCCCTATTTGATCTAAATTTCTCCCAGCTTTTCTCTGAATCATATCCCCTCTTGGAGGCCCTATTTAATCTATTAATGTTATGCTTTCCTCCAATCTTTATATTATTTATCTCACCTCACTTTCATTCCAGCTGTTATAAACATCTTTTCAAAACCCTCTTTAAACCTAAAATTAAAAGCATTTTTGATCTCATATCCCCCTCCACTCATAGTCCTATTGTTGTTTGCTAAGCAAATTTTTGAAATGACTTCATATGGCCCTGTGTCTGTATACATGTGTCTTAAGAATTTGAAATAGAAATGGCAGTGCAGTTCTTCATCATCTTCTTTGATCCTCTCTGACCATCTTGTGGATGAAGTCATCTTGTAAAACTCCAGTTTGTCTTCTCTCTTAAAACTTCCCACACAGCTCAAAAGCCTTAATCCTTGTTGTGGCCTGTAGGATCTTTCTAGGTGCTTATGCCCGTTCTTCCTTTTGTCCAGATCACTTTCCCTTGCATTTTCAAAAGGAAGACAAATTCCCTTGCAATTTCTCATCCTCTTCTCTGGTTAGTTGCTAATAATTTTTCAAGTAGATAGGATATCTCTTTTTGGATATCTTCCCTGAAATTCCGAAGTGTGTTACATTTCCCCTATGTGCTCTCATGCCAGTGATTAGATCATATAATAATTGTCTATTTATTTGTCTGTATTTCCCTCTATCCTAAGGTTTATGAAATCAAGCACCCTGTGTATTTTTTTTAACCACATGCTTTCAAAATCTTGTAGGAGGCCTGTCAGATGGAAGCTATTCACTAACCATTGATTAAATGAAATCTTAGCTATTGGCCTTCTTGCATAGGCTATTAAGTGTAGTATATTTCTGTGTCTGTGTATGTGTGTATGTGTGTCCTCAAACTATTCCTTGTGCTATGAAGGTTAAGAATATTGACAAAAGTATCCTCAGACATCAGCTTTTCATGAATATTTTGATTGCATTATTGCTTCTTTCAATTTTGGTATTAAAAATTGTAAATGTCATGGGTATTTAAAGGCATATTTATTCAGCACATTGTTGTAAATGATGGAAAGCCCCTGTCCTGTTTGTGCTAGATTTTGGTCTTTATTTTTATTAAAAGCTTCAGTGAATTGCTTTGGCTTTAAAAAATGTTTTTATACAGAATTCATGTAGGGTATTAACTGATTAATCCTTCTGCTAGAAGATTATGAAACTCTCAAATCTGAACAGAATTCAACAAATCCAGATTAATAGCATTTAAGCATTGGAAAGGTGGTTTCTCTTGGGAGCTTGGGCAATTATTTTAAACTCTGTACCCAAGTAACTCAAGCCATTAAGAAATGTCCTGCCTTTTCAATTCTTTCTGCCCAAAGAGATGACTGACAACTTTGCCTGCTTTTCATTACCCTTCATCGGATCAACCTGTATTAACAGACTAAAAGAAAATTGGAATTTAGTCTATGGCTAAACATTGTGAAATATATTTAGTAACTGTCTTAGTCCATTTGGATGGCTGCAACAAAGTAACATCAAGTGGGTTGCTTATGAACAACAGAAATGTGTTTCTCATGGTGCTGGAGGCTGGGATGTCCAAGACTGGTGTCTAGTGAGGGCCTGCTTCCCGGTTCATAGATGGCACCTTCGCTGTTTCCTCGCCATGGTGGAAGGGATGAGGGGTCTGTCTCAGGCCTCTCCTATAAGGGCAGCAAGCCTAATCATGAAGGCTCTGCCCTCTTTACCTAATAAACTCCCCAGGGCCTCTGCTCCCCACAGCATCACCGTGGGGATTAGGATTTCCACACATCAATCTTGGGAGAACACCAAAATTCTACCATAGCAGTTTCTCCCTCTCCCTTCAGAGGGAGCCCGTGGGAGTGCTCTTCATCAGCCCTTGGCATTTGGAGATGAACAGCAACATCTGCTATACTGCTGTTTATTGTTGGCTTCTCCTGACCCCTCTTCCATATCCTCTCCCCTTAGGAATGTTTTCTTTTATGTAAAACACTAGTTTTGCCATTAAACTAACTGAAACATTAAGCTAACTCATTTCTGAGTAAGACACTCGAGAGAGAACTCCACAGATCACTTCCAGTTCTATCTGCTACAAGACTATTTCACTGACTTTTGTCGTGTGTGTGCGCGCGCGCACGTATGTATATCTGCATGTAAATATGTGTGCATGTGTGGGTGTCTACGTGTGTGTTTCTATGTGTGTCTGTGTATGTATATGCATATGCATGTAAATGCATGTTTGTGTGTCTCAGTGTGCATGTGTGTCTGTGTCTGCAAATGTGTGTGTGCATGTATGTGCGTGTGTGTGTGTTAATCTCAATTACGTCGCCTTATTTAGAGTTTATGGCACTATTTCTGTCTTGTCAGGCTAGTGCTTAGCATTCCATTGACACCAAATGAAGTTAAACTGTAATTATTGCTACTTTTATTTGAAAATGATATTTACTATTGACTTTTGTCAATATTTTGTTACTTAAATTGCTCCGTCCTCTGTTTCCAGCATTCTGAACTCTGGACCCGACAGCATAAAGATCTGGACCATGTAAAGATCTGGCAATTTTTAAAGTGCACAGTTTATCCTGGGCTTTAAACATAATTGTAGCACACTTAATGAGTATAATAACCTAACAGCATGAGTGTTGTTTTCATAGACATGTCTGCGTAATGATAGACTCACTTCTAAAAAGAAATCATCTAATCAATGTGAATTCCAGTTACTTGTCACATATCCTGATGTGGGCATGACATCTTGATGTAGGATTTTCTAAAAACATTTCTTGGCAAAAGCTTGTCTTGGGAGATTGTAAACAATGGAATGGGTATGTTTGTTTTTCTGTTTAAATTTCAGTTATTAGGGTCCACTTTCCTCTTCTCTAGGCAGAGGCCTATTCCCAATGTTCTTTGTATCTTCAGCTTCCGATATACTGAAAATTTGGTGACAGCAGTTTGATATTTAATTGGACTTTATATTAGATTATGAGAACAGGAAGTTAATGCACAATGACATTCTTATTTCAGCATCTTCAGTCTAGGACAGAGATGTTCAGTGAAGATTTTTGCCCTGCGAAATTAATGAGGGAAAATAATCTATAAAATATTGTGTTGACATCATCTATAAAGTTCTGTAGCTAAACCACTGTGGATATTTTGTATTTGTCAATAAAATGTTTGCAATTTGCACTAATTGTGAAGAAAGCCAGTCCTAATTATGAACAATGTAAACTACAGAATGTATTTAAAGATCTAGAATATTATTACATAATATTAATCAGGGCACTTCAAATTAGTCTAGGCAGTTGAAATGCTTGGAGGATCTGTTTCCAAGAAAAACAATAAAGACAAAACCTCTATTTTAAAATTTCAGAACACACTTTTCAAAGTAAATGCTCCTTAAATGTAATCCAGATTAACTTTTATTTAAAATTATTTCTCTCTCCCTGTAGCATCTTTACATATTATAATTGGTTATTGAATACTAATAAACAAAAGAAATTAGACCTTTGTTCATTCAATTTAGTTCCATGTTCTTCACATCTAAAATTTTTTGAACCCAATAATGGAGGGAAAGATTGTACATACATACACAACTGGAAGTCAGTTCACTAATTTTCTTGTATGGCATGTTTGATTTCTATCCACAATTGAAGGAGCTTTAGTTTTCTTAGAATATAAAATAATGGAAATCAGATACAGATAAATTTGTATTTTCATTTACATAAGAATATATTGAATTCTTTTTGTATTTATGTGATAGAACTATATAAAATAAAATTTCTAATAAAATTATTCTATTGTCTTAAAATTTTTAAGGTATAGTTGATACCTTAAAATTTATAGTTGATAAATAAAAATTATATATATGGTGTATGACACGATGCTTTATACATTGTGAAATAGTTAAATCAAGCTTACTAAACTAGCATCTGACATACTTATCATCTTTTGTTGTGAGAACATCTAAGATCCACACTCTTAGCATTTTGTAAGGATACATTATTATTAACTATAGTTACCATGCTGTACAGTAGATTTTGTGAACCTGTTCATCCTGTCTAGCTGAAATTTTGAACCCTTTGACAAACATTATTCTATTCCTCCACCCCTCCCTCCAGCCCTTGGCCACCACCATCCTATGTTAAGCATTTATGAGTTTGATTTTTGTAGGTTCCACATATGAGTGAGATCCTGCAGCATTTGTCCCTCTGTGCCTGCCTTACTTCACTTAGCATAATGTTTTCCAGATTCATTCATGATGTCACAAATGTCAAGATTTCCTTCCTTTTTTAAGGATCAATAATATTCCACTGTACATCTACACTGCATTTTCATTATCCGTTCTTTCATCGATGACCACAAAGATTGATTTTATATCTTGGCTACTGTCAATAATGCTGCAGTGCACATGGGACTGCAGAGTTCTCCCCAAGACAGTGATTTTTATTTCCTCTGAACATACATCTAGAATTGGGATTGCTGGATCTTATGGCAGTTCTAGTTTTAATTTTTTGAGGAGCATTCAAACTGTTAAATGTAAACTTACTATAACATTTTACATATTTTTTGTCTTTGAAAAATTTTTCAAAAACAAAAGAAAGCTGCATGAGATCACAAGGGAGAATCTCCAACTTATTCAGTGATCAGTTAGCGATGTGTGTGATATAATCTGAAAAATCTCAAAGACTCAAGGGAAAAAAAAAAGAAGGAAAAGTGAGAGGGAGGGAAGGAGGGAGGGAGGAAAGGAAGGAAGGAAAAAAGAAAAGAAAGAAGGAAAGAAGGCCCCTTCTTCTGTGTCTGTAATGAAATATTCTTTGCTGGTGAATAATCCAAGTTACTTTTATATTGATACTGGGAGAAATAGTAACTTTCTTTCATTTTTTTTTTCACTTTTTTTTTTCTTAAATAGGAAGGAGGAAAGACCGTGAAGGCATTCAGCACTGAGGAAGTAATAAATAAGTAGCAATGTCAAAGAGATCTGAATGACTCATTTTAACCGTAGTAAAATTTTTGGTAAGGATCAATTCTGTCTGCATAATATGATACAGGCAAAATATTAGCCACTGCTTTATTTAATAATGTTATAAAGTAAAGAGGAGGATAAGATTAAGAAATGACTGAATGAGTTATGAAAACACACCATATTCTATTACAGCTGCCTAAAGAGAAGAGGTCATGTGGCAAACAGTAATTCCTGGAGTTTCTGACAATTCATATATAAGATCATAGACCATTTTTAAATGATAAAGATGAATGGAATAAAAAACAAGTGCTTACTGTAACACAAATAAAAAATTTGACAGTGAATGAAACAAGAATTTATTTTGAATCAGGAATATGAGGTGATTCATTTTGAATTATTTTGAATCAGGAATATAGTCCTATACTATAGGAAGTATAATATATGAAAATATGAGTGACTTTATCTGATTCATTTCATTGTTATCCAAGGAAATACAACTTACTTTCCTCATCTATATTTGACTAATTTATATTTGGCTTATAATGTTGCAAAAAATAATAATTTAGCACGTTTTCTATAAAATCATCTAGATATTATCGAATTACGATTTCTCATCTCTTGTGTAATGAAAAAATAGGTGCTTTTTAGGAAACCTATCCTTTTGTGTGCCACCAGATAGTCACTTACTGTTACCATAATTACCTGAGTTTGTGTAAATATGTAGTTTCCTATATCATTTATTACTATGAAGTATGCATTAGCTGTTAGTCTTACTATTTACAATTATTATTATTGTTGTGACATCTGTATTAGAAGTGACAGACAACACAGTTTCCAAAGGGACTTGAAGGGGTTATGATGGCTCCTGAATTGTATTGTAAATAATAGCATGGAAAGGCAGCTTGCAGTGTTGAAAAGCACTATGCCATGCAATAGGCAATTATTTAATTTTGAAGGTATGTTATTATATTTTCAAATGAAATGTGAATTCCACTGTTTCTTCCTGTGTTTCTCATTATTAATTCATCATTTATCCTCCTTAGGTGATTAGCATGGTTCATGTATCATTCTTTGATTTATATAATATACATAGCTGACATTATATATGGTGACAATTTGATATTTCTCATTATAATGGAATTATTTTCTTTGTATACTGTAAAGGAGGGTCCTGTATTTCAGGAAACAAATAATGAATACTTATTTAACAAATAGAAACGTCACTGAGCAGATTTTGCCATTAAATTCTGCCACACTTAGAATTTGAAACACTTGGAAGTAGCCCAGTTACCTTAATTTGATCATTACACATTATATGCTTGTATCAAAATGTCGTGTGTGCCCCATAAATATGTGTAACTATTATGTACCCATATAAATTAAAAATAAAATTCAGTTTAGCTCAACGCAATAAGACACACTATAAATTCAACTGCCTATTATACACCAGGTCCTCTGTGAGGTAATTGGCAGTGTCTGTACCCTTGAGGAGTGTATGGCTTGGTATACAGATTTCCCACATAATCTGTCAGTTTATCTGTGCTCTATTTTCTGAGATATGAGAAGCAGGGATGTGGCTGGAGAGAGAAATAGAAGTTGAAAGATCTTAAAAATATTTCATATCTCATATGATATACAATCTTATATGATATACAATCTCATAAGATATATACAATGTAGGGCAATTTTAGGTTGCAAACTTAGATTAGGTGTGGTAATAGTCATAGATTTGAAAAATTTATTGCGGCTGCATGGAAGATGGACTAGAGCAGAAAGAATTTAGAATATAAAGACAAACTTGAATACTACCAGAGAGATACAGCTCTGGATAAAAATGGAGATTTTTAAAAATAAAAGCAAAAGAGGAAATTGTGACACACTTCAGAGTAAGCTGCACCCGGATTTTATGACTACTTGGATATTTGGGACAAAGGAGGTGTGCGAGGAATTACATTTTGAAAAGGATATCCTCTCTATCTGATATGCTAGGTCAGGGGAGAGGATGAAGATGGTGCTACTGAAGGAACCGCGGGTTTGCTTAGGAAGTGAATGACTTTGATATTGCTGATAGTGACTTCAGAGTAACATAAAGAGGAAGAATGACATGGAATGGCAAACAGCAACTGTGGGGTAAGCGCCCAAGGAGTCAGAACTAGAAATACAGATTTTTAAATATTTAGTTTGTGCTGAGTACTGATAACTTCTTAAAATAAGGAGATTTTACCTTATTTATTACTAGTAATTATTAGATTTATACAAGTTTAAATGCTTTTTATTCTCACCCTTCACTTCAATAATACACTATATCAAATGCATATCATTTTAACTGTGTGTTTGCGCTGCAGGATAGGGAAAGGTAATTAAAAAATTCATAGAGATGATAATTATGTTTTGTGTGTGTGTGTGTGTGGTTTTCATTTGAAAACTCGTATAATCTTTAACTTTCCCCGGGGGGATCGGCGGCCGCCACCAAAGTAGCGCAGCAGACAGCCCAGGGGAGACTGACGTCATCTACTTGCTCACCATCCGCCGGAAGTCACAAACATCGTGGTTCCCTGCGTGCTCATCTGGGGCCTGGTGCTGCTCGCCTACTTCCTGCCGGCACAGGCTGCCTTCGCCAGAGTCTGGGCGCTGCTGCCCCCGTGATCCCCTGCGTGGGGATGCCATGAACTCGTGGCCGAAAATACAAGAGGGCAGGACACTAGAGGCCAGGACGCCATCGGTGAGGTTGGACAGGAGCCAGAGGCGGGTGGAGCGCGGCAAAGGCGCCCCCACTGTATCCCGTGCCACTGGCTACTGCAGCTGCGCCTTTAAGGACTGTTTGTGCGGACCCTTCCCCAGGAAGGCATCTGCGTCTGGGCCGCTCGCTCGGGTGCTCTTCAGCGTGGGCTCCAACCTTATCTCATCAGGGCCTACTTGAACCAAGTGCCCGATCTTCCTTACCCGCTGGGTATCCAGCCTTAGCGCGCACCAACTACAACTGCAACTTTCCACCCATCTCCACGGGGAAATTGATTTTGAAAAAACAGGCCACTGCCACCACAGCATTATGATCTTTTCCCTCTGCTGACCAATCTGTATTTTGTGAACTTCACAAGAGGAATGGTGTGTACCCATTCTTTGGCGTGTGCCAGTCTGGCCCCAGTCCAGGGGTCAGCAAGCAGGAAAACGGTTTAAGCAGGCTCTGAGGTGCTAGTCTTCCAGAAAGCAACGACTGCTCTTTGGTCACCCTTGCTGACCTCCCAGCTTTTCTCAGGCCCTGCCCCACGTAACTCTGGAAGCTAGGAGCTTCTGAGCTTTCTTTGTTCATCTCATAGCCAAACAAGAGACCCCTTTGCAGGACTTGGATATAGGGATGCTGGAGCCAGGAAACTCTCTCCTTTTCTGGCCTGGCCCTGCTGGAGTGGGTGAGAACCAAACACCTTCAGTGCCGGTGGCCCTCAGGCCCACCTGTTTAGAGCTGAGGATGCCCTGGCCCTCCCTCTGTCATTTATTCTAGGACTTATTGGTCCAGCACTGCCCATCTCACCCCCAAGAGACTCACTCATTGCGGATCCCACCCCACCCAGCCCCTTTCTTCCCCACCCTGGAGACTCCCTCTGCCTAGTATCCAAGACTGAGAGAGAAGGCAATAACATGGGGCCTGAATGGTGTGTGTGAGTGGGGAGGAGGGGGAAATATGTATATAACCGTCTTCAGAAAGTTGTGTGGAAAAGATGCTGGTAAACGAGCAGAGAACAAAGCATAAGAAATTTTCATTAAACATGTGGTTGTTGACTTTGAGTTAGGTGCTGGAGATAAAGCAGTCAGGTCCTGTTAAAGTTTTTGTTTTAGAGGAGGGGGCTCAGAGTAAATACTTAACAGTAAACAACAAATAGATGAAGATAAATGCTGTAGAAGGATTTTTTAAAGTGTGATGCAGCCGGGCGCGATGACTTGTGCCTGTAATCCCAGCACTTTGGGAGGCCGAGGCGGGTGGATCACCTGAGGTCGGGAGTTGGGGACCAGCCTGACCAATATAGAGAAACCCCGACTTTACTACAAATACAAAATTAGCCGGGTGTGGTGGTGCATGCCTGTAATTCCAGCTACTGGGGAGGCTGAGGTGGAAGAATCGCTTGAACCTGGGAGGCAGAGGTTGCGGTGAGCTGGGATCGCGCCTTTGCACTCTAGCCTGGGCAACAAAAGCAAAACTCCATCTCAAAAAAAAAAAAAAAAGAAAAAAAAAAGTGTGATTTCGGAGATGAAGGGCGACTCTTGTCTGAGGAGGCCGCCTGCTGGCTCCAGACGGTGAGCCACCGGTGGATCAGGGAAGTGATTTCGGAGGTTAGGGAGACATTTGGTGCACTTGAGGAACAAAAATGAAGTGAATATGGTGGGTAGAATTGAATAACATGTTTGGAAAGGTCAGTGGGAGAGTTGACTGAGTAGGGCTTTGTAAGCCGTGGCACGCTGCTTGGATTTTATCTGCAGTTCTCTGAGAAGACACTGGACAGTATTAAGCAGGGATTTGTCCATCTCTGATTTATGAGGTGTTTTTTTTTTTTTTCCTTTAGAGAACAATCTGGCTGCTGTGTTACAAGTAGGTGGGGGGTGGGGGTTGCAGGGAGAAGAGAGAAGAGGATCAGGGAGACCATTTAAGATGCTCTGGTGATATTACAGCTGAAAGAGATGTCTAATCAATAAATATCGAATGAGCGAGTGAGTGAATTGCCATTTGCTTCAGGAAAACTGTCGCTTGCTCTATTCAAATAGAGAATTGTTCTTGGCTGAGCCTGAAATATAGAGAAACTTTCAAATCACCTGATACAGTTTGCCTCTGCTCTCATTAATGAATTCTGTTTTGCCCTATTTTTTATTTCAAGTTTCAAGCAATCTGGTTTCTTATCCCCTAGCACAGTTACTTACTTTACAGTATTGGTTATGGAGTAATTATAAGTAGTATTATTACTGTTCTAGTTTACATTTATCTCCTCAGCAGGGACTGTGATCAGTGCTTTACATGCGTTATCTCAGATGATTTTCCCAAGCAACCCTTTAGTTAGGTAATATAAATATTCCCATTTTACTTATGAGAAAACTGAGACATAACCTCACCTAGGAAATAGTTCTTCCAATTCTTATTTAGGAAAAGCCAGAAAACTGCTTAAAATACCTGTTTCACTTGAGATTAAAGAGGTATAATAAAAACAGGTGGGCCTACCAACGTATTTCAGGCCAGATTCTGAGTGTGAGCGCTGGGCCAGGTAAGGTTACTGCGCACACAATGAGGTTCCCTTCTTCCTTGCACTGTACCACTCTCCCGAGTGTCTTTATAAGGAGAATTTCCCCAGGGACCTGCAGACCTTGAAAGAAAAGGTGGCGCATCATATTGTTGGCTTAGGGTCTCAGATTTCTGTGCTAAGTCGACTACCTGGGCTCTCCTAGATTGCATGTGCCTTGGAGTTGTTATCTGTTCATTGTTGCAATAGTTAGAAGGTGGCTTCCTCCTCCTCCCAGGTCTCTGGGCTGCTCATCCCTAGTGCTCACTGACACCTACAAGAAAGGAAGTTCTCCAACTATTTCTAGAATATTTTTCTTTGCCTTTCTTCCCAATCCCTCATCAGGAGAATTGAAAACACACACACATACACGCAAGCACGCACAGACATGCATACATACTTATAAACATATATACATACGCATAGACACAAACACACACCCACGTAGGATCTCATTATTTCTTTAAAGAAACATTTATTCTTCTTTTCATTTGTCCTCAGTCACAAAGTCTGGTCTAGAGGCAGGTAAGTTATTCAATTCAAAAACTTCTTTATAAGAAACAAAGAATTTCAAACATAGGTCATTCATATCATGTTGTTGTATGTTCTGATTTTATCCGTGGTGAAAAATCTCATACTATTTGAAACCTCTTCAAAGACAGTTGCTGGCATTTGCTTCCCTTGTTTCACAGCAGTGCTAGTATGTAAGTTAGAGAGAAAAACATATTTTATGTTTAGCTCATATGGTAAAATAAAAATGTTACAAGTATCAACTTGGTTGGGAAAAAAATGAATATTTTTTATTTTATGAAACTAATATAACCCTGCTTTCCAAAGATGAGAGAGAAGTTGATACTTGCTGTTTCATTATAAATAGGCTGGCCAAGTAAAATGTAGGAATACTGTTAAATTTGAATTTCAGGTAAACAATGAATACTTTTTGAAAATATAGAAAAATACAAATAAAATTTTTTTGTACTTTTATTTGTTAAATATGGCAACCCTGATTTTTAAACAATTTTAAGTGAATATTTAAATATTAAAAAGATGTTAAAAGGCCCCATCAATTTATAAAATCACAATGGTGACATCATGTTCCCTTGTATTCCCCCAGTAGTTAGAGTGGTCCCTGTTAACTCAGACTCACCTGATTTCTTGCAGCCATTGAAGATCCCTACATATCAGCTGTATTTTCTATCTGGAGTCTGTCTTGCACCCAGCACTGTCAGTCTATGCCCTGGGGACAACTAGACCCTCACCATAGTGGCTTGCTGGCAGACCAATCCCATGTCCTTGCTAGGTCATATGCAGGGATTTTTGAATCCCTTCCATGTTACAATATTGCTGAGGGAAAGAGACTCGAGACCACTATTTCATGTTCTTTCCCAACCAAATAATCTATGTAATGATTTTAAGTGGCTTTGACCACATGTCTTGCTATGGAATCCACTGGAGGGAAACTGTCTCCTACGATTACAAATAGAAGCAGGATACGTTCCTTCTGTGCTGTCCCTCTTGCTTTTAGCTTCCTATCCACCCTATCTGGGTTTTTCTTTCACAGCCCTACTGGAGGTGCACACGTTTCCCCCATGCACACAGGCTTTTAAGACTCAGTGAAAATTCAAGAAAGTCAGCTTTCAGACACCGTCACACCTTTCCTTCCTTCTGTTGAAGCCAAAAATCATGGTAAGAAGCTTTATTAAAGTAGAATTTTTAGGAAATGAAAATACATTGCAAAATATTTTTAAATCCCTCATAGTTTAATGTAGATTTTATTCTATGTGTGTCCTTGGTGAGGGGGGCTTCATTCCTTCTTTCCTCCCTCTCCCCTTCTCTCACACTCTGCTTTTTGCTCTTTCTTCTTTCCTCTCCTTTCTTCTCCCTTTTTCTCCATCCCCCTCTTCCACTCTTCCTTTCTCTCTTTCATTTTCCTTTTTTGCTTTCCTTCTTGAAATCATGTGTGAACAATTATAAAAGCATCATGCCCCCTTAAATATTGGAGAAGCAGAAAAGCTTTGAAAGATTGAATGACCCTGATGCTGAATTTTTCAGTTACAAGGCAACTCTCGCCTGCTTTATTCTTATATCAATAAGAATTGTTCATTTGAGACTCATCAGAAAATGTGCTTAGATCTTTAAAATAAAAGTTTTACCTATAAGCAATTTGCATTTGACTTTTGATATGGTTTGTACATGGCTTAATGTATTCCAAAGGACCATTCACTGGAAAATGTGTTGAAACTTCTTATAATGCCATTTTTCGATTTTGAACCAACGTATATACCACTCCCTGGGGAACCACCAGTGCCTTCTTTGGCAAGAAAATCTTTGGCCATAGGAAAACTAAAATAGTTCAAAAGTTTTCCCAATGCCAAATTTAACAGTCAGTATATTCAGAGCTAGAATAATTCTTGTCAAAACAAAAATGAATTCAGTTTTGTAATTCTTGTTAACACATGGAAATAGCCCCTTTAGAAGTCCTACAGCCTGTGATTTTAATTATCTATAGCAAAAACTTGCAGTAAATTAAACAATGTAACAGAATGTAATGTTTTAACAACAATGTATCCATTGTAGATACTTAAAAATTATTCATTTTAAAAGTTTATATTTTTATATCACAAAAAATATAAAACCTGAACCAAACAATTATTTCTCTTCGGAGTTCCAGAAGGGTACATTTTGCATTGACTTTAACATATCAAGAAAAAAACTCACTAAATCACTCCTGAAGGGATGATGTAGCTAATAAATACCAGTTTTATGTTTTAGGAATTTAATCAACTTTAGCGCAACAGAATAAGCATTTGTATAACATATTCCACCATATTGGAAAAAAGAAAATGTGGTTAAGTAGAGAAGAATATTGGAATCTTACTTTCACAGAGTAAAATTGGAAAAACAAAAGTGTTGATCTTATCAGGAATAAGTAGTTTCCAAGGGCATGCAGTAACACTGAACATTAGGATTGGATCCAGTGGAAATGCACTAATATTAATTACAAATTCCCACTTAGTATTTAGAAATGTTCCCATAATGAGACTGCAAAAAATCAAGTAATTTGACATTAGGAGTATGAAACAAAAAATCGGAAAGAAAAATATCACAGAATTGGCAAATAGTTTAACCTTTGCAGAGAGAAATTCAGCATTTTCTGTGCTGCCAACCATTGCTGAACATACTTTCCTATGTGAACCCTCATTTAGATGGCCCTGCCTTTACCTCGAATTGTGTTCCTGGAAATAAGAAAGCTCTATTTTTCCTGCCATCATCCCAAGCTATGTATCTTGAAAATTCATTGTTCACTTTCTATCTTGTTCATACATATCTTGAAAAGTCATTGTTCACTTTAGATATATCAGCTCTTCTAGTAAATAGGCAATAACTATTCCTACTTGCTTTCACTAGAAAAAAAAAATTTCATTCTATTAGACACAACTTTCCAGTTTTACTAAACACACATTAAACAATATGAGCTACTTATCATAGCTATCTAACTTTTTCTATTATTTTTACTGTTTTAACTTTTATTTTTGATTTAAGGGGTACATGTGTAAGTTTGTTACCTGGGTGTACTGTGTGATGCTGAAGTTTGGAGTCTGATTGATTGCGTCACCCTGGCAGTAAGCATAGGACCCAATCATTTTTCATCCCTTACCGCTCTCCTTCCCACCCCTTCTCAACTCCAGTAGTCCCCAGTGTCTATTGTTGCCATCTTTATATCCATGAGGCCTAGGGGTGGTGGAGGTTCCACTTACTTACAAATGAGAACATGGGGTATTTGGTTTTCCGTTTCTGCGTTAATTCACTTGCTGCCCAACATTTTAAATGAAAGTCTTCACAGGCAGTTTTTTTGTGAGTTTATCATATATTATTTTTCCCTAGGATGTAAGAATGGGTTTTGTTTTCTGGATATACCAATATATGTGAATTTTTCCTACATGAAGAATATACATAAGAGTAAAACATTTTCTAGGTAGTCTAAACCCTTTGTCTAGTATTGAATGTAAGTGCCTGAGAACTCAGGAATTTGGTTTTTGTTTTCTCAAGAGCGGAAGAGAAATCAGAGGGATTCTTGGAAGGCATGCGTAATCGTCACTTCATCAGCCAGGGTTCCCGGAGGAAATAGAAGGTGTTCTCAGAAGGAGGGAGTAGAGAAGCCTTACTCTGGACAAGGCAGTTAATAGACAGGTTAGGGCAACCAGACAGAGGAGAAAGCAGGAGGTGACCTCTGCCACCTCCAGGCCTACAGGAGGATAGAAGGGATTGGTGACCGTCATTGGAGTTGACCTTGAGAAAGGGGCCACCCATCAGGAATCGGGCTTGAGGAGAAGAGGTAGCAGGGCCGACTATGGCCTGCAGAGAGGGAGTGAGGGAATAAGCAGCGCTCCTCCTTGCTTCCTCCCATCTCTTGCTGGCACATTTCTTTGTCAGAACCCAATTGGAAGCATGGAACGTTCTCCAGCAATCCATGAAGACCAGCCTCCAGGACAGAGAACAATGAGAGTGAAGGAATCTAAAGGGACCAGTGGAACTTATAGTTCCCATGGTTATGTACACAGTAAAAGATTACTTGGATTAGTCAGGTGATATATGCTTTACCTGAGGTCTTAATTATGTGAGTGCTGTGCACAACCCCATCACTGAGTTTATTTATAAAATAGGCTACTTGTAGCATAAAAATAGTATTATTTTTAAAGATAGATTTGGTATATGGATGACTGCGTATTGTTGTGTGCTTTATATGACAATCCCATGGTGACAGTGCTGTTCGAAATACATATTTGCAGTTTGCAATACACTTTAGAACAACATTTATCTTTTGGGGGAGCCTATCAGCCCACAAGTGGGGAAGCAAGTTTCCAGATCTATTCTAAGCCCAAAGCATCAGTTCCACAGATTGCTGAGACAAGTTTGTCCCATTGGAAGCTACAGTGAGTAGTAGGGTGTAACCTGGGAGCAAGTGGTCCTTAACTTTCATCATGATCAAAAAGGGTATGTTTTGGATTTTTGATCAAATAAAGCTATGTCTCTGATTGTATTTCTTTGTTTGCCATAGCAATGGAAAGCTTAAAGCAAGAGGGAGTCTAACTATACCATTCATTTTTTCAATAGCTATGACTTGAGTTTCTAAAACCCCCCAAAATATGAAGTTCTGAAGATGTAAATAAACAGTATTTATTCCTCCATTTCTCTAAAACATTATTCATTTTATATTTAAATAGAAGCTAATGTATATTTAGTACAGGCTACTCTATACATGTTTTAAAATTCAAAGATGACCCAATACTTGTGTTTGGTTAGGTATACTATGACTCTATAGAAATTTCAAAGAAAAATTTTTGAACATTGATAACTTTTAAAGTGTTTGCCTGCATGATCAATATTCATTTATCAGTTTAACAGCCAAGAAGATAACCTTACATATTAGCATGAATTTGACCTTAAAATCATGTTTTCATATCTGTCATCTTCCTTCTACATTTGGTTTATTTAAACCTAACTGTGAAAAGAACACTGCTGTAGTATTTGATCCTTTAGCTTTGATCTCATTTAGGCTGAATCTGTCATAACATTTTTCAGTGGTGAATGCAATTTTAAAAAGTATTATCATTAACAAATGGTAAGGAAAACGTATATTGTCTTTCTTTTAAGCTACAGAAAATTACACTAATATTACCTTAAATTGAGCGTTCAAGTATGAATGTTCATCGCACTGATAAATTGATCTATACTTCCCAAAATACATGGATATGTGTGTGTTTATTCTATACTCCCATTAGCTCAGTGTGGTGAAAGAGAGACGAGGCTTTCCAAATCACGCTGTTTTGGGCACTAGACTTAACAATATTTCGTGCATAGTTTAAAAATCAGATTAGCAGTCTTATTTTAGCACAGGGCGTTTGCTTGTTAAATTATATCAGCCATCATTTATTCTAAGGAATTTTCTTGCACGTTGAACATAAATCCATGGGCTTCAATTTCTAATCTGACACCTATCTAATTTGGTTCCTCCTCCCCTCCCCTTCCTTCTCCTCCCTCCTCTCCTTTGTTTTATTTAAATCATTATTAGAAAGTAGTCACTTTAAACTTACTGTTTTATTTCCTAATCTAAAAAACATGGGAAAAAATAATTAACGTTCTAGTTTCCTAACTACAACCTCCTCAGTCAATTTCATCATTTTCTTTGAGAAACAAATTCAATATATGCCATTGTAAGATTAGCATTGTTTTCTGATTCTGATAATACACATTTATTTCATGATTTTTTATTGGAATAACTTTTAATTTACAGAAAATTCACGGAGATTGTACAGAGAGTTTACTATTTATCCAGTATCCTCTAAAGTTAACATCATCCATTGCCATGATACATTTATTAAAACTAAGAAACCAATGTTGGTACATTACTATTAACTAAACTCCACACTTTATTTGGATATCATGGGCTTTGCCACTGATTTTTTTTTCTCTCTACCAGGATCCAATTTATGATACAAAATTGCACTTAATAGTTCTTAAATTTAGTACAGGTTTTCAGTTACAGAAAAAGACTACCAGATTATAGTATAGATTTCAATTAAGATAAGACATAAATTAAGACCTTTTGGTATACATCTAATTTAGATATTTTGTCAGTTTCATTTTGCTAAACTGTTTTCTTGAGTGCTCAGCACACTGAAGAATGCTTGCGTTGGGTGGTAAGGAAGCATGTAACTAAAAGATAAATGCATGTTGCCTGTTCTCGGGAACTAGTGGTTATTATAAACTAAAATAGAATAAACCAGGAAATAGGGTACATGCCAGAGGGAAGAGAGGAGTGGAGATATTAAGTTCATAGTGAACAAGTTTAGTCCTGAAGGATTCCAGTGAAAAGTTAAAAATAGGAGAATAAAAATCAAGGAAGAGTTCTTAGGTGACCCAGAGAGGATACAGTAACATGAGCTGGTATAAAAGCTAGCAGCATATGACACATTTTACAGTATGGGCTAGAGTAAGGGAAGAATGTGATTCCCATACCTAGCCCTTGATATAAAAGGGATACTGAGTCAGTTAATATATGAGATGAAATGTAGAAGCATGTTTTGCAGGATTCTAGGATTACAGGAATACAACCTTTTCCTCAGCTTTTACTTTGCTGCAGATGTGTTTTCGGTAATATGGTCATCATAGTACACTTTTACAGGATTAATTATGAGCTCTTTGGATGGAACCAATTCATTAATGGAAGTTAATATTACGTAACTTAAAATATGCTTCTCCAGGTAATCATTAACTTTGGCAAATTTTCACACACAAAAAAGAAATACACCTTGTCACCTGTGGTCTCAGTTGGAATGGAATTATAATTTCTTCCCATGAGCAGAAAAAAGGTATTTAATACTCTTTTAGGTTGAGATATAAAAATAATTGAGTGAATTGCTTAAAATTTCATAAAGTGCTTTGAATGAAAGATGCCACTAATATGATTAAACATTTCTTTTGCATCTGTTTAGTCTCTTGTGAGTGTGTGGGAGGGACCTGATTTTAATTTAATTATCAGAAGCATTAATACATTTAGACACAAATCAAGAGGGAACAAGTCAATTTCCAAACTTATTAGTAAATTGGCACACTCAAAATTCATTTATTTCTCCAGCATCTAAACTAATGAGGTGTTACAGCCTATTTGTTGACATATTAATAAAACTGAATGCCTTTTTATTAGTCAAATATGCACTACTTGAAATGGTAAAATAAATACGAGTTAGTAGTAGTGATAACTCAAAACAAGTTTAACTTTAAGATTCATGATAAATTTTAGTTTTTAAAAAATATCTTATGGACTCTGTATCATTTTAAATATCCTTATTGGTGTATAATTTAAAAGATTAAAGCTAATAAATGATACATGTGGGTAACTGTTTCTTTTTATTTCCCAAATGTCATCTAACTTTTGAGATGAAAAGTTTGCCACTCATTTTGATATGATAAAATGAGTGTCAAAGATACAAATCTTGACTGTAATATTGGCAAGAACCAGATTTTGTATTTGCTACTTACATATCCCTAACTAAATTAATCTATAGAAATGAGGTATCTAATGTATCTAAAATATTTCTAAAATATCCCTAATATATTTTAAGATCTTCTAAAATATTTCTGTAGTCTTCTTCTGTAATTAATATTCTCTGAATTTACATCAAACTACCTACCCTTAGTGACGCATCTAATCTCTTTGAATTAAGATATGTTTGTCAGTTGAACAACATGATATTGCATAATCCGTCTGTGTTCTGCTATTTGAAGGCATCTCAATGTAGTGATAAGTGTCTTACACACGTGGAGAAGGAGATACGGAGATATGACTTTGATATGACTGAGGTCACGATACAGTGTGACGATTTTAAAATAGGCACAGATCTATAGTCTGAGGGACAACAATAATCCAGGTATGTGATATTGGTGAGGGCAGGTTTTACTTTTCAGGCAATGGAGATGGGTAGAAGATGTCCCATGTCAGGGAACTGCATAAGAAAGGCTCTGGAGGAACTTTCACATGGTCGTGTGAAGAACTCACACATGGTCCTCAGATGACTGGATGGCCAGAGAAGCCCAATATCTCTACCTCTAAAGTGAGAAGTGAAGGAAAGAGATATTTGCCCTTCTCCCACTTCTCTTTAAATTCAGTGCCAGGCCGGGCGCGGTGGCTCACGCCTGTAATCCCAGCACATTGGGAGGCCGAGGTGGGTGGGTTACCTGAGATCAGGAGTTCAAGACCAGCCTGGCCAACATGGCAAAACCCTGTCTCTACTAAAAATACAAAAATTACCCAGGCGTGGTGGCGAGTGCCTGTAATCCCAGCTACTCGGGAGGCTGAGGCAGGAGAATCACTTGAATCCAGGAAGTGGAGGTTGCAGTGAGCCAGGATCGTGCCACTACACTCCAGCCTGGGTAAGGACAAATAAATAAAGAAATAAATAAATTCAGTGCCAGAGGAGTAAACCTTTGGTAGAGGATTGGGAGACCCAGCCAAAACCAGCACACACCTTCTGTTGTCAGGCACTTGGAAGAGAAGGACGGAAATGACCAAGCATTTTCTCGTTCACATCCCTTGAGGTTCATATCTGAGCATGGAGAGGAGCTGAGATGTCAGTCACATGTGTGATGGTGATTTTAAACTGGGCTTGGCATGAGTCTTCCAAATGGAAAATTATCACAAAACTAGAGAAGGGTTCATCCAAGTGTTATAAATAGAACGGGACCTGACAATTTTCTTACAGCACATTTTGGGGAAAGAACTGAAGAAAAATTAACTTCATGTATGTTTGTATCCCATGGAATTTAGAACATTAAGCCCATTACCAAAGTGAGAATATATAGTAAAATTGGAAATGACAAAACAAATTAATATTTCGTAGCAGCATAAAAATGATCCATTTTAGAAGTTTTAGTTTGTGTATCTTATGTATATCTCTGCTAGCTAGAAGCCTCTGTAATAAAAATTATTCTACAAAATAAGAAACTATATGAAAAAGGAGGAAATCGAAAAAGTTATATAAGAAATATGAGTTCTGTAATTTAAAAGAACCTCTAAATACAGTAATTCACAAAATGCTGTTCTTTTAAAAATTATTTATTATTTTTATTTGTTTACGTTTTAAGTTCAAAGGTACAAATGCAGGTTTGCTACATAGGTAAACTTGTGTCATGGGGGTTTGTGGTACACAGATTATTTCATCGCCCAGGTATTAAGCGTAGTAGCCGTTAGGTATATTTTCTGATACTTTCCCCTCCTCCCACCCTCCACCCTCCAATAGGCCCCAGTGTGTGTTGTTTTCCATGTGTTCTCATCATTTAGCTCCCACTTATAAGTGAGAAAATTTAGTATTTTGTTTTCTGTTCCTGTGTTAGTTTGCTAAGGATAACGGCCTCCAGCTCCACCCATGTCCCTGCATGAACCTATGTCTAGAAAACACCCATAGTCTCAGCCCAAAAGCTTCTTAAGCTAATACACTTCAACAAAGTCTCAGGATACAAAAAATCAGTGTGCAGAAATAACTAGTATTCCCATACACCAACAACAGTCAAGCTGAGAGCCAAATCAGAAATGAACTCTCATTCACAATTGCCACAAAAGGAATAATTGCTGTTCTTTAATGATACAGTCATGTTATTTGATGGTAGAGTTTTGAGGCCCCATCTATCTCAGAAGACTCATTCTTTTTACAAAATGTAATCTTAGAAAGCCACTCTCTTGAAAGCTGTTTCAGCCTCTTTGGAAGGAATGGGCATCTATCTTTTCATAGCATTGGGACAGACTGTGAAGTACTCACTTGTCTGCTGATTTCCTCTCCTAGTCTTTGCTTTTCTTGGCTACTGCTTTCTTCTGATCCCTTGTAACACTGGCGTCCTTGTAACTCCGTTCTGCTCGGTGAACTGCAGGTGCCATTCAAAGCTCAAGAAAGTCTTCCCTCCAGATTGTGATAATAAGTTTGCAGGATAGACTTGCTTAATTACAACAGTGCCTTAGCAGGCATGCAGGCTTTACTCATGCTTGCCTAAACAAAATTTAGAAATGAAAAGGGTTAGAGATGCATTAGTCTTTGTGGTTTTTTCATACTGGTTGTGGCATCTCCGTCGTCAATTGTTTTCCTTTAGTGATTAATACAATTTTTCCATCCATTAATCTATATGCCAAACTGGGTTTGTTCGCTTGACTAACTTAAATATCTACTTTTTTTATTTTTTGAATTAGCAAGGATGTTTAACAGTTTAACAATTAATCCTCATGTTTTCTTTATCTGTTGTGTCAGAAATCAAGAAGTTGAGGGATCCTGCTCTTGATGGATATCATTGTGACCCTAATATATATTGAATTATTGTCCACTTAACTTATAAATCCTAAGGCCTGAGTCTTTCCATAAAAAAAATTAAATGTTCAATAGGTCTCTAAAATCTGAGGCTGGCTGAAATGTTATTCTTATAAAGCATTTTGATCAACTGGTTTCTATGTAATATGTATATGTCTCTAAAAGACTCAATCCTTTCTTTGCTTTAAGTAACTGAGATATTTATTTTATAGAAGGAATCCAAATAAATGTTTCAGCTTCAAATGTCTGTATAGAGATCCTCAGTTGATTTATTTTTGCTGATGGGAACAAAGCCTAAATTTAGAAACTATCTTCCTTTTATAGCACTGTCCTAAAATACTTTCAGACATTTTCGGGGTTTGTATTTTGTATTAGTTCAATGAATCAAATAACTAATATGGCAAAATCTAGAAGGCTTTTAAGCTTTGTCTGTCATCAAGTAATACTGAACCATTGCTCCTAGAGGAAATAGAGCGTTGGGTTCTAAGAGCCTCAGGTCACAACATTTTTACCCACGGATCAATACAGAAACTTGTTTTGAGTGTGTTTCTATTGAAAAACATCTTATGTAATACATATTCTTGATTCATTAACATTGAACTCACGGCCAGCAGCACTGTAACTCATGCCTGAGCTAAGCTTATCTAATCATATTTCCTACTTAAGGTGCACCACAGCCTTCAAGCCCTGGATAGCACTTCAGCACGGTGCTTAGGAGTCATTTAAATGGTGAAATCGCCAAGAAAAAGTGCAAAAATATGGAAATCATGACTAATAAGTAGACCTCTAGGAAAGACACTTGAGCTGGAACGGGAAGGAAGAGCGTCCTCTACTGGGCTTCAGCTGGGAAACTTGTGCGGTGGGTGACTCAGATTTCTCCCTTTCTCTTTCCGAGAAAGTGCAGTGAGTATTGACTGGGGGTTACAAATGCATTGTAACGAGCGGGAGAATTTGCAAATATGGGGTCCACTAATAGTGAGGGTCACTTGTCTCTTCACAATAGATCGTTTGCACATCCCTTTGGGATTTGGATTGGGTTGTGTGGAATCAGCTGTTCAGCAGGTGATGTAACAGCAATGCTCCTGGATTCCCAGTGGTTCCATGGTGAGCAAGGGTGGCAAGTGAGAGGACGTGCTGAAAGCCTCACTAGAAATTTGTCGTGATTTTAGATCTGTTGGATCTAATTATGTATTTTTAATGCTGTCTATATCATATATATGTGTTTTTCTCAGAAATCTATTTTAATGTGCTTTATGAAGTCTCTTTACAGATAGGAGATTTAAAAAGGAGAAAAGATCCTTTACCCCAGACCATTGAAGAGGCATTGCCTCTTTCAGCTGGCCATTTCACTCTGCCCCGTGGAAGCAGAATAAAGCCAAGAGGGCCTGCAGTTGAATCCCCTCATTGTTCCCTGACCCCAAGTCTGTGCCTGAGAAGTGAAGGCTTAATCCTTTTTTGTGCCATTTTGTTCTAAGATCCTTCAGAGGAGTGAAGAAAGGCCTGGGTGACTATGGTTCATTGACTTTGTCTGTCTTAGGAAGACAGAAATTGGTAATATTCTAGGAATGAAAAAAATTATCTAGTCAGATTTAAATGACTAGACAAGATGTTCTCTGATTTCACTGAAAATTTAAAAGTAAAATATACAATATATCTTGCCCTAAACATAGTCAGGATGAGATCCATTAAATTTTTCTCTTCCTTCACCTCCTCTACTACTATAAAGTAAAATAAATTTAATAATATAACCTTTGGAAATATTTTTGTGAACAGTCTCCAACTTGCTTTTCTTTCTTTACCTCTAGAATGAAATGATGACAAAAACAAAAAGAATATGTGTGTGTGTGTGTGTGTGTGTGTGTGTATATATATATTTCCACAAGCTCAAGATCTTCTCACAAGTACTATTTCTCATTAATTTACAATAAACATTTAGTGACCACATTCCATGTTTTAGATGTTTGTTCGGTAAGTATCTCCTTAATGGTTTTGTTGATCAATGATTGTTCAAAGCTGCTTTATAATTTTTTTAATTATTCATTTTCTATCAAGGTCTGTAGTCATTATGTATCTATCTAAGTCTATCAATCATCTATCTAGCTATCATCTATTTATCTATCTAAATGATAGAGAATTTGTACAGCACTTGCAGGAAGAGATAAATGATTCCAATAAAGTAGTACATCAGTACGTGCTTGAAAAGTTATACAAGGTAGATGGATGATTATCAATCTATGTGTCATATTGTCCACAAGTGGTCAAAGAATAGAAAAATGTAGTTAGAAGAGAAGACCACGCCTCTGTTTGAAGAGTTAAAACAACTTTGTAACATGAAAATTTTGAGTTGGCTGGGGGTCCTTTCCCTTGGCTGGGGGTCCTTTTTTTTTTATTTACCTGAGAGCCAGCTTGTCAAAAGTCCCACCATGTTGAGACCAGACCATTTGAAGAAGGTGGCTCCTTGTTTGCCATCACAGAAGAGTAAGAGACTGCAGGATTTTACCTGACCTTCGACTAACGGAGCTAATGATTTTACCTGGCCTTCTGCTAACTGGCTAATGGTGACATTGGGTTGCTGTTACAGATTAGTCACAATGTGGCCCTTCCTAAATGCAGGGGGCTAGAAAATACAGAGAGCAGATGGAATGTGTGGTGCACTGCCTCTACCACACCAAATGAGTGGTGCTGGGGATTAGATTCTGCTTATGAACTGAAAACGTTTTGCAACTAGTACTTAGGTCACTGTGTGTCCTCAGTGACTTTCTTTCAGGCATTGGGCAAGTATAGATTACTTCTTTTGGGGATATGAGTTTTTTATTGAACCCATTGTTCACTCCGTAAAATGCTTTGATTTATGACAGTGATCTTCATAGAACTAGTACTGTGTTTTCAGAATGATGTGCTTGGAAACCTAAACATCTACAGAGGTACTTCAGGAACTCTCTAAGCAGGAAAGGGAGAGATCAAGTGGGGAGGAATATGGCCAGTCTCAACTTCTGGTTCCCTAAAAACATGACATTCTCACCTGCTTTATTCATTGCAATTATGAGGAAAGTTTTGTTAATTGTAAATTTAAAAAGTTTATCCTACTGAAGAATCATTTGAAAACCAATCATATTTTACAGAAAACCACTTTGATTTATCACTGAATTGACTTTAAGGTCTATAGTGTAAAAAGATGAAATTTGATGTTCTTGACAATCAGCTTATTTGAAATGTCATTACAATTTAAGAACGTATGTCTTTGAAAGGCTCTTGTTCAAAATTGAATCCACTTGTGATGAATATCATTATGTATGATAAATAAATCTAGAGATCTAATGTACAGCTTGAGGACTACTATAGTTAAAAATATTGTATAGTGTAATGAAAGTTTGACAGGAGAATAGTTGTTAGGTGCTTTTACCCCCCGCCAACACACACACAATAACTTTGGGGTGATGGATAGGTCAAATGCTAGACTGTAGTAATCATTTCACTATGTGTATGTATATCAAAACATATTGTTGTACAACTTTAGTATATAAAATAAAAATAAAGATACATTTTGACCACATATCTACTTCATAATATTAAAAGAATCTTTCTTACTTGATATTGGAGTATTTTAACCATCTAATTCTAGTTTTAAAATTAATTTGTTAAGTTTTATTTTATATATTTATACATGAAATATACATGCAAGTTAAATTTTTCATGAATAATTGATACCAAATCAAAATCTTAACCAATGAAAGCATATTCGTAAGTTAATAATCTCATAGTAATATATATTATGAGATCAATATATCATAGTAAATGGAGATATTATAAAATTTAACATATACACTTGTGTGTTGCTTAACAATGGGATACATTCTAAGAAATGAGTTGTTAGGTGATTTCATCACTGTGCAGACATAACAGAGTGCACTTACAAAACCCTAGATGGCAGAGCCTACTACACACATAGGCTATATGAGATAGCCTGTTGCTCCTACACTACCAACCTGTACAGCATGTTACTGTACTGAAAACTGTAGGCAATTGTAACAGAGTGATAGGTATTTGTGTATCTACACATAGAAAATGTACAGTAAAAATACAGCGTTATAATCTTATGGGACCACCATCATGCATGTAATCCATCATTGACCAAAACATTGTTATGTGGTATATGACTGTGTATAACACAGTAAATAAAGAAATCATAAAAATTATAAACTCTTAGGCAGATTAATATGTGTGTCAGGAAGTAAAAATGCCTTACAGCAACATGGCTCAAAAGAGTTGAAATAATGAAATCTTATTAAAGCATTTATAATAGATTTGAATGAGGTCTTAAAGAGAATTACCCTTTGGAAAAATGCCATCTCATTCATACCAAATGCAGGGCTTTTACTTTCATTTAAACTATGTTACATAAATATTTGACAGGGAAGTCTAAATCATTGACAGAAATGACTATAGTGTTGTTTGAGTCGTTGATATTTATTTCCCCTGTGAAACACATTTGTTTCCATTATTTAAAATTTAACTTACACTGGATAAAAATCTAAATATGGAAGAAAACCAATTGATAAATAAACAATACTGCCTCTGGCCTTTGAAGAAAACAGTTTTATATTCGGTATCTATTAGAATTTTCTTATTTTTCTCAGGTGTGATTTTAATACATCAATCACAAAGATGTTCAGAAGTAAACTCAATCTATTATTACAGATTGTGTGTAAGGAGATAGAATTAATCATTTAGGCAACCAGATATTCAGATTTAATTTTTTTTTTTTGCATTTTCCCTTCGGCATGTTGGCTAATAAACAACTGGCCAAGAACTTTTCTTACCTTAACAAGCTCCTTTAATCCTAGTGACAATCTTTTTGGCAACTAGGAAAGAGGCATGGAGCAACAGAGCAATGTGCCTTGAAACATTAACCCATAAGGCATCGTTTATGAGAGTTTCATCCCTGGATAGCCTCTGAAAATAAAGTTAGCCTCAAATAATAGAAAGTCATTAGAAATAAAGACAGACACTTTAATGCTTGTTTTGCTTATCTGTGCTTTAACGTGTTAACCCCAAAAGTTAGTGGCTGGAAACATTTCATTTTATTCAACTATTGCCAGGACTGGAAAGCACTCTGCTGGTGTCCCACCCCAGATTTATGGATCTATGGGGTGTTAGCAAAAGGGACTGAGCCTGAAGGAGCTATGTCCAAGATGGTGGGTTTCTCCACTCACAGAGAACAGGGTTTATCCCTCTCCCTGTCTCATGGAGAAGGCTCCAGCCCCAGGCCCTCTCCCTGTGTCTTAGGCCACTTTTTATATGCCAGTTGGCTCTTCAAAAACAGGAAGCAGAAGCCCTGCATCCAGTTAATTGGTGTGCCTGGGACTGGGATCACTTCATTGAGTCATATACTGTTGGCCTCAGCAATTCAGAGGGGCTGTAGATTCGAGTAGGTGGAGAAATAGACTCCTCCCCTAATGAGAGGGGAGGGCCACATTGCAGAACATGAGATGAGAGAGATTTCTGCAGCTAATGTAAAATAAAACCTGCCACAATTCCTAGTCTGAAAAAATAAATACTTCAGAGATGGAAATTCTTTATCTTGATATGTCAAATAGTTGTTGGTAAGCAAAAAAGCAATTAACCAATAAAACCCTTTAACAAAATTCCATCTATCACATACACTTTTCAATTAACACGTCCTTAAAGAAATTTGCTTATCGTTAGAAATTCCGAAATTTCAGTGATAAACTTGAAGATTAGAAAATGAAGGCTAAACATTCAAACATTCAACTCAGTTTGAGAAGAGATGATGTTTATGTCCAAGGGACTCTAGAATGCAATACGAATTGGTAGGAAATTTTGAGAGAATGTTTTCTAGAAGGAATTTTAACACAGACATATCCTGTCCATTCTGGTAAGAAGAAAATTTAGTCAAATCATTTTGAATAGAATTTTCGTTGCAGACTTCAGACATTTAAGGCTCTTACGTGTTTGTGTGTGTATATATCCATATCTATCTATATATATCCATATATATGTATCCAAAGATATATGTTTGTGTGTGCATATATATCCCAGTATCCCCTAAAACTAAGCTTTTTTATTAATATATGTTTCATTTATGGAAATATACCTGGTCTTCCTATAAATACTATTTACTCATTCTCTTTTGGTCTATAAATACCACTTCTTGGATGTATAACACATATGAAGCAGGGAAAACAGGACATTTCATAGGTTAAAAGGTTTGAGTTCCTTTTTTAATATGTAACGTAACATTATTATAGTCATTAATATTATAAGTAATAATGTCTACATTTTTCTGTTGCAGAGTATAAACATTTCTTGTTCCTTTATTAATATCTTTAAACATTAGCTTTACTAAGAACATATTTATAATTAAGAGTGAATTAGCACAAATAAACTGATCAAGCTGTTGAAAAAATTATACATGTTTAGTTTTTGTTTAATCTGAAGGTACTTTAGAAAACGTTAGGAGAAACAGTTTTAAAATCCATGAAAAGGCTTAGTAAGAATGATAGTAGGACCAATTAAAACAGTAATGTGGGTTTTTGTTTTCTATTTTTAAATTTTTCCTATTTCTTCTGTGTGCGGTGATACTCACAGAAGTTCACTATTTCAACCTGGGGCATAAATCTGCCATCCTGAATGGAGATCTAAAATGTATTCTGGAAACTTACTTTGTGTACTTTCTCAAACTTGAAATTTAGTGTTTTTGATCAAATTGTAATACCAGTGGCTGCACCGACATTTTGTTGAATGTTTTATTTTATTCAGATCTATCAAATGAAACTTTACACAGAGAAGTCTGGAAATACTGATTTTCACTCAACAAATGTGGTGGTTAGGTCTCTCCAGGCTAGTTTTTTATTCAATGAAGGAATTTTTGTTGGTAAATCCTAAACCTACCACAGTATACTTTTCTTTTTAACTAACAGTGTTAAGGAAGTTTACTTTAAAAATAGCGTTGGTTTCATTTTAAAGTTTGCATTTCTATGAGTGTTTGCTATAGAAATACCATCTGCAGTTTATATGCACCTATTTTCCTGTTTGATGTTTTGCATTTTTCTTCATTCCTTATTTTTCACCCCCTTTCTTTCTTCTTTCTATTGTATGTTATTAATGATCTATTTTCTGTTCCACTTGAGGGTTGTGAGTTTCCCAACCCCGCCTTTCCTGTCAGGGCCTGTTGGGATAGAAAGACGGGGAAAGGAGGAGAGTGAAGGGAAGACACACCTGTACGGTGTCAGTTGCTGTCTTCATCTCTGATTCAATAATTTCTGTCTACAATTAGCCTTGGCACTGATAGGATGTATGTGTGTGTGGGTGTGTGTGTGTATTGGGGGGGTATCATCCTCACTTTTCAATGTCTTGTTACAGTCTTTCGAATTACCTATTTTTCACCTTTTTCTGTTGTATAAATCCAGTGGTCATAACCTAGAGATCAAAGACTGAAAGGGGGCATTTCTAGATTTGAGGAGGTAACTAATATCACAGCCTTCATTGAGGATAACTGGGACAAAATCTGCCCCCAATGTGTGAGGAGCTGGAGGGAACCTGATCTCTGGTTTACTTTCTCCAGGTTTATACTTTGATGTGAGTGGATTATCCTTTTATTCTTGTCATTAATATGAAACAACCAAAAGTCCTGTTTTTAAACTTTTAGTGTTGACTTTAGATGTTTATTCCTTTTGCTGAGGAATGTTCCATCGATGTTTGTAGAAGTTATGCAAGGCAACTTCTGGAGAGATTCAGGAAAGAGGCCCTGAGAAGCAAGTAACAGGTTATCTCATCAGCTGGAAAGCTTTGGGCTCTGGATCTCCAATTCTAGAGCGGGAGATCTTAACCCCTCCACGTTTTGAAGATCTCTGCCCTGCCTGACATCTTTCAGAGTTTCAGGGAGCATCTTGCTTTGACTTTTGACCTCTGCTTCCCAACTCCTTTGGGCTACTCCCCAAATGTTTTCACAGAAACTCCTTCTGGTCTAGACACAGTCTAGGTTCTCTGAGGGTCCCAAACAGCCTTGATGTTCCGCTCATGTACAGCCCACATGTCTTAGTCTTCTCAGAACCATAGTAAAATGCCATGAACTGGGCAGCTTAAACAACAGAAATTTCTTTCTCACAGTAATGGGAGCTAGGATGTCCAAGATCAAGGTGCTGGCCAGGCAGGTTTCCTTCTCTAACCTTGTCCCTTGGCTTGTACATGACCACAATCTCATAGTGTATTTCCATGACCTCTTCTTGTGCTCAAGGGGAGAGAAAGGGGGCGGACTGTCTTGTGTCTCTTCTTAGAAGGGCACTAATCCCATAATGAGGGCCCCAACCTCATGACCTCATCTAACCCTAATTGCTTCTTAAAGACCCAGTCTCCAGATACCATCACAATGGGAATTGAAGTTTCAACATATGAAACTGTGGCCGAGTGGGACACAAACATTCAGTTTTAACACTGTGTCTCCCTCCCTCTGGGCCATTACCCACCATCAATGCTTTCTGCTCCCCACTGGTGCCACCACCTCATTAGGCCTTAGTGCTTCTGCCTCAACATTCTTGTCATGTGTTTTAGTCCATTTTCATACTGCTATGAAGAAATACCCAGGACTGGGTAATTTATAAAGAAAAAGAGGGCCAGTGGACTCACAGTTCCACATAGCTGAAGAGGCCTCACAATCGTGGGAGAAGGTGAAGGAGGAGCAAAGTTCCGTCTTACATGGCAGCAGGCAAGTGAGCATGTACAGGGGAACTGCGCTTTATAAAACCATCAGATCTCATAAGACTTATTCACTATCAGAAGCACAGCAAGGGAAAAACCCGCCTCCATGATTCAACTACCTCCTACTGGGTCCCTCCCATAACGTATGGGGATTGTGGGAACTACAAGATGAGATTTGGGTGGGGACACAGCCAAACATATCATCATGATTCACTTATGTTATTCTCTTTGTGTCACTTCCTTTTATGTGAATGTCACTGCTGCCTCTACTACAGCCAGAACTTCTGTTTATTAATCTGTAGCCATATTAATAGAGAAATAGGCTCAGGTTGCTGATTGGCTCAGCTCTTATTGATGGAGTCCATAGGGTTCAAAGAGCTGTAGCTTAAGTTTTATACACATAGAACTTTTCTACTAAATGGGAAATAGGTGGGTGCATTGAGAGAGTTTCCATAAAGAACCACTGCTGAACTCAGAAACACAAGTTCACTAGTTAGATTGTTTCTAAAACGATCACAGCATATTTGGTGATTTGGCTGTAGGTTGATGCCCCACCCACCTTGTCCAGCTTAAATACTTACATTGTTCTGAATCCCAACTTTTCAAAATTGCTTCCAGAAAACTTTTCAGACTCTGAAGAAATGGTCAGTACAAATACTGAAGGTTCATCAGCTCTTTCTCTACTTGCTCACATAGGGATAAATGGTCCACTTCCAAATACTGAAGGTCTATCATCTTCCCACCAGCAATGGGCCATGGGCCAGGGCAGAGAGAGTAAGCCCATTTCCATAGTGCTGCGTCCTTGCAATGATTTCAAATTAATAGCTTGAAATCAACCATGGTGGGGGAAGTGTGTACACCATGGAAATTGACAGTACTACCAATCTAAGCTTTTTTGAGGGCAAGGGGTCCAAAATACCAGTGTTATCACCATGATTGATTATAGGTTACCTCAGAAATTTGCCTGACTTCCCCCTTCCCCTTGGCATTACTATTTTACTTCATTTAGGATCCTGTTTCTTTTGTTAATTACAGAATAAAATTTAGATTTGTAGGTGTTTCCTTATCCTTCTCTTTCTAATGCATATGGAAAGCCCTGTTCAGATTTTCACGAATTTTATAATTTTGGTCATACACGATTTGGTATATCTTAGGTTGATATTTTCTTGGCTAACACAAGTTAATATTTCTTTAGATGATGATGGAAAAAAAAGCAGTATTTTTTCCAATATATTTCCTTTAAAATACATCAGGAAGAACAGTTTTGAAGTGGTGAATATTTTTTGGAGACAAAACTTTTTTAAAAAGAACCCTATCTTTACATAAATAGTTTTTAGACAAATTCTGCCATATTCAATGCAATATTGTGGGCTGCCATGTCACAGTTTTACACATTCACAAGACATGCCAATGGTTCATAATCTGAGATTGCTTGAGAATCAGATTTTGCAAAAGGATTGTCCTGATATATTTTCTATTTTAAGAGTTTAAGAATGTCTGAAGAAAAAAAAAGAAGCAAAACAAACTTCTTGCTGTAATGGGTGAATGCTCTGTTTGCATTGATTTTGACCTCTTACCAGTGGTGAAATGCCAGACCTCACAAGGACATCATTAGACAGCAGTCACAGCTCATGCCACCATCACGAGGAACTCTAGTCCACATTGTTTTAACTGGCAAACTCAATTCCTCACAAAGGCAAGAAGCAATTTGGCTAAATTTGAATTGTTATATAAATATATGGTTGATAGGATATTCAAAATTTAGAAAGAAAAATCTTTAACACTGGACTATGGAAAGCTGAAGATAATAATTATGAAAAAATGTTTCAAGTTTAGAAGGAGTTTTAATAAATTTGTAAAATGACATGCCTTTTAGGGAAATCTGATTCATTAATATATGCCTGTTAGCATATACTTAAGCTAGAAAATACTTTTAGATTAATGTAATACAAACTATTCACTTAAAAAATATCTTAAGATCAAAGACAAAATTATGACCATCTACATACTAATATAATAATTTCCCAAGTATTTGAATTACCTCCATTATGTGCAACTAAAAGAAGCAAAAAATATATATATAACTAATTCTATTTAGTTTTTTTTAATTAAATAAAAACATTTTGAGATAAATGTAATAAAATTGTGAAGTGTTTTTATTTAAACCTTGTATTGGGATTTATATTCAACTTTAGCAAATTTGATCTGCTAATTTCCAAGTGGGTTGAATTTTGCATATGGGTGATAGGTGCGTGTGCGTATTTCTGTCATGAATTTCACAAGAGTGACTCACATCTCATTGTGAATGCCCTCAGAAGGCGGCAGTCCCTGAGCGTTTGCTGCCGGCAGTGGAGGAGCAGATGGAGTTAATTAACATTAACCAATGGCACGGTATATACTAACCATTCAGTAAGTGTTTTCTACATTATCTACAATGGCATGGTATATACTAACCATTCAGTAAGTGTTATCTACATTATCTACAATGGCACGGTATATACTAAACATTCAGTAAGTGTCATCTACATTATCTACAATGGCACGGTATATACTAACCATTCAGTAAGTGTTATCTACATTATCTACAATGGCATGGTATATACTAACCATTCAGTAAGTGTTATCTACATTATCTACAATGGCACCGTATATACTAACCATTCAGTAAGTGTTATCTACATTATCTACAATGGCACGGTATATACTAACCATTCAGTAAGTGTTATCTACATTATCTACAATGGCGTAGTATATACTAAACATTCAGTAAGTGTTATCTACATTATCTACAATGGCACCGTATATACTAACCATTCAGTAAGTGTTATCTACATTATCTACAATGGCACGGTATATACTAAACATTCAGTAAGTGTCATCTACATTATCTACAATGGCACGGTATATACTAACCATTCAGTAAGTGTTATCTACATTATCTACAATGGCACCGTATATACTAACCATTCAGTAAGTGTTATCTACATTATCTACAATGGCACGGTATATACTAACCATTCAGTAAGTGTTATCTACATTATCTACAATGGCGTAGTATATACTAAACATTCAGTAAGTGTTATCTACATTATCTACAATGGCACGGTATATACTAAACATTCAGTAAGTGTCATCTACATTATCTACAATGGCATGGTATATACTAACCATTCAGTAAGTGTTATCTACATTATCTACAATGGCATGGTATATACTAACCATTCAGTAAGTGTTATCTACATTATCTACAATGGCACGGTATATACTAACCATTCAGTAAGTGTTATCTACATTATCTACAATGGCACGGTATATACTAACCATTCAGTAAGTGTTATCTACATTATCTACAATGGCATGGTATATACTAAACATTCAGTAAGTGTCATCTACATTATTTACAATGGCGTAGTATATACTAAACATTCAGTAAGTGTTATCTATTAATAGGAATAATAAACACAATGAAAGGAAAATAGTTTAAATTAACCAACCAATGTTATCAGTGCAGAACACCTATGGAGTTTGCTTAGATGATTAATAAATACTTTTACTGGCTTATCTAGAGGAAATGTGTAATTTTTGCACTTTTCCATCTTGATTGGTTAAAATGCCCTTCACAGCAGAAAGCTAACTTTTGAAGAATGATATTGCCTGTCATTTTCTGCTTTAATAAATACATGTTTGTGTACATAAAAGTTTCTTTTATGCATCGTTGTATTCCTTCTAGGTAACATAGCTCTAGGCATTGAAAGAATGTTTTCTAAAAATCAGTAAAAGTACTTAGAGCTAAATTTCAGATTCTGAAATGTTGTCTCATCACATTTGTATTGTATGTCCTATGTATGATATGAGTCTGATCATAGATTTGCGAAATGTTTAGCTTGTTAGCAGTGCGTTTCCTAAGGAAGAAACAAGAATCTGTGCTGAATATTAATTCCAGGCATGACTGAGGGTTTTCCAAATTGCAATAGTCATTTAGCAGGCTGTTATTTGACACAAGACTATGGCCTTGGAGATGGTTTATTGTATCTGCTGACTTGGAATTTGTTTAGAATAGGTTGCCCAGGAAAGTTTCTGAACATGCTGTCTTAAATATATAAATCATCTTTTTCCTTAACTATGCTATCTAAATATATAAATCATATTTTTTTGCCAACTGGCTAGACATTACCACTGAGTAAATGGCAATCAATGTGCAGAGAACCAAAAGAATATTAAATATGAGTATTTCCAATTGAGAGCTCAGATAGTTTTATTATGGCTATATCTGTTACAAAGTGTTCATTCTCAAATCTGTCTTTTTGCGAAGCTAATTGTATGCCAGCAGCAGAGAGAAAACTGAAGAAATTAGTAGAGTGAATCTACAATTCTAATTGTTATCCTATTTGCAGATAACACATGTAAAAAGACTAATGTACCGTATCGACTTATTGAAATATACAGTAGGAACCATAAAAATCACAATACTATTTATATGAAAACAAAGTGCGATACAATCGTTAATTTTAAATTTATGGATATCATACACAATGTAAAATAATGTGAAATGTCACCTTATGAGACAGCAAAATACAATATTGCTTCTGCAGAGACCATACAGTCTGTATCTGCAAGCTCCAATTCTAATAAATCCTTTATTTATTTTTAAAATTTATTTTATTTTATTTTATTTTTCTAACTTTCACTTTAGGTTCAGGGCATAGATGTGCAGGCTTGTTATATGAGTAAATTGCCTGTCACGGGGGTTTGATGTACAGATTACTTTGTCATTCAGATAATAAGCATAGTACCTGATAGGTAGTTTTTCAATCCTCACCCTCCATCCTCACATTGTTCCCTTCTTTGCATCCCTGTGTAATCAATGTTTAGCTCCAACTTAGAATATGAAGAATTTGGTTTTCTGTTTGTGCATTAATTCACTTAGGATAATGACCACCAACTGCATTCATGTCGCTGCAAAGGACATGGTTTCATTCTCTTTTATGGCTGCATAGTATTCCGTGGTGTATATATACCAAATTTTCTTTACCCACTCCACCATTGGTGGACTTTGTTATCGCTTTGGATTTTTAAGGATGGTGTAAGAAATACTGAAAAGGAATGTTCTCTTTTCTTGATTATTTAGCCTCCAACCCAGTTCTGTCATTTACTACCTGTGCTTTTTCCTTTTTAAATGAGAATAGTAATACTACCTGCCTTATATTTAAGAATCTTAAATGAAAATATAAACTTATTGTCACAGCAAATGCCCTCAAAATATTAGCTATCACATCTATATAAACATCATGATGATGTCATGGTATGACAGTCACAAACAGTATTAAGATGTTTCCAAACCCTCCCAGGTGAAGTTTATAATCTCTCTATATCAACATAGAAGCACAATATTCATATTAATCTTTGAGTAGCACTTTAAAAGATTATAAAGTATTTTAAAAGACATCACCTTATTTAATCTCTTTTATAAACTTACACGTTTGGCATGGCTAATTGTATAGTTTTTTCTAAGAAGTAAGGGAGGTTCAAACAGGCAGTAAACAGAGCCTGTCCAACAATGCCCAGTGTTTAGTGGCCAAGACATGGATATCCATGCATTATAACTGTCATTCTCATAGTGTGGTCCCCAGACCAAGAGCACTAGCATTGCCCGAAAACTTGTTAGAAATTATTCAGCCTCACCCAGACCTGCTCAATCACAAACTCTGGGAGTGAAACACCATAATCAGATTTTTTAGCCACTCTAGGGGATATTAATACCTGCTAAAATTTGAGAATCATTGTACTAGACAAGGCAACTAAGGATAATATCTGAAATATGAGCAACACTCAATAATTATCATTTTTTTCAAAATCATAGAGATACATATATGAAATTAGTATGCCCATCTTTTAGAAATCATCTATATATAAGCATTTTGATATCTCCTAAATTTGTGAATATATTTACAAATAATAGAAAATTACAAGCAACAAATAGGAAATTTTTTTGTGGCTTTTTTCATGCCACACCCATAATGGTTTTATTTTATTTTATTCCAGCTTTATTGAGCAATCGTTGACAGATAACATTGTATATATTTAAGATGTACAATGTGATGATATAATATGCATATACATTGTGAAATTACCATCATAAAGCAGATTAACACATAATCATGCATTCAGATAGCGATTATATTCACACATGCCATTTTACTTCAAAGGAGAGTAACCTGGGGTCAGTTTCATGAATGTTAAAGTTCTACATAAAATGACTGAAACCTAAAATCTAAATGAGATATTTTGTCTTCTAATATCAATAAATGTGGCAAATGTAAAAGTATTTTTTGTCTTGCACAATTTTCAGATTAATTCTTCTTTCTTAACCACGAGTTAAACCCATTTAAGATTTTTAAAAAAGATTTGCCAAGCTGGGCTTGGTGGCTCATGCCTATAATCCTAGAACTTTGGGAGGCCAAGGCGGGCAGATCATCTGAGGTCAGGAGTTCAAGACCAGCGTGGTCAACATGGTGAAACCCCATCTCTACTAAAGATACAAAAATTAGCCAGGTGTGGTAGCACACACCTATAATCCCAGCTATTTGGGAGGCTGAGGCACAAGAATTGCTTGAACCCAGGAGACAGAGGTTGCAGTGAGCCAAGACCATGCCACTACACTCCAGCCTGGGTGATACAGAGTGAGACTCTGTCTCAAAAAAATAAATAAATAAAAATTAAAAAGTTTTACTACATAATAGCTTATGTTTTAAAACAATTACTGTCTATAGTTAGGCACGAGGGAGAATAGGGCATTTTCTTTTCTGGAATTACTGATAAATTATTTCCTCAAATTCTTCCCTCCCATGATTTCTTCTTGATCGTGTTGTCTCATCTTCCTGTACTCATTAATTAAATGACTTGGTTAAATATATTGGTATTGGGCAATGTATAATCACAGTCTTATTACCTTCTCATTTTTCTCAAAAACGTAAATGATATAATTACCTTTAGCTTCTTACATAGCCATTGATGCACTTATTTTTTAATCATGCTGTTGCAGGATCCTTGGGGTGACGCTTTTCTGGACAAAAACCTCTGTGGCCACTGGCACCTTTGTATGAGTTTTTCTAGGGCCCACTGGGCTCATTCCACCTGCTCAGCTTGGCAGGCTCTACTCGGCTCACACTTCTGGCCTGGATCCCACACCTGCCAAGTGTGAACCAGGTGTGGAGCAGCAAAGGGTGTGTGAGGGAGCTAGCAAAGGGTGTGTGAGGGAGCTAGCAAAGGGTGTGTGAGGGAGCTAGCACTGGGTCCAGCAACTGCACAGTCAGGCATGCGGGCTGATGCAGCACGGTTGGCACCTCCAGGTGCTGGAACAGGTGCCTGCTCTCTGCAAGGCTGTGACTGGACCAGGTTCACCACACGCAGCTTCAACAACTGCCCCCAGGGAACACAGTGGAAGCTTGGAGACTCCAGGAAATGCAAAGCCCCGAAGAGGGAGTCACAGCCTTGCCTTGGGGAGCCCCCAGGTCTGGAGAGGGCCACAACTCGCCTCTCCCCTTCACCTTCAATGTGGCGAGCAAGGGGCATGTTTCAGCCCTGTTTGTGTTACAGCCCTTTCAGCCCCGCCATTCCGCATTTCTGGAGTTCTTTTCCTGCGTCCGGGAAGAATGAAGTATGCAGATGAGTGGAGGGTGAACAAGGTGAAGCGGAGCTTTACTGAGTGACAGAATACCCCAGAGAAGGCCCTGGAGTGGGTAGCTCCTCTCTGCGGCTGGTTGTCCCAGTGGCTGCTCCGGGCTTCTATGGGCATTCAAAGGGGAGGAAGTGCACCCTGATTGGTCCATGGGCGGCTATACGCGGGCCCAGAAAAGGCACCACAAGTTCTCACTCCTGTCAGTGGGACTGGCAGCCGTGCCTGCAGCCTTCAGGCCCTTCCCAGCCTGAAAGTAGGGCCTCACCGTGGGCATCCCGTTCTACCCAGAAGCCTGTCTGCCTCTGCTGCCATTCATGGCACCCAGGCTGTTCATGCCAAGAGGAGCCTGCAGGCCAGCACTGAACTACCTGTAACACCCCCTCAACCTCCCTCCTATGCTCATCAGCACCCAAAGTCCAGAGGGGGCCATGTGGGCAGGGGCTGGTGTGTTAGCACTGCCCCAAGTGTGCACACACCCAGCGAGACTGTGACAGCACCTGGGCTCAGCCCCAACCTTGCTCTGAGATCGGAGCTGGTGCCGGGAGTGGAGAGAGGGAAGGCAGCGAAAGCAGATGCTTCTGAGATTGTAGGGGGAGATGCCTGACTCTGCAGTGCATCGTGGGTGTGTGGCTGTAGCTGCATCCAGGGGTGTGGGGCTCCTGCCTGCTCTGTAGACTGAGAGGCATAGAACCGCTGCTATGACTTCGGGCCTCTGTAGCTGCCCCAGGAGGGCAGGTCTCCTGCCTGCTGCCAGGCTCCCCACTTTGAGACGTCACCGCCAACGAGGGGGGCCTGGGTTCGCAGGCACAACCTGAGTGTCTGTAGCTGTGACCAGGAGGACAGGGATCCTGCCTGCTTTGTGGAGTGGGATGCCCGGGTCCACAGCCATGACTTGGGCAACTACAACTGCATCCCAGGAGTTCCCACCCCACCAACTCAGAGGTTGGGGCTCCCACTTGTCCCGGCTACCACCAGGTCTGTGGAGGGGGCAGCCCCGGCGGCGCTTCCCGGCTGCAGCTGATGTGATGGCAGCAGTGGCTCCAGACAGCCGCCACTGCCATCGGTACTATCTCGTTCAGGTATTTTCAGTGGACCTATATATACACTTAAATTTCACACAGTTCCCCAAATGGACAATGCTTTCTAACACCCATGTTTTTGGACGCAATGTTTTTTCTCTCTTTATTCTTGGCTAATCTCTATTCATTCCTCTAAACCCATTTCATATGACATTATTACCAGAAAATTCTCTATAATCCTCTCCCTAATGGGTAGGATGACTTTTTCATATTTTCTCATGGTATTCTCTGAATCCATCCTTCCTAGCACATATCATATCACATTGTAGTTACTTTCAATCTCTGCTTCCACATAGAATGTGAGAATCTTAAAACATGAATTATATTTAGTAATTTTCAGGTGTCCAGAACTCATTCTATGGCACAGAACATTTATTGAAAATTTGTTGGATGCAATGTACAGGTTGTAAATAATATGGAGTCAGGAATGATATGTTTAGTAGCAGGTACTTATACAGGCAAAACCATGAGTTAACACTGTTGCACTAGAATGTACTAGGCATTGTTCTAAGCGTATCACTAATAGTAAGATATTAATTATTAAAACAGCCTTATGAGGTTGGTATTACTGTCATTCTCATTTTATATTAAACAGGGTTGAGTTAGTATTGACTATGCATGCCATAAAGACAGTAAGTACAAAAAATGCAGATTAGGTTAAATATGTAATCCTTCTAAAATATAGCCTGGAAAGCTACACATAAGAATACTATCAAACCTTCTAAACAGCATTTGTCTGAAATATACATTTCTTAAACTTGAGCAAAGTCATTAGAACAGCAGTTTTAAGTAGTCCCTATTACTCTAATAACAGGCTAAAGGGTCATGCTAGAGAAAGAACCAAATGTTGTCTGATGACACGCATGCTGTGTCCAGCCCCAGTCTCTGGAAACACCCCCCTCCCATGCCACCCCAATGCCACGTTTCACAAGCGGGATCCTTGAATAGGGAGAATCCTTCATGTGGCTGGAAATGGAGTGTTACTGGGTATAGGGGCCGACTTCGTCTGTGGAATGGTGACATCTCAAGCACTGGTTATTCTCCTGCTCACAGGTTGCCCTCTGAAAGGATGGTTACTAGTTTATGAACTCCAAGTTGACAGTCATCATGTCCATCTTATTCCCCGAGGGGGCCTAACACCTATTGGAAATAGAAGATACTAAATACGTATTTGTTGAATTGCAAAATCAATGAATGGATATTCACTTTACTTGCTTGATCTGCAGATTCTAGGGAAATTTAGGTTGCACATCAACTGCATTTTAAAAGCTTTTAAAAATATATAACAGTGTTAAAATTAAAACTTGAGATGTATTTCTTTATTCTTTGCTTTCAAAAAAGAATATTGAACAGGTATACTTGCTCATGCTTGTAATTTCAGTACATTGGGAAGCTGAGGTTGGAGGATCACTTGAAGCTCGGAATTTGAGGCTTCAGTGAGCTATGATTGCACCACTGCACTCCAGCATGAGCAACAGAGCTAGACCTTGTCTCCAAAATAAGAAAAAAAACTGAAGAAAAATAATATTAAGCTTATCTCTCTCTCTCCACGCACACACACAGACACACACACACAAAATGAATGCTTGTGTGACTCTTAAAGAATGTTAATCTTACTATGTGCATAGGAGGTCAGAATACTTAGAAAATTCACTTTGAGAAAATTAGATATAGTAAAATGAAATTATTTGATTTCATTTTAATTAATGAAATAAAATAAAATTTTAATTTTAATTAGGGAAAATAAAGTATAATCACAAGTTTGTAAATTTTCAACTTACTTTGTAGTATTGAAACAAAATAGAACAATTCTTCTTTGAAACCACAAAGGTTTATTTTAATAATGCCTAAAGACAAATCATTAGAAACCCAGAAAATTTTTATTTGAAGAATAGAGTTGGGATGAGTCCCAGACAGGGCCATTCTTATTTTTTATGCAAATAGTTTGATATGATAAGGAATACCAAATGATATTTTAAAGACTATAATTCTGTATTTCGGATAATTCAATTATATATGCTCACTTATAATTAGATATGATGACAGTGGCTTATTGAAAATGTGAGTGTTCTCAGTGAGTCTTAACTGATATCTTAGTGTATAAGTTACTCCACATTTAAAAGGTCACAATTAGCCTATACTGGGGAGTAAATTATAATTTTGGGGTGAATTTGTTTAAGGTGATTCTTATAACTATTTTCAGAGTCAAAGCATTTTGTACGTCATGGTAACTCTTCCAGTCATGGAACAGGGCAGGGCAGGGGCACTCTCTTGTACAAAGATGCAACTCCAGTGGGAAACATAGTGCCTGGTACCTAGTAGCTGTTGAATAAACATGTGTTGCCTGCCTGAAAACAAATTTTCCTGTGTATCAGGGTGAGTTATTACATTGATTTTACAAATAAAAGAGAAAATATTTAAATTATTAGGCAAGAATGCCTAAGTAACTATTTGAAAAATCTCCTTTGTTTTAAAGGCTCTGTAACTATAGAGATTATCAACTGAGTCATTTTGAGATAATAGATTCATGTGTTTATTATTTCATAATAATTTTGAAGATTACATTTTGCAGTGGTGTATGCTGTGTGTAAATGCCATTATGCTGAGCACAATTTTCAGCAACAGAAATGTCATAAAAAAAGGATAAATGATGAAATAAATTTCTCTCAATTTATGCTTAAGGATATATATGTGTGTGAGATAATGAATATTGGACAAAAAAATATGACGGGCTAAGAAGATTATTTGTTTAGTTTATAAAATACTTTTTTATCCTGAAAAATAGGAAACTGTTTTTAACTCTTGAGTAAATCGATCAATAGATGTGGACTGGAAACAATATTCCTTAGTGTGGAAAATAGGCTAGAATTAGTGTGATAGAATTAATCAAATCTACTTTTCTTTTGTAAAATGAGTAATTTACACAAAAATGATTAACTTCAACAAAGGGCAGACTTTTCTCTGTTTTAAAATTTTACTCCCCAAAACACAAGCTAAGGACTTCTAAAAACAGTAATTTGGCAGGTAGATTTTATCTCTGTTTCATGTAAATGTAATTCCCTACTGTCATCAGTTTCTAATGGTTGACGATTCTGATGTTTGTACCTGCAGCCCAGACTGCAGCTTCCTACTCCAGATTCTTTGGTCCTAGCCCGCTATGCATCTCCTTTTGGAAGCCTAACAGGTGATCAAACTTAACAAGTTCAAATTCTACATTTTCTTCATTTCATTAAACCTGCCTGTTCTTTCTGCACTCTTCCGTTTTTATTAGTTGTAGTTATATTCTTCTAGGTTTTCTTGATGAAAGGCTTAGAGTCCTTCCTAATTTCCGTCTTTCCCTCACATTTTAATTCTTACCCATAAGAAAGTACAGTGCAACACATCCTGAATGCTACCATTTTTCATCACAACCACTTACGCAAGCCACTAGCGCACTTCTGCATCATTGTGGTGTATGTAGAATATGTAAATGGATAATATTAGTACCAATCTGACTTCTTTGCCTCCCTTTACATCACCCCATCAACTTCAGCCTCAGTTTTCTCCATGTAACAGCCAGAATGACGCTTGATACGGGTACATGAGATTGTGTAAGCCCTTCTTCACGGCCCACCAATGCTTTCCCATAATTGCTGTCAATCTACTATTATCCACCCACATATATACTGTGGGCTTCAAGGCATTGACCTTATCTTCTGGTATTCTCTGCCTGTTTTTATAGTTACTTGGACACATCAAATAAATATCGACATTTCAGATTTTGTACTTGCTCCCTCCTCAACCTTCCCATTCTTCCCCATGGACAAGGACTTGACTCGTTTCCTTTATTTTTGCCATTCTCTTTCATATGTCACCTTCTCAATGAGGTCTCCCCTGGCCACCTCTCCGTTATACTGGCTCTCAGCTTCCTAACTCTACCTTACATGTCCTTTTAGCTGTAGCCACTATTGGATGTTTACCTCCTCTAAAATATAATCTCCATGAAAACAAGGATTCTGCCTCCTGGATTCACTGCCTGTAGCCCCAGCACCTGACATAGTGCCTGATACAGAGAAGGCAATTAGTAAATATTTATTGAATGAATACTTTGCTGAGAGTTCAATCATTTAACTAAATATTAATATATGTTACTGGCAATATAAGTAACAACTAGTGGATACAGATAAATGGCTAGATAGATGTGTTCACCTTTATTAATAATATATAATCTTATAATCACCCTGGAATGTAAATTAATTTCAGTCAGTATAGTTTGACAAATAAAAAATCATCATTTAGTATTTTAGAGTTTGTGTAAGGTGAGTTATCAAACCACTTTGTTTATAAACCTGTCACCATTAAGACAGCTAATGTGATTTTTGTTTTTTTTGAAATGGAGTCTCGCTCTGTCACCCAGGCTGGAGTGCAGTGGCGCGATCTCGGCTCACTGCAAGCTCCGCCTCCTGGGTTCACACCATTCTCCTGCCTCAGCCTTGCCTCAGCCTCCCGAGTAGCTGGGAATACAGGTGCCCGCTACCACAACCAGCTAATTTTTTGTATTTTTAGTAGAGACGGGGTTTCACCATGTTTGCCAGGATGGTCTCAATCCCCTGACCTCGTGATCTGCCTGCCTCGGCCTCCCAAAGTGCCTGGATTACAGGTGTGAGCCACCGCGGCCAGCCAGCTAATGTGATTTTTAAACAAGTGTACTTTGGAATTGATGTGTAAAATCTGAAATGCCAACAAACATTTGGTTTGGGGTGTGTGTTAGAGTATGTTAATGTTGCATTCCCTTCTACTTTTTTTTGAAAGAGATCCTTGAGAGAAAAACAACTCTAGAAAATGGGGTACTGAACCAACATAAAAGACAGAAAAATAAGTTGAAATAATCATGGTTAATAGCATTCTCATATAATACATAAAACATCATATTTTCTACCAAAAGAAAGTACTTTACACTTGGGACACTCTATTTTTTTAGAACTCATTTTATGGCAGAGTTTTGGATGTTCAAATTTATCATCAAATGATCTCAAACAATACTGAGTTCATGCTAACTTGACTCCACTGACAACTGATTAGTGAATTAGTTTGTGTATGTTGCTTACTACGTAATCAAGCTCAGAATAAAAGAGTACAGTTTTCAAAAGTTATATTATTGCCAAAACAAGTACTGTATGTTGGAACCCAATATCCTCAAATAATGTATTTTCCATGTAAGTGTATGATCTCAGCTTGAGTTGTCTAATCAATCCAGCACCACGACCAACATCAGTTCAATATCTTTTCTTATCAAGGAAGAGCACATACGGAGAGTTTTTGCTCTTGCAATGTGTTTTAGGTTTCCACGCACTTGTGGGTCAGATGAATGGAGTTTAGTAGTCTCCACATTTTTATATTTGCCTAATTAACATATAATAATTGTTGCAAAATGCGTAATTACAGTTGGGACACCTGGAACCTCTTTAGCTTTTCTGTTAAGTCTGTAACCATGAACATCATAATAAGATTAAAATGAAACACTTATGTCAGTTGGTGTAATGATTAATTTTTTAAATTTCCCACTGAGACACAGGGATGATTTATACCTATTTTGGATCCTTAAATATATCTTTATAAAGGTTACAATATTAGAACATCAATCTAGATATTAATAAATGCAAAAAATACAGGACATAGCTTTCATTGTTATCATGATCACATTTTGTTGTATTGATTGTGTGGGAAACAGAGACAGGACACCTAGAACACTGATCTGTAACAATGGAATAATATTTCTTCCTTGATGTCTTCAGAAGAGTCAAGAGAGCTATTATTTCAGAACAGTTGCTTCTGTTTAGTATTAGAATAGTTTGTTTTACTAAACTTAAACAATATAATTAAATGGACTTTTGAAAGGTGGTAAATTGTGCATGATACCGTTGGTAAGACATGAAGTCAAAGGCTACATAATTGGCTGGCTTCTTGAAAAGCATAATAATATCATTTATCATAGAAGTTTGATAATTATTGTTGTTAGAAGAATGTTGAATTTGAATGTCTTTGAGAAATTTGGCAGAATATATTCAACAGATAAGGTTCAGGACTCTGAAACCAAGAAAACCATGGAACCAGGAGAGGGTAATTCAATGAAATACTGTGGAGAGAGAAACTGTGGGCCAAGAACAGAATGAGGGTGGCCTCTAGTATATTAAAAGTCGAGAAAGAAGAAATAATTCAAGAAAACAAAGATAAAAATGGTCAAGGAATTACAGAGACTCTCAGAAGAGGTTAGGGTCAAGAGTCGCAGGGGAATAGAGCTTCAAGTAATAAATGCTCAGAAGTGCTGAACGCAGAGAAGCTGTTCCAGTATCTTTAATTTGTTAGAAACTAGTAAAGTATCAAGCATGTGAAATTCTGAGGTGGTTACTTTAAGCTACAATTCTAGGCGTGGATCTGTCGCCTTATCATAACCTCAAATCCCATGTTATTTAGTGTGCAATTAGGAACCCCACACTTAAAAAAAGCATTCGCATGTGCTTGACCTGGCCATATATGTGTATCAAACAACATGCTTCTTTATGAAGTACTATGAATAATATTACAAATAAGTTTGTTTGTTTGTTTGTTTGTTTTTTTGTTTTTTGTTTGAGACGGAGTCTCGCTCTGTCGCCCAGGCTGGAGTGCGGTGGCGCCATCTCGGCTCACTTGCAAGCTCCGCCTCCCGGGTTCCCGCCATTCTCCTGCCTCAGCCTCCGGAGTAGCTGGGACTACAGGCGCCACCATCACGCCCGGCTAATTTTTTTGTATTTCTAGTACAGTCGAGGTTTCACCGTGTTAGCCAGGATGGTCTTGATCTCCTGACCTCATGATCCACCCACCTTGGCCTTCCAAAGTGCTGGGATTACAGGCGTGAGCCACCGCGCCCGGCCACAAGTAAGTTTTCATTGCTGAAACTAGTGGTCTTCAAGAGATGTTAGAGGAACTAAACTATTTAAAGATACTTTAAAAGGATAAGGATATAGAAGGTTCTGTAGTGTGCACTCTTATGGAAGAAACTGGTAGATTTATCTCTAAATTGTCTTGTGACTGGCAGTGAATTTAAAGGATTCTGCTTGGTGTTAGCATTAACTAAATCTTGACCTAAGAGTATTGTCACGTTTTTTTCTTAAATGAACTTGTCATGCAAACTACAGTTACCAGATAGCTGAAATGTCCTTGCATTTTCAAAATAGGTTGTATGATTTTATTGTGTGTATGCATACTAAAAATATTTGTATAATAAATAGCTACATGTGTGACAGATTTCAATCTGAGACATTCTTTTATTAGACCAAAAAATATAGTTATGGGAATAATATCAAACCTTAAAGCAGAGATAATTACTTTCTAAACCGGAACCAAGTGTTGTGCATAACCAAAATGTTTTCCAGTTGACATAGAGACCCAGTGAACTACAGCAGATAATTGACTAGTGAATTTTTAACGTGGAAGCTGTTGTTTCCTGTGGCAGGGGGAGTTCACTGCTACTGTGAAAGCGTAAATCTACCTGAAAGAGATTGAGGAGGAAATAAGTAAGAAAGTGCAGAAAACACCTAAATTAATAAAGTTCTCATTCTCACTGCCTGGTATAATCTTCTATTCTGGTAAATAGTAAGTATGGTTGAATTTTCCTTTATTGTAAGATTAAAGAAGGCAAAACTATTTAAGATCATAGCCTTTAAAACAGTAAAATTGCTAAACAATGTCTTAAAATAACACAAATATTTATTTTTCAGTTCAATATCTGCTATCTTTAAAAATAAGATATTTTGCTTTGGCTAATAAACCCTCATGTTGATATAAATGTAATACTTTAGAGCAAGAAGAAAAAATATTAATTCCAGTTACAAAAATAAGTTATTATTTGACATATGTGTCATTTTATATTGAATAATATTTTAAACCAACATATTTCTTATTCAAGGACAGAAAAAGAAATGAATAGAGTCATTATTCTCTGGAACAATAGAAGAAAATGTTATATTCATAGGTCTAAAACATTGTTTCAAAAAAGGAGTACCTTTTGCAAACTAAAGAACTATTGAGAATTCTGAATGACTCGGATAATTTTTTACAAGAGCATCCTCAGCTATATCTTTGTATGGATTCATGATGGAAAATTGTAATACTGTAGGTTTCCATGTCAAATATTAAGCTAATTACCAATCTAGTTGTCTAGTCTGAGAGTTAATGGGATAAGTTTAAGATAGAGAACTGTCATTTTGTCTGTGTAGCTAGATGAGTAGGTAATTTAAAATAAAAGATAAGTCATTTTAGAAATATGTGAGGTCAACCAAGATCTATTAAGTTTAAATCTCTAAATCTTAATTGGAACTGTCCCAACTACCCCTATTCTATCTTACAAACTGAGCAAGAAGATAACACCACAGTTCCTTTAAAAAAAAAAAAAGCATCAGCATTTCCCTCACAATCACAATTTTTAATGGAAGTAACTTAATGAGGAAATAGAATTCAAACATGTACCTGATATTTTTCTGAGCCTGCTTCTCTAGTTAAGGCAAATATGATGTGTGCCATTATATAGTTAGTTGGGAAATTATATGTACTGGTAACATTTTGCATCCGATGAATATTACAAATGGAACAAGGATATGATGAGCAATAATCAAATATAAAAATGTATCTTTATAGTTTTTAGCAGTCCACGCAAAAAGAAATATTTTTTCTTCAATAAAAGTGACATTTTTTCCATTTGTTTAACATGTGAAAAACCACTTTGTAATGGCTTAAGCCTACCACATGCTATCAAAAAAACACAGGAATAATTAAGAGAAATTATAAAGGTTATTCAGAAATCTTGTGATTTGGGCTTTTGCGATTCCACGAGAGCTATTTAAATATTTTTCCCTATTTTCCACCAATACCTCAATTTTGTTACAGGAAAAATGTTGACAGCTTTAAAGATGACATTATCTATGTCTTTCTCTAATTAAAAGTTCCTACTGGAAGCTCTCCATTCTTCTCCTTCTTTACGTATTTTACTTCTGCACTTATTTTCATGTAACATTTATGATTGCATTTATCCATATAATTGTTTGTATCTTATGACTTCCTACTCCACTGGAGGACTAAAGAAAAGTTCTCTTTTCTAGTTCCCACAGTCCACAGTCGCATCCTATCATGCATATGAAAATAAATGCTACTAAAATATTAACTGAAAAGTAGGGATGATAGTGTTTTCCTTTTGTCAGGTAAGAACTAACTTCTTTTGTCACCTTAAACTTGGAGGTGGAGATACTGATGTTGAAGGGACTGTGGTTAAGCAAAAGTGGAGTTTTTTTCTTCCCTTACCTATCAGTCTTTTTCTATAATTGACCAAGTCCACTGCAGTAACTACTATCTAATTCCATCGACGTGTTTCCTCTGTACTGTAGAAGCCTTAAAGTTTCCAATGCTGTGGGAAAAACCTATGGTGGAGTGGTTACAAATCAAGGCTTCCGAATTAAACGTAGAACTGAATTCCAGTACTGTCATACTCCTATTCTTTTTTTTTTTTTTTTTTTCTTTTTTGAGACAGAGTCTCGCTCTGTCACCCCGGCTGGAGTGCAGTGGCTTGATCTCGGCTCACTGCAACCTCCGCCTCCCAGGTTCAAGCGATTCTCCTGCCTCAGCCTCCTGAGTAGCTGGGACTACAGGCACCTACCACCACGCCAAGCTAAGTTTTGTATTTTTAGTAGACACGGGGTTTCACCATGTTCATCAGGCTGGTCTTGAACTTCTGACCTCAGGGATCCACCCTCCTCAGACTCCCAAAGTGCTGGGATTACAGGCGTGAGCCACCATGCCGGGCCAATACTCCCATTCTTTATTCAGCAGCATGTAAGCAAACAAAACAAAATCTTATTTCTAACAACATAAATTCACCAAAATACTAGCAAAATTAAACACAAAATGTTAAAACCTCATAAAAAAATTCTGGACATGTAACCCATATGCTTTTTTTTTTTTCCTCACATTAAGATAAAAGCAATTATAGATGACTGATGGGATCAGTGTGAAAGTTCCATGAAATAATGAATGTAAAGGTCTTAGCACAGTGCTTGGTAAATTCTAGCAACAAATGAATGTAAATATTATGTTAAGATAATAACATAATACTCTTTGGGTTCAGCAATCTTTGACATTTATTTTCTCCAATTTATCTTCTAATGGACAAATAGATGGAAGTTATAAAAACTCGGTTTTTTAAAAGTATATAAAGTAGCACCATCACTCAACGACAGGACATTTTTTCTTTAAAGAAATGAAGGTATGTTTACATCCAGTATAATTTCCACTTTTAATGTAAAATTTTGTAAGGCCTTAGACATGAGTACAGTTATTTAACCACCACAAGAATCAAAATACACAACAATTTAATCACTCCCCACAAATTTCCTCATGTCCTTTTGTCATGAACCCATCATTTATCCCTAACCCCTGGCAACCTATGACTTGTTAACTGCCTCTATAGTTTTGCCTTTGTAAGTGTCAAGGAAATGAAATCAGGCAGAACATAACCTTTCCAGTTCGGTGGCTTATATTTAACATGATGCATTTGGGACTTATCTATGCATTTATATTTATCAATGGGTCACTTAGGATGATGTTGAAGAGGAGAGGGAAGAGAAGACATGTTTGACTTTTTCCCAGTCTTAGGGGAAAAGCGTTCAGTCTTTCACCTTTCTGTATGATGTTAATTGTAGGCTTTTTATAGAGGCTATATGTCAGATCGAGGGATTTTCCTTCTAGTCTTAGCTTCCTAATGTCTTTTTTTTCATGAATGGATGTTGATTATTTTCAAACATTATTTCAATGATTAGTTGTGGGTTTTTCCATTGTATAATCTTTTGATATGGTAAATTTAATTGTATAGCCTTCAATGTTGAACCAGCCTTGGTTACTGGAAGAAATTCCACTTAGTTATGATGGGTTGTGCATTTTGTATATTGTCGGTAATATTTGCTGCTATTTTATTGAGTTTTTGCATCTATATTCATAAGGTACATTGGTCTGTAGCTTTATATTTTTCCTCTTATGATGTCTTTTCTCTAATCTCAGCAACTGCTGTCCTTAAGGAATTACTTGAGAAATATCCCCCCCTCTCTGTTTTGTGCAGTAGTTAGTATAGAATTTATATTATTCCTTGCAACTTAGTGGAATTTTCCAGTGAAATCATCTGTACCTTTCCAATTTTGTTGGGAAGTTTTTAATTAGAATTCAGTTTGTTTTTTAAAGTCACAGCCTTCGTGGAGAGGTAAAGGTCACATGATGGAAACAATTAGGTAGTGAGTGTAAGGATGGAGGTGGAGATTGATAGCATTTGGGTTACATGGTTCTAGGCAGTGAAGTCAAGACAGGGTTATTAAAATTGGCGTAACAGGTCAAGTTTGTCACTAAGTATATTTATAGATCTACAGCATCATTGCATACTGTAGCAGAGAGATTTTTTCTTTCAAAAGGTCATGCCATGATACTTAGGCAGTCTGTCTCAGGAATTCATGACTGCAAACTAGAAGATCCAGATATGGTTAGGAAAAAAGAAATGAGAATGAGTGATATAGACAGAGTCTGGTGGAAAGCTATAGGTGCTATTTGACCACTGTGGAGAAAAAGGAAACACTTGCCGTGGTTAAACTAGTCATGGCATCATTGTTGCTTTTAAAAACAAATTACATATTTTGATTAAAATCTTATTTATATTGCTAAGGTATAGACAGAACAATGATGTGGATTCCACGTTTGTGTAGCTAATATTACATGTTTTAACAATCCTATTACATTTCCAACATTTACTCAAGTATAACCATCACCAGTGGTAAGACACACCCTATCCACCTGGTGGCACTGATGAGTCCCAAACATTCTTTCCTTCATCAGAGAACCCTTTTTTCTACTCCTCTACCAAGTCCTGGTTCCCAGAAACATTCACAATCCTAATTCTTTTTATTCTTTTGTATGTTTCTTCAACCTCATTTATATATGAAATTCAACCACCTTTCAAAGTCTTAACAAAATGTTATGCCAATAATCACAAAATTAATTTTAAAAGCCAGGATATGGCCGGGTGCGATGACTCACACCTGTAATCCCAGCACTTAGGGAGGCCGAGGTGGGCAGATCACGAGGTCAGGAGATCAAGACCATCCTGGCTAACATGGTGAAACCCCATCTCTGCTAAAAAATAGAAAAAATTAGCTGGGTGTGGTGGCGGCGCCTGTAGTCCCAGCTACTCTGGTGGCTGAGGCGGGAGAATGGCGTGAACCCAGGAGGCAGAGCTTGCAGTGAGCCAAGATCGCACCACTGCACTCCAGCCTGGGCGACAGAGCCTGACTCAGTCTCAAAAAAAAAAAAAAAAAAAAAAGCCAGGATATTTGTACTTTTGTGTCAGACTTTTATTTCTCCTTACCCCCAACAACACTTTCCCAAATACATTTTTCACTTAATATTTAAGCTGCATATTTGACAGCTCTCATTTAAATAAAACTGTCTCTACATACTTTTATTCTAGGGTGAGCACAACTAAATTGTAATTGTGCCATTGTTGAGATTCTCAGGGTGCTATGTATGTGAAATGCATTCATTATTTCAAACTTCTATGCAGAAACAGCAGTGACAGCTGCATTTTTTTGCTAGTAATGTTCAACTTGATCAAACTGTCCTGTTTTATTAAATCAATGTTGCAGCATACAAGATTAATGGAAGAATGGCAATTAGATGTAGCTTTTACCCTGAGACTACTTTGCTAGGAAGCTAATGCTCTGATTTGTGTTTCAGAAACTTACTATTATTTTTAAGTCATTTTGGCTAAAGTTTGAGTATTCTTGAAACAAATGAATCCTAACATTCTTATTAAGCACACAAAGCAATGAAATACAAGTTTATTACACTGAATTGGAGCTGCTGGATATTGCATTTAATTCTTCATTACTTGTATATTCTTTTTGGTGCTATTGGAATCATGGAATATTGCTTCTAGTTAATATTAACCATTAAGTAATGAAAACATCTTCAATCACTTAACAGGGTATCTTAATACTCACTGTTCATGCCATAAATTTGCTTTTGTAAATATGAACTACTGATTTTATTAACTTCTTTACTAATTGCTTTTAAGACACTCATGCCAAGTATTTTTTGAAAGTCCAAATGAGATGAATTGGAATTTTGTTGTGTAGCTGATTACATTTAAATACCAAACAGCCAGGTGTTTTTAATTTTTTCTATAATTTTCTGAATGGCCATTACCAATGTGAATACATTGTGTCATGTCCAGAATGATCTATATATCTGTATATTGGCCGAAGTACAAAGCATGAGCAACAGTGAAATTGTCTTTACTAAAATGTATAAAACATGTTATGATTCTGGACTGCTGTGAAAAGGGAAGTCAGATTCAGTTTAGTCAATCATTTGGAAAAATGTGCTTAATAGCCAGTTGTAACTTTAGTAAAATAACTTTAGTATTTTAAAATTTGTATTTTAGTGTAAGTTTGTTTATTTTTGCTCATTTCTTCGTCATCTTTGTCTTCATCTTTGATATCCTCTCCCCTTTCTCTTTGGCTAAATTGTATGGAAGAAATTATAAATGTTGCCAAGTCATAGATGGAGTTCAGTGGTTGAACTGAGGAAGAATACAAATAATTCTGGCAACACTGTCTTATTTATAAGAAAATAAAATTAAACAAAATGAAACTTGTTAACAGAAGCAATGAATTTTGAATAGAAGGATGGTTGGAGCAAACACATTAATTCCTGTTTCTACTGTTGTTTTCTTTACATTAAAAATTACTTCCCTCATATCCTATGCACTCTATTATTACAGTATTATCTGTTGACAGTTATATAGCTCTTCCAGACCTTGAACCCCCATATCATCTGATATTTTTGTATCTTGGCACATTGCTCTCACGTATTATAATATTCATTGTTTGGAATGCAGTATATAAGATGAGGCACAAGGTACAGAGTCATAACATTGTTATTATTTTAGAGAGAACACTGTAGTCAACTCTCTCTCTAAAACTGAACTTCATTTGGGAGATAAGATCTAATAATTATAATACTTGCCTAGGAAATAAGGGTAAATATTTGAAGTACTCAGGTAAAACAAGGAGTAAGACATCTTCAAAATCTGTAAAACTTTACTTCAATGTTATCATTCATACACAGATATTAAAAGCGATGAAGCCTGTTTTACACATAGGCACTTTGTCATTTTCCCAATATATTATGATTATTTTGTAGCACAAGAGATAGTAGCAATGAGTAGGATTAGGGGTCCATACTGTCATTGTTAATATATTAAAGATTTTTCGTTTATTGATCTCCTTAATGGTTATTACAGACCAATCTCATCCCATATTTAAATTTATAATTAGCAATGTGTCCTGCAAAATATTAAACCATTTGCCTTGTTAATTGTAAAATATGAATACCTTACTATCACCATTGAAACCATAGTTCTGTCACTAAATCTCTTCTAGATTCTGGCTCATTTAATTTTCATTCCAAGTTAAGTATTCATTAGACTAAAATTATATAAAATAACACATATCAGACTGTTAGGTAAGCATGAGAAATATGCTGGGTTGGTAGGTGTGAATGGACAATGTTAAAGAGATTGGACTGACAGTATCAGTTGGATTGTGTTTGGGCAGATGCTTAAGTTGATCCTGATGATCACAATAATGGTGTTTCTAGTGGATTTCAGTTGTCTTTTTCTGTTCATCATCTCCCCCTACACACACACGCACCTCACACACACAATCTTTAGGTTTAAAATATATTTTATTTTTGTGGAAATTATATTCCATATTTGCAGGTGGGTCTGCTTGTCTCGGTACTCCCCCCAATCTCTCTCTTACAAAAAAAGACAAGAAACCTACTCAAGCCTTGTCAATCAATGCAATCAATGCTATCTTGAGCATCATACTTTATTCAAATGTGGCATTTAGGTCAAGCCAACCCCTGGGTCTTTTGCTTTTTTTTTTTTTTTTTTTTTGAGATGGAGTCTCGCTCTCTCACCCAGGCTGGAGTGCAATGGTGTGATCTCAGCTCACTGCAGCCTCCCCGTTGCGGGTTCATGCAATTTTCCTGCCTCAGCCTCCTGAATATCTGGGACTACAGGTGCCTGCCACCACGCCAAGCTAATTTTTGTGTTTTCAGTAGAGACAGGGTTTTGCCATGTCGGCCAGGCTGGTCTCGAACTCCTGACTTTAGTTGATTCAAACGCCTCAGCCTCCAAAAGTCCTGGGATTACAGGCGTGAGCCACCATGCCTGGCCAGGCTTTGCTTTTTAATCCAGCAAGAAATAGTTGTTTTTTAACAGTTGAGGGAAGGAATCCTGAATATTAGCCCTTCCTACAGTGTTAAGCATAGATATCATCATTGATAAGTCAATCAATATCTCTGTGACTTAGTGCCCCATTTAGATAATTGAGAACTGGTTTAAATCAATGGTTTCTATGATTATTCTCCCTTAAAAAATGGTTATACCTTTTAACAACAACAAAAACTGGTATGTGGATTGCAGCTATTCCAATTTCCTTTAAAATCTGGTATTTCAGATGTCACATTTCATTAGTGTGAATATGTATCACTGGAGATCAATGTTAGATAAATTTTTAACTTTATTTTATTATACACCACAATTAGCTGATTTTATTAAATATGAGGGGAAATAGTATAGTAGATTGAACTTAATCTTGAGATTTTTCATTTTTATATCTATAATTAAAATGACAATAAAAGCTCATTCACTAAATGTAATGCACTTTAGTTCAATATTTTATATTTTACCAATAAATGTACTCATTTCTGTTCACATATTGTTATTAAAAATAAGAAGAGGAATTAACTCTTAAGATTTATGATTGTTGCCATGTTTTCGATAAAAACTATGCTTCTATCCTTTGGTCAAAAGCTTAAACTATTGAAGTTTCTAGCCTGACTGCTAATACTGAACTCAGATACACGCCTTTGAGCATGTGCTTGGGTGCACACACACATTCTCTCTCTCTCTCTCTCTGTCTCTCATACAATCTACCCTAATACATCTTGCCATCGTTTGCTTACGAGAAGCTTCCAGTCACTCCAGATAATGAGGATTTTCAGCAATAAGTGGTTTCTAAAGAAAAAGATAACCCTTTGTTTTCTAACCAACCTGACATTGGTAGTGAATTGTAATTGCCTGTTGGGCTTAAAACTAGATTTCACTCTCTGATAAAATATAGAGGAGCCTTTCTATTATATGAAAATCTTGCATAATAGGAGAGATTTTTGGAAAATTGAGCATTAAGGTAAAATTCTTCAGCAACAAAGCAACATACAGGTGGTGTGACAGTAATTATAAAAAAAATTTCAGTTAAGCCAAATTGCTTAGCAGTGAATCAATGCATTTGTATTTGCCAAAGGATGAACATGCTTCTTGGTGTTATAAAACTGCAACATTATAATTTTATCAAAGAAAAGATAAGTGAAGATACAATTTATAATTAAAATGTTACTATAATTTGCATTTCAAGTTAGTATTTGTCAGATTAAAATTTAATAAAATGTTAGGTATCTCTTAAGGTTTAAAATACATATTACCTCTAGTCAGGTTTTATTTTAGTTCCTTGTCAATGCATGCAACTTATTGATTTCATATTTTAAAATATTATGTAACAATAATTCAAAAATCAATATATGCAAAATGAATGATGTAAGATCCTTTTCCATTTGGATTTTTTTCTCTTGAAATTTTCTTGAAATTATTTGATTACCTCTTCGTGTAAATACTTGAAGCCTGTAAGCATGCATTTTGATTTCTCCAAGTACTTTTTTACTGATCACTTTGAGGTCAAAATATTGAACCAAGTATAAGATAAAAATGTACATGAGTAAAAAAAAAAAAATAAAAACAAAAACAAAAAACCAAAGGGAAACAAGAAAAAAGAAGGAGGGAAGAAGACATGAAGATGACATTGAAGAACACTTTTCTCCTTTGCCATCCTCTTGAAAAATTAACAAGAATTGCCTTACGTACTATATCGGTTTTCAGATCTCCTCTTTGTGCCAAATTTCCAAGGGGAAGAAAGTAACATTCTTGAAAATTTTAATAGGATATTCTGTTGTAAAAAAATTGTTTAAAAGTCAAACTAGTTGAATGAATCCTGAATTGTAATAAATAACTCATCTGATTCATATAGGAACTTTAAAATAAAAAAATATAGAGTACATGTAATTCGTATAGACAGCTTTGTTAAGTAGGTAGTTGTTTTATTTATTTTTATTGGGAACAAAATCATGATTAATGTCATTTAACCAGCAAGCATATTAATTTATCCCACATCTTTCATCTAAAAAAATTCAGGTAGGTTTTTTGTTTTTTTAAGAATCCATTTTTATTTTATTTTAAAATTAGGCTGTTGTCTTTGCCTATATTATTTTACAACATGCTACCTCCTACTTTGTAGACCACTTCGTGACTAGAGCTCTCCATATTTTTTTTTTTTTTTTTGAAGAAACAGTTGCTTGCTATGGGCTTTGCAGGCATCACCATTCAGCTCACTCAGTGTTGTCTTCTGTTCATAGCCTCAGACTGATTAGAGGCTCTGCTCAGTTAATCAGATGACACGGGGGACAAGTTTTTTAATTATTGATGGTGAATCGTCTATGAGTTATATCAGCTATTCATATGTATCAGCTCTTGGCTAATGTTAAGATGATGACAGCTTTCCATTTAAGTGTTTAACCTATCTCCACTATAATATTTAAAACACATGAGATGAGACAAATATTCTTATATCAGAATGATTTATCCAGAGTGCTTAATTGTGTAGTTTATTGAGTTCTATGATTTCTTCTTTGGCTTCTTTTAGACCATAGGATTAAATGAGGCATTGTGTAAATATTTATAGCCAAGAAAACTTTTCCGTATGTTTGTGGGAGATAACCTTTCTAATGCATATGAAAGGAATTGTAAACATTTTCTACTGGTTCTAAGGTGAACATGATAATAAATTCAGCAGCCTGTGTGCTTCAGTGTTTTCCAGTATTCACTAGATAACCTCCTTTACACTGTAGCTTGGTCAGTCATCTGTCTTTATTTTCCTTTGTTTCTGGGCCACCTGAGAGTGTCATTGCCATAAAGCCAGTGGCATACTGAATAAATGAGGGATTCAAGCATGAACTAACAAACATAAAAGCTATTTTTAATATTATTTCTTTCTGCTACAGCTCAAAAGAAACAAAAATAGAATAGACTTGAAAAAGTAAACAGCTTTCTAAAAAGAAACAACAGGAAACGAATTAGAGAAAACTATGAAGAGGTAACTTAAAAGTCAAAAGATACATGGTTCCTAATCTATCCACTCTCACATTTTAGTTGAGTAACTATTTTATGCCAATATATTTGAGGGGGAAAAAATAAGTTGTGTAACACTAACTTCATAGAATAACAATACACGCATACATGTACACATAGTCTGTGAAAAATAAGTTTGGTAAATGTTACAATTGGAGGATGTTTCAGCATTTTCAAGCATGCAAATAGGTCTTCTGAATTTCTCAGATTTATCATCATGCATTTTTAAACTCTTTAGGCCGTAGATTAATTTCCAGCAATATTCACTGTTTTGATTTCACTATTTAGAAAATGCTGATCATTTCTTAATTTTCTGTAACTTTGTAAATTCCAACATGATTTAAGTTTCTCTTTCAGAGAAGTTTATAAGAAATTTGCAAGCATACTGAAAGCAGGGACCTTGTCTGGTCACCCCGGAGTGTCTGGTGCACCCTGGAGTGCCTATAATGGCCCAGGTTGTTTTACAAAGTGTGCTATCTCTGAGAATGTTTTGCATTCTAGGTATTGTACTATATTCAAGTTAAAAAGATCCTTTTTTAGAATTTGAAATAATACCTTATTTAATGAGAATATCAGAAACACAAACACATAATTAGGATACAAATAATTAGTGGTACAAATTAGATTTGAATAAAATCCAATTACAAAATGAGAAAACAACCAACTCTGCCTGAGGGAACAGGAGAGCATTGTACAGTAAGTGAACTGAGTCTTAACTTTCACCAGGTGAAGACAAGAAGAAGGTGTTCTGGATGAGGGTGTATGCAAAGACACAGAGACATAAACAAAACACTTTATATGCAAGAAACAATGAGATGGTCATTAAAATGTACTAGGCAAACATTTATCTAAAGGCAAAGGGTTTTGTATATTGACTTTTTATTATGGAACAATATTCTATCATATTAATCTTCTTTAATGTTATTTTGGCTGCACTAGATAATCTGCATTTTCACATTTTAAAGTACTATGTATTTTTTTTTTCCTTTTGAGACAGAGTCTCTCACTCTGTCACTCAGGCTGAGGTACAGTGGCGCAATCTTGGCTCATTGCAAACTCTGCCTCCCTGGTTCTAGTGATTCCCCTGCCTTAGTAGGCTAATTTTGTTGTTGTTGTTGTTGTTAGTAGAGACGGGCGTTCCACCATATTTACTAGGCTAGTCTTAAACTCATAGTCTTAAGTGATCAGCTTGCTTCGACCTCCCAAAGTGCTGGGATTACAGGCCTGAACCACCATGCCCGGCCTAAAAATACTATGCTACTTATCTCCTCTTTCTCCGTCTACAAGAATTTTGAAGTTGTATTATTTTAAATAGCAAAAGTTTGAAGATTGAGATTGTAATTTTTGAATCTTTCTATTTCTCACAGTTCTGTTTGCAGATATGAACTCATAGGAGATTCTTGGTCAATAAGTGAGATGCTAAAATACTATCTGAAGACCCCTATGTCAGAATAGAGTAAAAGCCAAGATTAGCAAGTGGTGTTATTAAGCTTCAGTAGATGGATGCATTTATATTCACTGTATAGATAGAATGACTGAGTGAATTAGATCTCCATATGACCATGTGAGACCACCTGACCTCTGCATGGGGGGGGAAAAACATTGTTTTGCTTATGTATTTTTTATATTTTATTCATATTATTAGCTCTTCAACTGGCAACTTTTTTTTCAAACTTATAAGGAAAATTATTGACTTTGGCCATTAAGCTGGAGACATTCTAGGCTCTCTTTGAATGATTGATTGAACTATATAGAGCCATGGGAGTCTGTTCTATAATCCGCTTCTCTAAATGAATCATTTCTTGTATGTATGTATGCTGACTGATTGTAGCTAGAAGTTGAGCTGTGTTGCTTTTATATGTTTTTGTTCATTATTACTTTCAGTTTTAACTTAGTATTCAAAGACCCTGTCCCTAATTCTTAGGGCACTTCATTTGAGATGCCTTTGAATTGTATACAATCTGTATTCAAGAGTTGTGCTATACAGCTTGGGGTGTTCTTTTTTAAATATTATTTCCCATAACCGTTTCTTAGAGATACTGTGTTCCAAGCAGCAAATGACATGGATGTGCAGATATCAATCATGGGATAGCATTTATTATATGGAACTGGGCTGTCCTCTGTCCCAATTTAATATTTACAGGTGCTCTTCACCTTGTAGGCTAGATTTTCTCTACATCAACTTTCACACATTAAATGTTAGCAGCACTAGAGCTGCCTCCCCTAGCCAAATTACATCTTTCTACATGAGCTGAAAAGGCATAGCTTTTAACTTTCCCTTGGTGGCTTGCCTGCTGGCTGCTGGCAAACTTCCATTTATACATTTCTGTGAGTCTCTTAATAATTCAGAGTATCATTATTACATGTCATAAATACTACAAGATTTACTTAGGATGCGTTTCAGAACTGCTTAATTTTGGGAAGGACTTGCTGGCCTGATAAATTGAAAACTTGTTTCCACAATATTACAATTTTAAAGGAATCTACTGGTAAAATTGTAAAGACATGAATACCAAAATTTCTAAAATTCTCTCCTACTTATCCTTCCCTTTCCTTCTTCCTTCTCTTCCTTCTCTTCTTTTTCCTTCTGCTCTTTCCTTTTCTTTTTATAATGTGCTGTGCCCTTAGTGTGGGCTGAACTCCTTTTTTTTCTGCCTCTCTTATCTGCTTATTATTCTCATCTTAATTCCTCAACAGCCCCCTTCTTATGGTCAGTTATAAGGAAATACCTTGGTTACTTACAAAAACTATTGCATTGCAATTTAAATATTTTTATGTATTATTTAATAACTAAAAATGTTTGCCTGAAGACATCAGTAGGTTATCACAGTTGAGGTCAATGACTGAGTTTAGAATTTTTATATCGAAATTATGGTAATTATCGAAAGATGGTAACTGTGAGATATGCAAAAGTGTTTGGCAAGGTGAATAATATGTGGATAATCTTTCCATGGCATTATTTCTTTGGCTAAAGAGAAAACAAAAACGGAAAAATCTTTAAACACATTTCTGAAAAATAATGTATCAAAGTTAAAATCATGCTATGTAAAAGGAACATATGATGGAAGGAATCCAATAGAAGACATTGGCTTGGTGTAGTCTCTTTAAATTATGTATTGATGTTTCACTGAATATAATGGAATATATGTTGGCAGGTAATCTTACCATTGACAAACCTGATGGTGGTTTTAAAAACTATCAGGTACATAAAGTTATCTTCTACTGGTAGCATCTGTCTTAGTCACTCTGTATTTGACATGGAAAATCTTCCTGATGCTCTCTGTGTTTCATGTCAATTGCAAGAGGAAACGAAGAAACTTACCAACAGCATATTGTAGTTGGCTTTCAGAAATTTTCCTGAGAAAATATTAAAAATAAAATTAACGAGTATAAGAATGGGGATATTACTCATCTTTTTGGCTCCACTGCACAGATTTTGTATTAAGCACCAGAGACAACTATCGCACAAATATTCATGCCATGAATCTCTAGAATAGAACATTGTTTTGAACAAAATCACAAATTTTCAAAGAGTGTATACTGATGCAGACTTTTGGAGGATAATTTAGTAATTTATAGTGAAGAACAAAACACAAACATCAGTAACCAAATTATACTCATAGCCACTTACTAGTCAGACTAACATAATCAGAATAAAGAAGCGGAAGACAATAATTCAGAAAGAAGAATGTTCATCACTGCTTTATTTTTATTATTCAAACATATAAGAAGAAAATAAATGAAATGTCACAAACATGAAAATATCTAAATAAATTATATAGAATCATAAAACATTGAACATGAAGACTAGAGACTTAGATGTTGGCTAAAATGTTAAGTGTAAAAGGAAAATTAAAAGGGTTCCGTAATTATTAGAAATGTATAAATACAATCAATCTGGAAAAATATACTTGAATTTTTTAAAGGGCTTCTTTGGAGTAGAGACTAAAACGCATTGCTTTATCAGTTTTACTTTTCTGAATCTTCAGTAACGACATATTACTTTTAGAATTATAAAAATTTTATCTCAAAGTGTTTGAAATAATTACTGGTAAATCATGTATGAAATATGGCATAAGAACATGGCTGTAAAGAGAAATAATGGTATTAATACTCATGATTGTATTATACTGGCATTGAAATAGAAAAGCCAGATACAATTTAATATGTAGTGTTTTTGATTTTTAATTTCCAATTTTAAAATGAAATGTTATTGTTCATGATTATTTTACCACACAAAATAATATTGCCTAAATGTATCTGAGACACTGCTAGCCTGAGCAGCTCAGTTTTAAATAATAGTAAGAAAAATATAACTCCATATTTTCTTCAGTGCAGAAGAAGTAACTTTCAGCACGTTGAATTCTAATGTCAAGTCAGCATAAAAAACTTGACATTTATTATCATTAAAGAGAATTTATGCTCTTAATAGTTGCTTGCAATTTTAGTTACCCTCAATAATGTTCCTGAAGACTCTTTAAAAAATAATGCTTTTTAAAGAAAATATATTTACTTATTTAAAACAATTTATATTAGACCTAGTCAAAAATATATAGTGCACTATTGGATTTTGGGTAAGGTGTTAGTAATATAAGCTAATGTAATTAAATCCTATTATCCTCTGTGTGTGATATTAAATGTACTTGAATAGTATGTATGTCAGTATGTATGTTTTTAAATCTTACTTCCCTTATTTCTTTGAATCACTGATAGTTTTAGATGTTTTCTCCTGCTGTTTTGGAATACAGGTAGAGCATTCCTAATACAAAAATCTAAAATCAAAAATGCTCCAAAATTCAAAACTTTTTGAGCACCAACATGATGCCAAAAGTTGAAAATTCTACACTAAAGTAATTAACACACAGTTTGTTTCATGCAAAAAATTATTAAAATTTACCTCCAGGCTATGTGTATATGATGAATATAAAACACAAACGTTTGTGCTTGGACTTGGGTCTCATCCCCAAAATACCTCATTGTGTACAGTATGTGCAAATATTCCAAAATTCAAAATATCCAAAATCTGAAGCACTTCTGGTCCCAAGCATACACAACCTATGCTAGGTAAGAGGGTGGGATTAGCCTGAAATTTTTCTTTCAATTCAATTCCATTCAATTCAGTTCTGTTCACATCTGTGAAATATTCTAGGCTCTACCTAAATAGTTTGAGATATAGTGATAAAAAGAGAGGCCTATTAATTGAACTGTTCATGTTTGTCTGAGTAGGATATGGAAGCAATTAATGAAATATTGAAAGTGTCATGGTAATAACAGTAAAGATTCTGATTGCTTAAAAGACAGGCCTAGTCTTTAACAGGTTGTCATGGTAGAATATCTGTTGTATATGAGAGGTATTACTGTAGTTGCAAACTGATTTTCCAGATTTTTCTATTTTATGTAACCATCTATAAACATTACAGAATTGTTCTAAAATGTCTAGCATCTCTATGAATAGATTATGGACCATGAATCTGAGTTTCTTATTTTACTGTTGCATGTTTTAAATAATATATATTTACTTGTCATAGTATGTTAAACAGTTTAAATAATTTGTAATCTCTATCATCAAGGTTCCTGTATTTTAAAAGTCGAGGAGAATAGAACCAATCAAATCAAATGACACCATTCTGGCAGTATTTTAACCGAAGTGTTTTTTAGAAAGTATGCTGCATCCTATGCCTTAAATTTTACAGTCATTTTTAAAAAAACATTTGAATCAAAGTTTATTTCCATCTTTGCAACTTTTACAAAAGGGTAGTTCAGTTTTAAGTCAACACAGTATTTCAAGTCCATTTAGAAAAGGCAATGAATAAAAACACCAGTGTTTAATTTCCATGAGTGGAGAATATAGATTTGAGGATTAAGTTGTTCGTTAATTCTTCTAGTAGAAAATAGAGTGGAGAATCTATGGGTAGAACATCTGTCCATTATTTGCACATAAAATCATTTCTAATGAGTACAAAGTTACAATTAGGAGAAATAAGTTCTGATACTCTATTGCACAGTAGGGTGACTATAGGTAATAATGTATTGAATATTGCTCTCACTACAAAGAAATGTTTCAGTTGATGGATATGCTAATTATTTTGATTTGATCATTACACTGTGCATGAAACATCATATTGTACCCCATAAATATGTACAATTATGTGGCAATTAAAATTTAAAAAAAACATTTCTAATGTAAAGAATAAAATCTCCCAAACTGTGTAGATTAACATCCTGATTTATATTTAAATATGAACCTTCAGCAAAATAATGAAAATATCCATCTTTACTAAATCACTAAAGGTTCCAGTGTTTTTCTTTCATATATATGTTGTACACACTTAGGTGAGGACAATAAAATCAACTGAATTCCTTAGAATGGACCTGAGGGATAATTTTGCACAGTATCTTTATGTTTGTGTGCCATTTACTAACAGTACATTGTTGGTTCAATACCAACCACACACACACACACACACACACACACACACACACACACACACACGACTTAGCCATTGCATTAGTAGGAAACAAATGACAAGTAGCCAAAAGGGATCAGTACTTCAACTTCGGAGGTCCCCACACACAATAAAGCTTTATTTGGAACTTAAAAGACTTCAACTAGAATCAAATAGAATCCACTTTTTCTGAAGAGAGTTGGTAGCAGAAGTGAGATTATAGACAAGGTACATTCAGAGTGTATGTTTGCAATGACTATGCTATTTCTAAAAAAATTAAATTTATGCACATGGAGTCTTTACATACTTATGGATGGCTAATGTCTTGATTGTCTTTAGACTCAGTATACATGTATTGATTTTTAAATTAATGATTAATTAAAGAAAAAGACAAAAAAGTAGAGACTCATAAAACTAAATCATTCTTTCTCAGAGAAATACCATTTTAAACCATCCTTCTACATTCTGGATATATTAACTAACTAGGTTCGGCTAAAACAAGTGTTCCTCGTGGATAATTTATAAATAGTATTCTGTCCAACTTTTGTGATATCTCCTTGTGGGACATTGATTACTGTTCCACATTATTGAACTCTTTTCTAGCTATTCAAAACCCAACAAATTATAGTTAAATATGTGATGGAGAAAAGTGTATCTATTTTCCAATCTCCTTGCTTCTTTCTTAGGAGGGTAGGTTCTAGTGATCAAAGTGTGTCTTTTTCTGGGAGCCAGTTATTGAGTGTGCTTTTAAGAACGGAAGCATTAAGGGATAGCTATTTCCTGCCAGAGAAAGACAAAGAGAAGCTGGGAAGGAAGATCCAGAAAGTGGGACCAGAGGGAAGCAGATTTTCTAGCTTCACTAGGGGAACATTTTTGTTAGCAGAAATGTGTAATTTAAATTTATTACCAAGTGACTCACTTTGTGGTGTGTGATGCAAAATCTCTCTGCAGCCAAAGATTATCCAGGAAAACCATATTTATGAATCTTGATTCAATAAAGTTCTGCATCTTTCACGGATGACAGAGTGAACAATGGAGGCTGTACAGAGACAGATACAACATTTGGATCTAGAAAAATTATTCTGTGAAATGTGCATAAGGAATAAGAAAAAGTCATAATAAACTAAAATATTTGATTGGATTATTTATACTGACATATTTTAAGTTTTATGTCCCATAAGTGGTTTCTAAACAGTTTTTTTTAAAGATAATTAAACAATAGATATAACATATACTTCAGATTAAAAATAATTACCTTATCACCTGAAGAATCAAGTCTAAATTCAAACTCTCTCAAACTGATTTAATGTAAGATATGTATGAGAAATCATGTATTGGATTTATCCGTTTGTTTTCTTTTTTACTTCAAAACAAATGTTTGTTCAATGGTTAAAAATATTTTCACTTTAATGGTTTTATCAAACACTGTAGATATTGATCTCCCACCAAAGAAACACAATTTTTTTTTCTCTTGGAAGTTATTTTCTTGTCTCTTCGGTGTTACTTATTTTGTTTATGTGTTTTTGTAACTGTTTAGGTCTAGCTCAAGTAGCAGTGAGCCAAGAAAATATTGCTTTGTCAGCACCAATAATGTCTGTCATGCTGATAACCCCATGAAATCTCTTTTACTTAAAGTAATGGTTACAACAATTTGACCTACAGAGAATGTATGAACATCATCTACAAATGCATTCTCAGAGCATGATCTAAAAGCTAAATACTACTTGGAAGTAGATATAAAGCTTTTCCCAGTTCGTATTTTTACAGTCTCAAATTTTCTTTCAACTTCCATCTCAGATTTTCAGCAATTGGATAGTGAAGAGTTATGTCTAAAACTGTACAGGTGCAGAACTAATTCTATTACAGGAAATTTTTATCCAAGCCTGTATGCTTTATCCAATGACTTTTGTATTCTGGAGTGGATGAGATGCTTTGTATTTGTCTTGTGTTTGAGAAACATGTTAATTGTGTAGTTCCATCACTGTTTTAGACAATTTGGACAATTTTGCATAAGAATTAAAGTTACATGGTGAATTCATCATTGAAAATTTAAAAATTGAACATTCTATTCAATTACACAAGCCAAACATAAAAATAAAATAGGCAATACTTCCCAAATGTTTTATAGTATAGTTAAAGTGTGTCTTACTAAACATTCTTCAACTTTCATATGATTTATGCAATTTAAAGTTCTGTTAATACACTGAGCCTGTTGTGAAATTAGAGTGTCACTTTCATTGTACTCATACTCCCTAAACACAGTAGTATGTACAGTGGCTTAACAAACTAGAGGAGTGTGGACAATAGCATGTAGTGACTTTCAGTTGGCTAAGTAGGTTCTAATTAGGGTTTAGTTTAGACAATTATAATAATCAGAAATATGTGAAATAAATCTATGTCAGCTATTCAGACTATTCTGAGACATTCGTTTTTTATTTTATAAACAACTAAAAATGTTCATTTGAAATAGAAATGTAATGAAAAACCATTCATTTTGAAGCCACAATGAATAATGATTTTATTAATATTAAGTGGATTATGAAGGATTTCAACCTAATTTTTAAAATCAAGTAATCGTCCAGTAGCCTATAATTATTAAACAAATTTTTGAAAATTGAAATTAATTCAATTATTTTGATTCGTTTGTTTATAGAAAAGAAATAGGGAGAGTTTTTTCTCTTTCCAATCATGTATTCCTTTCAATTACTGGACCAGTTGACTTTAATTGCTATGCTTGCAAATTCACTGGAGAGATGAGAAATGCTTTTTCTTTTAATAAACTCATATTAAATGAAGATTTTCAGTGGAAAAAGAAACATTAGTTTTTATCTTGTATTAGTATATAAAGAAGAATATAAAAATATTTTCTGAATCTAATCCAATCAATATTATATTTCATAATTCATTTTAGGAGGATAGGTAGAAATGACTAAATCTTATAACTCTTTAAAACTATGTAAGAAATGGAAAATGACTTGATTTTGCTAAGTAATCTTTGTTTATACTTTTGAGAGGTAATTATACTTCAGATTTTTTCTTTATTATGCATAATAAAATGCAATTTTGATGGTTACCATTATCCTTAAATGTCAAATTATTATATTCTAAAAATTTAGATTTTCTTTATTTCAATTTAACCTGTATTTTTTCTTTATATTTTAAATTTGTAACCTAAAAATCTACATAAATATTTTTGAAATGTGTCATGAATAATTTTGCACATTTCTTGAAGGTTTGAGAAATCTCTAAAGAAATTGAAGGTAGTAATTGTTATATACAGAAATGATTCTCTCAGTGATAAGAAGACTGAGAAAAGATCAATGAATAATTATCCTCTTGTCCTATTTGACTTAAATCCAGCATCTTCATCTTTAGTACACTTGCCTTGGTTGAGACACACTTGTCATTTCCCTGCTTTAAACTACTCCCTGTGAATGGGAAATTTGGCAATTTCTTCTCTGTGAAAGACCAGAAAGTGAATATTTTAGACTTTGTGAATCATAAAGTCTATTTCACAGCTACTCACCTTTGCCACTGTAGCATAAAAGCAGCCACAGACAATACATAAGTGAATGTGCTCCAATGAAAGTTTATTTATGCACATTGAAACTTTCACCTGTCATGAAATATTCTATCCTTTAATTTTTCCAACCATTTAAAAATGCTACAACTATTCTCGGCTTTTGAGTCATGTGTAAATCTGGCCTGTGACCTGTATTTGTATGGCTCATGAAACACACACAGTAAAGTTTGACAAGCAGTGATCTATACAATTTAAAAATTATTATTAGGCCAGTATTATAGAAATATATTATTTTAAAATACAACTATACATACTCCTACATCCCTCATTAAATTTTTATTCTGGATTTATTAAAATATAATTCATATATTATAGAATTCACCAATTTAATATATACAGTTCTGTTGTTTTTAGTGGATTCACAGAATTGTGCATCCATCACTACAATCAATCTTAGAACATTTTCATCACCATAAAAAGAAATCGTCATTCTCCATTTCTCCTCATGCTCCCCTAACCCTAGGCAACCACTGGTTACTGGTTTCTGTTTGTCTATTACAGACATTTCATGTAATTGGAATATACAAAATGTCAGCTTTTATAACTGACTTCTTTCACTTAGCATAATGCTATCAATTATGCTTTCAGTTAATCAGTATTGTGGCATGTATCAGTATTGCATTTCATTATATTGCTAAATAATATTCCATTGTATGAATATCCTACATTTTAATTATTCATTCATCAGATTATGGACATGTGAATTGTTTCTACTTTTTGGGTAGAATGAATAATGCCACTACAAACATTCATGTACAAGTTTTTGTGTGTATGTGTGTTTTCATTTCTCTTAGACATATCCCTGAGAGTGAAATTTCTGGGTCATACAGAAATATGCCACATTTCTTTTCTTAGTGATTTCTAATTTTATCCCATTGTGCTCTTAGAACATACTTAGTGTGATTTCAGTTCTTTTATACATACTGAGATTTGTTTTATGGTCCAGCATATGGTTGTATTCTGGAGAATGTTCCATGTGAACTTGAGAGAACAATAAGTCCCGAGAGACCAAGGAAATACGTTCACTAACCCATGTATATACATATATCCATAAATATTTTTACATGGAACCATCTGTATCTATGTTAAGCTAAATGTGAGTTCCTGCTTCTGTTTCCATAGCTCATTTATTATCACATGGATCATTCGATCCCCTTCCCTTGCTTATCTGTAACCTTCTGCTCAGAAGAACAATGGGAAATCCACCTCCCACCATCCACCACCCTTTGCTTAATTGTTTAATTCTAGTACATATGTACAGTGGTTTAGCATTGTTAATGTACTCTTGTATAAAACAACTTTATCAATTAGATTCAGCACATATGCATTATTGTCTTTAGTCTTACAGCCTCCCCTCATTTGCAAATTTACTTAATTCAGCACCCAACCCTCCACCCACTTCACTGTGGTTGTTTCGTTTATTTGAAATGTGTGTTAGTCCATTATCACGCTGCTATAAAGAAACACCTGAGACTGGGTAATTTATAAAGGAAAGAGGTTTAATTGACTTACAGTTCTGAGTGGCTGGGGAGGCCACAGGAAACTTACAATCATAGCAGCGGGGGAAGTAAACATGTTCCTCTTCACATGGCAGCAGGAGAGAGAAGTGCCAAGCAAAGGGGGAAAAGCCTCTTCTAAAACCATCAGCTCTCCTGAGAACTTACTCACTTTCATCAGAACAGCATGGGAGTAACTGCTCCCATGATTCAACCACCTCCCACTTGGTCCCTCCCAGGACACGTGGGGATTATGGGAACTACAATTCAAGATGAGATTTGGGTGGGGACACAGCCAAACCATATCATAATACAATTAGATTATTTGCTCGCATTCTGCATTCCATCTTAAATATACATACTTTCCACTGAAATTCATTTGGCGACTACTGCTTTGTGTAAAAAGGGAGCCTACTTAGAAAAGGCGAATGCTGAGCTTTTGTTGTTTTAACTTCATATTAATAAAAACTACTGATTTTGATTGCTTTATATAGCTAAATAACAGTCACTGTTGGTAAACTTTAAACCTAGTTATAATCATAAAGGTTACTTCCCAGTAAAAGTGCTTCACCTTCAGATGCAGAAACTAAGATGCATAAAGTAAATTATCCATATCTCTAGAAAGAGTATTCTTTCCTCCATTATTTCCCATGTTCTATCAGATACAATTATTGTCATAAATATAACAGTTGTATTCTCTAATCATATTGCCTTCAGGACTTAAAATATTCTAAAGTAATTAAAGTTAGTAAAAGGAGGAAAACAACTTTGAAATAAGCAAGTACTTAACTCCCCAGTAGGTTTTAATAGCGTATTTCACTTTAGAATAAGGGTGAATTAGTGCAGGGAGAACTTTGATTTCTGTGTTTGGCATTTATCCAGGAGATTCCCTGAAGTATGGCCTGACTCATTGCTGGTAAGAATACTTCTCCTAAGGAAAGCTCTAATCTTGCCAATTTGAACAGTGCCAGGGAACTCTAAATAGTCCTGCATTTCAGCATGTACTTATTTAGGCTTTCTATTTAAATGTAAGGTTTAATAAAATGTATCTCCATAGACTGTATCCATCATCCATGCCATAGCTCTATCTGGGCCTCATTAATTAATCTTTAGCACAATCATGTCATATGTAATATTACTCAACATCTATCTTGGTTGGAAACTATTTAAACAGCATCACTTTAGAGCAACTGGCTGTGCTTATGTTGTTACTCAGTCTCACCTTTTGCCAAACAAGGAGAAAACAGAAGTGAATTTTACTTGCCCTGACAGGTCCACAGGGCAAAATAATATGACTCTAGCAGTTTAAGAGGGATCAGGAACTGCATAAATCACCTGAAGGAAGTCACCTGCATTTCTGGAATTCCAGCCCTTTTGTAGGCAGACCTTGCAATGGATATGGTTTCTTGATTTAGTACTCTTATTCTCCCTTTCTCTTTGTGTGTGTGCTTTGTGCATATGTGTGTGTGCACATGACTGTCCTCCTCACTACCTACAACGAAGGGAAATTATTTAGTTAATTAGGTAATTTACTGCATAACCAGAATAGAAGTGGTATGCCAGGAATTAAAGCATCATAATTTTTATTCCAGTCTTTATTTAAAAATTGAAACCCCTCTTACATGTCTTTTGTCCCTCACCCTCCTATCCACCTAACCAAGAATTCTTTTCATTGCTTTGTGAGGTTTTGTTCTGGCTACTTCTTTCAAATTCCCATAGTCAGCACTGTTTTATATCTTAATCTCATATTTTTGACTCATTGTTCAATGGAATCCAAACTGGACTCTCCAAAAAGGGTTTCCTGTCTGCAACGTCTGCAATCTTTATTTATTTATGCATTTAATGTTTATTTAATGCACTGTGCCATCCACTTGGAAAGGAATACAAATGTTTGCTGAGTCTCAGCCTCTGCTGTGTAAAACAGTAATTGCAAGATAGCATAATGGGCACTCCATAACATAATAAATATACTCCCTGCACTGAATGCCTCCTATATTTTCTTCCTTTAAATCTTTGCTTGAGTTATTATTATTAAATTGAAAAGACCTATTTTCCTACTTAGGTTATTAAAATCTAACACAGCAATCCTTTAAAGTTAACTGTTAATGTTGCCCTATTCCATGTAATCTTCAGTGACAATCCAAATCAGAACAGTACTCTTATTCTTAAACTTCAATATTACTTAATTTTGGTACCCCTATATTTCATACTTCACAATTCTTCAAAATTGTATTAAATGTATAATAATGATATGTTAGGCACTTTACATATATTATCTCATTTTTGTAGCTTCAGTATAACAAATATGGAATCAGAAAGGCTTTAGTCTATATCTTGTTTCTGGCAAATCTGTTAACCATTACTCATCTATCAAATTAGACTTATTATGGTTTCTCATAATGATGTTTTGAGGACAAACGAGTTTATGCATGATCATATAAAAAGCACTCAAAATTATTATTATTATTAATATTATTACCACCTTAGAGAGTAATAAACTGATGCCCTAAAGGTGCAGTGAACTGAACAAGATCATACCAATACTAAACAGATTCAGGTCTCTGATTCCAAAGCACATTGTTTTTAAATACCACACTATGTTGACTGCTGGACATCTTTTTTCTTTTCTTATTAACTAAAAGGTTTGTTGGTTGAACTTTATATTGCAAACACTGGGCAGACATTAGCTGCATCTTAAAGCAAAAACACTTTGTATGCCCTGTATGCTTTGGTTTGTGTAATATTGCACACTCAAAAATGACATCTACATCTATCTGAATCAGGTAGCTTTGACTTTGAACAGGTAAAGTGTGGTGGTCAGCAGGGCCTGGATAGCGGGTATGCTTTCAGTGATTCACCAAGGGTTGGAGAACCAAGAAAGATGAGAAGTATCAAAGAAAACCAAGAAAGATGAGAAGTATCAATGGAACAAAAAAAGGGCTGGATTCAACACCAGTTTGTCGTAGTCTTCCTGAAAAGGACTTTAAAAAGTTTTTTAAGTGAGGTACTAGAAAAATCCTGGAGGACATTAGGGGCGAGGTTGTCAGTGTCATTAGGCCATCTGTGTTTGCTAATTGGTACTACCTTCTCATAGATACTGGGAGATAGGGGAGCTATCTTCCTTAATGATAGCATATCAAATGGATGATTCCCAGGTCTTTGAGAAAGACATTCTTATGTTGTAAAACTGTCCAGAGGCTGAAAGAAGATCGACATCTCAAAAAGGCAGGGAAAGAATTTCCAATGGAAAGTTTTCCAAGTAAATTATCTAGAGAAGAGAGGTTAGGAGCCTGTAGTCAAGAAGAAGTCTGAAGCTTGGTCAAGCTGAAGGGAATGTTAATGCCATTCTTGTTCAGAAGTTATCCTAGTGGAAAACCTATCCTTCAATCAGTGTATTCCATGTGCACCAGAATCACCTGGAGGGCTTGATAAAGCATATTCATAATAAACTTGATTTTTGAGCTTGGTGGAGGGGGTGGGAATGGCTAATAGGTACACACAAAAAATAGAATGAATAAGGCCTACTATTTATAGTCACCCTGTTGTGCTACCAGTCAATAATAACTAAAAGAGTATAACTGGATTGTTTTTAACACAAAGGATAAATGTTTGAGGGGATGGATACTCCATTTTCCATGATGTGATTATTTCACATTGCATACCTGTATCAAAACATTACATGTACTCCATAAATATATACACCTATTTTGTACCCACAAAAATTGCAAACAAAATTAAAAAATAAAATAAATAAAAATAAATTACCCCTAGAAATTCTGATTTATATAATTTTTATTAACATGTTCTTATGTGATCCTGAAACTGCTGATCTGTGGGCTACACTTATAAAACCACTGCCCTAGAAAAATTGTTTGTCATATAACTGGTTCACTAGCTTACCTTCATCATTAGCAGTTTCCGAGAGATTCAGGCTAGACTATTAGGCCTCACTGATTATTGAAAGTTAACTAAAAAATTAATTGTTCGAGTACACTTTGAATATTTCAATGGAAAATCATAATAAAAAGTAAAAATACTATTAACATTCTTGATGGGTTTTTATATATAGCTCTAAGTTGAAACAATTCCTATATGAACTATTTTTATATAATAATTTTTATATATTATATAACATATGTTATATATTATATATATTTTAATGAAAGAAGGGATATTTTCTTATTTTATGAAAAAGTGAAAGTAGAAATTTTCCCTGCCAATTTGCTGGACAGAATGCACTTATCCAGTCAAAAATCTAGTTGAACAATAATTATAACTGTCTAGTCTTTACGAAACAAAAATAAATCCACTACCAAGAGATATTTTACAAATAAATGGGCGAGTCCACAGCCACTGGTTAGTTTTCTGGTTTGAGAATTCCTTAAATGAAGGGCATGAACAGCCATTAAGAGCCAAAGGCACCTCTCATAAAACCCAGACATACAGAACCTGTAGTTCACAAAATTACTTCCCTTCCTCCTGATTGTACGCTCATTCCTTTTGTTCTCATGAGATCACTGCACCGTTTCAGATTTTAAGCACTGGACATTACCCATTCGTATCTTTTTGCCCTCTTTTCACTGTATTATTTTCATTCCCAAGGAAATATTGTCATTACCATGAAATATTTAGATATTTCTTTTTAAAGGGTATCTCCTACATTTTTATTAACATTTTAAAATGCTGAAGAGCCCTGTTATGGACTGAGTGTATTCCCCACAGTCATTTGTTGAAGCCCTAATCCCCAATGTGATGGTATTAGGAGATAGGGTCTTTGGGAGGTGATTTTGTTTAGATGAGGTCACAAGGGTGGGGCCTTCATGGTAGGATTAGTGTCCTTATAAGTAGAAAGGACACTAATAATAACAATAAGTAGGAAGAAACACCAAAGTTTATTCTCTCCACCATGTGAGGACTCAGTGAGAAGACATCTTTCTGCAAGCCAGAAAGAAGGCCCTCCCTAAGAACTCAATCTGCTCGCACTTTGACCTTGGACTTTCTGGCTTCCAGTACTGTGAGAAATAAATGTCTGTTGTTTAAGCTGCACGGTCTATAGTGTTCGGTTATGGCAGCCTGAGCTAAGATATGCCCTCTTGCCTACTTGAACAGAGCTCTGGTCCCTTCTCCCGGTTTTCCTGTCAGTATTCTGGGGAAGAAGAGCATTTATCAACCAACATTTGCAGAGCTCTCAGTGTCGTTTTTAGTCTACACAGAAAGACTTTCTACTTTTATGATTCTGCATGCGATAGTATCTGTTAATAAAAGAAGGTATTTTCTTATTTTATAAAAAAGTGAAAGTAGAAATTTTCCCTGCCAATTTGCAGGTCAGAGTGTACTTACCCAGTCAAAAATCTAATTGAACAAGTTAGGTATTGGTTTTCTAAATAACTTGGGTAATATTTTTCTTTCAGTTAATATTCACTGCCAATAGCATTAAGATGTTTACAGAAGGCAGGTGTGGTGGCCCTTGCCTGTAATCCCAACATTTTGGGAGGCCAAAGCAGGAGGATCACTTGAGGCCGGGAGTTAGAGACCAGCCTGGACAACATAGGGAGACTCTGTCCCTATAAAAAATTTTAAAAAGTAGCTGGACGTGGAAGTCCTCACGTGCGATCCCAGCTCCTCAGGAGGCTAACTTGGGAGAATTGCTTGAGTCTGGAAGGTTGAGGCTGCAGTGAGCCATGATCATGCCACTGCACTCTAGCCTGGGTGACAAAGCGAGACCCTGTCTGAAGACAAAAAAAGATATTTATGGAAATAAAACTGCTTTATAAATGAAATTTCAGTGGTGGATAAATTTTTGTCAAAGTAAACATTGTTTTCTGAGAAAACAGGTTTATGGAAAACCATCAATTTCAATGTCTCTTTTTTTGGGAACAAACAGAGATAGTCATTTTGAAAAATGGCAATTTGTGATACTCTAAAAGAAATAAGAAGGAATATCAGTGAAGTATCTTCTTAAAAAATATCACATTTAGGTATGCTAACCCAACATCCTTTGCACCTCCAGGAAAAAAAAAAAAGATTAATTACTGAAACAAAACAGTTCTTTTCATTATATGGAAACTGCTTCAAATTTATTTTAAATTGTAAACTACTTATTTTCAATCTGAATTTATGTATAATATTGCTCACTAATAATATAACTCCAGTATTAATTCAAAATTAGTTCTGACAATTTTTCTCCTTTTTCAGCCGTTTTAATTGTGTTCTCATTATCCCCCCGAAAATTATTTTTACTGTGGCTTGTCATGTCCTCTATAATACAGAATAAGTCATGTCTAATGTTATGCCAACAGATTTTTCTCTTCAAATTAAACAAAAAGAAGGCACTAGGCATTATCTCACTGAAAAGTACAAAAATGAAATGATTCATATTGTGCAAATATAAATATTAATCTGACAACTGCAGGAAAGGAACTTTAGCAGTTGTTTTATTTAAATGACTAATATAGGAAACTCAGATTATAATCTATAAAATATGAAGTTATTATTTTTATTTCACTATCCAATAGAAAACTTACGTACTTTAAGTTACGCTATAATGAATTCTAAATGTTGTAAGTTTAGAGTTTTAGTAGACTGTATTATTTTCCTTTTTTTATTATTTCCTCCTTGATTTGAAAATTCAGGAAATTATCACCATTTTTATAATTTCTAAATGATTTGGTTTTTATTCTTTCATAGAATTGTTACATTGGATTTTAAATATCATTTATATCTTTTGTTCTACTTGTTTAATTTTATATTTTTTTCTCTAAAGGAAAGCTTTTCCAATTCATTCTCTTGATATAGATAGATAGATCAATAAATAGAAATACATAAAAGACAGATATGTATGCCTGCATGACCCTCCAGTACTTTCAGACAATAACATTAACCTTTTTGGACTGCAAATTTTGTTTCAGGCACTGGCACAAAATGACATTTACACGTATTACCTCATTAAATCATTGCAACAACTCTTAGAAGCTCTTTTTTAAAATCCATTTTTTAGCCTGCTAAATAGAAGGCTAGTAACTTGCCTGTAGTCCCACTGCTATTAAGTTGCTGTTTTAATGCAAGTCTCTTTGACTATGCTACCTTTGTCTCATAGATATGGGTTCTATTGCATAAAATAACATTTTTCTGTAATTTAACAAAAATACTATAGTTCATCTTATACAGGAGTTTAGAGTTATGAAATTGCAATTGCATGAAAGTGATAATTGAATGTTTTAGAAGCTGACAACTTCACAATTATCTATGCATTTGCTATATGGGTGTCTTCTGTATATGCGTGTATATATTTTAGATATATAATTGTTTTCCGTCTAAGAATTCCTTCTCAAGCCCAATGTAATACACTTATTATTCTATATTTGTTTCTAAATTTTTTAAAAGTTTGTTATTCATGTATACAATATTTATGCATGGGAACTGATTCTTTGTATGGTGTGAGGTAGGAGTAAAATTTATTCCTTGTTTTTTTTTCCATATGAATAGCCAGTATTCTCAGTGGTCCCTCACTCCATTTAAAATCCCAGCTCCGTCATGTATAAGCACTCCACGTATGAGCTTGCCAGCAAATGAGCTCCATAATAGTTTCCACTTGTTCCTTTATCTATCCTTGCATCAAATCAACATAGTCTTAATTCCTATACTTTTATTATAAGTCTTCATACCATAGGCAAAACTTCCACATTCTTCTTTAGCATCTGCTATGATCATCTTGGATAAATTATGTAAGACATACAATTATTTATAAGGAATGTTCCACTTTGATTTTCTAAAGACTTTTGAACCTCAGGCTCACTTCTGTTTTCTAGCTCTGATATTGCCTGGTTAACTCAGTCTCACTCATGTCTTCTCTTCCCTTAAGCAAGTTTCCTTCATTTAGGCTTTTCTCCTCAGGCTATATCAATGTGCTTTCCCTGTGTGTCAGTGCACCCTCATTCTTTAGCACCTGCTATGATTTTAGCTTTGTAAAGTTGCATGAGAGATCTTATAAGCGTTTTGGTTAAAATTGCATTTATAGATTAGTATGAGGGGAATGAATGTGAATCACTGTGTGCTGTGCGTATGTCTCTTCCTTTCCTTAGGTCTTTCAAAAAATTTTTATCTTCTCCATAATAGTATTAATAGTTTTTCTTACATTTATTTCCAAGCTTTATATTATCACTTTCACTGTCATTGTAAAACTTATAATTTCCTCTTACATTTTCTATATATTTGCTGCTGGTAGACAGGAAAGAAACTGATTTCTGCATATTCATCTTACAGTTGGCTAACTTCCTGAAATCTCTGTAATTCTAATAATTTGCTAGGGATTCAATTTTTTATGTAGACAATATAATTTCCATAAATAATTATGGTTTGGGGTGTTTTAAAAAACCTTTTCAACTGCTATTTAAAAAATTTTTTTTCTTGGTTAATGAACTTGCTATGAATTTTCACTACACAGTTGAATATATATATGTGTGATTCATATATATATGCGATTCATGTATGTACATGATAATGGACGTTATCATCATGTTTCTGATTTTTAAGAGTATTACTTCTAATATTATTAAGTGTTTTTACTTAGGCTATAAAAATATAAATATCTAAAGTTTTCAGGTTTCCAAACAGAAAAGAAAATGACTTAGAACAGGATGATTTATAGGAGTCCCAAACTGCATTATGAAACTGTGGATTTCAGAAAATAAAAAAAATCTACAGAGTTCTGAGTCACAGGAGATGTTATGCAAAAAATATGATACTTGGCCAATATATCAGCCAAATACCAACGTAACAGGTATAACTTCCTAAAAATGAATGGCCTTTGTAATTATAACAGCTAAAAAGAACTTTTGAAAACCAATTATGAAATCCAAAATTCTGCAAAAAAAGTAAATGGAGAGACATAGGGAAAAGACTAGTGCCAGATTCAATGTCCACATAATTAGCACACTGTCTGCAAGGTCCCATATAATCAGGCATTTACCAAGAAATTTAATCCAAATAGTCCCTGAGTGTAAAGAAAGCATATAGTCTTGTTCTTCAAGGATATAAGAAAGAACTCAAAGGATTACACCTACAAGTCCTTCTTGAAACAAACAAGGTGGCAGTAAAATCGGGTTCCACTGACACATGTATAATTACCTCAGAAATACAGAATCTACAGTAAAAATGACTGGGTAAATATTAAATCCACTAATATTTAGATAATTTAGTATGAGTGGAATGCAAGGTAAATACTACAGAATTTGATATGTAAAAATGTGACTAATAAAACATAAACTGCTAAACATATATTGTTAAAACTGAAAAGTAAAAGGGAATGTTTTGTACTTATCAAGTATAGTTTTGATTAAATATATCTTGTCTTTATAAAATTAATTCTGAATATCCATTTACCCATGTGCATAAAGAATATATAAAGAATTTTGGTTATTTTAATAATTGTAGTTATTTCTGGTTGGTGAAACTTTTGTGAATGTCTATCTTTTCTAAACTTCTATGTGTTTGAATTTTTATTCTTGGTCTAAACATCACCACTTCAATAAAAATTACTGCATATTTTCAATTATTAAGTTTAAACAATAGAAGATAGAGATATGCCCTGTGTAGTCACATGTATTGATATACCCACAATATATCACAAGATTTTTTGTTTTTAAAGGGACTTTTAACAGCGATTTAGTTCACCTGCTTCATTTTACAAGAGAGAATTAGGAAGTCCAAGTTGTTTGGTAAACTGGCCGGTATCATGTAGCTGGTTAGTGATTGAAAGAACAAGGGCTCAATTGAATATTATCTTGAATTAAATCAATCAAAATTATCATCCAGACACAAGAATGTTCACATTAACATACACGACAGATTTATTACCATTATTATTATTATTTTATAAATAGACATGAGGTCTTGCTATGTTGACCGGGTCAGTCTGAAACTCCTGGCCTCAACCAATCCTCCCACCTCAACCTCCCGAGGTGCTGGGATTATAAGCGTGAGCCACCTCGTCTAGCCAATACAGAAGTTTTAAACCCTATTCAAGTAAGACATAAAATTATTCACAAGGAATATTCCACTTTGATTTTATAAAGACTTTTGAACTTTGGGCTCACTTCTGCCTTCAGGCTCTGATATTGCCTGGTTAACTCAGTCTCACTCATGTCTTCTCTTCCCTTAAGTAGGGTTCCTTCATTCAGGCTTTTTTCCACAGGCTATGTCAGGTGCTTCTCTTTGTCTCAGTGCACCCTGAGAATATTGTTATCATGGTCCTTTCTTCAGTGAGTTGGGTTTATTTATTTGTATGCTGGTCTGCCCCACCAGACTGCCAGTTCCTTCAAGCTGGAATCCTTTCATTCTCATATTCCCCAGTGCCAGACACAGGAGAAAACATTAAGTATCATATGTACATTTATTTAACTGATTGAATTGCATTTAGGAATCTACACACTCAACTAATTATTGAGCACTTATTATGAGAAAGACATATGGAGAAGAGTTGGATTATTCCTTTGTTTCTAGATGAGTAGGTGAATTTTACACAAATATGCAAACTTCTACTCCAGTTCCAATTTTAAGGTTTTGAATAAGAAATCATTTGTGATCTTTGCCTAGCAAACATATTTCAAAAGTATCATCAATAGGTACCTGGCCAAAATTCCAGTAAAATCTCTTTTTCAGAGGACATTATCTCTGTTTTTATATGATTTTTATAACACTATGTCTTAAAAATATATTGACATAACAGTCCAACATGTCCAAGATGTATCAGAAATATGGCTTCCAGTAAAAATAAGCTCCTTAGAAAGCTTTTAGTATTGCTGTTTGTTTTTTCTAGAAGAATGATTGAAGGATTTTTAAAAAGGACTTGTATCCAAGCAGAGATTTAAAATAAAACTGTCATGTTCAATTTGATGCTTTATGATTGTGACATGCTAAAAATATCGTAAAGTTACAGGGCTATCTTTTTTTTTATTGAAATCTAAGGTAAATAGGCTCTTTTCTCATGTATCTATCTTCTTGTTCAGAACAACTGCATTTTGAGAATAGAAATGTTATTCTGAAATATGAGAACTTACCTGAAAGATAAATATGAAAAGGGTGAGAAGAAAAATAAGTCTTAGAGCAAGCCCTGTAGTATTTTGAATACTAGGGAGACCACTTGAGGTCTAATTTTTAGTGTCATTTTTTAAAGCATGCTATTCATTGTTAATATTTTTCCCAATAAGAATAACTAAAAAGTTTGGGTGCCTTAGATGATCCATTTCTTCTATTTTTTTCTTCTCTGAGACAGGGTCTTGCTCTGTTACCCAGGCTGGAGTGCAGTGACGTGAACACAGCTCCCTGCAGCCTTGAACTCCTGGGCTCAAGCGATACTCCACCTCAGCCTCCAAAGTAGCTGGGACTACAGGTGTCCACCACCATGCCCAGCTAACTTTTGTATTTTTGGTAGAGATAGGAGTCTCATTATATTGCCCATACTGGCCTCCAACTACTAGGCTCAAGCCATCCGACTGTCTAGGCCTCCCAAAGTGCTACTATCAGAGGTGTAAACTACCATCCTCGGCCTCCATTTCTCTTTACTACACCAACCTTTCTATTTCTACTGCCTTGCTCAGCAGGATATTTCCTCCCTCGTCACTCTGGTCACCCCTCTGATTGTCTTCCTCAGAATCCCATCCCTTCCTTTCCCTTTAAATGACAACCTTCCTCCTCCTTCCTTCTTCCTTGATTGCTTTTTCCCTTCCGACTTCCCCTGCAAATACTGCCGTTGATCCTCCTAGGCTATTGGATGGTTTATCTAAGTCTCAGTTGCTCTCTGTTTCTTCATCTCTAACATGGAAATAATAGGAGTAGCTTTCACACAGAGCAGATGTGAGAATTGAGGGACAGAGTGCTTGGATATGCTCTCTCAAACATAAACAGAAATTGTGTAATGAGTATCAGCTGTTATTATAAAAGAACTAAGGTCAACTAAGAGATATCCCTGCCTTAGGCTGTTTCTTACCAAACTACACTACACCGCCAGGGTTAACCATCCTGAAATACAAATGTGATCCATGAATTCTTCAATGGTTGTCAATGTAAATTTAAAAAAACAACACCTCAAATACCTTTGTCAAGCATTTAATCTGTCATTCATCAAATTTAGTATTTATTACCAGGTAGGCAAATCACTAGCACGTGATTTGTGAATTGAAAACTTTGTGTCCTTCTTCCATTTTGGTAGATTCTGCCCCAGAATTCTGTAGTGAACACTTATTTTTTTAAGTTCATTCTTTGTAATTCTAGAGTTTCTTTATGAAGGTCAAAAAATATGACTATACATTTTTAATTATTCTTTCTCATACAAAAATAGCTTTTTTCCCCCACATGTAGTGATCCTCCTGCCTTAGCCTTCCAAGTAGCTGGGACTACAAGCACAGGGACTCCAGGATATATACATCTATATCCTGGATAGATTTTCATGTCAGTATATAGAAAGCTTTCTTATTCCAGTAAGTGCATGTACCATTGTTTATTTAACAAATTCTTTTTAATGGGTAATTTTATTTTGAAGGTTTTGCTACATGAACAATTCTATAACACAAAACTTATGCACATAACATTGTTATGAATGCAGATGTATCTAAGTTGTTACTTTTAGAATGTGGAAATGATGGTTCAAAGTCACATGTATGCAATTTTGATATATATTTTTCAAATGAAATATGTTTGTATTAGTCTGTTCTCTCAGTACTATAAATAAATATCTGGGACTGGGTAATTCATAAAGGAAAGAGGTATAATTGACACAGTTCTGCATGGCTGGGGAGGCCTCAGGAAATTTACAATCATGGCAGAAGGTGAAGGGGAAGCAGACACCATCTTTCACAAGGCGGCAGGAGGGAGAAAGAATGCACATGTTGGAGGAACTGTCAAATGCTTATAAAACCATCAGATCTCTTCAGAACAGTATGGGGGAAACTGCCCCCAAGATCCAGTCACCTCCCACCAGGGCCTGCCATCAACATGTGGGGATTTATGGGGATTACAGTTCAAGATGAGATTTGGGTAGGGACACAGAATCTAACCATATCAATGTTCATTATCCATCCTGCATTGATTTGAGATGCCATCTTTATCATCATATCCTCTTTCCAGATTTTCTTTGCTTTTCTGTTCTGATTACTCATGTGCCATTGCCATACTGTTTTAATTATTGAGGCATTATGTTTTAATATATGTTTGGTCTCACCACTATTGTATTTATTTTTCTGAGTTTTACTGGCTATTTCTTATTTTACCTAAGTTAAATAATGTATCTAGTCCCAAGGGACTGATTTAACATTTATTGCATTCAAAATTTAATGGGAGAATTTACCTTTTGTCCACAATCTTGGTGGATCCTTGCATTAAATCATAATCTGTTTCCTCCAGAAATGTCTTCTAATGATCATTTTGTGGGTATATTTCTAGACTTATTAACATTTATGTGGCCATTGTAAATGAAGTTTTTCTTCCATCATACTTCTTCAATGATTATGGTTTATATATTCAAGATTATAAACTTTTGATAATTAATTTTATTAAATCCTACTTAGTGAAATTAATTACCTTATGCTTTGTTATAGATTCTATTTGATTCTGTTGGGTTTTTAAACATATAAGCATTTCACTTAAAGTTATTTTAGCTCTTACTTTCTAATATTTCTCTCTCTCATTTCTTTCTCTTTTGTAATTGCGTTGGTTAGCATTTCTACCACACAAATCGTAGTTCTGTTAGAGAATCTTTGTTGTTATCCTCCATTGGCAGAAATTCACTATTAAGTTTAATGCTAATTCTTGCACTAATTTGAGTGGGAGAGGAAGAAAAGAGTATGTATGTTATCCTACCAGCATATATCATAATATATAAAATGCATATCATAACACTTTTCTGAACTTACTTACTAGTATGTTTGTTTGTTCTTTTGTTTCCCCAAACTGTTTGCTCCTTGAAGACAACTATGAGTTTTATTTTACCCAAATATAAGTATGATGTTCCCCCATCATCAACATGTATTTACTGTATAATTTGAATTGTAAGTTAAGCCATCAGAATTGCAGACTACTGTAATTTGCTCTCATGCTCTGGAATAATTCCTAAGTAGAAATATGTACTTGCTTGTGATGGGGAAATTGATGCCTTTCGTAATGGCTTAATATATAAGCCTTAAAGCAAGGAAGCAGCAGTGGGCGGGATCTGTGCATTGATGATGTGTATATATTATCCACAAAGACTGAGTACGTTATTATATATCTTAAAAATCCAGCCATTTCCAATCATTTATGAGACATATTTTATTGGAAATAGGTATGAAAGTGTTATTAAGGTTTATAATTGCATGTATCTAGGTTTGAAATAAAAATTGATACTGGTCTTTTATGAATCTAAGGCATGAGTTTATGCCTCCCATGAATGTATACTGAGCCATGAAGGGAATACATCATGCCAGAAGCTGTTTGACATACAAAGTTTTACCTTCAACAACCATGCACTCTCACAGGAGAAATGAAACTTCTGTATGCTGACTTACAAAAACAGCAGAGTATGATAATGGTCATGTTTGTGGCAAATAGAGCATAGGAAAATGGAACCCATAGGCATTACAATGAACAGTAAAGCTTGATCTGCCAAACAATTCCTTCCTTGAATACTCTGTATTGATAGGAAAAAGTAATGGCCAGCTATCAGGATACCTGGAAAGCAAAAGAAAGGGAGCTGACTGTGACAGATTCTGTCTCAAACATAAATAAATAGATACATAAATAATTTTAAAAAGAAAGGGAGTTAGCAGGTAGTTTTGAGTCCCTAGAGCTTAGTTTGAGTAAAAAGAAGTGGAAGTTAGTCCAAAAAGGCAGAATGGAGATGGTGTGGATGGCCTTGTGTGTGGAATTTAGGCAGTTAGAATTTACCTGCTAGACAACTGGACGCTCTCAAAGGTGCCATGAAATTACAAAAGCAATAGTATGATTATTGTGGTTTACAGAACAGTTTGGAGAAGAGAAAGCTTAAATTGGAAACCAACTTAGCAAACTATAACAATAATTTAGTATTATGCCAAACTTTAAGCTACTTCTCTTTTCTGCCTGACTGTCCCATTTTGTAAGCAGGGATCATGATATTGCCTGCCTTGATGGATTTGGGTGTGGCTTAAACTATGTTAATGTTTGTAAGTCACTTTACAATGGTGGGAAACAGAAGATATTAAGATGTTAGTTATTATTACTGAAAGTCAAGATTGTTGCTGCTACCCTATGAAAGTGATGACCAAAATGTTGACCCAAGAGTAAAAGTTAGGTTAAACCATAAAATTAAAATAATATTAAAACAAATATAGAAGCCCTCCAAGTCCAGTTATGTAGCGCTACACAAAATTAAATTTGAGAGAATAAAAATTAAAATATCAAGTAGGAAAGAAACACTACATTTTGCAGTTTCAGAGATTGATTTTTTTTTTTTTCTGAGTAAAAACACTTGCTTAAGATGTTTCATTTCAAGGGAGCTTTGTACATTTGAAATCAGTCATTCTTGAAGCTATTTCTTCCACGGGCTTTCGAGCCTCTGAAGCTTTCATGGATTGTTCATGCAATGAGATGAAAAGCTTCTGTTCATACACCTAGAGTGGATTAGTTCATACACCCAGAGTGGATTAGTTCCTAAGGCTGCAAGGTGCCATGATCTCAAACATCATTTAGTTTACATCTTGACATTTCTTTTACTTTTGATTTTAAAACATACTTCTTATTGCAGTTGATTTGTCTTCTTCAAATAAAAGGATAGAAAGATTGTCCAAAGGGGTATTTTCAAAGGAGTCTGCTTTGGGACAAAAATCTATTGATAACTAAGTACATGAAGTAGAGAGTTCTTCATTGGTTTAATCCCAAACAGACCCCGTAATGGCCTTAGATTCCCTAGGTCTTAGAAGGAGGAAGGTAAGTTGTAAACCCTTTGATTCCCTAGGTCTTAGAAGGAGGAAGGTAAGTTGTAAACCCTTTTTCTTTCTTTACACTCCTTTCGATTTACTTTTATTTTTGGCTGTCACTTGGGCTTTCAGACATGAAAAGTTGCAATTGTGCTGAAATTTTCAGTGTGCCAGAATAAATGGGTGATTCTCCTTCAAGACTGGTTTCCAATTTGAGAACAAGGACTTTCTTTCAGGGAGTTTGGATACACTTCACTCTCAGGCAGGTGAACAGAGAACAAGTGACAAGGGATAAGTATGAGGCAAGATAAAGAGAGAAGACCTTTCCCACACAAAGGTGACTTCACAAAGAAACAAGGATGAAAGAAACAGACAAACGTATACAACCTCTCATTTCAACTACACCTCTTTGTTTTTTCCATTCTTTTTTTCCCCAAGTCCAAGTTCTCATTCTTGAAGAAAGTCAACCTGTTTTCCTTGATGTTGTAAGTTTTCCCAAGTTTTAAACCAATACATTAATATATTGCTTAAGACTCAAGTGTATAATGTATGAGGGAGTATAATTTTGTAATTCTAAATCCAAGCCCTGAAGCTAGACTTTCAGGGCTTGATTCTTGTATCTCCATTACTACCTTTTAAAAAATATTTCTGCACCTCGATTTCTTCATGTGAAACAAAATGATAATAATGTAGCCTAATTATGTTGTTTTGTGGATGAGATTAATTTCAAAGACAACAAAGAACAAATGATAAGGGAAAACATTACAAAACATGTACTTTTTAAAAATAAGGGAATTTCAGGAAGAAATAATGCAAGCAAAGAAATGGAAGCAAATATATTCAAGGGATAATAATGACTAAACCAGTCCAATTTGAGGAGAGGATTTCATAGAGAAAGAGACAAATGTTCCACATGACTTTGGGGTTGGTTCATGACGGTTCTTGAAGGGTAAGCTTTAGAATTCAAATTTTCTTTTATAAGCAATGGGAAATGGCAAAGCATTGAAAGTTTTGTTGTTTCTGTTTGTTTCATTTTTGTTTTGTTTTTGTTTTTTGATCCAAAGAAATACACGGCCACATCTGTGTGTTAGGACATTTAATATGACAATAGTTTATAAATTGGATTGAAGTAAAACAAACTTGAAGGCAGGAAATCAGCTGGCAAGCTACTAAAACCGTATTTTTTTAAGTGAGGTTCTATTAGATTTAGTAGCATACATGAAAAGAAAGGTAGAGAGCTATGTGTGGGTGACCAAACATATTTGTATGGAGTGGGAAGGTTTTAGAAGCTGCTGAGGGAAAAAGAGAGGCAATCTAAGAAATTGTATTATTCCATTATAAAACCAGAAAAGAGTAAAATATATTGAAAAGGGAAACAATAAACAAGAAAATGAGTTGGTGAAGAGTTCAGATATTTCAGTAACTACTTCAAGATGAGTATCTTTCCTCTTAAGCAGTTAGAAGTAAGAAATTCAAAGAGGAAATAACTGACACATTTTACTAAAATAAAATTAAATCTTCTACATGAAAAATTAAATTATAAAAAAGTGAAAAGTCAAGCTGCAAAATCGGGAAAACTGTTTTCAACACATCTACCTGTTAACAGATTTGAAACTAAAATAGATTTAATAATTCATATCAACATGAAAAAAGCTCAATCTTAGAAGTTAAAATTAAATTGTATACATCATGTTTTATACTATTAATGCAAAAATTACAATATAAAAACAGTAATAAATCTTGCTAATGAAGGTATAAAATTCTAGTAGAAATATTAGTCCTTTCTTTGAAAGATGCAAATTACCTTTTAGGATAGTGACTCTTTTTGGATGAGGAAAGGGAAAATACGTGGTGGATATAAAGGTGTTTTCGATCATTTGTGTAATATTTCGTTTTGTAAAAGAGCAAAAATATAAGGCAAACATAAAAAGTCCTAAGTAGTATTCCCTATTATAATTTTGTACTTTTCTGTATGTTTTAAAATTATTTATTATTTGTACTTTATATGTTTATTAATAAGACATTTATACTTTAATGTTTATTAATAAGACAAGTCAGGATACATAAAAATATGTTTAAAACATCAAGAAACCCCGTCTCTGATAAACATATGAAATTAGCCAGGTGTGGTGGCGCATGCCTGTAATCCCAGCTACTCTGGAGGCTGAGGCAGAAGAATCACTTGAACCCGGGAGGTTGAGGTTGTGGTGAGCCGAGATCACGCCATTGCACTTCAGCTTGGACAACAAGAGCGAAACTCCATCTCAAAAAAAAAAAAAAAAAAAGGGTAAACTAAAATTGAGAAGAATAGATATATATACATATACATGTATGTATAAATAAAAATTTAAATATAAATATAAATATAAATGACTAGTGTCATATACATAAAATGATAGCGTGTGTCTGCGTCCTCTCTTCCCGAACCTCTCACTCTCTACCTCTGCTGTTTTCAGTCATAGATTCCGTAACCCGGAATGGCCAACAAAACATTTTAAAACACTTAAATACAACCAACCCTTTGAGCAGAGATATGAGTTCTTACAGTTTGTGAGGTACTACCTATAAAATAAATATATTTAGATTTGTAAATAAGAAAATACAATCGTATTACACAGTCCAAGTTATATGCTCTTTTCCTTTTTATCACTGTGGACTGCTTGGTGTCTCTTAAAACAGAGGTTGCTTTTTTATTGATACATAATATTTTGTATATTCATGGGGTACCTGTGATATTTTGTTACATGCATGGCATGTATAATGATCAAGTCAGGGTATTTGGAGTAGCCATCACCTTGAGTATTTATCCTTCCTATTTGTTGGGAACATTTTAAGTCCTCTCTTCTAGCTGTTTTGAAATATATCATACATTGCTGTGTTAGGCTGTTCTTACATTACTATAAAGAAATACCCGAGACTGGGTAATTCATAAGAGGTTTAATTCGCTCACGGTTCTTCAGGCTGTACAGAAAGCATGACAGCATCTGCTTCCGGGGAGGCGTCTGGGAGCTCTGATTCATGGTGGAAGGTGAAGTGGGAGCAGGCATGTCTTCAGGTGGAAAAAGCGGGAACCAGAGAGATAGTTGGGTCAGGGGGCATGTCCTTTTTTTGTTTATTTGTTTGTTTTTTGAGACGGAGTCTCACTCTGTTGCCAGGCTGGAGTACAATGGGGTGATCTTGGCTCACTGCAACCTCCGCCTCCTGTGTTCAAGTAATTCTCTTGCCTCAGCCTCCCGAGTAGCAGGGATTACAGGTGTGCACCACCACACCCGGGTAATTTTTGTATTTTTAGTAGAGATGGGGTTTCACCATGTTGGCCAGACTGGTCTCAAACTCCTGACCTCGTGATCTGTTCATCTCGGCCTCCCAAAGTGCTGGGATTACAGGCATGAGCCACTGCGTCCAGCCAGGCACACATTTTTAAACAACGAGATCTCAGGAGAATTCATTCACTATCACAAGGGTGGCACCAAGAGGATGTTACTAAACCATTCATGACAAATCCACCCCCATGATCCAATCACCTCCCAGCAGGCCTCACCTCCAACAGTGCAGATTACATTTTAACACGAGATTTGGAGCAGACAATTATCCCAACTATGTTAATTGCTATTAGCTATAGTCACCCTACTCTGCTATCTAACATCAGAACTTATTCCTTCTATCTAACTGTATGTTTGTACTCGTTAAAACCATCCTCTCTTCAACCCCCCTCATCCATACTCCCTTCGTAGCCTCTGGTAACCATCATTCTACTCTCTTTCCATGAGATCCACTTTTCTAGCTCCCACATAGAAGTGAGAATGTGCAATATTTGTCTTTCTGTCTCTGGCTTATTTCATTTAACATGACAACACCCAGTTGCATCCATGTTGTCATAAATGACACGATTTTATTTTTTTATGGTGAAATAATATTCCATTGTATCTATATATTGTATTTTTTATTCCATTTGTCCATTGAGGGACACTTAGGTTGATTCTATATCTTGCTATTGTGAACAGGGGGCATCTTTTTATAGTTGACTTGTCTTTTTCAGTTGCTTTTATATTCTTAGGTATTTCTAATAAACTCACAGGTAGAGAAAAACATTTTGGGCTTCACATTATAGAGAGCCACTGCATTTATTTCAGAGAATTCAGCAGGCTGTGAACCATATCCTGACTTGCAATTTTGTACAAAGGAAGACCCATAATGGATGGATGTATTGTAGCAGCATACAGTCTGTTTGGCTAAGCATATAAAAGCCATAGAACTGTAGATATTTTAATGACAGCTGCAGATCTTACAGCTTAGAGACTTGTAGCTTGAAAAGCTGAGACATTGAATACAAGCCAACCTGAAATATGCAGTCACTCAACCAGTCTGGTATATTCCTTGACCTATATGGCTGCTTTTAAATTTTGATTTTATTTATGACCTTAAGCATTTTGTTTAAGAATTTAAAATTGTATAAGCTTCAGTTTACTTAAGAATTTCTACCGTTAACATGCCTTAAGTTGATGCTACTTGGAGTTATAAATCTGACTTAGTTAATGAATGACTTGCCTCTTGGATGCATTTAGCTATTTGCCAAAATGCATGAAACTTTTTTTTTAGAAAAAATGCTGTATAATGTGGAATATCATTATTGTAGCCACAGTACTTCTTATGGGAGCTGCCATATTTAAAGGAAGTTGTATGATAGGCCTATGCAAATTAGACATGCATTTTATTATTACATTAGTAGTTGTAGGATGAGGCAATCTTACTACCATAATGATATAATCAGACAGTGAGAAAATGCATGAGGTGGGTTGTTGCAGATTCTCTGCTCCCTCTAAAAATTCTTATCGTGAAACTTAAGTTTTAAAGTTTGTAATCCATTAACCCATTTATCCAGTCCTTTCCTAGTTCTTGATTAGGCATTTAATTTTTAAAAATTGAGTGGCTTAATTTGGGTATAGTAGTTGCATCCACACTTTTTGGTGGCAATTTCCATAAAGCAGTTTGTATCTCAACTCATCAAGTGGTTAATGAAGTGAGAGTTTGTTAAAGATCTTTACTTGAGGTTCCTTAAGGAAAATTGATGCCTATGCAAGATAGACACTCATTTTACCATCAGGAAATCAGATCTTGAAGCACGCATAGTCTGTAGAACTTAATGAAACAAAGTACATTTTTTACTTGAATGAACTTATTTATTAGATTTATCTAAGAAAACATGGAGCAGAGTTTTTATTTATTTATTTATTTTTGCCTATCTAGCCTAGGAAATTAATGCTAACAGCTACTATTTCTTAAAGATATATTAATAAGTAAGAGTACAACAATAGCTATATCCAGTTTTAATATACTTCCTACATGCCATGATACTTTAGAAATGTTAATTTTATTAAGTTTATAAAGTGTAATCATCTTGCATTTTCAGAATATTAGAACATAGTCAATCCAAAATTTTACAAACATTTTTGACAAAAAATAATCACAGATTACCTAAGGTTACTTATTTCTTTAATACATAAAGTTTTAAAATTCAACCTCTTCTACATCTACAAAATTCTGTTACTAAGAAGCAAAGTCATAATTTTTAGGTATACGTAAACAACAACCTTCCATATATTTTCAGACACAAAAAAAATGCCTATATGAAAATGTTCCTGGAAAGTAGCACTGGTGAAAATTTCTAATACTTTCCAATACTAAACAACTCTGGATAAGATAAAAGCACCCATGGGAAAAAAAATAAAGCAAAACTAAAACAAAACATAGAATAAAAACAAAGATGCTGTATTTAATTAATTTGAGACACAATATATATTTTTCCTCCCTCTCAATGCATTGTAAATGCTTTGAGATTCCCTGAGTAAACAATAATTTAACTTTGTTTAATCCAGCATTTTGCAGAATCGTTTATACATGGAACCTTGGCTGCTTTACTCATCAGTATAGAATGGTGTTAAGCACAGTCTGAGAAAGCTTCTTTAGAAAAATATGGAGAAAATTATGAAGTATTTGGAGAGCTAAGAGTTTAATTTTTTTTTTTTTTTTTGATACGGAGTCTGCCCAGGCTGGAGTGCAGTGACGCGATCTCTGCTCACTGCAAGCTCCGCCTCCCGGGTTCCTGCCATTCTCCTGCCTCGGCCTCCCGAGTAGCTGGGACTACAGGCGCCGCCACCACGCCCGGCTAGTTTTTTGTATTTTTAGTAGAGACGGGGTTTCACCGTGTTAGCCAGGATGGTCTCGATCTTCTGACCTCCTGATCCACCCGCCTCGGCCTCCCAAAGTGCTGGGATTACAGGCGTGAGCCGCCACTCCCGGCGGAGAGCTAAGAGTTATTTTACTTCATGTATATGAGAACAAGTTACATCATTTTGTTTTCCCTAATATATGTTGACAGTTTCTTTTCTTAGGTTTTTCTATTTGTTTATTTTGTTTGTTTGTTTCTGTTTTTGTTTTGTTTGAGACAGAGGCTCACTCCCTCACCCAGTGTGGAGTGCAGACGCACGATCTTGGCTCACTGAAACCTCTGTCTCCGGGGTTCAGGCGATTCTCCTGCCTCAGCCTCCCGAGTCGCTGGGATTACGGGCATGCGCCACCATGCCCGGCTAAATTTTGTGGTTTTAGTAGAGACAGGGTTTCACCATGTTGCCCAGGCTGGAGTTTTTTTAAATCTTAACTTATTTACAGGAAGTAACATTTACTGTACTTTTTAAAATATACTAATTTAATCAAAGCAGTAGAAAGGAAAAAAAAACATTATTAGTGAAAGCATGAAGTTGAATTTTTAAAGAATGCTTTTCTTCTGTTGTAAAGATATAGTAATTAGTGTATGGACAGAAAATGATTCCTTTGAGAATGAGTTGAAGCTATAAATTCATTTCTCTGAGAAAATAAAACAGGTACAAAAAATCTATGCGTAATATTTCAAGCACTTTTTAGGCATTGTGAAGCTTGTGCTTGGGCTATCTAATAATCACTGGCTTAATATTTTTGTATTTGAATTCCACGGTTTGAAGAAAACAGTGCTGTGTATTTTTGAAATGTGGTGGTCTGCAATCAACAAGATATAGGGGTTTTAATTTTCAACTACTACCTTTTATTTAATAAATATCTTGATTATCATGTAGTCATAAATCATTGACTTAAAAGTAGGGCAGGTAATATTTATACTGTCTGATAAATATCTGACATACAAACAATAATTAGAAAAAGAATGGACACATACAGTGTAAAATACTAAGTTTCCTCTGCTCAGGAAATCCAGGAGGATATGTCAATAAAAAAGGTAAAGACTGTATATAGATTAGAGGCACTACACAGTTAAAGTAATGGAAAGTCTTCAGTGGCTATGTAAAGAAAATCACTGTTATTTTTCATCTTATGCCAGTGGCTTTTAGGAAATTCATATATTGAAACAAACATCAAAATTTCACTCTTAGCAAAACTGTCTGATTTTAAAATATGTGTATTGCTTTTAATGTTTCACTCTTTCCAAAGATGTATTTACATTTTGAATTTTCCAAATTGATTGTTAATGTTCCTGTGTTTTGAAAATCACTTCTAAAATGTATTGAAGTCCCCATAAATAAAAAATAATTGTGCAATGCATTACCCCAGTTCACATACTTGGCTAGTCAGGCAAGCCCAATCATGTTCAAGAAAGGCAAGTAGATTTCACATACATTTTGCTGAGCAAATTGTTTGTTGGATGATTATTATATAAATTAGGAGAGGATTTTAAAAAATTACTTTCCTGGAACATAGTGAGGATTTACTGGACAAAAATTAAAAGGACACTGTTTCTACACTTTAGAAACTCACTGTCTTGTGGACAAGTAAAGCAGAAAAATACTTAGGGATTTTTATATATTATCAAGATATCAGAGCTCAGAGTGTTTCAGAAAAATAAATCTCCATGTTTTAAGAACTTGGTCTAGGACATTTGGAAATATATTAATAAATAGGTAAACATCTGAAATATACTATATTAAAGATGAATTTTAATATAGCAAGAATTATACTAAACATATAAATTTATATTATCTATGTTTACTGTATATTTTGTAGTGACAATATCAACAAAATTTGTATTTATAAATGTTTTTCCATAGGAACCTGTTTGGAAATATTTAATACATAAATACATCCATAAGTTACCATTAAAATGATATTATACATGTGTATTTATTGATAAGGCATGAAGTTCAGAACATTTGCTATGTGAATAAGAGGATTACTTCCTCCAGGACTTCCACTTCCCATTCTCTTTTCTTCATACTGGTTGTTTTTTATGATAATCTGCATGTTATTCAGTTATTTTTTATTTTGTCTTCGTGTCTGTACTGAGAGGTGAATGTCATGAAGACAAGGATGGCAGGTGTTCTTGTTCATTTCATTCACTACTTGACACTAAGCAACTGGAAGTGTACCTGGAAAATAGCAAATATTCATAAGATGTTTGCTGAATGAATGAATTATGAAAGTGGAACTCTGAAAGGCTGTATTCATATAGAAAATGTGTGTGTGCATGCATGCGTGTGTGCACAGAGATACGGTGTGCTAATTTTAGAAGGCTGTCTATCAAAATGCTAGCAATATTTTTCGCTGGATAGTAGTGGAATTTTAAAATATTCTTTCATTGGCTTTTTGGTATTATGTCATTTTAACAAAAAGAGGAGATAAAAATTAAGATTAAAAACCATCATATTTTAAGATTTAACATTGTGATTTTAAAATATCAATTTCTTCATCCCTATTCATCCCAAACGTATTTTGAATGCCTATGTTGCTGCAGATGGGAAAATAATTGCTGTGCCTGATCATAAGTCAATTAATAGGTTACCAGGAAAGATAATAAAACATTGACCGGAGAACAAAGTCAAATTATAATGAAATCCGTAACAGTTGTGCATACACTAAGTCTATTCTAAAGACTAAGTATTGAAAATAAGTTCATTATTTCACACAAGAATAAAGAGACGTAAATCATGGCCTTCTGTCTGTGCATCCATTGTTGAAGTGTATGCTTAATTACCACCTCTGGTACATCACAGTTTAGATTAGAGATATTATGATGTGAAAACAGGGCGGGCCACAGAGATGGGCTGAAAACTGACGCTTTGCAGACAAACAAATGCATTAGAGTTTTCGTAGCACCCCTTTGTTTTGTGATCTTTGCCAAATTACTTGACTTAAGTGGATTAGACCTACTTACCCTTCCGGGCTGTGGCCAGGATTGCCTGACCTTGTGTGTGAAGCCCCCAGCACAGTGTCTCTGCTCAACAGGTGTGGATTTAACACCCTCTCCCAGGTAGAATCCCAGCGTGTCTCCCTTCAGAAGCCCCAGAACAACCACTTTCATATTCACTCCAGACTCCAGTTGAAAATTCAGTCATTTGCTTCTTTCTTTTTTTTTTTTTATTTACTTATTATTATTAGTATACTTTAAGTTCTAGGGTACATGTGCATAACGTGCAGGTTTGTTACGTATGTATACTTGTGCCATGTTGGTGTGCTGCACCCATCAACTCGTCAGCACCCATCAACTCGTCATTTACATCAGGTATAACTCCCAATGCCATCCCTCCCCCCTCCCCCCTCCCCCCTTCCCATGATAGGTGCTGGAGAGGATGTGGAGAAATAGCAACACTTTTACACTGTTGGTGGGATTGCTTATTTCTTTTAACAGATAAACTAAAGATGTTGGGGCTTCTTAGAAACTTGAGCACCTTAAATGTCAGTACTTCTGGGGTGCCTGCATCTTAACCAAAAGCTGTTTGATGTCCACCTGCTCCTTTACAAAGTTCAGTCTTATGAGTGGCTTGTCATAACACCTTTTGTAGCACATGTAGCAGGAACTGCCTTCTGCTATCCTTGAAAATCCTAGCAAAGGATCGATTCCTCTGTCTCTGTCTGTTCCTATATCACTTTTTCTTACAAACAGGGAGCAAAAATAAGGAGAAAACCAAAATGGGTCTCATAACATCTGCATAAACTTCAACATGTGATATTTTTAAACTTAAATAAATTGTAATGATGGCACCCATAGAGAAAATGACAGAAATGGAGACTAAAATGACTAAATGGAGAGTTTAAAGCAAATGCTAGTGTACATGCCAACCAGATCAAGAAACAGAACTTTGTTAGTAGCTGAGAAGAAACCCCAATCCTAACACATTTCCTTCCCATTCACACCAGGACCTCCCACTAAATGAACCGCTGTGCTGATTACGATGGAAGCCACTTTCTCACTCTTCATACACTAGTCACCTAAGTATGCATCTTTGAACAGTGTAGCTGAGTTTTGGCAATTTGAGGAATTTATAGAAATAAGCCTTGCATCATGCTTTCTTTTGTGTCTGGGTTACTTTCTTCAACATAATGTTTTTGAGATTTGCCTGTGAGGTTGTACATAACCATCGTTCATGAATTTCTTTGATGGCTGCCCAGTGTTCCAACTGTATACATCAATCACAACTTCTGCATTTGAGACTTATGTGAATAATGCTATAATGGCCATTCTTCTTGTGCAATGTACAGATATTTCTGTTGAGTTCATAACCAGGAGTAGAATTGCTAGAGTCTACGTAAATTGTTAGCAGAATTGCTAGATTCCGGGTATGTGTCTCCCAAAGTCATCCAGTGCACTCTCTCTCCAGTAGAATGTGAGACTTCCATTGCTCCATATCCTTACCAACACTTGATACTATCAGTATTTTTATTTTTTTCTCCATTTTGTTGGAAATGAATTGATATCTCATTGTGCTTTTACTTCAGGTTTTCCTAAGTGCGAATGAGATTGAGCATTTTGTATAAGTCTATTGGCCATTTATACAGCTCCTTTTTATAAGCACCTGCTCAAGTATCTTGCCGTTTTTAAAATTGGATTGTCTGTCTTCTTCTTTTGGATTCTTTACATATTCTGGATATGTACCCATTTGACAGTTATGTGCGTGACAAGTATCTTCTCATCAATTCCTTGGTTTTTGATTCTCTGATAATTCTTTCCTAATATATAAAAATTTATATTCTTATTTCAGCTTCTTATTTTCTCCTACAGTAATGTTTTGTGTCTTATTTTTCCCTACTTTGAAATCACTGACATACTAATTAACATATTTTCCTCAAAAAGCTTTAATTACTGGAACTTTTACATGAATATTAAGGATCCACCTGATTCATAAGACTGAAAATGTAAGTGTCACCATTTTGGAGAAGAGTAACATGCTTTAAAGAGCAAAAGTCCTGTTGAGTGGGCATTGTAGCAGTTTTTTAAAATAGGTGTAGTATTTAATTAAGTAAAAATGAATACACCTACCACTAATTTTGGGATATCATTCATGTCAGGAAAAGATCAATTTTCACTTTGTTTTCAAAATATTTATCCAACTATCCCAGAGCTATTTATTAAAAAGTCTTTTGCCATTGCTTTGAAGTGTTCCCTTTGTCATAAATCAGATATCCATATATGTGTTTACTGACGGTTCTGTTCCACTGATCTATTTGTATTTGTCTGATTCTGCAGCATCTTAATTACTGTATCTTCTAATTGGTCTTGGAATTCTATATAGCAAGTCTTCCCATCTTGTTACTCAATCTTATTTGAATCCTTTGAATTTTCTGGTTTGTAACCAAATATATAATCAGTTTCTCTCATGTTCCGTGTGAGCTTGAAAATAATTTATATTATGCAATCATTGGGTACTGCGTTCTGCAGAGGTCTATTTAATCAATTTAATAAATATTTTTGCTCCGATACTGTGTATCTTTCCTGATTTGTATATGATCATCCTAGCAGATACTGACATTTTAAACAAACAAACAAAGAAAACACGTTATCTTGGCCATGTCGGTTTTTGTCAATTCTGATTTACAATTCTGAGGCTACATTCATGAATGCATATAAATTCAGAAGAGTTTACACATTCTGTTGAATTAACCTCTGATCATTCCAAAGTGTGTCCATCTCTAATAATACATTTTGCCTTAAAGTAGATAATATAGTTACATCAGTTCCTTTTTGTTAAGATTTAAGTTCTATTGTGTTCTCTCACTGCTTAGAGCTTTTAATGGCATCAGAGAGTAAAAGCCAAGATCCCTTCCAGACCTGACTTGTCCCTGTCTTTCTGAACTCCAGCCACCTTGTTCTGATTCCCTGCCCTCCACACTGGCCCCTTGCAGCTCTTGAAGCAGTTCAGAAGCTCCCATATCAGGGTATTTGCGTGTGCAATTCTCTCTGACTGAAAGGCTCTTTCCTCAGATGTCTGCATCACTCATTCTTTCATGTTCTCTAATGCTGCTCCTAAAAGTCTCCTTGGGGATTGAGCCTTTCCTCACCACACCCAATGTTCCCTTCTGCATCCTTGTGCATAATTCTCTCCATAGCACATAGCAAAACAAAAACAAAAACAACACACACACACACACAAACTATTTACAAATGTGCTTATTTATTTACTGTCCACCCATGTATGCAGCTGGAACTTTGTTTTCATCTGGGCAGAAACTTGGTTTTTGTTAGTATTTTATTTGTTTAAATTCTTTTTTATTGCTCTATCCAGATAATGTAGAACTGTCAAGTACTTTTTGAATAAATGAATGAATGAATAAGAGGGATTGTAGCATTATATTTATCTGTGTATCTATCTGTGGATCGATCTATCTATCTATCTATCTATCTATCTATCTATCTATCTAACAGCCATTAAATATAAGCTAGTATTAAGATAGAGCAAAACTCATTTTTCTATTGAAAAGATAGCTAAACTCATCAGTGCATTAAAGTTAATCCTGTGCATTGACTACTTTTTTACACAAACCAAGTGTGTCTTTCAATGGTACTACACACATTTTGTCAAAGGGCAAACACTTAAGACCAAGTAGCTGGAATTACTCATAACGTAAACCTGTAAATAACTCTTCTGGATGGGCTTTGCTTATTTGTTTATTTGTTGTCTTAATGTGTTTGTCTGATACACAGTTATAAATTAATAATTAAATCTTATTCCCCAAGATGTCATTCATATGGTATCTTGCTTTCAGAAGGGAACACAAACTTAGCCACTCCAGCTATGACACTGCCTTCTCTAATTTTTTAAATCTCAAGGAACAAACTTTCTAACACCCCCTTTAGAGCAATGGACTCTCAGGTTTGACAACTTCTATAATTGAAAATTCTTCCGAGTTTCTAACCAAAAATCCTACTTGAAGTACAGGGTTCATAAGGTCAACAGTTTGCGATAAAACAGGCCCATTAAATCCAACTTCTGGTTAAGGCAGAGCTTGTGAATGACTTCTAGCTAAATAACGTAATTATGGCTATGAACTGAAACCAAGAAATCTGCCACCTACTTCACAGTGAGTCTTAAATGGAAACAGGATATCCTTTGTGTAAAATCACCTTGAAAAAGAGAAAGAACTAAGGAAAAGAGATTTGCTCTGCGGTAAAATGGTTTTCATCAAGTGGAAGGGGATTAAGAAGGTATTTAATTATGGCCTGCTGGCTGGCTGGTTAACACAGTGGAAAGCTGAAGGTGTGGACCAGCTGTGATCCTGGGAATTCCTGGAGTCCTAGCAACAACATGGAATTTTCTATATGAGAATCGGAGGGGCACCTAGGAGCCTGTTATGATGAAATAACTGGCATGTTTAGGAGATAGTTTTGAATGAGAAAGTGAACTCAGTTAATCCCCCAGGATAAAGTGGTGCAGCATCCTGAAATGATGGGGAGGGCAGAAATGTCATCTGCTTTAAGACAGACACTGGCAAGGTACGTTTTCTTGTAAGCAATAGGTTCTGTTGTTAACCAGCCAAATAGTCTCTGTACCTTGAGATGCCCTTGAAGAGCCAAGTAGTACCTGAAGAGACTACCCCATCTCCTCCCACCTACTGCTAATGGAGGTCATTAATTTATGTCCCATTCTCATGGGATGCAAATAAAAATAAGGTACCGCATTTCATTTATGTGGTGCTCTTTCATGTACTCAAAGAATTTGTATCTTTCATTTACAAGCAAAATAAAACCTATTCCTATTATTATTCTTTTTTCTCCAAGGAGTGATTTCCTGGTCTCAGGCAGTCATTTCTGCTGTTCAGTCCTGGAATGTCTCCAGCACTCTCACATAAGGCATCAGTTATAGGGCCTAAAGCAGATCCTAATGCACTAATAAAATCTGGTTTGATGAAGAGTACAAAAAGGTGATCTCCTTATACTTCTGCTTATTTTATACTTCTGGTACGGAGGCGGCTTTTAGTGTGCTGACTCATGCTTAATTTGATTTTACATTGAGACAGAATGACACTTGCAAATCCTCCACACCAGTGCCCTTTTTATTATTTTACTCCATTAAAAAGCAAAATACTTTAACTGTGTCCAAAGAGGGGTAGAAGATGGAATTCTGCATTTATTAAACTTTTTTTTTTTTGCTACTTTAAGTTTAAATTCAGCCAGAATCTGATCAAAATATAACTAGTCCATAGCCATGGTGAATTCATATTCCCTAATAAAAGTGTATGCTTTCATTATTTGATTATGAGATTTTTATTAGACTTTCAAAACATCAAACGTAACTTAATTAAGACAAACAGAAATGAAGAACATTGTACAACATACCTAACCATTAGACTTCCAAACTGTTTAGGTCACAAAAAACAAAGTGTCACATATCAGAGGAGACTAAGGAGACAGAACGACTACATGCAACTTGGTATCCTGTGTTAGATCTTGAAACAGAACAGGACGAGAAAAATCTGGCAAAATCTGAGCAGAATCTTTAGTTAATAGTATTTGACCAATATTAGTGCATTCGTTTTGAAAACTTACCATTGCTATATATGATGCTAATAGTAGAGGAAGCTGTATAGAGCATACAGGAACTCCACCATTTTGATAACTGTTTATAAACCTAAACTTATTACAAGATAAAAAATAATAACTAAGGACCTCAACTTGGTAAATGGTTTACTACATAGAATCTATAAAAATCAGTCTTGTCTCTGCGTGGTTGACTTTCTTAATGTAATAGCAAAGAGATAAAACATTGTCAAAAATATTAAATCTATTTCCTCCTTATTATCTATTAGTTTTATTTTAAAACAATATTGAGTGCCTAAATAGAAATACTTATGCCTTCTGGCTCATGTTTAGCTCACTGTTTAATAGAAAATAACTACGGTAACATCAGATGGGGAATTACAGTCGGCGAGTATGTGTATTTACATATTTCCACAAATATTGTAAGGTTTCATTTAACATCAAGATTGTTCCCAAGCTATGAGTAACAAAGTGACAGAGTACAGGGGAAAGCATTGCTCTGTACAAAAAGACAACAACTATATTACTAGGGATTTGAGTCTCAATTTTACTTCTCAATTAAGACTCCAAATCCATTAATGAATAGCTAAAAGATCAAATATTGATAATCTCTATACATCCCACTTCACAGATAATATTCTTTTTCTGTTAGCAGTCTCTCAAATCGTAGATTCATGTAACTGTTTTTTACTTCCCCAATATTATTACACTGACAACTACCACAACCAGCACTATCCTACCATCACTGCTAGTTTTAAAAAAAGATATCTGAAAGTATCTTAGTCAGTTCCAGCTTCTGTAACAAAATATCATATACATGGTGGCTTGAACCACAGAAATCTATTTTTTTTTCACAGTTCTGGAGGTTGCAAGTTTGAGATGAGGGTGCCAGCCCTGTTGGGTTCTGGTGAAGGATTTCTTCCTGGCTTGCACATGGCCATATTCTCACTGTGTGTTCACATGACCTCTTCTGAGTAAGGAGAGAGAAAGAGAAAGCAAGTTCTCTCCTGTGTCTTCTTGTAAGAGCACTAATCCCATTATCAAAGTCCAACCTTCATGACCATCTAACCCTACTTACTTCCCAAAGTCCCCATCTCCAGATACTAGCACCTTGGGAGTTAGGGCATCAGTAGATGAATTCTGTGGGGATGCAGTTCAGTCATGGCAGTATCAGAAACCCGAGAGTTTCAGGTAAGAGTTTGTGGATTACTTTTCAAATTTACATGCTAGATGCTTTCTTCAGGCTATGTCTTGTAATGCTCAAAGAGCATCTTCATGAGGTATATTGATCTTAATTTAACTTCTGCAAGTGAAGTTGTTTAATGAATAGCAGAAACTGCACTAAAAATTAAATTTTTGTGACTAAAAAACTATGTTTTTTGGTATTACAATATAATATCCTGCATTCTAATACAAAGGTATGAATTGTACTAAAGACTGAGTGAAATGATTTATCCTGCCCCAAAATTATTTCATGCTATATGGTGAAGAGAGCAATTTTAGGAAAACCAAATTTGATGCCAATTTTTTGTTCCTTTCTTTTCAGTCGTATACTAGTGAATGTCAATATAAAGAGTTATATTGCTTAACAAATATTCCAAGCTACAGTGAAATATAGCAGGAACTCATATGTGTATTCAATGGAATAAACGGTTTTATTATATATAACATAATTCTCATAATTATGAAAATCATTTGAAATCTTTAAAACTATGTTGATGCAAGCAATAATTTTTACAGTATATGTAAATACCAACAATGGTTATAGGTGTGCTGAACAAGGTCTGTTGCTAAGAGCATTTTATCCATTTTGTATTAAAATACCCTGTGTATATTGACTATCTTCTATGCACTGCGGCATGAGATTTATATACTTAATTTTTTAACACTTAACACTTAATTGTCTTCAAGCTAATTTAAGGACACAAGCTCAGAGAGATAAATGCCCTGCCCAAAGTTATGTGGCTCCAGCAAGGGGCTGAGCTGGAATTCCAAGTACAATATTCGTAGTTTCACTATCTGTACTTGGGAGATCATTAATATGCTTTCTATTTTTTTTTACAAAAAATTATATGGTGCTCTAATTTTTCTGGTTGCAAAATATTTACATCTGAATATTCTGAAGCTGAATATTTATTAGAATTGTATATCATTGGGGAAAAAGTGTCCCTTCGTATGGCTTTGTCTTGTGCAGAAAATTGTACCTACTCTATAAGAAAAAGGAGCTTGAGAAATGGCTGAGCCTTGTGGAGAGTATTCTGTGTATTAGAACATAAGCCCATCTTGGTAAATCCTCCCTCTGTTTCATGAGGTACTCTTCTTTATTAGCTAATACACTAAGTAATTTGTGTAAGGTTGCACAGCTAGTAAGTGGCATGGCCATAATGTAAACCTGTGTCTGTTTGATTCTAGAGTTTTATTAAGTTTCCACTGTACCAAACTGTCTCTTCTTAGATGTTTGCATTTCCAAAATCTGTTACCACTTGAAATGTAATTACTTCATTTAAGTCCAAAAGCAGAATTCTACAGCACTAAATAAATCTATGTAGAATTAAGTTAATTAAGCTAAATAAACCATATGCTGATCATATTGTAATCATCTATTTTTTTTACATACATTTCACTCTGGGGGTGAGGATCAGTGAGGGGCCAAATAAGCACATAACTACAATATTATGTGTGAAATACAGGAGCTGTATGTAGAAAGAACACCAGGAGCTCTAAAAGAGTGATTTAGTTCATGATTTTCCGGTGCATGGTTAGGAGGTGCTTGATCCAGGCAGAGGAGAGGCATGTTCATGTGTGCAGGAGGTTCAGGATTATCCTGCACATGCTTTTCAAGGCTCCTGAAGAGGATGTAAGAAAGAAAGAGTAAAATCAAAGTATGTGTGTGCTTGGTTGTTCTACTTTTATAATGAGAGGCCTTTATGTGATAGTTGCAAGAATGCCTTTTAACATGGAAAAGACTCTTCTAGTGAATAATAAGCAATGCACACTTCAAAGGAATTATATTATCTGGACTATATTTGTTAAAAAAAAAAAAAACCAAACATAATGTGACAACTTTGCAATTTAGATGAAGACATAGAAGAGAAATATTGTGATCTAGATTTCAGAAGTTTCCTTCTATCGATTTCCTTATGGGCGTAAAGAAATTATCCACCAGCAAAGAATACACTAAACTTTGAAATTTAAAAGTTGTGGCCAATTTGCATTTTTAGACTTCTTCAATTACTGGAAAAAAAGATTTATTTTATTACCTTGTCTTCAAACTTACTGTTGAGAGAGTGTGATATGGTGGAAAACAGATAATGAACAATCTACAGGTCCAATAGTAATCAGTCCTATAAAATAAAGGCAAGGTTCAGAAATTATGGTTTGTGTTAGTGTAATTAGTAATCTTGTTTTTTTAAAATCAAAGCTTAAGATTCAGATTGTGTGTGTTCAAATCCTGACATTGGCACAAACTTTATCTTGAAATGAAAGTAATGCCTATTTTATCTTTATCTCATTTCATTATGAGGATTAAATATGTATATAGATTTTAATTTATTGCACATAAGTATTTTGTAAATACTTCCTATTACAAAAGTTAGAAAGTCTGAGACAGATGTGCTCATAATAAAAATATATTTCTTTCTGTTTAACATTATTAATGAACATCTATTTTTAAAAATCTAAAATTCTACAAGTAAATTTTCAAATGTGATTTTTTTCAAAGATAGAAAATTGAATATTATGTAAGTGCTTCACTTAACTTTATTAACCTGCTATTGCCCTAGCATGGAAGATGGAGACATTGTCTGTCACTAGGATGGTGATAAGTAATTTATATGATATTGATATTCAGATGATTTCGTTATGTTAAAGACTACTAAAACCAGCCAGCACAGTGAAAACCTCAAAACAAAATCTTTTCAGAAAAAATTTTACATGAAATACCGTATTTAAAAAAAAAACTGTAATCTTAATTAAAAACGTGCTTGTCAATCAAAAACAGTTCCTCTCTGTGAAGTGCACTTAAAAAATTGATGAATAAACTCCTGATGTCATAAACTCATTTAAAAATATGAATAATGGGATTCTTTTATTTGCTTTCAGATTTTCAGACGATGCTGGTTGGTTTTCAAGAAGGCTTCTAGCAAAGGACCCAGAAGGTTAGAAAAATTTCCAGATGAAAAGGCAGCTTATTTCAGAAACTTTCATAAGGTAAGTCACAGTCCTGGGAGTCCCTGGGGAATAACTGGGCCCTTGAGGACTTGTGGAGATATTTCTTTGATAGATGAAATCTGCAGTGGCAAAAATTAATGGCTTGGGAAAAATGCCCTTTTCTGATAAAATGCAGAAGTTATTTTTCTCCTTTATTTTAATTATCTGTTGTAAATGCCAGTGGTACCTCTGCAAAATCAAAGACCCATTTTTATTGCTACTTTGCAAAATGAGATGACTCATAACTCAACCAAATCATTTTCTAAGGTGCTGAGTAGGTATTTTCTCTCTTCAGGTTCATTATGCATTTGTTACTTGATGTAAACTGTGAACAATATTTACTAGATAAAATTTAAGGGGCTGCCTTTAACAGTGCTAACGATATTGTTAACGTATATGGCATTTGCTGTTTTGTAAGCTCCTTAAGAAAAGGATCCTTGAATATGCCGATGTGTAGAGATAAGGCATAAACAGTAGGAATAAAGTATCAATTTCCTAAGAATTAAAAGAATGTAAAGCATAACCCCCAAATGATGCTAAGTATATCTTTCATGATAATATCAAAACACAGCTAGGTATTTTATAGTGATGCAAAGGATTCGTGATCAAAACTCAGAGTTGTAGAACAGTGTTGCTTACTGGTAGAATGCTCGGTAAAGATTTTAATTTCTCATTGGTCATACATGGAGTAAGTTTTCCTCGATAATGTAATGAATATGTGGAATTTTATTTTATGTAATATATTGTTCTGATTTCTTTTTGAAAAATAGATTATTTGACAATAACTAGCATTTATTACTATTAGTTATGAATATTAACTAGTAACCATTTAAAATTGGAGTTTGTAAAACTGTCTAGGAACCCATTCTCTATATATATATAATATATATATAACACACATATATATAATTTTAAAAATATTTTAAATATAAATAGACATTGGTCTTGCTATGTTGCTGGTCTCAAACTCTTGATCTCAAACAATCCTCCTGCCTTGACTTCCCAAAGTTCTGGGATTACAGACATGAGCTACCATACCCATTGAAGTATTCCGTATATTAATATAGACTTACTGCCAGAGAATACAAGTTAAAGTTTCTGTCCCATCACTTACTAGCTCATGGATATTTGGTTTTCTCATGAGTAGATGAATTTTAAAATTGTTATATATCTCTAAAGATTATGTGATATATGCTATCATAAAACAGCCAGTATAATACTTCTCAATCTAATTATATGCAATTATTTGAATTCTAAAGTCTTACTGGTATGTTTGTGTTATAACTATGATTATGACTTTGGCAATAATGTTAAGCCTAACTTAATGAGGAACTGCCGGTTGTAAAAATGTGAGCCCATGATATTTAGTTTGTGAGTAAAATTTTGATGGGCTGAGCATATTATATCTTCTTTGGATGCCTGGTCAGAGTTCCTGCCTGCTGGTTAGTGACATATACTAGTTGGAACTCTCTAGCCAGTACAGCTTGCTTTATTTTTACTTACAAATGAAACAGGAAAAATTGTCAAGAAGCGTTATCTTATCTCTGGACTCAGCTATCTTTTATTCAAAAAAAATAGACACACTCTAGTACTCTAACCTCACTATAAGGATTGGTAATTTGGACACAGATGGGCCTGGAGTGTCTGCTCTATGCTAGGCATTCCACTCCTGGTTGGGAATTCAAAGATGCGTGAGACACAGTCTTGCCCCGAAAAAGCTTGCATTCTAGTGGAAAAGACACAAATACACAAATAACTTCAATTCAATATAGCAGGTACAGATGGAGAAGTAGTCACAGATTGCTGAAGGAAGAGCATTTTGCCTAATTTGGAGCTCAGATAAAACTTCTCTGCAAAGATGATAGTTGAATGGCCAAACCAGTGGTGGTAATGTGTCAGCCAAATGAAGAAAAAGGGTCATCTCTAGGAGGCATGTGAAACAGCCCTTCCTCCTTATTTTATATTCTCTTGTTTTTGCTACCTTGCCCACTCCTTACCCTACAGAGGCAATCACAGGCACTCCACGGCAGTGCTCAGAGCTAAAGAAAATGCTAACTCCTATTTATCTTACAGACTGCCTCATTAAAAATCATTTGGCTTCTACTGTGAGCTGTGAATTTCAAGGCAAACTTCATTCCTTGAGTTGTTCTGTGAACTGTCAAAACATGGCCTATCCGTTAGCCTGGTATGGAACTCCATCTCATCATCATCATCAGACATGTTTATGGAGCCCTTACCATGAATGTGGCACTGGGCCATGCACTGGGGATGCAGTATTGGAAAGATGGTGCTCTAGTCTATCATTGATCTTCACTTCTTAATAACATAAAACAATGTAAATATATAATAAATGCATCTTTTTTTTAAAAAAAAGGATAATATAATACAGAATTAATGGGTAACAGCTATAGATATGAGTAGGCTAAGACTCAACTGAAAAAAAAAAAAGTCAGTCCTTAACAAATTCAGTGATATAAAGAAAGATAATTCCAAGAAGAAAAAAATTTAAAAACCATTACCAATAAAAATGAGATAGAAACAATTCAGTGTGATCAAGGATCTGAAAGAGATCTGTTGTGACTGGAGTGTAGGAAAAGAGGTCATAAAAACTGAATTAAACCAAAAGTGATGAGAGTCAATGACAGGGTTTTAAGCCCAGGTCTGGCATTATAGTCTTAAAATACCACTTTGTGTTTTCATTTTCTGTACACAACAGTGATCCTCTGACAGTATAATTCTCCCACAGATGACATATAGAAACTCTGGATGTCAGGTTCAAGCCCCAGCTGAGGTTCAAGGGGAGTGAGTGGTTGGGGTTAGGGAGCTGGAAGAACACTCAAGAAATGACAGGTAGATGACACATGGCTTTATTCAGCAGCTCTCTCACACTGTCTGTCTCATCAGCAGCTTACTTACATTGTCCACCTTTATCTCGGCTGCTTGCTCCAGCTGTGATCTTCTCAGCAGTCTCTGTGACTCCTGCCGCTCCCACTCACAGCTGCATGGCTGGCTCTCCCTTTCAGGGTCAGCAGCATAACTCTCTCCCCCTCAGCCCAAGCTGGTTTCTGGCTCCCTGCTGCCTGTCTTCAGACAACCGGCTCTCCCTTACAGAGTCAGTGGCTTCACTGTGTGCCTGGGTACAAGCCCTACCTGTGTCCTGACTCCCCAGTATTTGACTGCAAAATGAAGATATTTTGCAAAGACTACTCTGGCTCTCTTTCTTCCTCTGGGCATGCCATATGCACAGTGTCAGCAGGGCAGTTATACCTTTTGCAAACAATAGTGGCTCTAAGCCAGGTGATGAACCTTCCCATGTTATGACTACATAGCTGTGTTTACATAATGCATGGAATTGTGTGCCTGCACTCCAATCCTGCTGAGTTATGCAGGCTATTTACCTCAGCCTGTTCTTGACCAAAGCACATCCATTTATCTAACACTGGACAAAATACAAAAACAAACAAGTCCCTGGGTCTCTGAAAAAAGCAAGTCATTTGTGGGGGAAAGTCAGGTCTGGAAACAAGTGAATGACAGCTTCTCCCTTTCTCTGGGTGCAGCTTTAGGCGGGGGCAGATGTAGTCACACCAAAGCAATATTGGCCATGGCAATGGGATGACTAAAACCAGCAGTTCCCAACAACCAGGGCATGAACCAGTGCTGGTCTGTGGCCTGTTAGAAACCAGGCTGCATAGGAGGAGGTGAGCAGCAGCAGACAAGGGAGCAAAGCTTCATCTATGTTTATTTACAGTTGTTCCCCATGGCTGGCATTACTACCTGAGCTCCACCTCCTGTCAGATCAGTGGCGGCATTAGATTCTCATAGGAGCACGAACCCTATTGTGAACTACACATGAAAGGGATCCAGGCTGTGGGCTCCTTATGAGACTCTAATGCCTGATGATCTGTCACTGTCTCCCATCACCCCCAGATGGGACCATCTAGTTGCTGTAAAACCACCTCAGGGCTCCCACTGATTCTACATTATAGTGAGTTGTATAATTATTTCATTATGTACTACGATGTAATAATAGTAGGAATAAAGTGCACAATAAATGTAATATGCTTGAATCATCCCTAAACTGTCCCCCAGCCCCCACCAACCCCCTGGAAAAATTGTCTTCCATGAAAGACACGGAAAAATTGTCTTCCATGAAACCTGTCCCTGGTGCCAAACAGGTTGTGAACCACTGACTAAAACAACCACAGAAAGACTTGGCATCATTGTTCAGAAACCAGGAGAAACCTAGGCTGCCAGAAAGGGAGGAAGAAACTCCACCAAAGAGAATGCTAGAGAAGGGGAGCTCACAAATATGTACATAAACTCAGAATGAGAGTGTGGCTGACCCTTGAACCAGCTATGAAGTGGCAAATTGAAAGCAACTCACAACTAAAGCTTAAGCATCTGACTGAAGTTTGAGCCACACCCCACCACGAGTGTAGCATTTGGCAGTTCAGTCTAAGCAGGGGAATTGCTTGCTGAAACAAAACAGTAACCATCTTAGAGAAATGTAACAGAATCCAGAGGCTACGCATGACAATTACAATGTCCAATATAAAATCCAAAATTCCTCAAGATAAAAAATACTATGAAAATGGAGTCCAATCTAAAAGGAAAAGAAAATCAGCAAATGTTCAACCTGATATGATTCAGATTCTGAATTATTAGAATGGGATTTAAAAACAGCTATTATGCCATGCTTGATGAAGTGAATGAAAATATCATTACTCCTTTAATTTAAAAAAAAGTATTTTTGACAGAAAAACAAAATTTTTTAAAGACATCCAAATATAAATAGTTGTGCCATAAAGGCACAAGCACACATATGTACATCACGACACTATTCACAATACCAAAGACGTGGAACCAACCTAAGAAAATGTCATACATATACACCATATGGTACGTATGGATACTATCTGGCCATGAAAAAAGAACAAGATCATATATAACATGGAGGGAACTGGAGTCCATTATCCTTAGCAAACTAATTCAAGAACAGAAAACCATATACCACCTGTTCTCACTTACAAGTGAGAGCTAAATAATGAGAACATATGGACAGAATGAGAGGAACAACAGACACTCGGGTTTACTTGAAGGAGGAGGATGGATGGAAGGAAGTTTCAGGAGAAAAAAAACTGTTGAGTACTATGCTTAGTACCTGGGTGATGAAATAATCTATGCACCAAACCCCCAGTCACAAGTTTACCTATATAACAAACCTACACATACACCCCTAACCTAAAATAAAAGTTAAACAATCTAGTTTTTAAAAAAGCAAAAACAAAATTCACCTGCAAAAAGGAGAAAAAAGAGAAATCCTAAATGGAAATGTTAGAACTACAAGACATCCAAAATTAAAAGTTCACTGGTTAGGATTAATAGCAGGAATAAAATAATAGAAGAAATAGTGAACTTGAAGATAGAACAACAACAACAAAAAAAATCACTGGCTATGAAAAAGATAATTTTTAAAAAACAAAGAAGTAAAACAGCTTCTAGGACTTAAGGGACAATTTCCTAGTTAGTATTCCCATTGCAAAGGAATAAGAGAATGAGGCAGAAAAATTTTTGAAAAAGATAATGGCTGTAAAATTCCCAAATTTGGTGAAAGACATGAATTCACAGATTTAATAAATTCAGTGAGCTTGAAGCAGGATGTTTGGAAAAAGAATCATGCCTACTAGGTCTTTCATAAAAGAGAAAGAAAATCTTCAAAGCAGCCAGAGAAAAATGACATGACATACTGGTGGCCAGTTATCTGGAGGGCAGTGATCTTGGAAGCCAGAAGAGGCTGTGGAACATCTTTAGGGTGACAAAAAAAACAACGTATCTTCAGTCAAGCATTCTATGTCTGGCAAAAATATCCTTCAAATTGAAGGTGAGATAAAATCACTTTCAGGTTAACAAGAAAAAGCACCTAAAGTTGTTTATTTCCTTCAGATCTATACTCCAAAAGTGTTAAAGCAAGTTCTTGAGGCAAATTATACCAGAGGACTTGACTCTTCAGGAATAGATGAAGGGAATCAAGAATGATAAATACATAGGTAAATATAAAATACTAACTTTGCCATTATATATGTATACATGATTTATAATGTATGAATATGTAATATATGTGATCAATATAATGTAAAGATGTTGGTGAGTAAAACGGACTCACACCATTGTAAGATTTTCATGGTTTACATAAAGTGGTATTATATTAAGTATAAGTAGATTTGGAAAAATTAAGCAGTTTACTGTAATCCTTAGAATAATATTTTTAAATTAATGTAAAAATATATAGCTCAAAAGTAATAAACTAAAATTGAATTTTAAAAAACATTCAAAAATTCCAGAAGAAAATAGGAAAGGAGAAAAGAGGTAAAACAACAACAAAAATATGCAAAAATGTAAACAAAGAAGAAAATAGTTTAAAGTCAATCACATGAATAATTACATTGTGTTAGTAAACATTCCAATTAAAAAGGAAAAATTATTTGAATGGAAATAAATCAAAACCTAACAATAGGCTGTCTACAAAAAATGCACATTAAATATACAGATAGGCTGAATGCAAATGGAAGGAAAAAATGATTGACCATGAAAATAGTAATCGTAAGAAATTTGGAGTGGCTGTATTAAATCAGATGTAATAGACTTCCAGACAAAGAGTATTACCAAAGATAAACAGGTTATTTCATGATGACAACAGTATCAATTCATCAGGACAAATAAAAATCACCAATTTTATGGAACTAATTACAGAACTTAAAAATACATGAAGCAAATTTGACAGATTTAAAGAGAGAAAGAAACAATTTCACAACTATATTGAAGATTTTAACCCCCTCCCTTTCTCACCAAATGATAGACTAGCTAGAAAAAAAATATGTGTCAGCAAGGACATGAGATCAGACTTAACACAATCAACCACTTTGACTTGATACTTTTATACCAATACACAAAACAACTATAGAATACAGGTTACTTTCAAGTGCACATGTTATGGTCAACAAAGTAGACCACATTCAAGAATATTAACAAGTCCTAATAAACTGAAAAGTATTGTGTTCTTTGACCATAGATGTTTTAAATGAGAAATCAATAACAATGTATTATCTAGAAAGCTCTAAATATTTGAAAATTAGCATACGCCAAGGAGCAATATGGAAAAGGGCTAAGTAGATATCACAAAGGCAAATATTCTAAACTGAAAGATAACAAAAATAGATCACAACCTAATTTCATTGTTTTTGAGTAAAAGGATGAATTTTGGATATGGTGTGTAAGTATTTTGGATATGGTGTGTAAGTTGGACTTACTTATGAATTAAGTGTCCGGTGTGAATGAAAGGTAGAACTCACGCATGATCCTGGGGTTTGGGCTTGAGCAACAATGTCAAGGATGATGCGGTTCATGGAGATGAGGAAGCCTAGAAGATCTGGCTTTGGGTAAAAATCACGAGCTTTTACTTTATATATGTTAAATTTCAAATGTCTATTAGGCATTCAAACTGAAATGTCAAGTAGTCAATTAGGTAAGTAGTTATGGGCTGAAGTGAGGGAAATGTCACTGCTAAAGTTGTTCCTTTGGTTATCTTTGGCATATTGATAGTACCTTATGCTATAGTTCTAGATAAAATGTCCTTGGAAAAGACAGAGAAGAAAATGAAGAATTAGCAATCTAACGTTTGGAAGACTAGCGAAGGAAAAAGGGACAGAATATAAGTCTAGGGAAAAAAACAGTAAAACGTGAAAAATAACATTAAGAGTAGATCATTGGAAACCAAGAGAAAACTACTTATAAAGATGAGCAAATGGTATTATGGGTAAAACCAACAAGAGATTAATATGAAAGAAAGGAGACCATTGTATTTACGACACGGAAGTCCTTGATGACTTTGACAAAAGCTGTTTCATTCAAATATGGGGACTAAGTTTACTTGAAGGAGCCTATAAGAAAATGATGGATGAGAAAGAGTCAGCTACTTAGCAAACATTTTCAAGAAGTTTTGAGCCACAGCATGTAGCAGGTGTGTTTTCAAATATGACATATATGTTACCTCCAGGTAACACACCTGTAGGCCTATGGGAATGATCTAGTAAGCAGGAAATGTGATGAGGAGAAAGTTTATGTACATAATTATAGGGTTTTGTCTTTGACAGAACCTGGGATACTTCATTAATTCTACCAAAAAACCTGGAAGAGAATATGAGTATTGATATAAGGAGGTTGGATAAAAATTAATATTGGAAAACTGTGATCAATATTTCAGAAACACACACACTCTGTGTGTGATTTTTCCCTCCCATGTGTGAAAATGAAGTGGCAAAACAGCATGAAGAGCACAATGAGAACGGGAACAGTTAAGGGAATCATCTTGTAATTAAAAACTACAGACTTTTTAAATTGAAGCTCCCTGAAGCTCTTTTGTAACTATCTTCGGTAGATATGACAGCTAAAATTTACCTTCTTTGGCAATGCTATGAAGGTGAAAGTTTTTATTATTACAACTTTCCTTTCATAACATTGGAAAGGCTAATTCACTTTCCCAGTGACTTAAGTTTCCCTTCAGGAATTTTATTTTATTTTTTTCTGTGATGATCATGAACCAAAACAGCGAAGTTCCATCAATCCTGACATGGAAAAATAACATAGGCATGATTCATCAGTAGCAAAAATTCTAAGGTTTTCTTTTTTTTTTTTTTTTTTTTTTTTAAGGAGTGTATACAAGGCCCCTTTTCTGATTTTGATTTTATTTTAGTAAATATTACCTAAGACTTGTGTCTTTGTCTCAACCTTACTATGTCTCTTCTTTCCAGTATGTAAACTAGTTCAATGATCATAATTTCTGTTTCTCTTTTTCCCTTAGGATGTACATCTGGTTTTCCTCAAATTCTCTTTCACCATTCTTTTGTTATTCTATAATGCCACTGTTTATCATTCAAATATGATCTACTCTTCCTAGTCATCAAAATTATATTACTATTAAGCACCTCTGAATTGCTCAAATTAAGGTAAAAGCCATCAATATAAATATATGCACTTGTCGAGTGAGATAAGTAACATGTGGGCACATCTGTTTCTAGAAGTTGTTGCCTCTGTGCTACAAAGGAAAAGAGATCTGCCTTCTTTATTGGGGAGTTGCTATTAAGCCCAATTCATATATGAATGCAATATGATTATGAATATAATCATAATGTAATATAAATCTTTGTGAGACTACTATGTGTAGTGATAACGCAGACCCCAAGTTTCAGAAAATGAAGAGGATACTCTTCTTGTTTGTACAGTAGGGACAGTAATTGTCCTAATCTTCTAGGACCAGTAGGAGACTTGAATAAGGTTCTACATATAAAAATTTTAAGAGTGTTTGGAGGAGTCAATCAACACTAAGTTATTATCATTATTGTTTTGAAATTTTACAATCTGATGAAGTAAGGTTTATAAATAGCTAACTATAACAAAGTATGATTAAATGCAGAGTACAATATTAAAAGTACACAGGAACAGTTCATTCTGCTTCTGGCAACTAGGACTTTACCAAGGACTTGACACTTAAGGGACTTCTTAAGTTTAACTAGTTTTGACAAAGTAAAATAATGGGGGGAATGCATTATATGAAGAAAAATGTGACCACAAGTACTGAGAAGCTACATTGCACGATAATTTGAAGAGAATTTGAGTCATCTAGTGTTGGCAGGCTCTGAAAGGAGGTCTGGAGTGGGAAAGATGAGCCCAAAAGAAGTGCATGGGGCAATAACGGGGTATAAATACCTTACTACGAGTTTAGTTTTTATCTTTAGGCAATAGGGGAGTTGTGAAAGGGTTAAAATGCTTTGTCATATTCTCAAATACGTATTTCAGAAAAAATCCATTTTTGTGGTGTCACAGCCAATGGATAGGGCAATACACTACGTAACAGAGAAACTAGTTAATTATATATTATAATATTTTCACTTCCCAAAAATAGATGTCAGAGTCCTGAATGGAGAAAGGTAGGTGAATGGAAAGGAGGAGATAGGTTTAGGTGACATTTTCCAGGCACAGTCAAGTAGAATTAATTACTTAATGGATACAGTGTATACTCTTCAGGCCATGGTGAAAAGCCCAGGCTCCCCCACTGCACAGCATATTCATGTAGCAAAACTGCACAGGTATTCCCTAAATTTATACAAATAAAACTTTTTAAAAAGACTTTGTGACTGACTGTGTATAGGGGAAATAGAAGAGAGAGGAATGAAAGTTCTGATCTTTTCAAGACAGGGTGATGGATGAATGATTTCCCATTCACAGAAACAGTTACCATATGAGGAGGAGCAGTTTTCACTGGTGAAGAAAAATGTCATCCTTGGCATAGTATGAGGCATCTATGGTATATTCAGGTATATATTTTCATTAAGCAATTAGAAGTACAGCAGATTGTAGTGAAATTGCCCAGGAAACCTACTGAATAGAATTAAGGTTAAGGTGGGTGTATATCAAAGCCCATCTGTAAAAGCAGATCCATGCAAAATTAAACTTTGTAATAAGCCCTTTTCTCTAAATGGCATAGGGTTTGGTATGAGCCTTAGAGTAACATCCGTGGTATTTCACAGGTATTTCAATTCTAAGATTATTGAGAGCTACAAATAAAAAAAGTGGATCCCTGACAGGAAAAAAAAAAACTAATCTAAGAAATGATTTTAAAAATTGCAAAGAGTGCCACTTAAATGAGTAGCTGTTAGTGGAATAAATGTTAAAAGACTAAACCGCAAAGGTTATAGTAATTATCAATACCAAGGAAATAGTAATAATTCTAAAGAGGGAATATATTTATTTTACCAAAGAGAAAACTTTTAAAAATTTTGATATTTACAAAGGAGAAGGAGAAAGCACATTATTGGAGGCTGTGGGTATCTCCGTGGGACAGGACAGGTGGCTGTGGGTGACTTGAATGTCACCATCGGGATCAGATGGCGTTACTTTGTCCAAGGCCTAGACAATCAGCCATCAAGGCAAAAAATATCACAGAAGTTTTTAAATATTTTTATGCTCCAGTGTACTCTTGCTCTTACAAAATCATGGACTAAACCATAATTCCTCATGGCTTGCTCTATTTCTAGACTCAGTAGTCCTTTTTCTTCAGAAGCGAACATTGGCTAAGTTGTAAATTTGGTCATAGTTGCCTCTGAGAGTCAGGTAAATAAAGGAAGCTCCTTTTAGAGACAGGCGAGATGCGAAATCTTTGTTTTCTCTTAGCTAATTAATGGCCAGTCCAAATATTGGATCTTCAGAATTAGGAAAAAATATTCATTATCAAGATGGCTTAGAGAGATAGACTAGTGTGGATTTCTCAAACTGTTCTATTTGTGAGTGTTTAAATATCATAAACATGTAACTAACCAGTTACTTTGATATACCCTAAAATCTGCTATAACACTCACTAGCAATAAATTAAAATAATCAATCAAATGAATGAAATGTTTGCAACCTAAATGAGAGATTTCTGAAAAAAATAAGCTAAGGATACAATTATTTCTTTACCAACTTTAACTTTGTGTTCTGCCCTATCTGGAACATCCCATATCACAGAAGTTTTTGTGTATTAGCTTATGAGTATTAATGGTATCATTTAGACATTTGATATGTTTACTGAGAGATCTTGCAGCATAAATCAATTTTCATATGAAACTGCTAGAAAATGGTATATACTTTTTAGAAACTTCTTGGCAGAAAGAAATTTGAAATTCAAATCACTAGCTGCTGAAGGAAGTTATTAAAAATGCATTAGGGTTGAAAATGTAGCTGTATATAATTGTCATAGCAGATATTCAAAACAAATTTATCCTCAATGAAAACTGAACTAGAGCAATTTACATAGAATCAGCTAATAAATTTTCCTTAATTTTCTAAGCAGATGAAAAAGAAGCAGTTTATAGACATTTTAATAAAATAAATATGAGTTCTGTCTACAGGGAAGAAAATATAAATAAAATCCCTTAGAAGGATGAATGAAGATAGAACGATGTGAAGTTCCAGGGATAAAAACTGCATGATGCCAGAAAAGCGATGCTTGTATTGGGACCAATCTCACTTCTAAATTCCCTGTTACATAACCCAACACTGAAAACATCACTTTATTCTCTTTGTTTGGCATTGGCAGTATTTATCTTTAGGTAAAGCAAACATCTGAGACAGTTGGGGAAAAGAAAGGCGTCCTTGTGAAAAACAGCCATCTATAAATACACCATTTCTTCAAAACTATAAGAAAAGGCATTGGTAAATGCAGAAATGGCACATGGGCATAATGTTTTGTTGGACACTCTACCCTCATTTTGATTCCAAGAAGAAATGGCCCTATGCTTGGATGAGCACGTATGTGATGAGATGTGAAAGCTGATAAAGGGCTTGGTGTCTCTTGAAATACCTGCTAGAAGTTCCCAAAGTGATCATGATTTGTTTGGGTCTCAGTTTTTTGAACATGAAGCACTTACTAATATACATATCGGTTTCTAGGACAGTGACACCTTAATTCACAATCATTTACTGATTGATTTACTTATATTATCACATGCAAGTGTCTCAGGGAAGACTCAAAGAAATGGAAAATGAAAAGTTCGTGTTTATGTTGGATGAAGAGTGGGGAATGTGACCACAGCCTAATGCACCATCTGTGTAGAGTGTCTCTAGAGGGATGGTCTGGTTATGAATGGAAAACTCGAAACCAGAGATTAGTGAGAGGCACTAGGTGTTAACACTTTCAGGTGGAGGGGATCTGTAAAGCTGTGATGTCTAAATTCTAGGAAACTGACAGAGGTAAACTTGATTTTTAATAGTTGAATTAAAGTCAAATAAAAAATTTTACAAAATCTTAGATATCTATCGCCTATAAGAATTATTCTGTGTGGCTTAATATTGCCATGGAAAACAGATCACTTAGTAATTCAGATTTCTGTTTATTACCCATTTCTCTACAGCAGTTATGATTCAGACTCTTAGTAAACCACGTGGCACATGTATACCTATGCAACAAACCTGCACGTTCTGCACATGTATCCCAGAACTTAAAGTAAAATAAAATAAATAAATAATTTTTTAAAAAAAGAAAAATACCTGTATTACTGATCTGGGATTGACTTAGAGTATATAGCACCACGATTTATGTTAGCAAAATTAATGTCTTTATTCCACTTTTTAAATTTATCCATTTTTTCTTTTGTAAAGCAACCATCTATAATGGTACTATATAAGAAAAATTATAGTATAATGTAAACAATATATTTCCCTATTTGTAAAATGCAAGTAATAATAATATCATGGCACACAAAGTGAAGAGGTGATTGCGAGTAAGATAATATGTAAAATGTAAAGTAAGTGTTGTTGTAAAAGTCATTTCTGCCTTAGCGTTTGCATCTTTGAAATTAAGAAAATAATTCATATCAACTTTAGACAAGTTTTGAGACAAATTTGGATGATAATTTCAAACAAATCATTTTACATGGGAAATCAGATAGTGTGAAAGAATGTTCACTACTGCAACACTGTTATGACATTATTTCCATCATTTCTGGAGCATCTTTGCATTTAATTCACAGATTTAGATCTAATGATTTTCATTATTTCAGAGTATCATCAGTGCATTTTTGAATTTTAAAACTCTCTTTTTAATCTATCAACAAATTCTGCCTAATTGCATAATATATGACAGATGCAACAGTACAAATGCTTACTGCAGAATGTCCAATGAGAATAAATTGTTTCCTACCATTAATGGAGTTATATATTACACTTTAAGTTATAAATACATATTTATTTAGAACTTACAATTTCAACTATTTCAGTGAGAATTTATCTTGAATAATACTTTGCACCTCACTATAAATACCTATCTGGCATCCCTTTGAAATAATAATGTTGCTTCATATTTATTTCAAATTTGTATAGTATTTTAACATTTTTAAAGCTCTTTATTTGCTTCAGTGCAAAACAACAGTACGATTTTAATTGACCTTTGAAGAATCTTAATTTGCAGACTGAGAAAAAAAACACCAAACTAGTTTTATTTGAGAGCAGGTCCTTAACCTAGGGAACTGGGGGCTTTGAGACAGTTAAATTATTTGTTTTGATCATAACTGTTTAATTTCTCTACTCAGAATATTGTCACACATAAATTGATCTCCTGAAGAAATGGTTCAATTTCTCCCACACAATATGAAGGCAAACAAGGTTTTTTTCCCCCCCATTTATTTGGAAGTGGACTGAGGAAGAGAAGGAAAGATTATAAAGTTTTACTTTTAAATGCAACTATTTCCCCATAGTTCTCCTTTTCTACTTTTTGAATCAAGTTAATCATATTTAGCTATCAAGCATAGTATAATATTAAAATGTAACTGGATTTTCAATAGCCTGGAATTCTCTAATCGTTTTTCTTTCATAAAAGGTTTTCCTGGGTATACTGGAAACTGTCTTCCTATTTGACATTCTCCTATGCTGGAAGCTATCATGTTATTCTCCTAGTCCTTAGCTGGTTTGCCAAAGTCTCCAAAGGTAGGCCAAAAGAAGCCAACTTTTTGTTTGTTTGTTTTTGAGACAGAGTCTCGCTCTGTCGCCAGGCTGGAGTGCAGTGGCACAGTCTCGGTTCACTGCACCCTCCGGCTCCCTGGTTCAAGTGATTCTCCTGCCTCAGCCTCCCGAGTAGCTGGGATTACAGGTGCCCACCACCACGCCCAGCTAATTTTTGTACTTTTTTTTTTTTTTTTTTTTTTAGTGGAGACGGGGTTTCACCATGTTGGCTAGGATGATCTCGATCTCCTGACCTCATGATCCGCCCGCCTCAACCTCCCAAATTGCAGGGATTACAGGTGTGAACCACCGCACCCAGCCAGAAGTCCATTTTTTTAATGTTTCATTCCAGTTCCATCTTCCAAGCAAACTGATCTGGTCCGTCTCACCATTATCCCAAAGAATTGAATCTTTTATGCAGTTCAAATACTAACAATAATTGAAGTACAGTTTCCGTTTTCTTTTGTTACATAATAAATCATCACAAACTCAGGTGCTCAAAAATACCCATTTTTTTAACTTCACATTTCTGGCGTTAAAAGCCTGCTTCAGCCTGTCTCAGGGTTTCAGAAGGCAGACGTCAAGGTGGACTGAGTTCTCATCTAGTGGCTGTAGAGAAAAATCTGCTTCAAAGCCCCTTCTGTTGTTGACAGGATTCAGTTCCGTATAGCTGTAGAGCTGACTTCCTGTTTCCTTGCTGGTTATCAACAAGAAGCTGCTTTCAACAACTAGAGGCCATTGCAATCTGTAATTCTCTCCATCTCCAAGCCAGCAGCGCACATCAAATCCTTCTCGTGCTTTGGATCTCTGACTTCCGTTTCAGTGACCAACTGGAGAAAACTCTGCTTTTGGAAAGCTTCCATGATGAAGCCAGGCATGCCTGGGGAATCTTTCTTTCATTTCCATTTCTTTTTTCTGTTTTCAGTTTTATTATTTTCAATTGATACATAATAATTGTACATATTTGTGGGATACAATGTGATACTTTGATACATTTGTACAAAGTATAATATTCAAATCAGGGTAATTCACATATTCATCACCTCGAACATTTATTTTTCTTTGTGTTGAGAATGTTAACCATCTGTCTTTCTAGCTATTTGAAAAAATATAGTTGTTAATTACAGTAACCTTAGGGTGCCAGAACAGTAGAACTTATTCCTCCTCCCTAGCTGTAATCTTACACCTTTTAAAAAGCAACTTCTCAATATTCCCCCACCCCCTGACCCTTCCCAGCCTCTAATAACCACAATTCTACTCTTCGTTATGAGCTCAACTTTTTAGCTTCTCCATGCAGTGAGAATGTGTGGCATTAATCTTTCTATACCTAACTTATTTCACTTAATCTCCTCCAAGCTCATCCATGTTGCCACAAATGACAGATTTTCATTCTTAATAAATTAAGAATTATTTTCTTGATTTCTTGTTTATGGCTGAATAGCATTCCATCATGTATATACAGCACATTTTTTTTTATCCATTAATTTGTTGATGGACCTGGGAACCACTCTTTCTTAAACAGTGTCATATGACATAACTTAATTTAGGGCATGTACAGCAGGGGTTGGGGCGTCTTGGAGGACATTTTAGAATTCTGCCCACCACCAGTGCCCATTTGACATCCTTGCAGGGCCCAGCAGTTGATAACTTGTTTGTTGTGGCTCATCATTCATGCCTTCCCAGCCCTCTGACAATATTTTCTCTAATTTATGGAAAGGTACTGGTAACAGTACAACTCTACTCAAAACAACTCAAAACATATGGACGTGCTTACACTGTCATTTTAGGCTATTTTGTTTTTAAGGAAGCAGGGACTATACCTTTAAAGTTCTGCATTGTGATCTAACTCTAGTGGCTACCATTACAATTTTACTTTAGCTTTCATATGGGAGGGAATTTTTTAGGCTGATAAAATTAGGAGCTCCACATTTCCCTCATGGACTGTAGGAGGTATACACCGATAGGCATCATATTTGAAGTGAAACATGATACAACTTTGGCAATTCAGTCATGGGATATAATTTAATTCATTGCTAACTCAACTCCCATTCGTGACACATGACTTTCTCTCCCATCTCTACTAACGAGACTGAGAAAGCAGAATGATCACCGTTCTATACTTCTTACAGATAGGGAGGTACATTTCTGGCAAATGAGATATAAATTAAAGTCTGATAAAAGCTATCAATAGGGTTTTATGTTTTCTGATATGGACAATAATGCCCCTTATTCTTTTTTCTAAATTGAAATCATGATGGCTGGACATGCAGCAGTCATTTTGTGGCCACGAGGAAACAAGCTGTGAGAAATGCTAAGAAAAGGGCAGCTAGATGGACCTGACACGCTGCCTCTTAACAGCATTGAACCATCACCAGTAACTATGTACTTCAAAGTTCTAATGTGGAACAAAAAGAGGTCCTGTTTGTTGAAATTAGCCCCCAGAGGACACTTTTTTAATGTAAAGGGTCAGCTAGTAAAAAGTTTACGCTTTGTAGACCATAGGTCTTTGTTGGAGCTCAAACTCTGCCTTTGTAATGCATGAAGCAGCCACAGACAACATGTAAAGAAATAGGCCTGGCTGTGTTCTGATATAACTTTATTTACAAAAAACAGAGGGTAGACCAAATTGGTCCGTAGGCTATAGTTTGCCTACCTCAGGTCTCAATCACTGGTAATTGGGTTTTCTATGATTTAAAGCTATATAGTTTCTAGCTGAATTTGTGAAAGCATAAATAAGCCTGAATATTACGAAATATGCCTAGATGCAATAAGTGTATAGGTGAACATCAGCTACACATGATTGACAGTTAACTTGTAGATCTCACCTAGTGTTGATCTCATAAGTTTAGGAAAGTAAACTTAACTAGCCTTTTTGTAACAAAGAGTTGATATATATTAATGACTGTACAAATACTCTTTTTCATCTTCCTTCCTTCCATCCATCTCTCTTCCTTTGTTTTTCTAGTGTAGTAAAGCTCAGCCACACAGGTTGAGTTAATCATATTACTTAATTAATGGATGCTATCATCAGTGGTTTCTATAATACTTGATTAATCTATTTTATACCTATTCCTTAATCCCATTCATCTTTCCATCTCCACAGACAATCACTACAGTGAGTTTGATGGAAACTTTGTATTTCTATAATTCTTATACATTTGTACTATTGATTTCTCGTACACTTACTGCATTTTAAACCCATGTACCTGCTATTATGTTACAACCCTTATTCTGTTTCTTATTTTTACTCAGCTTGCATTATGGCTTTTAAGATCCATTCGCATTTCTATGTGTCCATTTTGCCAGTTGCTTCTGTTACAGGATATTTCATGGTTTACCTTCACTATATTTTACTCTTCCATTTTTCCTAGTGATAGAAACTAGATTGTTAGTAACTTCTCATTATCTCAAACCGTGCTGTAATTAAGATTTTGTATCCCCTCCTTGTGAGAAACTTTGGTGAATATATTAAGGAATGAGATAATCATGTTAAATATATGTACTTACATATGTACTACAGATGGCTTTCCAGAATGGCAGCTGATTCTACATATTCACCTGATACATGAGGATCTCTGTATTCTCACATTCTCACTGATGCTTACCCTCATTCATTAACTTTTCCAAATCTGATGGGTGTAACGTCACGGTCAACAGTGTTTTAACAAGCATTTTTAATTCTTAATGAGTTTGAGATATTCTTCAGGTGCATGGTTGCTTTCAGGTTTTATTAATCCAGGAATTAATTGACTGGTGTCATCTGTTTTGTATTTTACTGGAGTTTCTACATTTTTCTTGCTGCTTTATAAGGTTAACTTGTCTGTTTTAAGCACTAGACTCACTTTAGTTTTACACATTGGCAATAACGTCTCACTTGTATTATGTGTCATTAACTTTGTGTATGGAGTCCTGCATTAAATAGAAATCTGAAATTTTCATATACTCAAATTTTTCATGGGTTGAGCTGCCGTAGTTTTCTATAAGAAATACTTCCCCATCCCGTACACAACAAAGATATCATCGCAGGCCGGGAGTGGTGAAGCACATCTGTAATCCCAGCCCTGTAAGAGGCTGAGGCAGCAGAATAGCTTGAGGCCAGGAATTGAAGATCAGCCGGGCAACATAGTGAGATTCCAACTATACAAAAAAAAAAAAAAAAAGGCGTTATCTTAAACATTGTTCAATTGGCCTTAAAGTTTTGCCTTTAATATTTTGGCCGGGCACGGTGGCTCACGCCTGTAATCCCAGCACCTTGGGAGGCCGAGGCAGGCAGATCACGAGGTCAGGAGATCGAGACCATCCTGGCTAACACGGTGAAACCCCGTCTCTACTAAAAATACAAATAATTAGCCGGGCGTGGTGGCGGGCGCCTGTAGTCCCAGCTACTCGGGAGGCTGAGGCAGGAGAATGGCGTGAACCCAGGAGGCGGAGCTTGCAGTGAACTGAGATGGTGCCACCGCACTCCAGCCTGGGCGGACTCCGTCTCAAAAAAAAAAAAAAAAATTCTGAAGACTCCATCAAAATACTGTTAAAACAGTATCAAATGAATTTAGCAAAGTTATCACTATATAATTTTTAAACATTTTTCATATCTGGGTTTTTTTTTCCTTTGCTTTCTACTTTTTTTTTCAAATCAGGGTTTTTTGTTGTTTAGTTTGAGATAGAGCCTCACACTGTCACCCAAGCTGGAGTGCGGTGGCACAACCTCCAGCCACTGCAGCCTCCCCCTCTGGGTTCAAGCAATTCCCGATTCTCCTGCCTCAGCCACTGGAGTAGCTGAGATTACAGGTGTGGCCATCAGCCCGGCTAATTTTTGTATTTTTCAGTAGAGACGGGTTTTCACCATGTTGGCCAGGCTGGTCTTGAACTCCTGAACTCAAGCAATCCGCCCACTTCAGCCTCCCAAAGTGCTGGGATTACAGGAGTGAGCCACTGCGCCCAGACGGTATCTGGTTTTTGCATCAACTTTAAACCAGACTCAAATAGCTAAGCAGCTTTTGCTTTTTTTTTTTCTGGACTATCTTGGAGAAGAGATTAATTCACTGTCCCTTAAAAGTTTGGTAAACTCAATTATGAAACCATCTGGAAATGGGCTCTTGGAAAATGAATATATTGTTTTACTCAAGTTTTCTATTTTTTTTTCTGCTGACAATTTTGATATTTTGTATTTTCCTAGATATACAACCTTTTACTTGATGTTTTAAGTTAATTAATACATAGTTGTTTAGAAGCTGTTTATTACTATTTGGATTTTTCTTTGTTCAGTTTCCCCTTTTCATCCTGTACTTGATTTATTCCTACGTTCTTTCATCTAGCTTGCCAGAGGTCTCTTGTATTAATCATTTCAAATGGAGCTTTTGTATAGATTTTTTTTTTTCATTTCATTGATTTCTGCCCTTATCACTATGTCTTTCTTTAGGGAAATGCTCTGTTGCATTATTTTAAATCACATTTTCAGTTGTGTCTAAATTCTTTGCTGTCAACCTGTTTTGTTCATGATATTTTTAAAGCTACATGTTTTCCTTTCTTAAATTTTAATATATACTGTTCAATTTTTGTTAAAATCTACATGTTTTGTAATTTAACTTATAATTTCCTTTAAACTCATGTTTTTTAGAAATTTGCTATTTATTTTTATATATGTAGATTATCTTATAATAAATTTTAATGACATTGTATTATGGCGATAGGATATAATTTGTATAATTTTGTTCTTTTGAATTTATTGAGACTTTTTTATCACCATTTTTTTCAGTTTTTACAAATATTCCAAATGTGCTAGAAGGAAAGTGTCTATTTTGTTTGCAGTTGATAGTAGATGTGTGTATACAGGGCCACACAGATAACATAAAATAGCTTAACCATTGTTTTATTTCATGTAACTTCCATATCTTTGCTTATGAGAGTGATAGGTTTACTGCTTAACTTCCTTGTCAGATAATTTTGTCACCTGTGATTAAATGTCTTTTTTTTTTTCCACTGGACAATATAATTTACTGGACAAAGGTCAATGTGCTTCCAAAACCAGTTAGGGTTGTGTATAGGGATACACTGTACTGCTTTTAGCATCTATGTAATCTTGCCTGAGAACTAAGTTGAAGGGGTTGTCTGTGATTTGAACTTGAATACCATTCGTAGACTGATACAATGTCATCACATGCAGGCAGTTTCTCCTAAGCTTCTCCATTTTTATTTCCACTTAGAACCCAGCTTGTGACACTTTTAAAAGTTGATGTATGTCAGCAATCTGTCCCTAATGATAGCCTTGTATCTTTTGAACAGCTGCAACACCATTTTTAAGGCAATGATCTCTCAAGCTGTTGTCAGTTTTTTTCATGCCACCAGAACTTGATCTTTCTGTATTTTCTGTCTTACATATAATGGTAGGTCAGCAATCCTGGTCGACTCATGGTAGCTCTTCCCAGCTGTCAGATGTGTGCAGTAAACAACGAACTTCTTTATTAAACAAGTAAACAACCCTGTTTTGATTCCAGAAATGCCAACGAGAAGCAGTTACAGAAACCACAACTAGCATAATGACTTGCGTAAATATTAGCCACGTATTTTCTTGAGATCTTTGTGAAAATCAAATTTTGATGATAGACCACAGGAGTATAAAGGAGCTTTTTGACAAATAAATGTTTTATCTGTTTGAGGAGGGCGACCTGCAGACTTCTCATAGTTTTATTATAGGGAAGAGTGGACCCACTGGCTGTCTTCTCCAGGGTCATTCAGCCTAGGATTTCATGTTGATAGCAGGCCCTCTGCCGTGCTACTATTTTGTTCCTTGTTAATGTGCCCAAACCAGAAAAAATAAAATAAAATATGATTGGTTACAAAGAACAGAGCAAGCCATACCCTCTGAAACATTCAGAACTTCCCCTCTGAACCACCTCTCCTGCAGGCAGATGTCCTCGGACCCTACTGGCTAGTTTCCCAGTGGAGAGGAGGTAGCCCCAGAGGGCAGATGAAGAGCTCACCAGCTCAGTAACAGGTCAGCTGTGCTGCTTGCTGTGGCCCCCATCAGAGAGCAATAAATTATTTTTCCAAAGAGAGGCTTTGTGCTTTACTGCCTTTTCTCTGCATTTCCTCCTGGGACCCTGATACTGACAGGGCTCGTTGACAAGGAGCTCTTGCCCGAACGGACCTTCACCTCCCACAGGCTGCCGTCAATCACCTGCCCAGCCTCTAGGGGAAGCACATTGGAGAGCTGTGTGGACTTCTTAGTAATCAAAAATAAATAAGTAAAAAAGAAAAGCATATTTAATGCCTTTAGGTGACGCTGAATAAACAGGGATGTAGCCATTGCTTTTAAAGAAACAAATATCTTACTGGAGAAATGGGGCTATATAGAAACTTTTCGTGGTTGTCCTGCTATTTTACGTTCATGTAATAACTACCTCTGATACAGACAGCACTGTTCATCTTCTCATAATCCTGTGTCATTGTAGTCATTGGGGCTGGCCTCACAAATTACCAAAAACTTGGTGGCTTAAAAACACAGAAATTTATTCTGTTATAGTTCTGGATGCCAAAAGTCAGAAATCAAGGTGTCTGCAGGGCGACACTCTCCCAAAGCTTCCGAGGGAGTCTCCTCGCTTGCCTTGTTCAGCATCCGGTGGTTCCAGGTCTTCCTTGGTTAGCACAGCATAACTTCTATCTCTGCCTCCATCTTCTCAGGGCCATCTCCCTGTGTCTTTGTCTCAAATCTTCCTCTGCTCATCTCTTATAAAGACACTTGTTGTTAGATTTAAGGCCTACACTAAATTCAGAATGATGTCCTGTCAAGGTCCTTAATTACATCTACAAAGACCCTTTTTCCAAATAAAGGCACATACACAGGTTCTAGGGACAAGGACTTGGACATATGTTCTCAGGGGCCCTGTGCAACCCATTATAATAATTAAGTGATTTAAGTTTGTCCATCTACTAAGTAAAGTCATAGTAGCTGTACAGTATCTGGTAATATCTGTAGTAAGATTGCAACTCTCAAAGTAAGAGTAATGTTGTAACTGAGTTGTTTCGTGAATTTTTGTTTTTGGAGTCAGTGGAGCATATTATTAGATGTAGATTTAAACACACATACACACACACAAACACACACAGAAGAAGGGCAAAGATTTTCTACTTCAGTGCCTATATTTCTATATAGTGATTTTCTGTATTTCCTAGACTTGAATATAGATTGTCTTTCTGTTTTATAATAGACAATCTCATAATAATTTAGGCATAATAAGGTAATGAGGTTTTTCTGGGCTTCATCATCCCTGCAATTTGAGTCTCTTTTATAGTTGAATCCTTCTCTGTAATAACTTCTTATTTAGCTCATATTTACCATTGATAAATCACATGACTTTCAGAGTAATGACTGTTGCATGAATTGGTGGAAAGTGTACTAGCCTGAGAACTAAGAAATTTGGCCCTTATTCTCTCTATGACTTTAACTGTGTGATAGAGACCCAAATCAGGATAGCCATTTTGCCATTTGTAAAATGAGGCAAGCTCCACTCTAAGCTTGCTAATCAGTTAGAAAGTTTAGGGGGTACGAATAACAGAAACCCAGTGCACACAAGTTTCAAATGTGCATTATTATATATTACAGCAGAAAAGGAAACTGGCTTCAAGATTGCTTGATTCAGTAACTCTTGCTAAACCATTAAAACATGTCTTTGTTTCTTTTATCTGTGTTCTTCCATCTTAGGATTGTCTCATCCTCTTTAATCTAGTAGAGTGGCAGCTGTAGCATTTCTTAGTTATGACATTCAAATAGGGCAGCAGCACTAGAGAAGAAGGCTGGTTTATCATGAAGCTACCAGTAGGAGACTTATATTCACATCACATTAGCCATATGTGGCTCATATTCCCATTTCTAAACTAATCACAAGCAAGGAAACTTTACCCTTGGAATAATGAGTTGTACCGAGATACTAGAGCTCAGAGAGTCCCACCAGGACACACACGGGCTGCTTGTGGGGCAAATAATGGAACAAAATCAGGTTCTGGTAAGAATTAAGGAATTGGAGCTGGATGTTGAGTAGACAGCCAATGGAGTGAGTATTATGGTTAATTATAATATAATTATGGCTATAATTATATTGATATAATTATTCATTTTTAGATGAGGCAGTTCATAATGTGGTTTATGTCAAAGATGTAAAAGATTAAGCTAGTAATTATTAATAATAAACATATTAGGAGAGTCAAGTGGTGAGCTATGGAAGAATTGTGTCAGAGCACATGTCTGTCACAGGTAGCTTTAAGAATGAATTAAATTGATTTCTTTCGTTGTACACATTCATTTTTATCAGCAACAGGAGGCAAATATAAGGAAGCAGCTGCTGGAAAATTGATATAAATTTAGTTGGAAAAAAGCAATAGTAAAATTTCTACGCAAATTTCATGATCCAGATATTGAAGCATATAATGTATGAGGTAATATGAATATTTAAATTGCTATGAAGCTTAGGATTCAAGCATAGAGAGGTTAACCTACATTTATTCTAATAATGAAAATACAGTAAAATTTTCATCTTCTTTTCTTAGTAGAAAATAAATATTTTCCATCCTAATAAAGTGAAGTTTTATTAAACTTGCTCCTAAAAGGTACTATTTTACTCTCAAAAGTAAAATTTTTGACTTAATTAAAACAACCATAGAAGATTAGTAAAATACTCAGATTAATAAGAATTATTAGTGAGATTACTAAGAATAGTAAAATTTATGTTCTAATTCATTTGACTGTACTTGAAAAAAATCTAGAAAGTAATTTCACTTTTCAAAAGATAGGTTTAAAGAAAGAATGTTAGTGCTTTAATGGGCAGATAATCTAATCTCAATTATCACGATGCAAGCTGAAAAGAGGCACATTAAAACTAATAATAATTATAGTAAATATGGGGTTTTGCCTATTTATGTATGTAGTAAATAGTGTAAATGCAATGTAGTGAGTAAGATCTGCATTGAGTGGTAATATTCCACTTAATTTGCACAGTTAGGCTAAAAGAAAAGATGCATAAAATAAATAGCGTGATGTTTTTAAAATGCACAGATATAATTTATGTATTCCAAATGTTACCAAGCATGCAAATAAAATAACTGAAAGACTTGAGCTTAACTGGAAAAAATATTGCTAAGTCCTTAAGCCCATATCATATACCTCCACTTAAATGGTAGTAATGGTGGAACAAGTAAAATCTTATTAACCTTTTGAACTAAAATTGAAGCAAAGCTTCTCTCTGATGTTTGTTCTTCTATTTATAACTCCTAAAATATCTAAATATGCCCTCCCTCTTACAGCATATACCCCAAGAGAATAAATCCTATTCTTCAGTCTTTTCTTCTCCCATAGGCTATGAAAGGAATAATCACTTAATAAATGCCTAGATCTTAATAAATGCGAGATCAGGATAGTCCAAGTGGATTATTTTGTGAAAAGTTTCATAACCTTTAAATAGCATGCCTTTTATTCAGGACAATTGAAAGATGTTGTATATGGCTGGAATTTAGCTTGTGTTGAGAGCTGGAAAAAGATGATGAGATTAGATGTGCAGGTAGCAACTAAATCATGGAAAGCCTCCCAGTTCTTGCTAAAGAGTGAAAATTTCATTTTTAAGATGTTACTAAATAGGCTTAAGTCCTTGAGGGGCAAGATTAAATGTATGGTTAAGAAATATTAGTCTGAAAACAGTGTGATCAAGATAATGAAAGGTGAGGAGCATGTAGGCTGATGGGAAAATAATGAAACTATTTCAGAAGAGAAAGAGTGAGGGTTTAAATGAGTCGTTAATGTGAAGAGGAAGGAATAGGTAGGAGAATGTTCAAGTAGAATTGACAAAACTTCATGACAGAACAGATGTTGTGGGTCCAGGAGGAGGTTATACATGGAATAGTGGATCTCAGAGTGGTCTGTGAAACAACACCCTTTCATCATACTCCTTCTATGTTACCTGTCTTTCCTACCTGTTTTCATTTCCACTCTGTTTTGGTGCATTTGCAATATTAATTAAAACTATAGTATTCATCAAGGCAGTGGCTCCAAACAATAGTAGCAGTTACATGTTTTACAATCATGCAGTTACCTAAATAAGTAAACACACAAATAAACATGCCTATTTTATTTCATTTTACTTAAGAATGTCCTTGACGAAGTAGTTAAAAATACTTATTTTAAGTCTACACTTCCAAGTGTGTCTTTTTAATATTCTACTTGACAAAATAAATAGAACTCATCGGTCACTTCTGCTGTATACTGACGTGTGATGGCTGTCTTGAGGAGACCACATGTGCGATGGTTGAAGTCACAAGCCTAATAGTTAAAGAAAAAAAAAGAAGCTATTTTAATGGAAGAATGACTGACAGACAAACTGTGGTCGTTCAGATTTTGGTATTTGTCACATATGTTCTCAAAAATGAACTAAGGGAGTCTCATCAAGGAAAACAACTGAGTACTTACTGAAAATTTAAGCTTGCAAGTGAAAGTTAAAATTTGGAAATCTTGTATCTGCATTTTTGAACTTGACAACTTCTCAAAACGACTTTTCTGAAGAGACTAAGGTTGGAATTAAATATTTTTTAAAAATATGTATAATAAAATAATGTCAATATTTAGAAAGTTTGCATAACTGAGTAAATCAATATTTTCCCAATGATCAGTCCAAGATGATACAAAACCACGATGAATAAAAGACTCATTAAAAGTTGAAACTAGACCTATGAATTTTAAGAGTAGGAAAAGCATGTGACCTGGTATTAGACTCCCTGTCGCAATAACCTTCAATAAAACATTTGCTGAGCTTGGAGAAAGAATCGAAGGAGACTAATATAGGTTAGTTGACAAGTTCATGTCTGTACAAGGCCTTATTTTCTTCATATTATTAATCAAAAGAACATATTAAACATTAAATTCAGAAGCAGATGTGAGTGTTAGGCTGTGTTGTATTAAGCCAGATGTATGAGTTTTGGAAAAATGCAAAAACATTGCCACTCTTCATACTATTTGGGAATTATTTTCATTTTAAAATGCTATTTTTGTTGGTATTAATTTGTTTTTTTAAAACACATAATAAAAATATTTAAGAATGTATAAGTTCTAATATCTCTTATGGGAATCATTAACGGATATAACCCACATGAATAAAGTTGGGTAAGAGTAAGGTTTGGGAGTTGGTGGCTTTTGTTTTTTTTTTCTTTTTTTAAACTTACCCTTTAAAATCAAAGTGTCATGTCTACAAAGAAGTGGCAGAACCCACAAAGTCAGATAAAGATCTTTCTTCCTCTCTGTTCCCTTAATTCTGATTTTTCCTTCTTTCATAGGGTTTACTAGAGTTATTTATTTTCCCACTCCAAATAAATTATGAATCCTACAAAAACAAGGTCATGTGTTTCATCTTTGTCTCTACTAGCACCATGAATTGCTTAGGGATTTCTCTTTAAAATGACAATTAAATAACAGCTATTAGCAGTGTTGTCATTTAGGTAAGTTTATACTTAGGCATTAGTCTTCTCATTTATCAGACCTTAATATTTTAAATTTTTCATCATGGAATTTATTGATTTGGACATGAACAACCTGATTTGTTTTCAAGTAATTTTTCCTTCAGTTCAATTCAGTCAACTTCATATGTAAAATACTTAAGTTTAATGCTTTCATTAAACTTTAATCAGTACTTCATGCTTTTACAGCCATGTGAAAAATCAATTTAAAAGTACATATTAATTTTTTAATGATGCAATAATTTACTGATATTATTGAAAAGCTCAAGGATTTCACAATTTTAATAAATTTTGATAATTTTTTATGTTACGTTGACAGGTTTTGACTAATGAAAACATAATTTTAGAACATTTTATAAATTATTTTAAAAGCTTTCTTTATGTAAGTAAATACAGAGTTTTCCATGGTAGTCAATCCATATAGTATTGACAGTAAAAAAAGAAATGAAGATAGGATATTCAAATATACTAGATCTTGTCCTACATTTTCATGGTTTAAAATTTTTTTAAAAGTAGAATTTGGTTAGGCACAGTGGCATGATGGATTTCATGCCTGCAATCCCAACACTCTTGGAGACCAAGGCTGGAAGATAGCTTGAGGCCGAGAGTTTAAGGCCAGACTGTGTAACATAGAGAGACCCCATTTCTACAAAAAAATTAAATTAAAAAAATTAGTTGGGCATAGTGGCACACACCTGTAGTCCCAGCTACTTGGAAGGCTGAAGCAAGAGGATTGCTTGAACCCAGGAGTTTGAGGCTGCAGTGAGCTATGATCTCACCACTTCACGCCAGCCTGGGCCACAGAACAAGGCCCTGTCTCTTAAGAGGAAAAAAAAAAGGAAAGAAAAGTAGAATTTGATACTGTTCATTAGTATTTTTCTTTTCTGGTATCTGTTTAATTTCTTAGGGTACACACTGAAGTGGATAACATCACACTGTTGATCAACAATGAAAACCCTTGCATTATTCTAAAAACTACTGTAACAATGTGGGCTTGAAGAAGCTGTCTGCATTTTACAGAAGAGGAAACACTTTGTTTGAACTACATCATCCGTCAGATTGCCTAAGGCACTGAAGTTAGAAAATCCTTGGGGTTTGCTGCATTTTGCTGGGCTACCCATTAGCTTATTTTGTCAATTTTTATTATAAGAGGACAAAACATAGAAATCACAATATCTGTTCTAATATTCTTTTATGTTTGCAAGTAAAAACCTTTGGAAAAGATTCTCAAACAGATTTATAATTGTTTTCATAATATGGTACAGCTATTATATGTAATGTAGTTTAACAGTATATTATTCTTGCGTTTACCTTTTGATGTAAATTATTAAGCAACACATAATTTTCATGAAGATCCTTTGTTCAGGTAAAATTAGTAGCATTTGAAAACAGTATATCTTTTCAAACATAACTTCAATTTATTTTGTTTTAATGAAATTTGTTTTAAATGTCACTTGATTCCATTAATTAAACATTAAAAAGTTAAGCTTTATTTCAGAACACGCTTTGATGTGCTTAAAATACAATATGTGAATCACTCTTCTTAAAAATCTTATTTTTCTCCAGGGTATTAATTCTCAGAAGCTGTAAGACATTGGTTTTTATTTTTATTTTTTCTGAAAGGGAAAATGAATATTTTCAGATAGATGGACAGATAGCAAATTGTATACACATACATGTACACACATACACATATACACACACACACAGATACCTGCATATACAAATATATGTATTTATATATATATATAAGCAAACCTCTAAGTTTATTTTACTTAAAATCACCCATATTACACATTTTAATTTTTTAAGATAATTTTAAATGAGATAATTACAAGTAGGGAGAAAACAAATATAAATAACAGATATATTAATTTCTAACCTAAAGCCTTTCCTCTCATAACTGATACAAAACAAAAGAAAACCTACTTTCACCCCTCCTATTCTACATAGCAGTAGAAGTCCTAGCCAGAGCAAACAGGAAAAAAAAAAGGAAAAGAAAAGAAAAGAAATAAAAGGCATCCAGATTGGAAAAGAAGTCAAATTGTCCCTCTTTGCAGATGAGATGATCTTATATTCTGAAAAATGTATATTTTGGCCTCACACAGTGGATCACACCTACAATCCTAGCAGGTGGGAGGTTGAGGCAGGAGGATCACTTGATGCCAGGAGTTCAAGAACAACCTGGGTAATATAGTGATACTGTGTCTCTTACATGTTAAAAAAAAAAAAAGAAAAGAAAAGAAAAAGAAAAACCTAAAGACTCTACCAAAGTGGATTTAGATTTGATAAATTCAGTAAAGTTGCAGGATACAAAATCAACATACAAAAAGAAGTGGCATTTCTACACACCAATAATGAACCATTAAAAAAGAGATCAAGAAGGTGATCTCATTTACAATATCTCAAAAAATAAAATAAAATATCTAGGAACAAATTTAACCAAGGAGGTGAAAGACCTCTACAAGGAAAACAGCAAAACACTGATGAAAGAATTGAACAAATGCAAAGCCACACCATGTTAACGGATTGGAAAACTTAATTGTTAAAATGATCATACTACCCAGAGCAATCTACAGGTTCAATGCAATCCCTATCAAATTACCAATGTCATTTCTCACAGAATTTGAAAAACAATTGTGCAGCTAATCTAAGCACAACAGTTTTGGCATCCATTGAGTGGAAAATTTGTTCAACTTTAATTTTTCTGTCAGACTTGTATAAGCTGAACCAGTTGAGATGTCTGTGGTTTTGGCTATTGTTCTGCCATTAATTGTTGGTCTTTCTTAATTAAGGCCAGAACAAGATGATTTTTTTCCCTCAAAAATTGATGTGGATGATCTGCTACTGAGGGCTTCATCTTCAACATCATCTTGTCTCTTCTTCAATTGACTTATTTATTTGTAAGCTGCTGATTTCTTTGGACATTGTTTCCCATAAACTTTTTGTGAAGCATCAATAATTTCATCATTCTTCCACTCAAGCTTTACCCTAAGTTTGATGTTTGTCTTTGCTTCAATTTTAGCAGAATTCATGTTGCTCTAATAGGAGTCCTTTTCAAACTGATGTCTTAGCCTTCTTAGTGCCTCAAACTAGAGTCTGTTTAGATATGTTATAACAAGAGTTGATGAGTTTATGTGAATTTATGAGTTATGAGATTATTAATTTATTTTGGTGTAAAAAATTTTTAATCCATGCATATTTTTTCATAATATGCATTTTCTGTGAACCTTTTGAAGACCCCTACTACTGATTGTTTCTCCAGAGAACCCTAAGACACAAGGCTTAGCGATTTTTGCCCTAGATGAATAAAGCTGACCATAAGACAGAGTTCTCAGTCTCTTTCCAAAAACACCTGACTTCATTTTCAACAGGGTGTGGAAAAGTTTAAGCATAAGGACACTATACAAAAGCATAGAGGTTGTGATAAAAAGCAATTGGGAGAAAATGATAGGTATATGAGAGATACAAGCTAAACTGTAGGTCAGCAAGTTTGCTGGACAGGACCTGGAACATAGACAGCTGGGAGGAGCCCATCTGGATTTAGCACCAATGTCAAACAATGACCTCAGGAACTATTACTTTAAAAGATCCCAAATTGGATTGGCCCAATATGTGAAGTGATATTTGCCCACAGGGTATTTTTTTAATAAATAAAGACATCGGCCTGCAAGTAGTGGAGCTAAATAATTGGGTGTGGTCATGGAAAGAAAGAGTGAAAGGGAGTCCTGATTAAACCACTGTCATTCCACATCCAGAAGCTCAGTTAACTCAAGGTAGGATAAATGCAAATTGATATACGATCAGGCATGTCATAGTAAAAATACTGAAAGATAAAGACTAATGGAGTATCTTAAAAGCAGCAAAAGAAAAACTACTCTTCACTTACAAAGGAACCCCGATAAGATTAACATCTGACTTCTCACTAAAAACATTGTAGACTGGAAGACAGTGGAAAGTATATTCAAAGTGCTTAAAGGGAAAAAAGAAAAAAACAAAACACATCCACAAAGAATCTTGTATTCTTCAAAAAATAAGATGAAATAAAGGTATCGGGAGACAGACTATAACTCACAGACGTGCCTTACAAGAAATACTAAGTGATCCCAGCCCAACCATATCAAAAAACAGTATCAGTAAGGTAATTATAAAAGACAATATAAATGCATATTTTTTCCCTCCGAACTGACTTAAAAGGCAATTACATAAAACAATATGTATATAATGTACTTTTAGGCCTATAACATATAGAGTTCTAATATATTTACCAATAGCAATACAAAGGAGGTGTGGGAACAAAGCTGTATTGGACTATGGAAATGACTTCAGATAGTAATTCAAGTCAATAGAAACAAAAGAAAAGATCCAGAAATGATAAAGAAAATGTTAATGTAAAAAAGTAATATATATACACTTTGGTCTCCTTTCTTCTCTCAGCTTCTTTAAAAGATAAAAATTATATAAACTAAAATTATAAATATAATGTAATGTTGTTTGTAACATTTATATTAATGTAATGTGTATAAAAATAATATCGCAATAAGGGAAAAAGCTATGTAGATATGAGATTTCTATATTTCACTGGCACAAAATTAATATCAATCTAAAGCTAATTCTGATATGTTAAAATATTTATGGTAAACCCTAAAACAATCTCTAAGGCATATAGTTGATTTTCATAATTCATTGTAGTTATGGACTATAAAACCTCTGCAAACATTGAGTTGCAAACCATGAATGAATTAATGACCTCTAATCACAACACTTTTGTTAACTGATCATTATATTACCTTGTTTTATTGTTGCTCTTTAAAGATATCTGATTACTAATAATGAACTTAGGGCAAACAGCACTGTAACTCATGCTGAATAAATCTTATCTAACACATATATTTTCTCCATAAGGGCTATCACAGTCCTCTTTAACTTAGGAACACTAGACAGTTGGCATCGCACTTGGGGAGCCATTTTTAAAAGTGAAGTCAACAAGAAAAATCACAAAAATGCAAAAGCCATGGCTCTAAGCAGAGCATGAAAACATGTGTCTACAGTATGACCACGAACACATTAAGACACAGCATCACCTGCTCAGCCTCAGCTGGAAGCGTGCACATCTGGAGACAAAGTTTTCACCTCTCTGCACATGCACATGTCTACAAATGACCACAGATGTGCCATGCATATTTATTTTGGGGTTGTAAATACATTTTTGCAGTAGGTGAATTCACAACTATAGAAACCACAAATAAAGACGATCAACTGTAACTTTAAAAAATACCTGATAACTTGGGTGATTTTCCTTGACAAGTAACTTTCAGCCACTCTCTGCAGTCTCCATTCCAACATATCCACTTGCTCATTTCCATCCACATTATAGATTCCTTGCCTGTGATTTTTAGTTTTTTCGTGTTTTTATTGGGGATCTTAGTCTAGTTTACATATTGTCATGTTAAATAGAGGTATAAATGCTTGCTAAGTACTAACCACATTTAATGTTAGAGATAATAAAATATTTTCTTAGAAAAATAGATCCTAAGGAATATTAAATATTATATTTGTATTATATATTTTATATAACTATAATATGCAAATGTGTATAAAAATATGCATGTGTTTAATTATTGTGTTTATAAAAACATTAATCAGCAAAATAGCCTTGAAAAAGCTAGTTATATCCCGTGAAAATTCTACATTTGGAGAAGAGAAATTAAAGCATAGTCAAAAGGTAATGAATTCATTATATCATATAATGATAGATATAATATCATAGGTTGTCATAAAAGAGGATATTAATTTGCTGTTTACTATGCTAGTTAATCCTGTCTTCTTTCTGTTAACAGTATGGATCTAGAAATAAGAAATCTTATAAATGAGAAAAAAAAATTCAGCCCCTTGAAAAGTAGATTTTTAAAAATTAACTCATTGAATATTATTGCAACATTGTGTTTGCAGAGTTGTTGAGGAAATATACATTTGTTTCTGTTGACTGTGGAGAAAAGTAAAGATGCGCAAGTTGTAGCAGAACTTGTACCAATAAGTAGTCAACATCCAAAATACATAAAGCTAGTAGATATTTATTAATTGTCCAATAAATAGAGAGTTGTTAACCTGGGTGCATCAATCTTGGATGGGCTTTGGTGGGAGAAGTGGTATATGGGTCTGTGAACACTATGAGCATTTTTCTGGAGAACAAGTCTGTTGCTCTAAAATGTAACTTTTGGAGCAATGGACTTGCTCTCCAGTCACTTTGTTGACAGACACGTGTCAGTTACCTCAGGACCATAGGCCTACAGGAAATTTGCATGATGGGTGAGAATTAAGAGAGGGGAGATATTAAATACAACCAATATTCCACAGATATTTAATGAGAATCGTCTGTATACCACAACTGCTATTATTTGCCAGGTATATACTTTTAATAAAAGTGCAAAGTCCATAGAACCCTTCTACATAATATGTAGATCATTTCAAAATGCAGCAAATAATATAGTCTGTGACCAAAGTTAAGGACATAATAGAAGACATTTTGTTTTGTTCTTTACTGTTTTTGGCTAAAGTCAATTTAAAATGATTACAAATATTCAATGGAAATCCATGTAAGACTGTGATAACTTATTTTGTTTCAGCACTCCAACATAGAGCATACATACTATATACTAAGTTAAAAATATTTTTTTATTTCAAGGTAACTGAACTGCACAATATCAAAAATATAACCAGACTGCCCCGAGAGACAAAGAAGCATGCGGTGGCAATTATCTTTCACGATGAAACGTCGAAGACATTTGCCTGTGAGTCAGGTAAGCTATTATTGGCCATCTACCCCTTGAGGAAATTGAGCTGCTTATGAGACAATGGTCCAGGCGGATTAAGAAACGCTATTGAACAGGATGGCCTCCTGTAATGAGAATGTGCTGTAGAAGACTTCATTCAGAAGCTCAACGTGTTGATTTCCACTGATGTTTTGGTGCCTGTTACATGTCTGTGTCTGGATTTGGCTCCCAGGTGGTCTGCCTGTTGGGGTTTCCATTCAAGTTTTGAGAATTAAGTAAACAATACCTGGCAGGTATTATTCGGGTGTATGACCAATATTCTGGTTCTTGCCCAGTGTGTCTCTAGGCATTTGGTAGGGCAGGAATCAGGGTGCTGTGCAAAAGCATGGCAGAGCAAAGCCCCAGTCCTGAGACAGCACAAAACAGAACTTTGAGCTATTTGTTGCTTTCATGGATTGTCAGTACTGCGAGTAAATACATTTCAGATTGAATTTTAGCATCTCAGTTCATAAAGCACTCTGACATTATTGAGACACAAGGCAGTTTATAGTTTGAACTTGCAGTATTTTTCATATCGGAATCCCTGTGGTGTGTAATATATTAGTTGGCTTATCACTTTTTAAAGATTTTGCTCAATGCACTGGTGCATTTGTTTTATAATGGATGTTAGCAGAAAGTACCAAGGGTTTGCAAGATGTGAACTTAAACTAATGATTAGGTCTTCAGGAGAAATTTTATTCAGTATTTTTAAAAAGTAAAATGGTCCTTCTAGTTGTGTATACTTTGTTTATGGATGTCGTTAATACCAGGTTATATTATTCTAAAACCGATAATGTCCCTTTGCCTAACTGAAATTGCTCACACCTCTCACCGACCTTATCTTAGTATGGCTAAACTGCACTGGAATTTATCTCAGTGTTCCTCTTTTCTTGCATGCCTTTATCCATCTGTCCTGACATATTTCTCTTCACTTACAATCTGACCTCATTTCATCATTTAAAATCGACATTTTGGAGTTGCACAGAAGCCTGTTAATTGATATAAATTCCCATTTTGTAATACACCCTGTCCCAGCCTTGCTGGTATAATATAATAGCATCCAATGATTTTTCTGCCTTCCTGTCCACTATCTTAAAACTGGTAAACCACTTTATTTTCCTCTGGGCTCTTAATCTCTCATATTAAAACTGGTATTTAAAATAACTAAAAGGTAACGTTTAATATTTAAGTTTCTAATTTTCCCAATTACTTTACATTTTCAAAATGTAGTGAGCAATATTGTGAATGTATAGGAAATACTGGAGCCTATTAATTTGTTAAAGAATGATATTTGGTTATATTTCTTTATGTGAAAATCTTATTTATGTTGTGTTTGGAAAAATATTGACCTAAAATTCATGTTCAGTTAATAACTTAATCATTCAATATATTGTTCCTTTCCATATGATTATAATCTTGAATCCCATATTACAGCAGAAAATCATTTAATGCAATTTTATGTATTTATACAGATGGCTTTTCTGATTTACATCATTATAATCTACTCTTCATTTAACTTTCTATTGGTTTTAAAATAAACTAGGCTTGAGAATATTATAAAGCATACAAGATTATACCTTTTCAAATTTCTATATTCTTGGAAGTTAGAGTAAATATATATTCCTAAAATTTTGTCTAAATATCTTTGCTTCTCCATGACACTTTTCTACCTCATTTATCCTGGTGTCACCTGAATGTCCTTGCCCTCATAGATCACAGAATATATACCAATGGCCCAATTGAAAGCAAAGCTTTGCTTTATATCCTGATACTTAAGAGCATTTTAATAGAAAAGGTATATTATTTTAATAGAAAAGGTATATTATTTTAATAGAAAAGGTGTATTATTTGAACAGTACATTTGAGTTCTGTGTCCCATCATCTCAAGTTCTTAGTTTATAAATGTCAGTCTATATAACATATTGATATTATTCATTCAGAAACTCATATAAACATAATTGAAATTCAGCAGTACTTGTGTTTATATACTATCTGGAAATTTTGAAGTATGATTTGTTGAGTTTTGTTGGTCTATGCACAACAGAGGACCAGGGTGTTCCAGACAGTAAGTGTGGTAACAGAGCAGTGCCCTACTCCTGACCAGGTGCTACAGTCAGAGCCCCTCATCATTACACAAGCCTCTGTGCAAACAAAACATTCTCCCCACTGGGGTGCCGTAACAAAAGCATTTAAACTTTTATTTAAAGGCCATAAAGATTTAGAATTTTAAAATAAAACTCCCAAGTACATCTAGCATCCAGATCTTTCTTGGTTTTTAGTAACAGGAACCAGTGTTTCTTGGAGAAATGGTAGGTTCTAGAACTGGGGCATGAAATACACAAGATGAACCCAGAGCATCTTGTAGCATCTTGTAGTGCCAGAAAGGAAGGAAGCACCGCAAAAATGCTGCTGTATGTCTGAGGGACACAGGAGATCCCAATGGCCAAAGATGGAACAATTTGAGTGATAAAGTAGCAAAGGATTATAACCCAAATTATAAATGAACATTTATGAGTCCATGCTTTAGCAATGACTGATGAATAAATACATAGGAGAGTACAGAAAAATATCCCATGCAGAAAATTACAAATAATTTATGTAGATGCTGTATCCACAGGAGGTGGAGCATGACTCCCTGTGCCTTAAGCGGGGACTGTTCATAGTGACTTCGTCTCTAGGAGAATAGGATAGAAAGGGACGGGAGAAAACAACTTTATGGTGGAGAAAACTGACAGACACTGCCTCAGCCAGGTGACCAAAGTGAAGATCAACAATGATAAATCATGTTGATAGAATCTACCCTTGATATGATGTGATCAAAAATAACACTTTACCTCTGTGGTCTTCATCCTAACAACCTATAAACCCATGAGAATAACATCAGACACATCCCGATGAAGGAATGGGTATTTGTATTTGTATTCCACAAATACCTGCCCAGGATGGATCAAAACTTTCAAGGTCATTACAAACAAGGAAAGCCTGGAAAACTGTCCCAACCAAGAGGGAGCTAAGAAGGCATGATGAATACAGGTAATATGGTATCTTGATGAGATCTTGAAACCAAAAGAGGACACTAAGTAAAAACTAAGGAAAATTTAATAAATTGTGGTGATTAGTTAGTAAAAATTTATCAATACTAATTCATGAATTTTAACAAATGTACCATACTAATGTAAGATGTTACTAATAGGAGAAGATATAGGCTATATAGGAACTCACTATTACTTTTGCAATATTCTTTAAATCTAAAACTGTACCAAAATGAGATGTTTTTTGTTTAAAAATAATGTGGAAGTGAATAAAAATATATCAATGAACTAGAGTAGATTCAAGTATAATAGAAATCTAGTGCATTATCCAGGATATATTAAAAATTAGTAAAGAAAAATTATATCTTACCATAACTGCTGTTTGAAGAACTAAATTCTTACACCATCCTATTATAGAATGCTTTCAGAATGATGAAGTGATATTCATTATTTCTTAACGGAAATGACAATACTAAAATCATTGCCACTGTTCAGTGGCTTGAGAGGAAATGTTAGATGTTGACCTAGTGTCATGAACAATAATGAAGAACCAGACTTAAAGTTGTATTGTGAGGGTCCCATCTTTCAATATAGGTGATTCAGCAGAAGGCTGAGCCTACCACATGTTCTTTTAGTGAACTGAGCACTCCCCCTTCAGAGTCATTTTAGAATACTGTTTTATTGCTAAATTTGAAATAATTATCAAGGCCCTACCTGGTTTTCTCTGAAATGCTACTGTGTGAGCTTACCACACATCTGTAGGACAAATGGAAAGGTTACAAGATGGCAAAAACCTATCCCTGAGGCCCTAACCCTTATTCTGCCATCCTGCCTTAGAGTGCCCTGTGGACATGTGTTACCAGTCTATACATCATGTAAAACCTATACCAGAATCTGCTCATCACAGCTACTGCTACCATATTAGTCTCTTCCATAGATATCTAGATACCCTAAAATATAGACATCTGTAGAAAGCTGTACTCCGTTCTTGTTGAGTCAAAAAGTTGAAATTAAAATGCGAGTATTTGTGAAGCATAACTTTAGGGAAACTATTTTGAATATTAAGTTATTATACAATTTATTCTCAGTGAAAAACATTTATAAAGAAATAGGATCATAATTTTATTTTAACTAGGATAATTTCAAAATATAAGCATCAAATTAGGGTCATTAATAGCATTCTTAATGGAAAATGACAAGTAGTGGTCTCAAAAAATCACAGTGAGAATTCGAATCCATAATTTAAACTGAACACTGCAATTATTTTTAATATAAACAGATACTTTCTGTATTTCTAACTTTGAACTTTCCCATTATCAATTACCAGTGGGGAGAAATGGCTTATCTGGCATACTAATTAAGGAACTAGGATTAGTATAACCACAAAAGACAAGGTTCTATTCTGTTTTATGAAAATGTTTGAACAGGCAGAATCCTCTTGCTAACAAAGACTTTCTTCTCATGTCTGAATTTCACACGCGAAAGTCTGAAATGTGAAGGGTTCTTAATGTTGGTTTTATGGTTCGTGTAAGATTTTTGGGAAATGTAGGGCTCTTCATTAGGATAAAATGGTCTTAACTTCCCAGAGAAGAATTTCCTGACAACGTGGCTGAAGTTAGATACAAATGTTAATATAGAAGAATGCTTTTATTTGAATTTCTAACAAATGGTTTTCAACTACTTTAAATATCACCAACTTGAAAGTATTATTTCTTTTTTAAAACTACATTTTATGTATAGATCTAAGTCTGCTTGAAAGTAGTAGTTGAAGTGTTTGAGAAATAATGGCAAGATTTTTTTTAATTGTCTCAACTTCATGACACATGCTGATCGGGATAAAAAAGAACATGAAAATCATAAACAAGAAAGTTTATTGCTTTGTAATGAAAATTATTTTTAGATAAATGTTAAGCTGCAGTAGTTTATATCTGTTAATAAAATTTTATTCTCCAAGAAAATGCTGTATCAAATAGATAATTGTATAGATTATTAAATACTCAAAGGAATTGCCAAGTGATAACAAGAAATCCACGTTCATTTTATTTGTATAAATTTGAGGCTACAAGTGCAGTTTTGTTATGTGGGTACATTGTGCAGTGGTGAAGTCTGAAGAAACCCACTTTCTAGTTTAGTAAGAGTGTCACTTCTCCTTGTCAGAGAGAGTGTCTGCACCATGGCCTCAGGATAGAAAATTTCAAAAACTCCTTGTAGTTTTATGAGACCCCCTGTTGGGATAGATCTCTTTGTGTGTGTGTGTGTGTGTGTGTGTGTGTGTGTGTGTGTGTGTGTGTGTGTTTCAGAATCAGCTGAGATCAAATCATTTTGCAGCGTTCAGGAAGTATTTGTCATTTTTAAAAGCTTAAACATACAAAATGATAAAAAGTAACAGTAGTTTTACTGAAACCTTTCTATAGTTCTGCAATAAGAGTAGGAAATGTATTAATGCAAAAAGTCCTCCCTGCAGCCTCATGCAAACTGTCCTGTCCCTTTAACCAAAGAAGAAACAGAGGTACTCTGAACCTCAGCACATGCTCTTAACAACTAGGTCACTTGCACAAGTTTTCACCTGAGTCCTGATGCTAATTACCAAACGTATATTCACTTAACATGGGTGACAGTCATATGCTGTCTTTTCCTTGAGGTCTGTCCTTAAGCACAAATTATTACTAAGTCTGGGATAAAAGTTAAAACATCACTTTTTTCTCTGGTGGATGACTTGCAAAACGAAATGTAACAACAATAAAAGGTAGTATAATTTTCAGTATTCTGAAAATAATCCCACTAATAATCTAAAGAATAAAAAGTATATCATATTATTTGTCACAGAAAGTATTTGACAATACTCAAAGATATGCATGATAAAAACTATGAGAAGATAAAGAATAGATGGGAACTTCCTCAACTTGATAAAGAACATCTGCAGAAACCTACGGCTACGTCACACTTAAGATAAAAACCGATGCTTTCTCCATAGACTGGGAAGACAGAAAGCTTTCCTGCTCTCCTCCGTGCTGTGCAAGACAGTTCTGGAAGCTCTGCTATCACAGTAAGGCAAGAAAGAAAAATAAAAGACATACAGATTGCAAAGCAATGAATATAACTGCCCCTTTTTTGAAGGTGACATAATTGTCTATATTTTAAAAATCCCGACCGGGTGCAGTGGCTCACCACCTGTAATCCCAGCATTTTGGGAGGCCGAGGCCGGCAAATTACCTGAGGTCAGGAGTTCAAGACCATCCCGGGCAACACAGTGAAACCCTGTCTCTACTAAAATACAAAAAAAATTAGCCGGGCATGGTGGCACACACCTGTAGTCCCAGCTACTTGGGAGGCTGAGGCAGGATAATTGCTTGAACCCAGGAGGCAGAGGTTGCAGTGAGCTGATCACGCCACTGTACTCCAGCCTGGGCAAGAAGAGCAAAACTCCATCTCAATAAATAAATAAATAAATAAATAAATAAATAAATAAATAAAATTCCCAAGGAGTTCTAAAATTATATGGAAAGAAAGGCAACTCTCAATAAAATACATATAAAAGGAACAAACTTCAACAGAATAATGGCCACTTGTGAAAAGCCCACAACTAACATCATAATCCATGAAGAAAAACTGAAAGCTTTTTCTCAAAGATCTGGTACAAGGAAAGGATGCTCACCCTTGCCACTTCTATTGAACATAGCACTGTAAGTCCTACGCAGAGAAATTAGACAAGAAAAAGAAACAAAAGACGTCCAAATTAGAATTACCCCTGTTTGCAGATGACACAATCCTATATGTAGAAACCCTAAAGGCTCCATTTAAAAACTGTTAGGGCAAATAAACGAATTCAGTGAAGATGCAGGATACAAGATCAACATACAAAAGTCAGTAGCACTTATGTACACTAACAACAAACGATTCAAAAAGGTTTTTTTCTTTTCTTTCTCTTTTTTGAAACGGAGTCTCTCTCTGTTGCCCAGGCTGCTGGAGTGCAGTCGCACAATATTGGCCCACTGCAACCTCCACCTCCCAGGTTCAAGCAATTCTCTGCCTCAGCCTCCTTCAAAAAGGAAATTGTAAAAAATAAGCCTATCTATCTAAATTGTGTTTAAAAAATAAAATACTTAAGAGTAAATTTAACCACGGATGGTTTTATATGTTGCTCTTTCATGAATCACAGCACATAACAAAAGATTCCTGGGTCAGCGAAAAGAATTATTTTTTCCCCAAGTCCCAAAGAAGCAATGTGATTAGCCCAGATGGATGCCTGCACATGCAGTGGGGGTCAGAGTTGCAGAACCTAGAACCAGAAACTAGGCACTTTTTAAACAACCAGCAGGTATTGCAACACGCAGCAAAGAAGCTAACCGCCTTACCTCCAGGGAGAGTGAGCAGTTACCTGGTAGCCACACTTGATCTACTTTGTTGCCTTTGAAACATTAAAACTCATAAAAAAGGAAGATGATCTAATTTATTTTATGAGGCCAGCATAGTAACATCTGATATTATTCTGTTTTAATATATTTAACTTTAAATTTAAAAATTAACAAAAAGCAACAGCAATATACAATAACAGGAAAAAGGTAAATATTCAGGAGGGATTTAATTACTATATAAAGGAAAATAACAAGCCTTATTTATAAACATAAAACAGATCATTTCCTTGGATATAAAAACATAATATTAAAATACAAACTTCTCCCAAAACACAATATTAAAATATAAAGTTCTCCCAGGTTAATAGTGCATTTTAATATAGTTCTTACTTGGATGTCAACAAAATTTTACTTTTAGAGTAGGGAAAATTATTTAAAATTTATATGGAATAATGTCTATGAATAACCAAAGACAATATGTTAAAGTCTAAAAACATTTCAAAGAAAATTTGGAAAACTGTATGCTTAATCTAGGGATTGTAGAGACCTTCTTTATAAAGACAGAAGCTCCAAAACTATAAAACACGACGACTGATGTATCTGAGCCTAAAAAATCAAACAGCTCTCCTACAGCAAAGGATTCACAAGCAGAGTCACTACACAAATTAGAGTTTTAGAATAATTTTGGAAATGCAAGTAACAGATAAAATGTTAAAAACTACAATGTGAAAAAAAAACTTATAAAGTGGCAAGGAGGAAATGTTAACAATTACAGTTATGCAAAGATTATGACTAGGCAATTCACATTTTTATAAACACAGATGGCAAAATTGTTTTTGAGAAGACTTAAATTGTAAAATAGTTAGAGATATAAAAAATCAAAATAATAATGAGAATAAACCCAAGATTAAAAGGAACCCTCAGTTCAAGTTATAAATTTATTTAAAATCTTATAACTAAGGCTTTAATCTATTTTGATTTGATGTTTGGATATAGTATAAGATAAGGGTCCAATTTCATTTTTTCTATGTGGATTTCCAATTTTCCAACACTATTTGTTGAATAGCTTATCCTTTGCCCACTATGTGTTCTTGGCACCCCTGTTGACTATATATGTGTGGATTCGTTTCTGGGCTCTCTATTCTGGGCCATCGGTCTATATGTCTGCCTTCATACCAGTATTACACTGTTTTGATTATGGTAACCTTGTAATATATTTGAAATCAGGAAACGTGATCCCTCCAGCTTTATTCCTGTTTCTCAAGATTGATTTGGATATTCAGTCTTTTGTGGTTCCATATGATTTATAGAATGTTTTATTTTTGTAAAAAAAAAAAAAAAAAGTCATTGAAATTTTGATATGGTTTGCATTGAATCTGTGGATTGTTTTGGGTAGGATGACATTTTACCAATATTAATTATTCAAATCCATGAGCATAGATGTTTTTCCATTTGTTTGTATCTTTTTGAATTTCTTTCATAAATGTTTGTATTTTAAAGCATACAAATTTGGGAGGCTGAGGCAGGTGGATCCCGAGGTCAGGAATTCGAGACCAGTCTGGCCAACATGGTGAAACCTCGTCTCTACTAAAAATACAAAAATTAGCTGGGCACAGTGGCAGGCACTTATAATTCCAGCTACTCAGGAGGCTGAGGCAGGTGAATTGCTTGAACCTGGGAGGTGGAGATTGCAGTGAGCTGAGATGGCACTACTGCACTCTAGCCTGGGCAACAGAGCAAGACTATCTCAAAAAAAAAAAAAAAAAAAAAAAAGAAAAAGAAAAAAAAACTTTTGCTTAACTTTATTTCTTAAGTATTTTATTCTTTATGGTGCTATTGTAAAACTCCTAGAAGAAAACATAGGGGAAAATTTTATCTCCTTGGTCTAGCAAAATGATTTCATGGCTATAACACAGAAAGCTCAGATAACAAAAGCAAAAATAGATGACTGGAAATTGTGTCAAACTAAAAAGCTTCTAAACAGTGAAGAAAGATATCAACAGAATGAAAAGGCAATCTACAGAATGGGAAAAATACTTGCAAACTACCTGATTAGCAGTTAGTTTCCAGAATATATTAGGCATGTGTACATCTCAATAGCAAATAAATAAATTATCCAATTCAAAAACAGAATAAACATCTTTCCAAAGAAGACATACAGATGGTCAACAGGTGTATGAAAGGTGCTCTGAACATAACAAATTAAAAAAATGTAGAGCAAAATCATAATGAGTATTATGAAAATGTAAATCAAACCTGCCAGGATGGCTATTACAAAAAATAAATAAAAGATAAAAAGACAACAAGTGTCGGCAAAAATGTGGAGAAATTGGAACCCTAGTGTATTAGCAATGGAAATGCAAATTGATGCAGCTCTTATAGAAAACAGTATGGAAGTTCCTGAAAACATTAAAAAGGAGAATTACCATATGATCTGGCAATCTCATTTCTGAGTATTTATCAAAAGAATTAAAACCTGGATCTTGAAGAGATGTTAACACTCCTGTGTTTATTGCAGCACTTTCACAATAGCCAAGACATGGAAACAATCTGAATGTTGATCAGTTGATGAGTGGATTAAGAAAATGTGGACTATACATACAATAGGGTGGTATTCAATCTTTAAAAAGAAGGAAATTCTGCAATATGCAACAACATGGATGAATCTTGAGAGCATTACGCTAAGTGAAATAAGCCAGTCACAAAAAAAACAAATACTGCCTGATTTCACTTATGTCAATTATCAAAAATAGCCAAATTTGTAAACCTGAAGAATGAAATAACAGTTACCAGAAGGTAGGGGCTAACCAATGGGCATAAAGTTTCAGTTAAGTGAGGTAAATAAGCTCTAGAGATCTGCTCTGCAACATTGCACCTCTACTCATTAATAACGTATTGTCTTTTAAAAAAATTTGTTAAGAGGATAGAGCTCATGTTAAGTGTTCTTATCACAATAAAATAAAAATTTAAGAAAGGGGAAAAATGAGTTCTCACATTTATTTCCCAAGAAAATGTAGGTAAAAAGTATATTCTCATAACGGCTAATAGGAATATGAATTGTTGTCCCTAGGTTTTCAAGAAAATTGGCAATTGCTATTAAATAAACATGCATACCCTTGATTCTATGAACCTCTTTGGGAATATATCTCATATAAGCATATACACTAATACATGAGGATATAGGTTCAAGAACATTAATTATGTATAATGGCAAAAAAAATTGGCAATGTATGCCTATCAATAAAACAGTTGAGCATTTATGGTGTGTCCTTATTCCATGAAATATTTTGCAATCACTAGAAAGAATTCTAATTAAATCCTTTGCAAAGATTTCAGTCAAACTTAGTTCTTCATGCCAAGCAACCAACCCAGAAGTACACAACAAACACAGTCCGCCCCCGCATCTGTGGATACTGCCTCTGTGGAGTCAACCAATGGTGAATTGAAAATATTTCGAAAGAAAAATAACGATATATCAATTTAAAAAATACAAATTAGGAAATACAGTATAACAATGATTAACACAGCATTTAAATTGTATTACATACTATAAGTAATCAGAATGTACTTTAAAGTATTGGGGAGGTTATATGCAAACACTGCAGCATTTTACGTAAGAGATTTGAGCATTCGTTGATTTTGGTATTTGAGGGTTAGGGAAGAGAGTCCTTAAACCAATCCCCTATGAATATTTAGGAGCACCTGTAATCACATATTTAAGGGAAACAAAGAGAAAAAGACAGTTTTAACAACTGCTGCCTGAGGTAAGGGAGGATAATAGTGAGGTGAATGGAAAAGGAAGAGGGACAAAAAGGGCAACCAAAAAAGGAAAGGTAGTATAACTATTATGTACCCATAAAAATGAAAAATACAAAAAAGATAAAATGAACAAAAGAAAACATCAAGTATACAATTTGTTGCATTCACATGAAATTGTGCATATGTGAATTTGTGCATGAATGTGTTCAGTATTTTTAAGTAAGTTAATCATCAGGAAATGCAAATTAAAACTGCAATGAGGCGCATAGTGATGTACCTATCAGCATAACTAACATTTTTTAAAAATTAGCGACACCACCAAGTGCTTGTGAGGATGCAGAAAAACTAGGTCTCTCATATGTTGGTGTTGGGAAATGTAAAACGGTACCATCAGTTTGAAAAATTGTTCGGCAGCTTCTCATAAAATTAAACATGAAATTAACGTACACCCTGGAAATTACACTCTTGGGCATTTATCCCAGGAAAAAGGAAAAAGAAACAAGTATACACACACACACACACACACACACACACACGATTCTGTTTACGTCTCTTTTCAATGACAAATTTTAGAAATGGAGGACAGATTAGTAGTTGCCAAAAGTTAGGAATGGGGCTGAAAGTGCGGGGACAGGAGGGCTGTATGGTCACTAAAAAGTAACAGAGCTTGTATTGGAACTGTGCAACATTGATTGTGGTGGTGCATACACAAGCCTCCACAAGTGATAAATTGTATAAAACTTACACACACACACACACACACACACACACACACACAGAGAGAAGCAAAACTGGGAAACCAGAATAAGATCAGTGGACTATCAATGTCAACACCCTGGTTGTCATATTATACTGGTCTTTTGCAAAATGTTACCATTGGGGGAAACTGGACAAAACGTGCACAGGATGTCTCTGTATCATTTCTCACAACTACATGTAAGTCCATAATCATCTCAGTAAAATTTCCAACAAAAAGTAAATTAGGTATATGTCTATGATCTTAAGGTTGTCTATAATGTATATTTAAGTTAAAAAAAAAACAGTATGTGAAGACAATTGCAGAAAAATTTGTTTTCCTTAGGTTTTCAAGAAAACTGGCTATTGCTATTTCATATAATATAGTAAAAAGAAACCAACTACAAAACCAAAAATAATACTCAACCTGTGCCTGTGTGGCTTGTGCATGTTTATGAGCACGAAGAGATTCGTGTGCGAGGGTGCGTGTGTCCAAGGGTGTATGTGTGCGAGGGTGCATGTGTGTGAGGGTGCAGATGTATGTCTTGCTCTTTTCTAACATAGAGGCCTTGCATGAATGGCTGCCCTGCCTACCCCCGCCCGGCACCAACACCTCACCCAACCGACTCCTACGTCTCCTTCCATTTTCAGCGTAAGGGTCTCCTGCTTTGTGCCCCCTCACGCTGCTTAGTGCCTTTGCTCCCCACTCCCATAGCACCCTAAAGCTGGGCTTCACACTCTCTATTCAAGGTCTCTCTGCTCTGCCAGATTTTAACTCAGTGAGGATATGCACATATTGGCTTGCTTACTCATGTATTCCTACTACCACATACTAATAAGTGTGTGGAATTATTAATTAATACCTGAATTAGTAAAATTTATATTTGTTTTATCTTAATGATATATTTATATTTCTTGGATAATTATTTTTTTCTTTTTTGCTTTTCTTTTCTTTTGAGACAGGGTCTTGCTCTGTTGCCCAGGCTGAAGTGCAGTGGCATGATCACGGCTCACTGCAGCCTCTACCTCCCTGGCTCAGTAAATCCTCCCACCTGTAGCTGGGACTCCAGCTGTGTGCCACCATGCCCGGCTAATTTTTTGTATTTCTTGTAGAGATGGGGTTTTGTTATGTTGCTCAGGCTGGTCTCTAACTCCTGGGCTCAAGCCATCCACCCGTCTCCGCCTAAGTGCTGGCATTACAGGCGGGAGCTGCAGTGCCTTGCCTATTGCTTTTTTCAAAACAAATTTTAAAGACTATGTGCTTTGTGCTTGTGATGTGAGAGTGAACGACCAGCGTGCTGCATGTGTGTGTGTGTGTGTGCATGTGTAACACTGGTTATGGCACACAAGGCCTGTGGCAGTAACTCTTCAAGTAAAACATTTCTGTAAACAATGAGAAATTCAACATTTTTCCTATTCATTAAAAAGAGAGCCCTTCTTTCTTTTATTGTGTATGTCCCAGTCTCAAGGCAATGGCTAGTAAATGAAAAAGGAGATGACATAGAGAAACCCAAAGTTTGGTTAATAGATTCTGCTTACCTTCATTAAAAAAACAAAAGAGGAAAAAAAGAGTATAACTGTGTCAGCATAGGAAACCTAAAAACTTACCTTCAAATAATTTAGGACAAGTAAACTTTTAAGTCTGAATTACCTGTTTAAATTCCTAAATAGTTATATGAAACATTGAATGTATTCCATAATATAATGAGGACATTTTTATAGGTTTTTCCCTCCAAAATATGTAATGGAATATGTGTCAATTGAATAAATTATTCCACATGAAAAATTGTAAAAATGAATTTGTGTAAATCCCAAATCTCAATATATTTATATATTTATAATTAATATTTTGAGGTTCTCTGAGTATTACCTCGTACCTGAAATACCTGGTTATCAGTTTATCACATTTCAGTTTATTCAAATTTTATTTCTCAAATTCTGTATCTTTATTTCAAAGAGAACATTATTTACTAAAGTATAGTGATTTGTGTTAGGCAATATATTTGTATCTTACAATATTATCACTAATTTTTCTAAGAATTTTTTTCCAGATGAGCCTGTCATTTTCTTCTTCTCAGACTTGGCATAATCTTTCCTACCACAAGTCATCTAGAAAAGATGCTGTTTTTCCCTATTTAATAAATGATGCTGGGAAAATTGGCTAGCCATAAGGAGAAAGCTGAAACTGGATACCTTCCTTACTCCTTATACAAAAATTAATTCAAGATGGATTAGAGACTTAAATGTTAGACCTAAAACCATACAAACCCTAGAAGAAAACCTAGGTAATACCATTCAGGAAATAGGCATGGGCAAGGACTTCATGTCTAAAACACCAAAAGCAATGGCAACAAAACCCAAAATTGACAAATGGGATCTAGTTAAACTAAAGAGCTTCTGCACAGCAAAAGAAACTACCATCAGAGTGAACAGGAAACCTACACAATGGGGGAAAATTTTTGCAATCTACTCATCTGACAAAGGGCTAATATCCAGAACCTACAAAGAACTCAATCAAATTTACAAGAAAAAAACAAACAACCCCATCAAAAAGTGGGCAAAGGATATGAACAGACACTTCTGAAAAGAAGACATTCATACAACCAACAGACACATGAAAAAATGCTCATAATCACTGGCCATCAGAGAAATGCAAATCAAAACCACAATGAGATACCATCTCACACCAGTTAGAATGGCGATCATTAAAAAATCAGGAAACAACAGGTGCTGGAGAGGATGTGGAGAAATAGGAACACTTTTACACTGTTGGTGGGATTGTAAACTAGTTCAACCATTGTGGAAAACAGCATGGCAGTTCCTCAAGGATCTAGAACTAGAAATACCATTTGACCCAGCCATCCCATTACAGGGTATATACCCAAAGGATTATAAATCATGCTGCTATAAAGACACATGCACACGTATGTTTATTGTGGCACTATTCACAATAGCAAAGACTTGGAACCAACCCAAATGTCCATCAGTGACAGATTGGATTAAGAAAATGTGGCACATATACACCATGGAATACTATGCAGCCATAAAAAAGGATGAGTTCAAGTCCTTTGTAAGGACATGGATGCAGCTGAAAACCATCATTCTCAGCAAACTATCACAAGAACAAAAACCCAAACACCTCATGTTCTCACTCATAGGTGGGAACTGAACAATGAGATCACTTGGACACAGGAAGGGGAATATCACACATTGGGTCCTATTGTGGGGGGAGGGGAGAGGGGAAGGATAGCATTAGGAGATATACCTAATGTAAATGATGAGTTAATGGGTGCAGCACACCAACATGGTACATGTATACATATGTAACAAACCTGCACATTATGCACATGTACCCTAGAACTTAAAGTATAATTTAAAAAAAAAAGAAAGAAAAAGATACTGTTAAAAATTGTCCTTGAATTCAAAAAAATCAACCTTGAATTCAAATGGCAGAGAGTAGGCATACAGTTAAACCTTTCTTCCCATTACCATTTTTCAGGTTTACTGAGGGGTAATTAGCAAGTAAAAATTCTGTTTATTTAAGGTATACAACTTGAGGTTTCAATATATGCATACTTCATAAAATGGTCACAATAAAGCTAATTAAAATATCTGTCGCTTCACGTAATTATCACTTTTTTCTTTTTTTTTTTTTTTTTTGGTGTGTGTGTGTGTGTGTGTGTGTGTGTGTAAGAACACTTAAGATCTACCCTGTTAGCAAATAGATGCAATCACAAAACCTGTATTGGTTTCAATATGTGGCATAGAACCTGTAAATAGAAATTAATTTGTTTTGCATCTATGTTACAGCTATAGACACTGAATAATCTGTACTTAGACATAGGTGAATGGAGCCTACTGTAAAGTCCAATTACTATTCATTAACATTATAGTAAAGAATATATACGCACACACACACACACATATGTGTATGTTATTTCACCAAAAAATATTTTTTCTTGATTTTTTTTAAAAAGCATTTCTATTTCCTTATTTGGAAATCCTTTTGAAGCATGTAGATTATTTAGGATTAGGAGGGCTCACTTTCTGCTTAAGAATAGAGGAAGTGTCCCTCATATAAAGGTTGTATAGAGTTCAGGTACTCATCCCAGATTATAGAACTTTTTATCTTTACGGCCACAAAGCTGAGTTAATAAAAGTAAGATAGTAAAACAACTAATAGATTTTATCGATGTTAGGTCAGTGGTATAGACAAATATGACTAAGTTGTTGCAAATATAGTATATATAACCCCAAATAACAGCTGGTATGTATCCATGACAAAGGAGAAAATCAATTTTATTACATTTAAGCCAACTTAGGGTATGACATTAGAAACATTATTCACTAGTGCTGCTTAGAGTTATATGGTCTGTGGGCAAACAATACTTCAGTTTCAAATGATGTCAGTCCAGCACTTTTATGGACATTCCATTACTCTGGGGATAATGGGAAACATTTCTGTTTACTGATTGTTCAATACAAAAGACAACTTGAATAAAGCTGGAACAACTTATATTTCTAGCTGACTCAGTCACTGTGGAATAGAATTGCTGGTTAATAACCATCTGCTTCTCAGCCATCCTGCTAAGAGATGTGGAGGAAATCATTAAAAACAGAATATAGTGATCTTATGTTATCTGAAATGTATTGAGATTTCGAAGTTAATTCTTTAGAGAAAGTGGAATGCTTTATAGCAATGTCAGTGGAATGAGACTTTCAATTTTTAATGCCCTTCACAATTTCACATTGAAGAAAAATACCAAACCTTAAGCTGCACATACCTCCACCAGAAGTTTACATTATTTTGGTGAAATTTGGGTATGGCGTTGTCAGATTAGCGTGACAAACCAGAGACAAAACTGATTTGAGCAAAGTTTGATGTGACTAAACTGCCCTGCAGTGTCCAGCCTCTACTGTGTATGGGATATCAGTGAAATGGGTGTGTTCAGTTAAAAGTAGTTTCTCTGACACCAAAATCATAACCAAGGTGAACCCATTTCATTTAGGATGAGTGTGGCTAATGCATTTTTTCTAAAAGAGGTTCTTGGATTTGAGACATTGGAAATAAGAAAGGAATGAGTTCCTAGTGGGATAAAAAAAAATATTGGCTGCTAAACACTAAGGATAAACAATACAGTTAAGTGGGATATACAAAATACTAATGTATCCCGGTATCATCGCTCACTAAACACTGAACTCTAGAAATTAATAAATCTAGTACATATCCTGAGAGGCTTCTCTTCCTGTTCCCAGCTTCAGTGGAGTGTTACTATCACACTGGTGCTGCTTTGTTTGCCTGTCTTTGAACTTCATGAAGAGTAGGAAGAGCTACCACCCATGACTGTCTGCTCTGCGTCGGTGTCTGTGTGGCATCCCAGCACCCCTCCCCTCCACCAGGCCATGCTTATTGCTGGGCTGCCCAGGCCTGGCCTTCCCATCACTTTACACAACAAAGCCCTAGCTGGCCCCTTCTCTAAGTCAACCAAGTAGATTTTTCCAAAAGTCAACCAAGCTCCAGAAAGTAACTTTAGAACTAACTACTAGATGTGCAAGAATTTAGAAACTACTTTTTTAGAAATGTTTTATGAGCAATTAACATACAGCATCAGCTGCTAAATGGTTGTTGAGGAGTTGTCATTCTCATTCCTTATTTTTGTACATTAAGAAAATATACTTCTGCTTTATTTGCAGAATTTACATAAAGCATATTACCTTGCTTCTCACTTCAAAGTTTTACCATATGATATCCTGTTACACAGAATTGTGCTTAAGAAATTAAGACTTCTATAATTGGGTGCCAGACATTTTGAAATCTTTGTAGCAAAAAAATGGTTTGAATATTTTTATGCATATACAAACAAAACCTTTCATTTGAAGTGTTGAATGAGGACTTAAAAATATTATATATATTTCTTACAGTAGCAATCTGTCTTAATAAGCTAACAAGAATATCCAAGACTTTTAAATTTAAACTTTCTAGAAAATGTTCTAAACAATTAATATCCAGTAGTACAATAGACCTCAGGATAGAGTTTACTTTTTGCCAACCTGTCCCTTGTGTATCCATATATTTGTAAAAAAAAAAAAAAAAAAAAAAAAAAAAAAAAAATTCACTACAAACAGATTAGGAAGAGGTTTTTAAAATGCAATGTGCTCTGGTATCACAAAACAGAGCCTTAGGCTGGGAGTGGTGGCTCACGCCTTTAATTTCAACACTTTAGGAGGCCAAGGTGGGAGGACAGAGTGAGCCCAAGAGGTCGAGGCTGCTGTGAGCTGTGAGTGTACACCGCACTCCCACCTTACAGAGACAAAGAAAAGAAAGAAAAGGAAGGAAGAAAAGGAAGGAAGGAAGGAAGGAAGGAAGGAAGGAAGGAAAAAAGGAAGGAAGGAAGGAAAAAAGGAAGGAAGGACTGAGCGATAGGAAAAAAAGAAGAAAGAGAAAAAAGACTGAGTGATAGGAAAGAAAGAAATAAAATAAAGAAAGAGGAAAGAGAGAAAGAGAGAGAAGGAAGATAGAAAGGAAAGAAAGGAGGGAGGGAAGGGAAGGAGGGAGGGAAGGGAAGGAGGGAGGGAGGGAAGGGAAGGAGGGAGGGAGGGAGGGAAGCAGAAAGAAGTAAGGAAAAGGACAGAGCGATAGGATAAAAAGAATTTGTAGTGGGTTGATTTGTGTCCCCACAAAATATATGTTCAGGTCCTAACTTCCAGTACCTGTGAATGTGACCTTATGCAGAAGTAAGGTGTTTTAGATGTAATCAAGTCAAGATGAGTTCATATCAGTTTAGTGTCAGCCCTAAATACAAGGACTGATATCTTTGAGACAAAAGAGGGAAAGATTTGGATACAGAAACACATAACACATAGGAGACATGGAAAGAAGAAAGCCACATGGAGATGCAAAGAGGCAGCTACAACCAAGGAATGTGAAGCCTTGCCAACAACCAGCATGAGCTAGGAGAGAGGCATGGGAAAGATTCTCCCTCAACCCTCCAGAAGAAGCCAACCCTGCTGACTCCTGCACTTAGAAATCCCATCCTAGAGAACTGTGACAGAATACATTTCTGTTGCTCTAAACCACGCAGTTTGTGATCATTTTTACGGCAGTGCTAGGAAACTAATATAGAGCTCTTCCAAATCAAGTTTAAAAATTGTCACTTGTGGAGGACTAAATGGCTTCCAACAGGTAGGAGCATGGAAAAAAGGCAAGCTGTGTATAAAGGCAAACAAGAAATGATGAAATTCCTCTGTGTTTTTAAAGAAGCAGTTTTAGAGGCAGGGGCAGAAGAGTGGAAACAGCTAAGAAGGGTTTAACAGTTTTTATTAGTCTGTTTTCACGCTGCTGATAAAGACATACCTGAGACTGGGTAAATTATAAAGAAAAAGAGGTTTAATGGACTCATGGTTCCACGTGGCTGGGGAGGCCTCACAATCATGGCAGTGAAAGGCACATTTTACATGGCAGCAGACAAGACAGAATGAGGGCCAAGCGAAAGGGGTTTCCCCTTATAAAACCATCAGGTCTCATGAGACTTAGTCACTACCATAAGAATAGTACAACAGTATGGGAGAACTGCCCTCGTGATTCAATTATCTCCCACCAGCTCCCTCCCACAACACATGGAAATTATGGGAGCTACAATTCAAGATGAGATGTGGGTGGGGACACAGCTAAACGATATCAAGTTTGGACTTTGTTTTGAACACAAGTGGTCCAAATGAAAATTATTTTTTTAAATAAAAATAACATTTTTTTTTTCTGATTGTCAAAGTGATACAGAACTTCTTTCTCCAAAAATAAGGTCAACATTATGTACAAAAAAAAAAAAAAAACACACACACACACAACACAAAATGCCTAAAAACAAGTCCTAAGTAAAATATAACAAACATTTAAATGCATAGTTCCACTTACAAGAAAGAAAAGAGATGCCACAAAAAACTAAATGGACAGAACATTTTCAAGAGTAGATTGGAGAGAAAGCAAGTAAAGCTAAAGAGGAGTAAGTTGGACCTGGGAGCCTGGGCTCACCCCAGAAGAACATGGAACACAATACGCATGCATTTTCACGGCTGTGACTGTGGACCAGGAGAGAGTGCCTGGGGCTTCTATAGCTTGAGCACACAGAATTGAAAGCTTTCAGTAAGAACTGATTGAAGAAAACAAATCAAAATGCCAGTAGCGCAAAATAACTAGACTGCCATTTCCAAGATAGGCTCTGTGACTAGGTTAATCCCACACCTGCCCCGGCTGACATTTTTGTGTCGTCACACCACCTTCATGATCGTGGGTGTCCAGACCCATGCTATGGAATTTCTCTAAAATGACCCAGGATTGTTAATTCAACTTCGGCACTACATGCCTCTCAGAATTCCCATGTGCAACTTCTAACGTGGATTTGCCAGAATGATGACCAAAATTGTGAGTAAACAAGCACCTTGGGTAAAAGTTAGAAAACAGACAAATTCGTTGCAGGGCTTTATATAAAATAGGAAAATGAATGGACTAATTGTCCACCAGTTTGTTATTGGTGTAAAATACAAAATAATTTGCATCAATTAAAACTGATGATGTAAATTGTATTTCTTGGCTTGAAAAGATGTGCATTGTAAATTAAGTGAAAAATGCAATTGGTAGTATGCATCATAAAGTTATCCTGGAGTTGTGAACATGTGTGTAAACATACACACGCACACATATGTACACAAATACACACAAGTATATATGCTTGTCATAAAACACGAAGTACTGAAAATTTATATCAATGATTGTGTCTTGGTAAGAAAATATCAAGTAATAATAAGTGATGTTTCCTTTATATTTTTATATTCTAAAAGTTGTTTAGTTAGTATGTGTTGATTTTATCTATTAAAACATACATAAATATTACAAACACCTGTGAACCTACCAACCACCTTAAATATATAATACAATATAAATATGTGATGTATGCTTTTAATACAACTATATCAATCCCTAAAATTATATTATAATGCTTTGCATGGTTTCTTTAGTAGACACTTGTGATTATACTTGCATAGTAATATGTATTTTGAAATTGCTTTGCATTTTTGGAAATTTATATAAACGAGTATTATACTCCATTCTTTGGCAAGTTGCCATTTTTTCCCTCCAGGTTGTATTTGTGAACATCTTCCACCTTGATAAATATCACCTACTTCATTTATTTTATATCATTTCACAGTTATACCAAGGCTATCTTTTTGATAGCTAAAATGTCACTTCACTCAAAGCTTGTGTCCATCAGTATAATGACATGGTTCTTTTCCTTTAAGCATTTAATAGAATGAAGTATATTAATATGAACACATTTCCCGATATTGAACCATTTGAGAGGAAAGGTCATGGCTAAAAGCGTATCCTGCAGCCAGACTGAGTTCTAGTTACCCCTCTCTGCACCTCTGATTCCCCTTCTGTGAATGGGACCATAACAATCACACCTCATGGGTTTGAAATGAAGATTTAGTGTCAAAAGTACAATGTCTGGCATTTGATAAACAATAGTTAACAATAAATATGATTATATGTCAATAATGGATAATCTTAAGCATTATTCTTAATGTGCTTGTAAATTCAACTTTCTGAAACACGTAGGTTTTTCACAATCATATTCATAATTGAGGCATGCCTGTAAATGCTGTGTACTTTCCTAATCAGGTTTCAGCATCAGGACGTTGTGTTTCATGTACAAGGAACTTCAAAAGTGTTTGTTTTTAAGCACTACAGCAGTTCAAATAACAAAATATTATTTTCATATTGCTTTGAAGCCATCTTAGCCTAGTGCATTTTTGAGGGGTGCTTTTTACAAAGTTCATGGTCCCTCAGGCATTCTACATCTACTTGAATGCGTTCTGATTTTTCTGGAACACTTTCATCCTGAATTTAGGGTTCCTTTGTATAGTGGACTGGACAAGATCATACACCTAGCACCAACTTTAGGTTTAAATCCTGGCTCCCCACGTCCTAGTGATATGGTTGGGAGAAAGTGACTTTATCTCCATAAGGCTTTGCCTTGACATTTTTTAAAGGGTAATTATAGAATGTACTAAAATTGTTACTGAGACTTAGTAAGTGCTGTCAGTGTCAGCTATTATTACTATATACCTTATTATTTTAATTTCTTTTTATTCATATACCCTTTCTCTTCTCATTACTGATATCATGTTCTTATATTTCCTTCTCCTCTTTTAAAATTATACAGGATCTGTAGGAATGTATATATTTTGCTCTTTTAGTTTTGCCAAACGTGTATGAGGAAACAAGAGGGAGGACTGAGGAAATTGACTTTGAAAGGAAGTGATTCTAATATCTGATCAACGAGTTTAAGCTGGATAAGGAGGGGGTGAGGCCATGGGGGTGACCGAATTGAAAAGATGATGGTTAAGTCAGGAAACAACAGGTGCTGGAGAGGATGTGGAGAAATAGGAACACTTTTACACTGTTGGTGGGATTGTAAACTAGTTCAACCATTGTGGAAAACAGTATGGCGATTCCTCAAGGATCTAGAACTAGAAATACCATATGACCCAGCCATCCCATTATTGGGTATATACCCAAAGGATTATAAATCATGCTGCTATAAAGACACATGCACACGTATGTTTATTGTGGCACTATTCACAATAGCAAAGACTTGGAACCAACCCAAATGTCCATCAGTGACAGACTGGATTAAGAAAATGTGGCACATATACACCATGGAGTGCTATGCAGCTATAAAAAAGGATGAGTTTGTGTCCTTTGTAAGGACATGGATGCAGCTAGAAACCATCATTCTTAGCAAACTATCACAAGAACAGAAAACCAAACACCTCATGTTCTCACTCATAGGTGGGAAGTGAACAATGAGATCACTTGGACTCGGGAAGGGGAACATCACACACACCGGGGCCTATCATGGGGAGGGGGGAGGCGGGAGGGATTGCATTGGGAGTTATACCTGATGTAAATGACGAGTTGATGGGTGCAGCACAGCAACATGGCACAAGTATACATATGTAATAAACCTGCACGTTATGCACATGTACCCTAGAACTTAAAGTATAATAATAATAATAATAATAAATAAATTTAAAAAAAAAAGATGGGATTCACAATGGTTGGTGATCTTGATGGAGTTAAAAGAGTGCTGAAACTGAGACACTCAGTGGAGTAAACTGGAATGACAAGGGGCATTTCAACAGGACTTTATGAAAACAACAGGACTTTATGAAAAGCTTTAATGAGAGATGTGAACTTTGATTATTTGGATATCTTTCTTTTGGAACATAGTTAATTCCTTCATAATAAAAGATGGCGCCTTACAAATAAAAGACATACAAAAAACATTTGTTGTTGCTGATTGCGGTGTTTTGAAAAAGAAAATGATCTTACAGTGTATTTAAAATAATGTAATTAAAAGTTCATTCTGATTATTTGTGCTTGCTTCTTGGGAGAATTTAATTTTTAGAAAGAAATAATCTAATTTTGTGACTTACAAATATTGTACAGATAGTAACAGATTTTAATTTCCCTTTTGAATTTTCAGTTTCTACAGATTCAAATGCCAGAAACATGTAATACCCCAAGTATCTGATGCTGTGCTAAGAAAGACCACATAGGAAATCCTGTTTAATTTTCCAAAGAAATCCTTTCTGTTTATTGTGTTTTCCAGGCACACATCTTATTAGCTTATAAGCTCATTGCCTTATCTTTATTACTTTCTCCAGCCCCGTAAAGAGAGAAAATAGAAACTAGAGAATTATATGTAAGTTCACAGTTTGATAACCTTTGTCTCGGGTGAATTCAAGCTTTGTATTGTGGAAGCACATCGTATTGACATCTGCAGTATTTATTGTTTTGATAACTATTATTTCTTGGGCAGAATATGTCACAAAGCTGCCTCTTAACGTCTGCAGCCAAAAGCATTTTTCTTTAGTGTGACACTGGAAATGCTGTGAAATAAGCAATGGGATTTTTTGTTTCAGTATATTGTTGCCATTTGCTTCAAGCTATATTTTTCTGTCTTTAAATGTACTACTTCTAAGAACATAGCTGTGGTTTGCTAAATTGTACTTACTTTGTTTATAAATAGTGAGGCAGATGTCAGCAGAAAATTAGATTTAATACAGGTCACCATGGCCTCCTTAGATGAAGAACTTGAAGGTATTGAATGGAAATTGCAGAGTGACACCAAGAAAATTGAGATTCAGAGATCTGAACCACTGGCAGGTGCAATAATATTATTGTCTAAGGCATATGAATGTGAAACTTTAAAACAATTATTGATCCTCTTGAAATTTTCAGAAAGATAAGGATTTATCTTTCTGTACTGTACTGACTGGGAAGAAAAAAAGTAAATTGCTTGTGTTTACCAATATCACTCCTGAATCATCTGGAAGTGAAATAAACCCATTTGAGTTGGAATTGCCATTTCACTGTTTCCACGTGATACGGTTTGGCTCTGTGTCCCCACCCAAATCTCATGTTGACTTGTCATCCTCAGTATTGGAGGAGGGGCCTAGTGGGACATGATTGAATTATGGGGGTGGACTTCTTCCTTACTGTTCTCATGGTAGAGTTCTCAGGAGATCTGGTTGTTTAAGTGTGTAGCCCTTACCCCTTCACTCTGTCTCTCTCTCTCTCCTGCTGGCCATGTGACTGCATGCCGGCTTCCCCTTCACCTTCTGTCATTATTGTAAGTTTCATGAGGCCTCCCCAGAAGCAGAAGCCTATACAGTTCGCAGAACCATGAGCTGATTAAAGCTCTTTTCTTTATAGATTACCCAGTCTCAGGTAGTTCTTTACAGCATTGCAAGAATAGACTAATATACCACACTTTGTTTTTACACTATGTTAATTATTTGTGGACACTTCATCCATTACATTCAAGAGAATTTTCCAGTGTATGAAAAAAAGATGATAAAGTCTACCTAAAAATTCACAAAGAAGGTAAAATTCAAATTCAGTCTAAATAACTATTGAACGTCTATATTGTCTGGATGAAACTGGCTATAATGTGCATAATCACATTTTCAAGAAAAATTATTTGTCTAAGAAAGTAAAGCATTGTAGGGCACTGGAAACAGAGGGATCTAACCAAGCCAACTGTCAGCTACATGATGCTGGGCAAACTTGTAAATTCTTCTGATTTTTACTAATATTTATTGAATGCTACTGTGTGTCTCTTACTGTGTCCTACACTTTGAACTCATCTGATCTCATAATCATTCTCACAACACTCTCATAATGTCATTATTTTCATTTTAGGGGAGATGAAACAAAGACACAGAAAGGTTATAATCACATTATTAGTAAGTGCTAGAGCCAGGATGTGAATTGAGGGAGTATTACCCAGAATCTCTACTCCTGGCTGGCATACTGCATACATTTCAGTTGTCATGTTTTCCTATGCAGAAAGGAATAATTTATAGTGCTGGTAACAATTAGACGTGATAGACATAAAGCCTTTGGCACTGAGTAAAACCGTAGTGAATGGTAACTACCAGTATTATGGCTCCACACAACTTCCTCTTCTATTGATTTTTGACATAGAGTAAGGAACAATGAACAATATTTCATTACTTGGGAGAGTTCTGGTGTTTAATAAATCTAAAAACAATTCAGAAATGATTTATTTATTGGACCCTAAAATTTTCTTCTTTCCAAAACCCATCCATAAAAAGGTTAGTTTTAAAACATATCATCACCATCATCATCCTCATTATCAATCAACCTTATCTGATTGTGCCAAACAGATTTAGTAAATCATAATCACTTTTATCCTATCAGTTAAAAATAGCAAATATCTAAAGTGTTTTTAAGATATAGCAAAATTTTGCAGCCACTTCTATAAAACCTGCTAGCAGGTTTACGTTTATGTTTCAAATTGTGTTCCTCTGTAAATTAAAACCAGCTAGTAATACATTGTATTTTTCTGTAATCAGGTAAAAGTAATTATAGTCTCACTGCTAAAAATTGTCATTTTTCACAAATATAAAATCTATCACTTTAATCATTTGACCATCCCATTTGATATCTAAACAACATACAATTAACTGAACAAAAGCTTAGCCAGAGATGTATTTCATGAGAGTATTACTTCCTGGTTCTTTTTAGGAGCCAGGTTTTTGAATTAATTAATGAATTCTTACATGTGTGGGGTTATTTTCTAAGTTAACAATACCATTTTTATTTAGTATTCAATTTGTAATGAATCCTGGCTTTGGAATCATTTTATCACACATATTAGAAGCCAATTCCTTCCTAATTTTTAAGTATAGGATCGCGTTTTGTATATTCTTCTACTTTATGCTGCAGGAGTTACACCTAAACCTATTAAATATGGTCTTTTTTTCTTTACATGTTTTCCCAAACATTTTGAAGATTAACATTAAAGTTCCTGTACATCCCACTCTACTAAATACCACCTAAAAAAATTTTTTTTTAGGTATCACTATGAAAGTATTTATGAAAATATATTGAAAGTTGAAACACATTCTAGAACAACTTGACTTGGCAACTCTAGTGAGTATCTGAAAACTAGTTCTCTTAATTTTTTCTAGCATCTTCCATGTCCTTACTACATAGGTAAATGTTCAAAATGCCATTTAAAAGGCTCTAAAGCAATGCAGTAGGTGACCTAAGAATGCTGTAAACTCTTTATTAGTGTCAAGACAAAATTAAAATTCATTTAAGGTGATAAGTTGGAGTTGTTTTATTGCATTTTCATGAGTTAACACCCTAAGAGGAGCATGTTTATGGCCAGAGAGTAAGTTTGTTAAATAATTTGTCAGGAAGTAAGTCTATGATTTGCTTAGGTTCTCTGGTGATGCGCCTTGGGAGGGTAACTTCCCTGAAATTACCTTGGCTGAGACTTCTGCTTTTAAAGATGTATTTTACTGTAGCCCACACACATAATAAGGCACCACCTATACCTAGCTAGCATTGCAGTCAGATTCATCATGTCTATTATTGATAATATTTGTCTTTTCTCTGAAGGTATATAAAGTCACATGCTCACATGGTAAGGTTCACATGTGTAAGTTCAAATCAAGAAGTGTTCAAGTCGCATGAAATCTGTTTGTAAAGGCAGGTATCTTAATTGCTTCAGAAAATACACAAGTCAGTTAAGTATTTCCCATGTCAGCAGCAGCAACGTTTTTACTATTTATTGTATGCACCACTCTTTTGGGCCAGGCCCAGGACTCAATATTCATATAAAATATTGGAAGACTATGAGAAGATGTTCATAAACTCAGGCTTGATCATTCTGAAACCTGTTTGTTTTTTTTTTTTTGTTTCAGTGGTTTAATGCATAAATATTATCTCAGTGAAAATAAAGTTACTAAAAGGGCAGTTGATAAGTCTGTGTTTTCACGGGTAGAACCAGGGGAATTCTGACATATGTGACATATGGACACATAGAAAAATATGGCCCTATCCTATATTCCTGGACAAAGTGAAGATGAACTCTGGATTAAAATTCATACCCAAGATGCATCTGACACCCTGACTTTAGAAAATGGCTGGTAGCACTGCCCATTCTCGAGCAGAGAAACTTACCACTGCCTGTGCCCTTGCCACACTCCCCTGACCAGTTCAAACCCCCTCTCGGTCCATTCACATTTGCTTCTGTTGATGATGATTACCAGAGAAAAGAATATATTCACCCTTCTTCCTTTCTTTATTCATCAAGTCAAAAAATACATACTAAAAGTCAACCTTGTAAAGGTTTCATTCAAGACATTAGGAATACAGCTGCAAACAAGCAAAGAAAAATCCATGCTGGCGAAAAGCTATAAGCTAAATGCCTATAACCCAGTAGGAAGAAGCTAAAATATGCACAACAAATGAGTAAAATGTTTAATAACTTCCTGATAAATGCTGCCAAGAAAAATGAGGCAGGAAAAACTGGTCTTAACCAAAGGAAAAATAAATGTTCTCATATCTTCATGACAGGAGGTAGTTTTACACTTTGGATCAAGATGCTCAAAGTTAGACCCTTACCCTCTCACAGAAACTGAGAAACAGTGGTACTGTCTTCTTGGATTACTGTATTTCAAAGGGATGGTTCCCAGGTCCTTGAGAAAGACCTTCCTGGCATGCAAAAGTGACAAGAGCTTTTAAAAAGGTTTCTGTCTCAAAGAGGCAGTTATAGTTACCAGTTTTCTAAAGTAAATGCTCCAAGGAAGGGGTGGGGCCTCTGTGGTTAGACTGCCTGGATCTGCCAAGACTGGGGAGAGAGGTGTCAGGCACCCAGCTTCACGAACTTCCTAAACTTTTCTATGGTCTTCAAACACTAATGTCCTGGATGTCAAATCAATCAAGTATGAGGATGAAGAGACTGAAAAAGTAGGAATCTTAATAACTTAATGAAATGAATCTTTTGGAACAGCACTCTTTTCAATATCATTATCCACAACTTACCTTTGTATGTAAAATATAGAGATATCACTTCATAAAACTGCATGAAATAGAAAAAATAAAATCCTCATTTTATCCTTTAAATTTTATATATAATGTACAAAAAAGTTTCTTAAAATGATTCTTGCAGAGTCCATTTCTTGCCTTTTACTTCTTTATAAATAAAATTTGAATAAATTAGTTTTATCATACAGTGTTTCCCCAAATTGTCTTCTGTAAACTATTCATTTTTTGCAAGGTAAATAGCTGGATTGAAGAAAGGGTTGCTGTGCCATCAAATGTTTGGAGAGGCTGGGTGTGGTGGCTCACACCTGTAATCGCAGCACTTTGGGAGGCCGAGGCAGGCGGATCACTTGGGGCCAAGAGTTTGAGACAAGCCTGGCAAACTTGGCGAAACCCCATGTTTACTAAAATATAAAAGCCAGATTTGGTGGTCCACGCCTGTAATCCCAGCTACTTGGGGGGCTGAAGCACAAGAATCTCTTGAAACTGGGAGGCAGAAGTTGCAGTGAGCCGAGATCACACCACTGCACTTCAGCCTGGGTGACAGAGTGAGACTCTGTCTCATATATATGTCTCATGTATATATAGATGTCTCATATATATATATATATATATATATATATATATATATATATATCTGTCTCAGAGGCATATAGAAACAATTATTACATTTGTTAGCTTGGGAATGCCTTAAAACTAGATCTAAGTAGGAGAGTAATTCACACCTTCTTGTAGGAAAGGCTTCTTGGATGGATTGGAGTAGGATGCATGTACATCTAAGAGTTAACTGAAGGCCGTGTAAGCTGGAGCTGGTGATGGAACAATATGCAAACCACAAATATCAAGGTTTAAGTGCTCATCAAAAGAGCCCAGCTCATCCAAGTTACAGAGAGCACCTAGCCCCTGGCTGAAGAGATGATCGTATAGTAGCAAAAAGTGTCAGTTTAGTCACAAAGGCTGAAAGGTTCTAAGGTCTCCTAGCCCATCAGAAGGAATGTTGGGGGTCTGCCAGTTTGAGGATCACGGTTGCTGCCAAATTAACCTGGCAGCTGTTCTGAGAGAGTTCGGGCAGCTTCACATCTATGCAGAGGTTCATTTGTTTGGTGTTGATAGCCTGGCACCCCTGGAGCAATCCAGAAGACTGTTGTGACCTTTAGTGACACAGCAAGTGGCAATGTTTCAGGAATTTACTCAGTATATGAGTTCAGACGGAGGTTTGCCGAAGTTTCTAATAAGATATCAAATATTATAGTTGCTTATTTTTTTCAATCATACTCAATAGCCATGAATTATACTTATGACTGACATGTTGCACATCCCACATATGGTGTCTAATTAAAAGAGCAGCATTCTGACAGGCTCTTTTTCCCCTACATCTTCCTCTCTTCCTGCATCTGGCACTTTTATTGAAAGAGAAATTTGCAATATAAATGTTTTCTAATGTTAATTTCTTTAGAAGTGGAATAATAACATTATTGAGACTTGACACTGAGAAACTAGTTAATAAAATGAAATTAACGTTATATCTCTAATCACAACTCAAAGGACTGTTTCCATCTTAATAGACTGATCATTTCCACCTTGAAGGACTGACTCCTCCCCCATTTCAGAGTGATGGGCAAGTCATCAGGATTCTGCTTCCCAACACAAGCCCTCCTTCAGCTCCCCCGCTTTTTTTTTTTTTTTTTTTTTTTGAGATGGAGTCTGTCCAGGCTGGAGTGCAGTGATGTGATCTCAGCTCACTGCAACTTCTGCCTCCCGGGTTCAAGCAATTCTCCGGCCTCAGCCTCCTACGTATCTGGGATTACAGGTGCTACTTTTTTGTATTTTTAGTAGAGATGGAGTTTTGCCATGTTGGCCAGGCTGGTGTCGAACTCCTGGCCTCAGGTGATCCACCTGCCTCAGCCTCCCAATGTGCCTATGGTCTTTACCATGCCCTCAGCACTTCAGCACACTTCCAGCAGAAACTAATGTACAGTTGACTCTGCATTTGATGGTAGTTTTCTTTTTTAACGATGTATTAATTCATAGTGGAAACCTATTAGGTTATATAAGCCTACCCTGTACACATAGTCACCTAGCATATATCTCTACATGCCAATAACAAGTAATCAAGAAAGGCCAGAAAGACCTAACTTGACCATTTTACATGTGATGTTTCAAAAGCCAACTGGAAAATTGATTATGGGTTTTCTGATTCCATTGTTCCTTTTATTATACTATGCTTCCTTGGAATTGAAAAAAGAATGTCCCACCTTGTCACATTTGAATTCCCTTGGATTTTTTAACATTTAGTAGCATTTATGTTAAAATGTGTTTCACTTTAAATTTTTTTGCATGAGTGAGGAAAGCTATATATTTCTTCGCTTTCATTCATTCATTATTCATGAAATCAGAACACAAATAGACTGTCAGAATACAGCCAAGGGGCTGAGTGTAGAGTAAGAAGGTTGCTGTTACCATATAAAGTGCTATAAAAAGTCAAAACAATAATGGGGGTGTAGATACATAATTCTTCTTGAGAAAATGTGCCCCAAGTTTCACAAAGCATTCGTCATTATATTCATTTCTATTTTCAAAGCTCCAGGCATTGGAGTTTGGATTTATTCCTTCTTTGAATGGTCAAATTATACTGTGACTGCATGTATTGCACTGTATAATACAAATTGTTACTGAATTCCCATGAAATGCTTCTGTAAAATACTTTTGGTATTGCTGAACATTTTTCATCTGACTCAGAAAAGTATAAATTTATAGGCATTTTCTTAAGATAGCTACTTCAGGCTATAAAAAGTAGGTGCCCCAAGTAACTTGCCAAGTTTAGAAATGCAAGTAACTGAGAAGTAGCTTGGCAATCTGAAGGAGTTCACTCAAATTATTAAATAATTTGCATTCAAGTTGTTATATTTCTTGTTGAATTAGGATATGCTTACTTGCCAGGGTATTATTCCTATACATAGCTAGAGATAAGGTATTTTTAGCTCTGTCTTCTTCTTCAAAAAAAATAGCAGTTCTCATTTTTGTATTTCAGCATGTTTTACAGTATTCCTCCTGGATCAGGCATCAAGGAGATATACACAAAATGTAGACAATATGAGAGGACATGTTTGCTAATTATCTCTTCATATGGGAAAGTTCTCCCAACTGCATTAGGGATTTGGAGATGATATAACTGATAATTTATAAACCCAGTGTCTTTTGAAGCTGCTGGATTCCTTAGAGTATTACCAACCAACAAAATCCAGACAGTAATTTGAAAGTGGAATTTGAAATACCATCAGATAATGTGTGACCAGCTGGGCCCAGGAGACCTTCAGTGAATAGCATGGTAATTCATGGCACCTAACAGGAAACTCCAACTTTACCCATCTGTCACTCTTCAACCTCAGTTTGGCCAGCTGAGTCATGTACAGTACATCATCCTGCAAACAGACCAATCCAATCTTCCCTCTTTTAGGGCTCTTTCATCATTACTGAGTGAAAAAACTCACCCTGCCAATGGAATGATCATTATGAGCACGTTACTGTAGCTAGAACATGTCGCAGACTGTTCCGATGTTCTCCACAATATTAGATGTTTGATACCGTGAATACATGCACAGGAAAAAGAAACTGCTCGGCCGGGCGCGGTGGCTCACGCCTGTAATCCCAGCACTTTGGGAGGCCGAGGCAGGCGGATCACGAGGTGACGAGATCGAGACCATCCTGGCTAACACGGTGAAACCCCGTCTCTACTAAAAATACGAAAAAACTAGCCGGGCGTGGTGGCGGCGCCTGTAGTCCCAGCTACACGGGAGGCTGAGGCAGGAGAATGGCGTGAACCCAGGAGGCGGAGCTTGCAGTGAGCCGAGATCGCGCCACTGCACTCCAGCCTGGGAGACAGAGCGAGACTCCGTCTCAAGAAAAAAAAAAGAAAAGAAAAGAAATTGCTCACGTATAAAACCATCTGACTTGAAAACTACTGCTAACAAATGGACATGTGTGCATCCATTAGATAAAGTGTCCGAAAATCCAAGCACTATCCTCTAGATTTCACGAACCCTCTTTCCTGAAAATACATTTGTTTATGTAAGCCTGCTTACTTTCGTCTCTAATTCTTTTTATCACAAGTCACATTGACTATTTGAAAATCTTTGTGTTGGTTGTGTGACTAAATTTTGATTCATTGTATGCCTTAAGCCTTCAAATATTCATATATTTTCTTGACTACATGACTATTGAATAAATGCCATTGTCAAAAATCCTAAATATTCTTAAAATTTAAGAAATACTTACCACTATTTGGTAATTTAATAAAATGCATTTGTACTTCCCTTGATGACCATACAAAAACAGTATAAAAACTTGGTACATACTTCATCACTAACAAACCAGATTTGCTTCATTTGTCTTAGGAGACATACTGGCTCAGCAAATAGATGGTAGAGCCTTTGCAATGGGAAATTGAGTGTAACACACAGTGTAATCAACACTTAGGTTTTCTTGCTGTGTGGGTCTTAAGAATAATTTCATGCATTTTCTAGTTTTTAATATATATACACCTCTCCCATTTTGTTCTGAGTTTTTCATTTGAAATTTATTATTTACAATTTTCCAAAAGTCTTGAGTTCCAGTATTTTTTCCCTCTAAAATATTAAAACAGACTTCTAAATTCTAGGATTAAGGGATTGTTATCTTGAAGATAACATCAGTGTATCAGAATACTGTATATAGGAAGGAACCTGGGTCCACCTCCTCACACAGGTATAAATTTTAAATATTAAAGTCACCTGGTGGCCTTTGACAACTAAGATGATTGTAGCAGAAGGTACTGTCCTCTTGATTGGTAGCAAGATGATTGAAAGTCTCCCTAGGTATATTTCTATGTTTAGAAATATACAATTTCAGTAAGCCACTTTTCGATATTTTGTTCATAAACATGTGTTGATATATTTATAACTGCAAACATCCTACAAATGCCTATGCAATAAATATAAAAAGCAGCATTATTTGGAGCAAGACAAAATAAGTATTAGAATCCAGCCAGTTCAGGAAGCAACAGTAATCTAATATTTTCTTTCTGATGGCACTTTGTGTTGACATCACTTGTAAGACATAAGTACTAAATGGAAACCACTGTGATCAGACTCCATCCTCTGTGGCCTCCCCGAGTCCTCAGTTTGTATGTCCTGGAAACATAGTTTACACTGATGGCATGCAAGTCTCTCCTCCATTCAACAGCAGTTACTAAGCTCATAGCTGTAAATCAGAGTTTCTCCATGTCTGATCCATGCATGGAGTTTATGGAGCCCATGTCTTCTCTGACTTCTTTTCTCATTTATGTATCTATGACTTTCATTGATTTGTCAAGAACTATTGTTTTAATTAATGGTTTTCTTCTCAGAGTGCATGTAATGTCCTCACAAGAATAACAGTAGCTAATAATTATTAAGCATATTCTACTTGTCAGTATGCCTGTAAGACTTGAATTATTTTTCTTCACAATAATCAGATGCAGCAAATATTCACACCCATTTTACAAATGACAAAATCATGGTGAGATAGTCTAAGAAATTGTTGAAGCTCATACATCTCATTAGTGACAGAGCAAGAATTCAAACGTCAAAACGCCTATGCAAAGTCTATACTGTTAACCAGAAAGCTAAGTTTTCTGAAAATGTAGCTGGTTTTATCCTACAGAACATATTCTGCCTATGAGTTTCCATGTATCTTCTTAGTGTACACATCTTGCAACCAAGGTCTAGCTTATGAGTTATTTTGGCCATAGTTTAAAATTATATACCACATTTTTACTGAATGGGAATTTTAAATTTAGTAAATCTAGTCAAAAATTTCCAATTTTGTTTTCCTTTCAAGCCTATTTTACACAAAGTAGGACCTATCTAAAAACATTTTAACTTATAAAACAGAAGTTTACTTATTGAATAAGAGGAAAACATCTAATTACTCAGTGATGGCCAGGGTGCCACTTTTACTCTCAAATTCTGGCAAAATCTATGCTTAGTGGACACAATAAGTAGTATATGTTGAAGACATGATTGTGAGACCATTTAACAAATATTTCGACTCAAAACAAAAAAGTCTTGTACTAAGTACTGAGTAAGGGAAACAGAATTTAAAGTGGCCTTTCCTTGGCTCACCAATGGTTTTAGGATTTAGAGGAACAAGAAGAGTATAAATATGGAAAAGTAATATCGAAAGTCTTATAAGAAAACATAAATGAAAAGACTTAATTTAGCAGTGACTTTGATCTAATCATAACTAGAGGAATACAAGAAAGTTATCTTTCAGACCAAAAAGAAAGTACAAAATGGTTTCATATCCTCTCCTCTACAAAATTAGTCCAGACATAAAATCTCTGAAAGTGAAATTGACTTGAATTCAGCACCATGTCCAGTACAAATGGTAGTATGGTCTTCAGTAAGCCAGCAAGGTACCTAGGATTGTCTCTAGGGATGGAAATAATAATGCCTCTTCACTTACATATCATGAAGGTCATATGAAATTTTCTCTTTACACAATTCTAGAACACTTTAAAACTTTAGTGCACTTTTGTACACCATTTTAAAGTAACCTTACTCCCCAGCAAAGACATTTAAAAACTGATCACGCTTTTTGCCATGTTAAGAAAACAAGAGTTGTCAAGATACTTGAGTTTTAGTCCCAGTAACTTCAGAATCTAAGTTGTGACTTCAGCATGTCACTTAAGTTTTCCAGTTCACAAGCCGAACAAGTGAATTAGATAAGATGATCTTTAATACTCATTCCTTTTCTGTTAATTGAATACTGGGTAAGGAGAGGAGGAAATTTTCACTCACCAGAAATAATGTATTTGATAGTATTTATTTATTCAGTAACTATTTATTGACTGCTGACTCTTTGCTTGAACTTAGAGAAATGAACAAGAGAAATAAAGCCCAGACCCTGAGAGAACTTTCTGGAGGGGGAGACAGGCAACAAGCAAGTAAACAAATAGATAATTTCAGAAAATAGTAAGTACAATGAGCAAAACCAAGGCAGGGCAAGAGTTTTTTGGTTAGCAGATTCCTTTACCGTATTACTGGTAAAATTAAACATCCTTGGTATTTTGTAATTTTTTTCCCTTTCTTAAAATGTCTTTCCTTCTCACTAAACTCTTTCAACCTATGTGCTTAATTTCCTCCCCAAGTAATCCCCTTCTTAGTTTTCTCCGTGTCCACTGGCTTCTTCCTGCCGCAGACAGCCAGGCACACCTGTCTCTTACGCTATTTACTGCCACATCTGCCAGTCCCAGGTGGGCTCCGGTTGACACAATCCAGGTGCAAACGTGCAGTGCACACACTCTGCGGCTCTTACTTCTGCTCCATGGCTTTCCTGTTGACACCGGGGCTTAGAATTCCATGTGACCCAGATGGGTACTTATGCATGGACAACTAGAAAGTGCAGGGATGTTAACGAGCCATAGTATAAACCTTTCTCTAATGCGAGGTGGAAACCAGAGATTCAATATTGCTCTTCTTTTCTCCTCATATGGATTGGCTTGAGACCCAGTTTTGTGGCATTTTACAAGACAACTGTGCAAGACTGAGAATGTTTTGCTCAGAGAGGTGTATAAGCTTAATAATACATCATTATATTGGCTTTCCGTTTCTTGTCCCTTACCGCACCTTCCTGTTGTGATTGTCCTATGTAATAAAGTAGTACCACTTATGCCTTTGCTTCAGGCTTTGCATTTTCTAACTATTCATGCTTCCATGGAACCAGGAATGGCTTTAGACAACACACCCTCAGGACAGATTTTAGGAGTTGGATTGCTCCCCTATTTGACGGCAATGAGGATCTGATTTCTGGTTGTAAACACATGGTGATAACTCTACACATGTGGTAGCATCACAATTACCAACACTTCCTCTTGTGGTTAACTGAGATGTGGTGCAGGTGGAAGAAGAGATGTGTTGGGATCCTCAGTAGCCACCTAGATTTCCCTACCCAGACAGAGGATTCAGTGTTACACTCAGCATCTCCAGCCTCAAGAAAGAGGTGCAATGTTGGGGGTTTCTTTGAATTTTGGAAGCAACATGTATGATAATATTTCACAATAGTTTTTCAGTGCATTTATTGCTTTACTTAGAAGGTTGCCCGTTTTCAGTGGAGTCCAGAGTAAGAAAGGGCTCTTCAGCATGTGCTGGCTGTACTGCAAGCTTCCTGTCCCTGGAAGTCTGTGACACAGTAGAGATGACAGTGCTGCTGCTGTCTGAATGGTGAGTAGAGGTCTCCAGCAAGCCCCAGTAGGAATTCTGTAATGCAGACACCTAGAGATTTGGAAGGCATTCATGCCTTTTATGGAGAACTGTCCTCCATTGTCAAATTGCCTGTAGCATGATTCTGGTGCTAGTGGGGACTGATTATTGGACCATCGGGTACCAAGAGCCTATGTGACAGAAGCCACCCTTTGTAAGTTGGATAAACTGACCAAATCTTAAAATGAGGTGGACATAGCAGCAGTCCACCTTACAATGGAATATTCGGGATCGAGCCCTCACCAGTACCGATGACACAAGATATTATGAGGACAAGTGGCACAGACTTCCTTGTCACATGTCATTAATGTCCTGGCACTTTTCTTCTATCCATGCATATGGCCTCATGGAGGATTCCCTGTGAACTACTAAAGAAAAAGGAAGCCATCCAGGCATGGCTCACAGATAGTTAACAAGGTAGTCTACACTAGCCAAAAGTTGATTTCTGCCGTAACTCCACTCATGAATGTCCGAGAAGGACAACAGCAAAGAATAGTAGTCTTAGTGACCAGAGTTGTTTGCCTTGGGCTCTGCTTTCTGGGGCAACATTGGTTTGCTGTCTTCAAAGACCTGCTTATGTTCCCTCTCCCTTCTACTAGCTGCTACGTCTTGCATTGCAACTATCAGTACTTGCCTTAAACTTATGATCAGGGCTGCCAGAGATAGAATGATTATAAGTCACATTTTGGGTTCCAGTACTGTAGAGTATATGCATTTATGCAAAGGAAGTCTGGTTCAATGAAGTTCAAAGTCAGCTGAAAGACCAAAGAAAGGATGAAAGGGCAAAATGCAGCCTAGGAAGTGAGGGTCCAAGTAAGTTAGGTAAGTTGACTTTGGTGGAATAGATGGTGTTTATAGGATGATTCTGTACATAAATGCCTTAAAGGAACTTTATTTTTAGTCCTGAATGGCAGCACCCTCTCCCCACCACCATACCCCTCTCTGCACTCTGGGACCCTGAGCCATTACCCAGAACCATCAGCAGGGATCTCCCCAGGCTGGGCCTCTGCTCTGTGCCCCCTGTGATCTGTCTTAGCCGGGTTATTATTGTCTTTCACTTGTCATAAACCTACCTAAACGACAACGCACTGATCATTATTATTTAAAGCAGTGTTTTCATTGACAAAGAGGTCATAAGAGATGTTCAGGAAAAAAAATATTCACGGTCATATGAGTTTAGGAAATGCAATGTAACATGTCCCCCTTTTTTGAAAATTCATCAGGCACATTTACATATTAAAGGCCTTAGAAAGACAGTAAAAGGCAATCAAAAGCTACTTTTATCCTTATTTAATTCAGTGATTACCAAACGTATGAGTCTACATAATTCCATTTTATCTTTGTTTTTAATACCATCTCCACTCCTTTCCCCCTGCAAATGTTTCATCCCTGTTTCATCATTCAGGGAGAAAGAAAAGTCATCACAACTTTGAAGTATTCATGTGGTGCACTGGTGTTCAAAGAATTTTGGAGTTGAAAAGGACCTTAGATAATATCTAATCTAGTGGTCACAAACATTTTATCACCAAAAAACCATTTTACTTAAATCTCTCCACATATGTACAAGTTTTAAAAGACAAGTTCTACCACTTAGAAAATTATAATGTTCTCTCTCTTTATTTAAACCCTGCAAAGGGGTAGATAGCTGCCTTTCAAAGGCTTTGATTAATGTTGAGTTATCTATTTATTTTGGCAGTTTAATAATACTTTTCAGCAAAAAAAATCAAAGGACCTTGACATTTCAGTTGGCAAACTTTTAAGTTTTTTTTTTAATGACTTATTTCTATGATCTGATAAGGATAGGAGATCTATATTATGCCCATCCTCAACTATTTATTGATAAATATACCTTGGTTTCAAAAAGTTCAGCATCTTACTCTCTAGGCCCACTGCTGTTTGATAGAACTCAAGAGTTCCTAATTCTCTGATCAATATTCTTCCTACTGCCTTTGATGTTTCTTTAGAGCAGAAGTTGGCAAACTTTTTCTGCAAAGAGTCAGATAGTAAACATTTTAGTCTATGTGTGTCATAAAGTCCCTGTTGAAACTATTCGACTTTGTTATTGTAGTGCAGAAGCAGTGGTAGACAATATGTAACAAATGGGTATGACTGCGTTCTAATAAAACTTTATTTACAGAAACAGGCTGCAGGCTGTGAGCCATAGTTTGCCAGCTTTTCCTGTAGAGCACTTTGCTATACATTTGCCTGCTTCTAAGAATTATCTGGCCTATGAGGTAAAATATCGATTCTACTGTCTCTTTTCTGATTCTGATTGAGGATAAGGCCCATACATCTGTGTCCTTTTCAAATGCATCAGGTGATTTTTGAAGGAACAGGTTTGTCAAACATTGATTTGGGTATACTTATTCTTTTCTTTGTAATACTAGAAAACCACATGTATTTATTTCCAGATTTAAGTATTTAGTATTTTCCAATTTGTACCAGATCAAGTTTGAGTCAAAGTAACTGAATATTTGGCTTCAGTTTGGTTTAACAGATTAATTTGAATCAAATCATTGGCTTGTGGTTTAGTTTATGGTACTGGTTCTTGTATGAACTCTTAAATGATTTATTCCTGGTTCATTTGCGGTTCTTCAATGGGAATAGCTTGAAGAAGGATCCAGAATCATTCTCTAAAGGATTTGATGCCTGTTTAAGAAAATGTATGTTCATGTACACTGTATGTAATATACTTGGTTTTATATATACATACAGTATAACCTAACAAGAGAAATTATGGCTAGTTAGAAGTGGGGATTTATAAAGCAATTAAAAGTAATCAATATAACATGATGTTGTTCAGTTGAAAAAGTACACTTTTCTCATTTGATATTTATAATCGGGGAGGTAGGTCTTTTTTGTTTTACAGCTGAAGAAATTCAGGTTCAAATCACAAAGCTGATGGAATTGGGACAGAAACTGAAGACTTTAAATCTCAAATTCTGTGTTCTTTTTCCTGCTGTCTAGAAGATCCAAGTCAAAGAGGCGTCATAGCAGAAGTTAGGAAAAATAGATGAACCAAGGAAAAGCTTTTGATGAGTGTCCATCTCTCCAATGATCCCCAATCCAAACAGAATCCTAGACTCTTAGAGTTACTTCTCCTCTGTCTTCAAACAAAGCTTGAAAAAATATCTCTAAGTGTCCTCCGATCCTCTGCTCTCTTAGAGAAAACCCTTTACAGCCCTGAAGGACCCTTCTGCAGCTGAAAACATCCAAATCAAGAGTCCACACTTGATAAGGCCACGGAGGGATTCTGTAGGGAGGAGGACTTGGCCGATGAGGAAGGGAGGGCTCCTGAGGATTTGGCAGAGCTGGGTCCTCACCTGCCTTCTCTATAAAGTCTTTCCCAGTTTTCCTTTCCATAGCTTTCTGAAAACCTGGTCAACTCTTCTTTGAGTCCTTGTGCAGACTTTTCATGGTTCTTTTAATACTTTTCGTACACTGCCTTCTTGTAAGGTGTTACAGGATCCTAATGAATGCCTTCTGTATTGTTGTATTCCATACTAGTTAGGGCCTAACAAAAGCCCGGCATCGAATTGTGTAGAGGTGACTGATAAATACAAGAAGGAAAGAAGAAAGAGTGGGGAGGAAATAAGGGGAAGGAAAGACAGAAAGAAAAAGGAGAGAAAAATAAAACTTGAAAGTCAACAGAGCATGAGACATAGCATTACTAATTAGCTGAGGAATATAAAAATTAGTATCTCTACCCTATTATTTTCATATTTATTTCCTGTTCCAAAACTAAGCAAAAGTAGAATTATCTCCCCAAAGTCCCTTGTCCTCCTCTGATTGTTACAGCTGGATCATTGATGTATTAATTGACGATGAGGTCACTTGCCTGTTTCCCCAGGTAACCATGAGCACTTGAGCTAAGGCCCCTTTCTTAGATACCATTTTAACCAGTTCCCCTGACTCCAGCCTTTCTACTCAATTTGTTGCATCCACAAATGTCAGAGATTAACCTGCAGCACAGTTGTAGTAAACAGACAAAGGCTTGCGATGTCTCCACATGGCCCAGGATGGCCTGCATACTTTAGCTGACCTACTAGCCCTTTGCAGTTCACAATCATGTGCAAATATTGCCTCAATCTGGTATTCTTCCCTCTTTGTTAACTCTGTCTTTCAAAATACATTCTGAAAATACATCTCAAAGAGAATCTCACAGTCCTCAAAATCTCTGAAAATTTCCTGTTTCCCTGATATGTGGTATTCCTCTCATTCTTATTTCATGAGAGGTACAATTGTATTTTAAAAAAGTGCTTGCAAGCCTGAAAGATATACCCTTTGCAACATTCGGTTCTATGCCCTTAGGTAATTTGCTTAGCCATTTGGAGTCTGTGTTTCCAAATCTTCAGAAAACGTCTTAGTCCCTTTTTACATGCTGGCAACAAGTGAAAAACTACCCTGCTTGTAGCAGAAGCTTAAACTCCTGTGCTGAATGACGGAAGCAACAGCATCTAACCTCGGGGTCACAGAGAGACAGGACCAAGGAGAGTAAGGGACAGGGCAGTTGGATCCAGAGGGGCTTCTGTTTTTGTACGATCATGATCCCTTCTTTACTTGTTAGTATGACCAGCAAGACACTAAAAACTGTTTCCTTTTTCCAAGACCATATAAGGAAATAAAACTATTGAGCAATCTGATCTTTTTCAGAAAGCTTTTCATTAAATGATATGAGTGTTTATTGCTTAATAGTGGACTCTTCAATGCCAGCATACCCCAGTAACAAATTAGTGTAACAGTGTGCTCTTCCCCTTGCTTCAAAATGTGCTTTCTGATTACTGTCATAAAAAACAGGCCAGGCACAGTGACTCACACCTGTAATCCCAGCACTTTGGGAGGCTGAGGCGGGCGGGATTCACGAGATCAGGAGATCGAGACCATCCTGGCCAACGTGGTAAAACCTCGTCTCTACTAAAATACAAAAAATTAGCTGGGCATGGTGACACGTGCCTGTATTCCCAGCTACTCGGGAGGCTGAGGCAGGGGTATCGTTTGAACCTGGGAGGCAGAGGTTGCAGTGAGATCATGCTACTGCACTCCAGCCTGGTGACAGAGCAAGACTCCATCTGGAAAAAAAAACAAAACAAAAAAACTCAACCTAATGATAAAATAAATATGAAGTAGTGCTAATGCTGCTCCACAAAAAAATTCCACTTAATCATTGACTAAACTGATTACAAAAACATTTAATGGGAAAATTTAATCTGATTTATTTTTTATATTTGAACAATAGCAATAACACCTTATGCCAGTTGCTTACAAAACCTTAGCTAATTAATGTTATTGGAAAAATTGGATAAAAATTTAGACTCTGGAGCCACCCACGGACTTTTTAATTCATTAAATCTGGAACCGGGCCCAGGAATTTACATTTTTAAAGAAGCAGATGCTTAAACTATGACAATAATTTTAGCTTGTTTTCACTGTGGTTTCTTCCTGCACCTAATATCATCATTATTTGACTTATGAGTGAGATATCAGCTGCCCATACTAATTACATTGCTTGAGAATCTCTGCAATGAGAATGCTGCCTCAAAATTACTATGATTTTAGAATGTGGTCTCCTGACTTGAATTTTCAACTAGCTCCTTAGTGATAACACTGTCTAGTGATAGAGGATCTACACTTCCCAAACATCCAACTGCTACCACAGCCGTCTTGCTGTGCACAAGCAGCAGCATAGAAAACACAAAAAAGATTCTACAGAATAATTATCTGAGATGTGAAACTGCATGTTCTTTCCTCCTCTCTCTTCCAGCCACCTTCATTTAGACTGTTTTAAGCAAAGATGCCAGTGCATTTTTATTTTGTTAAGAGCATTTATAACCACTGGATTTGTTTTAATTTTAAAGAATTACAAATACAGAAAACTCGAAGAAATAGTAGTAGTAAAAACCCATTTACACCCGAACTCAGCAGTTAAAATTTATAATATTTACTTATTTCTCTTTCCTCTCCATGTCTCTGTCCACCTAACTGTACTTTTTTCTTTACTGGATCTTTAAAGTGAGTTGCAGACATGATGATACCTACCCTATATATTTCAGCATCTCTTCTAATTAAAAAACCTTTACTTACGTAAATGCAATACCATGATCACAACCAACATGTTTAATACTGATAAAAGAACACAGGCACATTCAATGTTTCCTTCTTCCACAACTGACCTAGAGTGATTTTTATTTTACTTTGTTTTATTTTTTTGCTCCAGGTTTCAGTCAGGAACCACTTGTTTGCTAGGCATGGTGGTGGTACATGCCTGTAGTCCCAGCTACGTTGGACGCTGAGGCCAGAAGTTCAGGGCCAACTTAGGCAACGTGGTATAATGAGACTTCATCTCTTAAAACAATCACTTAAACACTTATTGCATTTGGTTATCATATCTCTTTAGTCTCCTTTGATTTAATTTATCTAACTACCTTTTTTCATTTTTATTCTTTTTTTTATTTCAAAATATTGACATTCTGGAAGAGTTTAGAAACTTGTCTTGTATAATATCCTCCAACTTGAATTTGTTGTATTTTTTTTCCTCAAGTTAAACATCTTTCCAAGAATGTCTACATGTATCTATTTCTCACAGCCTGACATGAGAAGGTACACAATGTGGATTTGTCACCTTGTGGACAATGATAGTTTTAGTTACTTGGATATGGTAGATTTTGCCACATTTCCTTAATGTAAACATAACTTTCTTTTTGTAATATTTTGTTCGTCAGAAACCTAAACCCAATAGATCAAGTACCTATTAATGAACCTTGCACAGATCAAATAGCACATTGATTATTGCAAGATCGAGACTATCATTACTTTCCTATTTTTAGGTGGTCTTAGAAAAAAAGTACATACATGTTGAGGAAAAGCTCCTCTTTACATACTTTGTTTCCTGATCTTTGTATCAGTATGGCCCTATGGATTCTTTTTATATTCACTGTAGTAAACCATTACTATTCTTCTTTTGTTATTGCTGTTTTTATTGAAGTAGTTGTACATTCATATGAAGTTGTAGGAAATGAGAGAGCCCAACAGTAACATTTTGCAAAACTATAGTATAATATCCTCCTAAACAGGGTATTGACATTGATGCAATCCACTGGATCTGATTCAGATTTTCCTAGTTTTGCTTTTATTCGTTTGTGTGTATGTTCTATATATTTTTATCACCTGGTCCGTTTGTGTATAAACAACACAGCCAAGATACTGAACAGTCCAACTCCACAGGAAGTCCTTGTGTTGCCCTTTAGAACCACATTCACCTTCATGCCATCCCACCCCACCCCTAACCTTTGGCATATGTCTTCCATTTCTAACATTTGTGATTTTAAGTGTTACGTAAATTGACTCAGGTAGTATGTAACTTTTGGGAATTGGTTTTTTTCTCAGTGTGATTCCCTTCTGACAGATCCACGCAGGTATCAATAATTTATTCCATTTTATAGCTAAATATTCCATGCTGTGGTTACATCACAATGTATTTAATCATTTACCTATTGAAGGACATCTGGGGCCATTTGGGGGCCTTTAGAAATAACACTGCTATAGATATTCATGTGCAGGTTTTATGCAGACACGTTTTCATTTATCCAAGATAAATGCTCAAGGGGTTAATTGCTGATTCTTAAGGTAAAAGCTCATATAGTTTTAAGAAAGTGCTGAAATGTTTTCCAAAATGTATCATTTGACATTCCCACCAGATATCTATTAGTAGAGTCCAGTTTTCACAATCTTGCCAGCATTTAGTGTTGTCACCATTGTATTATTTTTGGAATCTGGATAGGTATGTAGTGACATTTAATTTTTGACTTAATTTATCTTTCCTTGATGATAAGTGGTTGAGCATATTTTCAAGTGCTTATTTGCCATCCATATATCCTCTTCATTCAAATGTCTGTTCATGTATTTTGCCCATTTTCTAGGTGGATATTGGTTTCACTTTTACTATTGATGTTGGAGAGTTATTTATAAATTCTAGATATTTGTTGTCAGATATGTGATTTGCAAATATTTTCCCCTAGTTTATAGCCTGTATTTTCTATTTTCATCCTTTTCACATAGGTTTTTACAGAGCAAAAGTTTTTAATTTGTATGAGGTCCAGTTCATTAGTTTTTCTTTTTATGAGTCATTCTTTTAATGCCAAATCTAAGAACTCGTTGCCTACTCTTAATTCCTAAAGGTTTTTCTTCCACTTTTAAATACATTTTACAGTTTTTCATTTTACTGTTAAGTTTATGATCCATTTTGAGTTTATTGCTGTGTAAGTTGTGAGGTTTATGTCAAGATTATCCTGCCTATGGATGTCCAATTGTACTAGTGCCATTTAATGAAAAGGTTACCATTCCTCCATTGAACTACTGTGACACATTTGTCAAAAATCATTAGGACATAATTGTGTGAGTCTATTCTGGGTTCTCTATTCTAATCATTAATCTGTGTATCTGTCCGCTGTCGAGACCACACCATTTTGATCACTGCAACTAAATTGTGAGCCTTTTTATTAGGTAGAGTGATTCCTCCCACTTTAGTACTCTTTGTCAAGATTGTTTTAGCTATTCAAGACCTGCTGATACTCATGCTAATTGCTGTGTCTTGAGTAATAAAGTATTTCTCTGATCCAGGAGTCTTGTCACCTGCCAGGATTTATGAAAGAGTAACAGGTGGACTTGTTAGCTTCTAAGTAAAGCAAATCTCAGATCCTTCACAATTTTTGCTGTATATTTCCTTTTCTTAGAAGATATTAAATGAATGCTTTGAAAGGACCAATATTAAAATAGATGTTTTAACTTTTTATTTAGAAAGAATTACACATTCATAGGGAAATTTCAAACATGGTAGAGAGAGCTCTTGTATGCCTTTGATGCTCAAAGATATGCAATCTTTGTGTTGTATATCAACCCCCAGTGGTTGCCTCTTACGTAAGTGTAGACCACCACCAAAACCAGGAATTTAATATGATACAATGTGTGTGTATAATCCCATGCCATTTATCATGTGTGTGGATCTGTGCAACCACTGCTGCAGTCTAGATACAGAACTGCCCCATCCCCACAGAGACTGGCTCATGCTACCCTGTGAGAGGTGCACGCACCACACTCCCCCCCAATCTTCCCAACTGCTGACAACGACTAACCTGTTTTCCATCTCTCTAATTTCATCATTAGGAATATTATATACATAGAATCATGTGTTTTTACTCAGCATAATTTTCTGAATATTCATCTATGTTCAATACAATACACACAGTGAATAAAACAAATAAAATGAAGTTGGGACCAATTGTATCAGACATAGCCATGATTTTAAGGGAGTAAGCTCATCTGTTAAAAAGATTTACACTTTGGCTTGCCAGGCAAAATACATGCTAGTGGGAATGTAAAATTGTAGACATAGTCTGAAAAACAGCTAGGCAGTTTCTTAATATTAAAAAAAATGCATAGTTACTATATAACCCAAAAATGACACACCTGAGCCTTTATCCCAGAAAAAAAAAAGGTCTACAAAAAAAAACCAAACCTGTAAATAATTATTCATAGTAGCTTTACTTGTAATATCCTAAAACTAAAACAAGTTGTTCCTCAGAAGGTGTGTAGTTAAACGAACTTCAAGGAGATAAACAAAGACAGTATTTCCTGAGTTTTTCCTTTTTAAATGTATTTCTATGATGTTTAGAGTTTAAAGACCCTTAATTCTTTTGTCGATTCTTCTGGAATGTTCCACTGCTGTCTTATTTTGTATTTTGTGATTGAGGAGTCTGATTTCAACCTTTTCTTCCATTGTAAGTGACTTAGTCTTTTTACCTGGGATCTGAAAGGAATATGTATTTATTATAGTATTTATTATATGTATTTATTCTCTGCAGTTTTACTAGAGTATATCTAGGAATTAATATTTTTTAAATTCCCCCAGTATATAATAGACCCCTTCCAAATGTAGATTCGAGTTCCTTAATTTTGAGCAAGTTTTCTTGGGTTATTGTTTTAAATATTAGTCTTGTTTTACAGTTTTGTTTTTTCTTCTTCCGGTGTTCCAATTATGCATATTTTAGTTACATTTTCTATTTGTATATCTGTATCTATATTTTTTTTTCATATCTTTTCTAAGTTTTTGACATTTTGACAGGTGTTTGCTTTCATTATGTCTGCAGTTGCTTGTTGGAGAGTATTTGATGCAGATATGAGTATGATGTCACAGTTTGCCTCTGATTTCTGGTTATTTTAGGGAAAAAATTGACCAGTTATTATGTATTCTCTTTTAAAACTTTCTTCTGTTAGTACTTTGATTTTTATTCATTTTTAAATACTGTGTTTTTCAAAATCTGAAAGGTCAGTTCAGGGATATAAAGTTTGAGTGGCTCCCTGGGTTTAATTCTTGAGGATTTCTTTCATGGCGCCCATTTGGTAAAGAAGCGCTGGTAGGTTAACTTCTGCTAATTTTAATTATCTTTACTTATTTAGAAACATTACTTTTCACCACTTGCTTCCTTCTTTTCCTTCACCACCAAACCTCTAAAGGATGCGCCCCTCTGCTCTAGAGACAGGGTGTTCATGATACTGGACCCCTTGGTCTGTGTACTTCCAAGACTCTCCCTTTTGATTCCCCAGTCAAGAAGGTTCTGTCCATCAAGTCTCAACAGTATTATCTATATTTTTTCTCAGAGTGGGCCCCTTCTATCTGGGAGTAAATTGATCAATGAACCACATTGCTAAGCATGCTCCTTCTCTCTCTCCTTTCTTAATATAGTCTATGTATCTATGTATGTATGTATCTATCTCTCTAGCTAGCTAGCTAGCTATCTAATCTATACATCCTATCATCTAGCTGTCTATCTCGTCTATCAATCCTATCTATCATCTACCTATCTAAATATCCATCCATTCTATCTCTCTCTTTCTCTCTATCGATCTATCCTGTCCATCTATCCTATCCATCTATCATCTATCCTACCTATCCTATGTATCTATCTCCTCTCTTCATTATATACTCCAAAGCTGGTCTTCTAGTTTCATTTTTTTCTAAAGTACTTGTGAAATGAAGTTTATATGTTTGTTATTTCTTGGTTATGCTAAAAATACAAATTACGGTGGTTTCACTCGCTCTTTTGGTTGAAGGGTATGATGTTGGAGGGTGTGTGGAGAAATAAGGCAGCCATCACTATCCTACAGGACTCTGGGAGTCCTATAGCTCACAGATTCTAAACTGCTAGTTCAAAGCACGTCACTTCTAGTAGTTGACTCCTCAAGTCCATGAATGTGCAAACAAACAGCCAAGAGATCTGAAAGTAAATGGATTTCATCAGGCTAAACAAGGTACTCAGTCCTTAAAGAGGAATCAGAGCTTGTGTTGTAAGCATGTATGATGTACTGTGCCCTGGTTTCTTGAACACTCCACTCCCCACTCTGCCCAAGCACTCCCCAACTCCCTGGACTCCCCATGAACTTTTGAGCAGAATGTAGGAGTAGGAGAAATGAAAACCACTAGTGAGTCTTCTGGTGATCTGGAAATTTATATCTCCTACTTAAAGGCTTTTCTGAAAATGAAAATCCCATAGATCAACTCCATTCCATCAGGCTGGGGCAGAGGACAGAAGTGGTGATGTAGCAAATTGGATGAGAAGCAGAGAAATGCTTTTCTCTGCCCGCAGGCATGGAAATGTTAAATAGGACCCTGCTAGTGAAGGCTGCAGTTTTAGCTGCCCAGGGAGAGCCAGAATGAATGTATCTTTATCCATTTGTTTACATACTGCTTTATTTTAGGACAGGATTACAGTGACTAGAAGCCTATCAAATACTTGTTTAGCTATCATATAATCATCATGAAGCCTGGCATGTCCTTGCTTCTCCTTTTCTCATTGAAAAATACTTTCAAATTTTACCTTTTGTTTTTTATGTTACGCACCTACAGAGTGAAACTGCAGCCACATTCATGTCTTCATTAATATTTTAGCTCCCTATAGTTATTTACTATAATTGTTGAAGTGACTATTAAAAAGAAATCAATTCAAAATGTTATTGTGCTGAATTTCAGAATATTATTGGTAAGTTGGGTACAAACCAAGGTTACAGTGTATTTGTCTGAACAAAAGCAAAACAAAACAAAAGCCCATTTTCTAATCTGTATACCAAACTCCTGAGTCACGAGTTTACCTGTATAACAAATGTCACATTGTATTTTAGCTTTAGGTATCCACGAACCTAAAAATAAAAGTTAAAATATTTTTTAAAGCCCATTTTCTCTTTTCCATTGAAAATGATGTATTCACCATCCTATTACTGAGAGTTTATGTAAATGACCTTTACTGGGAATTTTAAAATCATAATCAAATGGCTTATTAGTATCTCTAGCATAAGGACTAGGAATTAGAGGACATGGCGATGTGAAAGGAAGTGTACTAAATATCCTCTGTCAATTGATAGGTAGAACATCACTGCCCTAGACTCAGCAGTTCTGAGCACTCCAGTTTGCTTTGGCTAAGTGCCAATGCATGTTCTGCTTATGCCTAGGTGGAATTTGTAGAAAATAATCAGAACGGCCCTCTGTTCCCATCAGCAATGAAATAGCTGTTCATGCAATTGGGAACAGTAGTAAATTCTTTTTTATTTCCTAGCTCCTATGCAGAAGGTCAAATCCCTGGCCATTTTCAGATGTACATTACGTTCAACATCTATAAATTAAGAGCAAGAACATGAGCTGTATCTTACACTAAAAAAAGAGACATGTTTTCTACTATGAAGCACGTAATCCCACTAGATATATTATTAGAGCATAGCATCCAGACGGCATATTCTTGCGTCCTGATCATTTTGTAGCAAAGAAGTGTTCTTGACTTCTCTTACCATCCACACAGCTTCCCATTGGAGGAATCTGTGGATATGTCCATTCCCAAGCACACACACAAACCTGAGGCAGGAAAGGGATGCTAGTATTTTTTCCAACACCTATCACGAATCAAATTTAAAAGGCTCATCTAATTACAGAAAAAGAAGAAGGCTATAATCTATTCATTTTTTTTTAAATGGTTACAATAAAGGTTTTCTCAAAGCCATTTATTCTACAATGAAAGCTTCCTTTCTCAAAGAAATAATTTATGTCCATGTAAACCAAGTCTCCTTGTCAGAGATCTAAAAAATGACAACCTTCATTGCACGGACTAGACTTCCACGAATCCATGCTAATGATGAAAACAAGGATATTTTAGTTTGGGACAGATCCTAGGGTTGCCTCCCTTTCACTGCCAGGGTTTTGCCTGCTTCTTTTAGGATGAATGAACGTTAAGTTATCAGCTTCCACAGATATTCCTAGAATTCATATTACTATGAAGAACTTTTTCTGCATACTCCTTTTTAAAGATAGTGGCATCCTAACAGACTTTATAATTGGAAAACACAAAATAAAATCAACTAAAAATGGATTTGAATTAATGAAATTAGTAAAGGGCCTGACATATGATCAATGCATGGAAATTAAGGACAAAGAAACATTGCATATTTAGAAAAGGCAATAGAAACATTTTTAATGACAAAATTCTAAGATGTTAATAGTAAAATATTTGAGAAATGTGCAAGACCTGAAAACCAAATATATAAACCTTTATGAAATATAAAAGATGTCATATCTTACAATCTCAATAATTATGCAATCTCTTATGCAATAATCTTATGCAATTGCAATAATTATGATTTTTTAAAAATAAAACTTGACCCACTGATCCTAAAATACAACTCTTACGGGACCCCCTCCCTCTACAGAGTCCTTTACATAGAGCTTAGACAGCCAAAAATCACCAGAGTCACTTTCCTTTCCAAGGAAAGGAGCCTTGTCACCCAATGGGATTAACACTTTCTGCCTACTATCTATTGTTCTTAGGCCAGTATGATAGGTGGCATGTCTAACAAGAATTTGTGAAAATGTTACAATTTTCTATAAAATTATCATTTTTAAAAAAAAAAAGGTTGGTTGATTTTATGTATTTGTAAAGAGGGTACAAGGGAATACTGCTGCTTTGTGGGTTGAAGACTTTATAAAGTAATCTTAAGTGAGAGTTTCAGTCTCAGAGCTAGGAGAAGTCATCCGGGGGTTCTAGATGCCTCCTGCCCTGAGTCAGGCATAAGGTTCTGTCCTAGAGGATCTGCTACAGAGAGTGATCAAAGCTCTAGCCATCTTCCCTATCACATATGAGCCATGCCAGGCATGGGGTCTTAAAAAGGAAAGAATATGCAGGAAATGCCTAGATATTGCTTGGCATACTTTCATAAGAAATAAAACTGAAACTTTTTCTACAAGTTTAATTTAGTTGGTTTTCTAACTTTTCAGAGCTATTTTGGTTCAAATGGATCAAAAACTATCATATCCAATGAAGGGAGGTGGCCTTTGCTGCTCAACGGGTGTAAAGTTTCGGTTATGCCAGAAGAATAAATTCTAGAGATCTTCTGTACAATTTTGTGCTTACCTTGAACAATACTGCGTCATACACTTCAAACTCTGATCTCATTTCCAGTGTTCTTACCACAGTTAAAAATATATATCCAAGACAAGAAAACATTTGTCTTCCAACTCCTTCATTTTTTTTCATGCTGCTATTACTGCTTCTAATTTCCAAACACCCATACTTTTTCTTCGACTGTTCTTTTTGGTGTCATAGCCATATTTTATTCATTGCAGCGTCTAAATGCCCTTCATCAAGGCAGTGGTTAAAATTTAAGAACAACCTTGATATGGAATATGCTGCAGCCATACATTCATACATAAACATTTTAAAAAGCAGTCTTAGACTCTGTGTGGAGAGATGTAGAAAGTGTATTGTTGGTAAGCAAAAGGATCCTCTCTCCCACTTTCCAGAGGAAATAGAAGTCACCATCATCGCATACTTCCCAGTATGAAGTATACAGACATCTGTGCCCGTCCTCTCCACTTGAGCCTCCTGTAATAACAAGAGAACCATAATAACGTCAATAGCTCCACCTATAGTTTTGATCATACCACCTCCTTGAAGCACAAATAATCTTCTCTGCCTTTTATTCCATCCATAATCCAATGGCTCCCTCAAGACTAGGTCCTTCCCATATTTTAGATATAGTCCAATTTCTGCACTTTTTTCCAAAACTTGTCCCTGCTTTCCGTTAAAATATCCTTTATATCTTCTCACCTTCACAGCTGGACTTTTTGGCTCCTCCTTAGGGAACCCAATCCCTGCCCTGCATTGCATCATCAGCCCCCCACTCCTTTTTATTTTATTTATTTTTTTAAGACAGAGTCTTGCCTTATCGCCCAGGCTGGAGTGCAGTGGCGCGATATTGGCTTGCTACAACCTCTGCCTCCCGGGTTCAAGTGAATCTCCTGCCTCAGCCTCTGGAATAGCTGGATTACAGGCATGCAGCACCACACCCAGCTAACTTTTATATTTTGAGTGGAGATGGGGTTTCACCATGTTGGCCAAGCTGATCTCAAACTCCTGACCTCAAGTGATCCGCCCACCTCGGCCTCCCAATGTGCTGTGATTACAGGCGTGAGCCACTGCGCCCGGCCCCATCACCTCCTTTAATCTCTTTTCTGCACTATCTCATTGCAAAGCAGGCTAATAAACATCTCTCTGACCTTCATTGGTTAAGTGATACTAATATTTTAAGTCATTATTCAGAATCCTTTTGATACAAACTTTAAAAAGGAAACTAATTTAAGTTAGCCTTAAAAGTGAATTGATTTGATAACCAAAAGAGCAATGGGAGAATGGCCTTTGGTCAGCTAGTGTCCTTGTGGTTCTCTCTGCTTTAACCTTGCTGTGTGCTGGCTTCTCTTCTGACAGCAGTGGCTCCCATAGGCATTTACACACAGCTTGTGGAAAACTAAGGGTGTTGTTCTTTCATTACCAAGGAGCAGTTGTGTGAGTAATTTTGCTTTCAAGTGAATCCATGAAACAGAGAGGATTAGGATGACAAGGGAATTATTAAATAACTTTCAGAGGAGTTGTTTTTTATACAAGACACTAAAAATAATATAAGAAGTACCTATTTATTGAAATCTAGAATCAACCATTTTTAATTTTGCTCACATTCATTTTAACTCTTGGTTTTAAAAGATGAATATTCCATACGAATGTGAGATGTTGCCTCGCACAGGCTCCCTTCTTTTTACAAAGAGTGTGATGGGAAAATCCCAGGACTGTACAGAATAACATCCCTCAAAAACTGGGAAGGAATTGAGAGACTGAAGAATGGCTTGGGCAATTGCAGCTTGCGGAGTAGATGAGTTTATTAGGATTCACAAACAGGACATTGTTGGGCAGCATCAGGACACTTCTACAGATCCACCCGCCACATGCCTCTAAGCTGCTTTAAGCTGATGTTGTGTCTCTTCGCCTGCTGCATGTGATGAGACTGTTTTCCTTCGTGTGTTCCCAGATACACTCTAGGATGTTTGGGTTCTCAGGGACACCTGCTCCTCCGCTGAGCACCATGGCCTTGGCTCATTTCCCAGCTTTTAGGGTTCAAGCAGCGGACACACACCCTTAAGTAACCAGGTGGGAGAAACATCACCCTACAAAGAAAAGTATTTTTACTACCTAGTCAAGGTTGAAGAAAGCATAGAGATTATTCTAGCTGCAAGAAATTAAAAATAAATTTAGAATAGTAAGGATAAACAACTATCTGACAGTCTATGTTATTTTCGGACCTACATATATTCCCTAAGGGGGTGAGGTCTGTGTGTGTGTGTGTGTGTGTGTGTGTGTGTGTGTGTGTATATATATATATATATATTTTAGTTTTTTTTAGACGGAGTCTCACTCTGTCGCCCAGGCTGGAGTGCAGTGGCGCAATCTCGGCTCACTGCAAGCTCCGCCTCCTGTGTTCACGCCTTTCTCCTGCCTCAGCCTCCTGAGTAGCTGGGACTACAGGCACCTGCCACAACGCCCAACTAATTTTTTATATTTTTTAGTAGAGACGGGGTTTCACTGTGTTAGCCAGGATGGTCTCGATCTCCTGACCTTGTGATCTGCCCATTTTGGCCTCCTAAAGTGCTGGGATTACAGGCATGAGCCACCGTGCCTGGCTGATGCCTGTATTTTTAAAGATTCACAATGGAATTCTACTTCTGGCTATGGGGACTCACTTTTATCACACCAACACTGCTGTTAAAAACATGTATAAATAATTGATATTTTTCAAAATCATCTATTTGAAGGTATCTAAGAAACATCAAAGCAACTGGATTTAGAGAAGTCAATATTCAACATAGAAGGCCAACATGTTTAGGTGAGTCTAGTCTTTAAGACCATCTACACCTTGAAGCGTTTGCCAATTTGTAAGTAACATAGGCTGCAAGCCCACGCAGAAAGAAGAGGCTATGGCAGATAGCTGAGAAGAGTTTTAGGCAGTCTTATGAGACTGAGACTGGGACAAACAAACAAACAAAAAAACAGATTTTAGCTAACTTCTGAGGCAGCCAGGACTTGAAGAGCTGAGGTCCTGGAGAGAAGGAAGCACAGAGAAGTGAGCCTGACATTTGACTGTGCTGCTTTCTAACGTACTTGCCCATCTGGTAGGTAATCAGGAAGGGGCTGAGAAGCCACGCTGAAGGTGGTGGCTAAGAGAACTTCCAATAGACTCATGATATTGGTAGTCAACTTGGGATTTCAGGATCCACCAAGGAAGAGGGATGTCTGTAAACATCCCACATTTCTGGTGGGATTCTGAAGGGCTACACCCCAGAAATGAAGACAAACTGAGCAAAAACTAGTTCTTACAAAAACTGAAACTCAGATTTGAATCAGCCGAGTCCCAGACTGGATCAAACTGATGTCTCTAACCACGTGCAGTAAAGCCAATTGATAAAGACAACATCATCATTCAGATCTTTGTCATCTGGACAGAGATAAACAGCATTGAGATCCTCACATTATCCCTATAATGTTTCAAACATACATCCCAGCGTTCAATTAAATATCGCCAATCATTCCAAGAGAAGAAAAACTGATTAATAGAAACAGGGCCACAGATTATCCAATAGGAGAGTCAAAATAGCTGTGATTAACATGCTCAAAATGTGAATGACAAGATGGAAAACTTCAACAGAGAATTGAAACCTCTAAAAAATGAATCAAACAAAAAATCTGCAATCCTACAAATGAAAGTAAAATGTAACGAAGATTTGATATTGATTAAAAACAGCTGAGGAGTGTGTTAGTAAACAGAAATGGGTCACTAGAAATATATAGACTAAACACAGAAGAGCAAATATATATATATAAATAAATGATGGATAAGATGCAGTGAAAAAGTCTAACATATTTGTAATTGGAGTTCCAGAAGTTGAAGAGAAAAAGATTGTGTAAAGGAAATATTTGAATGGAAATTGGCAGAGAATTTTTCCAATATGACAAAAGACATATCAAGAGACAAATCCGGGTTGCTGTGTACTTGAACAGGGATACACACACACACACACACACACACACAGTAAACTTCTCTGTGGCAGGAAATTTGACATTGACATTGAGTCGGCATGAAGTTAGGGCTCTGGACTTGAATTTTTTGCATAAAATCTGGCTCTTCTCTTCTTTAAAAAAGAAATAGCAAAATTTGACTCACCCTCAGAAAGTAATGAGAAAGGCTGACACATCTCTCTCAGAATTAAAATGGTGAATTGTCCTCTAAATGAAGGCTTGCCCCTCTTATGAATATCGTATCCCAATATAAACTACTTGCATAATAAAAGAATTCCAAGCTAATATTAAACTCAAACTTGTTTAGAATTGCTGACTGCTGTAGCGCTTTGATGGAGGAAAAGATTAAACTGTTTTGTTGAGAGCCTTTAAATAATTCTAGGCTCACTAGACACAGTGGTGCACGCCTGTAATCCCGGTACTTTGGGAGGTGGAGACGGGTGGATCACGAGTCCAGGAGTTCAAGACCAGTCTGAGCAACATGGCAAAGCCCCATCTCTACAAAAGATACAGAAAATTAGCTGGGTGTGGTGGTGTGCACCTGTAGTCTCAGCTACTCTGGAGGCTGAGGCAGGAGGATAGCCCGAGACTGGGAGGGTTGAGGCTACAGTGAGCCATGACTGCACCACTGCACGCCAGCCTGGACAACAGAGTGAGACCCTGTCCCAAAACAAAACAAAACAAAAAGAATTCCAGGTTTACAAGATTTCTACAGAAGAGAAAAACCTTCTGAAGATGAGCTGACTTTAATAAAATAGCACCAACCACATCAATACCTCACAGAGGGAAATTCACCAGGTGCAAAACAAAAGCAAATTAGCATCCTAAGAACTGCAAATAATGGGAGAAGTTTTACAAAATAGAAAACAATTTTATTTAAAATAAATAAATACAAGAAAAAATAGACATTATATTGGAAGGGCATAATATAAAAGACAGAATATATGTAAAAGAAACCAGTAGAACTTTGAGATATTTTGAAATGCCATTGAAATGGAAAGGATTAAATAAAATTAGTCTATCCGAGAGGATTCTAGTTACTTTGAAGATGAATCTGAATAAATCATCAAGAATGCAGCACAAAGGCCGGGCACGGTGACTCACGCCTGTAATCCCAGCACGTTGGGAGGTTGAGGTGGGTGGATCGCCCAAGCTCAGGAGTTTGAGACCACCCTGGGCAACATGGTGAAACCCTGTCTCTACTAGAAATACAAAAATTAGCCGGTGTGGAGGCGGGTGCCTGTAATCCCAGCTACTCAGGATGCTGAAGCAGGAGAATTGCCTGAACCCGGGAGGTGGAGGTGGCAGTGAGCAGAGATCACACCACTGCACTCCAGCCTGGGTGACAGAGCGAGACTCCTTCCTCCAACCCCTCAAAAAAAGAAAGAAGAAAAAGAACAAAGCACAAAATATGAAGTTATAAAAACCTTAATCTAAAATATGAAAAATGAAATATGACGTATGATAAAAATAAGATACGAAACAATGAGAATGTCCACCATATGCCCAACATATGTCTGACAGGATTTGCAATGAAAGAAACAATGGTGAATAGGAAAGAGGCAAAATTCAAAATGGTAATCGCTGAAAAAAAATTCCAGAATTGAATAAAGACTTGTGTTGAGAGTTACATCAAGTCAACAAGTAGACACATAATGGTGAATATGTAAAATTAAATATAAAACAAAAAATCTTAAAAGCACCCCCAGAGAAAAATCAGACCGCTGTTCAAATGGAATGACAGAATGAATAACAGAATGAATAGATGACTCATTGTTAGCAACAATAAGAAAATACCCTAAAAAAATGTTATAATGCTGGAGAAAAGCAACAGTCAAGATAAATTAACATTGAATAGTAAGGGTAGCAAGGAAGATATTTTCAGAAATATAAAAGCAGAGGAAATTGATTAACCTAGATCATTACAGAAAGGAGCACTAAAAATATATTCTTTAGGAAGAGGAAAGTAAAAACAAAGGAGGAAGATGCAAATCACAATGATGAGACAATATCACAAAGTGGTTTAGAGTGTAGGTGTTCTAGTCAGCTGTGCTGTATGACGAAGAGAAAATTACTCCACACCTCTCTTTGCCTCCATTTCTATATATGTTCTGTGGAAATATAAATAATAGTAGCACTTACATCATAGGTTTGTCACTGGCACAGAGTATAAGTTCAATAAATGTTGATTAAAAATAAGTCAACAATTTGCTCAATTTAAAATAATACTGATGTAACAGTGATACGGTAAAAAGAGGAAATTTGATTAAAGCATTCTAAGATCATTGTATTTTTTCTTATACATGAAAAAGGGAGAAAATAAAGACAATGCAATTGATAATTGCAGAAGAGTGAGTGTGGGCTCCAGACCACCAGCAACAGTATACCTGGGAGCTTGTTAGAGTGCAACTTCTCAGGTTGCACCCCAGATCTTCTGAATCAGAAATTCAGGGTTGGAGTCCAAGAATCCACTTTAACAACCCTCCAGGTGTTTCTAATGCATAATAAAGCCTGAGGTGCTCTGTTAGAGAAGATAGGAAAGGAGGACAGATAAAAAGAAAATTCGAGCAGGCGCAGTGGCTCATGCCTGTAATCCCAGCACTTTGGGAGGCCGAGGCGGGCAGATCACGAGGTCAGGAGATCGAGACCATCCTGGCTAACACGGTGAAACTCCGTCTCTACTAAAAATACAAAAAATTAGCCTGGCGTGGTGGTGGTGGGCACCTGTAGTCCCAGCTACTCGGGAGGCTGAGGCAGGAGAATGGCGGGAACCCGGGAGGCGGAGCTTGCAGTGAGCCGAGATCGCGCCACTGCACCCCAGCCTGGACGACAGAGCGAGACTCCATCTCAAAGAAAAAAAAAAAGAAAAGGAAAAAAAAGAAAATTCATGGCAAGCAGAAAACACAAACTGAAATGATCGATAACAATCCAAGTAAATGCGAATACATACGTTTTTCTTAGATATCTACAATTGAAAACCTAGTTATATACTTTCTACAAGATAAATGCACATAAAATAGAGGATCCACAGTGATAGAAAGTAAAAGGATGGGAAGGATGAGTGCGATGTGTTGGGTTGGGTTATTGTTTCTCACGCTTGCCTGCCTTTCTCTGTTAGAATATTAAACCTCCCTTTCCATTAACTTGCATCTGTCAGTGGAACCTGGAACAGTGACAAGTGCCACATCAGAATTTTAACTGCATGACATGGCTCTGCCTTTGCTTTTATCCCCTTTGCCCTAACACTGGGATAGAAGCTACCGCTTCAGCCTGGTCCCAGAATGAGAGAACCTGGGCAGAGTTGAAGCTGACTGACATCCAACAAGGTCAGGAGTAAGAAATAAGCATTTTGTTATGGGAATCCTCTGAGATTGCAGGGCGATTTCTTACCACAGCATAATCTAAGTAAAAGTTGATTGATGCAGAAAAATGTAACAGGCAACAGCTAACCAAAGAAAATTGATGTAATGAGATTTTTGATGTTAAATCATGTATTGGAAACAGAGGCTAATAATTCTTCACTCTTACACACCTAACAAAATAGTCTCAAAATGAAAATTAAGTGCCGATAACTTTTACAAGGGGAAAACTGGCCCAACACATGAAGGAAATAGTAAATCCATGAACTTGATAGATTTTCACCTGTTTCATAAATTCTGGAATTAGGTCTGCATTCTACCAGACCTAAGATACGAATTAACTGGACCCTTTTGGTTGGTTGGTTGGTGTGTAGGTGAGTGGGTGGTTTTGTTTGGTTGGTTGGTTGATTGGTTTGGGGTGGGTTTTTGTTGTTGTTTTTGTTCGTTTTTGAGAGGGGTCTCCCTCTATTGCCCAGGTTGGAATGCAGTGGCACGATCATGGCTCACTGTAGCCACCATCTTCTGGGCTCAAGCGATCCTCCTACCCTAGCCTCCCGAGGAGCTGGGACTAGAGGCACCACCCATGCCCAACTGATTTTTTAATTCTTCATTTGTTGAGACGGGGTTTTGCTCTATTGGCCAGGCTGGTTTTACACTCCTGGCCTCATGAGATCCTCCCACCTCTGACTCTCAGAGTGCTGGGATTACAAGCGTGAGCCACCACGCCTGGCCTGGAATCTTTTACTAAGGTTAAGAGCATAAGGTGGGGCTGGATTGCTGGGTTTGGCTCCTGAATCTTCGCATGCACTTTAAATTCTTTGGTCTTGGTGATATCATCTGCAAAACTGTGAAATTAATAGTGTTGATTTCATGGGGCTGTTGGGAGTCTTATGTAAGTTCATATATGTAATGTAAATTTCTTAGACTAGTACCTGGCACACAGTAAATATTTTTAAAATAAGTATGGTTGTAATATTTAGTACGTTGACAATAATTACTCTACTATTACTATTGCTATTATTATACAAGCTTATTCCATTTGAAAGCAGCATGGGAAAGACATGAAAGCCAAGAGCTGGCTTTTATTCACTCATTGTCATGATCAGAAATAAGGAGTTCTCTCTCTGCTTCCTTAGTTCTGCTACTTATACCTGCCAGTAGCAGCTCGCTGTATTGCTCTATTTCGTAAATGGAAATGCATCTTTTTCTGCCGTCTTTTTCTCAGTATTCCAGAATACAGCACGAGCTAATATAGAGACTCAAAATGCAAAATATATTTTTGCATATATAACTCTCTTTTTTCAACGAGGAAAAAGATTAATTGGTAGCTGGTTTTCCAATAATTCATTCCTCTCAATATTCCTGGCTGCAGCTTAGCCCAGCTGTAAAGGTAAGCCTGCACATAATAATTAAACACAGTCCCTTCTCAGCCTGTAGATGGTCAAGACTAGCCCTTAAGAGTTACAACACGATTTTTTTGATCTAGTTCCCTTAAGAAGGTTATTTTTTCTACTTCGAATATTTGAAAACACATTAAAATCAAATACAGGCAAATCGAAAACTTCCTTAACACCCTGCAATCACATAGTAGAGCAGTGTAAACATTTGATCATTACATCTGACTTTGCTGCCACTGAATCTTTCAGGTGACACGGGCTTCTGGGCACCCTGAGCTCTGCGTGTTCTCTGCTGCTCCCGCATTTAACCTTCATGGTCAAAGGACGCTGTCCTGGCTCTCTGGCCTGTTCAGAAGAAACGAGCAGCATTCTGGCCTTTCCTGTTACATAAAATGATTTCAGAAGTCACTGCTGTGCCCGTCTACGTATACCTCCAAACGGTTCAAACTATTGAAACAATAGTGTCCATTAGAAAAAGATAAAGTGACAAAGAAAGCAGTAACAAGGCTACATGCTGTGGTTTTGCAAAACTGAAAAGATATCCAAATATAATATGTGTTTCTGCACCATCTATTTCATTCTGTTTGTATTTAGGAATTAATCCCCTGAAAAACTGAACATTGCTCACATTTGCCAGCTGAATCCGGTTAATTACACAGGCTGAGATAAAGTCAAGGGCACTAGGGGCACGAGCAAACAGGTCGTTAAATGCGGTAACTGGAGTGGAGGACCAGGACGGAGAGAAGCCACATGGACCAGTGTTTTCCAGCCCTAATTTGTTTTGGAATGTCTTAGAAAGTGGCTAAAAAGCACTTTAATCTGAGTGTGCCTGTAATTATTTGCTAGGACAGTGTCACTCTGAACATTGAATAAATGCCAGATTTTATATATTATTAGATGGCCGTCTGAAATCATGGTGTTTCACGATGAGAAGAAAATCACAAACCTGGTCACTCTATTGATGCAAATATTTGGCGGCGTCTTCCTGGCTTTACGATACGAGGAGGGACTTCTGCACCCTCTGTCTCAGTTTCAACATCTGGTCTCTTTGGAAGCAGCTTCCATGCATGACATCAACAAACAGGGCCCCGACTTTCTTCCTGAAGGCCACTTTTCAAACTAGTTTCTGTACGTCTGAAACAAGCCCTCTGCGTTGCGATGTGCATAGATTGTTCATAACTCAGAACATCGACTTTAATCAGTTGCTAAATGTGTTACCTTTTGAAGAAAAGTAGGATGCAAGTGTCTCTTTGTATATTCAAATAAAAGCTAATGAATGAAAAATTTCCAATAACTCATGAATTTCAACTCTAAAATACAAGTCTCAATGAGGCTAACCACTTTCTCTCATTGTTTCTTTTATCATGCTATGCGCCCGTGCAGGATACTGACTTTTTTTTCAGATTGGTCTTCACACAGTCACTAAAATAATTTCATTTTTCTACCTGAAATGACAGAGTTAGCAGATTAACATTTTATAAGGGATACTTCCATAACCAAAACTGGATAGATTTTGGAGTTTTCACACTGACCTCAAGGAGCAATACATTCCTTTTCCTATTTCTTTTGAAGACATATGACATCTATACCTGACTTTTTCTTGGGATGGAGTCTCGCTCTGTCACCAGCCTGGAGTGCAGTGGCATGATCTCAACTCACTGCAACCTCCACCTCTCCCAGGTTCAAGCAATTCTCCTGCCTCAGCCTCCTAAGTAGCTGGGACTACAGGTGCCTGCAATGACACCCGGCTAATTTTTGTATTTTTAGTAGAGATGGGGTTTCACTAGGTTGGCCAGTCTGTTCTCAAACTCCTGACCTCATGATCTGCCCACCTCGGCCTCCCAAAGTGCTAGGATTACAGGCTTGAGCCACCACGCCTGGCCTATACCTGGCATTTCTTATGCTTCGATTACAAATTCAACTGAGGAGACAGCAGATGCTGAAAGTCTGAAGAAGTAGGAGTGACACCTCAAAACTCAGCAAATTATATCCTGTTTTAGTTCATTCAGGCTGCTATAACAAAAATACCATACTCTTCGTGCTTATAAACAACAGAAATATATGTCTCCCAGTCCTGGAGGCTAGGATGTCCAAGATCAAGGCATCAGCACCTGCAGCGTCCGTTGACAACCTGCTTCTTGGTTCATAAGTGACTGTCTTTTTTCTGTGTCCTCACATGCTGCAAAGGGCAAGGGAGGGATCTCCAGGTCTTTTATAAAGACACTAATCCCATTCCTGCTGGCAGAGCCCTCATGACCTAATGACATCCCAACAGACCCACATCTTAATAGCATCGCCTTGGGAGTTAGGTTTCCACATATGAATTCTAGGAGGACACAAACATTCAGTTTATAGCATGTGCATAAGCACTTAATTAAGGAGCAAAAAGAAGAGACTATGGGCATCTCCTAGACAGGAAATTGAAATTCAGAAAGCATAAGCAACTCAGTCAGGTGTGAGACATGGTGGAGCCTCCTTCCTATTATACTCTGTAGGAACGATTTAACATTCCTTTTTGTGTAATTGTTGGGATAGCAGCTCTGAACGTTAGATCCTTCTTATCAGATAAGATAAAAATGTAACATGATTCAATCTGGTCAATTTTGTTCTTTCTACCTACAATAATTCTTCATTAAAATATAGTTTTAATTGACTGAATTCTTTACATTGAATAAAAACACAGTTGCAATGTGAAGGAAAAGTAGAAAGCTTATGTAATGTATGTAATGTGGACTGTCACCAGCCCCCCTTAACTGTAAAGACATGCTACAGATGTTTCCTTGTCTGAGTTGGAGCACCGAACCGTACCCAGGTGTGTGCACTCTGAAAAGCTGTACTTCTGGGCTAGCACAGAAACGAACAGTAGTCAGAAGGGGTGACTAACCTATTTCTCACCTTGGTTCTTCTGAGTAAACTCAGAATTTAATCTCACCATCAATATGTTGATGCAGATCTCGGCTCACCGCAACCTCCCCCTGCCGGGTTCAAGTGATTCTCCCGCCTTAGCCTCCTGAGTAGCTGGGATTACAGGCACCTGCCACCACACCCAGCTAATTTCTGCATTTTTAGCAGAAATCGGGTTTTGCCGTGTTAGCCAGGCTGGTCTCAAACTCCTGACCTCAGGTGATCTGCCTGCCCTGGCCTCCCACAGCGCTGGGATTACAGGCATGAGTCATCACACCCGGCCTCCAGAAGCTACTCTTTATAGTCTATCTCTTGTGTGTTGTTCCTCCTGTGGTTCTGTTTTGAGACTTTCACATTTTAATCAGGATGTGTACTTATCATAGCTACTTTTGGAAGGCTTGCTGCTGATGTCATTTATTACTCCCTTTGCCTCAATTTTTAATAAAGAAAGCTCTTTGAAAATGTTTTTTCTCTGACTCTATGTTCTCAGGAGCTTAATACTACTTGCTGCAAATCCTGGGTTCTTTCCCTTTTGTTCACTTTGGACTTTTGTCTAAAGACCTCTGTTAGTAGATGAATATTGCCTTTAAACAAATAAAAATATTTGAACAGTTTTACATTGATCTATTTTAATGAGCCAAAGCAAATTTTGCATGTGTGCAGTAATATATTTCCAATGAGACTTTTAAAGTCAGTTTTAAAATCTGCACTTTAGAAAAAAAATCAACTCATCTATAAAGGAGCAAAATGGAAATGATTTGAAGATTGATTTCTTGTGCCATGCCAATGCAGCACTGTCCCATTGCCAACTCCACAATGATGTTTAGCTTTACTAAACTTCCTCCTGTAAAACTGATCTTCAAGCCAAGTTAAATTTGTTTCCTTCATAGAAATAGTTACTAGGGACAAATGACTTTAAGCAATAGCATGGATCCAGCCTTCAAGGTGACATGTGTTCACCTTAGCTCCAAAACCAATTAAGTAAACCAAAGGATCCTTTTTTTGAACTATCCTAAGTCATTCCAGAATTATTTGTTTTATCTCATGGAAAATGTTTTGAATCTCAAGTCCCTTAAAACATAGTGCAGTTATTAACAAAGTCAAGGAGTTAAAAGACAGTCTGCCTGCAGAATCTGCTGAACAATGTGTCAACCTTAGGGACATAGTTAAGAACTGGAATGGATCTGGCTAATTCCTTTGTCCCAGGGAAATTCCTAAAACACACTGTACTTTGAAGCAATTTTCCAGGCACCCCTCCTCTTTGCAAGTTCTGCATTGCTTCAGGGTCCTGACTTGTAAGGTTTAAGATCTTCTAAAAAGGGATTAGAAATCGGAGGATGAAGGGTGAGAGAAGGAGAGAATACTAGGCTTAATACCTGGATGGTGAAATAATCTGTACAACAAACCCCCATGACAGCTATGTAATAAACCTGCACATGTACCCATGAACTTAAAAGTAGGAAAAAAAAGAGAAATCACAAGTCAGTTGACCACAGAAACTCCCTTCAGCCTAAACTCTGTATGATTATGATCATACAGACACATTGGAGAACACTGTTAATTGGAAAAAAGTTAAGAATTGTGGAGATGTATGGTTCTAAGAAGAATCGGGGAATTTTGTTATCCTTTCCTGCCACCCTAGGCACAGCACTGTTTGGCATTAACTACAGTGGAGCTTTTAATAAAATTGAATATTGAACAATATTTTGGAACCAACTGAAGGCAACCAATGAAGGCAACAAGCCTATCCACAAATCTAATTTTAGATACCGTGTGACTCTGGTGGTTCTCTTTAGAATGTTTGTGGAATGTTAATCCAGTCCATCATTGATGGACATTTGGGTTGGTTCCAAGTCTTTGCTATGGTGAATAGTGCTGCAATAAACATACATGTGCCTGTGTCTTTATAGCAGCATGATTTATAATCCTTTGTACAGTGATGGGATGGCTGGGTCAAATGGTATTTCTAGTTCTAGATCCTTGAGGAACCACCACACTGTCTTCCACAATGGTTGAACTAGTTTACAGTCCCATCAACAGTGTAAAAGTGTTCCTATTTCTCCACATCCTCTCCAGCACCTGTTATTTCCTGACTTTTTAATGATTGCCATTCTAACTGGTGTGAGATGGTATCTCATTGTGGTTTTGATTTGCATTTCTCTGATGGCCAGTGATGATGAGCATTTTTTCATGTGTCTGTTGGCTGCATAAATGTCTTCTTTTGAGAAGTGTCTGTTCATATCTTTTGCCCACTTTTTGATGGGGTTGATTTTTTCTTGTAAATTTGTTTGAGTTATTTGCAGATTCTGGATATTAGCCCTTTGTCAGATGAGTAGACTGCAAAAATTTTCTCCCATTCTATAGGTTGCCTGTTCACTCTAATGGTAGTTTGTTTTGCTGTGCAGAAGCTCTTTAGTTTAATTAGATCCCATTTGTCAATTTTGGCTTTTGTTGCCATTGCTTTTGGTGTTTTAGACATGAAGTCCTTGCCCATGCCTATGTCCTGAATGGTATTGCCTAGGGTTTCTTCTAGGGTTTATGGTTTTAGGTTTAACATTTAAGTCTTTAATCCATCTTGAATTAATTTCTGTATAAGGTGTAAGGAAGGGATCCAGTTTCAGCTTTCTACATATGGCTAGCCAGTTTTCCCAGCACCATTTATTAAATAGGGAATCCTTTCCCCATTTCTTGTTTTTGTCAGGTTTGTCAAAGATGTTGCAGATGTGTGGTATTATTTCTGAGGGCTCTGTTCTGTTCCATTGATCTATAAGAAAATGTGGCACGTATACACCATGGAATACTATGCAGCCGTAAAAAAGGATGAGTTCATGTCCTTTGTAGGAACATGGAAGAAGCTGGAAACAAGGACAAAAAACGAAACACTGCATGTTCTCACTCATAGGTGGGAAATGAACAATGAGAACACTTGGACATAGGAAGGGGAACATCACACACCAGGGCCTGTCGTGGGGTGGGGGGAGGGGGGAGGGATAGCATTACGAGAGATACCTAATGTAAATGACAAGTTAATGGGTGCAGCACACCAACATGGCACACGTATACGTATGTAACAAACCTGCACGTTGTGCACATGTACCCTAGAACTTAAAGTTTAATAGTAATAAAAGAAAAAAAAATCAGAATTGCATTTTTTAGAAAATTGCCAAGTGAACTGTATGCACATTCAAAAAACAAAAAAAGAATATTTGTGAATGTGTGGCTATTTAGTGCCTAGTGCCTATTGTTCTCAAGTGGTAGTTTTAGAGGGCTCCAAACACAAGAGGACAAATCCCATTCAACAATGTTATAAAGTTTAATAAAATTTCTCTGATTCATAATAAATAGAAATATACTCCTAATTTATCTCATTTCATAAGCCATTAATTTTTTTAAGGGTGACTAGTCAACAAATACATTTTTAAATAAAATGCTGTGTGATGTTTGGATTGGGGTACAAAGCTAATATCAAAACGCAGGTTGAAATTTTAAATGTACTAATGCATTAAAAGGTTGTGTTAATTAATTTCAGAATCTAATGTTTGAAATTCTTGTAGTTTTAAACTGAAAAAGTAATCAGTTTATTTTCGTGCTTCTGTATGTTGTTTTGATACAAATTTCATCATTACTCAGAAGTCATTTTTCAGACCTATTAGTGCTTTTCCACAAATATATATGATCTTTATTTCCAATGAATGGAAAATTAATCTGAACATAATATTTATTATAGGTTCTCATTTGATACTGGCTTTTAAAAAGCCATCTTTATAAGCTGTACAATATTTCATATAACTAGAACATGTAAATCTTAATGATCATCTTTATGCAAATTATCAGAATAATTATACTTTTTATGCTCCTCAATAATTATTTGTATTTCAACATCAGTGGTCCTTGTGCTTTCTTCTTTTATGGATGTGTGACTAGAAGGAAAAAAAGAATTCCTAGTTGTGTAATGGTCTAAACCACTAGCGGCGATCTTGTTGGAAATAAACAAAGATACTCATCATACTCCTCCCATGTACTAACTGCAAGCAATATCACCCTGTAGGCACTCAGGGCTTCTCAGACTGTGTGCACTTAAAGGGAAACATATGGAAAATATTTCACTTACTTTTCACTCACTCAACAAATACTCTGACTACCCACAATGTGCCAGGCACCTGCATCCAAAGAGGAGAAAATGCCATCTTGCCACGTGCCCAAAAGCAGCAGCTCTAAATCCCGCTGAACAAGAAACTGTGCAAAGGATCCCACCAAGCATGCTTCTGGCTCACTGAACATCATTGTTTTCTTCCTAAAAACAAGATGTGGCCGGGCGCAATGGCTCATGCCTATAATCCCAGCTCATCCCTATAATCCCAGCCAAGGTGGGTGGATCACGAGGTCAGGAGTTTGAGACCAGCCTGACCAATATTGTGAAACCCCTGTCTCTACTATAAATACAAAAAAAATTAGCCGGGCATGGTGGCACACGCCTGTAGTCCCAGATACTCCAGAGGCTGAGACAGAAGAATCGCTTGAACCCGGGAGGTGGAGGTTGCAGTGAGCCGAGATCGTGCCACTACATTCCAGCCTGGGCGACAGAACAAGAACTCAGTCTCAAAAAAAGAAAAGAAAAAAAATGCACGCACTCCTCCCCAAAAGACACTAACTCAATGTCTCATCTAGTCATGACTCCAGGATTCTGGACAATGCAAAGTTGTCCCTACGGCCAGTCCAGATGTGACTCTTTATGAGCTAGAAACCTATAACCCAATGCACACTTGTGAAATGAGATGGGATCAACAGTTTCAGAACCTCCTTGCCATGTGGAATGAGGTATTTGATTATTTGTACCTAATTATAAGTACCTAATTATTTGATTAGGTAGTAATTTTGCACTCTGGGAGGGGGTCACCAGTCCATTGTTATCGGAATTGATGTCATTTTCTGGAAGTTTTCCAATTTTCCGTTGTCTGCCTTAAGTCGACCTCTAAAGCGAGCATAGGAGTATACATCTTCTTCAGGAGCTAAGAAATTTCTTCAGATGCTTTCTGCCCTAGAAGCTCAAGAATGATATATAAGCTCCAAAAGTGATTGACTGTTTTAGAGAAGTTTTGGATTTCTTTGGCAGTATAACTCTTTAAAACTTTGCAGTTTTGTCATCTATTCGATTTTACTTGGTTCCATGGGCCAGTAGTTACACCCACAGTTTTGTTTGATTTTTTTTTTTTTTCCTAGAAATACTTCTCTTCAATCCTAAGCCTCCTGCTGTTTCTCTCTCAGACCTTATGCGCCCTCAGGTTTTGGTGGGAGAACCACCCCTTTGCTCTCTTTTCCCTGAACCATTTCTCTATTAAGCAAGCCTATTGGGCTTCACCTTTGGGTAGACCTTTACTCTGAGATGCTTTCAACCATTCACAGGCTTTAAGAAAGGGCATGTCGCTCAAAGGCTTATCATTTTTATTGTATTGGTATTGACTTGGAGTTGAGAAGCAGTTGCCTTTTTCAACCTTGAAAAGCACCAAGTTTTAAATACACTCTATTTCCTTTTGATCCTGTGTGCAAACTGACCAATTCTTTTTCTTAATACCCTGCCAAATACAGCCTATGGCAACTAACATATGCTGATAAATTTGCTAATATTCTATCTTCCAACTCCTTTTCCTAGGGTGGATATTTTCTAATCCATTCCCCAAGTTACTACAAGTGGTGTTTTAGCCAAATATTTCCCTACTGCATGCCATGGATCAGCCTCTATCCAATGCCCAGTTCATTTCCTTTCCCTTGCTGACTGAGCACCAAGACAGTGACACATGGCATCACCCTTCTCTGACTTGTCTTTTTTTATCTTTTTAAAAATTAGTCAGGAAATGTTAGGCATGCAACTATAACAAACAATCCCAAAATTTCAGTGTCTTAACCCAACAAAACTTTTTTTTCCCTCAATTACCCAGTGAGTCTACAGAATGGCTCTGTCAATCATTGACATCAGATATTCAGGCTGATGCAGGCACCATGTTGCTATTTGCTATTATATTGGCCCATTTATGGTGTTTTCCACATAGTGGGACTCAAAAACATGTTCATTGAATGGAATGGATGATGTGAGATGAAAGAATGGAAGAAGTTAGATGACATGTACCAAAAAAGACCCCAAGGTTTGTTACATGGATTGAATAAGTAATAACTGCCCACTGACAACCCTGGGTCACCTTTGGCAAAAGTTGCCTGCAGGCTGCCATCAGCAGGGATTCACAGGCTGTGTACTCAGCATGAGGCCACTCAAGGAGGCTTTCCTCTGCAGTAATGAGGAAATAGCTTCTTTTTAAGGAAATAAGTCTGCCCAGCTGCAGGCTCCACCTCTGTCAGTAGGAGCCACCAGGGACCCTGTGCTCCCAGAAGGACCCCTCATCCCAACCTCCCCTTAGTTCTCAGTCTTGTCAGCATGGCATCAGCATGGGGCTGTCAGAATTAATCTCAACGTGCCCTTTATCTCTGTCCATGTCAGCTACATGCTCTTTCTCCTGCGTCTTTCATCTCTAGAATCTAATATATTGGGCTTTATAACGATCTTTCCAACTCCTTCTCCCACCCCTGCGCACATCCTGATATTCTTTTTATGCTACTAGAACTCAGCATCAAGCAGAATTCTTGATGTCCCTTCCCTCTGCAGCTATTGTGCCAGATATTTTTCTTGACCAAAAAAAAAATTACAAAATAAATAACTTCTAGATTGAGTTGTCTACATTTAACTGTCTGCACTGACTCCAACTTCTGTTTCTCTTCTCTCCTGTTTTCTCTTGCACCTATTCAAGCTGTCTTTTGTCTTTCCAACAAAGACAATAAGAGAGCTAATGCTACCTTAAGAAAAAGGTAACAAAAACTTTCTAACAAAACTTTCCTTATTAAGGTAGCTAATGCTCTCCAGGTTAATGATCAACTTTTGGACCTCATTTCACTTGAGCTTTGCTAGCATGAAAAAGTCGGCTACTCCCCCTCCTTGAAACATTTTTTGTTCTTGGCTTTCAGCATATTGCACGTTTTTCTGGTTTCTTCTTCCTTAAATGTCTGTTACATCTTAGTTGCCTTCCCTCTCTGTTTCCCAAATAACGAATTGTGGGAGTATCTCAGGTCTTAGCCCTTAAATGTCTTCTTTTCTACCTACTCAGACTTCTTGGTGATCTCATTTGGTTCCATGACTTTAAATGGAATCAATATGCTGTTGACTCCCACATTTATAAGTCCGATCTGAATTTCTCAGTGTCTCAGGAGATATTGAACTGCCTCTTCATCCATCCACTTCAATAATTAATAAGAATCTAAGAATTATTCTTAAAACTGAGCTCTTGTTATTTTCCTCTAAATCTGCTTTTCTCATCATCTTCATCTCACCACGTGATAAATCCATTTTTCCAGTTGTAAAGGCTAAAAATTTTGTATTCATCTTTAATTTCTCTTTCCCTCATACCTTCTTTGCAAATCTTATAGGCTTTCCTGAATATATCCTAAATGTGAATGATTCTCCTCACCACCATTCCCCACTCCACTGCTATATTGATCCTAGTTACCATTCCTCTTCTCCTGGTATCCATTTCCCACTGCTTCTCCTCAACCCTTTTTACTTCTTGTTTAGTGACAACTTTATTTTCGTATTTTACTCAATGTCTCTTAGTGTTCATTTGACTATTCTACCTTACGTACCTTGTACTTTATTTTTCATTCCTAGGTTTGTCTTTTTCCACTTTTTCTAATTCATGCCATTCTTTTCATTTTTCTTACAGTTTTTGTTCATTTCCATTCTTAGTTTATGAATTTTTGATTCAAGTTTATATTTTACACCCTCAATGATTGAGCACATTCAACTATTTTTGGAGTGTACTCATAGTTTTCTTCTGCTTTATGTTACTTTTGGGGATTGAGGTGTGGTAGGAGTTTATTTCCTTAACTTATTTGAATTTGTGTGAATTGTCTGGTCTTGAATTTCTGCAGTTGTTCTCTATGGATTTTATTTTCTTTGCTGATTTTTGTGATGTTGGATGATGTATAAGAGTCCTAGTTTGTTGTTTGCCTGGATTTGATCATTCCACAATGTATGTGACTCAAAGCATCATGTTGTACGTGATAAACACATAAAATGTATATCTCAATCTCTACGAAATTAAATATTTGAACAAAAAAGGTTAAAACACAGCATCTGCCTACTCCATAGTTAACAGAGTTTGTAATTAAAAGTATTTAGTCAATGAAAAAAGTCCTAGTTTCATACTGCCCTTTTCTGTCATTTTAATAAGGCCCAGGGAATGTGGTGGGGTTTTGTTTGCTTGCCTTTTGTGATAGAGATTGTCTGTTCCCTGATACTGTGGCACCATTTTACTTACAGGACCCTAAACCTTCTTTTTTTTTCTCTCTCTCTCTACCGCCCAATTGCTAAAGGGTGTTTCTTCCTCTCTCTTTGCTTTTTTTCTTTAACTTTTATTTTAGGTTCGGGGGAGTACATGTGCAGGTTACATGGGTAAATTGCAGATTATTTTGTCACCCAGATAATGAGCAAAGTACCTGACAGGTGATTTTTTGATCCTTTCCCTCCCCTCCCACTCTCCACCCTCAAGTAGGGCCTGGCATCTGTTGTTCCCTCCTTAGCGTCCATGTGTACACTTCATGTTCAGCTCCCACTTAAAAGTGAGAACATGCAATATTTGGTTATCTGTTTCTGCATTAATATTAATTCTAATAGGATATTAGCCTCCAGCTGCATCCATGCTGCTACAAAGGACATTATTTTGTTCTTTTTATGGCTGCATAGTATTTCATGATGTAAGCTATACAACTGGAAGACTTGCTCCTCTAAACCCAATGTGTTTTTTTAAATCACAGGCTTGGCCTTTTATAACACCCGTCCTTTATACTCAATGTCCTTCGAAATCTCTTCCTTCATACATTTTCAGTACTTTCAGGTTACTGGTGAATCTAATCTTTCTGGTGGTTGCTCCAACTCTCCCTCAGTCCCTTCCCGCACCCTCCCTCTGACCCTCCTGCACTTCTTCTCAGTTGGCTTTTAGCAGATCAGCATTATCTGCCTTGAGATTTTTTTTCCCCCTTCATGTTAATCACCAGGAAATTCCTATTTAATTTCTTAAGCTTCAAGTATATTTAATCACACTATATTCCTTATATATATTTCTAATTGTTTTCATAGATCACATCCCATTAATCTGCATGCTTGGAAGCTTTCCTATTAGAATGGAATAAAATATTTGGCCTTTATATTTGTTTTGGTGTTTTATTACTGACATAACAAATTGCCACACACAGCAGCAGAAAGCACCATCACAAATTTTATTATCTTATAGTTCTGAAGGACAGAAGTCCAGCACTCGTCCTCCTCAGAAGAAAATCAAGTTAATTTTTTTCAACTTATTTATTTATTCATGTATTTATTTATTGTTATCAACTTGATTTTCCTTCCTTTCAGGAAGCTCTGGGATAAATACACTTTCAGATTTGTTGGTGTCATTTGGCCAAATTCAGTTCCATGTTCAATAGGGACTAATGTCAAAATGTTTTTCCAACAAGTTTGGCTGTGTATAGAGAAACAGTTTTAGAGCTCTGTATGATTTCAGACTTCCGGTTTAGATACCCATTTCCTGCACACAGCTCTTCCTGTCTCTCTCTCAACTGCCAACCACCTCAGGGGAGTTGCACAGAAAGCAATTGCCTTTGGGATCTTAGGAAAGTATGACTAAGATAAAGGGTCTTGATAGCACCTCTTCCTCAAAAAGTTGTCTGCTTGATTATTACATTCTTGGGAAACGTAAAAAACTTGCGCATCAAATTTTTTTTTTTTTTTTTTGAGATGGAGTCTCACTGTCACCAGGCTGGCGTGCAGTGATGTGATCTTGGCTCACTGCAACCTCCACCTCCCAGGTTCAAGGGATTCTCTTGCCTCAGCCTCCCAAGTAGCTGGGATTATAGGTGCATGGCACCATGCCCAGTTAATTTTTGTATTTTTAGTAGAGACAGGATTTCACCATGTTGGCTAGGATGGTCTCAATCTCTTGACCTCATGATCCTCCCACCTTGGCCTCCCAAAGTGCTGGAATTACAGGCATGAGCTACCACGCCCGGCCTCTGCATCACATTTTCTATTGGTATCTATTAAAAATTTACCCCAATGCTGGCTTTCCATCACAGAAATGCATTCGTCCTCAAGGTGAGCTTCCAAGTTGGTGGAAAGGATCCTTTTTAAGCTCGTAATTAAAAAAAAAATCCAGTTCCCATCTTTGCCCCCCACCTCCACACACACACCCCACCATTCTTTTCAGATCATTTACTGGTGTCCATTTCTGTTCTTTGTTTTCTCTGAATTGTTGTAAGCTCTTGTGTCATTTACTAACCTCCATGTTAAAGAATTTTACAATGAATTCTCATCAGGCAAAAAAGCAGCACATTTGATTGTTCTGTCAATTGCTGCTATTTGTCATTTGTTACTTTGGAAAATAGGTAGGGGCGATTTTCTCTTTAGCCATGTTTGAAAGCCTAACCTCACTCCTTCAATTCATAAAAGTAGCAGAATAAGGTTTTTTCTATTGAGTTCAGAAAGTTGATATATCAAACTGATATTAAATCAAGGAAAACAAGTTATGATTATCGGCATCAAAGATGCAGTTAGGTGGTAACACATTTCCTTGGCTCTAAATTGACCTTTTCTAAGATTCCACTGTCACATCTATATAAAAAATACAAATTTAATCAAGTGCTGATCACAAATAAAACTTAAAGTTTATGCAAAAGCTTCAGGTTGCATAAATATTTCTAATGAGGTTGAAAGAAAAAATAGCCAATAAAATAAACCATTTTTGAATAATATTTTATCATTACCTAAGTTCAATAGAGAACCATGTCAGGTAGTGCTCTGTTTCTCTTTCTAAAGATGTATTTTATCTAGCTAAGCAAGACTTATAAACTCCACTTAAATGGAGGCAATAGAGACCTCAAAATATCCTCCAAGAGACTACTCACCAAATTATTTGCATTTGGCTTTAGAATTTGCTTTGAATTTCTGGGAATAAATTGCAAATTATATATACTTAATTGTTCCATATTTATGTATTGGTTTCCATATCCAGGTGCGGTTCTAGGGTAAAGGGTGACTAGATCAAGTATGTTTCCTGCACTCCAATTTCTTAAAGTTGACTAGGAAAGGCAGAACAACAGCTCACTGATACTTAGGGGCATCTGCAGCGGTACCACCCTGAATGCACCTAATCTCATCTGATACTCAGGGGCTATGATAAAATTCTGTATAGTGTCAGGAAATGTAGAGGAAAGGTGTCACATCCAAACATGGGTCTGAAGAGCTAAACTAAGAAGGCCATATTTGAACCACATTTTAAAGGACTGTTAGATATCAGTAAACTTTGTGGAAGGGAGCAAATAAGGGGCACTTCACTAAAAGGAAATAAATGCACTTCCTACTTAGAAAACTAATCGTTCCCCCATCTCTACACTGGTCAGCTCTACAAATCTGACTTCAACAGAAAAAGCTTGTTCCTGTAGGCTAACCAGAGATCCATGCTTTTGATCCTTGCTGAAGCAAGTGTTTAGGTGGTTTTGTTTGTTTTGTTTTGATGGAGTTTCGCTCTTGTTGCCCAGGAGAGAGTGCAATGGCGCGATCTCGGCTCACCACAACCTCCACCTCCTGGGTTCAAGCGATTCTCCTGCCTCACGCCTGTAGCTGGGATTACAGGCGCGCACCACACGCGGCTAATTTTATATTTTTAGTAGAGATGGGTTTCGCCATGTTGGCCGGGCTGGTCTCAAACTCCTGATCTCAAGTGATCCGCCCGCCTCGGCCTCCCAAAATGCTGGGATTATAGGCATGAGCCACCATGCCCGGCGGTGTTTAGGTTTTAACTGGTTTCTTGTCTTCCTACTATTAAAAAAAGAAAGGGGGGGCGTGGGGAAGCAAAAGTCCATAGAACATCAGCAAGGCCAGCTAAGTAGAAAGTCACGCCAGTTTAAGAATGAAAGCATCGCCAAAATGTCTTATGTTTTAATAGTTCCAAAAATTTTAAATGACAATAAGGGAGAGTGTTATATTCTCCAAGCAAAATGCTCTAAGGGAAACATTTTTCTTCACTTTATGGCAAAGCATGTATTTAAGATGTTAATAAATATGAAAACAACCTTTATCATCAAATCATAGCAAATCTGCACAGAACATAATTAGATAGAAGAATTTGTGCTTATGCTGAAGACAAAACAGGATTATTTTGTCTACATTTTCCAAAGATTATTAATAAAAGCTAACTCCAGTGGGAACTAGATACAATGATTTATTATTCTAACACAAAAAAGTCTTACTTGCATCTTCGAATAAAATAACATGAAAGTGATGCAGTGCTATTTTTAATTCTGCTGTGTAATTTTGAGCTGATGGCATGTTTTCTGTATATATATGATGAAAACTTTTTCACTCTGTTGTCAAATACAGCTCATTTTGGATCATTTAACTTTAATGTCATTATGTTAAGGACTAAATTTAGTGAAAGCAATAAAGCTTGAATCTAATTATTTAGTCAATAGGCATTTATTAAAGGCCTTCTATTTAAATACCTCTTTTCTGATTCCTTTGAATCAGAATTAAAAATAGCACTGCATCATGTCAATACATGTCACTTACAATACATGTCACTGTATTGTAAGACACCATACTTTCCCCAGAATTCTGTGGAGAAATGGCAAGACGCTGAAACACAGGGAGGAGCCAGTCTGACTGAATTGGTTTTGGACTCCCATCATTTTCTCATCAATCAACCCATTTGTCACATAATTCACCGTTTAATTTAATCTCTAGTCTCCATTTGTCTTAGAATTCCCAAATGCCTTTCAATTTTCCTTTTGGAAATTACCAAATTTATTCATTTAACTAATCCTCTACATAATGAAAACATTATGTGTTTCTAGTCCAGAGAAAAAGTTATTTACTCAATTAAAAATTTGAACATAGCTGCAAGCTATCTGAAAAAGGCGTCTTAATGAAAAAGCACTTCATCATGAAGAGAAAAATAGAAAACTTTATAGAACACTTTAATGTCTTTATTCTCCCATAATGAAATTTAATTAGTTACACATTATGCGTAGACTAAAAAGTTTGAAAGATAAAGCAAATTACAAAAGGCACTCAGTCTATGGGAAAATAAACATTTTAAAATGCAGTGGGTGGGTTCAGATTATTACATTTGTATTGAATCTCAGTTCTGTAAAAAAATATAAAAATGAAAGGTGAAAGATAATTTAGGGAAAAACACCAATTAAATAGTGATAAAAAATTAACATGCAATAAAAGATTAAAAGACTTCAATACATAGAGCTTGCCTAAGAAAGAATTAAAAAGCACAGTTGTAATATTTGAAAGGTGGTGACTATCAAAAACAGATTTATAAAACCAAAGCTTTGTCTAAAAGTCAACGAAATTCAGCTTATCTGCAGCAAAACTGTTAGTTCCAAGTATACAGAGTACAAAGGTTAATATTTATGAGTGAAGTTTTAGGCCTGATCTAATTGAGCCAAATACTAGAAAATCATGAAGAGAATGAACTAATACCATTTCTCACATTTTTCTACATGAACTCAGAGCTGTCCCCAGCTGTTACGGGATGTCACTCTTGCTACCCTGCAAATGTCTTTCCCTCTCTGCCTCAGGCAACTTCCTCACTCTTCCCAGACTCCTCCAACGCACACTCATACACTCACAAACATGAGTACATATGCACACTCACGCATCAAAACTGCTGTGTGAACACACACCTACACATTACACACTGCTATACACACACACACCCACATACTCACACAGATATACACTCACACTTGCTCACTAACACACACATCATCATTTCTCTCTGCTTGCCCTGATACTTTCAACTCTGCTGAGCCTTTGGCATAGTTCCTCAGTTTCTACCTAGCTAGGCTAACAGCCTTCCAGAGCACCATATACTAAACCCACCTGCCCATCCCACTAGACTCTGATTATTGAAAGCAGAAATGGTGTGTTTTTCATAAAACCTCCTAGCGCAGTGCCTGGCGTAAAGAGAGTTCACAATATATTTGATAAAGGAATGAGCCCTGAATTGTAAGAATCTCTCTTCCTCTCTTTGAAATAGTTCACAGTTCAGTCTTTAGTGCGACAGTATGTACTCTACTTTTGTTATTCTTGCTATTCCCAGTCTTATATGCTACTACACTACTAAAATGCTGAAGCCCCGTCTGCGAAACACGTCTTTATCTGCTGGTAGGAGCCCATGAATACCTCTCATTGCTCTGCTGGGAGACTTCTTTGTTCCAGCTCTAACAGAAATTCTGCATTTAGTTCTGCTTGAAAGAGTCCACTCCAATTTCATAGAAGCCTTTTACTGTATGATTGCTTTCTTTGTCTCGTTAAACCCTAGGACAAAAGGCTTAACACAAAGGAGGAGTGAATTATATATTTCTTAAACGTCTGGGCATGCACTGACTGACTGCTTAAGGAGAACATTGGCACCAAGGTGCTTTGGCACCTAATTTTTACCCCCAAATAGCACATTAGATATTTTCATCTTCATCTGTAGAGAAGTGGAAATACTGTTACATACAATAATGTAGGAAAGATTTTAATTGCATGTGACTTTACATTATTTTTACATGGTGGAGTCTTGTGAAAAATTTAAAACAGTAAAAATTTTTAAGAAAAACAATAATCATAGTGCCTCTCTTGACAGAAATTTCAAACATTTCTTGATACATAGCATGTAAATTGGTTTAACGTAAAATATTTTCGTTGATTGCTAGAAAATCTTTTAAATCTTTTATACATTTTATAAATACTTATGTATCTAATAAAATCACATTCAATATATGCTTTTGTTGCTCCTATAAAATTTTTCTTTGAAATCTGGCATTTGCTTCCTAGAAGAAAAAAGGTTTGTTTTTTTTGGTTTTTGTTTTTGTTATTTTTAGTAAGCCATCGCCTCAGCAAATGGTGCATTTATTATATTGGCAGCCTTGTGGTTAGAAAGGATTATTTTCTGGGTTCCTAAGGAAATGCCTGAGCAGCTATATCCCAGGCCTCTGACTCTACCCAAGTGAGGGAGCCAGGCCCTCTTGAAAATTTCCTGATCCTTGACATGGTTTGATAGTGTGCCTTACACCAGTGAGGGGATGGTCCTTCCTACATGCAAACTGTGCTTTCATAGATTAAAAACATGCTTTTCATGATGGGAACGTTGGAACTATTGTTTTTATTAGAATAGGATCCCATGGGGAACTGCATGTCCTTTTTTCTTTATTTTTAAAAGTACGTCATGGTCTTGGAAAAACTAAAAATAAATGACAAATGTGTCTTCACATCTCATTGATGCAACTTATTTTTGCTGCAAAGGCAGCATGACTAAGCTCAGAAAGAAAACATTACCCCAATTTGATGGTGTTGACCGTCAAGGAGAGCCTAGTTTTGGTATTCAGATCCCTAAAGTCAAGAAAATCTGTCACAGATAGCTTTTTATGGGGAGTTTAAAATTCCAAGGCAAAGGGTGAGGTGTCATCCACAGAGAGCAACAAGAGATTTACAGAGAATCCATATTAAACTGTTCTAGTACAGATTTATGCTGTATGGAAAAGTCAGAAACTTCTCTGGGCAGATGTCAGTGGAAAGTTCTTATCCAATTTCTGTACAGTGATATTGGAGCTTGGCCTAAAATATTAAACCTGAGATCCCTTTTCAAATTTCTGCATAGTAAAATAGCTGGGAGACTTGGCTGATTTCCAATTCTGTTTTGGTGCTGACCAATGATTTGAGGCACAGGTATGACCCTAACCCTTGGCTACCTCACTCACACAGGGCTTACACCAAAGTCAAATTCATTTACGTTTATGAAAGCCTGTGAAAACTTTAGATATGACAGGATTTTGTGTTGATATAACATTATAATGTTTTAAGCAAGAGGAAAATGTGATTATAAAGAAATTGGGAAGTAATCATAGTTAAAAACAAAAACAAAAAAGCAATGATCAAATCAACGTCTTAGGTAATTGGAATTTCCCAAAGAGAAGACATACTTTTAAGATTCTACCCCAATGTTTTAAAAAAAATAATAGCCTAATTTGTATCATTTACAGAGAAAAATCACATTCTAGAGCTAATTTATGATCCATTACAATTCAGAATGACTTGGGGATCAGATCTTCAAACTCAAATCTAAGTCACTTTCAGGAAAACGTTCATTTGTTTAATCTATCCTGATATTGTTTCAACTATTCACTTATATATTTTTTATTTTATATTTACTTATTTTACATTGACATAAAATTAAATGTATTTACATGTAAAGCATGTTTTGAAGTATATATATGTGTATATATTATGTGTGTGTGTGTGCATGTGTGTGTGTGTGTGTGTGTATATATATATATAATGTAAAGCATGATGGTTTGTAGTATATATGAGTTAGCCAGGTAACTAAACCTGGCTAATTTATTATTTTAATTTTCCTCCCCAAATAAAATCAATCTGAACTATGCTATATAGGAAACAAATATTCTCAGACTATTATTTGTAAATAAGGTAAAGTCCTACAAATAAGATAAACCACTTAAAAATATAATGTCAAAGAGTGGGAAATAATTTTTGAGACTTATTTTCACTTCCTAAATACAGTTTTTTGCTGTTTTTTAAAGGCAGGTTCTTAACTCTTGCCAGTTACCTGGGAAAATGGTTAAGGGCACATTCTTCTTCCATCATTCCTAGGGAGCATTGCTTGACTGGTGATGTTGTGGTTACTTTCAGAGCTGGAGGCCGAGGAGTGGTGCAAGCACCTCTGCATGGAGTGTCTGGGGACCAGGCTCAATGACATCAGCCTTGGGGAGCCCGACCTTCTGGCAGCAGGAGTGCAGCGGGAACAGAATGGTAGGTGTGAGATTGCCTTCCATCACTTCAGAATACTCTTGTAATTGTAGAACTTTGAAACTGGAAAGGAGCTCAGAAATGTTTCAGACCAATCATATTTTTTAAATCAAAGAGGCCGAGTGCAGTGGCACACACCTGTAATCCCTGCATTTTGGGAGCCCAAGGGTGACCCATCACTTGAGACCAGGAGTTCGAGACCAGTCTGGGCAACGTGGTAAAACCTCATCTGCTAAAAATACAAAAATTAACTGGGTGTGGTGGCTCGTGCCTGTAGTCCCAGTTGCTCGGAAGGCTGGAGCACGAGAATTGCTTGAACCTGGGAGGAGGAGGTTGCAGTGAGCCAACATCACACCACTGCACTCCAGCCTGGACAACAGAGTAAGATCCTATCTCAGAAATATATAAATATGAAATATTAAAATAAACTGAACAGTTCAAGTTATTAAGGAACTTTTCCACACTGGTGTAACAACTGGAGAAAATGCTAAGGTACAACCCAGGTCTCCCAACTTCTTATCTGTAACCTTGCCTTTTATCCCAATAAATAACTAATAGATTAACTTGTTCTACAGAAGGCTTTTGAATGGCTAGCATCCCTCCAGTTTCTTGAGACTTGTTATAGATTTAGAGTCTATATTAACAGATTTGGCTTATCAGGTTATCAGTAGCTTTTAGGACATTTGGCTAATATCACAAGGAAGAAAGTACAGTGAGTAAAATCTCAGGGTTTGACAAAACTGAGGTGTTTGTTTCTAATGGTGTTTACTTACTATACCGTTCTCTAGTTTAACAAGAGTTTCTAATGTCTCATAACGATTTATACTGCATGTTCATGACTAGCAACTCTAAATAACAGAATTGAAGTAATATTGTTCAGTCTGTCAATATTCATTGTGAGGTCATTTTTAAAAATATTACCACCACCAGATGATCGAATAGTGTAAAAATAGAAACTTTTTAGTGTTGCTAAGTTTTGATAGGTTTTTTGAAACGTTGAAGGATATTGAGGAAATTTGACACTATTAAGAGATTCTGGGCCAGGCACAATGGCTCACACCTGTAATCCCAGCACTTTAGGAAGCAGTGGAGGGTGGATTGCTTGAGCTGAGAAGTTCAAGACCAGCTTGGGCAACATGGTGAAACCCTCGCTCTACAGAAAATACAAAAATTAGCAGGCCATGTGGCGTGTGCCTGTAGTTCCAGCTATTCGGGAGGCTGAGGTGGAAGGATCACTTGAGCCTGGAAGGCGGAGGTTGCAGTGAGCCAAGATTGGGCCACTGTAGTCCAGCCTGGGTGACAGAGTGAGGCCATATCTCAAAGAAAAAAGAAAAATTCTCGAATTATCTATGAGTTATAAACTAGATATTTTAGGTAAAAGAGCACATGATAGCACATGATGATTATAATCTCATTATTACTAATAATAATACTGTCAACAACCATTGCTAGCTCATGGCCCATTGTAGCACTATTTTTTATTTGTTGCTAAAATGAAAATAGTTTTTTTCTGCTAATTGTTCATGAGCATATATAAGTACCAAGCATTGCTTCCATTTGAGTTTTTCGAAAGTCACAAAATCATTTCTGTAGCTCTTTAGCTTCAGGTTTATATTCCAGTTCCTCTCCCACACTCTCTCAAATTTCGTCTCCGATTTGTTTTCTGAGAGTAGTGCTAAGCACAGAGGCTCCATAATCATGCTGCTTAAAATGGATGCTCTTCATTCACAGTTTAAGAAAAGGAAAAACCACCTTCTGATAAAAATTTGTCAAGTACTACATAGAGGAAATATGATAAAAGTGAATAAATTAAGCTTATCAATAGAAATACTACGTGTCTTTTGCAGCATGGACTGTATGCTTTTTACTTTGAAGACCTGGAGAGATATATGGTTTCCATCCAAATGTATAATGTACTTCTTTGGTTTCTCATAATTTTATTTCTAATTTGATAAGGTCAAAGTAATTTGTCTAGAATATAAAGAAATTTTAATACAGGGTTATTTTAATAGGACAAACAGAATAAAATGCCAAAGCTACATCAAAAGCAGGTTTCTTTAAAACACACACAGTCAAAATAAAGAAGAGAAAAAATAATTCCTGCATATACTTTACAGTGGAACTGAAATTATATCACCAATGCTATAAATGCTTTTCTTAAATTATGTTTAATAATCCTAACTTCAAAAGGATATATGTGCTTTAAAAATATAGTCGACAAATCTATGAGTAATTATTTAGCTGGAAAAGGGTAATTCCTTCCCCTTGGAGGAAGTTCCTTATTTGACTGCCAAGGCCATGGATACAGCCATTGCTCAGGGTTCGTCAAGTCTGCACCCCCCCTTTTTTAAAGAGCTTCCGTAAGTTTTGATGATAATACCTTTCCTCTGTTCCTCTTGCCTATTCAGAGCCAGCTAGAACTCTTTAAAATTGGCATTAACACTTTAGGAGAATAATAAAAGGAATAAACATTGAGGCAATATCAAGATTTCAGACTCTACTCTTGCTAGCTCAATCATCTAGTGTGTACACACAGAAAACTATACATACGGAGATTGGCACAATTTCTTAGGTATATACCCCAATTTTCTCACTTTCTAATCAATAGGCTTCCCACACACTTACGATAATTCCAATTTAGAATGCTCTCTCAATAAATTACAACTTAGAGGGCGGAGCAAGATGGCCGAATAGGAACAGCTCCAGTCTCCAACTCCCAGCGCCAGCGACACAGAAGACCAGTGATTTCTGCATTTTCAACTGAGGTACTGGGTTCATCTCACTGGGGAGTGCCAGACGATTGGTGCTGGTCAGCTGCTGCAGCCCGACCAGCGAGAGCTGAAGCAGGGCGAGGCATTGCCTCACCTGGGAAGCGCAAGGGGGAAGGGAGTCCCTTTTCCTAGCCAGGGGAACTGAGACACACAACACCTGGAAAATCGGGTAACTCCCACCCCAATACTGCGCTTTAAGCAAACAGGCACACCAGGAGATCATATCCCACACCTGGCCGGTAGGGTCCCACACCCACGGAGCCTCCCTCATTGCTAGCACAGCAGTCTGTGATCTACCGGCAAGGCAGCAGCGAGGCTGGGGGAGGGGCGCCCGCCATTGCTGAGGCTTAAGTAGGTAAACAAAGCTGCTGGGAAGCTCGAACTGGGTGGAGCTCACAGCAGCTCAAGGAAACCTGCCTGTCTCTGTAGACTCCACCTCTGGGGACAGGGCAATAACAAACACAGCCGAAACCTCTGCAGACGCAAACGACTCTGTCTGACAGCAGTGGATCTCCCAACACGGAGGTTGAGATCTGAGAAGGGACAGACTCCCTGCTCAAGTGGGTCCCTGACCCCTGAGTAGCCTAACTGGGAGACATCCCCCACTAGGGGCAGTCTGACACCCCACACCTCACAGGGTGGAGTACACCCCTGAGAGGAAGCTTCCAAAGCAAGAATCAGACAGGTACACTCACTGTTCAGAAATATTCTATCTTCTGCAGCCTCTGCTGCTGATACCCAGGCAAACAGGGTCTGGAGTGGACCTCAAGCAATCTCCAACAGACCTACAGCTGAGGGTCCTGACTGTTAGAAGGAAAACTATCAAACAGGAAGGACACCTACACCAAAACCCCATCAGTACATCACCATCATCAAAGACCAGAGGCAGATAAAACCACAAAGATGGGGGAAAAGCAGGGCAGAAAAGCTGGAAATTCAAAAAATAAGAGCACATCTCCCCCGGCAAAGGAGCGCAGCTCATCGCCAGCAATGGATCAAAGCTGGACGGAGAATGACTTTGACGAAATGAGAGAAGAAGGCTTCAGTCCATCAAATTTCTCAGAGCTAAAGGAGGAATTACGTACCCAGCGCAAAGAAACTAAAAATCTTGAAAAAAAAGTGGAAGAATTGATGGCTAGAGTAATTAATGCAGAGAAGGTCATAAACGAAATGAAAGAGATGAAAACCATGACACGAGAAATACGTGACAAATGCACAAGCTTCAGTAACCGACTCGATCAACTGGAAGAAAGAGTATCTGCGATTGAGGATCAAATGAATGAAATGAAGCGAGAAGAGAAACCAAAAGAAAAAAGAAGAAAAAGAAATGAACAAAGCCTGCAAGAAGTATGGGATTATGTAAAAAGACCAAATCTACGTCTGATTGGGGTGCCTGAAAGTGAGGGGGAAAATGGAACCAGTTGGAAAACACTCTTCAGGATATCATCCAGGAGAACTTCCCCAACCTAGTAGGGCAGGCCAACATTCAAATCCAGGAAATAGAGAGAATGCCACAAAGATACTCCTCGAGAAGAGCAACTCCAAGACACATAATGGCCAGATTCACCAAAGTTGAAATGAAGGAAAAAATCTTAAGGGCAGCCAGAGAGAAAGGTCGGGTTACCCACAAAGGGAAGCCCATCAGACTAACAGCAGATCTCTCGGCAGAAACTCTCCAAGCCAGAAGAGAGTGGGGGCCAATATTCAACATTCTTAAAGAAAAGAATTTTAAACCCAGAATTTCATATCCAGCCAAACTAAGTTTCATAAGTGAAGGAGAAATAAAATCCTTTACAGATAAGCAAATGCTTAGAGATTTTGTCACCACTAGGCCTGCCTTACAAGAGACCCTGAAGGAAGCACTAAACATGGAAAGGAACAACCGGTACCAGCCATTGCAAAAACATGCCAAAATGTAAAGACCATCGAGGCTAGGAAGAAACTGCATCAACTAACGAGCAAAATAACCAGTGAATATCATAATGGCAGGATCAAGTTCACACATAACAATCTTAACCTTAAATGTAAATGGACTAAATGCTCCAATTAAAAGACACAGACTGGCAAACTGGATAAAGAGTCAAGACCCATCAGTCTGCTGTATTCAGGAGACCCATCTCACACGCAGAGACATACATAGGCTCAAAATAAAGGGATGGAGGAAGATTTACCAAGCAAATGGAGAACAAAAAAAAGCAGGGGTTGCAATACTAGTCTCTGATAAAACAGACTTTAAACCATCAAAGATCAAAAGAGACAAAGAAGGCCATTACATAATGGTAAAGGGATCAATTCAACAGGAAGAGCTAACTATCCTAAATATATATGCACCCAATACAGGAGCAACCCAGATTCATAAAGCAAGTCCTTAGAGACTTACAAAGAGACTTAGACTCCCATACAATAATAATGGGAGACTTCAACACTCCACTGTCAACATTAGACAGATCAACGAGACAGAAAGTTAACAAGGATATCCAGGAATTGAACTCATCTCTGCAGCAAGCAGACCTAATAGACATCTATAGAACTCTCCACCCCAAATCAACAGAATATACATTCTTCTCAGCACCACATCGTACTTACTCCAAAATCGACCACATAATTGGAAGTAAAGCACTCCTCAGCAAATGTACAAGAACAGAAATTATAACAAACTGTCTCTCAGACCACAGTGCAATCAAACTAGAACTCAGGACTAAGAAACTCAATCAAAACCGCTCAACTACATGGAAACTGAACAACCTGCTCCTGAATGACTACTGGGTACATAACGAAATGAAGGCAGAAATAAAGATGTTCTTTGAAACCAATGAGAACAAAGATACAACATACCAGAATCTCTGGGACACATTTAAAGCAGTGTGTAGAGGGAAATTTATAGCACTAAATGCCCACAAGAGAAAGCAGGAAAGATCTAAAGTTGACACTCTAACATCACAATTAAAAGAACTAGAGAAGCAAGAGCAAACACATTCGAAAGCTAGCAGAAGACTAGAAATAACTAAGATCAGAGCAGAACTGAAGGAGATAGAGACACAAAAAACTCTCCAAAAAATCAATGAATCCAGAAGTTGGTTTTTTGAAAAGATCAACAAAATTGACAGACCACTAGCAAGACTAATAAAAGAGAGAAGAATCAAATCGACGCAATTAAAAATGATAAAGGGGATATCACCACCGACCCCACAGAAATACAAACTACCATCAGAGAATACTATAAACACCTCTACGCAAATAAACTGGAAAATCTAGAAGAAATGGATAATTTCCTGGACACTTACACTCTTCCAAGACTAAACCAGGAAGAAGTTGAATCCCTGAATAGACCAATAGCAGGCTCTGAAATTGAGGCAATAATGAATAGCCTACCAACCAAAAAAAGTCCAGGACCAGATGGATTCACAGCTGAATTCTACCAGAGGTACAAGGAGGAGCTGGTACCATTCCTTCTGAAACTCTTCCAATCAATAGAAAAAGAGGGAATCCTCCCTAACTCATTTTATGAGGCCAACATCATCCTGATACCAAAGCCTGGCAGAGACACAACAAAAAAAGAGAATTTTAGACCAATATCCCTGATGAACATCGATGCAAAAATCCTCAATAAAATACTGGCAAACCGGATTCAGCAACACATCAAAAAGCTTATCCACCATGATCAAGTGGGCTTCATCCCTGGGATGCAAGGCTGGTTCAACATTCGCAAATCAATAAACATAATCCAGCATATAAACAGAACCAAAGACAAGAACCACATGATTATCTCAATAGATGCAGAAAAGGCTTTTGACAAAATTCAACAGCCCTTCATGCTAAAAACGCTCAATAAATTCGGTATTGATGGAACGTACCTCAAAATAATAAGAGCTATTTATGACAAACCCACAGCCAATATCATACTGAATGGGTAAAAACTGGAAAAATTCCCTTTGAAAACTGGCACAAGACAGGGATGCCCTCTCTCACCACTCCTATTCAACATAGTGTTGGAAGTTCTGGCTAGGGCAATTAGGCAAGAGAAAGAAATCAAGGGTATTCAGTTAGGAAAAGAAGTCAAACTGTCCCTGTTTGCAGATGACATGATTGTATATTTAGAAAACCCCATTGTCTCAGCCCAAAATCTCCTTAAGCTGATAAGCAACTTCAGCAAAGTCTCAGGATACAAAATTAATGTGCAAAAATCACAAGCATTCTTATACACCAGTAACAGACAAACAGAGAGCCAAATCAGGAATGAACTTCCATTCACAATTGCTTCAGAGAGAATAAAATACCTAGGAATCCAACTTACAAGGGATGTAAAGGACCTCTTCAAGGAGAACTACAAACCACTGCTCAGTGAAATCAAAGAGGACACAAACAAATGGAAGAACATACCATGCTCATGGATAGGAAGAATCAATATCGTGAAAATGGCCATACTGCCCAAGGTAATTTATAGATTCAATGCCATCCCCATCAAGCTACCAATGAGTTTCTTCACAGAATTGGAAAAAACTGCTTTAAAGTTCATATGGAACCAAAAAAGAGCCCGCATCTCCAAGACAATCCTAAGTCAAAAGAACAAAGCTGGAGGCATCACGCTACCTGACTTCAAACTATACTACAAGGCTACAGTAACCAAAACAGCATGGTACTGGTACCAAAACAGAGATATAGACCAATGGAACAGAACAGAGTCCTCAGAAATAATACCACACATCTACAGCCATCTGATCTTTGACAAACCTGAGAGAAACAAGAAATGGGGAAAGGATTCCCTATTTAATAAATGGTGCTGGGAAAATTGGCTAGCCATAAGTAGAAAGCTGAAACTGGATCCTTTCCTTACTCCTTATACGAAAATTAATTCAAGATGGATTAGAGACTTAAATGTTAGACCTAATACCATAAAAATCTTAGAGGAAAACCTAGGTAGTACCATTCAGGACATAGGCATGGGCAAAGACTTCATGTCTAAAGCACCAAAAGCAACGGCAGCAAAAGCCAAAATTGACAAATGGGATCTCATTAAATTAAAGAGCTTCTGCACAGCAAAAGAAACTACCATCAGAGTGAACAGGAAACCTACAGAATGGGGGAAAATTTTTGCCATCTACTCATCTGACAAAGGGCTAATATCCAGAACCTACAAAGAACTCAATCAAATTTACAAGAAAAAAACAAACAACCCCATCAAAAAGTGGGCAAAGGATATGAACAGACACTTCTGAAAAGAAGACATTCATACAGCCAACAGACACATGAAAAAATGCTCATCATCACTGGCCATCAGAGAAATGCAAATCAAAAGCACAATGAGATACCATCTCACACCAGTTAGAATGGCGATCATTAAAAAGTCAGGAAACAACAGGTGCTGGAGAGGATGTGGAGAAATAGGAACACTTTTACACTGTTGGTGGGATTGTAAACTAGTTCAACCATTATGGAAAACAGTATGGCGATTCCTCAAGGATCTAGAACTAGATGTACCATATGACCCAGCCATCCCATTACTGGGTATATACCCAAAGGATTATAAATTATGCTGCTATAAAGACACATGCACACGTATGTTTATTGCAGCACTATTCACAATAGCAAAGACTTGGAATCAACCCAAATGTCCATCAGAGACAGATTGGATTAAGAAAATGTGGCATATATACACCATGGAATACTATGCAGCCATCAAAAAGGATGAGTTTGCGTCCTTTGTAGGGACATGGATGCAGCTGGAAACCATCATTCTTAGCAAACTATCACAAGAACAGAAAACCAAACACCGCATGTTCTCACTCACAGGTGGGAACTGAACAATGAGATCACTTGGACTCAGGAAGGGGAACATCACACACAGGGGCCTATCATGGGGAGGGGGGAGGGGGGAGGGATTGCATTGGGAGTTATATACCTGATGTAAATGATGAGTTGATGGGTGCAGCACACCAACATGGCACAAGTATACATATGTAACAAACCTGCACGTTATGCACATGTACCCTACAACTTAAAGTACAATAATAATAAATAAATTTTAAAAAAAAAATTACAACTTATAAAACTCATGGTCAAGACTAAGATATCTCATCCATCAACTTGAACCCTCCCACCCAGGCCTTGGAGTAGATACCTATTCCTTAGACAATATACTCACTCATTTTACTTAAATGTGTAGGGAAAGCATTTTAGCTCACTAAAATCTTTAAAAATAACGTTGACTTTTAAAGCTGTCATTTCACTGACTCTCAGTCACTCTTCTAGACTCTTCAAGCATAACACCTTTTAAAATAAAATCATTAACTTCCTTATAACATGGTTGAAGTCACTAATATATATATAGATAGATTGAATAATCTTTTATTAAAGAATTGTCATGATAGTTTTTTAAGATATTTTACTATTAAATTATATAACTTAATCTTCATCAGAAACATGATTTTATTATTTTGCCAGTAATGTGCTTGGATTAGTTTGAACTTTTTTCCCTAAGAGCTAAGATATGCATGTGTGCAGAATTGCTGTAATTAAATACATTAATGTGGTTTGTGGTGATCTTGCATATTCTATCATTAAATAAAAGTCACACCACTTAGTCTTTACCACAGCATTTTTTGACATTCAAAATTGCTACTTCTCCTCTCTCGTGTTTTCCTGCCTCTTCAGACAGCCGGGTCTTATTTACCCTAAGACTAGCTAAGAGACATTTATGCAAATAATTTTTAAAGGTGAAAGATAATGTGTGTTGCTGAGATAAAAGTGGTTATTGATTAAATTCTTTGCTGTAATCATCTTTATCTACTGCTGTCAGCTGTTTTCATATCGACCCACAATCCCACATGCTATAGGGAAAGTGACATGGATGCAAGTTCACATGCACACGTGCACAATCACGCACAATCACACACACACACAGGTAAATGTGTTCTGACTTCAGATGACACTGCCACAGCAAAGTGCATAGTTGGTCCACAAAAATCTCAGTAGTACAGACCTATGAGATCTTCATTGTTCAGGCACAGGTAAAAAGGCTCAAGTTGGGCCGAGTTAGACTGGGTTGTGCTGAGATTGGCTCCAAGCTGCAGACAATGCCAGCGTCTATTTCATGTTTCTCAATCTCCTTACACTTGCAACTTCCTAAAGCACACTTCTCAAAACAAAAGACAACAGTAACGCATGATAGTATGCCCAGATTTGCAACACAATTTAAGCCTGTGCATATTTCATGTCCACTAACATTCCACCAGCTAAGGCAAGTCCTATTGCCAAGTCCAAACTCAAGAAGCACAGTACACCCCATCTATGAGGCCACAACAGGAGTTAGAATATATGACATATGGAAAGGAAGTGAAAAGCTGATACAAAAAATGATACAATCTACCATCTCAGGTATAATAAAATATATGCCAAAATAAAAACAAAAGTACTGTGGTAGAGGTGAGATTAATTCTAATCAAAGTAGCCTGCGCTTTTATTTTTATAATTATTTTTTACTCCTCTAAATTAGCTTTCTCAATCAGGCAAGTCTGAAACTCTTAATGTCCATCAATGATTAAAGCCAGTATTAGCAGGACCTTACTTATGTGGAAAATACCCAGTTAATGACAAAACAATGGCAACAATAAACCTCTATTTTGAAGATTTCCCCCCAATATCTGAATGATCTGGGGTGAACCTTATTCACTTGTATGGACATTCTTTATAACCAAACAAAAGAGTTTTCCAGGGTAATAATTTTGTCTGTGGGATGACATTGAGCAAAACCAACTCTTGCACCAGGAAAAACACCCAAGCATACCCACGTCTGAGTTTCTAAATTGCCACTCATATGCTCTAGCCTTGCCCAAAGTGAGTTCCTGAAAATACTACTCTGCCGATGATGACGATCTGCTCCCTGAAGCGAGGGAATCAATCGCTTGAACTTGATACTATATGACAGTTGTATCCCTTCCAAAAAGATATGTTGAAGTCCTAACCCTCCACAACTTAGAATGTGAATTTATTTGGAAATAGTTTTTTTGTAAAGGCAATCAAGTTAAAATGAGGTAATTAGGGTTGGCCATAATCCAATGACATCTAATATGTCACTATAAAGAAGGGAGGTTTGGACTCAGAGACAGATATGGACAAGGGAAGATGATGTGAAGATGCACAAGAAGATGGTCATGTGGCTGGAGTGATGACGCGTCCACAAGCCAAGGAACATGAAGCATTGTCCATGAACACCAGAAGCTAGAAAAAGCCAGAAAGGATCCTTCTGTTGAGCAGCCAGAGAGAGGATTGGCCCTGTCAGCACTCTGATTACAGACTTCTAGCCTCCAGAACTGTGAGATATATTTCTGTTATTTTAAGCCAACCAATTGTTGGTACTTTGTTATGATAGCCCTAAGAAACAAATACCAGCCCTGCATGATAGTTACAATATACATTAGTAAAGCTGTTGAGAAGTCCTATAATATGTTTAACTTTGTATAACCCAGCATTTCCCAAACTCACGTGACCTAGGTGCCTCCTTCTGCACATAACATGTATTCATGTCCTGTGGGATTTGTGTTCCATGAAACACATATTTACAAATGCTGATATAATCAACAGAGGTTATTATCTACAGGGAAAGCTGAAAGGCAATGATTATGGAAGCAGCCCTTCTAGAAGAAATAAGATGACACTGATGGATGCAACACAAAGTCTTGAATGTACCATAGCAATTTTGCCTACCATTGTGTTGTACCATTTTACTTCTATTATTTGATTTATATAGACACCACGTATAATTTTGAAAAATACAAATTATAACCACCACTTTTCTCACTTGGTCTTCAATACACACTACACCAGAAAAAGGTCAAAGCTATATTTATTTCTCCCTATACTTTGCCATATATGCTTCAGGAAAGCAAAAGATGTTTTGTAGTGCTTCTCTTCTCACAATGTCAAATCTAAATGATCCATTTTTCTGTGTCTAACTGTACTGTTTATAAAGGAGATGTATGCATGAAGAAATATCTTGAAGCACCAAAGGACCAATCCTGGTTCTTTCGCCCTGGGAATATCCCCTCCACACAGTAAGAATAAAGATGTGGATTTTGAAAGCATTCACATCTATGTAAGGGGAAAAGCTTTTGGGGGAGAATACTGAATCCAGAATTACTGCTCCCAGGTATGTGCAACAAGATGAAAAGAGTGGCTTGGAAAAGAAGAGTTTTATGGAAAAAAAAGAAATAGATCACTTCCTTGCCTTTCCTTTTTCCATGGGAGGTCAAGTGGGTAGTGACACTTGCTTATAACATCTCGTATAAATTGGAGGTTTCTTCAAAAGAAGACTAGAATGTGATTTTCCCTATTGGGTTTAATGAAAGGCATAGAACAATTAGCAGACAATGTTATTGGAAGCCAGAGAGATTTAAGAAAGAGCCTGAATTTTCTCAAAACTGAGTGTGGCATGGAGAGGGTGCTCAACTTTTCCTTAGATGCAGACTGGACCCCAGATATTATCTGGAAGCAGAAACTGACACAGCACAGGAAAGCAGAGACAAGGAACTTCTTTGGCATACAGGTGCATAGAAACGAGGTAAGACAACCACTTTTCCTCTGCCAACTCCTGTGACTCCATCAGTTCTGCCAGCTTTCAGTTCCGCCTAGAGGAAAAGGTGAGGGTGGCTCAGGGATTGAACTTTGAACAACAACAAAAATGGGTTAAGTGAGTCCTCCTTTGACAGAAAATTAATGCAATTTAACACACACACACACACACAAATATAATCTTTATAAATTCAACATATAATATTGGGATTTCATTTTTTGGTATACGTAAGTTTTGATTGTCCATTTTTTTCCTGCTGTACTGAAACAAAATATTGTATGAAGCTAGAAAGTCAAATATGTAGCCTGTCAGAAAAAGTTGACAAATTTCAGAGGATTGTTGTGAGGACTAAATAAGATATGAGTTGGAAAGCAGGCAGCACAGTGCCTGGCAGGAAGGTCAGTTTCTCTGGGATGTGTGTGAACATCCCCATCACATTCATGTCGGGTGCACATTAAACAAGGGAAGTTTGGGCTCACCCACACCTACAACGTAAACATCAGGAGGTGGAGTCCAGACATTTCTATTTTAACAATTCCAGTGATGCTCCTATATACATGAAAGCCTGAAAACTGGGGGTAACGTACTGTCAATTATAATTAGTTTTAAAAAAAAATCTACCATTGATTTTAGGAATTTGCCCATTGCTTGAAAAATTTCAAAATTACTGGCAAAAATTGCATCCTAGTAATCTTTGCATTATCATTTTAACATCTTTTTATAGTATGGTGGCATCCTTTGCATTCATTCCTTTTGGTCATGTGTGACTTCTTTTCTTAGTCGGCATCACTAGACGCTTGTGTATGTGTTAAACCTCTTTTCTGTATTTTGTGGGCTGAATTTTGTTTCCCCCAAAATGTGTATGTTGAAGTCCTAACCCCTGGTACCTCAGAATGTGATAGTACTTATTATACCATTAAAGAGGTAATTGAGGCAGAAGGAGAATATATAGGTGAGCCCTAATCCAATATGACTGTTATCCTTGTAAGAGGAGGAAATTTGAACACAGGTAGACACAGAGGGAAGACCATATAAAGATATAGGAAGAAAATGGCCCAGTACAAGCTGAAGAGAGGCACCTCAGAAAAAAATCAACCCTGCTGGCACCTTGATCTTGGACTTCCAGTCTCCAGAACAGTGAGAAAATAATTGTCTTTCTTTAAGCCACCCAGTCTGTGGTACTTTGCTATAACAGCCCTGGCAGACTTTGTATATATATTGTCTAATTCTATTCATTTTTGCTCTCATTGACTATTACTAATAATTCGCTTGCTCTACAGTTTTGGGCTTCATTGCTGGTTATTTTTCAAATTTCTTGAGATAGATATTTCAATAACTAATTTGTAGCTTTTCACTTTAATATATTGTATAAAGCTCCACATTTTTCTTTGAGCACAGATTAAGACCTTCATAGCAACAATATTATTCCCAAATCCCAGATTATACTACAATAAATATTAAAGAAATTTGAGGGGGGATTTGGGGGAGGAAGAAATGCCCTAAATTTTCCATCTGCCATAATGGAAAAATCAAAATAGTATCTTATAAGCTCTGGAAAATAAAGCAACATGTCATTTATACCTCTAAAGTTCACTAGATGAAGATAATTAAAATATAAAAAAGGAAATAGGAGCCACACATAATAAAACAAGATAATATGACACTAGCTTTAATAACAAATTTGAATAAATTATTTTATTTAAACGCAGTTTTTCTTAGATTGAGTTAAAATAATCTAATTTCATATAATTCAGTGGTTTCAAATTACACAATCTTACTCGAGAAATAGGAAATCAAAAAAGCTCTATAAACATTTTTTTAAAATGTGTTGTTCTACAACTTCCAATACATAAACTTTAGTTCCATATAATTGTTAAATTATATCAGACATTTAAATAAGAAATAATACTAATGCTATGCAAAACTATTCAGAAAACAAAGGAGAGATCATTTCACAACTCATTTTATGAGATCACTATAACCCAGATACCTGAAACCAGACCAAGTTTATACAAGTAAAGGAAATTTCAGGCAAATATCTTTCATGAACCTAAACCTAAAATGGCTTTTAAAATATTAAGAAATTGAATCCAATATTATACAAAAAAGATAATACACCCTGACCAATGTTGGCATAGCCCAATAATGAAAGAATCCCAGAAATCCATCAAAATATTTCCTTATGTTAATCCATGAAGGGTGAAAAATTACATGATTATTATAATTCATCTGTAAAAAGCATTTGATAAAATTCAAAATTCATTTATGAAATCAACTCTTAGAAACCAAGGAATAGAGGCCGGGCACGATGGTGCCTCGCCCCTGTGATCTCAGCATTTTGAGAGGCTGAGGCGGGTGCATAATTTGAGGTCAGGAGTTCGAGATGAGCCTGGCCAATATGGTGAAACCCATCTTTACTAACAATACAAAAATTAGCCAGGTGTGGTGACATGCACCTGTAGTCCCAGCTATTCTGGAGGCTCAGGCAGGAGAATTGCTTGAGCCCAAGAGGCAGAGGTTGCAGTGAGCTGCAATCACACCACTGCACTCCTGCCTGGGTGACAGCTAAACTCTTTCTCAAACACACGCCCACAAAACCTAGGACCAAAAGGAAACAAAATGAAGAACATCATTGGAAAGCCCTCAGTGAAGATCATTCTTGAGAGTAGAGTACTGAATGTTTTTCTCTTAAGGTTGGGAATAAGACAAAGATACCTTTCTCATTACTTCTAGTCAACATTTTGCTGAAAAGTCTTTATCTATGTAATATGACAAGAAAATAAACTAAAATTACAAAAAATTATAATCTAGATTGTGTACTCAGAAAACCCTAAAATCCTACCAGAAAGTAACTACAGCTAACAAATGAATTCAATGATGTTGCAAGATAACAAGTTGGTATTCAAATTTTTTAATATAAACTTATATTTTATATAATGCAATTAACTATTATAAAATTAAATATTAAAATACCTTTTACAAACGCATGAAAAACCATCACATACTGAGGGATAAACTATCAAAGGATGCACCAAGCCCCTACACTGGAAACTAAATATTTCTGAGAGAAGTTTTAAAAGGTCTTGATAAATGGAATCGTAAACCACTTTTATGACTGGAACACTCAATGTCATTAAGGTATCAGTCTTCACAGATTGATCTGTAAATCCAACATAATCCCAGTAAACTAGACATGTTTTTTTCTAGAACTTGACAAGTCAATTTTAGATGAATTTGGAAGGCAAAAGACCAACACAAGCCAAATAATCTTGAAAAGGAAAAGCCAACTTGAAACAGGTGTCTTTCCTAATTATGGGTCTTACTACAAGTTATAAGAGTTAGGACAAAGGCTACACAGAGATCCAGGGAACAGAATAGACAGAAGAAATAGACACACACACATATGTGGACAAATAAGTGATTGTTGTTGTTGTTGTTTGAGTCAGAGTCTTGCTCTGTTGCCCAGGCTGGAGTGCAGTGGCACGATCTCGGTTCACTGCAACCTCCACCTCCTGGGTTCAAGTGATTGTCCTGCCTCAGCCTCCTGAGCAGCTGGGATTACAGGCACCCCCCGCCCCCCAATCACAACTGTCAAATTTTTGTATTTTTAGTAGAGACGGGGTTTCACCATGTTGGCCAGGCTGGTCTTAAACTCTTGACCTCAGATGATCCACCCACCTCAGCCTCCCAAAGCAAGGACAATGCTCTTTTTCATAAGCGTATTAGTCATTTTAGTGAGAACAGTAAAACATCTGAAAATAAATTGTTCTAGAATGACTGGATATCTGTGTCAAATGATGAACCTGAACGCCTATGCACACCACAGTTAAACATCAGTTTAAGATGGATGCAACTTAGAGATATATAAAGATTTCTTATATAAAACACCGGAAGCACAAACTATAAAAAGAAATGTTGAACTTCATCAAAACTCAAACTATTGCTCATCAAGAAAATGCCATCAAAAAATTAATAAAAAGGAAAGTGACAGATGGAATCAAGTCATGATGTGCTGGTATCAGTCCACAAGAACCTTGTAGAGAATAAGCAAAACTAACCTAACAGTGTTAGAAATCAGATCAGTGGTGGTTCTGAGAACCTGGACGACTGAAAAGTGGAGTAAGATAACTTTCTGTGGGGACAGAAGTGTTGCATGTCTTTGCTGTGCCTTCGTCAAAACTAACAGAACATTATACATAAGATATGGACATTCCATTATATTTCACAATATAGTTCACACTTTCAAGAATGAAGGACTTATTACAAAAATGAAAGAAAATAAAATTGTTTTCTAAGTAATGTAAACAAAACCAATGAAAATCTGAGATGATTTGTCATAAACATCTTCAGGAAAGTTTCCAATATACAGAATTCTCACAATCAAGAAAAACAGTAGATGTAATTTTTGATAAATCTGGCAAAAGACATTTACAATGACTCACTCTATATGTATTTTGAATATTTATTGGTAAGGAATTTCTGGAAAGCAATTTGGCAATGTGTGATTCTTATAAGTTTATAGTATTTGCTCCAGTGATTCAGATTTTAGTACTCAATGTAAGTTAATAATCAAAGATATTAAAAATTATCCAAAATTTATAAAGAATATAGTAAACTCTATGAACCAATATAAAAGGACTGAATTATTCAGCAAATTGAGCTAAAAATTGGTTATTTTATTGCATCTTAATTTATATTAGATGAAAATTGGCTTACTTTTAATATTCATTAACATATAAATTATAGCATAGCTATATAGTGTATTATGCATTTCTTAAAATTTTTAGCCCCTTAAAATATTTAATAGTGTCTGAAAATGCTTATAAGTGCAATATACAAGGTTAAATACTTTTAGTGTAATAATAATTGTGTGTGAATTTTTTCTGTGTTAAGATACAGTATAACAAATCTCTAAGGTTTAGCAGTTTAATTTTTAAAAATAATTTACCATATTTGCTGCCATGAACATGCTTTACTTGGAAATGCAGATAAAAATCCATGCAATAGTCAATTTTTATAAAGCAAAAAAGAAATTTCTGGGGAATTTTAAAAAGATGCTGTGGATTTTTTTTTTTTAAGTACTGCTGATTGATCAAACAAATGCAAGCATTCCAATTCACAGTGATCCTTGACACTGGGCAGATGGCACCTGGCAACTAAATCTATTGCTGTTCCCACATAATAAAATAAATTTTGATGAATTTTAGTTCTGTGGTGGAGATGGAGTTACAATTTTTGACAAGCACAAATCATGTTTTGTTTATTCGTGGTTTAATTGCATTATACAGATCTAAGGATGAGTCTAAATGTGCAAACATCTGCTTTTTCAGTGTGGTTCAGCTTTTAAAGCTGCTAGAATTGAAAAGTGACCACTGCAGTAATTGTCTGCTATAGAAATTTTGGAGATAAGATTATAAAGAACAATGATTTTGAAATGTCTCATCTTCTGTGTAATATCTGGCTCTATTTAGTTCCTTTAGGTATTTCATATAACTATTAAGAAAAAAACAAAGCACACTGTTTAAACAATGGGATGAATCTAGATTCCCAATTGATATGAAACTCAATAATAAATCATTATTTATTATATCTATTATATATTAGATATATATTAGATTTATTACATTATATCTATTATATATTAGATATATATTAGATTTATTACATTATATCTATTATATATTAGATATTTATTAGATATATTACATTATATCTATTATATATTAGAAAAACTAATATAAAGTATTAGTTTTTCTAATACCAGATTCTTGAGGACTTACTCATCAACACTTAATATTAGACCAATGTCTCTGGTCTTTTGCCTAAATACCATTTAGCAGTTTTGTATTCTTACCAATTAAAAATTGGTATGAAATTTTAGTATGTAAGAAGTGTTAAAGAATATAGAATTGGGCCAGGCACAGTGGCTCACACCTGTAATCCCAGCACTTTGGGAGGCTGAGGCAGGAGGATCACCTGAGACCAGCCTGGCCAACATGGAGAAACTCACCCGGTCTCTAGTAAAAATTCAAAAATTAGCTGAGCGTGGTGGCAGGTGACTGTAATCCCAGTTACTCGGGAGTCTAAGACAGGAGAATCACTGCCTCAGGAGGCAGAGGTTGCAGTGAGATGAGATAGCACCATTGCACTCCAACCTGGGCGACAAGAGCAAAACTCCATCTAAAAATATATATATATATGTGTGTGTGTATATATATAATTGGACTTTGTTTTCTCTGTACTGCAGCCACAGAGCTGTTGATAGTGGGTGAAAAGAACCAAGAAATGTTAAGAGACATGAAGATAATTCTTTGAAAGTCTTTTATAGGAGAAGAGTAGAAAGGAGGGGGCATATAACCCTCTCAAGCCCCATGAAAGAGGAAGGGCAAGAGAACTACTTGTAGAATTTGGTTGGTTGTCAGGAGGGGAGACTGGCTTCTCACCTCACCCATGCTGGTAGAACTGTAGAATCAAGTCGTGCTGCCCCAGCTGGTATCTGGGCAGTGTGCAAGAGAGTTTGGGGAAGAACCTGAGTTTGGGGAAGTAGTGGTTTCAGTTTTCACCATGGTGAACCTGAGATCAGGATGCAGGATGGGTCTGAGGCTGTTTGTGATAGCCAAACAAGGAGAATGGGTCAGCAGTTGGACAAGATACACTGCCACATTCGGTGGGACAAGTGCACACCTTACAGTTAGCTAAGCTTGATTCATCTTGAAAAGACCCACATCAGGACAACTCTTGTCTGTGAGAAGGAGCTCCAGCAGAAAGATAAAGGTGGAACGCAGAAAACAGAAGCTAAGGGTAGTAGGCTCCATGTCAAGGCACCTCCCCCTTCAGGGAGCAGGGGAGACATCTGAGGTGTGGGGATGCTTCTTAGGAACATACCATATGCCCCAAAGAGAGACATAGCATTTGAATACATCTTGTCATTAAGAATTCAAAAATAAAGAAGAACTTTCAATAGTAACAACTATTTAGAAGGAATTTACCCTCTTCATTATTCTTACCCTGGAGAAGTCAAAAGCAAAAGAAAGGGGGGCAGGGGGAGTCGCCATGGAAAGGTGGTGATGGAAGAAGCAGGAAAAAGCATATTCTTTCTCATTCTCATTGCTGGACTCTCAGTAATGGACTTGACCTGAAAGAAGAGAAACTTCCATTTATTTCAGACTTCAAAATTATCAAATTACACCAGCCATCTCATCTGAGACATGAAGTTGACAATATCCTTATGGGCGATAGTGAATTAAGCACTAATCTCTGTCTGAGATACTGCCGGGGCAAGGAGAGGAAATTTCATAGTTGTGTGAGAGCAGGGTTGGAAGAAAAACCACTTTCCTAAGTTGCACCCTACTAAATCTGGGTCTTTTAATGAATTAGCTACGGTAACAGATTGAACCTAAACAATGTCTTCCATAAATATTGGGTTTTTCATCATGTGATATTTTGAAACAAATTTGAGGACTCCTGCCATCAGAGAATCTCAGTTAAATCTTTAAAGTTATTTTGAATGGTTAGTTGTATATAGAAGTGAGTCTTAACTTTATGGAATCACTCGCTAATAGAAACAATGAAGTGAAATTCTCCTATTTAGGGTTGACATCTGCAGTTTACGCTCCGATAGGCCCAGGCCATTCAAGTTTTGACTGTGACTCTAGTTATGTATACTTATGGGAAAAACAATAGACGGGTATAAACTACAGCAGAATGAAAAAATATGTAAACAAATTATCCAATACAGCTATTTTAAATCATTATGTAACCAGTTTACATCTACTGTATACATTTATGTAAGAATTTTATTTACATTAGTTAATGCCTATTTTAATAAATTTTAACAAATATTTAAGCCTCAGGAGGGATACAGGTTGAGTTTTACACGAGGAATTGTTTACAGCCTAAATCATTGTTACCAACAATCTAAATCAAGAGTGCCCTTCCTTTTGTACAGTTTCTTTTGAGCCATTTTTGGCTTTTAACAGAAGAGAAGGTAAAAGTATAAAGTGTTCACATTTACTCACTTAAGCTGAAGATAATATTAGATTTAACTCCTCTCTGGAAAACATAATGAGTTAGTATTTATGAATCTCTTGGTTTCTGAATCTTTAGGTGTAACACTTTGTTCCATGTTCCATTTTCTTTTGACCCAACCTTCAAAACCCATGACTTCTGGAGTAGAGGAGGAAATAGAATATAGTGGGTAAAAGTGTTCAGCAACAAGCTAACAACTGAAACTTCTTTGAAAAAAAAAATCTATTGGCTTCCAGTAGACCCTTTTCAAATTTCTTCTAACGTACAAAAATCCATTTTATGTCTATGCAGTCACAATGCACTGAATGTTCACCACGTGCTAGATGCAGTTATTTAATACATAAATTCCGAAAGCCTATTTATACATTTCTACCCAGTATAAGCGAAATTTAGCTGAACAGATATGTCTATTTTCCTGTACAGTTCTCCATTAAACATAGTTTTCCATCTGTATTCTTACAAAAGGGAATTATCAAGGGGTTGTTTGAAGGACTTGTTACCGTTTGTTTTCTGTGTGTTACTTGTTGTCAGAAACCCCCGACTCTGATCCTTTGCTTCTCAAGGCAACTGCGAGCTCCACTTACCCTCCCCACCTGCCAGTCTCAGACTCACAACTATACTTGGATTTGTTCCTGCATAAAATAGATCCATTTAAAAACTCACTGGCTGACAGGGAAGATTTCAGTTCTTCTCGGCACTGATGACCCATTCAGTCCGCTCTCGCTCCACCTGGAGCCTCGCTGCCCCTTTTCCCTGAGTGCAGTCACCCTGTCTTGCCAGACCTTGATCTATTCAATTCGTCTAAGCCTTGTTTTGCAGCCCCATCTAGACTCTTGTTGTAGTTGTAGCCTTACCCCGGTATCTCAGGCCTTCTCTGGGCATGGCCTATCTCTTTGGACCTCATCATTCAGCTTTAGTGAAAAAGATGCCCTTGCAAACATAATTGCAGATCCAATACTAGCATCTTTGTTGGATGCAATATTTATATTATAATAAATTTATTTGTATACTTTATTATAGTATAATTATATATTTATAATATTTAATACATATTCTACCCTTGTTTTTTGTTTTAACCATTTAAAATAAAATTATACTTTCTCACATATTAGCTAACATGGGACTCTACATTTTACTAATATACAAATTCACCGGCAATGTGTTTGGGACTTTTTAACTCTGTAATTTAAAATCTTAAATGAATGAACACATTTTGATTTGATATTTGTTTTTACATAACCTTTTCAAAAATTTGTTTTTTCATACATTCATCAGTCTTCACAGATTATCAGAATATTTATGTTTTAGGATATTATTTAGACAATTAGCTTCCTTTTCAGTACTTTTGGGTATTTGGGAATGGGTTGTTTAGTTTTCTTTAGTAATGTTTTGTTGTTGCTGTCAATCATCTGATAAGGAAAATAGTTGGAATACACATATCTTGATAAATTATAAACCATTTTCCATATATCTTTCTTCCTATTCTCCTGTCTCTTGTTCCAATTAGTGTAAGAACTCTTTCTTACAAAATCATGTATGAATCGGTTGAGATGGGATTATTTGGGCAGATATTAGATAACACTTCGGAAAAAAACGTACTGTTTTGTTCTGCTGGTACATGGCATCATTTTCCAGTCATTCCTCATGGTTTCTTTAATATTGCTACTTCCCTAGCAATATTTTAGAGTGAGTTTCACAAATCAACAGTTCTCAAAGTGTCCCCAGAGCAGCAGTGTCTACAGCTCTTGGGAATAAATGGAAAATGTAAATTATCTGGCTCCAATCCAGCCCTGTTGTACCAGAAATGATAAGATTGGAGGGGGCCCAGCATTCTGTTTGAACAAAGCCTCCAGGTAATTTTAACGCACACTGAAGTCTGAAAAACCAACAGTATACGAAATGAAAACCAAACGTGGGTTCTTAAAAAGCAGCATAATTAGAGAGTGATTTAAAATGCCTGCTTGATAGAATTGTTTCACAAAGATAAAAATTTTTTAGAAATAATTTAAATGGAGCCAATTTTAGCCACTCCATTTTGAAATGGTCTTTCTAGCAAAACCTTAACAAATGTTTCAGTAAAACAAGTATATTATGCTAATAAGAGAATACAATGATGTATTCATTGTCAAGGCAGAAAGCTTCCTTCCTCATTATAATGGAATTCAGGTAAGTATAGTTAGGTAACATAATGTGCCGCCTTCATCTTTATGTGCCTAGTTTTTCTGCTGGATTAAATTTGTTCACTTTTTAATTGAATCTGAAATTCTTAGAAATTAGGTATTAGGAGAGAATAGATTTTTGAATACTTGAAAATTGAAAATATATCTTAGTATAATTTCTTTCAAAAGTTGCAAGAAATAGCATCCAAAGGAACATTGGAGGGTTCTAAACCATAACAAGAAGGGTTGACTTGAGTTGATGGGTTGAAAAGTATATGAGGACAGGGAAAGCAGAAGGCAGGCAAGAGGGTAGGGACACCACAGGTAAATTTCACCTGCTTGTATTGACTAGAGATGGCCCTGGAAAAACTCCCTTAGGGCAAGTTGTCCAATTAGTTTTTTTAAAATGGGCCTTGATGATATACATAGAGATAGAGACGAAGATAGAGATACATAGAGCGCTATATCATGTGAATCTTATTAAATTCACTTACTTGATTTTTTTCAGCTTTCTCCAGTGTCCGGTGTGATGCTTGTACTCTCTCCTTGCTCATTTTTCCTAGGCTTTATCTGCTAACATTTGAGCCCCCAAGCATTTCAGTGAAAATGTAATGGTCCTTCTGGGTCCACTGTTACAGGTCATGTTTCATGTACCATCCACTTGAAGGACACTCAGTGTCAAGATCTTTTTTTTTTTTTAACATTCTATGTTTTTCATTATCAAACTGTGGGCATGAATATCAAGGGTCAATACAGCCATAAACAACAATACTCATTAATGTTTACTTCAATATTTTGGAAGAAATGTTATTTATTGGCATTTTTGCAATGATTTTTTGGTTGCTAATTCAGACTCTGGAATTGATGGAAAGGAAAGAATGTAAAGAAATGTTTTGCTTTCCATTTCTGTAACAATATTTTCTCTATGCATAACAGGTGCCACTGACATGATTAATTCCACATGTAGGAGCTGAACTTTATCAAAAGGTTCCTGGCCAAAGAAAAGAAGATTGATGTTCAGGCATTGTCTGTATTCCCTGTGTAAAGCCTTTGGGTCCAAGTTTTATAGTTTTATATGAGATCATGCCCCTTTTATTTACTACTAATCCCATTGGAGTGGGAATTATGATGGGAATGTGAGTGATGTGTTTAATGCTAAATGTTAATACTTTAGTTGGTTGTACCTAAGAATTTTAAGCTATTGAGAATATGTATATTTGGGCTTTTCATTGCAGGTAATTAATGAGGCAATGTTCTTTCTTCAGCTTTCAGCCATATAATTGATTGCAATTTGTCATTTCTTAGGAAGTGAATGTGAAATCCATACACATTAGTTTCATGGGTCAATAATCTAAAAGACTGAATTATTAGATAAGCTATTGTCCAAAATATCAAGACACATGAGTATAAATATTGTCTTTATGGCTAGTATATGTTAAGCTATCATGCTTATGTTAATTTGGAATCCGAATATTGTTTTTTTGGCATCAGAATCCTTACAAAGTGAAGTATCTAAGTAAAATAGAAAGAAAATAATCTATTATACAATCTCAGCTCAGTACCAGCAAACATGTAGCATTTAAGATTATATTATGAATAGTACATTCCTAAACATATCAATCATTTTCCATCTGCAGCTGTAGTATTTCATCTCTCAAAATAATTCAACAGCACTGACTTTAAAGCACTATTCACAATTAAATCCTAACCCACAGAGGTACATCTGCCAGTAATTCTTAAACTTTAACATGACTTTTTTTGTAATTCTTCAATTCTTGCATCTCATAATTCATCATGACATAGATGTACTTCATTCATACAGTTAAATATTGGACACTTACTGTAAACAAAGGATGTGGTGCTAGGAAGTAGGGATGCTTTATAGAGTATGTTGTAAGGCACACCAAGTTTTTTACTTCCAGAACTTACAAACTAATTTTTCAAAATACAATCTATTGAATGCATTTAAATGGGAATCAAAGGCAGCATAACTTTGCAATAGCCTTTGAGATACACAGTTACAAAGTAAGGTTTGGAATGATTGCCTAATAATCTTATTTTTGACCATAGGATATCCAGGAATGAAAAAAGTTAAGTATTTTTATTTTGCTTACCAAAGCAATGTCTTAAGTTCTGCGGAAGACTGTAATGAATATCTGCAATTATCATATGCTAAATTTGACCATGACTACAATTTGTTTTGAGATTCAAACTAAATTATTTTTGCAGTGCTTAAGTAGTGAGTCAGTCTGAGTGGGCATTAAATACGTCACATCAGTGAAGGTAAAACTCCAGTAAGATCTTGCCTAAGTCGAGCAAATAAGATATTCCTCACTGGAATTGTATCTGTGATAACCACTTAGATTATGTGAAGGAGCAGACTATAAGCACAATTTGGGCAGAGACTCCCTTAAGTTTTGCCCTTATTTTTCCATTGTACAATTTAACTATTTAATCTTCACCATAGACAATACAAGCCATGAAAATTAACTGAGTGAGTGAATTAATGATTCAGAAGACTTTAATGAACTCCTTGTCTCAAATTTGGAAATATGTAATGTTCTACAGTGTTTATCCATATCACCAAGGGACGTGGTAATGTTTCCTGCAGTCTGTAGATAAATTAATATCATATGGCCATAGACAGTCACACCTCTTTTCACTTAATCTTCTCCATTCTTTGTTTCTTCACAGAGCGATTCAATGTGTATCTTATGCCTACGCCAAATCTGGATATTTATGGTGAATGCACAATGCAGATCACTCATGAAAATATCTATCTCTGGGATATCCACAATGCCAAGGTCAAACTGGTGATGTGGCCTCTCAGCTCACTGAGGAGATATGGTCGGGACTCAACGTGGTTCACATTTGAGTCAGGAAGGTAAGATCTAATGCAGCAACCAAGTGTGGGAAGTTGTATAACAGAGTCCTGAAAGAAAGTTCTGTCCATCATTGCCCTCAGTGAGCACTGTTTTCATTCAGGGTAAAAGTTAGCAAATACATAATTTCTTCAGATTCTTAATAACATGAATACAATTCTGTTAATTTTTTGGCAGGCTAATTACCCCATTCAAAATAATTTCAGTCTCTTACACTACCAAACTCAAACTGGTTTCGTAATTATATTAATAATGTAATTATCTTTTTGCAAGATTATTACAATACTATATTTTCGGTGTGCCTGCATTCAAAAGGATCTCCATAAAATTAAATGTAGCATGTCCTTGCTTGCCTTGTTTTTGTGAGTGTTTTTCAATAAGCAAACAATATTTTTTAAAGTTTTAAATAAAATTATTTAAATATTGCTTTTAGGCAAATATGCTGCTTTCTTGATCACAGCATATGGTTGAAATCCGTAAGTGTCTGAAATGAATCCTTGCTTCACAATCATTATTAATAAACATGGATTTAGACATAAAATACAACCAACCAAATCATTGTCTTTATGCTATGACCCCGTTGTGATATTGTCACACATCCAAGACAAGACTTAGGTTTGGAGATTCTATAGAGAAGGAGATGTTTAATGCTTCCATCTTCACCCAGGGGACATGATTTATCACATTCTTAAAATGAATTCATGGTCTTATAAGGCAATTATAGTGAGGTTTCATTGCATTTGATATAATATTTTTAAGTTTATGACTTTCTTCTTATAAAACTACTAAATATTTACTCAAGGTCACATTCTAATATCTATCTAGCCAGCTAGGGTAGGTCCCATGTCTCTTAAAATTTTAAGGAGAAAAAAAAGAAAAAACAAACCTGAGCTGGAGTAATTTTACCAGTCTGGGGCCCTTTTGCACTAAGGTAATATTAAAGTCTCTACCACACTGATTTCTCTGAAAAGCATTATTAGATCCTGTGTTGACTTAGTACGTATGAGCTTGTTCAACTATTTCTATCTACCTAGATATTGAGAGTGTAATAGTGTAATCACATTCTGATAGCCATTGGGAAATATAAATTCTAAGAAAATGAATTTTTAAGATGTTTATCATTTTAAAAATTATGACTATGAAAATGAGTTGACATGTTTTAGAGATTCAATGACCTAAAATCTATGATGCTTTTTTTTTTTTTTTTTTGAGACAGAGTCTCGCTCTGTCGCCCAGGCTGGAGTGCAGTGGCGCGATCTCGGCTCACTACAAGCTCTGCCTCCCGGGTTCCCGCCATTCTCCTGCCTCAGCCTCCCCAGTAGCTGGGACTACAGGTGCCCGCCACCACGCCCGGCTAATTTTTCGTATTTTTAGTAGAGACGGGGTTTCACCGTGTTAGCCAGGATGGTCTCAATCTCCTGACCTTGTGATCCGCCCTCCTCGGCTTCCCAAAGTGCTGGGATTTACAGGCATGAGCCACCGCACCCGGCCGGATGCACCTTATGTTTTTACTGGCTTTAAAAGTTAGTGTATTAGTCCATTTTCACACTGCTGATAAAGACTGGGCAATTCACAAAAGAAACAAGTTTAATGGACTCACAGTCCCACGTGACTGAGGATGCCTCACAGTCATGGCAGAAGGAGAAAGGTACGTCTCACATGAGAGCAGACAAGAGAATGAGAGCCAAGCGAAAGGGGTTTCCGCTGATAAAACCATCAGATCTCGTGAGACTTATTCACTACCACGAGAACAGTATGGGGGGAACTCCCACTGGGTCACTCCAACATGAGGGAATTTTGGGAGCTACAATTCAAGATGAGATTTGGGTGGGGACAGAGTCAAACCATATCAGTTAGTTTTACATATATATGTAAATTCATATATATGTATATATGAATTGGATGTTGTTGAGGTTTTGTTGGGGTTGGGGTTTTGTTTTTGTTTTTGCATCATTTACCAGCACTACCTCTAGAATCCCCTCCCTTGGATCCTTCTAGATATGCCTATCTTCCTGTTTCTATGGAAAACAATTTAACTATTTTGTCTGTTACAACATTTCAATAGACTGCCACTCAAAATTTTAAATAAGTCATTTTCTTTCATGAAGAATGGTTATTCAGAATTTTCACTCCATTTATACCTGTCCACATTAGTTTTTTAAGATCTTTGATAGAGGAATTTGGTATCATTTTTTTCCCTCTGTTGTTTGTTTCTTTGTCTTTGAGATTAGAGTCCTGTCGTTTGGACACAGTTCATTTGTTTTTTTCCTTCTTTAAATTTTGGGTGTCATTTGCTCTTTAGTGACTGAGAAACTGACTGAGAAATTGTCCATAATTTTGTGCATTTATTTTGTAAATTCCAGATGATCTCGCTCTTGTTAAAAGGAGCCAGTGGGGGAAGGTCTTGTCCATACTTTATCTAGAGAAATAAAAGTGGGACATTGTGTTCCCTGGGTCTAGACTGATGGGGTCACTGGTGATGAGACTGGGGACAATTTAGAGGGCAGATTGGCAGGTAAGGCATGGCCAGTCATCCTAGCAAACCAAAGCCAAAGGCCAACACTTTCTAGGTTTTATTAGCTCATTGACCAAGGCACGTCATTTGGTATAAATTTTAGCCATTTATTTATACTACTATATGTACTAATAGTAGTATTAGTACAAATACTACATGTGAAAATACAATTAGATATATCAAAATACTTTTTTCACTGACACTTTCAAATGCATTGTTAAATTCTACTGTAAACCTGAAATGTAGACGTGAACAGTAGGAATGGATCTACATCATTTATTCTGGAGAAGCATCCTTCAGTCACCCCCGTAACTATAATTATATGTCATAAGTCTCCAGGAGCACTCACCTAGTGTGGGGCAGAAGGAGAACAAGGACCAGGAAACTCTCCGTGGTAATCGTCCTTAGCACAGCATGGCGCCTGGGAGATGTATTCATAGTCTCACATCAGCTTGGAGCAATTCCTCTTTTACCATAAGAATCGTAACTTTGCATTTTAAAGGTGAAAACAACCAATTTGCCATGCAAGCATATTTTCTCAAGAAAATCACAAAAAATAACAGACCTTCAGAGAAAGTGATAAGATTCATGATTATGTACGATTTTATCCTGTGAAAGACAAAACTCCTTTAACTGCTGACTTGATATTTTTACTTCATATTACCTCATAAATATTGTAAGCAGAAATCAAGATGAGTTCAAATGCCTGCATGGCCAAAATTTAGGTGAGCCCCTGATCTTCTGTATGAATTATTTTTCAAAACAAACACCCATATTCAGCCTGATGCTTACTAGTACAAAATTGGTGCTTAAAATGTGTCTAACTTTGATAATATTGTTTCCATTTAGAAACCTGGGAAAAACCTGGTTACTAATTTTTAACAATTAGAAATGTGAAATAATAAATATTTCTATATAGTTATGAAAAGGTGGTTAGTGGAAGCAAATGTTATGTGTCATACAATTAAGGAGTCTGTGATGTCATAGGTAGGCTTAACTTATTCCTAAACCTTTGTTGGTCAGGGATGCAAAGAGAAAGAATCTTTTTTCTAATGCATAATCAAGTGGTTAAGAGGAAAGATAATGCAGAAAGTTCTTAAATATGATACAAAAGCATACAAATATAATACATAATACATATGAATTGTTATATAAGCTATAAGGTCTAAGTTAAGAAATTTCCAAAACATTCTCACATATGGACGCCAACTTTTCTGTACTAACCCAGAGTTATCAATGCCCTTGGGTTTTGTTTTGTTTTGTTTTACAAAATATCATTTGATTTGCCATCAAGAGTGTTAGCGGTACACATTTCTTCATAAGAGTGTACTGCTGTGACTAAGATTTTCTTCTGAACTACTGATAACTGTCCTGCAAGTTTTCTATGCTTGTTGGTGCAAACTATCTACCAGAAGGTGTACACAGTAGGTTTTTAGACAAGGTCACTTGTTTCTCTTTCAAACGGTGCTAAAACATTTCTTGACTGAAACACTGAAGAATTGCAGTTAAACACTGCAAAAAAAAATACAGTCAAACACAAGACGTGAAGTACCAACATTGCACAGGGCTTCAACTGAAGTCAGGAAATCCTGAGCCTGTGCGCACAGGCAACAGCAGCCACATCACTGCCAGCACCTGGCAGCCATTATTTGGAGGCTGCTATTCCATAGACGATGTCATAACAAAATACACCCCAATTTCAGAAATACTAAAATGTAAAAACATGTGCTTCTGTTGAATGAAGGAATTAATCAATGAATGGCTCCATGGTTTGAATAAAGCCAGCTGGGGTGGTGTCCTGGGATACAGAAACCTAGGAGTGAACGTGGTGACATTTCACAAATCACGGGAGGAGATCAAACCAGAACTTTACATCTCTCTTGACTTTATCTTCTTGATTCCAGAAATCATTCTTGATTTAATGACTATGAATGAAGTTTAGGAACTTTCTGAATGAGAATAAAAGAAGCCTAAAAGGTGACCAAAACTGTCATTGTGATTCCTACAGATCAATTAGTAAAAAGCAATTCACATTAAAGTATGTGTGGGTTCAATAAAAATGTATTGAACTTTAAAGTTAATTGAGCAATAACTAAGATCAGAGTCTCCATTTCTCGATAAAAACAATTTCGTAAGTCATTTAATCAATGCTCTCTCCTAGGGGGAAAAAAAAAATCAGACCTGGTATTATCGTAGCAAGAGATTTACCAAATTAGACACATGGAAAGAAAAGGCACTAGGTTCCTAAACAATTTGTCTTAGAATTATTTCTTTGAAATTAAAGCAAGGGTTTATATAGACCTACGAATTTTTTTAAAAACATTGAATACATCGCTGATGCAAATTTTTTTCATGTAGGACTTTGCTACTCTATACTTTGTAATTAAAACTCAATTCGCTATTATGATTTAAATCTTTTTGTGGCACCAGAAACCTCATTTATTCTCTGGGCTACTTTATTTCATTTATTGAACACTATGGTAGGAACTAGAGAAATAAAGATGGGTAACATAGTCCCTACCCTTATTGAGCACATAGTGTACTTGGTAAGATAGATCAACTAATCATTTCAATATAATATAGGAATTGTAATAAAATACATCCCAGGAGGGTTATTTATTAGGAACATAGGTTAAGTTGGATCATTTTAAACACATTAATGATGTCAACCCCAAATCTCAATAGCTCAATACAACAAAGGTTTATTTCCCACGCAAGCTATGCTTGATGCAAGCTTGGACAGATCACCAGAGCACCTGGATTCAGAAACCTAGGCTGCTGCAATCTTGTGACTGAGACGTCTTCATGCTAACCCACCTCACTGCCACGCATAGCAGGGGAAGAAGGTGGGAACATTCTCCAACAAGCATACTATGGACTCAGTTGTTTCTCCCCAAAATTCTTATGTTGAAGCCCGAACTGCCAAACTTCTTATATCTTTATGACAAGAGCCAGAGATGATAGGTCCTTTTAGATGGAATTAAAGTTAAATGAGGTAATAAGGGTGGGGTCCTAATCTGATAGGATCAGTGGCTTTATAAGGAGGAAGAAACTTCTCAGCCCCTCTTCTCTGCCATGTGGAGGAAAGACCATGTGGGCGCACATCAAGAAGGTGACCATTTCCAAACCAGGGAGAAAGCCCTCAATAGACCCCAACCATGCTGGCACCCTGATCTCAGACTGCAGCCTCTAGAGAGAGAGAGTTAATTTACATTGTTTAAGTCACCTGGTCTGTGTCATGTTTTTCTTACGGCAGCCTGGGCTGACTAATAGAAAACATTTAAATACTTGAGTACAGTGGCAATGCATGTTATTTCTATTAATAGCCCACCATCCAGAAGGTGGCCTCCCACAGCCCCCCCCCCCAACCCCCATCTGCAAAGGGGCAAGTGGGGAAACACAGAGGAGTATGTGGAATATATTTGGTAAGCATATTGCCTCTGCCACGGTCATATCTTCTGATGAGCAAAGATCCCTTTTTTCTCTTCTTCCTACACACTCAATTGTTCCTTAAGGGAAACAACCCAAAAAGCAATCCAGCAAGCCACTGATTATAGCTCAAAGTCCAGAGTCTGCAGGCGATTTGTAGCAGTGTGTACATCAGGTCCAGATAATACTTTTTTTGAGGTGGAGTCTTTCTCTCTCACCCAGGCTGGAGTGCGGTGGCACGATCTCGGCTCACTGCAAGCTCTGCCTCCCGGGTTCACGCCATTCTCCTGCCTCAGCCTCCTGAGTAGCTGGGACTACAGGTGCCCGCCACTACACCCAGCTAATTTTTTGTATTTTTAGTAGAGACAGGGTTTCGCCCTATTAGCCAGAATGGTCTCCATATCTCCTGACCTCGTGATCCGCCTGCCTCGGGGCCTCCCAAAGTGCTGGGATTACAGGTGTGAGCCACCGCACCCGGCCAATATGACTTCTTATAGTTCCAAAAGAACGATGCAGAAAAAGATGTTATTTTTTTCCCCTCTACCCACCCTGGCCCGAGGAACACTGGTTTAAGAGAGGTGGGATGCCCACCCTGCAAACACTCCTATTCTAAGGGGAAGTTCGGGAGGCAAGCAGGCAACAGCCCCTGGTCCCGGTAATTCTGAAATGCTGCTTGCCAGATTTCTTCAGGGTCTTTATCCAGAATTAACAAGGATATGTGGCTGGGCCCTCATTCTGCTCTTTGAGAAGAACGTGTCAATCCTCTATTCCACTTGGTTCTGCCCTCGGCCCACCGGGAGGATTTTCCTTTGTCATTATCCTTCTTGTCCATATTCAAACTGGACATTGGGAAAATGTTCTCTTTGAAGTGTTGCAAGTTTCTCAGCCCCCATTCTACCCTGAGAAGTTGTAGTAGAGATCTGAAGGTTATTGAATCTTAACAAGTTATAAGTATTTTTTATTTAGGGCCTTTTTTCCCTGTAAAACTTTGTCAATATTTCTAGATTTCTTGTATATTTAGTGCCAATCGCTTGTAGCAAGGAAGTGTTTTCTTGGTTGGTTTTGGTTTTTGAGATCTACTTCTCAGATTTGCTTTGTTTATTTCTTCCCCCAAAACTCTGTCTTTTGATTTGAAAGGTGCCTTGACTTTGCCAGGTTTTTGTAGGGGCAGCACTCACTCAATTCTTTGCCCTGGCTCCTTTTTATCTAACTAACAGATTATAATGGGCATCCTACGCTTGAGCTGCTTTTTACGGGGACACACCTTAATTGAGAAGTTTTAGCAACAGGTGTGGACATTACACTTAATCTGCTCTTTTCTTTGAGGCTGCTTTAACTTGCTTTTGTCACTTAAAGACTTATTAAATGTCTGTCTCAGAGTTCTCTTTTCCAATTTTAGTTTTGAATTTTTCAAATGCCTTTTGTTTTTGCTTGAAACTTCTCAATTTCCTTCTAAGAGCCTCTTTTCAGTACCTTATCAGTCAACAAACACTGTTAACATTTTGTTATCTAACTGCTTTCCCTAGATGTTGTTGGAGGAATAAAATTAAAAACAAAATCCCCCAATGCAGAAATCTTCAAAAAGGTGATAACACACACACACACTCCCCATTATTTCTGCTAAGAAATTGCAGACAGAAGGAGAATCCTACTCTTGGATATAGCCAACCAGGTACAACTCAATACATGCAAGTTCTCAAGATAAACAAGCAAAAGAACTTGACAGCAACGTTTGTCACACATGCCTCATCCTTGCAATTGGGGTAACCATTTGTGTTGACTAATTGGCTTTATGCAGAGGAAAAACAAACTTCTTGTATCTTTATGACAAAAGACAGTTTTGCAAGTTGGAGAGAAGTAGCACCTGAAATTAGGCACCCTCTGTCACAGAAACTAGGACATAGGGGCGCATCTCCCTTCAGATTTACATGTCAAAGGCATGGTTCGTGAGTCCTTGAGAAAGGCATTTTAGGGTCTTAAAGCTAAACAAAAAAGCTATCTGGTTTTCAGAAGAATTATTTACATTTCAAAGAGGAGAAAGTGCTTACAACCGAAAGTTTTCTCAAGTTAAATGCCCTAAGAAACAGGAAGGATAATTGCCCATTTTCAACAGGGAGAATAGAGCCTCTTATTTTTAAATTTCATATTTGTCCATACAATCTAGAAACTCTTAAGACATGAAATCGGCCTACCAAGTTATCACAAGTTCTACTAAGAGGCAAGAGCTTTATCGAATATCTCACTGCTAAATATCTTTCTCCCAGCTTGCTTACTACTTTCCTTTATCCCTGGCCCAGCCACTATTTCAGTGCCCCACATTTTAGGGCTATTTATTTATTCATTTATCACTGCACCACTATTAGGATCAAGTACACTTATCCTTAAGTGATGAACAAAGTCTCAGTGGTTTATGCAACTGAAGCTGATCTCTCGCTCATGCTAGTCCACTCCGATTCTGGGCAACTATCCTAGACAGTCAGGACAACACTATCAAAAAATAGATGCTCTGGCTTCAGCAGGTGTCCCTTCTGTTTGTAGCCCTTTGTTGGGAACTAGTGATAAGGTATCCAAGACTGTGCTGGGTGCAGGGAATGAAGAGGAGCATGAGACATTTGGAGGACAGTCCTGTCTAGGTAAACAGGCACCAAATTTAATTGTAGGGACTCAGGAAAGGCTCCCTGAAGATGATGATTTGCACAGCAAATCGTAAAAAATGAGTTGGACTTCAAGGTAAAATGTGAGGTTGGCATGAGGATCAAGGGGTCAGGTTACTCTCCACTACGCATAGCACGGGCAGCGCATGGATGGTTCCTTCTTAGCGGATTTTAGCTGCTGGAGATTACAGTAAGAATAAGATGGGCAGAGAGTTTGTTAGAAAGTCAGATAAAGCTCGAAAGCAGGAGTGTTTTCTGTCGTGTCAGAAAATAAATTGGATTTTATCTTATAGGCAGCAAGGAGTGTTTTTTAATGCAGCAAGTAAACATAGATTTAAATTTTAGATATGTCTATCTGGTGACTTTGTGGAGGATATTTTAATAATGAATCCTTTAACTAGGTTAATAATTTATAATGCACAGTGTACCTAGGGCAGTATTGTCTGAGCAATCGTGATTTGAAACGACATGGGAGAATCAATCACTCTGCTTCTGCATGGGCCAGCACTTTCCCTGCACCTTCAGTTATATTCTGTTAACCTTTCCAAGGCTTGATTTCCTCATCCGTGAGAACCTGATAAAAATATACTCTGCTATGTCCACCTTCAGAGTTGATATGGGGATCAAATGAAATAATGTGCTTTGAGGCCGGGTGCGGTGGCTCATGCCTGTAATCCTAGCACTGTGGGAGGCTGAGGCAGGGGGATCACGAGGTCAGGAGTTCGAGAACAGCCTGGCCAACATGGTGAAACTCTTTTTCTTTTAAAAATACAAAACATAGCTGAGCATGGTGGCGGGTGCCAGTGTCCCAGCTACTCGGGAGGCTGAGGCAGGAGAATCATTTAGATCCCAGGAGGCAGAGGTTGCAGTGAATGGAGACTGCGCCATTGCACTCCAGCCTGGGTGACAGAGCAAAACTCTGTCTCAAAAAAAAAAAAAAAAGAGTGCTCTGATACAAGGGCTTTGAAAGCTGTAATACAGGTATAAGAGATGATTAAATTCGGCAAACACCTATTTTTTTTACATGCACAGCACTGGACAGGGCAATATAGGGAATCAAAAAGGAGCCTTTCCTTTGAAGAAATCAACATTCTTCCATGAAAAACGCTAAAACACCAGAGCATGATTTTGTAGCTTGAGCTGCAGGAGAGTGATTATAAACAATGAACCGAGTATGAAAGCACAGCAGGGCTCTCTTTGTGGGACAGCGATGCCAGTATCACTGGTTTGTCCTTGTTTAGGACCTTTCATGAAATCTTCTTTAAGGGGACTTTTCAAAACAAGTTAATGTGCCCTTCAAGAACATCCATCGTATGACTCAGGCTTCACTTATTTTACTGGTGGTGATAACCACATGTGTTAGCTTCACAACCTGTGAGGCTTGAAATCTTCTAATGAGTGCTAAGAAATGGAGTCCTGAAATTATTATTTTTAAATTAAATAGCCAAAGTCTTGTCAAAATGCCTTATAAATGAAAATATTTTTCATTCTTAGTCAAACAGATTAGCTTATCCTTGACACAAATGTTAATTTTTTCCCTTTTTATTGCAATAGTTTTTTTAAAAAAATAAGTTGATACATGTGGATGCAAGTCATCTAGTTTTGTTGGGAAAATGTTAAACCTCTCACAACAAAAGTCTAGGAGGAAGGTTAAAATTATAGTTGCTCTTGTATTTACAAGGTTTTTTCCTTGGTGTTGAATAAATTCTAGACAAAGATTATAAATTCATTATTATCTTTTACAGACACATATGTACTTGATCATGATAATTAACTCACAATGAGTTATGTTTTACTAAAATTAAAGAATTTAAAATTATCGGGGTTATTTAGCATTAGCAAAAAATAAAAAAAGATATTTTTCTTGCTATAAATAAAATTCAAATTGTGTAAAATCTGTTCTTTCAAAACTATTTTTTGTTCTTATATTTCCTTCTAATATTTTACTTGCTTAGATTTTTCACCATCTTATTATAATTTCCTGGTCACTTGATATTTTAAAAAATTATAAACTTACTGGCTAGGCACCATTGCTCAAGCCTACAATCCCAGCACTTTGGGAAGCCAAGGCTGCCAGATCGCTTGAGCTCTGCACGTTCCAAAAGCAGCCTTGGCAACATAGTGAGACTCCATCTCTACTAAAAAATACAAAAAAATTGGCTGGGCGTGGTGGTGTGCAGCTTTAGTCCCAGCTACTCTGGAGGCTGAGGTGGGAGAATCACCTGACCCCAGGAGTTTGAAACTACACTGAGCCATGTTCATGCCACTGCACTCTAGCCTGGGCAACAGAGTGAGACCCTGTCTCAGGAAAAGAAAAATTATAAACTTACTTTTTAATAATTTCCATTACTGTAAATGAAGCAGATCAGAAGAGGTTTAACAAAACTTTAAAGGGGGAAAAGACTAACTTTTTGGACACTGAATATATTCCAAACATTTTTCTAATTCTCACATACATTATAGCATAAAGTCCTACAAAATAAGTATTCTCATGCTTCTCACAAATGAAGGGAATACAACTGAAGAATCAAAGTCAATTTGCACACACATAGTAAAATCAATCCAAATCTCACAGTGCTGCAAAAACACACGTTCTTCTTGTGATAACGTAGCTTTGCTAATACATCTCAGGTTTTGTGTCTGGAGGTCAAAGAACTTAATTTGTGTGGTAGAGATTCCAACAGCAATTACTAATAGACGATGGGAAAACATTATCTTTTGACCCAAGGAGATACTAGATTACAAAAAGCAAAATTAGTGCTAATGTAGAACAAAATTAGTGTTAAGCGTAGAACTTCCAGACAATAGATTTTTTTCATTAATATTTCTAAGGAGATCATTGATTCATAATTGTCTTCAATGCAGTCCATCATAGGATATTCTGCCATGAGAACAAAAACCGATTAAACTACAAATGAAATTGGGTATTTTTTGTTCCGTTTATTTTACCATGAAGAGTTGACTTAGATGAAATAGGTAGCTTGGTTTATTCAAAACTAGCTGTACTGTCACCTGACCCAAGCAAGTCTATATCTTAATAGAAGATACAGAGACACTAGAGGTTATGGGAGCATAAGGCTCAACATTTGCTGATCTTAGATCTACCCTCTAGCTTTGGTTTGTCTGCTGTTACTCTTCAGGCTGAGTCTACAGTTCCAGAGAAAGAGTTCATCAACCCTTCAAATAGAGGTGAGAAAAAGCTTTCAAATTTCTTTTCCATATATGGCACCTGGAACACGGGCTTTATAAGACACCTCCAATTCATATCATTAGAGGAGCAGAGAAAACAAATGCACAGAGATCCTGAGTCCATGATATGCTTTCCCTCAGACCTGTTTCCAAATACATATTTTAATTTACAAGTAAAATTTGTAGGCACTTAGCACCTATGGAATTCATTACCTTTGGATATACAATCCTGATGATAGTGGAATCTTTTAATGACGAACAAGGTAACAGATATTCAAACAAAATCATCCTTAGTAAATCTGTGAAAAACCACTGCAATTTTCATACATTGTTAAAAATTATGTTACTTCTAGAACTTTTACTAAATTTTACTTTTCATGTTGATTAAAAGCAAACCAATTAGTTGGTATATTTTCTGAATCATTTCTTTGGAAAATCAGCATCTCCTTGGATTCCAATTAATATATATGGAAAAACTAATGCTACTCTATTCTTTAATAAGAAAATATATTTGCCCCTTGAAATTCTGAACAATCCATTTTCCTTTGACATTTGTTTGTCCTAAGACTCCTCAGGGCATCACATGTTTATTTGCTCATCTATTGCCTGATGTGTTTCAATTATTTAATTATGTAATACATTTAAAAAATGCCAAATAATTTTATCCTACTTTGTAGGGCTGATGTCAAGTCAGTTAGGAAAATAAACAATACCACTTTGTATCAGAAGAAAAAAACCTTTCCTGACTTTTAATACTTCGCGAATTCTGTAGGCAAATCCATTCGTGGCAGGCCCCATACTTGTTTTCTGTTAGTTTTAGGTACTTGTCTTTTTCCATATAGTCACCCTAAAAAACTCAAAATAACCAGACAATTATTAATCATTCTCTATACTGGCATAAAAAATGAACCTTTTCTGAATCACGTTTATGTAGAAAATCAATTCTGTGAAGAAACTTTTATGAAAGAGGCAATGGACATTATGGACATTATTGTGTTTATTTTGAAGGGTGCAGTTTACAACTCAGAATAAAATAGGAAAATACTAATTTCCAGGAGAAAGAACACCTAGACAAATCGTGTATAAATGTATACAATCCACCAAACTCTTTGGACATGCCAATTATCTTTCTATAAATGTACATTGAGGCCTGGTAAAGTGGCTCATGCCTGTAATACCAGCACTTTGAGAGACTGAGGCAGGCAGATCACTTGAGTCCAGGAATTTGAGACCAGCCTGGCCAACATGGCGAACCCCCCCATCTCTACTAAAAATACGTAAGTTAGCCAGGAGTGGGGGCATGCACCTGTAGTCCCAGCTACTCAGGAGGCTGAGGCAGGAGAATCTCTTAAAGCCGGGAGGCAGAGGTTGCAGTGAGCTGAGATCACACCACTGCACTCCAGCCTGGATGACAGAGTGAGACTCTGTCTCGGCAACCAAAATGTGCATTGGAAGCTCACTTCTCCAAAATCCCCAGTAAATGAAGTGCTAAATAGAAAAGTGTATCTTTCCTGATTTGATTACATAGATGGAAGAGACGCTTGAAAATATTGCTTTCAAGATATACGAGATTGACCTGGAAATTACAGCTACAATTTAGAAACTTGATTTTTTGCATGCCAGATTATCTAAAGGGTATCAGTTACTCTCTCACAAATTATCACTGAGTTTCTATTATTTGAGAGATATTCAGGATGCCCAGATCACCATCTATCCCTAGCCAGTTGAATGAGAAAGCCATTCTTTATTGTTTTAAAAATCATGATTAATCCAGTTGTGGGAAAAGCACAAAGAAATCAAAAGGTAGAACTTGTGACAATTATTCAATGAAATCTGAAATTCATAAAAATTTGTTGAATTAGGGAAGAAAATGTTTAGAAGTATGCAGGTAGCTAAAAAGTCAGATATGTTCATTTCTGTCATCATTATACTGAAATAGAATTAGAGAACTAATACCGTGGGAGGTAGCATGGATTGTTGAATAAGCTTCTTGCAAACCAGATCTCTTTTATTTATCTTAGGTATATTCCAGAGGTTCCTAACAACAGAATGCAACTCTCTTAGCACAAATATCATACTTATGTACAGGCAGAATTTGCTGAAATACTAATGAGTTGACCTTGCACCCTGTTCACATGTAATCATATATTTGTCATTTTGTACATGATAATTATTTTTCTTTAAAGTAAAACGGCCTCTAAAATTGTATAAGCTTTCAGCCTCACAAAACCTGCATCCATACCTTCTTACTCTTATAGCTGTTTAATTATCTTACTCAAAGGGGTGCTGGATTTCTGTAACTATATCATACCTTTTTTTTCACACCTCCTCCTTCTCAAGCAGAACCATGAAACTCCCAGGTGGTAGATCTGCATTGGTGTTATGGTATATCACCCTGAAACATGAGGCTGCTGAATCACATAGGATTAAGCTCCCAGTCTTGGCTCTAACCTCATCAGTACTCCCAGCAAAGTGGTGAAAATAAATTATAGATTCAAGGATGTGTCCCACTATGGTGGAGGAAGGTACACACCTAATCTATGATCATTTCTGTCTCAAGTACCACTAAAGGGAACCTCCAGCAGGACAGGAGGTGATGCTGTCTCATCTCCTTGTAAAAGTACTGGTGAGTGCTGGTAAATAGACTACTGACTTTACTAAAAAAGAAGATTCCCTATATACAGACTGCTCTTAGCAGGATGCTTCTAGTTTAGAATTACCTATAAGTAAACAGACCTACAGCTTCCGGATTTAGGAGGCAGAGCTTTCTGGAGAATGACAAACTAAACAGCTGGGATAGAAAATAGAGAGATTTCCAAACTGACACACTGCTTGCCGGGGGCACTCATGCATACCTGGTGTAATCTGAGCCAGACAATGCACACCCAAAGGCAGAAGCGGGCCCCTAGGAGCTGCCTGGACAGCCCAGACCTCTCCTTTGTCCCAGGCCTCCCGATTGTTTCTATCTGTGTTTCTATATTTTGATTGTTTCTAAATATCAGTAACTTGGTATTTAGTAAATTCTCTTGATAATTTCACCCTTTTTATTTGCTCACGCACCAATATGCTCAAAAATGGTTTATGTGAAATAAATTTAGAACAGAAATTATGCTGTTGATGTTCTTTTATAAATAAGCCATAAAAGTATTTTTTAGCAATATATCTGCCTCAGAAGAAAAAAACTAATAAATGTTGCAAAGAGTTTTAAAAATACCAATATACCACAGAAGTTGAATAAAAAGAACTTAGAAGGAAATTTTGCAGGGCAATTCACCTTGATCATTAAATATTTAGCAATATTTTCATATAAGTATTTCATCTATGCAGTGCAAAATGTGATGAATGTATTTATATAAAGAATTTAGGTAAGTTGGATTACGCTTTCATTGACTCACAGAATTACTCCAAGAATACACAAATCAAGAAAGATTTGGTATGAATAATATGTATATGCAGAAAACAAATCATATCATAGAAACTTACTGTATTTATTTAATGTGGTTTTTAAAATAATACAATGAGACACTCATTACCTAGGGACAAGCTCTAGAATGAAAAATCCTTTATATATGACTAAATGTGGCACTATTGCATTACACATGTCTCACATTAAGGCCGTGTAAGGAAGTGCTTTGAATGAAAATATGAAATCTACAAGCCAATTCGGTCTAGATTCTGCAAGATACTTCACTTCTTTGGGGATTAGTTTCCTAATCTAAAAACGAGATTAATTTTGCCCAGGCCATGCAGTTGTTTATAGAATTAAGTGAGATGATGCACACAAAGAAAGGATGACGTGCCTGGCAAAACGTAAGCACACCATAAATGGAAACCACATTTATTATTAATTGGACCCATGGATGTCTTCTTTAAAACTCTAAGACAGTAATGGAACTTAAAGGGCACCAGGGTTTTATATTTTAAAAGATAAAGTGGAAATCGGGTCCCAGGGCAGGATGCACACAGGCTAAACTAAGTAGCATATGGTCTGGCAACTTTTCAGATGGTAGAGGCATCAGCTCTCGCCATCTCACGCACCCTGTTGCATGATAGAACTGTCAGTCACGTGCATTGTTAACCACAAGCCTGATGAGGAGTGGGAAGCACAACTTCTGACATTTGACTTTGCGGATGAATGAATTCTTCCAACTTTACAGTCTTTGAAATAAAGGACTCTCTAAAAGTTCTGTGTGGCAGACTCATGCCCCATTACTCTGTGAAGAGATTGTATTTGAAACAAGTCAGATCAGCATCTGAATTGGTCTTGTTGGCATTGAAAGTCCCCCTTGACTTTCTATTTGCTTTCCTGTTACTGCTCCGAAACCATTCTACTGGTGCACTTAGGGATTTTTGAAGCTGATGAAGGAAGTGATTGGGGTATGGACTATGGATTGGTTGGTTTACATTTGAGGTTGTATTCATTATATCACTACTCTATTAAGATAATTGGCAAAAGTTTTCATTTAGCAGAGAGCTAGAAAACAAAACCATTTGTTATTCTGCTGGATTTTTTGTAAACATAAAGTCTAATCAAAAGAAAAAGGAATGCCTTAGCAACATCATTTCAGCAGCTGCACCCCAGATCTAGTCAAATCGAGTCATTGGTATTTTCTCCAATCATGTTAAGCAGGCTGAGATACTGAACTATATCTCCTATGGAGGTCAGAGTGCAGCCTCGAACCCTCCCAGATAAAGCAGAGCCACGGTGAGACAGTATTTTCTATCTACCGGATTATTGAGGGAATTTGTAATTTGAGGCTCATTTAATCCATGTTATTCTGGTAAAGCCATCCTTTGAGGAGTCAACAGGAAAAATTTAGTTGAGAATGTCACCATGCAATGAGAACTATGAGGCAACTTAATATGCAACTATTTTAGGTATAATTATAAGTGGCAAACTATAAATGTGTTGCAATGATGTTCTAATAGAAGTGTTTCAATTTCCTCTTCACTTTGGAAATTATGTAAACCTTAGCCCCTGAAATAGCTAGGGTTTTATTTTCTCTTGTGTCTTTATTTGTACAGGCTCTCAATTCTATACTGTGTACACACTGCTTTTCCTGTGCTAATCTGACTCAAAATGTCCCTTTGTTTCAGAACCCTTATTGCCCTTTACAGAAAATTCTCAGACTGTGTCTGTAGTTGCTCATAGTTGTTTTAGATAAGATTTTCTGCAGAATTGACAAAAACAAAAAAAGTCTTCTTCTAGTTACTTATAATCAGAAACTGGCTTTTTAAAAAACAATTGTTCTTATGCCCGGAAGTGGTGTTTCAAATTCTGCTCCTTTTCCTAAAATTTAATTATTTCTAAATTTCCAAATGGGTACCCAAGTGAGCAAAGCCGTCTACTCCACTCTAGCAACTGAGTAACACCGACTTCATTTCTATCCGTATAGTCTTGCTTTGTTCTAGAATGTCATTTAAATGCATGTCTGGCCACTTTCACTGAGCGCAATGCTTTTTAGATTCTTCCATGGCATTTCACAGATAGGAGTTTATTCTGTTTTATTGTGGTAAGAATATACTATAATTCCTTTACCCACTGACCAGTTGAGAACTTTAAACATAGTTTAGTTGATTGCTTTATATAAACTCGTGAATTCTGGTCTAAAGAGTAATTCTGTCACACCCCTTCCTGCACCACAGGTGGCAAGACTGACTCGTTTTATTCCAAACTCTTAAGACCCAATGTAGATATATTTCTGGATCTTAATCTCTAGACATGTTATTTTTATGACAAAAGCTTTTGTAATATAAACATTAATGTGTGAAAATATTCATTAAGCCTATTTCTATTTCTCACTGGGCAAAGCACAAGCTTTGAAAAACTTCAAAAAATATGAAAATGATAGAAAATGAGGAAATATATTTCATATTGCACCTGAAAAGTGCTTGTAAACAGAAAGTTGCCTAGAACACATGGATAATTGTTTTAATAGGTTATTATTTAGGCATGATGAGGTCAATAGATAAGGACATCATTTATCTTTGAAAATATAGTTTGTGACCCTGTTCCCAAGAGGGGGGAGCATGCCATGGCTCCGGGGGGCCACAAAGTAGTACTGAGGTTGGTCACAGGCAGAGAGAGAGAGAGAGAGAGAGAGAGAGAGAGGGAAACTGGCTAAGAGCCTTCATTGTGTAACTGGCAAGCCAAAGAAAGCAGGGATAGGATTCCTTAGTTTGGAAATTTCAGCAGGCTCTGGAGCATGGAAGCTGATGCTTGGCCCTGGGGTGATCAGGACAGCGAGACAGTGGCTCAGAGTTAAAGAGTCTGATGAAGGAGGTGGTGGTGGGTGTGGGCTCCACATATCGGTTGGTTTGCATTTGAAAAGCCCACCTGCAGGGAGTTATTTACTATCTCTAGGACTTGGCTAACCATGGTAGGGGCAGTCCTTCCAGTGGCATCAAGGCCTTAGATGTCGAAGAACCGGAACATAGAAAATAAAATATTAATAGAGTAATGTGTTTTCTAAGTATTACCTTTAAGAAGTGTAACTCTTCAATGGGGTTAATGCCCTGTTAATATAAGGTAGAAAGTTGCCTTGTTTAACCTTCCATGGGAGGATTCCATATTCCAACAGCTGATGAGGACAGCAACAGAGAATCTGTGGAGTCCACATTGAGTCTTGGAGATGTTAAGGGGCATATTCGCCTGTTCTTGCATTTGAAATTCCCTAAGCAGCCAAAGTAATTTCGAGTGAGAAGGGAAAGGTTGGGAAGACCCATTCCGGAACTCCTCTCTCTCACAGGAGAGACAGCTATTCTCCTTTCTCTTTCTGTTGCCTATTAAACCTCTGATCCTAAGCCCCCAACCCCCAAAAAGCTGAGAGTTGGGGTGAGAGCACACAGCAGCTGACTGAAAGATGAGGGAAACATACAGTGTAGTACTTTTGTACTAAAATGCCTTATATACAAAGCCCACCCAAAAAGGATATTTGTAGGTTAAAGCTTAACTTTATCATTTTTATTATTAATGTTGTTTGTGTTCACCAGCACAAAGATTACATAAAAATTCCAAGTCTGGCCTTTGTCAGTTCATAAAGAAGTAGTTATCCTCACATACCCATGATTACATACAAATGTTAGATTAAAAGGTTCCCTTTTGTGTTATTGTCAGGAGCTCCCTGCAACAAAATGTTATAGAATATATACCTAACATCCTTCTCTGAAAGTTCTTTTCTCTTGCTAGCATATGTGTTCCTGGCACATAATAGGCCCCAAGAAATATTTGCTTCATTATTTGAAGACATGCATAGCGCCTAAGTTATTTACCTGACGAGAGAGAATTTCTTTATTCTGGCTTATTCCCTCTACAAACAGCAGGTGCTTGATGAAGTACTCAGCAGAGGTTCCAAGGCAACTGGCTATAGATCTTTAACAAAAAATAAACATCAAATTTTCCATGAAAATATGCTTATGACAATATAAATTATAAAAATAGGAACAATGTTTTGGTTGTCGAAAACAAAAATATAAGTTTAATTTATTTTCTTCAATCACATTGTGCTATTGTTTGCAGTACACATTCAGGTGCATTCTTTAACTGCAATAAGCATTTTCCTCTGTGTCTTGACACTAGTCATCCATCAAAAAATGCTAATTAGTTTTTCATAAGCTGTCTCCCTTGGAAGGAATTTTTAAAATTCAGTAGAAGCACCATTATGAATTTACTTAAAGTATAATATTTCATACATTTATTAATGAGAACAGAAATTACAGAAACTTACCACTAAAGAATTATTTTTCTTCCAGTTACAAAAAACAACCTAAAAAAAGATAATTTAAACAGTGCTGTCTTTTTAAAATAGAATGAAGCTAGAGGATCATTGAAAGTTTATTCTCTGTAAGGCAAACTATGAATATACCATATAAAACCTGTTCGACCTGTCTTTAAACAAAAAGCCTTAATTAATAACAAAATTTAGACTGCCAAGGGTCACTTCCAGGGTTTTTATGGATTTGGAATATTATGATAACTGATGGGAAACTGAAACCTCCTTCAAAAAAGATGCGGTGTTATTTCAAACCTCTTTTCAATGGAAATCTTAATTCCATATTACAAAACAGAAATCATCTGTTTGTGTCTATGTGTCACTTTTGATCACTGTTTGAAGAGCTTTGATATTCTTAATACATTCTTCAGGGAGGAAAAGGATGCTAATACTATTCATATTTACACTTTTGAACTTTTAGTTCATATTTATAAGAGAGGGTATTATCCCAGTAAGTTATTATTCTTATCTTCAAATGAGTGCTTTCAAATAGCCTAGCAATTCCTCATTGGTGTGGGGGACATCCTCATTAAGTGTAAGCCTACTGTTTCAGCCTGGACACGTTTTTCCTTTGATCTAGAACTAGAAGGACATTAATGACCAAGTTTTAGAGACAGCTACTATATTCCTTTCCCCAAAATGTCCATCATTTTGGTGCCTGTCTCAGAGGCTTAGAGAAGTCAGCTTCCCGGGGCAAAGCACCCAGACAGACAAGACAAGGAAGGACAGAGAATAGATATCAGGGCAGTCAAGGTCAGTCAAGGTCACAAGTTATTCGCACAACCCTGAATATAAACCTCTGTCTATGGAAACTGAAATCCAGTATGCTTTTGTTCAACTCTGCAATTTAAATTGTAAATTAGATTTTCTTTGTCATGTGTTTGCATTAACAGCAAAATACTTCATATCTCTAAAGTTAAATTCAGTCATATTTATGTTAATTTAAAATATTAATAATCAGCATCAAAATCGAAAATAACAGCCCAGGATCCTGAGGAAATAGATAGCATTCCTTTATCTACTAGTCAGATTGGTTTAAAATGAACCCTGCAATAATTCAAAAATACTAAAGAAATTAGAAATATTCTCTAAAAGAAATTGTTTTCTTACTCTTTGTGCTAAGGAAAATTAATGCTTTAAAAAGAACCCCAGAGAAAAATAAAGTCAGCCAAATCCAAAATCAGAAACTAAGCCTTTATTTATTCCAATCCTAATCAACTATAAATATTTTTATACTGCATTTCTATTAAATATGCCTAAAGCTGACAACAGGTATAGAAATGGGTTATTTCGCCTGCAGTTCTAACTACATCATTTGCATGCTCTGCTGCACTAAATGTAATAAAACTTGTTCTAGGTGGAAGATAGCACAGCCCCTGAGAACAAGAATGAATTCAAAAAGGCAACATTACTAGAGCTCTATAATCAACACCTTCCACTGCACAAGAAGCAGGTTGAGAAATGACCTTTACATAAGCTAGTGAAATAGCAAAGCGATTTTTCTTCCCTTCTCCAGTGTTGTCTGTGTTGGTGAAAGCACGGGCAGATTTCCTCTGTGGAAAGCTGCCACTTTACGAGGGGAAGCAGTTTTTCACAGGCGAACTCTGATGGGGACAATTGCTAGTTCGATAGAACACACACGCTCGGGTATGATTGGGCCTGTCAGGGGTATTGTGGGCCACAGTCTAAGAACAGGAAACACCATCTCTAAACATAGAAAATGCAACACCACTGGGGAAGGCGGCAGAGGCCAATGATCCTCTAAAGCACAGCAGGAAAATATTTGCAAAGGAGGATGTTTTAGCCCTCTAGGCAGTGTAGGGCTCCTGTGAAACCATTGCTCATAATCACACGATAATATCTTTTATTTCACGGTGCCTGACAGTGTTCAAAAGGTGTTCCTATTTTGATCCTCATAGCAACCCTCTAAGGTGTGAAAGGCAAGTCGTTTTAGAGATGGGCAGCCACAGACTTGGAGGTCAGGTGACTTTTCCAAGGCATCCAAGCTGAGCCCAGGGCCTGTCGATTCCTCATCAGTGTTTCTCCCCAGGATGCCACCTGCCTTCAGAAGGCAGTGTTTGAACTTTGCAGGGTATCCTTTTCCACTGCTCTGTGCATTCTGGGGCACCGCAACCTTGTAAGCCTGGTCTCAAAACCTTTACTTATTTGACCTAATATTCATTGAAAAGAAACACAGGAGATTTGCTTTTTAATTCTCTCATTTTCTACCTTGCTAATTCCATCTTCCCCCTTCATTTTGTAGGAATGCTTCATGAAAACAGCGAGAGAGATCATTGGGAATTGAAATGTGTAATCAATCCCTGGAAGGAAAAAATTGTGGAATTATATAAGATAATTTTGTAGCTCAAGTACTTAATATCATAGACAACAGAGCAATACAAAACTTTGTGATGGTTTCTATAATTCATCCTTACATACAAGAATAAATGAAACCCTGTAGCTATTACTTTAGATATTGCCTAGCAGCAGACAAATCTTTTGTTCATAGAGAAGATAACATTGAAAATGAACATTTCATGGAGCTTTAACAACTAGCAAAGCTGAAAGAAATATTTTTCACTGAGATTGCTTTGATCCATGATAGGTATTTACAATATGCAGCCAAAGGCTTTGACCATTAAGAAAAATAAAATAAAATATATAGTGCTTGAATTCCCATTAGGTCTCAAGGGTAAAAGAGTAAATTTCTCTCAACAACTTTCCTTATGGCATTTTTATCCCATTCTTTATAACACTTGGTGCTAGGTTGAGAAAAGTAGAAGATATTCCAGTACGCCCCACCTTCTTTACACTTTCACAGAATTTCATCTCAAGCTGGGACAGGAGCTGGAGAGGGAGTGAGGCAGCCAGCTCATTCTGTCTTCTCCCCCCATCTTACATCACTGCTCAAAGAAGCGGGTGTTTGGAGTTCAGAGCGGATCCAGTTGTTAAAATACCTAACGTGAGGCACTTAGACCAGCTCTCTCCAAGATTATATGGAATGCTAAGTTGCTCTTGTCTGCTACTGACGAGTGCTGTCTCCTTTCCTTCTCCTGACCCACCAGGACTCTGATGTTGTTATGAAGCCCAGTGACTTGTAAAACCAACATTGTAATGGCTTTTACTTCTAAACCTCTGAAATTACCCTTTCCAGAAAACCAACTCTTTCTGTATAAATACTTCTCAGTTATGTACATGATTCATTCATTTCTACCATGAGCCCCTGAATTCTCCTGAAGGTGTTAATAACTGAAAGTATTTTTGGAAATATGAAATGACTTTATTTGGGTCCAGTCATGGAGATGTGGTGATCTGGAGGTGGCAGACAGAGAATAAACTATTCCAAAGAAGCGTCAGAATCTTACTCATTCGGGCAGCTTTCCCCAATCACCACCTGTCAGCCTGCAGTCACATACTTGGCTGGACAGAGTACCTTGCATGCAACAAGGGACGGATCAACGTTTGTTGAATGAGAACAAGCTGATGAGAATTGGGTCCTGTGAGAAGGTTTTCTGCAGCCCTTAGTTCTTTCCTCATGTTCAAAAGAATAGGAAACTACCCTGGGCTTGCTCTAAAAGTAGTAGTTTGAAACTTAAATATGCAGAAATCACCTAAAGTGTGTTTTTATTTTTATTAGTTTTTAAATATGTATTTATTTATTGAGACACAGTCTCACTCTGTCACCCTGCCCGGAGTGCAGTGGCATGATCTCGGCTCACATTGCAGCCTCTGCCTCTCGGGTTCAAGCAATTCTCATGCCTCAGCCTCCCGAGTAGGTGGGACTATCAGTGTGAGCCACCACATCCAGCTAATTTTTGTATTTTTAGTAGAGACAGAGTTTCACCATGTTGGCCAAGCTGGTCTCGAACTCTTGACCTCAGGTGATCTGCCCGCCTCAGCCTCCCAAAGTGCTGAGATTACAGGCGTGAGCCACCCCGCCCACCCCTGAAGTGTATTTAAAAAATACTCAGTACCCATTATCAGAAAGCTATGGAATCTAAATATATGAAAGAAAGTGCGCCTTGCATCAGGCAAAACCAAATGGAGAGCTAACAATGGAGGAAGAGGCTGTGCACCCTCGCGCTAAGGACCCATCATCTTCCTTTGCTTCTCTTTCACAATTGAACTTATCTCGCCGGTGGTTACTCCTGTGTCTTATAGATGAAATCACTGAGCGGGGAGAATTTGATTCTCTCACCAGCCGGCAGCTTAAGTTATCAGGGAAATGCAGTCGGTACACCCAGCCAGAAGTGTGGGCAGCATGGAGAGGGACGTCTAGAATATCCCATGAGGATAAGACTTTGAAAATCATTTTTATAAGTTTAACTTTGTTTCCTCTGCTAGTTCGGATCTTCACTCTCCCTCCTTCTTGCTTCTTTGGCCTTTTACTGTCTTCAGATTATAACTAGCTTGTTCACTGAATGCTCTTGTTTGAATCATCACTCTGGACTCAATCCTTGTTGATTTTTATCACCATTTGACTACTGACCTTTCCCATTCATCTTTTTTGTTCTTTAATCTTTTATTTGCTACTCTTTCTCACCCCATACCGTTCCTCCGGTTTCCGGCTAAGCATTAATCTCGTTGGGGAGAATATTGTTAGCCTCCAAATTCAAAACTCTCAATGTCGCGTGTGAATGACCACAGCAGAAAGGAGCCCAGTGCCTAAATATGCCTTGTCCTAGTGACCTCGCTTTATTGTTGGACTCTTAGCCCATTTGGACTGCTATCAAAATACCATAAATGGGGTGGCCTATAAACAAATTATATATATACACACACACACACACACATACACACACACATATGTATGTGTATATATGTGTATATATATGTATGTATATATACATTAGATATTTTGTGTGTGTATGTGTATATATATATTTTACACCCCTCCGCCCCCCAGTTCTTGAGGCTGAGAGGCCTAAGATCAAGATGCCACCAAGATTTGATGTCTGGTGGGAGGCCCACTCCTCCCAGGTGGTGGTCTCATGCTTTGTCCTCACATGGTAGAAGGGCAAACAAGCTCCTTTGGGCCTCTTTTTGTTATCTTTTTAAAAAAAAATTAAGACAGAGTCTCACTCTGTCAACCAGGCTGGAGTGCATGGCACCATCGTTCGCTCACTGCAGCCTTGACCTCTTGGCCTCAAGCAATCCTCCCACTTCAGCCTCCCGAGTAGCTGGGGCTACAGGTGGATGCTGCCATGCCTGGCTAAGTTTTGTTATTTCTTTGTAGCAACAAGGTCCCACTACATGGTCCAGACTGATCTCAGACTACTGGGCTCAAGCAATCCTCTTGCCTTGGCCTCCCAAAGTGCTTGGTTAACAGGCATGAGCCACTGCACCAGGCCTGGGTCTCTTTCATAAGGGCACGAATCCCATTCATGAGAGCTTTGCCCTCATGACCTAATTACCTCCCCCAAAGGCCATCCCTCTCACTACCATCACATCAAGAATAGGGTTTCAACACATGAGTTTGGGGGAACACAAACATTCAGGCCATGGCAGACTGCTTTTTGAATTGACTGAAATCTAAGTCAATGGAGCATGTTCTGGCACATATCACTCTATATGCTCAACATTTAAAAATACATTTTTAATTTTGGCTTTTTGGGTATGGCTTTCTGACAATGAAAAGAGCCTCTTTAGTGATAATATGAATCAAAATAAAATATATTTAGTTCATTCCATACCCCCCAAGTGATTATAGAAGCCAGGAATGAAGTCATGGAAGAATTAGATGTGTGGGCAGAAACTTAGAAAAAATATTTTCCCCAAATTTAGGGAGAGACTGTAAATCTGGCCTGATGACTATATAAATGTGCGACCACAATAAATGAAACCTTTTGCCAATTAATTTTCATAGACAAGGGAGTGAAAGTTTTCCTATTTGAAATTGCAGATGCTTTACAACTGTAGCAGGTTCAAGAATTTAACACAACCTGATGCAGTTAAGTGTGAATTCTTTGTTTCTCATTGAATGTTTCTCAGGAACCCCTTCTCGCTGGGAAGTGGGTAATAGCTATTTCAGATCACCCCTTTCAGATGACTCACACCTTGGTGATACTATTTTCTGCCCCTTCTTCCTAGTTTCATGTAGTTTGATGTTGAAACACACAAAAATCTTACATGACCTTATGGAATAAAAGGAACCCTTGATTCAAGCCTCGTGTGGTCTGGTCTGTTCCAGGCTGGCATCTGCTGTAATAAATATAACTGAACTGATTTGGGCTTTGCAGATGCGCTGTCACTCCCCACTGAAACCCCTGATCCTGGCCAGTTTCCTCGTTCCTAGATTTCTCACACCCTGCTCTTCGACTCCAGTCCTCCACGTTGGAATTTTTGGATGCCCTGCAGCCAGATGTAGGCAATGGGGAGTCAGGAGTGTAGCCTTTAGCTCACCTATCTAGAGACCAATTTATTTCACATTCCTGCATTCTCCAGAGTGTTCACTCAGATAACAGACATCGGGATATACAAGTCTCACCCAATGCTTTCTAACTTTTTTTCTCACAGTCACCCAGGTCCTGATGGAACAAGGTTGCCTCTTAAATCATATTCTAATCTCCCTCTAGCTCTGATTTATAGCAAAGCTGACTTAATCATCTAGATTTGGCTTTTACAAATTCATCAAAGTCTGCCTGGCTAGTGACTCAAATCTCACTCTGAATCTCAGAAATGAAATGTTGACTTATTTCTTTTGCTGTAATAATACTTTCCATGGCAAATTAGGGGAAAATGTCCACAACAATTTCTCAGTGGAGAAAAGTCCTTAGTATACTGAAAAAAAAAAAAAAAGTAAAGTCATTGCAGTACAGTAACTTCCTGCTCTCCTTTACCCAAGTTCTGCTGTGTCTGCAGCTGTTTGTGGAAGAGAAGAGGTCTCCTTGGATCTGCTGGCCAGCATTTTTCTTATCTTCTCAACTACAAGCTGGTTCAGAGAGTGAAAGTCTACCTGGATCTCAGGAGAAAGATAACTTAAAGAGCAATGTCTATAGTGATGCAAACACAAAAACAGAAGAAAATTCTTCATTTAAAAGGCATTTTTTCTTTATTATTTGATATCTCAAGCACCACCATGATTTGTGCGACATCAAGGACAGCACCTGCAATGCATCCCACTCATCCTACTCACCCCTCACCTGAGCTCCCCAGGGTCAGAATCAGATTTCCATGGGCTCAGAAGAGGGCTGGAGAAGTCAGAAGACAAAGATATACAAGCTGTGTTAATTAGGAAGCCTCTAGAGAAACAGACCAATATAATATACATATACATATGTTATACATATACACACATATGCACACATATATAATGCACATATATACATGTACAGACATACACACTAACACACAGACAACATACAAGTACTAAATACAGGTCAATTCACTTCAAAGATCCTGTATTTTGTGGTTTAAACCTGGCTTTGTTATTTCATTTCTTTATTCTATTAAAGGACTCAAGTTTTGTATTGTTTCTGCTTTTTTACCATTACCTGAATTAGCATCAATTAAGAAATTATTTTGCCTTTATTATAACTGTCCCAATTGTTCTTTTCTACCAACGTGTTTGTCTTTTTAGCAAAAAGTGAAGGTTTTATTTTCAAAACATTAACTGAAAAATCAGCTTGACCAGACTTTACTGTTTTTTCTTTCACAGTTAGAATCACGAAGTCTAACAGGAGGTGGGAAACTATCTCAATTCCATTCCCAAAATGAGGTAGATGGGCACCAGTAAGAAATGAGGATTAGGAGCAACTCTGTGCATGTTGGTTGAGACTCCAACCAACCGAAGAATAGGAATTGGCTGTCACCGAAGTGAAAAATACACTCTGCCAAGGGAAATTCCCACACACAATCTGTTCAAATACCAAATCTGGATATATGCCCCCAAATATGAGGGCAAATGAAAATGTGAAAATGGGATCTAGGAAGCAAACAAACAAGATAGGTAAAAAGATGTCATTCTCAAATTTAAAACTTTTAGAGCCACTCCAATTCTTTATTGTAAAATCTAATAAAGATTCTTCTTTTTGAAGGTCTTTAAAGGTCAAAGAAGGAAGCCATAAGAAGAAATAAGAACAAAATAAACATATGTTAAGATGATGGGAAGGACAAATATGACAAGGTTTTTCAGAAAGCTTAGAGAAAGGATAAATCAATATGTAAGGAAAAGAGGGAAGATAATAAGATCCAGCCAAGTAAAAAGCTAAAACTGGAGTCAAGGCAACAGTTAGGAATGCTCCTGTTTTTCCAGCCACCAAGCAGCCTGCTCTGACTTCTACAGGATCCTGGGTGGAAACCCACCACCCTGTCTCAAACACCAACATCCCCTTTCGTGGACTCAGTTGCCAGCCTCTATAGGTTTTATTTTCCTCCCTATCTACTTGTGATAAGTCTAGTTGGGAAAAAGTCATGTGAAAATAAAGATAACGAGATATTAGAAGTACTATAATACAGATTTATACTTAATTCAGCAGGAGAAACAGAAGATATTGGTCCATTCCTAAACTAGAATTCATTAGTATGAACCATGATGAGCCTAACATTGTGTAACTAAGAAGATCAAAGATATCAAGGAATAATACAAACTGATTGCTACTTTTATTTGATAGGGAGATACGTACTCTACTTCTTAGCATCTACATTGAAGGTGATTCAAGCTATCTAATTCACTAACATTTTCAATGAAGATTATTTTAAGAAATACAATTTAATGTGTTAAAATGAAGTTAAAAATTTAAGGTTGAAAATCCACTAAGCTGAAATGAACATTTGATGTTTGAAATTATAAAACGTCTAGGTAATTGTATTTGAAATTCTTTAATGTTTGAACCTTATATAGATTCATTTTGTTCATGATTTCAGTAAATTTTATTTCTATTTCAAAAGAAATTAAAAATTGGTAGCTTAGGCAGGATGTGATGGCTAACACCTGTAATCTCAGCACTTTGGGAGGCCGAGGTGAGAGAATCTCCTGAGCCCAGGAGTTTGAGGCCAGCCTGAGTAAGAGAGGCCCTAGCTCTACAATAAATATATCAAAATACAATGTTAAAAATTAAAAAAAATTGAGTAGATCAAACATATGCCTACATCTTTTATAATACCAGTCGGTATTTGCTCTGAGTATCTTAGAATGATTTGTGTTTTGTGGTTTTACTGGGTAGCTTGTTTTGATAAAGTACTATATTTTTTTAGTTGGCATTATCAGTGATCTGTCAACTGAAACTCTCTAGAGAAAACACAATAAGGATAATAAATTCAGAAGTTCTTAATCTCTAAGTTTATATAATCATGTACTCAGTTTTTAAATAAAAAGTTAAATGCATATGTATGAGAATATAATTCATAATAATTATGTTTTTAAAAATATGATTTTAAAAAATATTACATCTTCCATTGAAAAAATATGGTTATCTCTGAAAATCTAATCTAATATAGTACCTGACAAGTAGACAAGTGGGTGGTGCCCAAAAATATGTTGACAAATGAATATAACCTGAGAAGAAAAGTCAATCCTTAGTCAAATCAAATCCAGTCTTACATTTACTTTCTATTTGGCTATGATACTTTGTCTTCTATAGTCAGTTGAAATGCTGAAAGGATCTTTCACATGATTAAAAAATTATCTTAACTATATTTAAAGCAAAAGAGGAATACAAATATAATTTTAAACCCTGATTACATGCTCTTTTTGCTCTGAAGAAATATAATTCTTATTTTTAGGTTCCCCTCAAAATGGTGAAAAAGAGCATAACTCTTCTCTAATGCAGAGACTAAATAACTATTAAAATTTGAGACAAACTAAAAACTGTCCCAATCGTAACATGGCAGTTAAATTCATGTTAAAAGGAAAGTCTACTTCATAAATGACAGAATTCAAGTTTCTGCTTGTCTTTTGTTATTAGCTCTTCACCACAAAACTAGGTGTGAGTATAGATCAGTAGCTGCTCCATGTGATACATTCAGATGCCCTCAAACAAGTTTAAAATAGAAGAAGTCTATACCAGCTGGGAACATAAGAACGTATCACTTCTGTGTATTTAACTGTTTTATCTACTCCATTCGGAAAAGTACACTACCACCAAGGGACCATTCAAAAACAATGTTTCTTTTTTAATTTTTCTTTTTTTTCCTATCAGAAACTATAAAAATCAATACTTTTTATGTAGCCATTATATTGATAATTTTCATTTCCTTGGGTCAACAAACATTTAAGATATACACGAGGGGCTTTTTGTGATTAACATTGGGAGTTAAAAATGTTAAAATTCCTAATTGCCAGGGAATATCTGATAACTTTACAATAAAGCCTCCAGGAGATATGTATACAGGGCAAATATAAAATCTGTAAATCTTTTAAAATTTTTTTCCCCATTAAATCCTTATTAACCTGTAACTATATAATAAGGATAATGGTAATAATTTGTGATCATATACTGAGGTAATTAAGGTCTTATGAGTTACATCACATCTTTACATGTTGGGTTTTTTTATTCTGAATTTTTGAGGCATAAAGTAAATAGAAGAGTACCTTATATGTATATATTTTCAAATATTTACTAAAGCCAAACTCCAGAGTGTTCAGGGAGACTCAACTAGTCATCTTATTGAGTTAAAGAAAAAAAAAAAAAAGAAAGAGCAAGAAAAAAATAGAATAGGGTAAAATGAAAACTTTGAAAAGATGTGAAAAGATAGATTTTAACTAATGTGACTATAATTGTGTCATCAGAGTACACAGGTGGAGGAGTTGTAGAGTTTAGGCACAAATGTGTATCTTAGATATGGTTTAATGTTAGCTCTTTCATTTAAAAGCTGAATTTTAGAGAGGGTTAAATGGCATTTCACAAAGCTAGTTGGCAGTAGAATCCAGACTAAAACCAAGATTTCCTTGTAGGCATATTTAGTCCGTTCTCACACCGCTATGAAGAAGTATCCAAGACTGGGTAATTTAAGAAAAGAGGTTTACTTGACTCACAGTTCGTAACAGGCTTAACAGGAAACATAGCTGGGAGGCCTCTGGAAACTTACAATCATGGCAGAAGGGGAAATAAGCGTGTTACTATGGTGGAGCAGGATAGAGAGGCATGGCAGTGTCAGCCTGTACTACCAGCTACTCAGGAGGCTGAGGTGGGCAGATCACTTGATCCCAGGAGTTCAAGGCTGCATTGAGCTATAATCATGCCTCTGTACTCCAGCCTGGGTGATAGAGCAAGACGTTGTCTCTATGAAAAAAAAAATTTACTGTAAATAAATCTATAACTTTTCCTTATTTTATCATTCATGTAAAGATTAGTGAAAATGTTCCTTCTATACTTAAACCCCATCTATTTCACTTTTCCCCAACAACAATTTTTGTACATACTTCCAGAGTTTAGTGTATGCACATGCAAAGATGCATATACATTCTTCCCATGCATTTTTTACATTGATATAAAATTGTATTTATTGTGTACAACCTGATATTTTGAAGTACACAAACATGCGGAATGATTAAATCTAGCTAGTTAACATAAGCATTACCCTCACATAGTGTCCATGGTGAGAACACTTATCCACCCTCTTTACATTTTTAAGTATACAATATATTTTTATTAACTATAGTCACTACCATTGAACAATAGATCTCTTGAACTTGTTCCTATTTAACTGAAATTTTGTCCCACACTTTTACACAAATATTAGCACACTCCACATATTACTTTCACCTGAAAAAGTTACTTTTCGTAATTTTCATCGAGTTCTTTGAGCATTAAAAAAGTTAATGTGTGTAAACCCTGAAACAATGTAACTTATTCTACACTGACTACTACTATTTATTACAACTACTACTGAAGTAGTTGAATTTCTAAAATATGTTGCTAGATGAAACAAGAGAAATTAATGTTTTGAGTTTCCATCTTGTTTTTGTCTTATCTTAATGATTTCTATTATTTTTAAAAAGTATTTTCACAGGCAGATTCATCTATCTTTTCTTCTGTGACTTTATTTGAATCCTCACTTGAAATCCCTTCTCCTTTGAGTTCATATAGAAATTCTTTGATATTTTATGGTGCTTTTTTCCCCCATTTGCTTTCTCTGGAATTTCTATCAATGGAGGAAGAAACATGGATTCAAAATTTTCCCAAATGGCTACCATTCAACAGTTTGTTGAAGAGGTCAGCTTTCCCTAACTGATCTGAGACTCTACTTTGACCATATATTTAACTATTATATGAACTGGGTCTATTTCTTGACTTTCTGTATTGTTGCTTTACTGACTTTTCTGTACTGTTTTTCACAAACTGCTTGTCCATTTTGCCCAGTTTCTTAGATCAAAGTCTGACTCAGAGTAACCAATCTTTTTATAGCAGAAAAAAAAAAAAAGTAAAATTCTAGCATTGTTAAGTGACAATAAAGATTAAACTGTTAACAGAATAAAAGTGTTAATTGGTTTTAACTGCTCTGTGGAAAAGCTGTGCTTTGAAGAATTTCATTATGTTCTATAATTAAACATTAAATTTTAAATACTGAACAGAAATACCACTGGGTTTTTAGGAACATGCTCCTTACTCTACCCCATTACTGAAAGTTTAAAATTTCTGTGTTCAAGGAGAATATTTGGTTATTAAATATGTATACAATATTGTAAAACTTAGTGAGAATGAAATTATACAGCTGTGAAGATGGACAAAACTGCCAGATGTCAACTAATTCATCTGTAGCAAAGTTTTATCTAGAGACCCACAAAAAATTATCTTAAAGTGTCTACACTTAAAGTAAAATGTCTCCATAATTTTTGACTTGGTAAATTTATTTCACACATCATGTGGGAAGAAAGAGTGGCATTTCAAAGTCACGCCTTCATAGAGAGCCAAGTTTGAGAGTTAGACAAGAAAAAAGGGGCGTGGTCTAGTAGTTCAATGCTAGGAATTTTTTCTCCAGAATATTCCTCCATGCACCATGTTAGGGCTGATTCTGCCCTTGAAAGCAACTAAGAGAACGATGAATAGTGGAACACCTCCTTTGGAGTTCAGTTTCCTTCATTTATATACATCCACATGATCCCTGGTTATTTTTTATTTACCAGAACATAACAGAGATAAGTCTGACAAGTACCGTTGTTTCAAGTGATTCTGGATGTGAGTGGCGAGACTGGATAAAGAGGATATTCTCTTAGATTCCATAGTGACAGACATTTAGGGAAAAGACCAGGAATTTTACATTCCTACTACATAAAACATATTGACTCCTTAGCACATGCTGGCAGTGTCAGCTGGAAGGGTTCCCAAGGCCACCCTTCCAAGCTTGATAATCCTCTAGAAGATTCACAAGACTCAGAAAAACACATTATGCTCACAGTTTGTATCACCACAGTGAGAAATAAGATTAAAATCAGCCAAGGGAAAAGTCACAAGGGATAAAAGACCAGGAGAGTCCAGGCAAAAGCTTCCAAGGCCCCTCCCAGTGGGGTTGCATGGGGACACCCTTAATTCTCCCAGCAATGACGTGTGACAACACATGCAGTGCCGTAAACCAGAGAAGTTCCCCTGAGCCTCGATGTCCAAGGTTTTTATTGGGGGTCAGTCATGTAGGCATGCAGCACCCCCAGGACTGACTCAGCTACGCAGGCTCCAGGCTGCAGCAGACTGAAAACAGGCATTCCTGCTGGGCTGTCCTTTGTTGGGATTAATGTATCTGGTCAAGTGGGTACAGCATGGCCCAAGGTCTCAGACTTACAGAAACAGGTAGAGTATTCCAAAGGTCCCAGAGATCATATCCCAGAAGCCAGCCATAGGCCCATCCTAAAAATAGGAATGAAGAATGTGCAGGGTTGGAATAACCAACTGGGGACTGCTACATTAACCCTTTACTGCCCACTATCACATACATTACTTCATTTAATTTTTAAAACTGAAATTCTTGGTGATTTTATAGGTGAGAAGTTAATAGGTAAAATAACTGGCTCAGATTAATCCCTAATTGTCCTCATGGCCCTATACTTCTCTCCCTGGTAGCACATATCACAGTAAGTTTGTGATTCTTGCTGGCCTTTCCCCACTACTCAAAAGCCTCAGAAGCAATAGGACATATGTATTTTTCCCTCCTATTCAAGTCTCAGGCCCCAAATGGTGCCTAGATTATAGTAGCTACTTGAAAATTATATGATAAAATTTATATGACAGCCTAGAACATTGTGGTTGAAATTGGTGCCCTAGTCTTTTGAGTCCTATATTGTTATAATTTCCCTATCACAATATCAAACAAAAAAGAATTCTGGAAACAAGTGTGCCAGTTCTATTTACCTCTTAGAATTTGTGAGGCCCTAGAATATTCCTCAGAGCTGAAAGAAACCTTAGAGATTATCCAACACTATTTTAGATAAGAAAAAACATTCATTTTGTACAAAGTCATTGTTAGATATAAAGAGATTACATTTGCAACTGTCTACAGATAATAGAATTCTAGTTTGAAGTCACGATAAATATGTCATCCATATTTTCCCTGTTTCACAAAATAAATGCAATTGAGGAATGTGCATCTTGTCGGCAAGGGAGTTGGGGGTTGAAATGTAACTAACACCTCTGTTTTAGTTTTTCCCAAGTTAAGGAAATGATTCTTTGGGTTCATTTGCCCTTTTTGATACGTTTCTAATATTAGTTTTATATATCAGTCTTCAAAAAGCTGTGCAAATGCAGCTTCTAATGTGTCCTCCTGTGGGTCTCACGTGTCATCTCCCACTCCTTTTCAATGAAATGGTGGCCTGTGGAGAAGGTTCTGGAGTCATCATTATCAAATATAATGTGCATGTGAGTCACCTGGGGGTGTGTTAAATGCAGATTTAGATTTGACGGTCTGGACAAGCTCCCAGGGGGCAGATGCTGCTGATCCGTGGACCATGCTTTGAGGAGCAAGTCAAATGCCATCTAAATTGTTTCCTCTTTCTCCTAATTATATTCTGTAGTATTGGCTTGTTACCACAAGACTGTTTAGACAGATATGAAACAGTCTATCTGTTCCCTAACAGCCCGAAAAGAACACATTTTAAACAAGGGAAACCTAGGGTATTAGTCCATTTTCATACTCCTAGGAAGAAATACCCAAGACTGGGTAATTTACAAAGGAAGGAGGTTTAATTGGCTTAGTTGCACATGGCTGTGGAGGCCTCAGGAAACTTACCATCATGGTGGAAGGTGAAAAGGAAGCAAGGACCTTCACATGGTGGCAGGCGAGAGAAGAGCAAAGGAGGAATTTCCAAACATTCTGATTCCAAAACCATCAGATCTCGTGAGAACTCAGTATCAGGAGAGCAGCATGGATGAAACCGCCCAATCACTTCCCTCCCCCTCCACATGTGAGGATTACAGGTCCCTCCCTGGACACATGGGAATTACAATTTGGGATGAGATTTGGGTGGGGACGCAGAGCCAAACCATATCACCTAGCCCATTTATTCCAACATGGCTGACAAAAATCATAAACTTGACCTTCACTGAAGAAACAGCATCTTCTACCTAAAGTTTCTTTGCTTTTTATGCTATTTGAAATGCCTTAGTTCATGATCAAAGGATGAAGTTTACAGTAGTTTTTACTTCAGAGACAAAAATCCCTCCTGTAAACGGGCAAGCTCCTGCGCGGGGCAGAGTTAAATCCCAGGAAGTGGACAAGCACTCAACCTTTACATCTTAATGACTGAGTGTGAAATAACAATCTGTGCCTCCATTATCTCATTTCCAAAGGCTAATAAGCACTGTTTTTCAGATGACTATGAAAAAGCTCAACCTCAAACAAGATGCACTCACTACTTATCAATGGTTTGTTGCTGATGCTCCTTACTCTGAATCAACAAAGGAAGCTCATTTGTTTCACTTTGTGAAAACTCTTCATTTTTTCCCCCAGACTTTCCATTTCACGCTGTGTGAATTTTATTAAGATCTCTTTCAGAGAAGCTAAGTGCTGGCTCTATAGGGCCCTAAGGGATCACAGTTGCAGCCTCTGTAATGTCGGGAGCCTCTTGAGACATTTCTATTGAAAAACTCCTTGGAGAATCAGAGAAGAATCTAAAATCTTTTTGGTGCTCAAAGTTTTCCTCATGAATATTTTTATGTTATAACTTGAAAATTGCTTGATGTTGTAACCTGAAAAATCAACACAGAAATCCAGTTAATAGCCAATATCCAAATATTAGCATATTGATATTGGGTGGGTCTTTCTGAAAACTTTCTTAAAAGCTAGCTTAAAATATTATTTTCCATTTTAGAGTTAGCCTTTGTTAATAAAACTTACCTATAATCCTATTGAATAACAACTTGTTAGTGGAATTTTCCCAATGTTTTAAAAAAGTAATTCTAATTAGTTGAAAAAGAATTTGCATTGATTTTTCCCTGAATTGACAAGAATTTTATTATATGCTCTCAGAAATGACAAAACTGCATAACAGTTTGTCCATAATAGTCTATATCATAATGGCAGATAAAAATACTGTAATTCATTTGTTTTTAATCTTTAAATATTGGAAAGCACCCACTGTCATTATCTAAATCATTTTGTTCCTTTACACTGTTGTGAATGCTTCCTTTTTAGACATCCAAATATACATGGATTTTTATTTTAAGTTGCATTTTCATGTACCATTTAAAGATACATTTTTTGGTTCGTTTGCTTATGGCTGAATCAGCCTCACTAACTCCTGTGGAGGTCAGGAGGAGGAGGCACAAGGGTAAGGGTTTTGTCTACGTGGAAAACTGTTACGTACTTGAACACATGGAGACCCATCTCTTTCCCTATCTCTGTTCTCACAGAATGTGTGACACAGGAGAAGGACTATTCACTTTTCAAACGAGGGAAGGAGAAATGATCTATCAGAAGGTCCATTCTGCAACATTGGCCATAGCTGAGCAACATGAAAGATTAATGCTAGAAATGGAGCAGAAGGCCCGGGTAAGGCCCCTTCCTTGGTAACCTATCAGCTTGAAAATGAATGTCACTGGGGTCTGATGTACACCATGTATGTGTGGGGCCATTCATGTCAGCGCCTGGGTGTTCACCCTGCCCTGATCCTGAGGGCTTACCCTACCTTCTCACCTAATATCCTACTCAATATGTCACAGAAGAAGTTATTTGTGGACACCAAGTGTGAGCCCTGCACTTCTGGCATATACCTATGTAAGATCTGTTGCCTTGGATGTCAGAGTGGAGTGCATAATGAAATAAGCAATGCTGCCTGCATGTCCCCACATACGGTTGGATCATCAGATTTAAATATGGGTTCAAAATAACTAGGAAAATTAAGTTCTTACCAGAAAGGGTTCCACTTTTTTTTTTTTAATCTTTATTTTTATCCTATATGCTCTAAAACTTCTAGCTTTTTCTGTATATGTAATAAAATGTTTGCAGAAGGAGTTTATGCTAGTTGACAACAGAATAATTTGTTTATCATCTCATCCTGGAACTGTAGTCCAGTTTTAGGATCATGCTAAAAAATCATCTAGTAAAGAATCTAAAAGTAGTAAATTTTATTAATATGACAAGCTGAAAAATAATTATAAGCTTTATCACTAATTTGCTTGAAAAGCAAACAATGAAATGACTATTGATTATAATCTTAAGAGCATTATTTTCTCTAGGATTTATGAAGATGCATCTGAGTTAATCTATAGAAGGACAGGTGGTATTTGGGAAGCATCTATAATTCTCTTTGTGAAACATCAATAAGTCTATTCTAATTTAAAGACAATGAAGTTTTTATATTACTATTTTAGTTTTATCTCCAAAATTCTATGAAATATTTAAGTATAAAATAAAAATTTTTAAAAGAAAACAGTAGCTTAAATGATATTTTATTCTTAATGCACTTCTAATTTTCTCAATCCTATATTTCTCTCTCCATCTGAGGTATGGTTAAAAAGAGCCCTCCTAACACCTCAGGAGGGAAAGGGCATCACAGGACATTGGACTGCCCATGGAAATGAAAGAGTAGCTTGAGCATTTGTAGGATGATTAAGATGAGACTGTGGGATTGACTGAAGAATCATCAATTAGAGAGGGCTAGTAAAACTTAAATCTTCTAGAAAGATTTGGGTAAACTTTAAACCATTGTAACAATTATCTAAATGTGATGCTTTTCTAGTGATTAAAATCAAGTGGAAAAATATATCAAATTTCAAATTATTTCAGAGTCATGCATATTGATCATCAGCCCATATTTTCAATCTGCTGGTGCTTGTTTTCAACAAAAATTAACCATGGGGTTAACCATGATGTCACTTGCTATTAGTTAACCTCTATACTTCTTTATAGTTGTTTTAAACAAGCAAAAGCTCAGAGTGATTTAAGTTATATTTTAATGATGGGAATTCCAAGAACTCTTTCACATACCGTAATTATCTGCCATAAAGAAGAATACCCCATTGAGGCTCTGGGCTTGCATCCCACCACCACCACTTACTGGCTGTGTCATCTTGGGCAAGTTATTTAACTCTGGTTTTCCTTTATCTGTAACAAGGGCATGTAATTGTTCTACTCATTTGGTTGTTAGTTTCTGTGCATTCATCTATATAAAGTGCTTACAATCAGACCAAGCACATAGAAGTACCATGAAAGCGTTCATTATGGATGAGGGTGATGTCCGACTGACATTGAATAACAAGAGTTGCTATTATGGCTACATAATATCCTTCACACTCTTTCAAGTATTTCTAACAATGTTGTGCCAAAATATTTGCTAAACAAAACTTGATTCACTTTTGTTGTTGATGTTGTATGTTTCTCATTGTCCTGTGCCACTGAGAAGCAAGTCAAAGGACTGGAGTCAAGTAATTGCTGTTAATGGCTCAGATGAGATAAGGGATCCAGTCACTGTAACCGCAGGCAGTCTAAAACTAGGGTGTACACCACAGACGTGGGTACCGACATCAGTGCTGAGACAGACAGAAGACAATGCAACAAACATTTAAACAGCAGGCTCAGCAAGGCTCAACAGAGAAACTTTCTAGAAATTACAAAACCAGAGAATCCATCACTCAGCGCATACATGTCGATAGAGTGGTTTAATTCAGAAATAATTTCACAACTATGCTTTCCTCTGCAGGTTAACACTAGTAAGAATTACTCTACGGCTAATTTGTCCTTCAGAGTAAACTGAACTAATCCTTTTCCAAGTGCAAGCTGCTTCAAGTTCATAAATGCCTCAATTTCCAAAATACTACAACCAAAAGCAAAGTTTTCCAGTTCTCCCAGATACTTTTTTTTTTTTTTAATATAGATACCACCTCACCATGCACAAAACTTTTCTTTGTTGCTGTTGTTTTTTTGAGACAGAGTCTCGCTCTGTCACCCAGGCCGGAGTGCAGTGGTGTGAACACAACTCACTGCCAGCCTCAACCTCCTGGGCTGAAGTGATCCTCTGGCCTCAGCCCCCGACTAGCTGGTACCACAGGCCTGCACCACTATTCCCAATTTTTTTTTTTTTTTTTTTTTTAATAGAGATGAGGTCTTACTATGTTGCCCAGGCTGGTGTTGAACTCCTGGGTTCAAGCGATCCAACTTCCTTGGCTTCCCAATGTTTAGGAATACAGGTGTACCATGCGTGGTCACAGAAAATTTTTTTAAAAACTTCCAACAAGTATGAAAGAATGTTTAAATACTCTAATTCTTCATTTGCTATTTAAAATAACAAAATTGTTACTCGAAAGTTGGATAAACAAACTCAAATGAGAAATAATGTCTCAACAACCGTTTCTTACTATAAGAGTTTTAAGATACATGGGAGAATTAAGCTAGGGTAATACATATTAAACTGGAACTATTTGAGGAATGTGTTTCAAATATTTGAGAAAATGATTAAAGCTAGATATTTGAACGAATATGTTCATCTCTAGAAATGTTTCTGTTTCACAGAGATCATTCTTGTTCTTAGAGCTAGCAGAGTTCTTTGGATTCCATTGCCAAAAGTATCTGTAGCTGGTTTGATGTGCATGTGCAACATTATCAAAGAAAGTTTTGACATTCTTTGTGATAGAAGCCATTCATCAGAAACGGTATCACGAATGCATCCATGTGACTTAGGCTGTTAAGGTTGAGTACAGGCTGAAATCATGGACAAGGCCCCAACTGGAAATAATTTTAGATTTTCACGGACCTGTTTTACACACACACACAGACACACACACACACATTAAATGAAAAGTGCTCTCTTTTAAAATGTGCCTTTTATGTTTAAAGCAATTATAAAATGCTCACATGTAAAGAGCAGTTGAGAATGAGAAAATTTTTTTCTGCTATATCAAAAATAAGTAAGCAAAAAGAAGTGTGTTAGTGGGGGGGATTGTCAATCATTTCCAATCTTCTAACATTGCAAGTAATTTAAGAACATTTGTATACAAACACCCTCACAAAATGAGAATTTCAGTGTCTAAAAAAACAGCATTTAGGATGCTCCTGGTCCACAGTCCCCATCTCCTGGCCTGCCAGGAAAGCTCTGGACACAGTGTAAGGACAAATAGCATGGGTGCCGTTGAAATGCCAGGAAGATAAAGACTCTGTCTAATGCTTTAAAAAACATCATCAGTGGGACTTGCCAAATGGGCTGCCCTCCAGAGCTGTCAATTCTGTGATTTTCCTAAGCTCTGGTGAACAGAAAAAGAAAACATTGGGAGGCCAAGGTGGGCGGGTCACTTGAGGTCAGGAGTTCGAGACCAGCCTGGCCAACATGGTGAAACCCCGCCTCTACTAAAAATACAGTAATTAGCTGGGTGTGGTGGCGGGTGCCTGTAATCCGGAGGCTGAGGCAAGAGAATTGCTTGAACCCAGGAGGTGGAGGTTGCAGTGAGCCGAGATAACGCCATTGCCTTCCAGCCTGGGCAACTCCGTCTCAAAAAAAAAAGAATAACTGCAAGTTATTATTCAGTGTTCTAATTCATGATTTTATCACTCAATATTATCAATATTAATCTTAAGATTAGAGCTTTAATGATTGCTGACAGCGATCAGCTTTCTGCCAGGAAATACACCACTTGCCTATTTGAAATTTTTTTTACTGATAGTCATGGATTGTGACGAAACAGCACAAGCTGAATTAGAACAAATTATTATGGTCGATAATGAAAATGTGAAAACGGATCTGTGATCCCAGTTAATCAATTCACTCACTATTCTTCAGTTTCAGAACACTAAAGAAAATTTAGTCTAAACAACGAAAAAACCTCACATGGCCGGGTGGGGTGGCTCACGCCTGCAATCCCTGCACTTTGGGAGGCCAAGGTAGACAGATCACTTGAGGTCAGGGGTTCAAGACCAGCCTGGCCAACATGGTGAAACCCGTCTCTACTAAAAATACAAAAAGTTAGCTGGGCGTGATGATGGGCACTTGTAATCCCAGCTACTCAGGAAGCTGAGACAACAGAATCACTTGAACCTGGGAGGCAGAGGTTGTGGTGAGCAGAGATGGTACCATTGTACTCCAGCCTGGGCAACAATAGCGAAACTCCATCTTAAAAAAAAAAAAAAAAAAAAAAAAAACCAACCCACACATATACACGCCCAAGAAGAAACCTGTATTTCTGCATAAGGACACCAAGGAGGTAGAGATAGTGAGAAAGCAGTGTGTAATTTGTCTAATCAGTGGTGCTCTTGCATGATATGAGTAAAAACTAGACTAGCATTCTTTTAAATTTATTGTTTCCTTAAAATTTGATACTTTAGATGTCACTTCAGAAAATGCTTTCATGCATGAATATATGTATAAGTTTGTACTTCTCAAATGTAATCAAATAGATCAGAATTGATTCTGTATACGAAAACTCATTGCCTAACACAAAAGACTGCAATTTCTGTGTTAAATACAATTTTGTTTCTTTTTTTTTTTTTTGCATTGCTGGAACCGAACAATATAAAGAAAGCTGCACAAGGATAGTTTTCTTAAATGAAAGTAACACATTTCAAAGGCTCATCAAAATGACCCAGCATACAGACATTATAACATACATACAACCCAATGACTCAGATTATCTTTTCTTTGAAACTAATGCTATAAAATAGAAGTATTTTTTAAATGTAGGCCACTAAAATCTAAGTTGATATAAGCATTGCCTGGGAAGATAATGAAGGCCACATCCAGTGAATGTGAGCAGAAGTGTCAGTTCCTGGGATATGTTCACTGAACGCAAACACAGTTTGTAGAAGGAACACAGTAGGATTTAGGAGGTTGTATTCCAGGGAAAGACTGCAACAGAGCTATGTGACCTTGGGCAAGTCACATTTTCTGTGCTTCAGTTACTTGTACTTAAAGGTGCCGAGTGAGGCACAATGATATCATAATATGTACTTCAGTGTTAGACCACCTCCTCGTCTTTAGTAAAAGCTCAGTAATGAGCCAATTCATAAAATGGCTAGCAAGAAACAGTTTTTCCCACTTAAAGCTAAACTGTTTTAACCATCACTAAAAATTCATCCCAGCTTTCAGTACGTGCAGATACTGGAAATTAATTTTATGAACTTAACGATAGCCTCTATATATTTACATTTTTTAAAATTTAAAAACCCAAAATTTGATTTTAAATCACTAAGAAATGTAACATTTTGTGTATTTATCATATTCCTTATATTCAAAGAGCAGCTCTGTAAATGTCTACTTGCAAATAAATAGAAAGAGATAATAGAGATTAAAAATATACATGTTGTTAAATGCATTACTGATTGCAGACGGAAATGGTGTTGAAAGTGAATGACAGTTTCTGCTGTTATTCCCAAACTCAGTTTATTTTCAGACTTCCTGAAAATATTTTGGTCCATACATGGTTTATTTAATATTTATTTATTCATTTATTTAGAGACAGTCTCTCACTCGTTGCCCAAGGTGGAGTGCAGTGACATGATCTTGGCTCACTGCAACCTCTACCTCCTGGTTTCAAGCGAATCTTGTGCCTCAGCCTCCACAGTAGCTGGAATTACAGGCACATGCCACCACGCCTGGCTATGTTTTTGTATTTTAGTAGAGAGCGTTTTGCCACGTTTCCCAGGCTGGTCTCGAACTCCTGAGCTCAGGCTATCTACCCGGTTCGGCCTCCCAAGGTGCTAGGATTACAGGCATGAGCCACACTTGGCCAATACATGATTTGAAATATACAATAACACCCATTTTTTCAGAGGTGTAATGAAAACAATATCCTACAAAGTTCAATTAAATGACATCTAGCAACTTTAATTCAATGACCATGTAAATATTGCCTTTTATTTGTCATTCTGGTACAGACTTAGCAGTTATCTAATTCCTTTCCATTTATTTTAAATAAAATGGAAGATTAAGTGTGAGGTGTCCCTTGTTGAAAATTAAACCAAGTCTGTAAGAAGCCCATTGCCCATAAGCCTTCAAACTTCAGAGGACTGTTTTAACGAGTACAGAGTGCCAAGCATGGCTTGCTTAAGGTGTCTGGCATCTCTATTCACATACGGTTTTCAGAGGTTTCAGGAATCCTTTTCCAAGAATAAAGCTCAATGTTCAACTGAAAGAGCACTTGTATGCAGCATTTTCTGATTAAACAGTAAAACATTTCTTTTCACAATTGACATACATTTCACATGTCACTTCATGTAGTTTCTGGCCACTTGTACCTTTGCAATATTTCTTATTCACGTTTTTTCACCCAGTCCCTCTTGTGTCAGTCATGCTGGCATATGTACCCTAGAGGCATTTCTTAACTCTCTTCAGAGAAAGCTATGGCTATCCCTTCCCAGCTTACAATGCACACACACACACACACACACAGAATGCACACATGCATACACACATGGACCACATTCTGCTATTGTCTCACTTGTCTTTCATCTGTTCCACTTTTCCCCATCTGCTGGTATTATTCAGCTATTCCTCATATTCATTTGTGGGGTTGTATTTTTATTTGGTAATTAGGCTTAGATCAAAATGTCTGAATTGTCATTAATACCTCAGTTTGGACAAAATTTTGTGTCTTGACCACATATACACATGTAGACCCCTCTGGTCTATGCCACTTCTTCCATGCAGGAGTAGAAATTCCAATGCAGCAATCTTTACCAAGCACTTAACATGTGACACACACTATGCTTTTCACTCCCTAAGTACATCTTATAACAATATTTATAACACTTTAGGTTACATTGACTCCAGTTTAGAGATAAGGAAAAACTGAATCTTAAAAAAAATATATGTATGTGCCTTCCTGAGGTCCAATTAGGAGGCAGCCGTGGAGTTGATATCTGATAACAGGTTGGTGGAAAGCAAAGCTCATGTTAACTACCTTCTGATTCTGCCATGCATACTGTGGTGTTGTCTTGAACATGAGAAACAGGCACTCGCATTCCTGCTCTGGCTTTGTGAAATTTACCCAAATTGGTGTAATTCTCATTCTTATCTGTATCCTGGAGGAGAGAGATCCAGTAATTTTACAGTGAGAGTCATGGGGAAGAGGGAAGAATATCAGGATTCTGAAACCTCAGAGCCACTCAACTAGCTATGTCACCATGAACAAATTATATTATCCCTCTGCACCTCATTGTCCTTGTCTGTCAAGTTCAGATGGCATATTTGTTGACAATTTATGTGAATATTCAGTGGTATAACATATGAGACCAATTTGCACATTGGCTAGGCACATAGAGAATGGCTCATAAATGTCAATGTATAAATGCTGAATTTCTTCTCTCAGTTGTATATAAATTTCTCAACTGCTAATCCAATTTTTAAATTTTTAGGCAATCACTAGAGATAAAGAGCAAAAGGAAGGTCAGTTAGCATTTTTTTATACAAATGAATTTTATGTAAGTGAACACAAATTAGCATCAATGTTCACAGGGGGAAACAAAGCCTCAAATCAACAAAGGAAAAAATTTCGAAGACAGTAAGATTACCTAGGTTGTATTTTTGGTAAAAGCATGAAGAGGTGTGGGTTGTCAATACCTTCATAAAATTCCCAACATCTGTCAGCCCACCTTCCTGGTAACTTAGGTCTTCTCAAAGGATAAGGATGGAATGTCCACATTGTAATATATTAGGGAGGAAGCTTTTTCTAGAAGATATCAGCATCAAAGTCTAAAGAGCAATGGACTCAGAGTCTAGAGAACTGTTTTCTATTGGAAGCTCTGTAGTTGAGATTTCCCCTTGAACAAATTCTTGAATTTTTCTGCATATTGATTTCCCATCTGTAAGAACATTGGTGGTTTTCTAAGAAGGATTTTAAACCTTGAATTGCATGACTTGTCCACATAGTTACTTGAAGCTTCCTCACTCCGTAGCAGTCTTACATGTATGCAGCCCTACATGGTGACTCAGAAGTAGTGAGAGGAAGAGAAGCTGTCATAAGGGTCTTAGAAGTCTTGTCCACAGCAGACATAATGTCACACCTACCATGTTATACTAGTCAAATCAATCACCAAGAAGCCCAGATTAAAGGGAGGGAACAATCTTATATGCAAAGACACACAGACTCAAAAGTGGAGGAAAATTTACCAAGCAAATTGAAAACAGAAAAAAAATGGGTTGCAATCCTAATTTCTCACAAAACAGACTTTAAACCAACAAAGCTCAAAAAAGACAAAAAAGGGCATTACATGATGGTAAAGAGGTCAATTTAACAAGAGCTAACTGTTCTAAATATGTATACACCCAATACAGGAGCACCCAGATTCATAAAACCAGTTCTTAGAGACCCATAAAGAGACATAGATTCCCACACAATAGTGGGAGAATTTAACACCCCACTGTCAATATTAGACAGATCGAGACAGAAACTTATTCAGGACTTGAACTCAGCTCTGGATCAAGTGGACCTGATAGACCCACTCCCAAAACAACAGAATATGCATTCTTCTTGGCACCATATGGCACTTACTCTAAAATTTTTCCCATAATTGGAAGTAAATCACTTAGCAGATGCAAAAGAACTGAAATGATAACAGTATCTCAGACCACAGTACGATCAAATTAGAACTCAAGATTAAGAAACTCACTCAAAACCACACAACTACATGGAAATTGAACAACCTGCTTCCGAATGATTTCTGGGTAAGTAATGAAATTAAGGCAGAAATCAAACAGATGCTAGCAAGGTTGTGGAGTAATAGGAACACTTTTACACTGTTGGTGGAAATGTAAATTAGTTCAACCATTGTGGAAGATGGTGTGGCAATTCCTCAAAGATCTAGAACCAGAAATATCATTTGACCAGTCATCCCATTACTGGGTGTATACTCAAAGAAATAGAAATCATTGTATTACAAAGATACGTGCATGCATATGTTCACTGAAGCACTGTTCACAATAGCCAAGACATGGAATCAACCCAAATGCCCACCAATGATAAACTGGATAAAGAAAATGTGGTATGTACATACCATGAAATACTATGCAGCCATAAAAAGAAATGAGATTATGTCCTTTTCATGGGACGTGGGATGAGCTGGAAGCCATTATCCCCAGCAAACTAATGCAAGAACAGAAAACCAAATACCACATGTTCTCATTGTTCAGTTCCCGCTTGCAAGTGAGAACACATGGACACAGGGAGGGGAACACCACACACTGGGGCCTGTTGGGGGTTGGGGTGGGGAGGAGAGCATTAGGAAAATTAGCTACGCTTAATACCTAGGTGATGGGTTGATAGGTGCAGCAAACCACCATGGCACATTTACCTATATAACAAACCTGCACATCCTGCACGTGTACCCCAGAACTTGAAAATTAAAAAAAGGAACATAGGCAATTTCTAAATGTCAGCTTTTAAATGAATTTGCAGTCATCTTCAATCTTTCACAAAATGCAATATTTAATACTATTTATAATGCAAGATTATGAGGAAAGACATTATACAGAATCTCTTGATGGTGAAAAAAGGACAAAAGCATAGAACAGAGTCATGATTCCAGTTTTGCTTTCACAGAATATATGGTCTTAGGAATGTCGATTATCTCAAAGCTTCAGCATCCTCTCATTTTAAAGAGGGACATTTCATCCTTTTCCTATCTTACAGGAATTTTATGAAGATTTAAGTAGATAAAAATTAAGGAGTTGGCCAGGCACGGTGGCTCACACCTGTAATCCCAGCACTTTGGGAGGCCAAGGCAGGTAGGGTAGATCATGAGGTCAAGAGATCGAGACACCATCCTGGTCAACATGGTGAAACCCTGTCTCTTCTAAAAATAAAAAAAAAAAATTTGTTTTAAATTAGTTACGTGTGATGGTGCGTGCCTGTAGTCAAGCTACCTGGGAGGCTGAGGCAGGAGAATCACTTGAACCCGGGAGGCAGAGGTTGCAGTGAGCCACCAAGATTGTGCCACTGCACTCCTGCCTGGCAACAGAGTGAGACTCCATCTGGGAAAAAAAAAAAGTTCTGGGTCAAATACCAGATACAATGACTAAAGGGATATAAAAGAAAATGTAGAATACTTGAATTTGGCCAAAAATGAGGAAAAGGCATTATATAGAGAATATATATGTGTTAAAAATGCTCAATTTCTACTAGACCAAGTGCAGATGAAACAAAGATATTAACGGATGAACAACAGTTTCTTGAAAGTCCAGACTTCCTAGGAGAAAATACAGGAGATTCTTACTCATTTGGAAGGGTAGTGGCTAGAAGATCGAGGTGAGGTTGAATGTTAGGCCTGGGCAGAACGTTTAAAGGAGAGTTTAATAAAATAGCTAAGGAAGGGGACAGTAAGTTATAGAACCGTAAAACAGAAAGCTTTGTGAATTAAACACCATTGTCATGTATAAAATAGTACTTAAAAAATGGGCAAGGAACATGAGTAAACATTTTTCAAAAGACAAAAATGGCTACAAAGGTTCATAAAAAATGCTGTACATTGCTATTAGGGGAATGCAAGTAAAACCACAATGAGATTTTCACACATGTCAGAATGGCTATTTATAAAAAGATGAAAGGTAACAAGTGCTGGTGAGGACATGGAGAAAAGGAGACCAGGACCCCTGAACACTGTTGCTGGAAATGCAAAGTACAACCATCGTGGAAAACAGCAAGGAGGTTCCTCAGACATTTAAAAATAAAACTACCCCATAGGCCAGCGATTCTATTTCTAGGTATTTACCCAAATGATTTGAATCAGTTCAAAGAGATTCAGTTCTCCTGTATTCACTGCAGCATGTTACACAATAGTCAGTTTATGGAATCAACATAAGTGTTTATCAACAGATGAATGGATTAAGAAATGTGGAATACATACACAGTGGAATATTGAGCCTTAAAAAGAAAAACTCATTTTGCAGCAACATAGCCTTAAAAAAAGAAAACGGTCATTTGCAGCAACATAGATGGAATTGGAGAACATTATGCTAGGTTAAACAAGCCAGGCACGAAAAGACAAATACCACATGTTCTCACCTATAAAATCAAATCTAAAGCAATCAACTCATAAAAGTAGAAAGTAGAGATGTGGCTACAAAGGCTAGGGACTTGGGGGCAACAGGGAGATGACGGTCAAAGGGTAATAGGCAGGAGTATGTTTTATTGAGGGTTCTGTTGTGGCAAATACAGTTAGTAATGCTGTATTGTACATTTCAAAATTGCTAAATTTCAAATGTTATCACAAAAAAGAAGTATTTGAATTAATGGTTATGTTAGATTGATTTCACTTGTATTCATAAATTATATCATGTGCCCCACAAATATATATTATAAATTGTCAATTTATAGTACAGTTAAAAAGTACTTAAGGATACAAGAAGAAATGGGCAGAAACATGCTAGTCATTTGAAATTAACACTTTCATGTTGATACAGATTAAAAATTAAATATATGGAGCAGGAAATGCAGAGCAAATAGTGTTTACTATGTGTATATTTGAGTGTGTGTAGTAGAGAGATTCCATATCAATGTATCTTTTCATGTACCTATAAGATGTACAGAAATTGGCCATATAGTTAAAAATGAAAACTGAATTTTAATATATGGCAACTACTCAGTGCATGTTCTGATTAAAAATAAAAAAATTTGCACAAACGGCCCAGTGCAGTGGCTCACACCTCTAATGGCAGTGCTTTGGGAGACTGAGGTGGGAGAATTGAGACCAGAGTTCCAGGCCAATGTGGGCAACATAGTGAGATCTCGTCTCTAAAGAAAAAAAAAAAAAAAAAGCGCACAAGAAGTCATTACCTTAATATACACAAGCAATAACTTTATGTAAAAAAGGAAATAGAGCTACAATTTACAATTATATAATTTTAGGAGAGAATACTTCATTCTACTTCACTCAGAAGCAAATGCTTTTATTAAACAAATAAAATTAAAATTACTTGAGAAGGTGAAAAGATCAAGACAACCTAAGAAAAACAGCAGGTGGAAATTAGCACAAGCACAAAATAAAAACTGAAAAATATAAATTTACATAAAACAAGTCACTCTAATATAAAAATAGAAACATCCAAAGTAAAAACCCAAATATATAAATTCGACATATGAAAGGACTTATAAAAACATGTATTTAAAAAAAAATCCTAAAGAATTTGATGATTTTGTGTTAAAATGTAAACAAAATAACCTTAGGAGAATTGACTTTTGGCAGAAACAGTCATAATTCTACTTATACATATGTAAACTAAAGTCCCTAGATGGCATACTAACCTAAATGTTTTCTAAAATTTCTCAAAATTCTTTGGTATTGAGATTTGTAAATTTTAGTTGCAAAAGAGCAGAAATAACTTAATGCCTTTCAGTGTGGATATAGTAAGTAAATTTGGGACATAGCAAGGTAGTCCTTTGTATTATTCAGGGTCCACTTAAGTAAATGGAGCCTGTGATAGTTCAATGGAGGAAATACAATACAGTAATTTAGATTCCAGAGATAGGAAGAGTAGAGACAATCAGATTAGCAAAAGCAGGAAAGATGCTACCAGTCCTGCTTCCCTTGCCTATTAGTTTCATGGATGTTGGCAGAAATCACAAAAAACTCCTGAGTCAGAGACAGGACTTTATTCCTGAGGCACAGTGAGCATCATAAGTTTCATGCTTCCACAGGTTTCCCTGGTCCCTAGGTCCCACAGAGTCACGTGGAGCAGCCAGGGTGGATGCTGCTGCATGTTGCCCCAGCCAAGGGATCCGAGTTAGCAACTCCCAATCTTATCGGGGGAGCTAACTAGCAACCCTGCCCAGCCTTTTCCTTGGAGGAAGACAGGATCTGTACTGTCCTGTTAGGCAGAGGGCAGATCTGTTTCCTGGAGGAAGACATTTCTATCTTCCGAGGCTGTTTGCTGTACAAACATAGTTGAAAATATAGTAACAAAAGTGCAAACCCAGAGTGACACAGGAAGAATTGTTTCCTAAAAATGACTTTTTCAATGAAATGTGTTCAAAAGAATCTTCCAAAGTTTAGGGGAGGAGAGACATGAGAGTTGGAATCTTATTTATAAATGAGATTCGTAGATGATATCAAAGTGTATTTATGTATTGCCTAAATGGGAAAACACACAAAGAACCCACTTCTTGTTTCCATCTTTCCGAGAGCCGTCTAAATCTAAACTTTTCTGGTTGGGGAGAAGGGTCTTTTCTCATCACCTTGAGGACAGCATAATTCTCATCTGTGTTATATTCGAACAAGGGTATCAAAATGCAGTCTCCATATGGCACACTTTGGGGCTAATTTTCTTAGACTGTTGGCTTTGTGATGAGATGTGTCAGTTGTCCCTCTCAAAGCACAAGTGTTTGAACTGCTCTCCAGGCTTACTTTAGCTGTGATCTCTACCCTCTTTCCAGATGCTAAGTAACTCCCGATTCATTGCTCATATGCTAGAAAACTGACTGCTGTTTCACAAGAATAGAAGCAAGACAGAGCGAAAAATGGCAAAAAGTGATGGCAAGTGTATCAAGAACTAAATGCTTCCTAGTCTAGTTGATTTCTGCATATATGCTAGAGCATTCTTTCTAAATCCCGACCCTATGCGAAAAGGAGAAGCATCGCCTGCAGGAAATAGTCTTATAAATACCAAGGGAATTCTGGCACAAAGATTGCAGAATTTTGTATAGCTGAGATTTTTTTTTAAACTAAGTCCACCAAAAAAAATCAATACAGCAGACCCTTGCAGAGAAGGAATGAAAACTTCGAACACATGTATCCATCTTGTTTAATTTCTTAATACATTGTTTAGAAATCCCAATGTTTTATAAATATTTGCAATATAAATACAAATTGCTTTTTAACATACATGCTTTTATGATCCTAAAACTCCTCCTGGTCAAATTGATGCATTGCTTTTTCAATTAAGAAATTACTATAGCATTTTAAGCTTTTTCTTAATGCTTTTAATTGAAGCATTATAATGTGAAAATAGTTAAGGATGAGTTTTAATTGAATAGTTAAGGATGTGTGTCCTCTTGTTGAAGCCTGTCAAAAGAAGTTTTACACCTGTAATCCAGGCTACTCGCGAGGCCGAGGTGGCAGAATTGCTTGAGCTTGGGAGGCAGAGGTTGCAGTGAGCCAAGATTGCACCACACTCCAGCCTGGGCAACAGAGTGAGACGCTATCTGGGAAAAAAAAAAAAATATCAAGTGTGCTTGAAATACTGTCTTGGTCATTGCACAAATCAAACAGGTCAATTTGTAATACATTGCTTAAAGTTCATAAAATTAAAAATTGCTGGTTAAATCAGACAGATTCTACACCACTTAGATTCCCCATGACAGTACTCATTAATTTGCTCAGCTTGCTATAACAAAATACCACAAACTGGATAGGTTGAACAGCAGAAATTCTCAGTTCTGGAGGCTGGAAGTGCAAAAAAAAAAAAAAAACCAACAACAACAACAACAACAAAAAAAAACCAAGATGCCTGCAGGGTTGGTTTCTCCTGAGGCCTTCTCAACTTTTAGATGGGTGTTTCCTTGCTGTGCCCTTAATGGCCTTTTCTCCGAATATTTATCCCTGGGTCTCTTCCTCTTCATCTAAGGGCACAAGTCCTATTTGATCATGGTCCCCACCCTTATGTCCTCCTTTAACCTTCATTAACCTCTTTAAAAGCCTTATCTTCAAATATAGTCATTTGGGGGTTAGTGCTTTAACATATGAATTTGTGCAGAAACAGTTCAGTCTATAGCAGTACTCAATACAAAAAAGGTACACATGGGGAATGAACTCTATTCTAAAATCCAGGGGAACATCTAGACATTGAGAAATGGGAGACTAGATCTGTATCCCTAGCAAAGATCAAGAAAATCCATAATCAATTTTTTGAACATAAATTTTCCATTTTTCAGCAATAAGTTATGGAAGTAGAATAGAGAGAAACCTAAGGAATAGAGTATCATTAAAAGCATCCTAGAACATGAAAATGAAGAGAAAAGTAGAGAAACTTGAGGTGTAAAATACAGGGAGATTCAGAAGGAAATCATGTGGAAGAATTACCCCGTGGCTTCCAACTATATTTCCAGCAAACAAAAATGCTAACTATTTTCCTGATGCTTAAAAACTGACCATTTGGGAAGAAAAATATCTCCCAGAATAAAAAAAAAAAAAGAAAAAGCACTTTCAATCACATTTTGGAAAGATTGATTTACCAATGATCTACTGTATGCTGAGTAATAAACAAATTATATTAGAAAAAGGAAGAGTAGACAGAACCGTGATTAGTATGAGACTGAATCTATGGATAGTTATTAATGGGCATTGCTGACATGAATTGAAGATTTATGTGTTTAATTAAGTTTATGCCTCATATGGGAAATTGGCTTTAAAGACAAAAGTCCTATCTTTTCTCCCAATAATGCTTTCATAAAATGAGCCTTGCCTCTAGTTCTTTGTGGTGGTGGACTTCCATCCATGAGGGTGTAATGCGTGTTTTCAATGTGCATAGCCCTACTTGCAGAGTCCCACCCCACTGTTAGGTCCAGGGTAAAACTGGAAACGCCCATTGTTGATGCAGGTTTTTTTGTTCCTTAGTTCAGCTAAATCCAGGTTCTTGTCTCACAACCAGGAAAAAGTAAGGCATGCAAACACACTGAAGGGTGAGGAAAGTAGAATTTAAGCAAAAGGGGAGCTCTCAGCAAAGAGCTATCCCGCCAGCCAGCTCCCACCTCAGATTGAGCACCAGGCCACCACACAGGAGCTGAAGGGGCCAGGCGGCTCCTCCCCTGCATAAGGTGTTAATTCCTGGTGTCTCAATCCCATTTTTTTCCCAGTGTGCACATGGGCCCTTATAGTCTGAGCCACCCTACATTCATTTCCTTTACTGCTCATGTGTTAAGGGACAGTTTTTTACCGTGGGCATGTTTAGACAAGTCCCCTATATACAATGACCTGGGTGGGTCCGAGGTTCTCCGGGGACACTATCTGCCTAGGCATTTGGCTGTCTCCTGCCGTTATTGTTACCAAACCACCCAAAAGATTCTGAAAGCACTGCTCTATAACCCAGAAGCTTGTCTCCGTAGAACCCCACCCCTATAAACACCAACCACAGGATGTGGATGTGGATAGTTCACCTGTTTATGTAATAAGCAGGAAAACTTTGAAGTCTACCAAATTTTGAAAAAACAAAGAATGGCTGCAAAGTTACCATTTGGAGCCATCTTTAAAAAAAAAAGATACCTCAACAGTGCCAGACTTTTAAATAGACCGAGTATGGCACTTTTGTGACAAGACGTAGCAGCTCCAGAAATGTCTTACCACTAAATGAAATATGTGCAAGCTCTTTAATTCCACTTTCTATTAAAATGTAAGAACCTCTTAGTTTTATGTGGCCTTGAACGACCTGTTGTGTCATATCGGGTACTTTCCTGATAGCATCTTCTATGAAGGGTGGCAAGAGTCAAATCCAATGCTGGATGTAGAAGTATGTGATCCATCCAAGCATCAAGGGCTGGGCACATGGTGTGCAGGAGCACCGTGGAAGGTACCCACCACAGTAGCAGCAAGGCACGCAAAGCCTAGATTTGACAGAGATCATCTTTACAACTCTGTTTTGCCAGGAGTCAAAGAAAATGCGATTTTATTCGTTAGAGGATTACTCATTGTCAAAAGTAAACATTTCCTCAGGTTGGGTCAGAGACATGTGTGCCAAGACTAAATAAAACCATTTCTGCATGTTTCTTGAAACTTCTTGTGCATTAAAATAAAGCTATTTCTTGAAAACGCAATGTAAACTTATTTTCTTTGAACTAATCACGTAGCTGAGTACGTGATATTGTGTTAATCTTCTCAGCTATCCTTAAAATATTTCGAATAAACATGCCACAATTTTATCAGTTTCTCAGAGAATACCTTTTTAATATGTACAAGATTCTATCACAGGAGCAAGGAAAAAGGTCTGAGAAAATATCCATTGTGTAAGGTTGGGAGGACGTGTAAGGAAAAGTTTTATAGAGATTGAAATGGGTAAATAATGGGTATTCTGTAAACCTTTCATGGGTCTCTGCTTCTGAAGGGGCTGGCACCTTTATTATTTTACAACTCTGTAAATTGTAGAAAGCCGAGAGTAATGCAAATAATTCTTGTCCATAGAAATTTAAGTAACTGTTGGGTGGAGTGACTACAATTGATCGTGCCCTGAGTGTTTACCAGCATTCCCCATTGCTACAAGTCATTGGAATCATTCGTATTATTTGTGTTCTCTTAATTAATGAGTTAGATTGAATTGTTTACAAGTATTCCTTTCACATTTTTGAGTAATGATTTTACTTTAAAAAGTTATCTTTACACAGGGGATCATGTAGGTTTCTACAGCAGATTCTATCATCTGTCACTCATTTAACCCTGAACATTTAAAAGAGCAGATTTCAGTTTTCAACAAGGCCTAAAACACATTTTCTTTTCTCTTTTAGCTTCAGACAAGCTTGACTGAACCAATGACATTATCCAAATCAATCTCTCTTCCTCGCAGCGCGTACTGGCATCACATTACTCGTCAGAACAGCGTTGGTGAGATCTACAGTTTGCAAGGCAAGTCACCTTAAAGTAGGAAAGCAGCACCTCCATTAGCTTCCTGCAGGTGGACTGACTCATGCAAATTGCTTTGTATTTGCATTGCTTGCTTTTCCTCCCATTCCCCTTTATCAGCTGTCACTGGCAGCAATGGGAGCCGAGGTTTACAGTGGCTTTTAAAAAGCTATCATTTCCTACACTCATGGTAAAAAAAAAATTCCAAAAATTACTGTGAGGGCTAAGGACCCAATTTGGCACAAGAACTTGACTAAAACATTATACCGAGCACATTATCAGAAACTAAAAGCTAATGTAGAGGTCTGCTTCATGCTGTGTTTTATGAAGAATTTTTTTGCATCTTTTTCCTTGAAAGGATTCAATATCAGTTCAGGAGGCTGGCTTCAGGCTTTAAGGCTCTGCCATAAACTGGTACACAAACCTACCCATGAAAGTCTTAAAGTTTAGTCAAAACCTCAATATAGAAACCATTTGGAAAGGATGCAGGGTAGAAAGGGCCACATGTAGATACTTTGCCTTTGTAGTTTTTCTAATGATAAATGCTCAATTAACTAGCATAGGAATAGCTTGCCAGATGAATCAAATTAATAGCTAGCAGATTTCTGACTAACAGCAGCCGACAACCCAGCTCCGGCAGTTGTCTTCCCGTTCCTTCCCTTTTGTTTTAAGCTGAATCATCTTACCCTTCAAATAAAATATTTGATTGACTACGAGCAACTAACAGCTGGCCAACACTGGAGGAAGCAAGAAACTAAGAAAATAAGGCTGAAACCCACACAGCCAAGAGCATTTACTCATCCAACAAACATTTACTGAGCACCATAGGCTTGAATGTAATAAGCATCCAATAAACATCTAGGGAAACAATGACCAATTTTGACCCTCTGGTAGTTAGGCATTCAGACTTTTTTCCCACACGTTAGCTTTTGCTCACTATTAACAATGCTGTAAGTTTTAACAAAAATTATTTGTTGCAAGCGAACTGAAGTAGTATCTTCTTATAGCAATATTTGCTTGCCAGGGTTTCCAAACTAACGGAGTTCTATCATGGAAATTAACAGTTAAATATATGTTCTACAAGGCAAAGCAGTTGGAATGATTGTAGTCACTTACTGAAGGCAATTACATGTTATATTTTAAAGGGACTCTTATGGGCCAACTTGACTGCCTGTATTTAACAGTATCTTCGTTATTTGTGTACGAAAATATTTAATAGAATAAGAATTAGAGGGTTGAGAAAAGCCGAGGAGTGGGGACTGGTTTGGTAATTTCAAGAATCAGAAGACAAGCGTCTCATGCTTTTATTTCCCTCTTCAGATGCCAGCAGCCACACACAAACTGCCCGAGTCATGATCATGCAAAATTAACCTTACCCATTTCTGTGATGAAAAGTAATTCGAATATGCTTGTAATAAGGTTTTTATTTAAACATACGTGTAAATATTGATACTTGCTTGAAAACTATAAAATGTTTACATGAAAAAACTATCAAATTTCTAAGCAAGTGAGATATTAATGCTCTTAATACAAAAAATGTAGAAATAGGTCAGAAGTAGTGTAATGGACAACTCTAGTTTTTGTCAAGGGGTTTGGCCTGTAATTCCAGAAAAAAAAAACTATTGCTTTCATGGTAGTATGAAGGAAACGTTTTCTGAAGACAGCTAAGATTTAGACTGATACACAATTTCTGCAATAATTTCTTATGCATCTGATAAAAAATTAGAATGCACTGGAATATCCTAAAACATTGCCAGAGACTTCTTGATGTTGATTTATATGTAGCATAGATGTAATAACTGAAATACTTTTATCTCACCGATATTAACTTCTACCAAAGTCAAGGGCTTGACATGCCTTTTCAGTTAGTTTACTTAATCTCAGTATTTCATGCTTCTCTGGTTGGTTGGTGGCGATTGTAGTTTTTACAGGATATGCATTGACTACTTAAGTCTAAATGTTTATAAAATATGTTCAACGGAAATTACATTTCACTATACTGTGGGTTTACTTTCTGTACTGTGCACTTCTCAGAATACATTTTACCACCCTGTACACGTCTCCCTATTATGTAAAAATTTAAGTATCCAGATAAAGGGGATAGATGATTGACAGGCAGGCACATAACAGATGGATAAGAAGTTATACTTTGATAATGGTCATTTTATTCTTTTGTTCTGTTGTAATAGTCAAAACAAGCAGAGAGCAAGGAGCCTCAATTTTTTTTTTTTTTTTTTTTTTTTTTTTGCTAGGTGCTAGTCCCTAATGGAATCAGAGCAGAATAAAACTACTGAAAATAAGGAAAAAATAGAAAGAAATTCAGAACCTCAGCACCCTTCCATGAACATGTACGTTTTTCACAAAACTACATTTAAAAGTCTAGTTATCCACCGAGTATGGTGGCTTATCCCTATAATCCCAGCACTTTGAAAGTTTGACTTTTCTTTCCCAGAACAGAAGTAAGAGTTGATTAACAAAGCTTTAGAACAGCAAGGAAAAGGAAGGGAAAGAAAAGAGAAGTTCACCTTGGGAGACAGCAAAACAGGCGCCTTCAGAAAGCAAGTGCGCAGCTTGCCCTCTGTGACTTCGGGTTTTATACGTTGGTATACTTCCGGGATCTTGCAGGACTTCTGCCTACTCCTGAAATCTTATTGGAAGCTGCTGATCAATTTCAGGTGTTTTCTATCCATGAAGAGCGTGCCTTTCCCTGGTGCTGGCTGTGACCAATTGTTACTCCTCCTGAAATCTTATTGGGAAGCTGCTGATCAGTTTCAAGTGTTTTCTATCCATTAAGAGCGTGCCTTTCCCTGGTGCTGGCTGTGACCAGTTGTTATTCCTGAAATCTTATTGAAAGCTAAAGTAATAGAGGGGTTGATATTGAGATATTGCGGGAGGTTTTATGTTAATGATAGTGATGATGAAATTGATAGCTCCTAAAATAGAGGAGATGCCTGCTAGGTGAAGCGAGAAGATAGTTAGGTCTACGGAGGCTCCTGGGTGGGAGAAATTCCCTGCTAAAGGGGGGTACACTGTTCAGCCTGTCCCAGCGCCGGCTTCTACTAAGGCGGATGCTACTAGTAGTAGAAAGGAGGGGGGAAGGAGTCAGAAGCTTATGTTATTTAGGCGAGGGAATGCTATGTCAGGAGCACCAATTATCAGAGGGACTCATCAATTTCCGAAGCCTCCAATTATGATCCGTATAACTATGAAGAAAATTATAACGAATGCATGGACTGTGACAATAACATGAAGAGTGTGCCTTTCCCTGGTGCTGGCTGTGACCAATTGTTACTCCTCCTGAAATCTTATTGGGAAGCTGCTGATCAGTTTCAGATGTTTTCTACCTATTAAGAGGGTGCCTTTCCCTGGGGCCGGCTGTGACTAATTATTACTTTAGCTTTCAATAAGATTTCAGGAGTAACAATTGGTCACAGCCAGCACCAGGGAAAGGCACGCGCTTCATGGATAGAAAACACCTGAAACTGATCAGCAGCTTCCAATAAGAGTTCAGGAGTAATCATTGGTCACAGCCAGCACCAGGGAAAAGCACGCTCTTAATAGGTAGAAAACATCTGAAACTGATCAGCAGCTTCCCAATCAGATTTCAGGAGGAGTAACAATTGGTCACAGCCAGCACCAAGGAAAGGCACGCTCTTAATAGGTAGAAAACATCTGAAACTGATCAGCAGCTTCCCAATCAGATTTCAGGAGGAGTAACAATTGGTCACAGCCGGCACCAGGGAAAGGCACGCTCTTAATGGATAGAAAACACTTGAAACTGATCAGCAGCTTCCCAATAAGATTTCAGGAGGAATAACAATTGGTCACAGCCAGCACCAGGGAAAGGCACGCTCTTCATGGATAGAAAACACCTGAAATTGATCAGCAGCTTCCAATAAGATTTCAGGAGTAGGCAGAAGTCCTGCAAGATCCCGGAAGTATACCAACGTATAAAACCCGAAGTCACAGAGGTCAAGCTGCGCACTTGCTTTCTGAAGGCGCCTGTTTTGCTGTCTCCCAAGGTGAACTTCTCTTTTCTTTCCCTTCCTTTTCCTTGCTGTTCTAAAGCTTTGTTAATCAACTCTTACTTCTGTTCTGGGAAAGAAAAGTCAAACTTTCAAAGTGCTGGGATTATAGGGATAAGCCACCATACTCGGTGGATAACTAAACTTTTAAATGTAGTTTTGTGAAAAACGTACATGTTCATGGAAGGGTGCTGAGGTTCTGAATTTCTCTTTATTTTTTCCTTATTTTCAGTAGTTTTATTCTGCTCTGATTCCATTAGGGACTAGCACCTAGCAAAAAAAAAAAATTGAGGCTCCTTGCTCTCTGCTTGTTAACAACCACCTGACCATCAGCTGATTGTTGCCCAACACTCCCAGTGTATGTTGGGAGGGGGCTTCTCTCTCTTGCCCTGTTCATACATGACTAGCTACTTGCTGTAACATTACTCACCTCAAGAGTCCAGAACCTCAAATCTTTGGGGCAAAATGGATGAAGGTCTGTCTTTAACTTCTTCCTGCTGACAGAGGGGGTGGTTGCGGTTCGGTGGATCTTGGCTCATTGCTACCCGGCAGGGCTGAGTTGGCTGCATCAGTTGATGAAAGTGGTATCCAGCCGGGTCCAACTGAGACATAGCCAGGATTTCACCACTGTCTTGTCCCACCGATGGGCAGTGCAGAGGTCCCCTCTAGAAGGGTGATTCTTGAATATTGAGAGTACGGTTTTCCTCACTGAGGATTGTCTGGAGCTCAATGGCCACTAGGAAGGTATCTGAGTCATGTGGACCAAATATGTTAGCAGTGGCAGATATCCGAGTTACCCAAGTTACCGGTGGCAAATCCATATGGGTCTACAGCAGCCTCAGTTCTTGCCTCCTCAGAAGAAAGAATTTTGCTGAGGGGCATAAGGCAGAAGGAGAGACCTAGGCAAGTTTCAGAGCAGAAGTGAGTTGATTAAAAAGCTTTGGAACAGAAAAGGAGAGGGGGAGGGGGAGAGGGTTCAACTTGGAAAAGGGCCAAGCCCGCAATTTGGTAGAAGGATCGCTTGAGCCCAGGAGTTTGAGCCCAGGAGTTTGAGCCCAGTCTTGGCAGTATAGTGAGGCTCCATCTGAGTGAGTGAATATTGCAGGATATGATGGCACACACCTGTAGTCCTAGCTACTCTAAAGGCTAAGATGGGAGGTCACTGAGCCTGGGAAGTTGAGGCTGCAGTGAGCCATGATCATACCACTGCACTGTAGCCTGGGCTAAATAGCAAGACCTTGTCTTAAAAAATAATTTAAGTCTATCTATTTTGAATCTCGCTTTTTCAGCTGTGCTCCTTAGTGTCATTACCTCTTTACAAAAAGTACAATATCATCAGCCAACTGTCATCACTGATATTACCAAATCAAAGTAAAAGTCTGGCAAGGTGGGAATGTATCATTGTGAAGTAAACTGCAGGTAGCACTGAGGAATGAAAATATATAGAATTTTCAAATATTTTTTAGGTGAAGCTGGGATCAATATGAATTAAATTTAGCAGACCTCATTCAGAAAACAAAAGTGGGAAACTTTCATATATTTAAAGTTTAAGAGATTAAGATTCATTAATAAGCAACACATGTACTCAATTTTTAAAAAAGCATGATGTAAAAACAAATTCATTCTATAGTAAGACTTACCTGTAACTTCAATTGCCTGTAAGCCTCAAAGCTTTGACTTAGCTCAGTTTTGCTGTATTCATTTCTCTCATTCATTGCTAGATACACACTTAAAGACTGACGTATCCTGACAGAGATCCTGCATCTACCTTTGTTTTTGGAGAATAAGAATCTCCAATACAATCTGCCTAATCTTTCCAGGCTACTCCCAGAAGGGTGCTCTGAAAGAATAAGTTAATGTGATGTCCCCATTGTATTCTAGTAGTCTGGAATCAAGAGTGAGAAAGGGAATAATTAGCTTCTAACAAGCACACGTTGTTCTAAGTACTTGGCAGCAACTGTTTAAAAATCTCTGTCCCTAAGTGGTTTGCAGCAGGTTGAGTTATGCCACCTCTTCTTGCAGAAGTGGTAGACATTCCATTTCTTTTCTGCCAGATTATCATAAGGATGGTTGATTTGTATTAGAAAGTGATTTATACTTCTCTAACTTCCTCTGTACTTATGAAAAAATATTTATCATGCTCATACTAGAGATGCTGTCTCTAGACTTAAGGAAACCTAAACCATAAAGGAATGAACATAATTTTAAACTCTCAACTCAGAAGTAAATACATACTATTTGTTTTAATATTCATACAATTGTATTTCCAAGGCATTGGGAAATGTAGTAGGAAATGTTTTTTGAAAGCCCTGAGGAACATTCATTTAAAAAAAAAAAACACGGAGAGGTTGAGGAGGGGGGCACAGGAAGGGGTAAAAAGAAAAAATCAGATTACTGAGTTTCCTTTTAGGGCTCACACCTTGACTTTTAATCACCATTAGACATATTTAGATGACAGCCTATACAGCAGAGAATTTTAAGTCAGGATTTGTGAAGATGACAAAAGCATTTATTGAAAATGACAAACCAGTAAAAGCCATTGACAGTACCAGGTGTACTGCAGGCACTCAGTAAATCCTATTGAATTCTAAAATGAATTAGCAATGCGTTATAAGGCATACATGGAGATATGCGACATCAGGACCACATCCTCCGCCATAAGGGTGGACCTGAGAAAAATTCTCTTGTATATAAAGGAATCGTGTCTAGTCCCACATGTGAGCCCCAGGCCCTTCTTGCACAAGGTGAGGTCTTTGTTGGCATTTCTGCTTTTTGCTTTAGGATCATTTTGACTGAGCACAAATACTTGCTACTACTAGTCTTTATTTTCATGAACACAAGGACTGTAAAATGCTATAGATCTGCCCCTTTAACATGATGGCTCAAAATCTGTCTCTACACCTGCTCCTTTCCCTCGTGTTAGTTCATCTTCTATAAACTAATGGTGAGAACGAGGGTCAAGAAATATCTGAACACAGTGCCCAGTGAGCAGGCTTATGGGACTGCAGGTGATGACTGAACTTTTTCTGATGTATGATGGGATATGGTTTGGCTCTGTCTCCACCCAAATCTCATCTTGAATTGTAATCTAAATTGTAATCCCCACATGTTGGGGGAGGGACCTCATGGGAGGTCCTAAGGTAATGGAGGCAGTTCCCCCATGCTGTTCTTGTGAGTGAGTTCTCATGAGATCCGATGGTTTTATAAGGGGCTTTTTCCCCTTCACGCTCCAATTCTCTCTCCTGCCACCATGTGAAGAAACACATGATTGTGTCCCCTTCCGCCGTGATTGTAAGTTTCCTGAGGCCTTCCCAGCCATGCAGAACTGTAAGCCAATTAAACCTCTTTTCTTTATAAATTACTCAGTTACTGGTATTTTGTAATAGCAGCATGAGAACGGACTAATACATATGATAATCCCTTATTTTCAGACAAAATGTGGAATATACTTTGACTCCTTTTTTAAAAAACTTGAACAATTACTCTTTGAATCAAGAATAATTGGATATACATTTGTAAAGGTGGTAGCTTTAGGAGTTCTCCTTTCAGTAACACTGATTAATATCCAAAGGCCAGCTTTGCCCCTACATATCCGTAATTAAGCTACAGACCACCAATGTCAGCACGGAAGCATACCTAATCACCAGAAGGCATTTGACACTCACGGAAAGGGTGTCTGTGGCTTCAATTTCTCAGAAGGACAGGATGGAAATAGGCAATTAGAATTAGAGATAACCTTCAGAAAATGGTAAATTAGAGTTCTGCCATAGATTAAGGAGGTAAATCAAAGATTTTGTTTCCTCTTTGCTCAGCAATGACCTTGTGTCCTTCTCTACTGTCCATTCAAACTGCATTGTATATAAATTGCTTCTGTTGAGATTTTCTATTTTGTTTTTCCAAGTTAAAAAGCTAATAAGTCTCTGGTAGCTAGTTTTTAAAAATACAGAAATTTGCAACAGAAGTAAAAAGCCTGGTAGCCATTTGGCAACAGCCCTTAAAACATGAGCCACTTTCTAGAAGGAACACTTCTATTAAACCTTTATGTATAAACATTTATTGCATGCCCATACCTTAAGAAAGGTAAGTCAAAGGCAGGAAATGTCTCCCTGGATGTCAGTTTTTAGAGATAAATAAATTGGTTATTCCCTAAAGCAGACATCATAAAAAATCCATGAAATATTCCCACTGTGAAATGTTCCTCACATCCTGCATTCTTAATCACCTCCTTTTCCATGCTCCCAGAGACATTTGTGTCTAACTTTATATGAATGCGTTTGTTTATAAACCTGCTTATTCCACTGGATCGTGAGGCAGTAATTTTATGAAAGATTTTATCAAACAAATTTTGGGGCTCAATTATCTTGAAGATGTTACCCATAGAGATTAAAATCGTGAGTTTTGGAGTCAAATAGACCTGAGTTTGAATATTAACTACCACTACTGACTGATGTGATTTTGGGGCAATTTACTCAACCTTTCTAAGCTTATTCCTTGATCTCTTAAACAGTATTACCTCTCATGATCTCATTAAATGAGATCAACATAAGATGTCAACATTCAATAATAACTAAAAGTACAGTTGACCCTTGAACAACATGGGGGTTGAGGTGCCTACCCCACCCCTGCACAGCTAAAACCAGTGTATACCATAGCAAAGACATGAAATCCACCTAGGTGCCCATCAACAGTGGATTGGATAAAGAAATTGTGGTACATATACACCATGGAATACTACACAGCCATAAAGAGTGAAGTCAGGTCCTTTGTAGCAACATGGGTACAGCCAGAGGCCATTAGCCTAAGCAAATTGAACAGAAAACCAAATACTGCATGTTCTCATAAGTGGGAGCTAAACATTGGTTACACATGGACATAAGTACGGCCATAGTAGACACTGAAGGAGGAGGAGGGCAAGTGTTGGAAATTAACTATTGGGTACTATGTTCACCACCTGGGTGATGAGATCAGTCGTAACCATAACCTCAGCATCATGCAATATACCCAGCTAACAACCCTGCACATGTACCCACTGAATCTAATTTTAAAAGTAGAAATTATTTAAAAATCAATGTACAACTTTTGACACCCCCAAACTTAACAGTCTGCTGTTGACCAGAAACTTCAGATAATAAAATTAATTAATGCACATTTTAGTTTACACGTATTACATACTGTATTCTTACAATAAAGTAACCTAGAGAAAAGAGAATGTTAAGAAAATCATAAAGAGGATAATATATATTATTCATTAAGTGGAGGTGGATCACTAAATTAAGGTAGGTTGAGGAGGAGGAAGAGGCTGGTCTTACTTTCTCAGGAGTGGCAGAGATGGAAGAAAATCCACATATAAATGGACCCGTGCAGTCCATACTGTGTTGTTTAAGTCTGCTGTAAACCAAACTCTCACTATGAAGTTCCTTTTTTCTGGCAGAGGCAGATAAGCTATCCTACTCTTATTTATTCCAGTGTTGACTTGGAAATACTATTAGAGTTCTTACTGTACTTGGGGAAATTTGTTTGGTTCTAAGGACTATAAAAATCTAGCTTTAGGCCAGGCGTCGTGGCTCACTCCTGTAATTCCCACATTTTGGGAGGCTGAGGCAGGCAGATCACTTGAGGCCAGGAGTTCAAGACCAGCCTGGCCAACGTGGCAAAACCCCGTCTCTACTAAAAATACCAAAAACAATTAACCAGGCATGGTGGCTTACACCTATAATTCCAGCTACTCAGGAGGCTGAGGCACAAGAGTAGTTTGAACTCAGGAGGTGGGTGTTGCAGTGAGCCATGATTGCACCACTGCACTCCAGCCTGGGTGACAGAGCACGAAAGTCTATCTCAAAAGAAGAAAAAAAAAATCTAGCTTTAGTAAATGGTTTCTAGTTTTTAAGGTTTTAGAAAAACTAAACCTAAGCTTTAACTCTCAAGACTGAATTTTTTTCCTTGTATTAAAAACTTAAGTCTTCATTAAAGTTTTTTCTTCTCGTCAGTGAGTGTGAACAAGAATAGCACCTTTAAACAGATAAACCACTTCTCCCATGCCTTATATGGCTCGGTCCAGGTAGCCTAAAGCAAACTAGAGCCTCTTTTCCAACCCAAGGGTTGCAGAACTCATGGAAGGACTGCATTCAGCTCAGCCCAGTGCAGAGGAGATGCCCACACCCAAACATACTCATCCACACCCACCCTACTACTTACCCTCCCGCCCCAAATCAGTTCTTACTAAATAGCTTACCCTAACTGCCCGGAAGCCTTTCAGAGACCTTTCTTCCTCCATGAGGCCCCAGCCTCTTTCCTAATGTGGACTAGCTTTCTCAAGCCAGTTAGTACTACACTGATTCTCTCTTACGGTGCATTCTACTGGCTGGACTAGAGGCGAGCAACAAGATTTACATTACTAATCGAATTCTTCTGCATCACCCAAATTAAAATCCAAAGAGGATTCACAGTGCGAATACACCAAATCAGCCATTTAATCACTTTTTACCAGATATGTACAAGTAATTACTAAAAGATAAAAGATTAAGAGTTTCCAGATGTTACACTGGATGAGTATAATCCACCCAATGGTTTTATTAAAATATGAATTGCTTCACTCTTTAATTCAAATTTGGTGGAAACTAAAATGTCTATTCAGTCTCTGTATTTTTCTCCAGGCTTCCCCTACTGAGTTTTTTAAGAGGTAACATTGAGTTCTATATTAATCAAATTTTGTGGGGAATAGATATTAAAGGCATGTCAAATTCTACATTTATATATATTTGATTTTATTCAGAAGGGAGTAAACAGTACATAATATTAGTTCAGGGAAATGTCAATACAACCGGATTAATACGAGTGTTAATACAGATTTTTAACACACAGATGCTCAACTGTCTTTGTCATGTGTATGTATATACATACAAACACATATACACAGAGAAAGAGGAGCATCTGGTTGACCATATATGGCTTCTCATATTACTTCCCTCAAAAATGTATGTATTAGGCTAAGCTTCACAAATTATAAACTACAAAGAAGAACCTAGAGGGAAAAATGTTCAATTGCCTTTTTTCTCCTTGATCTCTTTCTTGTTTGATTTTTCTTAATCTCATCTCTGTCTATGGCCCTTCAACTAAATGTTCCCCATCCCTAATTATAGGTTCAATACATGTATTTTGAAAAAGTTTTCCTTTATTTTCCTCTGCCTGCCAAGCAGAATACGGCAGAGACTTGATAATGATTGAAAGATAATAAAAGATGAGAAACATCAGGAAATTAACATCCTTAAAATTATACTTGCCAGAGAATAAACTGCAGAGTTGATGTTGATCTAAGCCTGAATATGTCCTTCACATCTAGCACAGTGGTGGGCAGGTGTGAAGAACCTCTTTGAAAGGTCTAGCACCTGTCAGCTCTCCAGCAATTAATAGATGCTAATTGAAAATTTGTTGCTTCAAGCTTCGAACCACCCAATATTTTGAAACTCAGGAACATGGTTTTTATATAAGAGAAATTTATGCTAAGATTTGAAGTGTGTGTGTGTTGTGTGTTCAATGCCTGTATTTAGTTTAGGAAGAATATAGTTTGGGAGTGCTATTAGAAATTTTTGATTGCCATTACTATATTATATTAGTTTGGTTTGGGAGTTTAGAACTTTTGTGTTATTTTTGTCTTACTGTTCATAATACAAGAAGTTTGATATCAAACTCGGTGACATAGTATTTCTTTTACATATGTTTAATGATAAGCATTATCAATATCTTCTACTTACATGTAAAATGATTTTAGAACAATCTTACTGACAATTACCACTCTAGGACAAAAACTGTACTTTTTTATTCATCAGGAAAGTTCATTCTTCCAAATACACATGGAAAGCTTCCTCTCGTGTATATTTGAAGAATATCCATTGTCTATGGCTCTATCATTTCCAGTTTAGGATTCTGTATGTGCTCAAAAAAGATGTTCTCTAAGAAACGCCCTGTGCTTGTATCTGTAACTCTAATAAACACCATCCTGACGAGTTGAAACTTTTCTTTGAGAATGATTTACCATTTATAAATTTCTTTTTAAAATATTTTTTAAATTGTCAAAACTTTTGATAGTATAATTTAGCATTGTTCTTACATTTACAAAATCCCACATTTTGTGCAAAAACAAAAAAAATGTGTAGAGCATAATCAGTTTTACTGTCTGAGGCTGTCTCTACATTAATGTCCCAGCTTCTTTAGAGGCATGTCAAATAAACTGATGTATGTAAAATGAAAAATCCCAATAGCAAATTTCCTAATCTACTTATTTCCTGGATCTCAGCACTTGAATTGATCCTTCTGAAAGCAATGAGACACTAAGAGTCAGGAAGCCGGAGATCTCACCCCTGCTCAGAATTTAACAGCCATTCAATGTTCATGTAACTTTTCCAATCAGTAAATGGGTGGGAGTGAACCACTTACCTGATTTCAAACAGATTGCATGGTCTGAATAGCAAGAGAGGAGGCATAATGTTTGAAAATTTTTATAGGAAGAAGGGTATTTTGTTGAGCGATCTTCTATGAACAAGATATTATGCCAGGTGATATCCAAATATGATTTCATGTAAACCACACAAACCCCTGAAAGGGTAGATCGTTAACAAGTGGAGTTTCTATAAATTGGAGAGAGGTGGTGTCATTCTCAGCTTGGCTCATATTTACTGAGCTCTTGACAGTTTCATGATATTTAATCTTCCCAACAACTCTCCAAAGTAAGGGCTCTTATTGTCCCCATTTTACAAATAAGAAAACCGAGGCACAGAAAGAAAATAACTTGCCAAACAACAAAGAATGGGATTATCAATGCAGGCAGTCTTGATTTTCTAGCTAGATTGTCACTTGGATGGGAAAGTTACATAACTACCTTGAGGCAAGAGTTTAAGCAGAGAGAAATGAAACGTGTATAATCTCTACCCTTCTGCCCAGGGACATTCTCTTTGAAGTATAATGAAGGTTTACAAGAATTTTTCTTCTGAAAAGCAGGCAACAGCTCTTCTCAAATGTGCTTTAAATGAGACAACCCAGATGGAAGCTATCTAAGCAATTTGTGTAAAGTCCATGGTGTCCAAAGATGACTTGTATACAGTTTGGGCACTGCTTTTAAAAATCCCATATAACAGCCTTGCTCTTTTTGTGGAACAATTTAAAGTGTACCGTATGTGTAAATTAATGGGTTTAACTCGTGAGAGTTGCCATTACATTTCATTATTGCTTTTCAAGCTTTTTAACTAAGCTTTATAGCACATTCGAATGTGTTCCTCCCTCATTTCAACTTCTTTAGAAGTGTCTTATTTTGGAGATTTCAGAATCACTTTTTCTGTTGCAAATCCCTTCTATTTCTTACACTTTCCACTCTCCTATGTATTTCCTTTTCTTTAGGCATTAATGCTTACATATGGAGCCTCCCTGTTCTGTTAGTTCATGTGACTTCCATAACAAAAGTGTAAATGTCTTCTTAGACAAGCTTTGTTTAAGGGAAATAATTTCTGTACCTTCCATTGAAAAGTAACTTTAAGTTAAGGCAGTATGATTTCTGAAAAGCTGATGGAATTCCAAGGTATAAATACATTAAATTTAAGTGAAATTAAGTCAAATTTATAAATTTCAAAATAAATATAGCCTAGTTGAGAAATAACCAGTTTCTTCAAGATGTGAAGAAATATGTGAATAAAAAGGTAAAAATCATCACTGCCATATATTAACATTTTTAAATGAGTATAGATACACAGATAAAAGTATAGGTCAAGATAAAATTCATATGTATTGTATTTGTAAAATTAAGATCATACTACATATGCACTTGCTATGTTTTTGTGCTCTGGTAGAATTGAAACAAAGTGGCAGTTAAGGGCTGCATAATATTCTACTGAAAACTCTTATTTAACCATTGCTCTGTTGTTTAGCATGCTGTACCTTATCCTTTGCTTTTTACTATTATAAACAATGTTGCAGTAAGCACATGTGTATATAATCTTTGTTCACAGTAACATTTCTAGGAGTGGAATTGATTTTTTTTCAATCAAAATTTATGGGGCTGTGTCAGATCCTGGGGATGTATCTCATTTACAGAGCACAGAATCATCGTGGTCACCATCTCTATGTACATTACCATCTTATTTTTTAAAGTATGTAGCTAACTACAGCAGATTTATTAATTTGTTTATCCATTTACCACCTGTGCATTGAATTGCTTTATGTGCTATTTCTAGATAGTTGGAGACAGAGATGAAGAAAAGAAACTAGGTATTTACCTACATGAAAGTAGATAGCAAAAAAATTAAAATAACATGGGATAATTTCAGACTTTGATGAATGTTATAAATAAATATATCAAAATGATGACAAAGATAAAGGAACACTTAGGAATAAATTTAAGGAGATGAAAGACTGATACACTGAAAATATAGAATATTCTAGGCAACACACTGAGACCTCAGTTAAAAAAAAGTTTTTTAGGGGAACACCTGTAGTCCCAGATACTCGGGAGGCTGAGGTGGGAGGATCACTTGAGCCCCAGAGTTCCAGACTACAGTGAGCTATGATTGTGCCATTGCAATCGAGTCTGGGTGACAGAATGAGACCCCATCTCCAAAAAATTAAATATTGAGGAAGGAAATTAAAATAGATACAAATAAGTGGAAAGACATCTTGTATTCACGAACTGAGTTAATATTGTTAAGCTGTATGTACTACTCTAAAGGATCTATAGAGACAATGCAATCCCTAACAAAATCCCAAGGTATTTTTCATAGGAATAGAAACAATTCACAAATTAATGTGTCACAACAAAAGACCTCAAATAGCCTCAACAATCTTGAGAAAGAACAGAGCTAGAAGGATCACACTCACTGATTTCAAAGTATATTACAAAGCTCCAATAATTAAAGCAATATGCCTAAAACAATAAAACATAAAGATAGCCAAATAGAGTAATAGAACATAATAGAGAGCCCAGAAACAAATCGCAACATTATAAAGCCAACTGATCTTCAGCAAGAGTGCCAAAAATACACAGTGGGAAAAGGATAGTCTCTCGCTGGGAAAACTGGATATCCATATGCAAAAGAATGAAATCGGACCCCTATCTTACACCATGCACAAAAACCAACTCAAAATGGTTTAAAGACAAAGCTTAAGGCCTGAAACCAACCATAAAACTACAGGGATAAGCTTCAGGCAGTGGTTCTGGCAATGGTTTCATGGATCTGACACCAGAAGCACAGACAACAAAAGCAAAAGTGGGTACGTGGGATTTTATCAAACTAAAAATCAACTGCACAGTAAAGAAAACAATAAACGGAGGAAGCAGTCAACCTATGGAATGGAAGAAAATATTTGCAAACCACATATCTGATAGGGGATTAATTGCTACAATATATAAGGAACTCCTACAACTCAATAGCAGAAAAAAACCCCCACACTAATAACTTAATTTTTAAAACAGCAAAGGACTTGAACAGACATTTCTCCAAAGACATACAAATGGCTAATAAGTACATGAAAAGATACTCAGCGTCACTAATCAGCAGGGAAATGCAAATCAAAATCACAATGAGATATCCTTTCACACTTGTTAGGATGGCTAATTATCTAAAAGTCAAAAAACAAAGTATTGGTGATGATGTGGAGAAATTGGAACTCTTGTACAGAACTGATGGGAATGCAAAATGGTATAGCTGCCATGGAAAATAGTATGAAGATTCCCAAAACAATTAAAACTAGAACTATGTAAAATCCACAACTCCACCTATGTGTATTTATCAAAAAAAAAAAAAGTGAAAGTAGGATCTTGAAGCGATATTAGCACTTTCATGTTCATTGCAGTGGTATTCACAATAGCCAAGCTAGGGAAACAAACGTTCATTGATAAATTACTGAAGAAAGAAAATGTGGTATAAACATACAATTGGATATTCAACCTCAAAAAAGATAGAAATCCTGCCATATGCTACCTCATGGATGAGCCTTGAGGACGTTATGCTAAGTAAAATATGCCATTCACAGAAGGACAAATATTACATAATTGAATTTATGTGGAGTATATGAAATAGTCAAATTCACAGAAGCAGAGAACAGAATGTGCTTGTCAGGGTCTGCGAGAGGGAGAAATGAGGAGTTGCTGTTCAACAGGTATAAAGTTTCAGTTATGCAAGATGCACACATTTTACAGATCTGTCCTTAGTTAACAGTGCTGCATTGTACACCTAAAAATGTGTTAAGACTGCTGGTGGGAATGTAAACTAATACAACCACTATGGAAAACAGTCTGGAGACTCCTTAAATAACTAAAAGTAGAACTACCATTTGATCCAGCAATCCCACTACTGGGGTACCTATGCAGAGGAAAAGAAGTCATTATACAAGAAATGATACTTGCACATGCATGTTTATAGCAGCACAATTTACAATTAAATGTGGAACCAACACAAATGCCCATCAATCAATGAGTGGATAAATAAACTGTAATATACACACACACACACACGCACACACGCAAAATGTAATACTACTCAGCCATAAAAAGAAATAAATTAATGGCATTTGCAGCAACCCAGATGAGATTGGAGATTTATTCTAAGTGAAGTAACTCAGGAATGGAAAACCAAACATATGTTCTTACTCATAAGTGGGAGCTAAGGTATGAGGATGCAAAGGCATAAGAATGGCACTTTGGTGGACTTTGGTGACTCAGGGGGAAAGGGCGGGAAGGGGGTGAGGGATAAAGGACTACAAATTGGGTTCAGTGTATACTGCTCAGGTGATGGGTGCACCAAAATCTCACAGATCACCACTAAATAACTTACTCATGTAACCAAATACTAGTTCCCCGATAACCTATGGAAATAAAAATTTTTTTTTAAATGTGTTAAGAGGGTAGATCTAATGTTAGGTGTTCTTACCACAGTGAATTTAATGTTAAAAACTGAATTGTGAAAGTGGTAACTTAGTCACAAGTGCAGAGAGAATGAACGAGTTGTAGGAAAGGAGGAAATCATTCAGCATGCAACACAGATTAAAGAGATGGAAAATAAAAAATATTTTTTAACATAATAGAATATGAATATTGAATACAGATTTAATCATTCCTAAAGGAGATGATACAGCAAATGGGGATGAGGTAAATATATAATAACTGGTAATTCTACAGACTAGACAAATGGTATGACTTGTCAAATTGAAGTACATTAAGTTCCAGCATGAAAAAAATGCAATTCATACTTTGAAACACGAGAGTAAAATTGCCCAATTCTAAATGCAAAAGGAAGTTTTAAAATCAGAGAAGACAGATAACCTACAAAAGAGAACAGCAAACCAGATTGACATCAGATATCTCAATAGCAATGAGATAGAACGGGAAGTGATGAAGTGATATCTCTAGTTGGCCAAGAATTTCATAACCATTCAAGAAATGAGGCCAGATGCAATAAAAGCCAGAAAATAATGAAAACCATCTTCAAATAACTGAAAACTCTATCACTGAAATATGTAAGAATAAAGACTAAATTGATTCATTGGAAAATGGTGAGTGTACCAAACAAAAATTCCCTAAAGAAAATAAATGATGTACTTAATGGAAAATAAATTTGAACTCAGGATTGGAGTAGAAGAAATAAAGATACTGTTAAACATGACCAAACCTAATATACATTAATAACAGTAATAGTAATAAAGAATAAGTTTTAGATGTTTAAAAAAAGGTAGAATTAAAATAGTTGATAGCAGTAACAAGAAATGGAAGGTAATAAAAGTATGGATACTTTTATATTTTACATTTGATTTTACTTTTTGGTCAAGCGGGCACATTAAACTACTAAAAGATTATAAATACATCTAAACAAGTAAATAGAAAAGGGGAAATTTAAAAATTGTAATTAGAAGTAGAGAAAATATAGAAAGTAAATATTATAACGGACACTTATGAAATAAGAGAAAATATAAATATGTAGACTCAAAGAAAACAAACGATGACATTTGCCTGTTATAAAAGAGAAGGAATAAAACCTTTGAGTTTTAAAAGCCCAGCTTTGTGCTGTTTCTAACAGAAAACATCTAAAGTTGACGATACAGGAATGTTGAAAGTAAACTGAAGGCAAGGCAGAACAAAGTTTTGGGAAAAAGTCATTACATTTTATCATTATAAAAAAAAATTCAAGATGCAATATATCTGAACTCTTGATAAAATATTCCCTTGAGTATATTTTAAGATTGTACACACACCTAAAAATGGACAGAATTATTAGGTGGAACCAATTGAAATTGCCATAATCGTAGGTCAGTACTGTTAAATAACAACCATTTCATATGATTCAACCAAAAAAATTGGAAACATGACAATTATGAGACTTTAAAAGGGTACATTTTATAAATATTAGACTGCATGAAAAGTTTCTAAGGAAATAGAAACTTAAACAGCATAAAAGAAGCTTAAGCAAAAACAAAAATCAGAGAATACACATTGTTTTTAAACATTCTCGGAACATTAACAAAATTTGACAATATAAGATGCCACAAACACATCTTAACATGTATAAAACAATCAAGAGCCTATAGAACATGGGCTCATGTTTTCAGATCATAATGCAATACAAATAGAAACCAATAATTAAAAGTCAAAAAGCCTATACTTTTTAAATTTAAGAACATATCTTTAAGATCTTTAATAAAAGAACACAATAAGGGAACTTATTAAATATGGGAACTACAAGATAATGAAAACACTATCAAAATTTATGAGATGTGGCTAAGTTGGTAGAGAAAATTTTATAGGCTTCAATACACATATTTAGAAGAAAATAGGGATGGAAAATTAATAAGTTAAGCACTCAACCATGTAGGTTAGATGAGGATGATACAAAAATAGGATAAAATCAACTAATCTCACAAACATTAATACTAAAGACATCATCATAACCTAATTGTATATAGTCCAGAAGGTAAGGCTACTTAATAAAATATCAATAAATGGTTTTATATTAGGAAATGGAAGCTAAAATTATGAGATCTGTACAGATACAGAAAAATATTTGATAAAATTCAGTATTCATCAAGAGGTATCAATATATTCTAAAGAAATGTAAGCATTTGAAATCTATATTGGACGTGACATCAGTTTCCTTCACTTCTACTTTAATTATCATAGTTCTTTAAAAAGACAGGATAGAAAAGTAAAACTACCTAAGCCTCAACATTCCATCACTTACATATCAATTTTTTTTTAAACACATTTTCCTTAAGATAATTATTTTCATTAATATTTAGAAAAATGTCTTACTGCATTAATGGAGATTTTCTTTAAATAAATTATTCTTAAAGTTTGATTTAATAGAAATAAAATTTGGATGAATTATATCAGGGGTACGATATTCTCAAGTCCTATTTATGCTAAAAATATCCTTTGGCTTTATACATAAAGTGCTTAGCAAAGCACTTTGTCGCTTCCACTTGTAACTCTGTAACAGTATTCCTGACCTCACCACCAACCTCTTTTATCCAGGCCTGCAAAAATGACAGCCATCTTTTAGTGTTTTTTTTTTTACCCCAACAGTTGACTCGGTTTTGTCAATACACATTAACGGACCATCACAAAGGACTACCCAGTTTGGCCAGAGAATTCTGAGATGAAATGTTTAATTCAAAATGACCTTCTACCCAATCTCCCACCTCTTCTGTCTCATCAACCCCTACACTTCAGAAGAAGTATTAGGTCTAGATAGGACCGTCCCCTTCACTGACCAAAAAAAGCAGAAAGGATTCAACATGATATCTGTTTGCAGATGATAAAAAATATTTTAAAAGACAAAACAAAGGGAAAAATGAAGAAACAAAATTTCAAAAATAATTCTCTGTACATCCAGGAAATCATGAAAATCGGCACTCCGATTTAACAGGTTGAAAGAGTTGCAAGGAATCTAAGAACAGGTAAGACAATGGAAAGGATATAAAGCAGACAAAGTGCTCATCAAAGTAAATTGAAAATAATGATAAATGCTTCACACAAATAATTTTTATAAGCACTTAGAAATCCAGTAATTGTAGCTGAAAAGAGACTATAGTAACTTCAGAAAATAATAGGCATTAATAAAGTAACAAATTCTGTCAGAGGGAAAATATATGGGTTTGTGCACAAGTCAAATAAAGGAATTAAACATATAGGTTTTCCTGAAATAGAGAATGAATACAAGATGTTTATAGAATTATTTCCTGAAATAAAGGAAGACCTATGGCTTAACTCGGGTCCTCTGAGAAGCAGATGCCGAGGTGGGTTGAGATGCATGAGAGTTAGCCACTTAGGGGTCACCAGATATTTGAGGAAAGTATGAAATAAAAAACAGAGGCCGTAGCAAATAAATTGCATAAAAAGGAACCTGGAAGAGACCGAGGCAGTGCAGAAAGCAGAATAAAACCATGCACACAAGCAGGCTTACAAACAAGGCAATAAACAATTCACTCAGAAGTTAACTCAGATGTTTGAGAAAAAACAGACATGAAACCACTGTAAACTACACGGCTGGCTTATAAATAAAAATTGGATTGGTGATACTAATGCAAACACTAAATACTGCTTTTAAAATGTACTTACTCTGAGGATGAAAGGAAGGAAAGTGTGTGTGAGGGAGTGGTTCAGACCACTAAATCTTCATATTCCATAGTAGGAAGAAAATCTATAATACCTAAAACTCAAAACTCAGCTTTTAAAACCATTTTTATTTAATATGAAGCTCAGTATCTGAAGAGATAGCCTTAAAAGGATTGTGACTGCTAACTTCTGAAAATACAGCATAGTACTGCCGTTGTTAGTATGTTTGCGTTGTTTGCTTTTAGACATGGAACTTCAAACTCCAGCCCCCTAGTAAGTGCAATGGGGATGGAAGGAGCAGAGTGGTTAGAATTTTACTGGCTCACTTCTGCTCTATTTGAATCTTACAAAAATCAGGTTATCGTTTGCAATTTAAAAAACAATTTTAATATACAAAATACAAAAAAAGCATTAGATGCTTATTGCCATCAAGATAATTTCTAGATTTTTCTTTATTTATGGTGCTTCATATTCTGACCTCATCTTCATGGTGTTGAAAGGGCTTTTTCCAGCACTGTCTCCCTCAATAAATCTGTTGCCCAGGACTTAACTGTCCCAAATGGTCATGTACTTTCCCATTTTTACCCTCATTTTATACCATTGCTTTCACTCAATGCCTTTTTCGCAATCCCTACTTGTGATGTGGCTAAACGTACTCAGAGGTCCAGATAATAGTGGATTAATATTACCCTACTCTAGATATGTCCCTGCACGCTCACTGGATTATCAAAGCAGAGACTATCTCCACTTCCCCAAGTACCTACTGAGCACAGTGTCCTACACAGCTTTATGGAACACAGACTACACACACACACACAAAACGATAATATGTTTCTGGCAAGAAATGTCAGTGTTGTTATGCTTGCTATTTATTAAATTCTTGTAATTATGTTGCCTTGTAATAGAAATTGTAAATAGAATATGTATCCCAAGTTACTACTCTTTTGATTTGTAAGGAAAAAATTAAAAAATTATGAGTGCTTAAAAGATGATTTAGCCATAACAATAGAGTTCTCCCTACCCTGTGTGTGTGTGTGTGTGCACATGTGTATTTGTGTGTTCTTAATCTGCCACTGTATCATAGTCCGTTTGACTTCATATACAGGGGGCTTTTAATTGGTTTTCTTGGCAAAAGATACTATTGATCCTGCAACACCTCTGGTGCCCTTCAAAACTGGAATTATCCTTTTCTATACTGTGAATAAATATTTGCCATATTTTTCATGTTTTCACGGTTTTATGAAAAAATAAATTCAATCAGTATACTATTCTGTTATTACTGGAAAAAGATTTTTAGAATTGTACAAATAACTATAGTTATATAAATAGAGCATGAAAATATGGTCCTACCTTCACATTTGAGAAAACAAAAACTTCTGAAAATGTTTAACAAACAATTCTAAAATACAAAAGAATAAAAGCATTACTCACTGTCATCAAGATAATTTCGGGGTTTTCTTCTTATTTTTGGTGCTTCTTATTGTGACCTCATTTTTGTGCTGTTGAAAAGGCTCTTTCCAGCATTGTCTCCCTCAGTAAATCTGATGCCCAGGATTTACCTGCCCCAAATAGCCATATATTTTCCGATTTGAAACACTGGCTAAGCGCAGTGGCTCACGCCTGTAATCGCAGCACTTTGGGAGGTTGAGGTGGGCAGATCACTTGAGGTCAGGAGTTCAAGACCAGCCTGGCCAACATGGTGAAACCCTGTCTCTACTGAAAATATGAAAATTAGCCATGCATGGTGATGTGCGCCTGTAGTCCCAGCTACTCAGGAGGCTGAGGCAGGAGAATCACTTGAACACAGAGGCGGAGGTTGTAGTGAGCAAAGATTGTGCCACCACACTCCAGCCTGGGTGACAGACCAAGACTCCATCTCAGAAAGCAAACGAACAAAAAGAAACATTGAAACATTGAAGGTTATGTTTCAGTAATATAGAATATAAGGCTTTCAGGGACACAGTCTTTCTATATGGAATACAATATTAAACAATGTCTTCTGGTATGTATGCGAGTATATTCATTATTCAATTGAGACCTTGGTATTGACAAGTTACAAAACTGAGCTGAGATTTTAAGTGAAAATCATGTGATCATGTTATGTGTGTCTGAAGGTGTGCAGGACGAAGAAAGCGGTTTCTGTTCTGTTTTTCAATGGACACCAAAATGTAAATATTTATGGCCTCTCTACGGTAGAACCATGTGTAGTAGCTATGGGATTTCTTAATTTAGCCTGTAGATCTCCACTGATTTCTCTGTTCACTGGATGACAGACGGCCATTTGTCAGAAATATTATGGTGTACACTGTGTCTTCGCAATGCCCACAATTTCAGCTACCAAGAAGAAAACACTCTGAAAATAGATTCCAAAATTCAACTGATCATCTGTTTGTCTCCCTTTAAATTTTTCAGAGGAAACTGTCAGAAGACAGTTTTTTCTAGACTTCATCTGCACTCTTAAATAAGATTTTTTCTATAATGCTATAAAAAGAATAAGCTTTTGCCAAAGGAAGAGTGAAGAGTGTCTAGTTGGTAAGCCTGACTGATGTTTTCTCCCATGACATTCCTAGATTGCTTGAAGAAAATGCACCCTTGGTTATGTATGGCGTCACTCAGCACCTGTTCATGGATAATTCTACACGCAAAACTGTACATGACTTGGAATAAACCAGCTCTAGTTTTATCATTAGTGTTAATTGTAAATACATTATCTGTAATCGGAAATAAATGTTAGTGATATCACGATTTATGACATGACTTACCACCCAAACATATGAATATGCCAAGAAAATGAAACTATAGTGGGTAAAGCTTATGAAAAGACCGTATCTGCATGGAAATTTTTATATTCTAGGAGTAATTGTCTCAACTACAGATGGAAAAGCTAGGTTTCAAAGTAGATTTAAAATGGTGTTATGAGGGTTATAGAATATTGGTTATTTTAATTAACATTTTCAGATATTGAAACCATTTACCAATTTATGCAAATGAAATCATTTGGAAGTTAAATTTCTAAAATTTGTGACCTTTTCCCTGTCAAATAAAAATGTATCAAGGTAAAAGTGATCTTTTCATCCAGATGAGTACTCGGCTTCATATTTACCTTTTGAAAGAAAACTCTGTTATGGTTATAAACAAGTAAAATTTTATTTTCTAGCAAAAGAGATATTTCATTAAACAAAAAATTATTTCTGGAATTGGGCAATTCATAATTCACATTTGAAATACAGAATTAGCTTAGGGCAACTAATAAGAATGAAAAATATAGCAGTTCTATTACAGCCCATGGTTAATAAAATACTGTGAAAAAAGTGGAAAGATTATAGAAAGATTAGCTATAGAGACTACAGGAAGAGTGGATGTCTTGAAAAGTAACTTCCTTTTTTTTCTGTCAAGTGACCAGAGTTTTTTATATCCAGAACTACCTGGAATATGTGTTCTAAGATTCTCTAAAGCTTCATGCATCTTCCTGAAGAAACTGTCTTAGAAGTTAGCTCCACAAGACAATAGAACAAGTTGTTTCATTAAACTCTTGCAAGACAGGTGTGGTGGCTCACACCTGTAATCCCAGCACTTTGGGAGGCTGAGGCAGGAGAATCACTTGAACCCAGGAGGCTGAGGTTGCAGTGAGCTGAGATTGTGCCATTGCACTCCAGCCTGGGTGACAGAGTGAGACTGTCTCAAAAAATAAAAGTAAAAAATAAAAAACTTACAAGAAAATTCTTACTTTAAAAATATATCAAAATAGGTCACATGGGATTTAAAACACAAGCTTGCTATTCACTCCTACTATCCTCTCTGAAGTGTGACCCATACTCCTTTTCCCTCTCTGTGGGTTCCAGATTCTCATTTCAGTAGCCAGCATGTGTGTGCCCTGTAACCCATGAACTTTGGAAGAAATTGACAGCACCTCAATTCCAGGTGTGGCCGCACTAGTGAGCTTAATTGGTATATTTGGTTTGCTTGATCAAAGCCCATTGATTCAGGGATAGACATGACCCGGGCAATGAAAGAGACTTGCATCTCAGCCTTTTGTTCAAAAGTACTTCTCACCCACCAGGCTTAACTGAGAGAGCAGACAGCTCCTACTGTGGCTGTGGCCAACCTCCTTCCACAAGAGTGACCGCGCTACAGTGAAGCCAACACTAGCACTGTGCATCCAATACAATAACCATTGCCACATGTGGCTGTTGAACACTTGAGATGTGATTAGTCCAAATTGAGATATACTATAAGAGAGAGACACACCAGATTCGAAGATTTAGCATGAAAAAAATGCATCTCATAATTTTTATATTGCTTACATGTTGAACTAACATCTTTTAACACAATATATCCAAAATATCAAAATTCCACCTCTTTTTGCATTTTTGATGTATCTATTAGTAAATGTAGCGTTACATTTGTGTTTTATACACTACGTGCATTGGACAGCATGGTTCTAGTATGATCCAGGCGCTGATGGCATTCTTGAGTGGCCAGATCAACCAATTGTGAGTTCTACATGACCTCTGGATTTTCTAGACACAATTCAAGCTATCTCTTTGTTTTTTAAAATCACTTTGTATTTGTATTTTTAATTATTTATAATCAAAACCATCCAAATCAACACTCTGGTTTTATATTTAAGCACTTGATTTATCTGTAGAGTTATTTTAAAAATATAGGCCAGGCGCGGTGGCTCAAGCCTGTGGTCCCAGCACTTTGGGAGGCCGAGACGGGCGGATCCACGAGGTCAGGAGATCGAGACCATCCTGGCGAACACAATGAAACCCCGTCTCTACTAAAAAAATACAAAAACTAGCCGGGCGAGGTGGCAGGCGCCTGTAGTCCCAGCTACTCGGGAGGCTGAGGCAGGAGAATGGTGTAAACCCGGGAGGCGGAGCTTGCAGTGAGCTGAGATCCGGCCACTGCACTCCAGCCTGGGCGACAGAGCAAGACTCCATCTCGAAAAAAACACCTATACTCAATTTTTCTTTAAGATTCTTATAATTTTCAATGACTATCATTTACTTTTTCAAAAAGCATAAAATTTTAGTGCATTCATGTTTCTAAATTTATATTTAAAATATTAAATGTTCACCAATTGATATTTAAGGATTTTCTGCCCTTGGCTGGGCGTGGTGGCTCATGTCTGTAATCCCAGCGCTTTGGGAGGCAGAGGCGTGTTGATCACTTCCGCCCACGAGTTTCGAACCAACCTGGATAAAACCCCATCTCTACCAAAAAATACAAAAAATTAGCCAAGTGTGGCAGCACGCACCTGTAGTCTCAGCTACTCGGGAAGCTGAGTGGTGGGAGGATCACTTAAGCCCAGGCAGAGGCCGCAATGAATTGTCATTGTGCCACTGCACTCCAGCCTGGGCGACACAGCAAGATTCTATCTCAAAAAAACAAAATAATAAAATCTTTCCACCCTTTTTGTTAATATCATTGCCATCATAACAGATTACAGGTTAATTTTTGATATAGAAATGATAAATGTATATGGGCATAATTATATTCTAAAGTAAGAATCCCATAATTCTTAGACATGAAATATGGACTTATATCTAATTGTTAGCTTTGCCCTAGACAAAGCATCATGGTTTTGTATGGAGTTTTTTATATATAAATAAATTATTCTCATATTACAGTATCAAAAGAGCACACTTTATTTTATCAATTTAATATTAAATGTTATGCACTTGTAGTTTACTATGCAAGTAAAATTGCGATTAATTTCTTTAACAATTGCATAAGATTAAGTGAAAATGGCTATCCATCATCACTTCATGTTGGACTAATTTTATTCCATCCAAAAAAATTCATTAATTCATAAGCTATTCCTAAGCCCTTATCAAATATGTCAATGTAGTTATTCCATAGGGAGAAAAAAATCTATTTCCACAAGATAATTTTTGTTTTTATATAAGATTTTCACACTGTGTTTTTGAAAAGTTAATGAGCGATTCATCAGATTTTCCATTTTCTTGGTCATGGATCATTAACCTTAAAGAAATGCAGGTAAAATGGACTTTACTATGTTTTTATCATTGTAAATCTTAAAGTCAGAGAGACTGTTTGTCACCCATGCTGGTGCTGAAAATGCAGTTCAAACCCTGATTCCACAAACACTAAAAGGCAACACTTTAAACTGGGAAGCATAAGCTCATGTTGCACGCTATAATTAAAGTACACTAAGTGTCCGTTCGATGCGATGGCAAATGATGGTCTGTGGTGACTTGCTTTTCCCATTATTGCTGTCATATAGGACACATAATTCAGCAAATGCTTCCATTTCCCAGAACTCTTATGTGTGTGATGACAGTCCAACATCAGCAATGTTCTATTGATAAAGAAGATAAGATTGTCTGTTGGGAGCTGGACACTAAAGATTATTTGGATGATGTCTTACTGAGTATCTTACTCATCAAATCTAGAATTTAATTCTGAGATGTAGGTTTGCAGTTACACATTTGGTTCAGCAAAATATTTTTATACACTGGGTCTTGAAATTCTGTTGGTCCTGTTTTGCCCAGACATCTATAATTATCTCCTCAAACTATATAACTATGGTGGTCTCTGTTTCAATTCTAATAAAAACCTGTGACCCTCATTCTGCAGCCAAGGCCACTGTGGTTTAGCAATAAAAGGATATTCACGTGAAAAATATGGAAGAGCATCAAGACATTAAATCAAGGCAGATTTAGTTATTGGGAATCTTCTTTTGGGAACAGATTTGCCATTAGTCCATGGGTATGCAGATCTAGCAACCTCAAGAATTCTTTTTGTTCCGTTGCCTGATTTGAAACTCGGTCACTGCCTTTTTATCTCAATGTGCTTTGTTGCCATATTTCTGATGTTTCTTTCCTCATTCCTGACATTACATTATCCATTACATTATTCATTTCTCAGTTGCTTCCTTTCTTATGATTTATGCTATAAGTTATCATAATACTTTGTGGAAACTTGGTATACAGTTATTAAATGTGAATGTGAATCAAATATGATTAAAATGCTCTTCTACCTCTCTTTGTTAGAAAGATAATGCTCTCTGAGTTAGACCTTCAAATTAAGTCATACGTACTCAGCTAGTCATAATGCCAATTAAAATATCTTCAGGATTATAGAATTGGGGAAGTTATACCAAGTAAAAGACTTTTGCATATTTGGTTTTGTTTATCAATTATGCTTTCCTGTTGTATGTGTTTGATATTTAAAATACTCTTATGAGGAAAGGGGAAAAAAACACCTATATTTATTTAATGGTTTCCACATGCTTGAAAGAATAAATCAAAACTTGACATTGAGACTATCTAAAAATTCATTGACTTACGCTTAATGTGAAATCTGAGGCCTGTATTCCCAGAAAACAACCAAAGCACATGATAATCTAGCAAAAAAATCCTATATTTGATTTTTGAAATATGTGTTGATCTTAAAAATTGTGTTTTGATACAAGCATATTTCATATGTTAAACAGACTGCTTCCCTTTATTTTACAAGTCTGAGCTTTCAATGAATGAGTCACTTGTGGCTTAACCTAATTCCTGTTCTGAATATAATCTTTAGTATAAAGAGTCAGCCTTATGGAAAAAAGAGATTAATGTAGAGTTGAAATAACGGTAATGTTATATTACAGAAAGTGATGGGGAAAATTTGAGTGGTGAGATCAATTAATTTTCCTCAGAACTTAAACACAAGAATAATGCATAATGAAGTAGCATACCAGTAGCAAGTGTTCATTTTCTGGCTTTGACATACAATATATGGTTTCAAAAACACTCAGAAGGTAGTCCATTAGCACAATGGATTAAACTGGGTGCCCTAAAGTTCTCCTCACAAAGCAGGATACACACCCAACAAGGCACCTAAGGAACATTTTACACTATGACCAGTAAAACACCGAGACGTGCACAATAAAGACAGTAAACTGACACTTTGCAGACATTTTGTCCTATAAAATTCATACATGTGGGTATGTTGAACCATGTGATTCCTAATTTTGTAGGTCAAAATTCCTAATATTTTGATTAAATACTAGCAATTTCAGATTGTTTGACCTAAAATGCACAGATCCCAAGTATACAAATTGATGGCCAGGCTTGGTGGCTCATGCCTGTAATCCCAGCACTTTGGGTGGCTGAGGCAGGCAGATCACTTGAGGTCAGGAGTTTGAGACCAGCCTGACCAACATGGTGAAACCCCATCTCTATCAAAAATATAAGAATTAGACAGGCGTGGTAGTTCACACCTGTAAACCCAGCTAGTTGGGAGGCTGAGGCAGGAGAACAGCTTGAACCCAGGAGGCAGAGGTTGCAGTGAGCTGAGATCACACCACTGCACTCCAGCCTGGCGACAGAGTGAGACTTGGTCTCAAAAAACAAAACTTGATGAATTTTCTCAAACTGAAAATATTTGTATAACTAGCATTAAGATCCAATACACTTTTTTTGGTCATAATTATGTGGCTTTGTCAAAGTAGGACCATATAACATATTTCCTTTTACAGTGTGTTAGCTTTATTTGTAACGTAAGTATTTAGACGGGGGGCATGTGGACCTCCATTCAGATTCTCACCTTGGGTTCATCTCTCTGACAGTGGAAGAGAAAATTGAATCAATACATTATAAGGAAGAATCATGAAAGTCATTTTATTTGTTTTTCTTCTGTCAAGGGTCACAGTCTTGTGCTGCCTGTTGTCCAGTGTATGAAATCAATTGTTTTATATGTTGATACAGTTTTTTTTAATTGTTTACAACCAAAAGGTAAAGCCAGCTCATTCCTAGATATTCCATTACAACCAGAACCAGAAATCTAGGGCACACTGCTAAACTACCTCAAAGTGAAATAGTGGTTCTAATATGATACAGTACCTGTTTTCAGACTTCTTAGCTAAGACAGATACATGAAGGGAAGGAATATGTGCTTCTCTAGAACCTGGGAGAAGACCTAAATGAGTTCTCAAAAAGACAAACTATCTTTATTGTCATACCGAAAGGGTTTTAACTAGTCTGCTTTCTCCTCCATGCTCTACCTGCATGCACTTTAGCCTAAATACATTCGGTCTCGGCAATTAGCTTACTTTTGAGGGTGTCCATACCCAACAGGTGCTATCACTTACAAGTTTATTTCTGCAGAAGTTGCTGAGTCACTAGCAGCTCTAAGATATTATGAAATCCTCCAATGTCCTTCTGGAGCCACCTGGGGGACAAGGGTTTTAAATGGCAGAGAACTCCTGCATGGCATCCTCAAGTCTCCAAACATCTGTACTTTGTCTAGAAGTCAACTCCCAAGTGCCTAAAGGATTATTAAATAACCAAGGGTAATCTAGGTCTCTTCTGGATTAAACTGGGGGCCCTAAAGTTCTCCTCACAAAGCAGGATACACACCCAACAAGGTACTAGAACTGGCACGTTACTAGTTGTGTGTTAATGTCATTAGGAATCTAGAAGTCTCTTGAGTCGTCTTCTCACTCACTTTTAAACAATTGTATAGTTCACAAACACGGAGGGATGACTGACTTCCTGCAGAATGCAGCCACAATTTGTAAGCATAAATGGGCTCTTTGTAATGAGAATAAATTAGAGGGTTCTGTTCCATTTTCATTGTGTAGAATGGAAGTTTTTAATGATATGTAACACATAACAATTAAGGAGTAGGTGGAGATTCCAGCATTAAGGTAATGTTAAGCATATGATCTGTTTAAACTTGGCACTTAACGAACAGAGAGTAAAGCTATCCGAGGCGTCCTAACTGATTATTTGGAAGACTGACAAAAGTGTTCGGCATAAAACAATATGCATTAGTGTCATCAGAATGTGTAAACTGTAATCATAATGCCTCTTAAACGTACCCATGTCAGTAACAGAATCGCTACCAGGTAATGAAGACAGACTCCTTGGTGAGAAAGAGCTAGCTCATTTACTTTTTATTATGTCCCAATCTGTAAATTAAGAGCATAAAAAATTGGTCCAGCTGCCCTGTGTCTTCACTTTCAGCAAGGCTATCTCATGAAATAATGGAAATGTTTTCCCATGAATAACCAAAGAACAGAAATAATGCAACTCATTATAATACAATGGAGTATGACTTCAACTCGTTTTAACAAGGATGGTATTCCCAATAAACAGTTCCTTAAAACAGAAAATTAGCAGGCATTTATTGAGGTTCTTTAAAGATAAATGTTTTGTTATTACTTTGTAAGGAATTCTTTCCAATAATAATAACCAAGACCATATATTTGAGTTACAAACATGACCATGAGTCAAAGTGACAATTGTGAAAAATGATGCTGGTACAATTTTGTCTCCCTAATTCTAAATTGCTTCTTCCACAGTGATGAGTACTTATTCATAGGCTTTATAAAAATTATTAAATATTTGTTAAATAAAATAATATATAGTATATATGCATCTAAAATCTGGCTTTACAAGTAAACTAAATACCTCTTGTAGGACCTTTTACTCTTATTTCATTCTAGTTTGTTCTTTCCAAATCAAAAATTAATGCTTGCATTATATTGGTAAATCTCCCTAAGTGTTCCCAACTCAACTATAAAGTGGATGACCCATTATATTGGGTAAGGTGTGTGTATGCGTGTGTGTTTGTGTGTGTGTGTGTAATTAAAATGAAATTCAACAAATGAAACTGAAATTATCTCTGTTTTATAATACAAGAAACTGCTGTGCACTCTGCCCCTTTTTCTGTAGGGGTGGTAAGCAACTGAGAAGCTGAGATTGTTTATATTCCCAAAGATGACATTAAAAAGAAACTTTTTACAAACAATCTTGGCAGTATTTCTTTTGCCAAAATTTGTATAAATTTATTAAGTACCTCAAACAGATTGAATATATTAAGCCTAGTTTTTTTCCCAAACCTGTCCATGCTAACCATTAAGATATCAGCTGGAACTATTTGAATATCATCTTCGGAATAAATTTGTGAACACTTTTTCTTCTTTACTTGATTATCCAGCAAGTTTTCTGCCACTAAGTCCCCTACACAACAGTAAGCACATTAGGGAAGGCTGCAGTGTGAGTCTGTGGTGATGTTCCACTATTTCTGAAACACAAAGACACTTTTCGTCCCCTGTGACTTCACATGCACAGTATTGAAAAGGCATTATTGACTCCTCTTTGTTGCTACAATGGAGTAACAAGACCAAGGTCCTCAGGGTTGAACAAGAGGGTACAGACCAAACCCCAAGTCCTCTATTATCTGTGACCAGAGGTTTTGTCAAAGGAGAGGATGTCTCTTAATCCATCAGGAGAAGCACCAGGCACCTGTGCAAATTTAAAAGTTGCTGTGTTTCACCACATGTTTCACTCCTAAGTGGGAGTTGAACAATAAGAACACAAGGACACAGGGAGGGAGGGAACATCACACACCGGGGCCTGTCATGGGTTGGAGGGGGCAAGGGGAGGGATAGCATGAGGAGAAATACCTAATACATGCAGAGCTTAAAACCTGTGATGGGTTGATGGGTGCAGCAAACCACCATGGCACATGTATAACTTTGTAACAAACCTGCAGGTTCTGCACATGTATCCCAGAACTTAAAGTATAACTTTAAAAAAAAATTGTTGTTTCTAAGAACCACTAAATTATAAGGTCTAGAACGTGTTTATAATTAATTATGCAATCTAAAGCATATGCTAAATAAGAATATTTATATTCTTAAAATACTATATAGACAATATTAAGATCTTGGTTTTCTATATTTAGCAATATACACAGTAATGCAGGGTTGAATGCTATTGGGCTTTTTTTTTTTTTTTTAGAAATTTTATTTTTGTGGGTACATAGCTATATATAGGATTCATGAGATATATTGATATGGGCATACAGTGCAGAACAATCACATCAGGGTAAATTACCTGAAACATTGATCTTTTCTTCGTGTTACAAACAATCCAAATATAGTCTTCTAGTTATTTTTAAATGTTCAATAAATTGTTGTTGACTGTAGCCATCCTGTTGTGCTATCAAATACTAGGTCTTATTTATTCCATCTAACTATATTTCTGTACCCATTAACCACCCTACCCCACCCTACTGCACCCTTCCCTACCCCACCCTTCCCCACCCTTCCCCACCCTTCCCCACCCTACCCCACCCTTCCCCACCCTTCCCCACCCTTCCCCACCCTTCCCCACCCTTCCCCACCCTTCCCCACCCTTCCCCACCCTTCCCCACCCTTCCCCACCCTTCCCCACCCTTCCCCACCCTTCCCCACCCTTCCCCACCCTTCCCCACCCTTCCCCACCCTTCCCCACCCTTCCCCACCTTTCCCCACCCTTCCCCACCCTACCCATCCTCTAGTAACCACCATTCTACTCTCTATCTCCATGAGGTCAATTGTTTTAATTTTTAGCTCCCACAACTAAGAACATGCAAAGTTTGTTTTTCTGTGCCTGGTTTGTTTCAGTTTAAGTGATGACCTCAAATTCTATCCATGTTGTTACGAATGACAGGATCTCATTCTTTTTATAGCTGAATATGTCTTTATCCATTTACCTGTTAATGGATACTTAGGTTGCTTCTAAATCTGAGTTATTGTCAATAGGGCTGCAATAAACATGGAAGTTCAGCTAACTCTTCAATACACTGATTTCTTTTCTTCTGGGAATATACCTTATGGATTGCTGGATCATGTGGTAGCTCTACTTTTGGTTATTTGAGGAACCTCCAAACTATTCTCTATAGTAGTTATACTAACTTACATTCCCACCAGTAGGGTGTGAGGACTCCCTTCTCTCCACATCCTCACCAGCATTTGTTGTTGTCTGTCCTTTGAATAAAAGCCATTTTAACTGGGGTAAGATGATACCTCAATATAGTTTTAATTTGCATTTCTCTGATCAGTGATGCTGAGCAGCTTTTCATATACCTGTTTGCCATTTGTATGTCTTCTTTCGAGAAATGTCTACCTGGATCTTTTGCCCATTTTAAAATCAGATTACTAGATTTTTTTCCTATAGAGTTCTTTGAGCTCCTTATATATTCTGGTTATTATCCCTTATTGGATGGGGAGTTTGCAGATATTTTCTCTCATTGTATGAATTGTCTCTTTACTTTGTTGATTGTTTCCTTTGTTGTAGAAGCTTTTTAACTTGATGTGATCCCATTTGTCCATTTTTGCTTGGGTTGCCTGTGTTTGTGGGGGTATTACTCAAGAAATATTTGCCCAGTCCGATGTCCTAGATTGTGTCTCCAATGTTTTCTTTCAATAGTTGCATAGTTTCAGGTCTTAGATTTAAGTCTTTAATCCATTTTCATTTGGTTTTTGTATATGCTGAGAGATAAGGATCTAGTTTTATTCTTCTACATATAGATATTCGGTTTTCCCAGCACCATTTATTGAAGAAATGGTCCTTTCCCCAATGCATGTTCCTGGTGCCTTTGTCAAAAATGAATTCACTATAGAGGTATGAATTTATTTATCGGTCCCCTATACTCTCCCATTGGTCTGTGTCTCTGTTTTATGCTATTATTATGCTGTTTTGGTTACTATAGCTCTGTATTATAATGTGAAGTTGAGTAATGTGATTCTTCCAGTTCTGTTCTTTTTGCTCAGGATAGCTTTGGCTATTCTGTATCTTTTGTAGTTTTATTGTCTTTTCTGTTTCTGTGAAGAATATTATTGGTATTCTGATAGGAATTTCACTGAATCTGTAGATTGCTAGGTAATATGGCAATTTTAACAATATGGATTATTCCAATCCATGAACATGGAATATCTTTCCATTTTTTGGTGCCCTCTTCAATTTCTTGCATCAGTGTTTTATAGTTTTTGTTGTAGAGATCTTTCATTCCTTGGTTAATTCCTTTTTGATTGTTTGCTGCTGACATATAGAAATGCTACTGATTTTCATATGTTGATTTTGTATCCTGCAACTTAACTAAATTTTTTTTAATAGTTTTTTTGGTGGCGTCCTTAGTTTTTTCCAAATATTAGATTATATCATCTGCAAACAAGGATAATTTAACTTATTCCTTTTGAATTTGGCTGCTCTTTATTTCTTTCTCTTGTCTCATTGCTCTAACTAGGTGCATTGCTACTGTGACCCAAATTCCAGTATGTAAGAGAATCTCACCCATCAAAAATAATAATAAGTCCTTTGAACCTTGTAATTACAACATGTTACATGCTTTTCCAGGTTTTGCTGTCTTTGATCAATTTGCTAAATCGTCCTTCAGGAGATAATAAAAAGTAATGCAAATTATAGAAAAACAAGAAATAATAGTCTCCATTGAAAATTAGTAATGATCGGCCGGGCGCGGTGGCTCAAGCCTGTAATCCCAGCACTTTGGGAGGCCGAGACGGGCGGATCACGAGGTCAGGAGATCGAGACCATCCTGGCTAACACAGTGAAACCCCGTCTCTACTAAAAAATACAAAAAACTAGCTGGGCGAGGTGGCGGGCGCCTGTAGTCCCAGGTACTCGGGAGGCTGAGGCAGGAGAATGGCGTGAACCCGGGAGGCGGAGCTTGCAGTGAGCTGAGTTCCGGCCACTGCACTCCAGCCTAGGCAAGAGAGCCAGACTCCGCCTCAAAAAAAAAAAAAAAAAAAAAAAAAAAAGAAAATTAGTAATGATCCATTGAAACAAAGACTGACATTGAAAATGAAGAATAACTTAGTGACAAAATGTATTCAATTTTATAGCCCGTCATCTTCTAGGAAATAGATAAATATCCAATATTAGAAACTATTACTTGCAGCATCATTTTTCTTTTATTGTATTAAATGTCCTACTTTTAATAAATGGTACCAGAGGATCAAGAAACTATCATTTGTATACTGCTTCACAGGCTGAAAGCTGAGAACAGTAACTCAGTAGTAGATTGACTTATAGTTCTCAGGTGAGTTTTCAGACTTTGACCATGATTTTCAGGTTATAGAATTTTTGAAACAGTAACAAAAACAGACATATCCATTTAATTTAGAATAGCATCCACAAATAGTTATCTACAAACACAAGGCACTGTCCTAGGCATATACTATTTTTACCTATCTCCAAGGAATTTGTGTCCAACTGATGGTCCACACATAAAGTGTTGGCTAATGGCGAGACCAAGGTGTTGACAGAAAGGCCAGCTAGTTGATTACTGCACCAGAGTTTCATAAAGTGACATTGCTTTAGTTCCACACAACTCCAGGGCCACTTTACATGTGTAATTATGGTTGCATGGACACCTATATCACAATAACAAAATAATGTTTTATTTTAAATACAATCTTTTTTAAACGGGAACTTAAGACTCCTAGGGATCTGAGGAAAGGGTTCAGTGTAACAATTTTCTTACTTTTAGGAAACATTGCATTAAATCATATAACTGGAACGTGACAGAGCCAGAATTTAAACCCAAGTTTTCAGAGTTCTTTTCACTACTGAGGAGAAAAGATTTCTTAAAAGAGATAGCACTTTCCCCAACATCTTCTGCACATCTGGAGAGAAAGAAATCACCACTATGGGAAAAATAAATGGCATTTTCATTGTTCCTTGAAGAAAAATAACCCTACACCAAGAATTATAGGACAAAAGCCCAGGGGGATATTAAAGTAAAAGCCACACTCAAAGAAACTGAGGCCTCTTCTCTTGTCTTGTTGAGATGCTGTGATATCATAGACATTAAGTTTAGCCAAATACTCCTCTTTCTATTTGTTTTTATTTAATATCTGACAGAATTATGAAGCTTCAGATGAATACTCTTAGTGATAAATGGCAGACCGCTCTCCCAACACCCTGAATGGAAATTTTTCATTTTGCTCAGTAAATTTTTGAAATAATCCTGATATGTGTCATGGTGGTCATCACTTGGATCCTGCTTACTTTCCATGTCACTGGGGCCCCGTCTTCACGGCTTCCCTCCCAAGCATCCCCAGTACTGTTCAATTATACATGATTCTGTCAAATACTCAAATTCCTTTTAGCTAGCTTTCTACAGAAGTATCTGCCTTTTGTACTGTTCTAGGGCAAGCACCCTGCTAGAGGTCTGCATTAATCTCATTAGCGAAAGGAGAAAGTAACTAAATGTAAAATGAATGCCTATTTTCAATTCCATCAAAATATGTGTTTTTTTTTAACCATTGATTTTTCAGCTCTAAAATCCACTGTTTCTGTTTCATTAAATGAGGTAGTACTTTGCCTTAGGAATACTGGCAGTGGGAACATTGACAATGTTTCTTATTTCACAGAATGGGATTTCAGAACAGATATGCCAAATGAGTTGAGTAAGATTCCACTCCATCACCATACTCCTCATATTCTACTTCTAGATAGGATGCAAAGCAGGGGTCTCAATCACCAGGCCAAGGACCAATACTGGTTTATGGCCTGTTAGAAACTAGACCACAGAGCAGGTGAGCAGCGGGCAAGCTAGTGAAACTTCATTTGTATTTACAGCCGCTCCCCATCACTCATTCCTGCCTGAGCTCTACCTCCTATCAGATCAGCGGCATGAGATTCAAAGGAGCATGAACCCTATTGTGAACTGCGCATGCAAGGGATTTAGGCTCCATGCTCCTTATGAGAATCTAATGCCTGATGATCTGTCACTGTCTCCCATCACCCCCAGATGGGACTGTTTAGTTGCAGGAAAACAAGCCCAGGCTCCCACTGATTCTACATTATGGTGAGTCGTATAATAATTTCATTATATATTACAATGTAATAATAGAAATAAAGTGCAAAATAAATGTAATGCACTGGAATCATCCTGAAACCATTCCCCACCCTGATCCATGGAAAAATTGTCTTCCGTGAAACTGGTCCCCGGTGCTAAAAGGTTGGGGACGTCTGATATAACTTCATTTACAATAACTCCATTATTCTTGGAGTTAGGACGCCTGAGTTTTCAACCCAGTTTGTTCACTAACCTCTTAAACAACCAAGAAAAGTGGATGATCAGCTCTGAGCTGTACAGTTCTCATATAAGATATACATCAGTTGATAGCAAAGGCTGTTTAAGCTTTAAAATGCTTAGCCCTTCCATTTTTTTCATTCAGAATGTTTTACAATGGGCGTAGAAATCTTTCATTCTTTAAAAATATGTGATGAAGGATATCAGGCTATTTCTATAGAGCTAAAAATATATTTATATTTTGAATTATGAAACAGTGTGTAGGAACATCTTACAAAACTTAATGGTAATATATTGAAAGACAGCACAACCCAGTTGCCAGAGAAAGCAGAAATCAAGACAAAGATCTTGGAACAACATTGTTTAATGTGAGAAAAAGGTTCCAGTTCTCTGACGCCTGTATTCATTTAACAAATGTTTACTAAGCACCAACTGTGTGCTAGGCAAAGGGCCAGGCCTTCTTTATAACAAAATTCGTTCATTATACACACTGATTGATTTAACGACAGCCCGTGTGGGAATTTTCTGCATTTGGCAGTCAGGATAAATGGAATGTCTTGCAGCACTCAAAGTAAAGGTCTTTAAGGAGAAGTTTTATCTGCTTTTAACCACCACCTAACAAGTGGGAAAGAAGAGACAACTCTATGTGCCTGCTCAGGTTTATTTTCCTCTGAGTAATCAAACCGTGGAAAGCAGCTTCGACCATGCAGGGAAAGAGCCAGCCACTGAACTGTGATCCGCACTCACCCTGTAACAGAGGGCCTGGGGCACTTTCTAGAAGAATGAGTTTTCTGCCTGAATGTTTCTTTCAGAGAAGAGAGAAATGAAATGTCACGGCAATTATCTGGGCAGCGGCAGTGCAGGGAAAGCTGGCTGTGGCCAGAGTCCCAATTACTGGATGAGGCAGAGAAGGATCCCAGCAACTCCTGTTGCTTCAATGTGAGCTCAGTAACAGCGTGATGGAAAGGATGAAAATTCCAAAGAAGGGTCTTGGAAACTCACAGATGAGCCTAGCTTGCTTTTGTAAGAAGGCTTTTGGATCCACATTTACAAATAATTTCTCTGATGCCCAATTCTGCCATTCCACATAATGAGAAACTGTTAACCAAGAATCTGTCTCCAATGATAATAGCAGAGTGCCCTCCTTGCCCATTCTTTCCATTTTAATTAACTTTTTATTAACATACATAAGCCTAATACATGCTGGCCACAAGACAGCAATTTCTATTCACTTTCACCTGTTTGCCAGCCTTCTAAGAACATAAGACTGCACCATCTTTGATGGTACTTTGTCAGTAAGAGTTCTGATAGGCATTAACACACCTATCCTTAAAAATAGAGTGTGCTGTGCACAAAACATAGCACACATCGATTTCAAAAAAAAGACCAGTCTTATGAAAGTTTATGGAAAGATTAAAGTCACTGGCAATTCCCCATCATGAATGAATTTAGAAAGTGTACCTGTCAAATTAGCACATGTGTAAAAATACTAGACCAAGTACACGTGTCCAGAAAAGAGGCACAGTCAGGATCTCCACACTGTGAAGCCAGCTGCAGGAATCTGTGCAGCATTGGCTTGTAATTCTCATGCTCGTTTCTTGAGCAGCCTAGAATAGTGAAGTTATTTGCTGTTACATAGCTCCGCCTGAAGCTGGTGTCTTGAAAAGAGGTTAAAGTTTGGATTAAATAAATCCTGAGTCTGACTTAATGTTTTTCTTTAGTAAGATTCTTGAAAAGAGCTTATTTTTGATGAACTGACTAAGCTGGACTATAGTGATAACTCTTGCTGGAAATTGTATGTGTCAATCTAGTAATTTCTTTGAAATTAATCGACTATTTCCAATTACTAACTTACCTCCTGATAGATGAAATTGCCTGTATTTATCAGGAAATAATTAAAAACCAATACTTTACACCTGCACAAAACCTACCCCAAATGATAGGGCTTCTCACCAACTGAAAAGAATAGAAATGATTTTAAATTTAATTATGTGTTGGCATTGCTCAGATATAACTCATCTAAGATTCTTTGAGAAGAGTTACATCTTTTTTATGGGAATGAAATGCCGCCATCACTGTAGTCAGATAATTTTACCCACTGAAAATGCATATTAAATGTGAAAAATGTGAAGTTGTAAAGTTGTTAGAGTGTTGCCTCAGGCAGTTAACATCTTGAGATGATATTAACCTTTACAAAATACGCTCATACATTAAGGCAGAATATAAACAAAGCAGAGGCAGTAATCCTCTATTTTGCTAGCACTAGGAAAAATAACAGCCCAATTTTTAGTCTACTAATTTTTAAAATATACAGAATAAAGTTGACATAACTATTATTGCAAATCACATGTCTTCTACTTATTAAGACTTTCTCACTGTTTTACCAATGAGATGTAACTTTTCCTCTTTTGAATTGCCATGACATTTTTTTCCTCCTTTTCTTATTTGGCACTTACTGTTTTCTATTTGGTATTACAGATAGCATTGCATAGAGCTTATTCTCCCTAGTTTTTAGGTTGTAATATTTTCTTACTTCCTCATAGTGCTATCACTAAGCCTTATATTGTAGTCATTTCTTCTTCGTTCTTTCATCAAATATTAAGGCAGGCACTAGTGCGCTAAAAAAAGTGATCGTTGGCCAGGCGCGGTGGCTCATGCCTGTAATCCCAGCACTTTGGGAGGCCGAGACGGGCGGATCACGAGGTCAGGAGATCGAGACCATCCTGGCTAATACGGTGAAACTCCGTCTCTACTAAAAATACAAAAAAATTAGCCGGACGAGGTGGTGGTACCTGTAGTCCCAGCTACTTGGGAGGCTGAGGGAGGAGAATGGCGGGAACCCAGGAGGTGGAGCTTGCAGTGAGCCGAGATTGCGCCACTGCACTCCAGCCTGGGTGACAAAGTGAGACTCTGTCTCAACAACAACAAAGTGTTGCCTCTATGTAATTTTTCTCTGTAATTTTCTTTATTACCATTTACGAGTTTTTGTTAGAGACAAGCATTTTCACTTCATGATCTGTTCTTTAACTTCAACTTATTCCTATTGTTATCCTTCATAGCAGAGAGGATGGTTTTGAGATGAGACCAACTTCATTGGAATCCTCTGTCAAGTACTAGCAATACAACTGCAGGCAGGACACTTAACAACTATATTGTCTCTGTTTGTTAATGTACAAAACAGAACTAAAAATCATTTTATCAAGTCACTGGATTGTAAACAGAATTTAATGTAATTATTGAAAACATGGACCCTAGTACATAGTAAACTTACATTCACCCTTAACTGTCATCATTTTTGCTGTTATTGTTACCAAGTATTACTATTATTACTAGTATACTTACCTATAAGCAAAAAAAAAAAATGGAGTTGTGAGCTAAAAGGAAATACTTCTTCACAGGACATTTTAAATGTTTTCAGATGGTTTTCTATAATCCATTAAGATGTTTCAAAATTAGAAGTTCCTATTTTTTAAGAAGTTTATCGTAAGCAGCAATATGCTGAAGACGAGCTAAAGATTAAATATCTGAAATTTAGGAACACCTAACCTCATTTTGTAAATGAGATTATTAATCCTGACTCGTCTTTGACCTAAAAACTAACAGAATCAACTATGAAAAGCACCTGTCATTCTGAAATCACTAAAATTGTCCGTTCTTGGAAAAAAGTTGAAAAAAGCATAAAATGTTTCTGCATCAACTCTGTATAAACAGAAAGGCACATGTAGCTCTTCAGCATTGCTTGATTATCTCCAATATTTTCCTGACAAGCATTCAAGATCATAAAATGCCCCCAGCAAGTCAGTAAACGCTATAAAGAAAACTACTTCCACAACAAGTTTTGGCCATGGGATATAAATGTAATAGGTTTATCATGCAGAATCAATGTCTTAAGTAATCAGACTGCTTCAGCCATTTGTGGAAGATACAGCATAATAAATCTGAGGTGTGGTTCTATTCTGAGAATCAATCAGTTTTAGGGTGCCCTCAATGACCGAGCCATTTTATTACGGTTATCTCACACTTCAGTGGCTTCAGTCTCAGATATCAGCTGAGCAACCTCTAAACTTAATGACACAACTTGATTCTCCAAGCCATTTGACTTTGATATAAAAGGAAATAAAAGTAATTATAATGGCTGTCTTTCAAGGGGTGGGAATCGGTTCCCAGCATATACAATTTTAAGGCAACAAATTGAAATCAGCAGGAAAGAAAGATTTGCAATTCAGCTTATTTTTATGGAATTATTTTTACTATTTTTAGTTTTTCTTTATTTCCCTATGTTCTATTAAAAACACACACACAAAAAAAAATAAGAGCCATTCAATTTGGCTTACTTTTTCTATTGCACTGAAACCGCAAATGAAATATAAAGCCACTAATCTATGGATTTACCTAATTTCAGAGTATTTTAATATTTTCCTTTAGATACCCTGCTTACCAAATGACTTCTCATTAGGTGGGATTTTAAAATTTTCCAGTATTACAATTAGTTTCTCCTCTTCCCCATTATATTTTCAAATTGCTTATAACAAAGAAGCTAAATCATCCTGCATTTATTTTGTTTCTGTTTAGTTCTTTTTTTCATAAATCACTTATGCTGGAAAAATTACCCATTATGCTTCTGGAAAAGATATTAAGTGCTATTATTAAACATGATTCATCCAATGTACTTTATCTGTATACATGTGTAATACAATTGCTTTAACACAAAAAGCTTTGTTACTTTATTTTGTCAGAACTGATAATTTGGGGGCAAAAGTGTTCATGTGAATATTTTGTCTTCAGACTTTCTATTTCCGTTCTATAATAGTTTCAGAAAGATTGTTTTTTTTTTCTTTTTATTATACTTTAAGTTCTAGGGTACATGTGCACAATGTGCAGGTTTGTTACATATGTATACATGTGCCTTGTTGGTGTGCTGCACCCATCAACTCGTCAGCACCCATCAACTCGTCATTTACATCAGGCATAACTCCCAATGCCATCCCTTCCCCCCCCCCCCCCCCCATTTTTCTTACTTATGAAAGTGACCTCTGAAAAGCACGGGATATCATATTTACAGTGGTTCATATCACGTGCCCTTATTTAACCTGGCCTTTCTGAATCAGCCACTGAGCAGTTTGGACACTGCACAGATTAGAAATGTTATCACTACCCTTTGGGAGGCCGAGGCAGGCAGATCACGAAGTCAGAAGATCAAGACCATCCTGGCTAACACGGTGAAACCCCCTCTCTACTAAAAATACGAAAAAAGAAAAAATTAGCCGGGCATGGTGGCAGGGGCCTGTAGTCCCAGCTACTCAGCAGGCTGAGGCAGGAGAATGGTGTTTTGTTCTTCAAAAAATGTGTGACTTTTCTCTACACTACGTTCTTTTCAAATAACATGATATATGACTTCTGAAATGTTTCTTTAATGATTTTATTGTTACAACAAACAAATCTATTTTAAAGTATGTGTATTTCTGAGTAAAATAATGTATGGCCACCAAAGAAAATTTGGAAAAAGAAAAGAGCACCAAGGATAAAGTGAAATTTTTTATTTTAAAATTCACATCTCCAGAGACAATTGTATTGGTATTTGGGTATAAACGTATGCCCAGCTTTTTTCTTTAGTTTGATGAGGGTTTTTTTTGTTTTGTTGCTGTTGTTTTGGGTTTTTGTTTGTTTGTTTTTCAGTGACTCATGGCTTTAAGACTACTTTTTAATCAGCCTTTTCCTTAGCAACATGTCTTGGGCATTTTCCCCAATCATGAATATTCTTAAACAACATCATTTATAACGGCTATATTGTATTCTAGTCCATATATCTGTAGCATCATTAATATAACCAACACTCGTTGTCAGGCATCTAGGTTGTTTCTTGATCTTTTTTTTTTTTTGCTTCCTTGCTTTTGCTATTAAGTGCCAAATTGAAATTCATTAATTAATTTTTAATAGTTCTATTTTTAAATGATAATTTCAAGGCCATCAAATATTGGCAGATTACATAAACTGTTGAAATAGCCACATAAGTGGTTTCCCAAACTTGTCTTCTCTACAGCCTGCTGCAATCCATCTGTTGCATTGCAGCAAGCATGGTCTTAGTAGAAATGACTGCTATGGTCCCATTGTCATGACTCCCAGGGTCATTGTGTTTAAAGTCTGAACTGCTTTCCAGGACTTCTAAGGCCCTTTACACTGTAGGCTGTATTTTCTCTCCATCCACTTTCTCCCACCTCTTCACACGGTCCACCTGGGCTGCCAAGTCAGCCATACTGATGTTTTAATTACCAAAAGTCACTGTTCTTTCTCTCAGATTAAAACCATCTTATGTGCTTTTCCCTGCCTGGGCAACCTAACCCAGGCTCCTTTTCCCTGCTCCAGGTAAAAGTAATCAGAATTGTTTTTGCAAAGTTTTGAGTAAAAGAAAGTAAGGCTTATATAAGAAGCAATTTCTGTTAGCTATTGTCAATACATATTATAAATAACATTGGCAAAGGAAGGAGGAAAAATTCAAATTTCAGTCCTCTTTAACACCATCACTTTCAGAGGCCTTTTATGATGCTCTAGTTCTGAGAACCCTTTTTCCTCCACCCTATGCACTCCATGGCCCACCCATGCCAAGGGTTCTCTCATATCATCTGAACCCCACCCTCCCATGATAAGGCACATAATGTTTTATATGAATATGTGTTTAACAGTGCAATCATCTCTTTCTACAGTAAATCACAAGCTCCCTGAGAACAGAAACTGTGTCTTTTTTCTCCTGGTAAAGAGTGCCCACAACAAATAAATATACATAGTGTCTGATTTATCATGGTTCAACCTAACGATTTTTCAACTACATGATGGCAAGAAAGCCACATGTATTCAGTACACTCCTTGACTGATGATGGAGTTACATCCTCAAACTTATCCAGAAGTTACCCCGTAGTAAGTCACGGAGCCATCAGTACTTGTTATGGAAATCTTATCTCAAATTTCTAAAGAATTATGTCTTTGTTATTAAAATTAAAATGCAAGGTGTTATGATTTGGAGGTTTTGTCCCCTCCAAATCTCATGTTGAAATAAAATCTCCAATGTTGGAGGAGGGTCTAGTGGGAGATATTTGGTTTATGAGGGTGGATCCTTCATGAGTGTCCTGGTGCTGTCATCACCGTAATGAGTGAGTTCTCACTCTGTGAGTTCACACGAAATCGGGTTATTTCAAAGAGTCTGTCAAGGCCTCCTTGTCTTGCTCTCTCTCTCTCTCTCTCTCTCTCTCTCTCTCTCTCTCTCTCTCACCATGTGATATGCTGGCTCTCCCTTGGCCTTCTTCTATGATTAAAAGCTTCCTGAGGCCTCACCAGAAGCTGAACAGATGCTGGCACCATGCTTGTACAGCCTGCAGAAATGTGAGCCAACTAAACCTCTTTTTTTTTTTTAATAAATTGCCCTAGTCCTAGGTAGTCTTTATAGCAATAGAAAACTGACCAACACAAAAGATAAATCACAATGCTTTTCTATAAAAATTTAACCCAAAGAAAGTAGGAATTGATATAAGAAACTATCTCCTTTAGCTCTTATTTTAATAACTTTAATAAAGGAAGAAATGATAATTAGTAGCTATTAAGATATATGAAAGATAGATTGAAAGTCCATTATTAAGAATTTGGTTGGTTTTATGATGTTACATATACTATTTTTGTATTGATTTATCTGATTATAAAGCCTCCATTTTCACCTAACACTTTGCAGAAGCATTTTACCATATTAAATAATTATTGAATGTAAAAGTAATTATGTTGAATTACAATTTCTAAACATTTTCATGTATATCTGGTAATTATAACAATTTTATAAAATGCTCTTTTGTTAATATTACAATTCCTAGCAATATCACAGACATTTGATAAGTTTCCCAATCACTACATAGTAAGGCAAGAAAAAAGGAAAATCCATTTGTACAACATTGAGAAAATTCTTCTTAAATAAAATGTAAAACCACCTGCAATAAGAAATTAATATGTCAAATGCAAGAAAACTGTATAAAAATGCACCAAGCAGGAAATAAGATGACTCACAATTTTACAGAATTCATTTACTCTTGATAAATCTAATGAAAGAAATTCCAAAGGGAAGATTAAGTGAGTAACAGATTTATTTTTAAAAAATAGCTATGACCCCTACTGTAGAAGAAGTATAGTGCAGAAAAGTTGAAGGAAGAAATAGTCACTTTGGTTTAAATTAACAAAAACTCTACCTTATTTCTCTATTTCACATGACTTTTGGTTAAATATAAACCAAAAACAATTCAGCCAAATGAAAACAGAGGTAATTCAAACTAGAAATGTCAGAAAGAGGATTGATTTTCCCTAAACCAAATGTTTAAGGTTAATGTCTGGGTTCCCAGAAGAGAGCAATACAAAGAGAAAAATGACTGGGGGAGACCATGTTTGTCTGTTGTTTTAACTTGGTGAATAAAGATTTAGGTTCAGATGACTTGAGGAGTCTCATTGAAAGTTGTTTTCACTGAGACAATGAAAAACAAGACTTTTAACTTTATAATTCATTATCCCAAAGTGGGCTTATGATTCTAAGAAGGTCAGTTGCTCAGAAAAATGAAGACATTTTGTACTGTTGACGTTTAGAAAATCTCCTTTCAATTATATTGATAAATGGTTCGATTCTTCAATTTACTATGAGATGGCAGAGTTTTCATAATCTGTAAGAATAGAATATATACATATATACAATGGTCAGTTATTTTAACTCTGATTTTAATTAGAAACAGATACTTTTTAAGGAGATACTATGATAAATTATACACATTATATGAACTCTCCATGTTTTCTAAGTCTGTAGGCTACAAAATCAGTGGCATGTACTAACAAAATTGTTATTTATCTGTGTTTATGGATGAACACATTACCACATTTGGGACAATGATTTTTGTGATTGTTATTTCTATCTTCAATCTATGGCCAGAATTATGCCATAGAGGATGAGATTCAGGACCAAATCAGTTCAACCTTCAACCAGACTACTTAATTTCCTCAGAAAATCTTAAGTCAAATGTTTTCATATTAACACATACGCTTGTTCTGCAGCCTCAGTTACTGACACAGACTACCAATTGGTATTGTTGTTGTGTAGTCAAATTTTCTGACTTTGACTTTGGTGACAAGTATCTACCAAAGGGAGTATATGCCCTGTTGGATAAATAACGTGTGAAGGAATATGAACAGGGGAAAGGTCAAAATAAATTTCTGCTTAAAGAGTAAGGTGGAGTCCTTGTACTGTGGAAGCAAAGGCAGTAATTCCCAGCAAGCTACATTTAAATAATTTCATGGCTAAAACGGAGGCTTATGAAGGAGAGATTCAAAACCCACTCACTTGGTGATTATTATGATTAAGAGCTATCAATAAATCAGGAACTGCACAGCACATAAAGAAATACAGCTCCTGCATTTATGGTTTATTCTCTAACAGAGGCAAACATACTGTTGAGACAGTAAAGTCATGAAGAAAGTATTTTTATCTCAAAGGGGTAAAAGTTCATGAGCACGTATAGGTTGGTTTTATTTCACATGTTGTGTCCTTTTATAGTGGGTGGAGATGGACAGGGTGTGAAGGTGCTCTTGAAGGCCCTTGTGAGGTTTTATGAAAGAAGTGAGTAATGAGAAATAATGACCTGAGATATATTGATTAAATAGTCTATGCAAAATAAAATAGATGTAATCCTTTTTAAAATACATATTTCTGTATTCTGGATGTGCTAAAAGTAATAAAAAATAAAACAATTACACTGCAAAGTAGGCGGTGCTATAATTTTGATTGAACCTGTTTCTACAGTTTGATGTTCTTCACTTGATATTCCATAGAACCATAACTGTTAAGAACCCTCTTACGCACATGTGGGGAAATAAACAAAATAAACCAAACAGACCATAGTATTTCCAAATAATTTCTCACCAAAAACTCCTGATCTAATGTAAAACATATATATGGTAATGTTTGAGAACTGTCAGTTAACAAGCAATACACATTTTCTTGAAATACTGGCTAAAAGTTTATATGCTTAACTGAAACTTCTTGGGGTACAAGTATATAAATAAGCTGTTAAGAAAAGTAACATGAATGGTGCCTATCCTTTCAAACCCATTTTTTACTTTATTATGAAGGTAAAGTCTATTATAACAATGCATCTTAATTATGTGGTTTTGGAACTAAGATTATGTATGCATATGGGAAGTACATGTGTGTATTTAAATTTCTACTTGAGAAAGTATGGGTTTTTGCTTTTTTCTTCAAAGTTTCTTGGACACATTTCAAAGTTTTAAACTGAAATTTTTATTGTATCCATCTATATTTCTTTCTTTTCTGGGATCATTTTTAGTCTTCCAGCCTACTAGAGCCCCAGCCATAGAGAATTACTTGTTCTATTATAATTAGCATAATAAATGATGTCATTAATGGTATCCACATAGCTTAGGAAATTAGTTTTACTTATGTTTTCTTAGATGGTTTTGCTGCCAAGAAATTCTTATTGGAAGATAGTTGAACAAAATATAAAAAAGTTCAGAAGCATGCTAATTCTATTTTTGGATTTGTGCTGTGTTAAATTTTGGCACTTTCTAATTTTTAATAATGTAAAAGGTCAAACACTCAATGCAAATGTATTTTAGAGTATCTACACTAAATGCCACATTAATTTCAGTGTAATTGATGAGCTTACCCTGTATGTATTAAGCAGGAAAATAGGAATATTTCCGTCAGAACTCATGAACCTAGAAGAATAATAGATAAGAAAAATAAATTTTGCAGCTTGTGTCCTGACTAGAAACAAACTAGATGGTCCATAAATGCATTTTGGTTTAATTTTCTAAGATACAGAAGTACAGTAGAAATTTCATTTATCCATCACTATAGTTCCATTATCATCAGCCTTAGGGATAAATATTTTACAAGGAAGGTTAGGTAATCAGAGACTCACACCACTGGGCAGGTTATAATATAATATCATTATGTTAAATGACAAGCTCATTTAGTAATCAGATTGCATGCAAATTGACTGTTATGTCTACAAATTTCTAAAATGTAATCTCGATTCAATCAAGTACATCATGTATTCAAATGGAAAGTAGAATCAATATTGGATTTACATCAAGTTTTATACAGACCTTGTCAGGAGATGCTGATGAATATATTATGGGCAAACTATATCTTAGTTGCTTATTATCTAGAATGCCAAGTTACATAGTTTTATCGTCAGTTTATTGATAGTGACCACTATTTGTTACTCTCAATCACAAAATGTCAAAGCCTATAGAAATTTGTAAATGTTCTAGGCCAGTAGTTCTTAGAGTGTGGACCCCAAATTAGCATCATCAGCATCACCTGGGACCTTGTTAGAAATGCAAGTCCTCAGTGTGGAGGTTTCTCTAATGCAATCAAAGTCAAGCTGTTATCAGCTTAAAATTACCTGTTATAACCATAAGATGCTTTATATAAGCCCCACAGTAACCATAAAGCAAAAAAAAAAAAAAAAAAAAAACTCCTATAGTAGATACACAGAAAATAGAAAGTAAGAAAGTATGTCACTGGAGAAAACCATTTAATACAAAGGAAGACCATAGAGATGAAGAACGAAGCAAATGATCTACAAAACAACAACAAAAAAATAACAAAATGGCAGTAGTAAATCCTTGCTTATCAATAATTACTTTGAATGAAAATGGATTAAAATTGTCAATCAAAAACATGGAATGGCTGAAGGTATCAAAAAGAAAGACCCAACTATATTCTGCCTATAAGAGACTCACTTCATTTTTAAGACCACACATAGATGTGAAATAAGTAAAACAGAAAGTAAAATGATAGAAAAACATACTCATGCAAATAGAAACCAAAAGAGAGCAGGGGTAGCTATACATATATCATATAAAATAGACTTTAAGTCAAAAACTGTAAAATGAAACAAATAAGATCATTATATAATGACAATGGAGTAAATTCATCAAGAGAATACAACAGTTGTAAACATATGTACAACCCAAATTGGAGCACCTAAATATATAAAGCAAATATTAATAAATTCTTGAAGGGAGAGAGAGACTCAAACAATAAGAATAAGAGACTTCAATATCTTGCTTTTAGCAGTGGATAGATCATCCAGAGAAAAAAATCAATAAGGAAATTGGACTTAAACTATACCTTAGACCAAATGGACCTAACAGACAAATACAAAACATTCCATACAATAGCAGCAGAATATACATTTTTCTAAGCACACGTGGACCATTCCATGTTAGATCATATGTTAGGCCACAAAACAAGTCTGAACAAATTGAAGAGGATTGAAATCCTGTCAAGTCTCTTTTCTGACCACAGTGGTACAAAACTATAATAACGAGGAATTTTAGAAAATTCACAAATACATGGAAATTAAGCAACATGCTTTTGAAAAACAAATGGATCTGTGAAGTAATTAAAAGAGAAATTTAAAAATACCTTGAGACAAATAAGGGACACAGCATACCAAAATTTATGAGGAGCAGCAAAAGCAGTTCAAAGGTTAGCTAATACCAATTAATGCCTATACCAAAAAAGAAGTGTTTCAAATGACCTAATGTTGCACCTTAACCCTAACGTTAGCAGAAGGAAGGAATAATAAAGATCAGACTCAAAGTAAATGAATTAGAGACAAGAAAAACAATAGAAAAGAGCAACAGAAATAAAACTTGGTTTTGTTTTTTTTTTTTTTTTTGAAAGATAAACAAAGCAACAAACTTTTACCTAGACTAAGAAAAACAGAGAAGAGACTCAAGTAAATAAAACGAGAATTGAAAGAGGAGACATCACAACTGATGACATTACCATTACAGTAATGCAAAGGGATCATAAGACACTGTTAGACCAACTATATACCCACAAATTGGATAATCTAGAAGAAATGGAAAAATTCCTAAACACATACAATCTATCCAGACTGAATCATGAAGAAATAGAAAATCTGAACAGAACAATAACAAGTAAAAAAGATTGAATCAGTAATAAAAGTCTCCTATCGGTGAAAAGCCTAGACCCTACAAGAAAAGTAAATTACAAGCCCTTATCTTTGATAAACATAGATACAAAAATCCTCAAACAAAAACTAGCAAACAGAATTCAAAGGACACTAAGAGGATCATTCACCATGATCAAGTGGGATTTATCCCAGGGATTCAAGGGTGGTTCAACATAGGAAAATCTTACACTCACAACATATGTAATATATACCACATTAACAGAATGAGGGACAAAAATTATATAATCATCTCAATAGGTACAGAAAAAGCATTTGACAAAATTCAACATCCTTTCATGATAAAAAGAAAAACCTCAATGAATTAGGTATAGAAAGACCGTACCTCAACACAAGAAAGGCCATCTATGACAAACCCACAGTTAACATCATACTCAAGAGTGAAAAGTTGGAAATTTTTCTCTAAGATACAGAGCAAGACAAGGATGCCCCACTTCTATGTAACATAGTACTGGAAAAGCCTAGCTAAAGCGAGCAGGAAGAAAAAAGAAATAAAGGGCATCCGAATTGAAAAGGAAGAAGTGAAATTGTCCCTGTTTGCAGACAACATGATCTTATATACAGAAAACCCTAAGACTTCACACACACACACACACACACACACACACACACGCATGCACACAACAGACAAAACTGTTAAAACTAATGAATTCTGTAAAGTTGCAGGATACAAAATCAGCTTACAAAAGTCAGTAGTGTTTTTATACACTAACAAAAAAAAAGAAAACAACAAAATCATATTCATAATGGCTACAGAAAATTAAATACTTCGAAATAAATTCAACCAAGGAGGTAAAAGACCTGTACACAGAAAACCATGTAACATTGATGAAAGAAATTGAAGAATAAATGAAAAGAGATCCTGTGATTATGGATTGGAGGAATTAATACTATTAATGTGTCAGTACCACTCAAAGCTATCTACAGACTCAATGCCATATCTATCAAAATTCCGATGACATTTTTTATAAAATTGAAAAAACAATTCTAAAATTCTGATGGAATCACAAAAGATCCTGAATAGCCAAAGTAATGTTGAACAAAAGGAACAAAGCTGGAGGCATCACACACTACCTTACTTCAAAATATACTACAAAGCTAAGTACTCAAAACAATATGGCACTATTGTAAAAACAGACGCATAGACCAATGGAATAGAGAGCTAAGAAATAAATGCACACATTTTTGGTCAATTGATTTTTGACAAAAGTGCCGAGAACAGTTTCTTCAGTAAATGGTGTATCAACTAACAATGGATTAAAGAATTAAATGTAAGACCTGTAACTGTAAAACTATTAGAAGAACACATAAAGGAAAAGCTCCATGATAGTGACCTATGCAATGATGTTTTTTTGATATTGTATGACGCAAAAACCACAGGAAATGAAAATGAAAATAGACAAATGGGATTACATCAAACTAATAAACTTCTGTACAGCAAAGGAAACAATCAGCAGTGTGGAGAAACAATCTACAGAATGGTAGAAGATATTTGCAGCCATTCATCTGATAAGGAGTTAATATTCAAAGTATATAAGGAACTCAAACAACTGAAAAGCAAGAAAACAAATCCTGATTTTTTTTTTTTTTATGGGCAAAGGACCTGAATAGATACTTCTCAAAAGAAGAATGGCCAACAGATACATGAATAATGCTCAACATCACTAATTATCAAGGAAAAACAAATAAAAGCCACAATGAGATATCACAATGGTTATTGTCAAAAAGACAAAAAATAATAAGTGTTAGTGATATGTAGAAAAGGAACCCCTTGCACAACTGCTAATGGGAATGTAAATTAGTAAAGCCATTATGGAAAACAGTATGGAGGTCCTTCAAAAAAGTAAAAATAAAACTACCATAGGGTCCAGCAATCCCAGTATTGGGTATTTAGCCAAAGGAAACGAAATCAGTATATCAAAGATATATCTATACTGTCATGCTTACCATAGCATTATTCACAGTAGCTAAGATAGGGAATCAAGCTAAGTGTCCATCAAGAGATGAATGGATAAAGAAAATGTGGTACATACACACAAACGAGTAGAGTAGTATTCAGCCTTTAAAAAGAAGGAAATCCATCATGTATTAAAACATGGATGAACCTGGACAATGTTAAGTGAAATAAGCCAGACAGAGCGGAAAAAAGTACCATGTGATCTCACTCACGTATGGAATTCTAAAAAGTTGAACCCATAGAAGCATAGAGTCCAGTGGTGGTTACTAGAGGCTGGCAGGGAGTTGAGGGATTGGGGAGAGGTTGGTCAAAAGATACAAAATTTCAGTTACCTAGGAGGAACAAGTTCAAGAGATCTATTGTACAACATGATAACTAGAGTTAATAAAAATGTATTCTTGAAAATTGCTAAGAGTTGATTTTAAGTTCTGTCTCTATAAAAAATGTTAAGTATGTGGTAATGCATATACTAATTAGCTTGACTTAACCATTCCATTTTATATATATATATTTCAAAACACTATATTATACACAATCAATATATACAATTTTGGTTAATTAAAAATGAATTAATATATAAAAAGACATGTAAGTGCCATCCCAGACCTCCTGAGCCAGAAATTCTATGGGTAAAGCCCAAGAATCTGTGTTTTGCAAACCCTTTGGGTGATTCCAATATATGTCTAAATTCCAGGCAACACTGTTCACTTTTTCCAGTTTTGTGACAAGAATGCAGCAAAGTCAGAAGGAACCTCAGATCTCCTGATTTCCCTAAGAATATCCCACTGCCATTTAAGTTACCTTGACTTTGTTATGCCTCAAGACAAAATAAATTTTTAGTGAACATCTATGTGATATATATGATATACAAAGTCTGCCTTCATGGAGATACATTTGCAAAGAGGAGGCAGGCAGCAAACAAAAAATACGCAGACTATAATATATTTAATAAATACATACATACTTGAATATATTTAATAAACATATATATATACACAAGAATATATTTAATAGAATGTTAAAGAGTGCTCATGCCATAAAGAAAAATAAAGCAGAGTGAAGGGAAAATTAAGCACAGAGGGTGGAATCTTAGAGTTGTCCCTTAGAGAGACCCTCTCTGTAAAGGTAATTTCATGTTTGTTGTTCCAGAGTTACATACTCTTAGCCTGTATCTTGGTTAATTCAATTGCAAGATGCTTTTACCCTGTACTGTGTGTTCCAGTTAATAGGGAATTAGTGATAATACTGTACTGTCTCTCCACCATCCAACACCCATTTTTGTGATGAATTGTATCATTTTTAGTATATGTTTGAAAAATCTTTAAGAACAAATTGCCGTGCAAAACTGAGGAATGGTCACATCTCCTAGATCAGACAGTTTGTCAGTGGCAACAAACAGGCTGCTGTCAGCTCCCGAGGATCTGAAGGCAAATTGCAGATGTCCTGTGATGGCCAGCTCCTTACCAGAACCTACCTCTCAAGGGGATGCACAGTTGAAGGACAACACTACCTGGTTTGAATAACCAGCATGAATAATCCTGACTTAATGAGTCAAAGCATCCTACCTTCTTCATTTTCACTGCTAAAAGCCTGAGATTGGGTAATTTATTTTAAAAAAGAGGTTTAATTGACCCACAGTTCTGCATGGCTGGAGAAGCCTCAGGAAACTTAAAATTATGGTGGAAGGTGAAGGGGAATCAAGGCACCTTCTTCACAAGGCAGCAGGAAGGAGCAGTGCTGAACCAAGTGCAAAGAGACCCTGACGAAACCTTCAGATTTCATGAGAACAGCATGAGGGAGAATGCCCCCATGATTCAATTACCTACACTTGGTCTCTCCTAGGTGGGGATTATGGGGATTACAATTCAAGATGAGATTTGGGTGGGGACACAAAGCCTAACCATATGACCGTGACACATAAAAAAAAAAAAAAATTGCAAGATACCAGTACAGCATCAAGCACATTTCACCTGATTACTGGAACACGGTAGCTTCATCTTATACAGATAGACAGCGTCAAGACTCTACTTCATGCATAGCTGACTTCCAAACTTGCACCTGTCAAGGGCACTATTTTATTTTACAGATGAGGAAACTGAAGCCCAAGAGACATTAAGTGACTTGTGAAGTTTCAAAGTTTGAGGTGCCCTTATCAGCCATTGTTTTACATAGTAATGAAAAAGGATCATACCAAGGGGAAAACATACATGTAATTAATTGAAAGTTGTCACTGTGTGGGAGTTTCCAGGTTGAACGTATGTTCTTATTGGGATGTTTAAAATAGTATTTAATTAAATGCTGTGAGAAGGCTAGATTGTTATCCTGCAGTGCCCTGGGAGTATAAAAAAGTTGCCCCTAATGTTTCTATGCTTACTGATCCAGTGCAGTGTGATTGGAGAGGCCCAAATAGAAGCACGGTTTATGTCAAAAACAAGAAATAAATAAATTAGGAGAAAAGGAAATCCTCTAACCTTGATGGGCATTTTCTCTAGGTGGAAGTTAAAGAATTTCTAGAGAAGAGTGCATTTTTTAAAATAAGCAAGCTGGGTTTCATCTTGGGGGTTAAGTGGTGGGAGGGGGGAACTTAAGGAAAGCTTTGTCTTTAAAAGGATCTTGGTGTTTCAGAAGCTATGAAGAGCCATGAAGCAGAGCCCAGAGGACATCTACAGCATGGTAAACAGGAGCAAATACACAAACTACGAATTGGGCAATCTGGGTTTTTAGACCTCCCTGGAACCTAACAATCCTAGCAAAGGCATTAGCAAAATCATGCAAACTCCTCCAGGTTCAGTTTTTCCGAGTGCTAAGTAGGAACAAGTTTTACTCTTTCATTTCTCAATGCTATTTTGAAAATTAAATGAAGTAATTATATGTGAAAACATTATGACACTTGAAAGCAGTATACATACATGTTACTACCTCAATTAAGCAGGTGACCTGCCACCAAGAGGATGTAGTGCCCAAGGGAGGAGCCACCAGCAGAAGAAGACCAGGAGTGGCAGGTGTCTGACACAGGGAGGGCTCTGGTAGCAGAGAAGGAATGGGAGAGACACCCGGGGAGGGGGTCAGAGAAAGCCCATGGCCTGGAGTGTGTGACCTTGAGAAAATCAATACAGAAAATCCCAAAGGAAAATACAGAGGCCAGTAGTCATCAGCAGCAAGAGCCACCCGGAAAGAGGAATGAAAAAGGTAGCCTAGACCAGATATTCCTGATCAGAAATTTGCAGTGCAACCAAAATGTATGTGCACTTTTCAGGCTCTGTTGGCCCTGAATGAGGTTTGTCATCTGAGGCCAAGTCCCCTTCAGGTGAATAGTCGTTCCCATCTGGAGGTGATGGGAGACAGTGACAGATCATCAGGCATTATATTCTCATAAGGAGCCCACAATCTAGATCCCTCCCCTGCACAGTTCACAACAGGGTTCATGCTTGCATTAGTCCATTCTCACGCTGCTATAAAGAACTATCTGAGACTGGATTGTTTATGAAGAAAAGAGGTTTAGTTGACTCACAGTTCCACGGGATTAACAGGAAGCATGACTGGGAGGCCTCAGGAAACTTACAATCATGGTGGAAAGTGAGGAGGAAGCAAGTTATGTCTTCTCATGGTGGCAGGAAAGACAGAGAGCACAAGGGGAAAGTGTCATGCACTTTTAAACCACCAGGTCTCATGAGACTCATGAGAATAACAAGGGGAAAGTCCACCCCCATGATTCTGGCACTTTCCACCAGGAACCTCCCCCAACACATGGAGATTATAATTCAAGATGAGATTTGGGTGAGTACACAGAGCCAAACCATATCAGGTGTCATGCGACTAGCAGGGTTTGAGTGTCCAGATAAGAAAAAAAAGGTAAGATGGAGAGGTGGCGAGGTAATCCCTCTTCTCTGGTATTTTTTTTCTGAGGTCATTGTGGTCAAATCTGACACCCAAATAAGTGAAAGAGGAATGAGCTGCCTGCTGTGTCCCCTTTAATTCCTACCCTCAGAACAATAACTTGCAATGCAGTGAATCAGGGGAGTCAACACACTGCACCAAGAAAAGCAAGGCAACAGTTAATGGGAAATGAAAGACAGCACAAGGAAGAAAGAAGGGAGGGAGGCGGGCCACACATCCTCCTGTGAGATAAGATTCCCTTCAGGGAAAACTAGAGATGTAGAGATACTTCAGGGGTGACATAGAAGGAAGGGAGGGCAAGGAGGGAAGATTGACTTTGCCTTTGTTCACCTTTGTATTGTATTATCTCACTTGTTGCGACAAATGTGCATTCCTTCTGTGATTTGGAACTCATCAGAGGAAAAATATTAAATACAAAGCAGTAATATACAATAGAGATACGTGCTAAAATTTGCATTGTGGTAATTACTTGGGACTGTGAATAAGGTTAGACACATCTGCAGTGTTAATGTGATTAGTGCTGCAACTCTGTTTATATTAAGATCATGCTTTCACGTAAGAATGATGCTGCAGGAATAAATAATTTAAATAAATGCAAATGAAATAACAGGTAAGAGAAAGTCTTATAGTAACCATGTAATTCTTCATTCTGTCTATGCATTTTAAGTTGAACTGTGTAAAATTACTTATATTTTACAGTAGAGGTGTGATCTACAAAACTGTTATTTCATAGGATTCAATTTTATCTTTTTATCTAGATAGACTGACAGGTAGATATAGGTAGTAGATACATACATACAAACATACATGCATATATATATGTGTGTGTATAGATATATATACACATACAAATATATATGTATCATTTGAGGCTTTTAATATTTGCTTAAAATTGTTTGTTTTGGTCCTACTTTCTGTTTCATTGATGAAGTATATTTACATAAAGATAATCCTGCCAGTTACACGCTTATCCACTTGCACTTTCTATCCTACATTTTATGTCTTCTAGGATTTATGGAAAAACGCAAGTTTCTGTGAACATGATTATGTTTTCCAAAAATAACACACTGTGACTTAAGAGGAGAAATGGAGCAAAGCCAAATATATTGATAATAAATGACAATGTTAGAAAAAGACCAAACATAGCAATTCATCCTCCATTTAGTGATATTTTCAAAACATAAAATAGGCTCATGAATCCATTAGGAGGCCCTCCCCACTCCCACTGCTCCTATTTTGGATTATTGAAGAATCAAATTCCAGACACGAAAGGCCTATGGTATTGCCAGGCCCCTTTCCAAATCTCCTGATCTACTGGACATTGAAACGACAGCAGCTGCTCCTATATTTTTCTCTGCCAATAGACTTTACCCTTTTATGTCTCTTGTGCAATATGTTCCTCTTGCAAATAACAGGAACTGTGCATAATGACAGTTGTGACCACACATCTCATTATACATAGACCACAGTCCCTATGAGCAAATTAGTGAATTAACCATACAACCTTAAAACAGATTAGCAGTAAAGAGACTGTTTTCAGACCAAAGTTTAGAGATTTGTTACTTTGGAGTATTATATCTTCCTCCATGATAAACATAAATATTACGTATGGAGCATTTACGGGAGTAAATACATACTATACTTTTTACTTAGCCTAAGCCATGAAGTGTGGGTATTATTATCCCGTTTTAAAAACGCAAAACCTGAAGCCTTTCAGTGATTTCTCATTAAAGGCAAATTAGGATTTAAACCAGACCAGTCTACATGGGAACCCTGCACTCTATGTTAGACTTTGACTTGGAGGTTAGCTTCAGAGCCGCTGGTGTTAGAACTGTTCGTGACCATTGAATGCAAAGTAAATAGGACGTAGGAGGAGAAGAAAAGGTCAAAACCATAGCAAATTTTAACAGCAAAAACTTCAACAGGGTCTTAGCAAAAATTGTGGCAATATCTACCGGTAGGAACCTCAAGAAAACCCCAAAAGGAAAACATTCTGTATTTGGTGCTTCAATGTGAAGAGGAGAGCAGCATTCTCACACATTTCTTTTGCCCATGTAAGTAGTAAGTAGACACATAGCTTCAATAAACACCAAAGGATGTGCAAATTAAACTGCTAGAGGTGTTATCTTTTGACTATTCTTGAATAGTAAGCTTTAGTTCCTTGAGTGTGGAGCCCAATTCATTCATTTCTTTCTTATTCTTTCATGAAACATTTTACACAACTATGGCAGCTGTTCAGTAAATGTTTTCGTCTTGAATTGACTCTTCATTTGTGATCAGTACCGTTGATCATTTCAGATATGTTTAAACTTTAGTGAAAGAAGTCCATTTTTCTTATTTTAAAAAAATGAAAATAATAAAAATAATCCTTAAGGTTATTTGACCCTAAAAGAGGTATCTCCAATATTTACCAAAGTCAGTCTGTCTTGCTCTACTCAGGTTGTCATAGCAAAATACCACAGACTGGTGGTGTAAACAACAGATTTATTTTCTCACAGTTCTGAAAGCAGAAAGTCTGAGGGCTCTCTTCCTGGCTTGCAGACAGCCGCCTTCTCACTGTGTCCTACAGGGCCTTTCCTTTGTGTGTGTGCATGGAGAGAGAGGAAAGAGAACTGTATTCTCTCTCTCTCTCTCTTTCTCTGCCTTCTTATAAAGCCATCACTGCTATAGCATTTAGGACCCACCCTTGTGACCTCATTTAACCTTATTTACTTCCTAAAAGTCCTGTCTTCAAGTGCAGTCACATTTGGAAGGGATGTGATTCGGTCCAGAGTCATCCTCTAACAACAGTATAGTCCAAGATGCCAGTAGTCACATGCTAGATGCAACATGAGCATCCAGAGACCAGTTCACCCACCAACTGCAACATCTCAGAGAAACTGCCTGGCTACCCTTAATCCAATTATGGATTTTATGTCTAGACTAAAGCAAAGGCCCATTTAAACTAAGAAAGCTTGCCAAAATCAAAATTCTGAGGTTTGGACTTTCTTAAAGAACTGAGAAACTCAGGAAGATTCCTTGGGACTCCAAACAAAACATACACTGTACACCTCCTTCTCCTACAAATACCTATGGAATGAAGGACCCCCCCTTTCAAGTTTAGAACCCATGAACTTTGAGTACCTTTTATAAAACCACCAGGCTCCTGACACTTCCCCAAGATACAAAGCATCCCTGGCCTGTGAACAGGGGGCATTTTGGCAGCAGGGGCTCTCCCAGAATCATTCTCATTTGCACGTCCCATTCCAGTGTGGTTCCTTCACATCTTGGGACATCTCAACCAGGAGGGAGTGGGGAGAGGGATGTGCTCTGAGATGGCTGAGTTTGTTCACAGTGAACACCCCTGTGCGCCAGTCAGGGTTCAGGCAAAGGAGAACCAATCGAAGATAAATATTAAGGGGCTTATTTCAAAGAACTGGCGTATGTGATCGTGGGGTAACACTAGGCAAATCTGAAGTCCAGGGAGCAGGCCTCCAGCAGGTGTAAGCTGGGATTCCAGGATATGGCCTGAAGTTGCTGTCCACCTGAAGGATTTCTCCTTCACCAGGAAATCCTCAGCCTGCTTTTCAGGACTTCCAACTGATAGAATCAGGCTCGCCCAAATGACCTAAGATCATCTTCCTTACAATGGACCTTAATCACCTACAAAATACCTTCAGGACAACACCTACATGAGCATTTGATTGAGTAACAGGGGCTGTAGCCTAGCTAAGTTTACACATCCAAAGACCACCACAGCCTGTATACAGTCCCATGACACTGCTGAAGGCTACCAGGCCCCAAGCCAAAAACTGGAACCACATAGAGATGATAAAGGCCTCCTAGTGAGATCCTGAGAAGCAACAAGAAAAGCCACAGTCATAGCCCTGGGATTTGGCACCACCACCAATAATCACACAAGACTCCCACCATCACCAGCAAAACCTGCAGGATACTTCCCATTGGGCTATGTAAGGGTTAAGTGGAAGAAATTTTTTGAAATACAGTGAAAACCAAAGTTCTACATACATATAAAGGAGTGCTGTTTTTACTATTATTATTTTTCGCTATCAGAGAATGTTCACTTTTCATCTAGAACCTAGAAATATCCTCACAAGTACACAAGGGTATTAGGCGGTATCATCTCCATAACAGTAAACTCTTTTTCTATTGAGTTCCATATATTTCTTACTTTTAACCAGTATCACTCAATCTAATCCATATCAGTATCTTAATCGTAAGACAGGAGCCATCTCTTCTACCATGTGCTTCTCTCAATGGATGAAGAGTATGCATACAATCAAGAAAAAAAAATCCAGAGTAAAATATGTCATTAATGCACATTTTTAAATCCAAAATGTTTTGCTGCTCATCAAACAAGCAAGCAGCTCTTCACAATCCTGCTATCCTGGCTGCAAGAATATGTGAAAATCTCTCCTGGGGGAACTCATGCAACTTGCACAGGATTCATTTTCATTCCAGCATGTACAGTCCCAGAAATTTAATAGGATTTCAGGCCATCTTCTTGCTTTCTAACTGTGGTAAGAACACTTAACATGAGATCCACCCTCTTGAGAAATCTTTAAGTGAACAATGCCGTGCTAAAAGGACAATATTGTACAACAAACCTCTAGAACTTACTCATCTTGTATAACTGAAACTTTAGACCTGTTGAACAGCAACTTCCCACTTCCTCCTCCCCGTAGACCTTGAAAAGCATCATTTTACCCTCTTTCTATGAGTTTCCTAATTTTAGATACCTCATATAAGTATAATGATGCTGTATTTGTCCTTCTGTGTCAGGTTTATTTCACTTATCATGATGTCCTCCAGATTCATTTGGATTGTAGCACAGGGGTGTCCAATATTTTGGCTTCCCTGGGCCACCTTGGAAGAAGAAGAATTGTTTTGGGTGACACATACACTAACACTAACGATAACTGATGAGCTTTACAAAAATTGTAAAAAAAAAATCTCATGATGTTTAAGAAAGTTTATGAATTTGTGTTGGGCTGCATTCGTAGCTGTCCTGGGCTGCTGGTTAGACAGGCTTGTTTTAGCAAATGGGAAGATTTCCTCCTTTTTTAAGGCTGAGTAATATTCCATTTTGTGTATATTTTCATATAGTGTGAGTGTGTACTACATTTTCTTCATTCATCAGTCAACATACAATTAGGTTGTTTCCATATCTTAGCTATTGTGAATAATGTTTAGGCCATGATCGTACCACTACCTAGTATCCTATACTAAACACGAATACCCCAAATTGTAACTACTTTAATGAACAAAAATTATTATGCTTATATTTTCTGCTACATAGATTTTTATACATGCAAACTTAATCTCTCTAAAATAGCAATTGTCAGGAGAAAGCAAAAAGCAGAATCCCAAATAATTTTTCCTAATAATACACACCAGCGGACTTCAAGCAAGAATCAAGCTGCCTCTGTGCATGGGATCATCTCCACAGGGTGCATAGATTAATACTAAGAATGAAGAGTAACAGAGACATTTGGTCTTAAACTTGCTATTTTTATATCATGTATCTTCCCATCCAGAAACTTAAAGCAGCATTAACATATAAATTTAAACATATAGAATCAATATGAAAATATCATCAGAATGTATTTTTATTAAACTAAAAAGCTAATTCACTCAACAGTTTCTAAATATCAAAATAACATACTCTATACACCATGGAATACTATGCAGCCATCAAAAAGAGTAAGATTTTTTATCCTCTGCAGGAACACGGATGGAGCTAGAGGCCATTATCCTTAGCAAACTTAGGCAGGAACAGAAAACCAATTGCCGCATGTTCTCACTTGTAAGTGGGAGCTAAATGATGGGAACACATGGACACATAGAGGGGAACAACAGACACTGAGGCCTATAGAAGGATAGATGGTGGGAGAAGGGAGGGGATCAGGAAGAATAACCAATGGGTACTAAGCTTTATAACTGGGTGATGAAATAATCTATACAACAAACCTCTCTATGACAAAAGTTTACGTATGTAACCTGCACATGAACCCCTGAACTTAAAATAAAAATTAAATTAAAAAAAAATCATTGGCCATTCATGGATTACATTGTCATATTTTTGTTAATACAATCATGTCAACCATGCTATGAAAATTATATATATATTGGTTAAAATGGTCTAGAATCCTGAGAAAAGTCAATAATTGAAAGTTACCCATAGGACATGCATGTCTGAGTCTCGACTTCCTGCTCATACTCCCTGCATCACACTTCCTATGTGGGCCCACATTTCTCTGCTTTCTGTTGCACATTCTAACAGCCAGTAACAGATTTCCCTAAAATACATTATGTCTGCATCTTTTTGGTTCAGTTCAAACTGTCTGTTATGGGGGCGGCAGTGAAGGGAATAAAAAGAAGCTCTCTTAACAAAAGAATTCTGATAAGAGATATATTCTCTAGTGAATCATCCTCTGAATGTTAACCATCACCGTTATGAGTAATACACACATCATTATAGGCTATTTACCCTATAATCTCTTTATTTTCCATCTTTAAAAGTACCCTATTGTGGTATAGCAGTAGTCTCTTGGAGCAATTTTATGGGGCAGCAAATCTTTGAGAACAATTTTCTATATTCAGAATTAACACATGCTTCACTCTTTTTAACAATGGCTCTAACAGGATAAAAGCTTGATTCTAAAACCACAGGAGTCGCTCATTTTCTCTTCTTTGTGTCTGTCCTAAAATAATTTTTCCCCTGTGAAAATCACATGAGCTCTCTGATTTTTTTCCATTTCATATTTATGTTGATAGCATGCTATTGTTTTTTTTAAAAAAAAATCCTTTGACGACTATTGCCATCAAAACAATAGCAACAACAAAACTCTATGTGTCTTATGAGAACTAATTTAAACAACACTTCTCAGGTAACTTAACTATCTTTACTGGAAATTAATTGTGATTAATAGTTTAATTCGGTCCTGTGAATTTTATTGGTAAGAGGGCCACTTACCTAATTTTCTTTTCTCTAGTGAAAAAAAAATTGTATTCATTCTTTCTTTCTCATGTATCATGAGGTTATTCAGCTCTCCCTATGAAACTATCCAGTTGGTCACTATTACATAAATTATCTAATTAAGACTTGATATGTATTTCATATCAAGGAAGGATGGCACTGAAACTTAGTAGAGTCTTACTAAATAATGGGTAAATGTCAAATCCAGCAAAAATTTTGAAGGCTCCATCTTTAGCGTGGAAATTGTTAAATATCACTACTTATTGACATTGTCAAGAACTGTGAAGGGCCTGAAATTTTTACCCTACTTGTAAACTAACAAATTAGCCTGCCAAAGTTTCATGGATGTTGGCAGAAGACATGAGACTGCTGGGTCAGAGACAATGGGCAGTTTATTACTCACAGCAATTGCATTAACTAGAGTATTAGCCTCTTTGATGGTCTCCTGAATCCCAGTTCCCGCAAGATGATGCAAAAAGGTTCAGGTGGCACCTGCACATGAAGTAAGTTGTATCACAGGAGGGAAACTACAAGTTTGAGGAGTCCCAATGTTTTATAATAGGCAATAATCCAGCCTGACATTTCCCCCAGAAAAAGACATTATTTTTTTTGTACTGGAATAAACAAATCTTCCTTTGGCTTCAGAGGAAGACCTTTGAAGGCCTGTGTTTCTTGACACATCCTCAGAAAGATAATCCAGAACAAGGCAATCATTGCCTTTGCTCACAAAACATGCAGAAACGCAAAAGACTCATGGAGAACAGTCTATCAATAAACGTTCTTCATTTTCTCTCTCAATCTACATCTGTTTAGATTTTTAAAAAATACTTGTTGGGACCAGTGGGTTATAATGAAGTTATAAAAGTTTTTAAAAAAGAAATAGTAATTTCCTTATTCTCACACTTACACCTATAGCCTACATTGACAATCACATTTAGCTTTATAGTATTTTTACATTTTTATTTTATAAAGGATTGTCATTTCCCCATGTCAGGACCAGGCTAAATAATTAAAGTACTTTGATTCGACAGGTAATGATTAACAATCAAAAATGTGCAGGGCAAGATGAGACATCTGTACTTCATTTTGTGTTCCATTCTGTGTACACAGGAGTGAGCTGCTGCATCCATTTTTCATAGTTTTATTCATTAATATTTACTGAGTGCCTGCTGTGTGCCTGGCATTTCACAACGCTCCAAAGACACAAAAGTAAATAAGCTTCCTCTTCTCAACTCAGTATAATCTTATAGAGGAGAGACAAAAGCAAGGAGATGAGAGATGAAATAGAGGTATGCAGAGGATGCTAACAGAGTGAAGTGGCTTCCAACTCAGGCTGGGCAGGATGGTGGGGAAGAGCGTGTAAGGCTTCCTAGATAAATTCTTAAAGAAAAAAATGGTAATTACCATGGTAGGAGTTGAAGTTCAAATGAGTGTGAGGGCGAGCCTTCCTAGTAAAGAAAGAAGCCCAAGCCACAGCTCAGAGAACCTGCTTTTTCTGGAAACTACATGTAGTTTCTAAGAGGGCCATTAGAGCAGAGGGTGTCAGGATGGTACTAGAAAGCTGAGGCTGGAGAAGCACATTTCGAACCACAGAGTCCTTAGGAGAAGGAGGTGTGTGTGTGTGTGTGTGTGTGTGTGTGTGTGTGTGTGTGTGTGTGTGTGTATTTTAAAGACGAAGGAATTAATTGTGAAGCAGGGGTATTCTCCATTCTCTCGTATCAGCATCTTCCTGGTGCCTTCCTTCTATGACTCGGTACTTTTAGCTCCCACGAGACCTGTTTGAGTTGCTTCACTCATCTCTATCAAGGTTCTTCTATGATCATTTCATAGGATTTATATTTGGAAGGAGCTGTCTACAAAAAAAAAAAAAGAAAATAGCATTTACTCTAAAAATACATTTGCACAAGTCAGAAACTTACATGATTGAAGATCAAAAGTTATAATCAATTAGATGATGCTAGCAACCTGAGCTATGTGTGGTGTGTGTTCCAAAAAAAGCAAACAGAAACTTACATCAGATAGCCTTGTTATACTAGTTATTTTTCTTAAAAAAAAAATTATTTTTTTTGAGACAGGGTCTCCCTCTGTTGCCCAGGCTGGAGTGCAGTGGTGTGATCTCAGCTCACTACAGCCTCAACCTCCTCCTGGGCTCAAGCAATCCTCCTGCCTGAGCTTCCCAAGTAGCTGAGACCAAGGCATATGCCACCATGCCAACTAATTTTTGTATTTTTTGTAGAGGTGAGGTCTCACCATGTTGCCCAGGCTGGTTTCAAACTCCTGAACTCAAGCGATCCTCCCACCTTGGCCTCCCAAAGTGCTAGGATTACAGGTGATAGCCACTGCACCCAGTGTCCTTTAAATTTTTTAACAAAAATAGTTTATGAACCACTTCAAACCCATTCACTGTCATGACCCCTTCTGAATCCAGGCTGAAGTGTTAATGAACACCCAAATGGTAGTTAATAAAGGAGACTGGTACCGCTGTGTCCTGAGAAAGCCACTTTAAATTGAGGCTCTGCAGGACTGAATGAAGTTAAGACTGAGAGGAGTTATACCCAGGGTATGGTTCTTTTAATCTTAGTCTTGAAAAATTACAAATGACCATTCATTTCAACTTCAACTGCTTTTGTACTTAGAAAAATCTCAAAATTCAAACTATTTTCCTAAATTTCTTTCTAGTGTTATTTAATGCTTATCTATTTCCTTATTTTTTCAAATTTGATAGAGGTATAAAGACTTGCATGCAGGCTTAGAGATAAAAAGACTCAAACAAACATAAACTGTTTCTGTCTTTTGATTTAAGATTTAGAAAAACTTAATTTATATGATTTACCAGTTTGCAGTAAGTCAGTGTTAATTATGTAAACATACATGGTTTGCATTAAAATACTCTTATCTTCTGCAGTAGTGAGAGCACAGGGTGAATTTAGGAACATTAGCCAACCCATTGTCATTGATGTAATCCAAGAACATTGCAAATGGTTTATCAATCATAACTTCTATTCAAGATTTAACTTTCTATTCTATTAAATGGTTATTACTCATAAAACAAAACAGAAACACTGTTTCTGACTTTCACAATTATGAAATGAGAGTAAAACATAAAGAGATAAATGTTTTTGGAAAAAATATTCTCATAGTCAAGTACATACGAAATACAAATAATTCCGATTATGCTGTGCTCTTTTGAAAATCTTGTAACTGTGTGGCATTAAAAGAAAAGCATGATGCTTGCCTTGCACCTTTGCCTGTAAAATATGCTTTTATTTGCAAAATATTGTCCTTTTCCCCAGCCGTTGTGCTGTGTGACAGTGTTAACCTTTGGGGGTCAGTGAAGAGTTTTGAGCTGGTAGCCTGAGTTCCACCGTTACTGTATGTGTACTTCAGTGTCCTCATCTAAGAATGAGAATAAGAGCACCTCTCCTATAGGCCTATCAGGTAGATTAAGTAAATTGACATAAATGGGACGTCTGACACTGTTAGTGCTCACTAAGCTTTCAGTATTGTCATGAGCCCAGCACTCTGCTACTTGATATGTGATTGTATTTGACCCAAAGTAAGCTGGTAAGTGCTAGGACCGGCCATGGCCTCTATACTCTCAGCCTTTTCCCTATCCTGCAGGTTTTCAGTTCCATCAGAACATGGACCAGAATATTGTAAAGTAGCAGTTATTCTAAACATACATTTTTTTAGCCAAAACCATTAGTATTTAATATGAAAAATCATAAAAATATATCCCAAATATATTCTTCCAAATAATTAAAAATTAAAGACTAATAAGGGGTTAAGATGACAATTTTTATTGTTGCCCGCTGGTAGAGTGGTACCATGGCTAATAAGAGTTGCTAAACCCATCTAGAAAAGTGTTCTCCTAAAACATTAGGAATGTCAAGAAAATTCCTTCTTTCTCCTACAATCTTGACTCCATTTTCATGAATCTCAGATCTTACTTTCTATTGGGATGGTTACAATACAGTAGAAATATATTGCAATATCCAGTCCAGGAGGTGTGACTAACTAGAAAATTGTTCAGATTTCAGATTTCTAGGCTCTGAAATTATTACATGGTTTATTCATTGTATAATTCAGACCTTAGAATCATGAACTTAACTGCAATAAATAATTATAGATTTTTCTCAGTAAGAATAAACTTTCTCAATTCCCTACCATCCCCAATCCTTCTGGCCCCATTGTTATATAGATCTATGTCCGCAATTCTCAGCTCTCCTATTGGATGCTGGAGGATTACTAATTTGCTGCAGAAAATGGAGAATTGTTACTAAACCTTGGGAAATGCAAATAAAACCAGAAGCTTCTTTTTATCTCTGTAACTAGTCTTGCATTAAAAAAATGTTTGATCGCCGGGCGCGGTGGCTCAGGCCTGTAATCCCAGCACTTTGGGAGGCCGAGATGGGCGGATCACGAGGTCAGGAGATCGAGACCATCCTGGCTAACACGGTGAAACCCCGTCTCTACTACAAAATACAAAAAACTAGCCGGGCGAGGTGGCGGGCACCCATAGTCCCAGCTACTTGTGAGGCTGAGGCAGGAGAATGGCGGGAACCCGGGAGGCAGAGCTTGCAGTGAGCTGAGATCCGGCCACTGCACTCCAGCCTGAGCGACAGAACGACACTCCGTCTCAAAAAAAAAAAAAAAAGAAAATGTTTGATCTAGGGATAAATTGTTACCCATCCGATATAGTATGGGGGAAACAGAGTTGCAAACAGCTACTTGGTAGTCCCATTGAGTGAGCTTCCAAACCATAAATCTAATCCAATCACTCACTTTCTTAAAATCATTCAAAAGCTTCCTATCACCTATTAGAAAGAATTATCCAATCTGTTTGGTAGAGTATAACAAACTTTCCATGACTGGTTCCCTCTCCATTCCCAATCTCATCTGCTACTACTTGCCATTTGGATTTGGGCCTAATTCATAATGGTGAAACATAAAAAGTTTTAAAGCCATGACCATTTGGGCATTGTCGCCTTATAAGAGTGACAAAGGGAATATTTACAAATATAAAAAGTCAAAATTTTGTTCCTGATGATCCGAATGCTTCCCAGATCTCTGAAAAATATCTAATCAGTTATCAGAAAGAAAAGCCCTAGGCAAACTTCTTCTTTAGTAATTCATTTTGATAATTATATATTAAACTTCTAGAAAGTAAGATGAAAATTCAGATCTTTATCAAGTTAAGCAAATTTTTTAACACATCTCGTTGAAGTCATTTCAGAAGTCCTTGGACTAAATGCAAGCTTAACCTTGTATCCGCCACAGAATAAAACTGAGCTATATTATATGAATGCCTGATAGTAAATTTTAAATAATTTCATGATGTTTCCCATGTGTAGTCTGAACTTTCTGCATACTGACTCCTCTGTAAATGTATGTAACATTCAAAATTTCTTTTGTAACAAATCTCATCTATGAAAATAGACGAGATTAGAAAAGCACCAGATCAGTACAGCACTTGAATATGTAATTAAGAAATGATCCAGAAAAAGAGAGGTGGAAAAGAGGGAGAGAAAACGGAGAAATGGAAGGAAATAATTAACAAGAAATTATTTTAATAATTCTAAATATTTCTTGGAAATAAGAGACTTTGGTTCCTTAATTAAAAAAAAAATACAGCTTTTCATCATGAAGCTTAAAACACTGGAAACAGCAGTTTTTAAAAATTCTAAACAGGATAAAACCTAACTCTATTGTAATATACTATTCTGTACCATTATGTACTAACTCATTTAATACATGATTCTGTTAGTAGAAACTATCATGATTGCCATTGTACAGCTGAGGAACTTGAGAAAAAGAGTAAAGAACTTTCTGGATGTCACCCAGCTAGTAAGTAGTGGAGCTGGAAGTCAAACCAAGTAGTCTTCTTTTAGAGTTTATCCTATTAGCCATTACACAATACAGGAATCCTTAATTTAGGGTGAGAACCATGATAAATTCCCAATGAATTAAAGAGCTAAAGTTAGAAGAAATGTATGAAAGATTAAGAAGAAAGTAGGAGAAAACATTTTAATATTACTGCAATGAAGAAAGACTTGTTATCAAGACACAAAACCTAGAAAACACAAAGACAGATTTGACCACAAAAAATTAAATACTTTATGTAGGGAAAAAAAGAAATTAACTAAACAATGAGATGCAATTTTTTGTATTCAACTTGGAAAAATTTTTAAAAATCTAATAATATTCATATCTTTCTAATGTTAAGAAAGTACTTTTATATCCATTAGGTGGGAATGTAAATTAGTGCAATGCAGTTTGACAGTTTATATCAGAAACCTAGTGCCATATAACAGCCATTAAATTAAAAAATAATTTTTTGACAATTTGAAGAATCAGAAATTGCATGTCATATTTAATCATTGTATGTAATTTTAAGCCAAATTATATAATTTCACAAACAAGTGCAAATACCTCCCAGAGTAAAGGCCAAGAAAATAATTGTTCTAACGTCCAAACCCACTAAGTTGTATTACATTAATTATGTTCAGTTTTTGTTACCAATTATACCTCAATGAAGCTAGAAGAAGAAAAAATCCCTAGAAAAAGATGTCATGAATTAATGTCTCCTGATTCATTTTGATTTTTATCTTGTTATAGACTGACTTTATCCCCCCAAAAATACATAGGTTGACTCCCCAAACCCACATATGACTGTATTTAAAGATATTTAAAGAGATAAGTAAGGTAAAATGAGGTCATATGGGTAGAACCTCATCTGATACAACTGGTGTTCTTATAAGAAAAGGAAACTAGGACACCGACATGCTCACACACAGAGGAAAGGCCATGTGAGGACACAAGATGGCCATCTGCAAACCAAGGAAAGAGGCCTCAGAAGAAAGCAACTCTGCCAACACCTTGATCTTGGACTTTCTGCCTATAAAACTTCAAGAAAACAATTGTGGCTGAAGCTACACAATCTGTGGTGTTTTATTATGGCAGCCCCAGCAGACTAAGACATAGCTTTACTTGTTTGAATTGAATTGTTTTTGTTCTTGAGCAACACACTTCATGATTTTGAAGGTACATGAACCAAGTCTTAATGCATTGACTTGTGAAAATTGATATTACTTCTTCTCTGAAGCTGTGCTGTATCCTAAAGTGACCGATGTGTTTAAAGGGCTTCTATAAGGAAAAGTAGAACATGTTAAGGGCAATGCTTTGGCTTCTGTTTCCAGGAAACCTAGGTCTGACTTCTTCTGCACTCTCCAGCTTGGCAAGTTGTTAAATACCTCTGGGCTTCCATTTTTTTTTCCACATGTAAAGCGAAGATATGTGTATGAGTAAAGGTTTTCCAGAGAAATACAACCAGTAGGATACATATAGATGTATAAGAGGAGATCTATCATGGGAATTGGCTCGCCTTATTTGGAGGCCAAGAAGTTCCATGATCTGCCATCTGCAAGCTGGAGACCTGAAGTAGTGTGATGCAGTCCAAGTCTGAAGGCCTGAGAACCAGGAAAGCCAATGGTGTGAATCCCATAGTCTAAAGGCCCAGAGCTCTGATGTCTGAGGGCAGAAGAAGATGGATGTTTCAGCTCAAACAGTGAGAAATGTGCCATTCCTCCTTTTTCTGTTCTATCCAAATGGACTGGATGATGCCCACCCATATTGGTGAGGGCAGATTTTCTTTACTTAGTCTACTGATTCAGGTGCTAACCTCCCCTCAAATACCTACACAGACACACTCAGAAATAATGTTTCACCAGCTATCTGGGCATTCTTTAACCACTTCCTGTTGACACATAAAAGCCATCATAATATGCAATCTCACTGTACAGAGTTGATACGAGGATTTTTAAAAATATGATTTCTAAGGTACTTTGTACTGGATCTACATGAAATATATGCTCAGCGAACAGTGGTTATTATATTATGGCTTTTCTACATCACTGTCTTTATGGATTAAAACCATTGATCTTCATTCCCCATTTCTCAAATGTGCTGAACATGAGCCTGAACACCCCTAACAAATCTATTTAAGGTCACGAAGCTGAGACCCTGAGATCTCCAGAGGAATTTCAGAAGCACTCTAGGAGAGCACAATGATCAAATCATAACCATAATAGTCTGGTTTTACTTATAATTAAAACAAATTGAATAAAATTCAGATACAGTTTATAGAAAAGATGTTGGCAATAAGTCCTAGTATTTCTAAGCATAATTAATGTATGGTATGTTGATTTTGTATCCTGCAACTTTAGTAAATTTGTGTATCACCTCTAAGAGTTTTTTGGTGGAGTCTTTAGATTTTTCTAAATATAAGATCATAACACCTTCAAACTAGGATAATTTGACTTCTTTTACAACTTGGATGCCCTTTCTTTCTTTTGCATAACTGCTCTGACTAGGACTTCTAGTACTATGTTGAATAAAAGTGGTAAAAGTGGGCATTCTTGTTTTGTTCTAGTTCTTAGTGGAAAGGCTTTCAATTTTTCCCCATTCCGTATGATATTAGCTGTGGGTTTGTCAAAAATAGCCCTTATTCGGTTGAGAGATGTTCCCTTTATACCCAATTCATTGAGGGTTTTTATAATGAAGGGATGTGGAATTTTATCAAGTGCTTCTATAGCATCTATTAAAATGATCATGTAGTTTTAGTTTTAGTCCTTGATTTTGTTGATGTAATGTATCATGTTTACTGATTGTTAAACCATCCTTGCATCCTGAGGAGGAATCCCACTTGATTAAGGTGAATGATCTCTTTAATGTGTTGTTTAATTCTATTTGCTACCATTTTGTTGAGAATTTTGAATCTATGTTCATCAGAGATATTGGCCTGTAGTTTTCTTTTTTTCTATCTTTGTCTAGTTTTAGTATCAGAGTCATACTTGCCTCATAGAGTAGGTTTGGAAGTATTATCTCCTCTTCAATTTTTTTAAATAGTTTGAGTAAAACTGGTATTAGTTCTTTACATATTAGGCAAAAGTTAGCAGTGATTCCACTAGGTCCTAGGCTTTTCTTTGGTGGAAGACTTTTATTACTCCTACAATCTCATTATTCATATGGCCTGTCAGCAGTTTTTCTATACATTAACAGCAAAGAATCTGAAAAAAAAAAAACAGCAATTTCATTCACAATGGCTATGAAATATAAAGAAAACAATTTCATTTACAACAGCTATTAATACAAATATAATACAAATATAATAGAATAAATTTAATCAAAGAAGTCAAACATCTTTACAACAAGGAACACTACAAAATACTGATGAAAGAAATTGAAGAGTACAAAAAAAATGGAAAGATATTCCATGTTCATGGATTGGAAGAATAAATATTGTTAAAATGTCCATACTACCCAAAGCAATCTACAGATTTGAAACAATCCCTATCAAAATACCAATAACATTCTTCACAGAAGTAGAAAAGACAATTCTAAAATTCACATGGTACCACAAAAGACCCCAAATAACTAAAGATATCCTGAGAAAAAGAACAAAGCTTGGAGACATCACACTATCCAATTTCAAATTAAACTACAGTGATGTAGTAACCAAAACAGCATGGCACTGGCAAAAACAGAAACACAGAACAATGGAAAGAGCTGAGAACCCAGACATAAATACACGCGCTTAACAGCCAACTCGTTTTTAACAAAGATGCTGACAGCATGCCTCAAAGAAAGGACAGTCTGCTTAATAAGTGGTGCCAAGAAAATGGTTATTTATACACAGAATTAAACTAGATTCCCATCTTTCACCACATATAAAACTCAAAGTGGAGTAAAGATTTAAATGTAATACCTGAAACTTGAGACGATTGAAAGAAAATATTGGGGAAATGCTACAGGACATTTAGTCTGGACAAAGATTTTGGGGAGTAAGACCACAAAAGTACAGGAAACAAAAGCAAAGTAGACACATGGTATTATATCATGCTAAAAAGCTTCTGCACAGCAAAGGGAAAAAAAGCTAACAAATCGATGAGACGACGTAAAGAATGGGAGAAGATATTCCTAAACGATTGATTTGAGTAAGAATTAATAACCAGAATATATAAATAATTTAAATATATATATGTGTGTGTGTGTATATATATATATATACAAGCTCAACATAACAAATCATTAGAGAAATGCAGATCACAACTACAATGGGATATCATCTCACCCCACTTAGACTGTTATTATCAAAAAGACAAAAAAATAACAAATGCCGTCAAGGATGTGGAAAAGGGGAACGCTCACATAGTGTTGGTGGGAATGTTAAGTGGTACAGCTATTATGGAAAATAAAATGGAGATTTCTCAAAAAAACCAAAAGTAAAACTGTCATATGATCCAGCAATCCCATTCTAGGTACATATCCAAGAGAAAGGAAATTAGTATGTCAAAGAGATATTTGCATTACCATGTTTATTGCAGCACCATTTACAATAGCCAAGATATAGAATCAACCTATGTCCATAAACAGATGAATGGATAAAGAAAATGTGGTACATATATATGATGGAATGCTATTCAGCCATAAGAAAGAATGAGATCCTGTCATTTCCAGTGACATGGATGGAACTAGGGTCATTATGTTAAGTGAAATAAGCCAGGCACAAAAAGACAACTATTACACGTTCTCACTCATGTGAGAGCTGAAAAAGTGGATCTCATGGAGATAGAGAGTAGAATGGTGGTTTCTAGAGGTTGGGAAGGGAAAGGGGAAGGAGGAGATGAAGGGAAGTTAGTTAATGGAAGCAAAAATACAGTTAGAAGGAATAAGTTTCAATATTCCATAATATAGTAGATATTATAGTTAACAATATTTTATTGTATTTTTCAAAATAGCTGGAAGAGAACTCCAATATGTCTAACACACAAAAAGAGATAAATGTTTGAGATGATGAATATCCCAATTACCCTGACTTGATCATTACATTCTATACATGTTTCAGAACATCATGTGTTCTCTCAAAATATATGCAACTGTAATATATTAATAAAAATATACAAATATACATTTAAATAATAAGTTTATTTATTATAAGATATTGTAGAGAGCCCTGGGTTGCTTCTACTTCCGGTCTGGTTTTCACATTTACTTAACTGCCCAATTATTAGATACTCTATATATCAGTCAATTTTCACAATGCTATAAAGACATACCCAAGACTGGGTAAGTTATAGAGAGAAGAGATTTAATTGACTCAGTTTTCCATGGCTGTGGAGGCCTCAGGAAAGTTACAATCATGGCGGAAGGGGAAGAGTCACGTCTTCCATGACTACAGGCAAGAGAGAGCAAATGAACAAAACAGGAACTTGCCAAACGCTTATAAAACCATTAGATCTCATGAGAACTCACTCACTATCACAAGAACGGCATAGGGGAAACGAACCCCACAATCCAGTCACCTCCCATCAAGTCTCTCCCTCAACACCTGGGGATTACAATTCAAGATGAGATTTGGGTGAGGACATAAAGCCTAACCATATCACCATAAGAAGCTTCTGGCCCCCAATTCATTGCAGTCAGAGCCCGTGAAATAAATGGGCTCTCTTCTGTAGGCAAGTCCTTCCTTCCATTCTGTCCTCCACCCTCCATCCATGCTTACATCTGCAGCCTGCCCGCTCCTTTTTCCTCTAATGACTAGAAGCTACTTGTTAAAGGATGACAGGGTCTCCTCTGTGTCTATCTAGGCCCAACTGTTAATGCTTTGAGTCTGGGCTGCTTGTGTCCTCATCAGATGACTTTGTTACTTATTTAACACATTGTTTGTTGTTTTGTTTTGTTGTTTATAGGGACAATATCCTTCTATCTACCCCAGATTCTAACAAAGTAATAAAACACATACGTTCAAACTGTTAAATAGCTTTACCAGGCTTACTGTCTTTTACTAATTAATACTGCAAATTTTATGCTTTGGGATCTTTCTGACTTTCTACAAAAACAATTTCCTTCATAGTGTATATCAAGAATAAAATCGGTGTTATTAAGATAAAAATTCAGACGTTAGCCAAAAGGGAACCCTTGTTGGTAACTGTGTGTCAGCAACAACGCATTTCTTAATTCCTCAGGAAGGAGAAGATACTCACTATGTGCTGTCAGTCTCGATTTTTTCTTCCATTCATAATGTGAATCTTTGGTTTTGCATTTCAATTTGATTGTTGTTTTCTTTTTTTTCTTTTTTTTTTTTTTTGAGACAGAGTCTTGCTCTGTCGCCCAGGCTGGAGTGCAGTGGCCGGATCTCGGCTCACTGCAAGCTCCGCCTCCCGGGTTTACGCCGTTCTCCTGCCTCAGCCTCCCGAGTAGCTGGGACTACAGGCGCCCGCCACCTCGCCCGGCTAGTTTTTTTTTTTTTTTGTATTTTTTAGTAGAGACGGGGTTTCACTGTGTTACCCAGGATGATCTTGATCTCCTGACCTCGTGATCCGCCCGTCTCGGCCTCCCAAAGTGCTGGGATTACAGGCTTGAGCCACCGCGCCCGGCCGATTGTTGTTTTCTACTGAATTTGTACTCCTTCTAGTTCATTACTAGTTTGGATTTTTATGATACAGCAGAGAAACTTCTTTTTAAGACTAGAGTGGTTTTGTTTTTATTGTGTGATAGTCATGAGTTCCTGGAATTAGAGAGAGGGTCATATAATTTTGGCAGAATAAAGCGAATTTTTTAAATGGTCTCTGTAGCCAATATATTTTCTTATTTATGGAATGGGACTACATTTCCAGGGCATGTATACATACCCTAGTGAGAAATTGGTGGGTAGTGGTGGTACGAGTGTCATTTCAGAGTATACTTGAACTACGAGATAAATGTGATATTTTTTTTCCCCCAGATTGTCAACATTACCTAGATATATGGGTAGAAAATAGTATTTTCTATTAAAACAAACATGAATACACAATAGATTAGTAAAGGTAAGAGGACTTTTAAAATAAGCCAATAACCATTAACAATTTTATTGCTTTTAAATTGTAGCATCCCTCAGATTCCAAAGGTACATATTGGCCTTATTTGTCTTTAGTGGGTGATCTGGAGGAAAAGTTTAGGAAACATTTAACTAGAGTCCTTGTATAGTGTGATGAGCAAGTCTGTTGCATCAGGTTTTTAATTTAAGCCACAAAGTTGATTTTTATTTTGTTTTGCTTCCATCAACACTGCCTAGGGGCATAATTCAAATGAACATAGAAAATGCTTAATTATTTCTCTCTTTTATTCTCATACTCGTTGTTGCCAAAATCAGACAGCATTTACAAAACCTTCACATATAGAGTACTGACTGAGGTATGCTATTTTTGTAATATGTATTAAATAGCATCATTTGTGAATTATCTGTAAAGAAATGGTTGCAGTAAGAAAAATATTTCTAATTAGACTAGAAATTCTTCACAGAAGAGGTGAAGAAAGCGATGCTGACCTTGAGGGGGAAAATATTCTAAGTATGTCATAGTGAATGTCTTAGTCTTTTTTGTGTTGCTATAACAGAATGCCACAGACTAGGTAATTAATAAGAAAAGAAATGTATTTATTACAGTTCTGGAGACCGGGAAGTCCAATACTGAGGGGCCCACCTCTAGTGAGGTCCTTCTTCTTGCATCATCCTATGGTGGAAGGCTGAGGGGCAAGACAGGATTGAAACAGCAAGAAGGAGCAGAACTCACTTTTATAGCAAAGCCAATTCTGTGATAACCCACTTCTGTGGCAATGAAATTAATATATTCATGATGATAGAGCCCTCATGACCTAATTACCTCTTATTAGTCCCCACTGCCCAACACTGTTGCATTGAAAATTAAGCTCTCAACACATGAACTTTGGAGGACAAATTTGAACCATACTAGTGAGGGACAGCATATTGAGATGGTGGAGAAAGCATAGGTGTTCAGCAAAAAAAAAAAAAAAAAAAAAAAAAAGTGCGAGAATATCACCCCTTTAGTGCAGGAAAAAAAATTAACATTTATTGCATATCTATCATACTAGGTGTCTCCTATATGTTGTTTCATTTAAATCCTGAAAATACCTTGAGAAACTATATTTTCCCCATGCAGAAAAAATGAGGCTCCAAGGCATGGAAGAACTCAAGTCTGTCTGTTTCAAAAGCCCATGGCAGTGGGGGAGTTTGCACACTGTGCAGGGGAAGTTATTTGTGATTATTGAAGTGATGTGTACAGTTTTATAACTTGCTCTTCTAAGCCCCGTTGGCTGTCTTCTGTGACCCTACATAGCACTGGCTGTATGGATTCTCGATTTGATGTTTATTGTCTGTCTTTGACCATCGTTCAGAACAGCATGTGTACTCTAGAAGTCATGCTTCCATACTTTGTCTTTCCCGTGGAGCCTTGAATTATTTTAATAGATGAGTGTTAATATTAATTGCATGACTGACTTTTTACATCTAAGATTCTAGGATTTAAAAAACCGTGTTAATAGGCAAAGTCTATTTTGAATTTTCAACTTAAGCTTCAGTTCTCAGCCCACAAGTAGTGTGAATTAAAGATGCTTCAGCATTTGTTCTCTTTCAGATATGTCTAAAACTTTAAAAAAATGTAACAGGATAAAACCAAGGCCAGGAGCATGATCTTAATATTAGACTTTCTAGCTGTCTTATGCTGATAAATGCCAGTATCTCCAATTACAGAAACTATGAATTATCATGTAGAGTCAATGGTAAGATGAGAAAAAATCATCCAAACTTTTAAGTGCTTTTTCCCATATCAGCTTAGTGTATCAGAACTTTGTCATTTCATCATGCCAAAATGCCACCTCCTTAGGGAGCCTTTGCTGACCTCCCTAGTTGCCAATCCTGCTTGGAGTCTACCATGACATGGTGGCAGCACTTAGCATGGATTAACTCATTGATTTAATACTCAAAAGGATTATAGAAGCTAAGTGCCACTATATCATCCAGAATTTTTAGACAAGGAAACTGAGAAACCAAGAGATGAAGTAATTCCATTAAGATGGGTTACAGGCTAGGAAGTAGCAGAGGCAACATATATACCTGGTATTCTAGCTCCAGAGATCCTACCTCTAACCTCTAACCACTCCCTTAAACCTCCCCAGCCCCTCCTCTAGAGTCCCCCCCTGCTCCTCCCCCTTCCCTAATCCCTTCACTAGCTGCTCCCCTAACTCATCGCCTAGTTCCTCCCCTAACTCCTCCTGCAGCCCCTCCCCTAGTTCCTTTCATGACTGCTTCTTTCCCTAGCCCCTCCATTAGCTCCTCTTTCCCTAGCCCCTACCTTAGCTCCTTCCCTAGTCCCTCTAACTCCTCCCTAAGCCTCACCCCTAGATTCTCCCCTAACTCCTCCCCTAGCCCCACTCCTAGTCTCTCCCTAGCTCCACTCCTAGTCTTTCCCTAACTCCTCCTCTAGCTCCTCCCCATCCCCTCCCGTATCCCTCCCCAACCCCTCCTCTAGTCTCTCCCTAGTTCTTCCAGTCTCTCCCTAAGTCCTCCCCTAGCTTCTCCCCAGTCTCATCTCCTTAGCTCCTCCCCTAGTCTCTCGCTACCTCTTCTAACCCCTCCCCTAGTCTCTCCCTAGCCCCTCCCATAACTCCTCCTTTAGCCCCTCCCCTAGTCTATCCCATAACTCCTGCCCAGTCTCTCCCTAGCCCCTTCCCCTGGTCCCACCCCTAACTCCTCTCCTAGCTTCTTCCCTAATCACTACCTTAACCCATCCTTGAACCCTCTGACTCCTCCCCTCCCCTGCCCTGCTTCATTTTTCCTTCGCTACATCATCAGGGTCTTGCTGAAATTAAAAAACTTGATGAGGAGGCTGCTTAAAGAGCTGGGGGAACCGATGAGAAAATGCGGGCATGCGCAACAGCAGGAAGCATCACTACCCTCAGGCCTGCAAGCCAGGCGAGGAGTGCAGGGCAGGCTCCTAGGAAAAAGGGAAGGGAGGGACTAGTAGAACCTCCAGGCGCTGTGGGGCAGAAAGCTCTGGAAACTCAGAGGACTGGCTCCGGCAGAGCCAGGGGTGTGGGGCAGGAGGTGCGAGGGAAAAGCCCCTCTTTTTGATCCACTCTTGGTGAGCCTGGTGCGCTTTCCTTGATGTGGGCAGCAACAGAATCCAAGACATCGTGAATCTAAAATAACTTTTTTTTTAATGCAAGATTTTTCTCCCAGTATTTTGCCGTTTAAGTGTTTCTACCACTAAGTGGTTAAGTGGTTCCGTTTTAATTAGCCTTTTACTACCCAGTTCATGTGCGTTTCCTCCCTGCATACCAAGCTTCCCACACTGAGAGAGTATTTTCCACGTCGCCAAACACACCTGGCAATAAAACAGGCTTAAAGCGAGTGACATTGCCAAGGACAGAGCCACCTGAGGAGCCTGACACAGAGATGGTCGGTGCTCAGCGTTAACAGATTGTCTTCTCTGTGTTCCTCGTCCAAGCGATCGGATAACACACAAATCAGACTCAGCACAGCCCCTTCTTTGGGTAAAACAAACTCTGAAAGAGCGTGACTTACTACATCTATTTTTCTTCTCCCGCTAAGCTCATCCATTAGATACAAATCATTCTCAAGTATGAAGAATAATTGCTGGCTTAAAAAGGATGAGGGGGAAAAAAACAAATAAAGATGAGGAAACTACTGGAAAGTTCATCGGAAGCCTTAGTTAGCATGCATGCTTTTCTCTGTACTTTGTTAGCATTCTGAAAAGTTTTCGGTAATCACTTCTGTTTTTGGTTTGCGATAGACTACTTCTCATGGCAGGGGTGCAGCTGAACAACCAAAAGCATAGATAGAATTTTCTTTAAATGCATTTTGTATGGAATTTAACTTTTAGGTCATTTTGGTAACCATCGAGCTTAATTGTTTGGGTTAACCATATCATGAAGTGATTTCAGTGACGGTGACACACACCCGCTAGGATAAGTCAGAATCTCTACCTCTATCATTGTAAAAGCTTTTTTCCTGATAATTGATGGTTACTGGTTAGGGTAAAGCACAGCTTGCCCGTTCCCAGAGATTTTAAGAAAGTGTGTAATTTTCTTGTGTATGCTGAAATTGAGCATAAAGGAAAAGAAAGCAGCTTCTAGGCTCTCCATCAAAAACAGCTTTTTCTGGGGAAAAGCTTTTCTGCTTTTATTTCAAAAGCTGAAGAACAGTAGAAGGTTGAGATTCCCTAGAAAATCTACCTAGCTCTCTGGCATCCAGAATTTTTGGCAAAGTACATTTGGAGGAAATATTGAGCTCTGAATACATTTTAACTCATCAAGAATCAAGGCAACTAAATTGCTCAATTTTTACCAATTTATTTTGAGCTCAATATTGAGGATATGAAAGCTGCTGCCTTGTTTATTGTTCTTAAAAACAGAGTGACAGATTGATAGATAGACATCTGATAGATGATAGATGATTGATATAGATGATAGAAGATGATAGATGATAGGTACGTAGGTAGGTAGGTAGGTAGGTAGGTAGATAGATAGTCTATCTTTTGTGCTTCTGAATGTGTTTCTCAGTAGAGCTCTCCTTTCTTTCTCTCTAGGTCATGGGTTTGGTTCGTCAAAGATGTCTCGTGCACAGACATTTCCCAGCTACGCCCCAGAACAGAGTGAAGAGGCCCAGCAGCCGTTGTCGCGGTCCAGCAGCTATGGCTTCAGCTACAGCTCCAGCCTCATCCAATGACACACAGAGAGCCGCTGCTGACTAGAGAGACAGTCTGTCCTGGACCTGTCTGTGGGGTCATTGCACCCTCTGCCTCCTGGAAGACCAATTGCAGTACAAATTGAAATGGGTCTGCTCTAGCCCCAGTTCCATTGGAAGGTTAAAAACTGGAGTTCTGCTTCCTTGATTCAGTGGCTAAGTCCTTTATTTATTGAATTTCTTTGGGGGAATCTATGTTTTACATGAATAGAATCCAAATCATATGAACAGTTATTTAAATAAAACTCTTTGGGTCTGACAGTAGCAGAAGCCTCAGCACTGGGAAGAGTTGCCCACGTTGGGGTATGCCTGGGTGGCGGGCACCTCTCATCTCACAGCGCAGTCCTCCCATCTCAGCACAGGGTCTGTCCTTAGACATAGTGGTGACCCTCCACAAGCTCTGTGGCTTTTAAAGTTTTGACAGGGACAAATACAGTAAGCTCTACAAATGACATCATAGCTGCATATAAATAAACCCAGTGACAATTAAAGGAACATGAAATTCAGAACACACTATTAAGCAGGGCCCTGTAGCTCTACTCGTGTGTGTGTGCGTGTGTGTGTGTGTAGACAAATATGGATATTGCTATATCCATCTATATATAACAAGTATATATCAAACATGTGCTGAGGGTGACAGGATATGCTCACTTAAATTGTTGAAAACCATAATTTGGTGCATTAAAATTAAGATTGTTATGTTGAATAGCTATTTTAAAAATAGTGCTGTAAAAAAAAAAAAGGCTTCTTATTAGCAAAAGTATATGTAATCCAGTCTGTTCCCATGACAAGTGTAAGCAAAAATGTGAGAAGGGGAACATTCGGAAGCAAAAGAACCAGTCTAGCTGTCCTACACGTCATGTCATACACTGTCTTTCTGGTGAGTGTTTCCTTGTTGTTGACAATGTTACTCCCTTTGGCCATCCACCTGAGCTACGTGAGGAGGTTTCCGTGTGAATACTGATCAGCTTCCATTTAACCTTGAGAGAAAAGAGAGGTTCTAAATGAAAAACTCTTTAGGAAAGAAATAACACACCTAAAAAGAACTCAGCTATTTTGCAATAAAGAGAAGAACAAAATGGGCACAGGATTGTGAATACCAATATTTAAAATGTCATAGATGCTGTTCTCAGAAAACCACTGGGGGCTTATTATTTACTGTGTAACCAGAACTTGCAGGGCTTGATTTTTTTCTTTTACTGGACACAGGTTGTCTGAGATTATAAGAAATGGATCAAATATAATTTTCATCATCCCTGACACTGATTACAGACCTACAGTGTTTAAAGGGAGGTAGTGATTTCCACGGAAACTGAAAGAGTTTGGCTAATTCAGGTCAACAAAGATATATTTGCCCTTAATTTTGGAGTTAAGTAAAAATAAAAATTATCCTGCCTGAATCATCTGATGCTTTGTGCCTAAGATGGTTATCTCTCAAATACTCTAGGGCGGGTTTAAAGAACAGTGAACTCGGGTCACGCAAGGTGAAAACCCAGCTTTTTTTTTTTTTCTTAATAGGAAAAATTTTTTAACTATCCAAATTAGTCTGTTGAAAGGGTGCCTTTTTTGCTAATCTCTGATGAGTGGTCTTTTCATCCCTATCCATAGCTTGACTGCAGACTGACAATTCATTTCAGTGAATTACTACCAAATAAAAGTGGTTCTGGATCCCTCCTAGATAAATGTGCACTTACGGCAACTACCTACGCTCTCCAAATCACTCCACTAGGTATGAAAACCCCATCAAGATACTAATCATAAGAGTTAATGTGGCTGCAAAAAATAATTATCCTAAGCTTTCAGGGATAAAAAGAAAATTACCCAAGTTCTCTGCACTGTGAATTTTGCTGACACAGCAGAGGAGCAGATGACTGGTTCCTACAACTGTACAGCCTTCCTTGAAATCATAGCTTTTGGGGTTAAACACTTGTGAATTTCTTTTGCACATGGCATTTGCTTTTGAAATGTCTTTAGTCAAATACACCAGAGCAACTCCCAGCTGAGACCATTTGAGCACAGTTCCTAGTGGGGCCACATTCAGAGCGAGCCTCTCGCCGGCTCACTCAGTTGAGCTGTTGCTTAGACACCACAAGTTTCTACACGGGACTTATGGGGAACGGCCCTCAGGGGTCCTGGTTCACATCTCAGCTTTATTCATGTGCTGGAAGCACAAACAGCGAGTCCAGGGAGGGATTCTGCTAATTAGAAGAGTCTGCTCTTGCATCTGTTTCTTAGGAGACAAATACCTGCATGTAATTGCTTTCAAGAACTCCATTTGATTCTGATCATTACCAATGACTATAACTGAAGGAGCACCAAAGATCAGGCATAACCTTGGTCCAGTTCATTCTGAAAATGATGTCGTAAAAAGAGAGGGTGTGAGAGAAATCTGCTTCCCAAGTTTTTAACCAGATCTCATCACAATGAGAATAATGCTGTAATCTATCTCATGGTGGAGCTTAATTCTAGCATACTCCTCCAAGTACACTCACACTTGTAGCTGAGTCAAGACTGCTAAATGAACAGATAGGAGAACTTACATTACCCTAATATACTTGACATGAAGCAGTGTTCATTGTAATAAAAATGACAAACAGATAAATCTTCTACCAAAACCAAAGATGGAGAGTCACTGTATCAGTCTCCTGGAACTTCATAAAATCAGTTTCACCGGAGCAACCAGAAGGGTCATGGATACGTACACCACTCGCTTGAGCTCATAGGTTTTTGACTGGGGATGCCTCCACACTTTGTAAGTCATTTCTCCCTTCAAAAGTTGTATGATATCTGTTAATATGTGTCCTTTTCAATGTGAGGGAGGAATTACTATGAACCAAAGATACCTTTTGGCTCCTTCTGAAAGTGACTCAGTTTGAATTCCATTCAGATTTGTACAGATAAATAGATGGTCGCCATTTCTGCAGCAGGTTGGAAGAGAACAATGATAAAGGAACCCAGTGTAAGGAATAGCAGTTCTGAAAACAGACAAAGCCTAGAGGAGGTATCCATTTCACTGAAAGATTACATGAGGGGACTTATTTTTTATTTCCCAATTTTTTCTCCTGATAATATTAATTAATTACACATGATTGACACATGACATTACACTGAAAATGCAGGAAAGTACAAAACAACTTTGATCCAATAGTTTCCCATTCTGGGGGGTGGGGGCAGAGGTAGAAAAGCAAACACATTTCACTTACGTATTGAACAAACAATAAGCACTCAGAACTATTTATGCAGGTTGCAAATATGTATGAATCAATAGGTTCTGGCCACTGCCACAATTTGAAATCAATAAAATAAGAAATATATATTTATGGTTGAGGGAAGATGCTGTTTGATAGAGCATGTGAAATCGATGGAAACATGTTTATAAAACATAAACCTCACCTTTTTCACCAAATAGAAACTAGAGAACTAGTCCTAGTATCTTGCACAATTCTTCTGTCTTCATTGGGAAATTAGGTTTGAAAATCTTTCATCACCTATAAAATGGTGAACCTCTTACACCGTCTATTCAGTATAGAAACAGTGGACTGATAAATAACTTGACATTGTTAGTAGTAGTTTCTACAGATCCAGTTTCTTGCATGTCCTATCTTTATTGTAGATATTAAAAACACATCATAAAAATTGATGTGTGCCCCTCCTTGTTTGGCCAGTATCTCAGAAAACTTTGTAAAAAAAAAGCATGGGGACCTTACTCCCTAGGTTATTTGAGCCATTTACTAAAATTGGCCATTAGTGATACAGTGAAAACAAGCTAAGGAAATGATATTCTCCTAAAAAATTATATTCCAGTTTTGAGTATTATAACAGCACAATAAGTGGGCAGTATACACCTAACGGAACTGAGATGTAGGGCTTTAACAATTCATGTTTTATTTTAAAATATTATATCGAAGACTGCACAAAGTGAAAATTATACATGTTTCTCCAATCCTGTGCTCATGTCTGTAAATACCTTGCAATTTCAAATATTTCAAATTACTTCATCAGTCATTAACTATATGATCTCCCAAACACAGCGTTCTCAAAATCGATAAAAATTTGCCACTGGATATGCATTAATAGCTGTAACAGTGGGTGACATGCCACACAAATTCAGCTTATGAAATTTATGGAGTGTGTGTTTGTAGACTATGAAATGTATGAAGTGCAGTTTCCCATGGAGAGAATAGAGAGGGAGGATGGCAACTAGTCATGAAGGCAACAATTCAGGTTAAATGCTAAAGAATACAATTAAATGTCCAGAGTAACACTTGGTCTCTACCTTTCTAACATTCTAACCCAAGGCCGGTGTCACGGACTTGGCCTTCTTCCCTGTCGCCTCATACTAAGTACGCAACTTACAGAGGACATCTGTTGCTTTATGTCTTAATGTCACTGGAGGAAGACACGACATTCCCAACAAAGATGGCATCTTTCGGCTTAGTGCAAAACGTTTAACAAGAAAGAACGTGTGACCAAGTCCCCACAGTCAAATGTGTCTTCAGGAACATGAGAATCACTTTTATATAGCCAACCTCATTTGAATTTTATCATGAACAAATTGTCGGTGAGACTGGTGGGCAGGGCTGGATCTGTGAGACGAGATCAACACTCTCTATAAACATATTTTATGTGTTGTGCATTCTCTATAAACATATTTGGAAGATTGCCCACATTTTGTCTGTGGACCTGCCACAAATCCTTACCGTCTTACTCAAGGATGTGAATCCTGTAGCATTTGTGCAATTACGCCAGCAGAGGAGGCACTAGACAGTTTATAGAGTCTTGTGGAAGTTGGGCACATTTTCCAGGCAGGTGGAATACTAGCTAGATCTAGAAGCACCCTTAAAGGTCATGTAGAATAAAGCCCCACTTTGTGTTTCCCTAAGGAGAAAACTGAACCCCATGGATGTTGTAATTTGTTTAAAGGCAAAGAAGGAGCCAAGAATCGTTTCTCATAGTTCCAGGCTCCTGGTCTAGGAATATTTCCTTGGCTCCAAGGCGTCTCCCAGTTTGACGTAGTGGGAGCTGAGAAATGCCACATGGCCTCAATAAATAAACCCTTGTACATTTAAGTGTTTTCCCAGATTTTCAGATGCCTCTACTCTTGCTGAATTCATCACCAACTCTACGAGCAGAGAGGCGTTATGGGCAATTCATTAGATTTCTGGTAGCTCGTGAATGATTGGTATAAACTTTATTTACTCATATATTGTCATCTAGTTCTTTGAAATTCAATCTTATCCTAAAGTGGTAGTCAAACTAAAAAACATTAAGTAGGTGTTTGTGTTTAGTAGTCCTACTAAGTGATCACAATCACATAGTAATTGATTATAATTTTTGGAATTTTTATCACTTTCTAGCACTTTATGGTGTCATTATTTATGGCATTTGTCCCAACTTTGTTGCATAATTGATAACATCAGGGCTACATTTTTTTTCATGTGAGCCTCAAGAAGCTTCCATTATCAACAAAAATTGGGGAAATTACTTTTTTTTTAATACCTTATACATTAGGTTTTTCCTGATAAACTTCAGTAGACAATGATTTAAATTAACTGAAGTTTAGATAAATAAGAAATATGTTAAAATTACTAAATATGAAAACCACATTATACTTGTAATTTTCAGACATTTTTCTCCTACTTTAAGATTCAAACATCTTATAAATATTAATGTTTGAAGGAGAGAGGAAAAATACATTTGTAGTAGAAATATTCCCTCTTACAATTCTGTTTAACTAGTAAGTTTGTTTTAAAGTTATCTTCCATGCCTGTTTCCCTAGTCTGAACTCCACATTCCAATTGTCAGAAGAATGAATGGATTTAAATTTTCTAATCATTATTTGGGGCCCATGTTAGCTGTTGAAACAATTAAGTTCCTCACTCTTTCCTGCTATTAGGATGATTTTAGACTGTGAGCATAAAATCAACCCTTTCTGCACTTAAATGAACATCGAATGGAGCAAGGTCTACACCCTCAGCCTGTTGCTGTGCTAATGTTAGGACTGAATTGTTATATTAATTCCCTCAAGAGACCCACAGTCTTAAAAGAGTTGCTTATTATCGGGTATCCGAAATTCAGAAACCCAAAGTCAGGCAAAGGAGGAAACTGAGATAATGATTTTATGTTTTTAAGTCACTGCAGGATTTCTCTCAAAGAAAACATCTGAAAATGGTTGAGAAAGTAGTTCCAGATCATTAACTATTTTACAGAGGGACTGAAAGCCAGGGAAAATAAAGAACAAAAGGATAGTAGTATCTTGATATTAAATATCCATCAGAAATTAACAAAATATAAGTCAATCTGTAATAATTTGAAATCAAATTCAGATTCACATGTATAGTGCATAGTTCAAGAAATAATGCTTACTCTTATAAAAATATATATATATGTATCAGTGGGTAGAGTGGGGGAGCTCCAACTTTGTTGTGAACACTGATAACAGAGTACGATTCTTTCCAGTTGGAAGATACTGTATGACTTTAGTTATAGCAAGCAGTGCATAAATGACATCAACAACTCAGGCTGCTCCCTGACATAAAAGCCAGTTCCATCTTTATTGCAGATGACAGGAGACTTTCCAAGACCTGCAGAGGCCCCCTCCACCCCAACCTTAGTGCATGCTGACACACACGCACACATATACACTCACACACACACACACACACACACATTTTTGGCTTTTGACCCACTCTGTGTGTTCCACTGAAGTTACCTTTTCCTTAATAGATCCACACAGAATTACCCCATCCTGCAAAATCCTTATCCCTATGAATCTCTAAAATATGTTAAATAATGTGTTACAGATTTGCTTTTTGTAAATCTTTATTTATTAATTTGTATATACTTTGTGAAGTCTTACACTGTACATCATCAAGGGATGTCATTTGTAGTTGGTTCAATATAATGTTTATGATCATTTTGATAAGAAATAACTTTGGACATTAGGCCCTTGTTAAGAAAAAAAAAACACCCATTATAAATTCGCTTCTGTTGGAAAATACATGATTTGGCATACTTCATTTTTAGTAACAATCTATTCCAGATAAATGATAATTTGGGGACATCTGTACTTAAAAGCTAGCTGAACTATGTTTTGGGATGAGATGCAAAGCAACAGCTGTCCCTGGAACTGAAATGTGAATTTCTGGCAGAACAGAAAATATTATAATAATGAGGCAATAATAAAATTAGGAAATTAAATTATTTTTAAATTTGTCTGTGTGATTTTTCCCCTTGGTAAAAATACATGAAATACATAATTGAAGAATTATCTTCTTCTGAAGTCATAGTTTTTATCTTAACCATCAATAAATAAACCTAATCTATTGTTAACAATGTCTTATTCATAATTCTAAAAAATTTACGAATGATATTGCTATGAGGTTGTGCACTATTAAAATTTGCTCCATCACTTAAAGGTAAAGCAGTTCAAAACTACTACTTTACATCACAACTTTGCATGATTGAGATTTTGAACAACAAAATTGATGGTTTTACCCACAAGTTATTTAATAAAGCTAACACTGTAATATTACTTGGTTTTCTTATATTTTTGTTATCATGTGATGAAATGTAACTGTAATTAAACAAAATTCTGACAATCGTATTCTGCTAATGTTTAAAATGTTACTTATTCCTTCACTTTTTAGCTTGCTATTTTGAAAATAAAGTGAAAGAAGGCCCTTTATTAAATGAAAGGTTACCGATAATTTATTATGTATTTCCAATGTTTTCCTAACTCCATCTTTTAACTGAATTTTTATTAGGTTGACTATGGTTTGAAGGAATTGTAGAATTTAATATTGAAGATGACACTAGAGATTAACACTTTTAGATATCCAGGCTGGGCACGGTGGCTCACATCTGTAATCCCAACACTTTGGGAAGCTGAGGCGAGTGGATCACTTGAGGTCAAGAGTTCGAGACCAGCCTGGCTAACATGGTGAAACCCCGTCTCTACTAAAAATACAAAAATTAGCTGGGCTTGGTGGCAGATGCCTGTAATCCCAGCTACTCAGGAGGCTGAAGCACAAGAATTGCTTGAACCTGGGAGGCGGAGGTTGCAGTAAGCTGAGATCGTGCCACTGCACTCCAGCCTGGGCGACAGAGTGAGACTCAGCCTCGAAGGAAAAAAAAAAAAAAAAAACCAGAGAGCTTAAGTGGCTTGCATAATGTCGCACAGCTAGACAACGGCTTTTCCTACAGAACTCTGCTCACTCTCTAATAACAAAAAAAAGAAAAAAGAAAAAAAGAACATCATTTGGTAGAGATTTAACTTCAAAAGTGAAATGCATGCAGCTATGACTATCATATCATGCTGTTATCAATGGCTTGTTTTATTTTTCAGCCCATAATTAAGTAGCCTTTGTCACTCAGATTTAGACCTGTCTAGAAATACACTTATAGAATCTGTTTTTCAAACTTAACCTTTAAATATTAGCTGGGCATTTCTTATGGGTTTACTAGATTAATTTGTTATGAGCATTTTTCCTTTTAGAGAATAATGCTTTTAAAGAGAGTGTGAAGCTCCAATAATATCAGAAATCAAACTGGGTGAGAGAAAAGGAATCAAGCAGTCAGTACTGTTAAAAATGCCCTTCACATTTTTAGTCCCAGCTACTCGGGAGGCTGAGGCAGGAGAATGGTGTGAACCCGGGAGGCGGAGCTTGCAGTGAGCTGAGATCCGGCCACTGCACTCCAGCCTGGGCGACAGAGCGAGACTCCGTCTCAAAAAAAAAAAAAAAAAAAAAAAATGCCCTTCAATGGGTAAGTCTGGCCAAATTCATGAACTGAAGAAAGCAATGAAAAATGTATGAGACCTTTCCATTGTATGCAGGCAATAGAAGTTTGAAAAATGTTCGGGAGTGCCAATGACGATGAAATCACCCATTCCTTGTCAATACGGAATGAAATGCAGCATATTCTGAATATGAATTTTCAGTGACACATTTTCATAATGAATTGGTGGTATGAACTTGAATTTTCTTTCCTTTTTGTCACTATTAAAATCATGGAGACTATATTTACTTGGGAAAGTGTCTTTAGAAATAATGTAAAGGTTTATATAAGTTTAGAGCTAACATCAAAGAAGGTGTTTAGTAAATATATGTCACAAGGCACAGCCCAGTAGCAATTATGCTATTTTCGTAATGTACAAAGAACATCAACTATTTTTACTTCCAGTTTAGTAAAAAAAATACATTTTTAGAAGATTTATCTAATTTTAGCATCCATATGGTGAGTTATTAAAATAAATGAGTAAGAGCTGGATAGAAGATCAAAACATTCATGGAAGTATGAATTACACTAATATGTAGGTATCTTTAGCATATTAGCCTGCTGATTTTGTCTGATCGCAAAAGCCAGTTAAGCACTACTTATTGAGTAATTGCTACCACCAAAATATGAGTGAAGGACAAGCAACATCTCCTGATCTTTGCTCTTGGCTCCTTTTAATTCCATTTGATATGCATCAGTGTCAGTGTGGAGCTGCGACAGCAAATGCGTATATGGCTTTCTGTAGGAGACATGAAAATGGATAGAAGTAGAGAATGCAAGAGAGACCATCCTCACTAGCTCCCGGAATTCCTTTCTGAAAGCTATGTCTGAACTTCTCTTTCCTTCTTCCTCCTCCTCCTCCTCCTCTTTCTCTTCCCCAGCAGCCACCCCACCCCACCCCACAAATAGGCTGCATTTTAATCACAAAAAACATTAGACACACAGTCTAACATAACTCCCAAAATTGTCTGTTATTTGAATTGTATAAATGTTTTAAAGCCTCTTTTATAAAAAAAAAGAAAGAAAATTTATTAGATACCAAAATCTAACATAACTCCAAATGTGTCTGTTGCTGTTTGAGTTCTATACATTTTTAAAACCTCATTTTTTAAAAATCCTCTATTTTTTCCTCTCGACACAAACTTGCATATAAGACAAATACACACTCATTGTTACTTTTTTTTTTTTTTTTTTTTTTTTTTTTTTGAGACGGAGTCTCCCAGGCTAGAGTGCAGGGGCATGATCTCGGCTTACTGCAATTTCCACCTTCCAGGTTCAAGCGATTCTCCTGCCTCAGCCTCCCAAGTAGCTAGGACTACAGGCGAGTGCCACCATGCCCAGCTAATATTTTTGTATTTTTAGTAGAGACGGGGTCTCACCATGTTGGCCAAGCTGGTCCCAAACTCCTGACCTCAAATGATCCGCCCACCTTGGCCTCCCAAAGTGCTGGGATTACAGGCATGAGCCACCCCTCCCGGCCTCATTGTTACTTTCTATTCATGTGCGAATTACAGAGATCGGTTCTAAATATTCAATACTCTCCGAATATTTGCAAACTTTGGTTATGAGGAAGCCAAAGGGGAAAAATGTTATTCCGAAATTCAATCTTAAAAGCATGAGTTGAATGTTCTAATTACTGGGAATTCAAAAGTGGGTGAAATTTGGTCTCTTCTGTAAGATTTGGCTCACCATCCGGAGAAGTGTATACCTCAAGCCATGAGGTAGGTATACTCAGTCTAATCTTGCTTAATGACTGTCCTTTGAGTACCATTTGACTTAAGAAATTCCTTTCTTGTTCCAATATCTATTAACAGTTATAGATAACCTGCTGTTTTTAGGTAACCTGCTGTTTTTGAGGCTTATGGTTTTTAACAAATCTAAGTACATTTCAAAGAGCCAAATATAGAGCTAGAAATTCATGCTCCCCCCAAAAAAAACAGATTATTAAAACCACTACTCAGAAATAACCCATTTTACTCACTGTAACTAGTCACTTCACTCTCATCAGAATAATCTAAAGAAAAATGTTACAAGAAATAGATTTAAAATGTTCTACTCAGCTCTCTTCTCCTCCCTCCCTCCTTCTCATTCCTCATATCAGACCCTTTTTCTCAATAGTGAAAAGGGATGGCATTCTAAATTCTAAAATGCATGGATCATCAAGAGATCTGACTAGGAAATGTAACTAAAATGGAATTGTTTTAAGTTTAGAATTTGTAAGTGGGATGAGTAGGCATTTAATGGGAGATAATGTTCATTGCATTTTTAAGACCATGCACGACTTAGACTGATTTGGGGTGACAATTGATATCTCAGGTAAAATCAATGTTACACGTAGTACAAAATGTTCTCTAAATTCATGAACAAAATGTAACTCCATCCTTCATGTGACATTTGTAGTGTCTAACTCTTTAATGAGATGTTAAACACATAGGTATCTAAGAGACACTATACTCCAAGAGATGTTACATTATGGTGTTTTACCTTGTAAACGATAACATTTTGATGGTATATTTAACCATGTGTTAAGCTTATGGATGGGGCTTGGGACATTATTTTTAATATATAAGAACACTATGATCTCTCATGTAGTTCAGATCATTACCATTGACTATTTAGTAAAAGAGATCGCATTTGACTTTTCTGTTTCTATCTAGACACAATATTCTTCCTGAAGCTTAAATGCCATGTGATTGTTACTGGTCAGTTGTTATTTAAGCTTTTTCTTAACCTGGGAAAGATAGTAACCTGTTTTGGGCAATAGTGGGTTTGTTTGTTCATTTGTTTATCTATACTAATAGAAAATATTCAACACTACTTCCACTAACATGTAGAGAGAAAAGGGGTTCAGCTTTAATAAATTATTAAATGATCTATTTATAAAAGCTTTTCACTATTTACATATGACCATATGGAGTGAACAAACTATGAGGCAAGTCTGTAGACTTAGGTCTTTATTTCACATTAAAATGACTCTCTCATACATTCTTAAAAAACATTCCACTAACAAATGTCGCATAAAAGGCCTCAGGACATATAGACCTTCTGCCCTCTGTTGTGTTCATCTGTCTTCCTGTTGTGTGTTTTTCTCAGAAGCCTAATATTTAAATATACAGACACAGAACCCTTGACAAACCATGGAGTCTTCTAATTCTCATTTACCTTTTGTGCAGCTAAACCTTAAAATGAATTAATATTGAACACATATGAGTGAAACACCACCCTGTGGCTCATATTTCATTTTATTTTAACAAAATTTCCCCCCAAAAAAAGCTTATAAATCTGGTGCTTTAGACTGAGCTCTGTGACAAGTGAGCACCCCCAGCAGTTCATCTTTAGTTTATTTCCAATCGCGCAGACTTGACATGTCATCTCCTTGTGGCTTGTGATACAAATTTTCCTTGTTACCTTTTGCCTCTGGACTTGAATATTTGTATAAGGCCTGATGTTGATCCAAGCATAAACAGGGAAACTCAGTATGATCTCCTACTCATCTTCAGATTGATGTCTATACTTTATTTCGTATTTATTTAAAAAATAAATATGTGCTTCATTTTCATTTAAGTATTTTGTCAGCTGGATCGTGATTTATAAAGATGAGCCAAAGAGCAACCTAGATGAGAGCAAGTCAGATGGAATGGAGTCCAGCAACAGGAACCCTCGTGCAGTATCAGAAAGTCAGGGCAAAGAGACAGGTCAGAAACCAAGATAAAACAAAATATATGTGTGAAAATGTTTATACATGGAGATTGACTTCTGCCTTCAGTGCCATCATGTTGAGAGCGTGGAAGATGTTGCTGCCATGCTTATAACAAGACAAAGCTGGAAAGCTGAAAATCAATGACTTTTCTTAGACCTATTAGAGAACCAAGGTCCAGAGCAAACTGCCATCCCCAAATCTGAAGATACAGATGCATCCAGAGAGATACGGCAACCAATAGCCATTTATCTGGAGTCAAAGCACTGGAGTCATAAACTAGTCATATGAGCCTTTATATGGTAAGTTGGGTGAATTCTGGCATCTGTTTGTGGACTAGTGTGAGCGAGAAACCCATGGGGGCTGTGCTCTTGAGGCACTCTACACATTCAAGGGCTTTTCCTGTAGGAAACTCCAAGGTTCTTATTATGAGGACCCAAGAGAAATCTCCTCATGGCTCTGGCAACAGATGGAGAGGCACATCCATTGTGAAATAAGCCATGAACCTTCTTGGTAACAAAGATGGAAAGGACTCTGCCAAACACAATTCCCAAACTTCCTCCCAGTGCCTGAAGTGTCCTTGTTCCACTTAAGGAAAGAGGGTAAATAACCAGTCAACAGGGGGCAGGCCTTCAAAGAAATACATTGGGAATGCTGCAGCCAGGAAAGGGAGTTGAGGATAAGCAAGCAACACCACTGGAGAAGCTCTGTGAATGTCCCAGACACAGACCCACTAAAAGACTGCGATTTCCCTGTAAGATTATAGAGCACTCTCCTTTCCCGCAGCTTAGCACTACACCAACAGGGCTCCAGTAGAATAACAGTGAATTGCAGAGGAAAGAGTTGCAAGACAGAAAGTCTCTCCAAAGAGGAGCACTTAGGGAAGCCTGAAGTCAAGAAGGGGAAAAACATATAAACAAACAAAACAAAGACACTAGAGGCATTTGAAGAAGTATAGCACCTACGGTTTTAACAGACTTTAAACACAGTCTAATAGCTAGTCAGATTAAGGTAAGTCTGCAAGCTAAAGACCTATTTACCTCAGTTCCTATTACATAACACACCAGATCTGGCTTGTAACAAAAAATTCAAAAAGAAAAATTCAAAGAACATCAAAAGGCAAGAAAAGTCATGGTCTGAAGAGATAAAGCAATTATTGGAACCAGATAGAGACATGACACACTTGTCAGAATTATCAGACATGGAATTTATCATTAATATGTTAAGAGCTCTCATGAAAAAAGTAGGCAACAGATGGATAATGTAAGAAGAAAGATGGAAACACTAAGAAGGAATAAAAAAGAAATGCAATAAAAACATAGTAACAGAAAGGAAGGATATCTTTGATGCAATTATCAGTTGACTTGGAACCCCTGAAGGAAGAATCAATGACTTTGAAGCTAGGTCAATAGAAACTTTTCAAACTAAAATTCAAAAAGTGGGAAAAACCCGGAACATTCAAGACTATGGAATAACTGGAGAAGAAGAAAGAATGGAGCAAAAGAATGTTAGAAGTAATAATCTGAGAACTTGCCAAAATTAGTGATAGACACCAACTCAGGTAGCTCAGATAACACTAAATAAAATAAATACCAAAAAAAAGAGGGGAAAAGGAGAGAAACCTAGGTTGACCAATGAAAGATATGCCAAGAGAGAAAATTAAATCATATAAAAACCCCAGTTAAAATCAGAGAACACAGAAAAAGAAGTGAGGATATAAAAGAAAGAACAAGTGCAAGAATAGAAAAGTTACAAACATAGTAGATAAAATCCAACTATGTCAATAATCACTTAAATTTGAATAATCTAAATGTACCAATTAGAAGTGGTGGATTTAAACACGCAAAAAAGATGAATGTTAGAAGTGATAGATATCACAATTACCCAATATGATCATTACACATTGTATGCAGGTATCAAAACATCACACGTATCCCCCAAATATATACAACTATTATATATCCATAACATTTATAAGTAAAAAAAGTAGTGAATTTACAAATGGATGTAACTATACATTGTCTATAAGAAAGGCACATTAAATATAAATGTTTAGATAATTTAAAAGGATAGAGAAAGATGTGAGATGCTAATGTTAATTTTTTAAAAAGCTGAAAGTGGTGTTAATTTCAGAAAAAGTAGACAGAACATGAAAGATTATCAAGAATAAAAGGGACATTACATGTGGTAAAGGGGTAAATTCTCCAAGAAAACCCAACTATTCTGAAAGTATTTGTACTAACAAGAGTATCAAGATACATGAGACACAAACTAACAAAACTACAAGTAGAAATAGAAAAATTCACTATTATACTTGCAGTCTTTAACAAGACTTGATCACTTGATCTATCAGTACGTGATAGATCAAGAAGAGGGAAAATCAGAAAGATACAGATGATCTGAACAGTGCTATCAATTTGATTTAATGGACATTTGTAGAATATTACACTCAACAACAGAATGAACATTCTTCTTAAGATCACATGAAACATTCTGCAAGACAGACCATATTCTGGGCCATAAAATACACCTGAAAAAATTTAAAAGAATAGAAATTATACAAAGAATGTTTTGAAAACATGATAAAATTAAGTTAGAAATCTGTAAGAGATGTTAGGTAGAAAAATCCCAAAATATATAGAGATTAAACCACACATTGTAAAAAAATCATGGCTCAAAGAAGAAATATCAAAAGAAATTTTAAAATATTTGGGACTAAATGAAAATAAAAATAGAGCTTACCAAGACTTGTGGAACAAAGTGAAATTTGTAGCATTAAGTGCCACTACTGGAAAAGAAAACAACATATAAAATCAATAATCTAGGCTTCCATCTTAAGAAACCAAAGAAGATGAACGTAAATCTAAAGCAAGCAGATGAAAGAAAATACAAATTAGAGCAGAAATCAAGGACATCAAAAACAAACAAAAACTAAAGAAAAACCAATGAAACCAAAAGCCAATTATTTGAAACAATAAAAAAAAAATCATAAGGTCAAGCAAGGCTAACCAAGTAAAATGAGAAAATATACAAATAGTTTTTGTCTCATGAATCTTCAAGCTCTTGTTAGTACATGTACTTTCAGAATCGTTAGGTTTTCTTGGAGAATTTCAGAAACGAAAAAGGGGTCCTCATTACTGATGCCATATGTGTCAAAGGGTAATAAGAGAATATTAGGAACAAATCTATGACAACAAATTTGATAACTTAGATGAAACGAACCAACTCCTTAAACAAAAACTACCAAAATTTATACAAGGAGAAATAGAAACATGGAATAGTCCTGTATCTATTAAAGAAATTGCATCTATAACAGATAACATTCCAAAAAATAGTATAATGCTACCAAACATTTTAGAAAGAAATAATACCAAATCTTCACGATGTCTTCCAGAAAACAGAAGGAACACTTCCTAACTCATTTTATGAAGTCAGCATTATCTAATATCAAAGCCAAATAAAAACATTTCAAAAACAACTACAGATAAATATCTTTTATAAACTGAGTTGAAAAAATCCTCAACAAAATATTAATAACATAAATTCAATACTGTGTAAAAATAATTATAGACCACGATTAAGCAGGATTTGGTATAGTTATACAAGCCTGGTTCAATGTTAAAAAAATCAATAATTCACCACATCAACAATGTAGAGAAGAAAAATATGCTTGTATTCATTGAGAGGCAGAAATGGCATTTGACAAAATCCAACATCAATTCATGACTTAAAAAAAAAAAAAAAAACCGCTTAGCAAACTAAAAATAGAGAGCTCTTCAACTTGATGTTCAAGAACATCTACAAAACACCCACAGCTAACATCGTACTTAACAGGGAAAAACTGGGTGCTTCTCCTGCAGAAACAACACAGGAATGCACTATCTTGTCACTTCTATTCCTGGAAGTCCAAGCTACTACAATAAGACAAGGAAAAGAAATAAAAGGTATAAAGATTGGGAAAAAAAAAAAGAAGTATCTTTATTCACAGAAGATATGATTATCTATGTGAAAACTCCAAAGGATCTATCCAAAAAAGTTCTAAACTAGCGAGTAGAGCATAGTAACAGACATAAAGCATCCAGATCCTGTGTGTGTGTGGTTGAATGTATACCGAAGTTCCTCACTGGTTTTGGTGCTCTGGTAAATGGCATCATTGCTTTTTAAATTTCAAATTTAAATTGCTCATTCCTGGCATATAGAACACCAATTGACTTTTCTTTTCCTTTTTGTAAACACACTGACCTTGCATCTTGTTACTTGCATGTGAAAGGGAAGTTTCTAAGAGGGCTCTGCGAAGCTGTTGCCACTGGACAGCTACTACCTCTGTGGTTCTGCAACCAACGTACAGCAGTGGCTAAGACTATAGCTGCCCTGTCAGTCAGAAAGATCCAGACATGCAGTAGAGAAAGGACAAGCTGGGATATGCCAGGCCCTCTCCATCTGCCCATCACCATATCGACTAAAATAACCTACAAAGAGTAATTTCTAATGTTTCACATCCATCTTCCATATCTCATGCAAATTCCATTGTAGCCAGTTCTAACTCAGAACCATAAAGAAAAAGAGATTCTGAGAATTACAATTCCTATCTTAAACTGCCATAGAACAATTTGGCACACAGTTTCTCCTCATCCAGTTTTCCTCAATTGTCGATCAGGATAATAACATTTATCTTGCCACCATCTTGGAATTGTTGTTTAAAAAAAATGAAAGCATATAAGAAATTGCCTTAAAAATCATAGCACATAGTAAAACATTTTTGTCAATAGCTCAACTTTATAAAAGATAGCTACTCAAGGCCGGGCGCGGTGTCTCGTGCCTGCAATCCCAGCACTTTGGGACGCCGAGGCGGGTGAATCACGAGGTCAGGAGATCAAGACCATCCTGGCCAACATGGTGAAACCTTGTCTCTACCAAAAATACAAAAATTAGCCGGGCATGGTGGCAGATGCCTGTAGTCCCAATTACTCGGGAGGCTGAGGCAGGAGAATTGGTTGAACCCGGGAGGCAGAAGCTGCAGTGAGCCAAGATCACGCCACTGCACCCCAGCCTGGGCAACAGAGCGAGACTCCGTCTCAAAATAAATAAATCAATAAATATTTTAAAAGAAAAATAAAAGATAGCTATTCATTAGCCATTGAAAGAATTATCAAATAGACATGCAAAATTACACAAAGTTTAGAAGGGTAATCTATATCTCTAGAAGCTACTGAGCCATTACATTTCATTGTACATTTTTATGTGAGCTAAAAAGAAATTGAAATTTACTTCTGAGGGCCACTATGTGATAAAAATAAAGTGTGGGATAAATCAGCTCAACTGAAGCCACATCCAAAGCTGTTACTCAGAAAACTTAGTACCACCGAGAATATATTGGAGAGCTCAAAGTCTTACTCATGCAGCTGATCAAGGAATAATGGTCTTAGTCACTGTAAGTACTTTTGGATACCTGGCATAAAGGATGTAATGAATATATTATTGAATAAGGATATATCTTAAGAATGCATTTTATAAAAATATAAAATCAGCTGACATTATGTAAATTTTGAAGAATGAAGAAAGTAAGTTAATCATAGCTTCTTCTCAAGTTTTATTTTTATGTCTTACAAATTTGGCTTGGCAATACAACACAAGACTTCCTTTTCAGGAATTTGGAGAACTCATGCTTGGTATTTTAAACTCATGAGAACTTAGTCTAGAAAGGGCCTCCACTTATTTGACCACAGGTAGAAGATTGACTCTGCTTTCTTCCTGTAATTATATTGGTTTCCATAGGTCAAATGATACACGGTATAATTTTGTGACATTTTGATTAGCAGATTTCCATTTAAAAATGGACAAAAAGCAACTTCTTACTTGAAATTTTGGAGGTAGTATGTTACCAAAAAATTTGATAGTTTTTGTAAAGGTATACCTGTGTCTACACATAAGTTGCAGGTTTAAAAATCAATAGATTTGAATAAAGTCTAGAAAAATATGCGACGTATACATGCGGATGATTAGTAAACCCTAATATCCAAATGCAATGTCAATAGTGTTATTAAAAATGAACTATTGGCCATTATTGTAATACTGCCAATTGAGAATATTGATATAGATACTGTTTTTGTTTTTTCACCATTTTAAAAGAACCTCGGATATGTTTAGATACATCTGGAATAAACTCAGGTATTAGATAGGGCCTTGAAACATTTACAAAAGGGTACATTAAACCCTGCCTTTAAGAAAACTATCATCTGGTCAAGTAGGGACATTTGTCGGTTCAAGTTCTTCAGCGAGCTTGGAGGGAATGTCAGAGCGTTCTGTTTGGAAAGTAAGTTGAACCCAACCTGCCACTATGGAAGCTGAAGGGGGAGATAACAGCTGCTGCCTCCCAGATATAGTTAAGAGACCCCGATTTTGGAACAAGTGAATAAAAATGGGGGCTCAGGACTGATCCGGGCATGGGGGAGTGATGCTGCTCAGGTTCGCTGCAGCCTGTTCTAGGGAACGTATTGAAGCCCAAATTGTTAGTTGTGCTTCCTGCCTCGTTTCCCACTGGAGTTGACACACGTTCTATTTTGCAAGCCTACTCCATCGGGTGTCCTGGGAATTCTATGAGCCACCCCTATCTTCAAATACTTTTTTTTTTCTTTGAGACGGAGTCTCGCTCTATCGCCCAGGCTGGAGTGCAGTGGCGCGATCTCAGCTCACTGCAACCTCCGCCTCCCGGGTTCCCGCCATTCTCCTGCCTGAGCCTCCTGAGTAGCTGGGACTACAGGCGCCCGCCACCTCGCCCGGCTAATTTTTCTATGTTTAGTAAGACAGGGTTTCACCATATTGGCCAAGCTGGTCTCGAACTACTGACCTCGTACTTTTTCTTTTCCTTCAACAGTATCTGTTTTCATGCTTACAATCAGACCCCAACTTTTACAGACACAAAAACAAACATAATAGACTTATTATTCCCTTGTTATGGGCACTTGTTAAACGTTTACAATGTGGAAATGCATGTCCTTTTGTTCTGGAAAATTTTCTAGAGTGGATTCTAGGTTTCATATATTCCTCCCTCTTCTTTTTCTGGATGAAGGGAGACACCAGCATGGCAATTGTGTGACTCTCCTTATAGCTCCAAGTCAAGCTTCTAATGGAGTCTTTCTCAGGAAGTTGAAATTGCTAGAATTCCTGCTGCATCACAGAGGAGTTCCAGATCCATTTATGGTAAATACAGAAAAAGTAAGTCCCCAAAATGACAATTGTTAGCTCTAGTGGAAAAAAAGTTATGTAGGAGGGAAAGCAAAATCATTTTTACCATGTGGTTTAAGAGTGCTGGCAAGGTCATAAGAAATAAACAGCAAATATTGATATAATATTTTAATACAAGTATTTCTGAAGGAGACATGAGAAGAGTATTCTATGTTGGTGAGTTTGGGGAGAGGAAGACATAAATGAATAATGAATGTCTAAAATTGAAAAAATGTATTAGTGTCATAAGCATGCTATTCAGAAAAGTGAAAAATAAAATAATGAGTGAGAAGTAGTAAAATCTGTTGTCTCAAGGTAACGAAAATGAGGAAGGGCGAGGGACTACTATGTTTTGGGGAAGAAAAAAAAAACTGTACAGCCCTTTGACCCTTTTCACTACATGCACTTATAAAATACAAAGAACAAGGCCAGGCGCGGTGGCTCACGCCTGTAATCCCAGCACTTTGGGAGGCTGAGATGGGCAGATCACCTGAGGTCCGGCGTTCAAGACCAGCCTGACCAACATGGAGAAACCCCGTCTCTACTAAAAATAGAAAATAAGCCAGGCGTGGTGGCGCATGCCTGTAATCCCAGCTACTCAGGAAGCTGAGGCGGGAGAATCGCTTGAATCCGGGAGGCGGAGGTTGTGGTGAGCCGTGATCGCGCCATTGCACTCCAGTCTGGGCAACAAAAGCGAAACTCCGTCTCAAAATAACAATAATAATAATAACAAAAGGAATATTGCATTGAGATAAAAGTTACAATGCATCATTGATTTGAATTTTTTCTGCATGTAATTCATCACGTTAATTTTATTCTGTGGAAAATTTTCCCTGCTATTTCTTGATGGCAAATGAAGCTAGTGATCGTGAAACACTGTGTTTTATTCATTCAAAACAACAGAATACAGTACATCTAGGAAAATATTTCTATACATTACAAGAACCAAAAATTCAAAGGTACACACTAACACTGGAAAAAGTGTTCTAGACAGGTTCACCATATAACTTATTCTAACAAGGATATTAGGAAATAAACCAGAATTATCCCAGACATTTATCACCCATACTTCCAAATAGACCTTTTCTTACAACATCTTACAGCATAGTTAGTGCTTTGAATCTGGAAAAATATATGTAAACCGACCTTGAGGATTTATAAAATTTCCTTAGAAAGCATTGCAGTTAATTCTAGAAGCTGTTTTTCTAACTGTTGAATCACTAGAAATAGAGAAGCTTTTTAAAAAAATAAACTTGTTTTACTTGTTTTTAGTTTTCAGATAAATGTTTTAAGAGCCCAGAGTCTTGGCTGGAAGAATGCTAATGGACAGATCAGTGAAAAAATACACTAACTTATACAGAAGTCTGAAGGCGAAGGTCAATGCTTTCTAAAGGTTACATTTTAATAGTAGCTAAACTAATGGTGGCATGTTTATGTTGTCTTATTTTTTTTTAAGATATTTTCTTATCACTGTTGTGAAAAGAAACCTCTTTGTACTCACAATTTAGCATCTCCACTTGCACTTTATAAGCATCTTTATAATATCGTCAATCTTGCTGAAACTTCATATAAGCAGTACAAAATACAGTGTATCATTATAAATCCAGGAGAAGCAATTTGGTCACAGTGATCGCTAATTACAATGCGGACTCTCCCAATTTAGAAAATTACTGTCATACAACTGTAATTTTTACTTAATGCCATTCTATATAAACCAATATAACTTAGATGCTCACAATAAAAGAATGCCTACTAAAAGTATTTTTATTTGTCTTTTAAATTGATAACCTATGTATTTTAAGTTTATATATATAGTACATTAGTAATAAACTAAATTACTTAAAACATAAATTTGAGTTTTTACTAATTAAAAATTATATCCTCAGCTACCTGCCTCCCATTTTAAGCATGATCAGGGGTAAATGAAATTTCTATTTTATTTTCGCAACATATTCTACATAAAGTTTTTAAAATAAAGTTTGAAGGTATCTCTTATAATAATATAGTCAATTCATAGTTATCATAGTTCAATAAGATCTGTTCTTTCCCTGACAAAACTGTGTACTCCACAATGACATTTAACAAATCTACCTACCTTATTATCACAAAGTAATTTCCTTTAATTGGTTACTTTAATGTAAATGTTAATGGCATTCGAAGGAAGCATAGATTCTTATTTAACGTTGCATTATCCATCAATATAAATTATATACATGTGTATACATATATAAAAGTTAAGAAGCATTTGGCTTCCAAAGCAGCAACTTGTAAAAAATATCTGTATTTATAACATAATTTACTGGAATTCCGATCTTTTATTCTGTGGATCTGTTTTGATCTGATTTCTTAGTAACAATCAGAATCATAGGTGCAAAACAGTAGAGGCAGAGAAACAGATACTAGGGAGAGTTCCAAAACTATCACGAATTAGGGATGATGTTAGAAAGATTACAATGAAAGTGCTTTGGTAAGTAAAGATGTCCAGGAAAAGAAATGAATGAATGGAATTTCACAAGCATTAACCCTGAGGGTATAACAGGAGCATCAGAGGAGGTCAGAAAATTTTTGGGAGAACTTAGGATGGCTCCAAATTCCTGAAAAAAATCCTACACTCTGTAGAGGAAGAATATATAGAGAAGAAATGACAGAGTAAATAGTTCTCATCAATATTTTGAATGAGAGACCAAAAACACGAAAACACGCAAGGAAAATGAGACAAGTTCCAAATGTTCTGGAGGCTTTGCAACACTTCAGTGGCTTGCTACAAACGTCTTCCATGAAGTTTCCAGTAAAAACCACCATGACAATGGTATCTGACTGTACTCTCCCTGCCACACCCGGTCATTATTTTCTCTCTTAAAATTGGATTTATATTTCCCCATACTACAATTGTAAAAATGTTTTCCTGATCACATACACTAATCATTGAGAATTTGGTTATTGGAGTTTTCCACAAAGTAATATTTTGATTGTCTTCACCATTCAGAAAAGCAATTATTTACCTTTTAATTGATGCTAAGCTTGCTTCACCATGCAAACCAATAAATTCTCTCATGGAATCTCTGACTGATCTGATAGTAGAGGGTTTTCTTGTAAACTACCTCTCAAGTTTGTTACACTAATATATTTGTGGAAATATTTCATGAATCCAGGTATGAAAAGATATTTATGCAAACATAAGAAAAATGAGAGTTAACTCTTCTTGCATTTACTTAAGTACAACTAGGAAATGGTCATTTTAATTTTTTCACTCCTGAAAAGGGTTTTAAAAAACCTCACAAATTTTATAATTCACAGAAATGTGAGCACTTACCATTTCTGTAATTCACAAAATAATTGCACTATTTGGCATACATGGTGTTTAAGGCTAAAATCATAAAATACTAATTAGCTTAAAAGTGTAAATTACATCTTAGAATCTGTCTAAGCAACAGGAGAATTTGGATTTGCTTCATTTAAGATTATCATGAAGTCCACAACTTTGATATTTAAATACAGTCTTCAAAATGAATCTTCTCTAGATGGTGGTCTTTAGAAATCTTTAGAGACAAATAACAAATCTTTTAGACATGAATGATCACTATATTTAATAATGACCATTGTCCTTTCAAGGTAACCATGACAGTTTTATTCAGTTTGGCAAATGCTTTTCATTGTTTGCCTACGTCTAGAAGTTCAAACAATATCAGGTATGGCCTCTAATTGCTTTGACTGTTGGTGAAGTAATTAGGGCTGTCTTTGTCCAAATCGTGAAGCAGAAGTTTCCCTTTGTATTTTTCTGTGGTTTGATTCCTTTCTCCTGTTGCCTGTACCCTCCCAGTTTCTTTTTTCCCTCTCAAATTTCTACCCTACCATCCTATGCCACCACTTCCAGCTGTCACTTTTAGTGGTATATTCAAGTTTCACATAATCATTAAAAAATAATAACTAGGTGCCTGACCCTTTTGAGATAATTTACATATTAAAAATAATTCTCAAAAGTAGAAAAGAAAAACAATGTCCAAAACATTAAGTTATTTATTATTGGACTATCTACTACATTTACTCCTAAGGCTAGACCTGGGATGGCGGCAAGAATTCTATAGAGAATGAGAGATAAATATGAGAATAGCAAGGGATTGCCCTCTCATATTTATCTTCCTCTTGATTATTCATTTCTTCTATTGCCAGGTACTCTTCTGGACTATGCTGATAGTGCGGATTCTAGAAGTATGGAGAGAGATACCCCATTTCTAGAATCCATCCCATATTTCACTTTTTAGTTAACCAAGAATGTCTTGGTTAGTCACTGCAGTCAATATTTGTTGGTAAACTCCCCAGCTTTGAGACCCCCGTTCCCTCTTCTAACCATGCTCTGAATTGCCTGGTATTGTGCTTTGACCCTGCTCTCAGCTCTAGAAGTGAGCCCTTAGTTTTCTTAAGCCATTCCATCCTTTCTGATCATGATGCCTATTTAACAATGAAAAAGTAACCAAATGTGTTGGTTCTATTAGAGAAGCAAACTCTCTACCGGACAGAAACAAGGATGTATGAATTGCCAAGAGTTGGCAGCCATCTTGCCAACACAAGAGGAAAACCTGCATGAGAGTGAGGCCAAGACCAGGGAAATGGATCCAACACTGTGGAAAGGGATTCAGAAGCCAGTTTATGCCCATACTTAATTCTAGACACATTTAAGCACTGGTAAATAGTCCTTGCCCAAAGCTTAATCTCCCCTGGATCATTCTGTTACGTGATTCAGTAAGGTTTTTTTTGTATATAAACAAGTTGGAGTCAGGTTTTCTGAAACAGTTCCATGAAAAATGTTTTTTAGGTAATGAAGTATGTTTCCTACCAAATGAACTCAATTGAGACAACTAGTATCTAAGGTAAACCATGGGTAGTGGAAAATAATTGCATAACAATCCATGCATGAGTACATAAGAGTCATTATTAATGCACTCATGTCAAGAATAAGCTTAAACTCTAGTCTTTGGTCTACGAGAGAAGGTTGGATAGTTGACATAAATATCCTCTCTTGTATCATCCATGGATTGATTGGTAGGTTGATTGGCAGAGATGGGACTTCTATAGTTCTTGGGTGCCTAGAAAGACAAACATCAGACAAAGTCAATAATTCCCTGCATTTCAACAACTAATGAAGACATTCAAAACATACCTCTCAGAAATGCAGGCATGATATGGGACAAATTTCCATTATAATTAATTTGATAAAACATTCTTCTCACTGTATTGAACTTCTGTTAGAAATCACATTCTTGACTGAGATGCAACAGAAACCTAGTCTAGATTAATACTTGCTGTATTGTGCTATGAATTACCTGTTTCAATGTAGAACTCCCTCTCCCAATGTTAAGCTATTTTGATAAGAACAATTATTATCAGTTTTATATGGAAATTCTAACACAGTGTCTGAACTTTAAAAAATAAGCAACTTAACATATAAAAAGTTAACAACAAACTGACATTCACTTTCAAGATGATATTGTATAATCATTAATCTTCTCTACCATAATCAAGTCACTTTGACCACATATGTATGTATGTATGTAACAGAAAATATGCAGGTGTGAAAAAAGACAAATTGAGAGACAAAAGAGACTAGAGAAAGGTCTTTTGATGAGTAATTTAAAAATTTAGATTGACCTTAGTGTTGTTGGTTAGTTGGTTGTTTTTTTTCTGAGTCAGAGTCTCGCTCTGTTGCCCAAGCTAGAGTGCAGCGGCACACTTTCGGCTCACTGCAACCTCCACCTCCCAGGTTCAAACAATTCTCCTGCCTCAGCCTCCCGAGTAGCTGGGATTATAGGCATGCAGCATCATACCTAGCTAATTTTTGTATTTTTAATAGAGATAGAGTTTTGCCATGTTGGCCAGGGTAGTCTCGAACTCCTGACCTCATACGATCTGCCCGCCCCAGCCTCCCAAAGTGCTGGGATTACAAGCATGAGGCACCATGCCCAGCCAGATCTTAGTGTTTTTAAGAGGAAAACAAAATGAAAATTCAAGTGCCATGATTACTTGCACAGATTGTCCTTTAAAAAAGAGAATGAAGAGTTTTAATGTCTTTTTTGACAGTCCAACCTATTAACTCTTTAATAATCCTTCAAATGTTATTCTACAAAACCCTGAAAAAGTTGGATACCTAATACAGACAGTTGCAAAGCTCCTTTTCATTCCCCAAATTCACAACAATAAATGTGACTGGATTGGCATGAGTAGACAGAGTGCAAAGGATGAAGAAGGGAATCCCAAAATTGTATATGACAGACCACAAATTTATTGCTTGTTGAAGTGGCTGATGAAACAAAGCAAGGTTTCTTGATTCTACAGTTGGCATCAAGAAGCAATCCATGTTTTTGCCAACAAACAAAAATATTTTTGTGAAAGTAACTACTTAATTAAAAAAAAAAAGTTAAACTGATAAATTATGAAGGCGTCTGATGAACACATGTTGGACTGTCAGAACCTTTTTAGTACTTGGCTTTTGGCTATCCAGAATTCAATTGCAAATAATTAAAATGAAAAAGAAATGTATATACTTTTGGATAGGATTTGGGAAAATTTTTGTCTTAGTTTGGGCTGCTGTAACAAAATACCATAGACTGGGTTGCTTAAACCACAAACACTTACTCCTCACAGTTCTGGAGGCTGGGAAGTCCAAGATTAAGAAAATATCTTCCTAACTTGAGGGAAAAAAAAAAAAGAGAGAGTCTGGTGAGGGCCTGAGGGCCTGTTTCTTGGTTTGCAGACAACTGTCTTCTCAGTATCCTCACATTGCAAAGAACAGAAAGAGGAAGCAAGCGCTTCTGTCCTTAAAAAGGCACTAATCCCATTCGTGAAGATTCCACTCCAATGATCTAATCACATCCCAAAGTCTCCATCTCCTAATATCATCACATTGGGGGTTAGGATTTCAGAATTTTGGCAAGACACAAATGTTCAATCCATAGCAAGTTTTTTTGTGAAATTTCATAAACAGGATGCTATGTGTTAAAGAAAGAGATTTGAAGTATAGTGGGGATAATGATCATGAAAATACATATTCCTCTTATCTGCAAACCCAGAAGGAAGTTTCTAGTCTTTTAGTTAAACGAGGGGCAGAAGCAAGGCAGAATAAGGAAGAAACTTTCACAGCTCATCAAGCTCCTGCAGCCCGTAAGAAAATAGTTATTTGGCTGTATAACGTAAGTATATACTAATTAATAACTTAACTCCGAAGATAATAATAATGAATATCATTATGCTCTTCTATATGCTTGCTATATTTCTGGTTCTTTCATGCAATTTAACCATCACAATAACCTTATGACATAAAAATACTATGTCCTCTCCTGGGTTGGATAGTGTCCCCCGCAAATTCATGTCCTCCTCAGAACCTCATAATGTGACCTCATTTGAAAATAGGATCCTTGTAATTAGCTAAGCTCAAACAACACTGTGCTGGAGAAGGGTGGGCCTTTAAGTCCAAGATGACTGGGGTCTTCATAAGAAACGAAGGAAGGCAGACACAAACACACAGGTGAGAACAGTGATGAGAGGGGCAGAGATTGGAGCAATTTGTCTACCAGCCAAGGATCGACAGCTCCACTAGAAGCTGGACAGAAGCATGGGATGGATTCTCATCCCACGAAGAAACCAGTCCTTCTGACACTGCTTTTCGTACTTCAACCCTCCAGAATAATGGAAGAATAGATTTCTTCCATAATGTTTTAAGCCACTCAGTTTTGGTAATTTGTCATAGCAGCCCTAGAAAAGGAACAGAGATTTAGGGAAGGCATAGTGCTGATTGTTATTACGCCAGGGTAATTGCTTCTTTATTTATATTCATATAAAAAACTTAGTTTCAAAGGGTATTAAAAATAGAATAGTTCAGAAAATAACTTTCTCCAAATAGCTGATATTTAAATTACAGGCAACTGCACGATCAGGTTACTGAAAGGACAATAAAATATAAGATTGCTAACTGCAAAGAAACTGACTTTGCATTTGTATATTACAAAAGAAAAAATGACAGTTCCATATAAACTTACCTTCTGTGTATCCCAGGACTCTGTATATAGATCGCTTCTTTCTCTCCTTCTCCTTCTGGAATGCATATTCAATAAAAGATATAAAGATATGATATTCCAGCACCAATATTATTTCAAACACGCTCTAAAAAGAAATGAGGCCATGTCCTTTGCAGGGACATGGATAGAGCTGGAGGCCATTATCCTTAGCAAACTAACGCAGGAACAGAAAACCAAATACCACATGTTCTTACCTATAAGTAGGAGCTGAATGATGAGAACACATGGACACACAGAGGGGAACAACACACACTGGAGCCTACTGGAGGGTGGAGGGGGGAGGAGGGACAGGAAAATAACTATTGGGTATGATGCTTAATACCTGGGTGATGAAATAATCTATACAACAAACCCCATGACACATGTTTACCTAGCTAACAAACCTGCACATCCTGCACATGTATCCCTGAACTTAAAATAAATGTTAAGAAAATAAAACTGAAAATAAAAAAATAGAGTAAACATATCACAATTAGATTTATATTGACCAGCCATTCTGGTTTGCCTGGGACTAAGGAGTTTCCCAAGACGAGAGATTTTCAGTGCCAAAACCCAGAGAGCCCCGAAAACGAAGGCTCCCTATTTGTTAATGCCAATGTTCACAAGGAATGTAAAAATAAGTATCTAACATTTTTCTCCCTAAATATTAAATTTCTTCCTACAATCTGGTACACATCTATAGAATATACTTTGGCTCCTTTTTTTGTTTGTTTGAGACAGAGTCTTACTCTGTTACCCAGGCTGGAGTATAGTGGTGCAATCTTGGCTCACGGCAGCCTCCACCTCCCAGGTTCAAGTGATTCTCCTGCCTCAGCCTCCTGAGTAGCTGAGACTACAGACACCCACGACCACGCCCAGCTAATCTTTGTAGTTTTAGTAGAGATGGGGTTTTACCATTTGAGCCAGGCTGGTCTCAAACTCCTGACCTCAAATTATCCACCCACCTCATCCTCCCAAAGTGCTGGGATTACAGGCGTGAGCCACCACGCCTGGCCATATTTTGTCTCCTTTCACACTTGCCAATGTGAGGCCCTTTCCCTAGCCATGTTCACTTAGTTGTGTTACTGCTGCTATCTCTGCATGAAAACAGCACACACCAGGAGCAGAGAAACTGCTGCCAATTCCTCCAACACACAGGCTACCAGGCGCTGAGTGTGAAGAATTCAGTTTTGTTCGGAGACACTGTCTGATTTATGTTGGCTTCTATCCAAGTCAATACATCTGAAGCTGCAGGATTATTTTAAACAGTAAAACAGAGCTCAGAAGGTCATTGTTGGAGCCCTTGGGTCATCTTTCAAAGCATTTCCATTGGAACTCACAACCACAAACTGATACTAGTGACAAGGCAGAGAGAACAAGTGCTTTCCCTTGTGGTGTGCATCTATGATTACAAATTCAAGTCCACTAATCTCCTTTTATCACATTTAACCAAGTGGGACAATATATTCTACCGTTCAATTTAGCTATTCATGTAAAAGTGATGCATTTTCATGAAGCAAAATCTATCACGTCCAACATCTGTGTCCCTGTGGAGGTTTGTCACCACTCGCTGTCTCTTAGTCACATTGCCCGCTTCCCGGGTGCTCCCTCTGCCATCTCTGCCCCCCGGATGTTTCCCATTGCCAAGGTGAAACCGTGGAGGAGTCCGTGGTGCTACTAACACCTCCGTTCCTTACCTCAATTTGCTATTTCTGTTCAGGGAAAGACTTAAGGGCAGTCTGTGATGGGGAAAAGATAAAATGACCTGATCTGTTTCAGTTTAATTAGACAAATGTTTATTGAGCATTCATTATTTGGACAGATTAGTGCTAAATGCTATCAAACGCTAAGAAATGAATAAAACACGAACTCTGCCATTATGAAGGGATGGCAAGCATGAAAGTGATTAAAATACAAAGCAGGATGTGAGGAGTAGCAGAGACGTACACGATGATTCCAGATGGTGACATCATGTCTGTTTGCAGGGACGGAGAACAGTGCAGAGCCCACACAGGGGACCGGTGTTTCACACCTTGAATGATACACGGGAAAGAAGCCAAATGTGGGCAAACAGCATTTTGGTAGCAAACCAGATGGGGAGAGCGTTGGGTGTGCTTCAGTTTTCACAAAATTTATCAACATCAGGGAGAATAAATAAAGTAGAAAGTGTGAATAAAAATTAGACTTCAGTCAGAATGTAGGGCAACTTTAATGACAGGATTAAAGAGTTTTAACATTATTCTGGTAGCAGTGGGAAGATAATCAAAGATATTGAACAGGAAGATGACATGCCAACCCAGCTTTCAGAAGAAGAACCAGGGAAACTGGATGGGTTAGAGAAAGAGGCTATAGCTGAGAGCAGGTTGGAGACATTACCAAAATCAGAGGGCAGTAATGACAGCTGCTAAAGAACCAGAGGTCAAGGACGAAGAGACAAGGTGGAGAGGCCTACTGGAAATCCTATTAACAAGGCAGGGGTGTGTGTAGGTGGGTGTGTGGGTGTGGGTGGGTGTGTGGGTGGGTGTGTGTGTGTGGGTGTGTGGGGGTGGGTGTGTGTGTGTGGGTGGGTGTGTGGGCGTGTGTGTGGGTGGGTGTGGGTGGGTGTGTGGGGGTGTGTGTGGGGGGTGTGTGTGGGTGGGTGTGTGGGTGTGGGTGGGTGTGTGGGTGGGTGTGTGGGGGTGGGTGTGTGGGGGTGGGGGTGTGTGGGTGGGTGTGTGGGTGGGTGTGTGGGTGGGTGTGTGGGTGGGTGTGTGGGTGGGTGTGGGTGTGTGTGTGTGGGTGTGTGTGTGGGGGGGTGGGTTGTGTGGGTGTGGGTGGGTGTGTGGGTGTGGGTGGGTGTGTGGGTGTGGGTGGGTGTGTGGGTGTGTGTGGGTGGGTGTGTGGGTGGGTGTGGGTGTGTGGGTGTGTGGGTGTGGGTGTGTGGGTGTGTGGGTGTGTGGGTGGGTGTGTGGGTGGGTGTGTGTGTGGTGTATTTGGTAACATTACTGAAGGAGGGGAGTGCAGATGGACATATTCACTTACCCAGCAAACATATATTAAGTGTCTTGATATGCCAGACATGCAAAATAGAGACATCAAAAGTGTGGCCCCTTCCTCCCTTAAGATAACACTTTAGCTGTAATACATTATGAGGAATAATTTCAACCTGCTATGATTACAGCAAAGATATGTAACAAATACCTACACAAGTGAGTTGATAAGCACAGTAGAGCTACAAGGGGAAGAAAAACTCAGCCAAGAATACCCTAGAAAATGCCCAACTGTGCTACAATACAGTAAAAGATTTTTTTTAATTTTTAATTTTTGTTATTGACAGGGTCTTGCTATGTTGCCTAGGCTGGACTTGAACTCTTGGGCTCAAGCAATCCTCCAGCCTCAGCCTCCTGAGCAGCTGGAACTTCAGGCATATATCACTGTGACCAGCCAATAAAAGATAAAAAGAAATTTAGTATAGGCCAAATGGCTCCCTGCTCTCCTCTAAGGCAGCACCCTCCAATTCCTTCTTCTCAGTAATTTTTAAGCACTTGGGTTTCTTGGTTCTGAGAATATACAACTATTTGAAATTATGCTGTTTGCTTATTGGGATGTGAGCATCATTATGTCTTGTTCACTGCTGTGCACAATAAATATTTGATAAATGAATAAATGAAGGCTTTATCACTGTTAAACCTTGTTCTTCCCCTTCTCAGAATCTGTATCCATCTCACGCTGTGTCATACATGCACACACACACCACCCCCTCACTAACAGCTTTTTCCTTAGAGGAGGGGGAAGACAGGGCAGGACAAAGAGCAGAGGTATCAGGCTGAAAATAAAAGGGGCAGACCACCCGCTTCTACTAACTCTCAAATGAACTATTCCAGCTCTCCCTGTAACATCACCACAGCTACTTCTCCTCCTTTGTGTTAGAACAGTGCTCACAAAAATATATACGTGAATAGTGAGACAGCTTGACAAATTACTGGGTTATTAATAGAGAACCTCTAACATCGGAATGACTCACGCTAAGTAAGATTCAGGATAAGTTGCACTACTCACCTGTTAAGGAAAATGACAATGATGGTGGTAATTGAGATAACAAACAACAACAATAAAACTGTCCCTCCAGTCACAAAGCGGGTATATTGGTTATCGGTTTGACCTAGGAGAAAAAATATATATATATTGTAGGAATTAGGAATTCAGCCAAAGGCAGTAAAAAGTAAGGCAGGAAAATAAAGAAAAGAGACATTAATTATTGAGTAACAAAAACAAAGAATCCAACAACAACAACAACAAAAAAATAGAATGAGCTACAGGAAAAAGATAATTTTTCTTTTAGAGTCTCCTAAATATTTCTAACTCCTAATAGATTTGTATTTGTTTCTTGATTAAGCTGAGTTTTACACCTTAAGAAGAACAAAAATATAAAGAGCATGCGTTTGCCAAAGACCTCATTCAAATAAGCTGCCAATCATATACACAAAATCTTTTGTAGAAAAAATAACTATTACAATAGTAAATAGGCCAGGTGGAGTGGCTCAGGCCTGTAATTGCGGAGGTTTGGGACAGTGGATCACTTGAGGCCAGGAGTTCGAGACCAGCATGGGCAACATGGTGAAACCCCGTCTGTACTAAAAATACAAAAAATTATCTCAGTGTGGTGGCACACGCCTATAATCCCAGCTACTCAGTAAGCTGAGGCACAAGACTCATTTGAACCCTGGAGGCAGGGTTGCAGTGAGCTGAGATCACGCCACTGCACCCCAGCCTGGGCAACAGAGAGAGACTCTGTCTAACAATAAATAAAACAGTAAATACACAAAGATTCTCTTTTATGCCTGATATATTAAGTACATTCAACATACAACAGAATATAACTTTGATTTTTATAAGCATAATTTTAAAAAGATATTTTCTATTCAATTTGGTAATGAGAAAAAAAAAATCAGAAAAAAAAAATGTTACCCCAACTCAATGTCTGAAAATTTACCATGGTCCAATAATCTGAAATTCTCATCCTAAATCTTTCACAATTCAACTGACCGACTCCAGCAAATTCCTTACTGTGTATATGTCTCTTCATTTGTCAACTGACGGCAATGGCAGCAGCCCTAATTACATCACAGAATTGTGATGAGACTCTGATGAGTCAATATTCACAAGAACAATCAACTGCGATTAGAGAAATGTCCCCTCTGGAGTGTGAGGCCAGTGAGGTCAGAGAACATTTTATCTTTTTGTTACATCCTTCTGCCCACAACACACCTCTCACCCCACAACCCACAGAGCATGTTGTGAGCGCCTCCCACAGAGAAGAATCCCATCAACACCTGCTGCTGGGAATGGGATTGAATTGAAACCCAATGGTCTTTGTTGCTGTCTCTCTTCGGGAAAGCGAACCTGTCAATCACCCCACGGTTAGGATGGGGCCAGGCTCTGAAACAGCAGCACAATTTCCCTTCCTCCTGAAATCAAAGCTTGAACGTTTGTACCGTGACACCCAGGCTGTCTGGAATCCTACTGCATCCTGAAAACCACGCCTGTCAACCAATTCTTCCCCATCTTTTCCCCAGATAATTTCTTCTCACTTTATCCACTACTTAGCTGTATTTTTTTCATAAGAACTCAAAGTATAGACCCACTTATTCTTTTACAAACTTTACTACAAACAGAAACTAAGACAAATAAGCAAACATTTTATTTTTAAACTTTTTAAACCTAGATTCCACAAATAAGTGAAGTCATGCAAAATTTTTTCTGTGTCTGGCTTATTTTACTTAGCATAATGTCCTCAAGGTTTATCCACCTTGTCACACATGACAGGATTTCCTTGTGTTTCAAAGGGTTAATAGTACTCCACTGTGTCTATGTACCACATTATCTTTATCCATTCATCTGCTGATGGACACCTAGGTTGCATCCACATCTTGACTACTGTAGACAATGATGCAATACATACACGGTGCGGGTATTCCTACAAGATACTGATTTCATTTTCTTTTTTCCTTTGTATGTAATACCCATCAGAAGGATTGTTGGTTCATATGAGTTTATTTTTAATAGTTTTTTGAGATGGAATTTTGTTCTTGTTACCCAGGCTGGAATGCAGTGGCGCAATCTTGGCTCACTGCAGGCTCCTCCTCGCAGGTTCAAGCGATTCTCGTGCCTCCGCCTCCAAGTAGCTGGGATTACAGGAGGCTGCCACCAAGTCCAGCTAATTTTTCTATTTTTATAGAGATGGGATTTCCCCATGTTGGCCAGGCTGGTCTTGAACTCCTGACCTCAGGTGATCCACCTGTCTTGGCCTCCCAAAATGCTGGAATTACAGGCATGAGTCACCGCACCCGGCCTATTTTTAATTTCTTGAGGAACCTATGACCTGTACCAATAATGGTTGTACCCATTTACATTCCTGCCAACATTGTACAAGGGTTCCCATTCCTCCGCATCCTCACCAACACTTGCTATCTCTTGTCTTTTTGATAATAGCCATTCTAACAGGGGTGAGGTGAGAGCTCACTGTGGTTCTGATTTGCATGTCCCTGATGACTAGTAATGTTGAGCACCTTTCCATATACCTATTGGTCAGCGTTATGGCTTTGGAAAAACGTCTATTTTTACCCACTTTTAAATTGGGTTGTTCTTTTGCTATGAAATCCTGCCATTTGTGACAGCATGGATGAAGTTGGAGGACATTATGCTAAGTGAAATAAGCCAGATACAGAAGGACAAATACTGTATAATCTCACCTGTATGTGGAATCTAAAAAAAGTCAAGTTTATAGAAGCAGGGAATAGAACAGTGGTTCCCAGGAGGTGGAGGTGCAGAAAATAGGGAGACGTTGGTTAAAGGGTACCAAGTTATAATGGGAACCTACTGTAGAGTATGGAGGATGATACATGAGTTAATTAATTGTGGTAATTATTGCACCATGTTTATATACATCAAATAATCACATTGCATGCCCTGAATATATTCAATCTTTATTTGACAGTTAATTATTTTTTTAAAAAATTTAAAGCAATTGTTTTCTTTGGGCTTTTTTGTATTTTCCAGATTTTCTAGATGATGTGTTTCTTTTGTGATCGGGCAAATACAGTACAAAAAATTTAAAGATCTGCATGCTTAAAAAAGAATATTTTATCAAATCTTAGTGCTTAAAGTACAGGATGTAGAGATCTTTCTTTAAGAAATAGATTCAGAATACTTAACAATGAAGATGGCTTTCTTTATTAAGGTCTAATTTATATGCATTTAACAGTATAATCCGCTTGAAACTACCACCCCTTGTGAGACACTGTTCAATTATAAATCCAAATTTCAGATGCATTGTTCCACAGGTCAATACGTTACCTATTTGTAACCTCTTCGTAGTAATGTTTGACCTCTTGGATTAAATCCATTTATTCACTCAGTCTTTAAACATAAAGTATTTCACAGTGGACTGTATGTCTGGTACTATAGACAAAGTGGTAGGTAAAAACAAACTTGACACCTGTGTAGGAAAAAACTCTCAAATTGTGTTTTTCCTCTGCTCTCACACTACCACAGAAATAATCAACAGATTTCTGTGACCAAAGATGTAGGTGGTTTTCCGGTTTTCCCCACACACCAAGTAACAGACACCAGCTGAGTGTCCGCCAATTCAAATCTGACACAATCTACCTAAGGATGGTATCAGATCCCACAGGTTCGGGGCTCAGTCCCAAAGACATCACCCGCCCCCACCTCCATTGCCAACCCTGCCCTTCAGACATCAATTGTGAGTCCAGGCCTCTAGAAATTTTTTTTTTTTTTTTTTTTTTTTTTTTTTCTGAGACAGAGTCTCGCTCTGTCACCCAGGCTGGAGTGCAATGGCAGGATCTCAGCTCACTGCAATCTCCACCTCCCAAGTTCAAGTGATTCTCCTGCCTCAGCCTCCCAAGCAGCTGAGATTACAGGTGCCTGCCACTACGTCCAGCTAATTTTTGTATTTTTAGTAGAGACGGGGTTTCACCATCTTAGTCAGACTGGTCTCGAACTCCTCACCTAAGGTGATCCGCCCTCCTCGGCCTCCCAAAGTGCTGGGATTAGAGGTGTGAGCCACCGCACCCAGCCCCAGGCCTCTAGAACTTCTGACCGGTAGGCTTCAAGCTGGGGTTCCCAAGACCCCTTTTTCAGGTTTGGTTAATGTGGTGGAGCCACTTACAGAGCTCAAGAAAACACATTTGTCAGTTTAATATCAAGGATATCGCAAGGGATACAGATGAAGAGATTGGTAGGGCGAGGCACATGTAAAGGGGCACAGAGTTCCCATGCCCTCCCTGTCCACGCCGCCCTCTAGGAGGCTCCATGTGTTCAGCTGTCCAGAAGCTCTCCAAACCCCATCCTCTTGGGTTTTTATGGAGGCTTCATTACATAGCTATGACTGACAACCCTGTAGAAATGGGATTGGGCAAAAAGCATATCATCTAAACCCAGCAAGGCCTGTCCAGACTTTAGGTATGGGGTGGGATCCTCTCTGGAATGAGGGTCTTTTGACCCATATTCAGTTTAGAGTCTTACCTTGGTCAGGAGAAGGGACAGGAGAAGGTCAGAGAGAGTTTGTTTCCTGAGGCCTAAAGTGTCCCAACACTATAACAAGGACCATGGGAGTTTTGAGCCAGGACCTGTGGATGAAAACTTACAGATCTGCATATCCTAATACCACAATAGCTGATTTAGTGGAACATATATTGTTTTGAAAACTCCTAGACAATTTAAAAATAGTTTGGAAAAAAGGATTTTTTCTTAAGCAATAAAGGTGAAATAAAGCACGGGGTCAGGTAGAGATTCAATCCAGAGACATTTCAATCTAAAGTGGCCCAGGCTGTAGCCGACATGGCTTCTCACTCCACTCCCTGCCCTGCTTGCAGCTTCCACATGAATGACCACCAGCTTAGAACAAGGCTGGGGTAAACTTGCACCTTGCTGGGCCCTGTATGGCTGGGGAAAATAAAAAGGAAAAGCAAATGGGTACGGATGCTTCAGGAGTTAATCAATAGTTCATAACATTTACTTTTTTAAGTTTTGCTAATAGATCTCAGATTGAGTAATGTTAGCCCTGAAGCCCTTCTCCTTAAAAAAGAAGATTTCCAGAAGCCATTTCTCTGCTAACTTTTTTCACTTATATCTCAATGCTGTGTTGATTCATAGGAGGACAAAAGTGTCTTGAACCATAAAACCATTATTTTTCCTTCCATCACAAAAGATAAATACAGTTAAAACAATTTAAAGCAAGTCAGTGAAATATATAAATGAATAATTTACTCCAGGATTGTGACCCTCTAGGCTACGTTTCTGGCAATGACAAGTATTTATGGCTGAGTTATAAACTCTTAGAAAAGGCTCATGATAGAAATATTGCCAGTCCCTTCCCTCAGAGTTCGGCAGGCAAGAGCGGCCATTAAAGTCTATAGCTTATCCTCTATTAGGGCTGGGGTGGAGTTAGGGAGTGAAGAAATCAAGTCACTTAGAACCTAAATAACTGGGCCAAAGAACACGCCAGGGAAAACCCACAGATCCCGACTCTCCAACATCCAGCATTATGCTGGAAAATGCAAATTAAAACCGCAATGAGAGACCACCTCACACCTGAGGCTTTTCTCAAAAAGATGAAAGATAACAAGTGGTTTTCTCCGCCATCATGGTTGACTCCATTCCTCGCCATGTCTTCTCACAAGACTTTCGGGGTCAAGCAATTCCTGGCCAAGAAACAAAAGCAAAATCATCCCGTTCCCCAGTGGACTCAGATGAAAGCTGGTAATAAAACCAGGTACAGGTCCACAATGGAGCCACTGAAGAAGAACCAAGCCAGGTTTATACGGAATTGCACGTGAGATGGCACGCAGGTTTACGCCGTGTCAAGGTCATGATCATGTCGCCATATCGAGCTGTAAATGTCACCACTGTCTGGAGAGTCAAACATGTTTTATTGGGAATATGTTTTTTATCTTTGTTTATATGCTCTGCACTAGTAGGTAGGTTCAGTAATAAATATGTGAGAGCTTTTGTTTCAGAAAAAGAAAAAGGAAAGAAAGGAAAGAAAGAAAAAGAAAGGATAGAGAGAGAGAAGAAAGGAAAGGAGAAGAAAAGGGAGGAAAGAAGGAAGGAAGGAAGGGAGGGAGGGAGGGGAAAGAGAAAGGAAGTAAGGAAAGAGAAAGAAAAGAGAGAGAGAGGAAGGAAGGAAGGAAGGAAGGAAGGAAGGAAGGAAGGAAGGAAGGAAGGGGAAGAAAGAGTTGGCAAGGGTATGGAGAAGACAGAGAACCCTTGCATACTGTTGAAAGACAACAAATACAACATAATCTCACTTAAATATGGAACCTAAAAAAATTAGTATCTTAGAAGTAGAAAGTAGAATGATGGATACCAGAGGCTGTACAGGAGGATGGGGAGGGAGATAATGCGAGCTGTTGGTCAAAGAGTACAAAATTTCAGATATACAAAGGGAATAAGTTTTAAGCTTTTTTTTTTTCTGAGACAGAGTCTCGCTCCGTCACCCAGATTGGAGCGCGGTAGCACAATCTCGGCTCGCTGCATCCTCTGCCTCCCGGGTTCAAGCAATTTTCCTGCCTCAGCCTCAGTAGCTGGCACTGCAGGCACCCGCCACGACGCCCAGCTAATTTTTGTATTTTAGTAGCGATAGGGTTTCACCATGTTGGCCAGGCTGGTCTCAAACTCCTGACCTCAAGTGATCCACCCGCCTCGGCCTCCCAAAGTGCTGGAATTACAGGCATGAGCCACTGTGCCCAGACAAGTTTTGAGGTTTATCATACAGCAGAGTGACTATAGTGAATAACAATGTATACTTAAAAATAAACGAGAGTAAATTTCAAATGTGTCACCATAGAAATCATAGGTAAATGAGGTGATGGATATGTTAATTGGCTTGATTTAATCACCCCACATGGTACACACATATCGAAATATCACAGTGTACCCCAAAAATACACACAAATATTGTCAACTAAAAATAACATTGATTTAATTTTTTTAGATTTTTAAAAAAAGAAACAGAAATATTAGACCTTGTTTTGTGTACAGATGGACCATAAATAGTGAGTGAGTTCACACAGAGCGGATGTGGGTGATCTGACAGATTCTGCATTATTAGGTCATTCCAAGTTTTGACTTTCTATATAATGTAGACAAATATTCAGCGTTTGTCCCTCTTTAGACACTGGTTTACTGAAAACACAGAGATTAAGAAGAAAAGCCTTGGGGCCTAGTCCTGTCTTCTAATTATTTTCCCTGGAAGACCTCACATAGGACACTTAATGTTTCAAACAGTTTTTTTGGCAACTGCATAGTGATGATAAAATTAACCACAAGGGTAGCTATGAGATTTAAATCAAGCATGTAGAGGTGCTTTCAACATTTTAAGCGCCAAACAATTTAAGTTATTAATCGTGCATATTATATATGCATTTATATTTTATGTAGACACACTGCAAATGAGGGTTAAACAGATAACTTGTTTCTATTTTTTTCCATGTTGAGATGTCATATTGAAGTAGTCGCGCACAGCAGAGCATGCTTTCTCTTGCAGCTAGACTCCCTTCCTGGGGAAAGGCACAGGTACTGTTGATAAACATCTATACAATAACTGTTGGCCTTGGCAGACCACTGGAAATAACAGCAGCCCAAAGTGTGTTGAACTTTCCTGTATGCCTGAAATATGCATCACGTGGATGTTGGTATGGTAATATTATTCCAGGTTTTCAAAGGTCAACTTTCTTTGTCCAGATAAATCAGTTTTATACTCCGTATTTCAGAAACCTTTCCCTGTTTTATAGCAAGAAAGTCCTGGAGTGTAAATTATTTTCACAGAATTAAAGGGCCATGGCTTCAACGTCAAATCCTTCTTCTGAGTAAATAGCAACTACTGTTCCTCAAAACAAAAGTATTACCAGGTTTTAACTAAGAAATATATGGCCCAGATAATCTAAATGATTTTCCTGTCATTATAGAGCAAACCAATGAGGGAAGCAAGTTTCCCACCTAATGTACAAATTTTGCCTCAATTTGCCTCTCTTGATGGCTAATTATAGCAAAATTTGTATATCAGCTGGGAAATTTTCTTTATATTGAAAATACTTGTCCCAAATAGTTTAAATACTATAAAGGTGTCAGGCCTCTGAACCCAAGCCAAGCCATCGCATCCCCTGTGACTTGCACGGATATGCCCAGATGGCCTGAAGTAACTGAAGAATCACAAAAGAAGTGCAAATGCCCTGCCTCGCCTTAACCGATGACATTCCACCTCAAAAGAAGTGAAAATGGCCGGTCCTTGCCTTAAGCGATGATATTATCTTGTGAAATTCCTTTTCCTGACTCATCCTGGCTCAAAAACTCCCCCACTGAGCACCTTGTGACCCCCACTCCTGCCCGCCAGAGAACAACCCTCCTTTGACTGTAATTTTCCTTTACCTACCCAAATCCTAAAAAACAGCCCCACCCTTATCTCCCTTCGCTGACTCTCTTTTCGGACTCAGCCCACCTGCATCCAGGTGAAATAAACAGCCATGTTGCTCACACAAAGCCTGTTTGGTGGTCTCTTCACACGGACGCGCATGACAAAAGGTCTATGTCAGTTGACATCTTTATGCCCTAAGATAGCTTGTGTGTACATTTTACCTACACAATATAGAATGACTACATTAGCTACTTTACTTTACATTAGCTACTTTTTCTGGCACCAGAGTGTAGCATCATTCAGTACTGTGGGCCATAAGTTCTCTACAGTGACTGATGAATGGCAAGGGTATTTAAGTCAGCACATGAGAACAAAGAGATAGGAACATTAAATTGACACATTTATTGAGAAAAATGTTACGGCTGACTCTTTTGTATTAGATGTCTCACATTTTTACCCAAATATTTCTAAGTCTTATACTTCTTGCACATTTACCTCAATTTTTATGAAGACATTATTTAAGGGAGACTATACAGATGCGTCAAAGGTCAGACTGTCAAGAGTCACACATATCTTGCTCACTGTCTTAGTGAATTAGTGTGCAGAAAAGAGTTCATGTAGCAGGCCTGGATTCTAAGTAATCCTCCTGCCTGAGCCTCCCAAGTAGCTGGGACCACAGGCACATGCCACCACGCCCAGCTAATATATATTTTTTAATTTTTTGTAAAGACAAGATCTCGCTATGTTGCTCAGGCTGTTGTTGAACTCTAGACCTCAAGCAACCCTCCTGCCTTGGCCTCCCAAAGCATTGGGATTACAAGCAGGAGCCACGCCTGGCTCCGAGGGATTACTATGGACACTTGACTCCGAGTCAAAGCCGAGTCAAAGCCGAGCCAAGACTGTTTCTGTGTAGTCTTATTTCTAGTGCTCTTGTATTCGTGTTTGTGAACATGTCTTCATTGAAATCAGGAATTAGAAATTAAATACCAAGTCCATAAAAAAGAAAATGAAGGAGATGCAACAAGTTCTCTGCTCGGATAACCATAGCAGTGAGACTTTCATGTAGATACTGTCACCTTTGGCTCAGAAAGTGTCTCTTGGGAATCTGGCTTCCTGTTATAACAGAAGTTCTTTTACTTTAAAACAGTTTTTTATAACAACAAAATACTAGAAAAATGGCAAAAACAATAGACTATGGAATATTGAGGGAAACAAATGAGGCAGGTGATGCTTTGTAGTGAGTGAGGAGACCAAATTCAAACAAACGTACAAGACTATAATGGCACAAGGTAATTTAAAGTGGGGATGAACCATCTTGTTCCTCATTATAGCCCACCACATAGAGCAAAGTACAAGACTGGGTGCTCAGCGGACACCAGGACAGCCACACGATGGTTATATCTATTATCCTCTGTTTAGCAAGGCAAAGAAATATGCTATCCAGCTTCTAATTCTTTCCATCTAAAAATGATAATTTTAAAACTTGACACATAAAAGGAATAAGCGTTACTAAACTTAGAAGATTCATGTTTATAAAACATCTCATTACTTATTGCCCACAGAAATAAGGCCAATTGTGTATGTAAACTGTGTTTCAAATAAAACGAGTATGAGAATGCATATGTTCTTATAACAATATAATAGAAATATCATCTTAAAATGAGCCATCAAAATTAAAAGGCAACCAACATGCTATTTCGCGAATGTGTTCAGGCTGCCCCTCCCCAGGATCTGGGATTTGCTGGAAGGACACACAGCGCTCAGCCCGCAGCCACGCCCACAGCCCAGGTTTATGACAGCAGAAGGATCCGAAGCAAATCAGCAAAGGGATGAGCTGCCTGAGCAAAGTCAGAAGGACTGGCTGATATCCCCGAAGAAAGGCAGGTGTTTAGCATAAACCACATGGGTTGTATAAAGAGTTTAGACAGAATAAGCCACCCTATCAGTTAGAGAATGGTGGAAAGCCTCCAAAAATCCAAGTTCCCTCATGCCCACAGAGAGCCAACCTTTCAGGCCGGCCAAAGGACTGTAGTCCTAGGGCTGGATGACAGAGCAAGCCCCTGTCTCTAAAACAAAACAATACAAATGACCACATGGAGCCTTGTGGCATATCACCCTGATTCCTAGGCCTGGGGACGAGTCCCAGGAATCCATGTCTTTCAGCAAGCACACCGGATGACCCTGATGTCGGTGTTCCACAGAATGGCGTGGAGAAGCACCGCTCTACTCTAGGAAGCACCTTCCAGGGGAGCTCCGGCAGCTGAGCCCCAGCCTGCCTGTGCATTTCACCTCCCTCCTTTCTTAGGGTGTTGACTTTAGAAAACTTGTAATTGGCAGTTTTGTCTCTGTCTCTTTGAAAGACATGAACATCTTTTTAACAGCCAGATGAGTCTCTTGTAGCTTTTGATGGAGAAATGTCTTTCTCAAGGACCTGGGAGCCATCCCTTTGAAATGTAACCATCAAGGAATACAGCACCCTTACCTCCCCATCTCTGAGAGGGTAGAACACTGACTACCACAGGCACCTCACTCAAGGTGCAAAAGTACCTCCTGTCATAAAGATGTGAGAAGTTTGTTTTTCCTTTGGATAAAGCCAATTGTTAGCTAACACATACAGTCACCCCCAATTACCAGTTGAATCTAGGATGAAGCATGTGTGACAAATGTTTGACAAGCCTTCCTCCTCGAAGACTAGTTATCATTCATCTTTAGGGCATATGTGTAATGGGTTGTATCTACCTGGCTGTATGAGAGAGTGAGATTTCTTTGTCTTTGCAGTCTCTTAGGAGGTTGCCTGTAACGTGCATCACATTCTGATTTAGTGCTTATTCAATAACAAAATTAATTTGTTTTCTACCTTTGTGGAGCAGTTTTCTGGGTAGGGAGGAGATTTTGTTTCTAATTATATTTCTCCAGCACATTTTTATTATTACTGTTGTTTAATCAGGTATAACGCTACATTACAGTGTTACCATTATGCTTATCCTCAGGAAATAGGAAACCTTCCAAATGCTGTAGTGAAATCAAGATGAACAGCCTGGTGTCTGCAGGTTGCAACAAGACACACAATAGGCATACCATACCATTTAAATACATGATGCATTTAGTTGTACAATATAAACTACATCAACATGAGAGAACATATGTGTTCGGAACGTTTTAATATGGAAAAGAAACTTTTGTTTTCGGGGGGAAGATTTTAGAGGTGAAGCCCTCACTGTCGCTAAGGAAGGAGGGATTAGTATTCTGATTACTCCAGCTCTGGTTTCAAGAAGCCATTACGGTCTGAGTACAAGAGAAGAGAGCAGGATTTGAGAGGAAGAGAAGAAGAGAGAAGCCTCAGAAGGAGGAAGGAAGGGTGTGCTTGGGAACTTTTAGCAGATTCCTGGAAAGTTCAAGGGAGTGGGCTTTACCACACAGGAGGAGTCCAGTGGGTGGATGTGGTGAGACTGTGAGGACAGGTGCTTGGCAGTGGCCAGAAGCTGTGCCTGTGAGACCTGAGCCATCACCAGGTCTCCTTTGCCCAGAGGCTACTCCTAAAGTTCGCCTAATCTGTTCCTGGTGTGGATTTGACTTCACCAGCAATCAGCACCTCCGCTCCAGGCCGTCACACCTGCTACCTGATTGTGCCTGTCCCTCATGGCATTGTGTGAACAGCCTGCCTCACTGTGACTCCATGATGTGCACAAGCCCCTGGAAGGAAGACAGGAAGGTAGAGGAGAACTTCCCCCCATAGCACTGGAGTCAGCCAAAGGACCCTGAGCTGAAATAAAATAGTGGGAGACCACACATCCCCCTCCCACTTCTTTGCCTAAACTTGCTCTAGACGTTGGTTCAGCCTGAAACCTATCACTTGTATAAACGTCTTGAAGAAGGACGCTCTGCAGCTCCACTGTCACCAGCTTCTGCTGTGACGAGTCTCCTGATGAGAGTAGTTTTTCTCTTCCACTTTGAGCAGAAAAGTAGTGCTGGGGCCACGAATAGGAACTCTGAAGCCAGTCACCCTGGATCTGAATTCCTGCCCCTCTGCTTATTAGCGACCAAGCCTGAGATAAGTCTCGTCAACTCTCCACGCCTCGCTCTCCACAGACGTCAAATGTGGGCAGTCAGGCTGCTGTGACAAGTGAATCAGTAATTACGAGGAAATTCTCAGAACAGCCACTGGAACACATAGAGACATGGTATGTGTGTTTATCATATAGCGGCCAAGACAAAGCCCTGTGACATGTAATTTTTAGAACAGCTACCTATAACTTTTTCTTTGGGTCCTTAGAAAACTTCAAAATGTGACCAGGTGCGGTGGCTCACGTCTGCAATCCCAGCACTTTGGGAGGCTGAGGTGGGCGGATCACCTGAGGTCAGGAGTTCGAGACCAGCCTGACCAATGTGATGAAACTCCGTCTCTACTAAAAATACAAAAATTAGCTGGGCATGGTGGCAGGTGCCTATAATCCCAGCTGCTCGGCAGGCTGAGGCAGAAGAATCGCTTGAACCCGGGAGGAGAAGGTTGCAGTGAGCCAAGCTCATGCCGCCAGCCTGGGCAGCAGAGTGAGACCCTGTCTCAAAAAAATAAAAATAAAATAAAAATAATTTTTTAAAAAAAGGAAACTTGAAAATGCAAACTATATAGCATTTACAAAGACCTATATCTAAAGGTGATACCTTTTCAGAATACGAAATTCAGCAAGCCTTAGGCTGAATATTTACCTCCAAATAGTCTATTCAATTTTAAACCATTTTATGAAAAAAATTCACTAAGTGCTCTACAAAACATGAAAGCCTGTGCCTGGCTATAAGAAATAATAACTCTAGGAATAATTTCAAAATCTGCCGCTTTATGCTCTAGAGTTTAATTACCCATCTCATCTCTCTTTTTAAAAAAGAGCTAATAATTTAAAAAGGAATTACATTATTAGATTTCAAAACTGATACCTTTATTTGCTGGATCAGGAAGAGAAAATAGTCAATATAAAAGCAAAATGATTTGTTTGGATTAAAATATTTGGGATTTGGCATATGTGCATATGGTAAGTGTGGTTATAAAATTACCCATACAATCATGTGTATTTGTTGAGTGTTTACCATATGGCAGGCTGAAAAATAAACTTGTTACTCCTCCAAACAAATATTCATAGATATCTCAGTTCATACACCTATACACACATACATACACACACACAAAAATTAAAAGAGTGAATAATCAATGCTAATGCTCCCCATAAGATGTGAAAACCTGAAGATACAATGACATCAGGTACTTGGTGAGCCCATATTTTTATGTATACACTTCCTTCCATTGGGTTCATTTACACATTACATCCCACAGAAAATACCCCACCCTTTGTTTTTTTGTTTGTTTGTTTGTTTGTTTGTTTTGAGACGGAGTCTCGCTCTGTCGCCCAGGCTGGAGTGCAGTGGCCGGATCTCGGCTCACTGCAAGCTCCGCCTCCCGGGTTCACGCCATTCTCCGGCCTCAGCCTCCCAAGTAGCTGGGACTACAGGCGCCCGCCACCTCGCCCGGCTAGTTTTTTTTTTGTATTTCTTAGTAGAGACGGGGTTTCACCGTGTTATCCAGGATGGTCTCGATCTCCTGACCTCGTGATCCACCCGTCTCGGCCTCCCAAAGTGCTGGGATTACAGGCTTGAGCCACCGCGCCCGGCCACCCCACCCTTTGTTTATGAAATCTTCTCAACTCAACATCTACTTTTTATTTTGCCCGTGTCCATCATCATCACAATAAGGTTTTTTTTTTGTTTCACTCACTGTCCAACATAGCTAAGGCCATTTTCACTTTCCACCAATCCAACTGAGAGTATTAGCATTTCAACTTGATACTTGTGAAAGAATCTCTCCCTGAGAGTTAATTAATTAAACTGCCACTCGTATCTAAAGGATTGTGAACACCATGGCCTACCTTTGAGTTCTACCAAAGTTAAAAACATTGAATTAATCCTGGAAATGAATTTGAGAGTGCTCAATGAAGATTGCAAAATAATTATTTTATAAAAGTTGTACCAAAAAACTTATATTCCTCTGTTGAATAAATGCATTTTTAAAAGCCCTGAATCATTTTAGTATAAATAATAACTTAAAGATACAAATTGGGGTTCAAAGATATACCTCTACTTAGGACAGATCTGTGTTTATTCTTCATTTTCCGTCCTCTTAAACAACATAGTCCTCCACAAACCTAGTACATCGCCTTTGAATATTTATCAGGAGCCTTGTCAGTAATGTTTGAAATACTTCAGATGAAGTTCAAAGTGATCGACTGATTAATTGAGTTGTAATACTTAAATCAGAATTTCTATTAAGGATGAAATACTATTAATCTTATAAGAACTTTTTTTACATTTTAAGTAATTTTCTACTTGCCTTTGGAGAAATCTTTGCACGATCATTTATGTTCAGTTTTTAACAAGCCTCTAAGGGACAACCTCAAGCTGTTCACAATTCCCAGGTGGTTTTAGAATGTAAATTCCATATGTGACAATAAAGTATAAATGGTTATTTCACAGTCAGAGTCATTTGAAAGTCTCAAATAAACGTGGCCATGCATTGACTATTTTTTACCTTTTTTTTTTTTTTTTTTTTTTTGAGACAGGTCTGGCTCTGTTGCCCAGGCTGCAGTGCAATGGTGCAGTCATAGCTCACTATAGCCACTAATTCTTGAGCTCAAGGGATTCTACTGCCTCAGCCTCCCAAAGCACCATGTGTGAATTTTAAGTGGGAAGAAAATCAGTACATTTGTCTAAATTTGAATCTCTACTTGTAGTCTACATTCCCAGGTAGAGAAAAACTTTATAAAAAGAGTTGAAAATTCAATCCGAGGATAAAGGTCCACCTGTAGAACAGCAGTTCCTAGGATCAACTGCTTTTTTTTTTTTTTTTTTTTTTGAGACAGAGTCTCGCTCTGTCGCCCAGGCTAGAGTGCAGTGGCCGGATCTCAGCTCACTGCAAGCTCCGCCTCCCGGGTTCACGCCATTCTCCTGCCTCAGCCTCCCAAGTAGCTGGGACTACAGGCGCCCGCCACCTCGCCCGGCTAGTTTTTTGTATTTTTTAGTAGAGACGGGGTTTCACTGTGTTAGCCAGGATGGTCTCGATCTCCTGACCTCGTGATCCACCCGTCTCGGCCTCCCAAAGTGCTGGGATTACAGGCTTACAAACTTGCAGTTTATAGTGGCGTTCTGTTAGAACTTGCTTTATGTACATGAGGTAGCAATATACAGTCAACAATGTTCTTCATATAATAGCATGACCAAATAAATTCAGCGTGTGACCTTTCAGAGTTTCATTCCCTCTGACAATAACTTATCACTATTATTCAGTTCAATATCTTACTTATCTATACAAATATAGTATGTATCAAAAATGACTGCAGGCAAACATTCTAGGTTTTTGTGTGTTCAAAAAATGAATAGATTAATAGTAGGGCTTACAAAATAAATTAACTGACCGGTTTTATTTTTTTGAATGCAATATATCATTTAAAAAATGATCTGGGCAGAGGTAATGATAAAGTAAAGATGCAACGACATAATAGCCATGATTGAGTAATCAACTCACTTGTGATGCTGGAAACTATGTTTCATCTGGATACCCAGTTTCACTGAGAAAACTAAATTGGGCTGAAAATTGTGGTTGATCTGTTTCAGTAGAGGCTATTTTAGCTTGTGAGCAGTGACACGGTGCTCTGGGATTCTGGTCGTGTAGCTCCATGATATAAATTAACTGTCATGGACATTTTACTTTCCATGTAGGTAAAGATAATAAAAGGCTGAGGTTCACCACACAATGTCATGGAAAGGGACGTATCTGTCAGCCCAGTGCACACCAGCTCAGACAGTCCTCATGTCTACAAGCTTCATATCCATTCTAAATTCATAGGAGTGGGACAGAAGTTTCTGGATTAATGGAATCCTTAAAAAAAACAAAACAAAACAAAACAAAACTGTCTTGTCTACAACCTGAAACTCTTCTGGAATCCAAATGGACTGGGAGCAAACTGGTTGGTTTTTGACAGAAATAAAAGGCCAAGAAAATAAGCAAAATTTATTTCCTTTCTTCAATAATGTTATAATCCAACTCAGGGGCACAGAGTCTCAAAGTCAGCAACCTTCCCCAAGGCATCTACAGGCAAGATTTATAATCTGTGTAAATAAGATGTATCATCTACATAGGATGTATTTATGACTTACAGCACTCTATTCCCCCATCCTTCCTCCTTGTCAATCTTATACCTCACATCTTCCCAGAAGAAATATCTAGGAAGATTCTCTTAGCTTTGGCACTATGATTTCCTAGTGAATACTTTGTAATCTTAATTTACTAATCCCATTCTTCTATTCAGATGACCAGCAATTATGTGCCACTTATACTAAAAATTCAAAAGAAGAAAATGAAAGTTAAAAAAGTAAATAGCCCCATCTGAAAGTTAGATATGTAAACAAGAGTTCATGAAAGTTTTTTTCTCCAAACATTGCAGTTGATCTTTTGAAAGGTCAGTGTCTTTGATCAACAATCAGTAAACCTGAAAGGTTAAATGTTGAAGAAAAAAAATCTGGAAAGAGAAGAGGTAGAAAGCTTAAAATTAAAATGGACACAGACCCTACTAGAATGAATAGAAACATTAACATAATCAGTCAAGAACACTTACTGGGCATATTCTGAAAAGATGCCTTGACAACTTTAAGGATATGCCATAATCCTTAATCTCAATTAATTTCTGATAACAAGAGTTTGGAACATTACAGACAGATGCAGGCCAGGCATGGTAGTTCACACTACCAATCCCAGCACTTTAGGAGGCTGAGGCAGGGGGATTTCTTGAGCCCAAGACCATCCTTGAAACCCAAAAATACAAAATACCAAAAATACAAAAATTAGCCAGTCTCATAACCCAGTCTCAAAAAATAAATAGATAAATACCAATAGTAGCAGTTATTAAGCCACTTGAGGGTAGCAATTTTCAGACTACAAAAGTTTGAGAAATTCAAGATGCTTAATATTTCAATGACGGGGAAGCAGTTTGGTCTGATGTGGAAAAAACATAAAGACATTGAGACCTGGCTGAAACTCTATAGGAAAGAAAGTAAATGTGGTGGAAACTTCATCGGTCGGTTAGAAAAAGGAGAAAGTAGGAAAGTGTGAGTGTTTTGAGGCAGTGGAAAGCACAAACTGAGATTCAAATCATGCTGACAGAATCCCTCTCCCCTGTGCAGGACACCTTTGTGCCCAGCCTAGGTGGATCGGGGGCCCATGATCTATCACGGATGCCAGGACCGGGGTCTCCACAGATGAATTCTACCAAACTTTCTAAGAATTAATGCCAATCCTGGGTTTAGAAACAGTTCTACATTATCATGTGTAATCAATAAATGATTTCATTCTCTTAGAAAAAAAAAAAAAAAAGAGACAGTTCTAAACTCAATTTATGAGACCAGCATCACCCTAATACCAAAACCAGATAAAGACACCACAAAAAAAAATAAAAAATAAAATAAAAAACACCTACAGGCTGGCCTGGCATCCCTAATGAACACAGATGAAAAAATCCTCAACAAAATACTAGCAAACTCAATTCACCATCACATTAAATGGATTGTATATTCTAATCAAGTCCGATTTATCCTGGGATGCCAAGATGGTTCAACATATGTAAATCAATCAATGTAATACACCGCATTAACAAAATGATATAAAAAGGCCACATGATCATTACAATAGAGCATAGAAAGCATTTGACAAATTCAATATCTTTGTGTGATAAAAACTCTCAACAAATTAGGTACAGAAGGAATTTACCCCAACACAATAAAGGCCATCTGTGAAAAGCCCACAGCTAACATCATACTGAGTCATGTAAAACTGAGAACTTTTGCTCTAAGATCAGGAACAAGACCAAGGTGGCCACTTTCAACACCTCTGCTCAACATAATACAAGAAGTCTTCATCAGAGCCATTAAACAAGAAAAAGAAAACAAAGGCATTCAAATCAGAAAGGAAGAAGTAATATTATCTCTGTTTGCAGATGACATAATCTTACATGCATAAAACCCTAACAATGCCACAAAAAACCTAATAAATGAATTAAGAGGCAGGACACAAACTCAACATGTAAAAATCAGGGCCAGTTGCAGTGGCTGACGCCTGTAATCTCAGCACTTTGAGAGGCCGAGGTGGGTGGATCATGAGGTCAGGAGATCCAGACTATCCTGGCTAACATGGTGAAACCCTGTCTCTACTAAAAATACAAAAAATTAGCCGGGCGTGGTGGCAGGAGCCTGTAGCCCCAGCTACTCGGGAGGCTGAGGCAGGAGAATGGTGTGAACCTGAAAGGCAGAGCCCAGATCTCGGCAGTGAGCCGAGATCATGCCACTGCACTCCAGCCTGGGCGACAGAGCGAGACTCCATCTCAAAAAAAACAAAACAAAACAAATCAGTCAGGTTTCTGTACACATGTACACAAACAACAAACTGTCCAAAAAAGGAATTTTTAAAAAATCCCATTCCCAGTAACAATAAAAAGAATAAAGTACTTAGGAATAAACTTAACCAAAAATGTTAAAGACTTGCACACTGAAAATTATAAAGCAACTTATTCTTTCTTGATTATTGTGTTGCCATCTTTGCTCAAGAACTAATGGTGGCTTTGCTAGACAATTATATGAGATGAAGGTTTTCACTGTCATCACTTAATTTAGCCTACCTAGTTCTATATTAATATATAAATTACACTCTCCGTACCAACCTAGTCATTTGACTACAGTCTCCCATGCACCGTCTCCCCATTCCTCCTGCATATTTGGGGTTACTCTTCATAACCTGTTTCACCTTGTTCCTCAGCTCTAATCATCAATGCCTCATTTGAACCTTGATGGTCCCGCCTGACTGGTCTCATTGGTGGAAGACGACTGTACAAGGACATGAATAATTATACTTATCAATGGCAAACAGAAGTTTGTTCAATATTAGCCTCCTCCAGCAACTTTCTGCAAGAGCTGATTTTATTTCTTTTGTCTTCATTCTTTTTATAATCAATAAGGTCAGTTTAAACAATAGTAGTCTACACATCATTTAGCTAACATTAAAAGATTTGACAAATTATTTTAGTGGCACCTAAAATACTTCTCTTATGACAGATGAAAATCCAGAGGATATTAAGGGACAAAAATAACTGTAGTCACTGTCAATAAACATACATTCCCCTGCGCTCCCCCCGCCCCACTTTCCTTGCCCTTTGGTCCCTGCAAGTTTCAAATTCAGGAAAGTCAGTCTGGAACTATTTCATTCTACATTTCAGGTCATAAGTGCAAAGGACAAGAGAAACCTATTTCTTTTCATTCAGCAAAGAAAGTCGATGGTAAATTTGAGTTCAGTTCTTGCTTCTGCTATTTTCTCCTCTATTCAAAACCAATCAAGGCCTGGATACCTGACCTGCTGGTTGGCAGAGGTCCTCTGTTGAGTGAGCTGGTACTTGTCTGAAGATGAATGTAGGCAGGTAGGAGTCAGGGGAAGAGCCCCTCTCTGTGTGTTGTGTCTGTGAGGGTCTGTGTGTGTGTGTGTGTGTGTGTGTGTGTGTGTGTGTGTGTGTTGTGTGTGTATGAATATAAGAGTCCTAAAAATTTCTCTTTTAGATCCAATGCTATGTGCTATAAAAGAAGTTGTTGAGAACTAACAAAAGTATGTACAGCAATTTATAAAATCTGTGACAATCACCTTTCCCTTGGCAGTTGAAATAAATTAAATCTGTTCCACATCTTATATCTGTTTCTCTGCTTTAATCTCATTGATTTTTGACCAAAGAGCCTCAAGACTTGAAAGAATCAAATTGCACCAGAGAAAACACAAATGATCTGTTTTGCTTTGCATCTAAGTTTTTATATTCAATCTTTCACTTATAAAAATTGAAAAAAGGAATTAAACAGAAAAGTACAGTCAATGGCTGTCATCTTCTGTCAATGATAACTTTTGACTAATGGATACAAGGTCCAGTTGACATTCTTTCAATCTGTCAACTGAATGTCAAAAAGCCATTTGCAACTGTTCAAAACACATGGACACTAACAATACTGGCCATTACATTTAGTCATCTGCATTTCATTGGCAGATTTTGACACTGTTTATAATTTACATACAAAGAAATAGTTCTGTGCAAGAAACTTAGTCATCTTTGGACAGATGAATGACATTTTTTACTGATTAGTAGGAGTTAAATAACCATAGCTCCTAAAAATCTGTTACCTTCATTTTCTTTATAATTTGATGTTTACAATTACTTTTTCAGCATATAATGAACAAGATCTTATATGTGTTTGAAAATGATTCTTTATGACATTTTTCTGAATAAAACATTTTCTTGCCTTGGTCTCTAAAAAAAAGGGTCAGTCTCTGTTTTCACTGTTTCCTTTTCCTGAGAGTTTAAAAAAATACTTCCGTAATGCAAGGGGTTTTTAGGTAAGAAATATTTTTTGTCTGTGTCTGAAGGAACAGAGTCAACATTTAAAATGAGGAGTCTCTGCTAATTCTTCCTCCCCCAAATATTTCACCAACCACTCATCATTTTCATTACATTCTAAGTTCAATGTATGTCTCACCACAGTTCCTACCCCTTTTAAGAGGAACAAGGGAGGCTTGATGTGGTCCAGGGTGATTGTGTATGAAAAGACACTATCCCCTGAAAATGCTCTCTTTATTATACACAGAGCTATAGTGGAGGCTTCTGTTTATACGAAACCTTTTCTTCTTCATTTTCAGCACAGGAAGAAGTATCAGTTTACAATATGAGCAGAGTCTATAAAGGGACAGCCAAAGCCTGGCAAGCGTTGGCTCTGCAAGTCTAACATAAGTCAAAGGTAAATGAACTGGCTGAAAGCATGTGGAAGGGAGGAGGGAAGGGAGAAAAGAAAAGGGAAGGGGACAGAGTGAAGGAAGGAAGGAAGGGCAGGAAAGATGGAAGAGAGGGAGGGAGAAAGGGAGGAAACTGTAATACAGGCCTCTACACAGAACTCTGTAGGGACCTCTATATTTGTACTTCTGTAAATGAAAAAACAAAAAACACTTTTTCTCACAATCATACAAAGTGGATCTAGGTGTTGTGGGGGCCGGAATCTTACACAATTTAGGGCTTCATTGTGACAAAAGAGACAAATGCCTAATATACAAATAGTGCAGTGCCTTGGAAAGGGGCCTGCTCAGGTGGGTGGGTGGGTCGGTGGGAGGGAGGGAGGGAGGGGTGAGGAAGAGAGGGGGAGAGGAGGGGAGGGGAGAGGAGAGGAGGGGAGGGGAAGAGAGGAAGGGAGGGGAGGGAGGAAGGAAACGAAGAAGGGAGAACAAAGTAAAAGGTAAAAACAAATTATTTTCTCTTCCTTGTCCTGACAGGGAGGAAGCTGGCCCAGGGAAGAGCTGGGAGAGCCTGGGAGGGCCTTCCTCCCTCTCAACTGTAACACAGGCCTCTACACAGACCTCTATATGGGCCTTTCTGTATTAGCACTTCTGTAAGTGAAAGAAATTAGTTTTTCTCGTAGTCATGCAAAGTGGATCTAGGTGTTGCAGGTCCTGAAACACAATGCAGGGCTTCATTGTGACAAAAAAGACAAATGCCTACTATACAAATAGTGGGGTGCCTTGGAGGAGGCCTGCTCAGGTGGAAGCCCCAAAGGCCAATTTCACCAGCACAAAGATTATACTCAGTAATGGTCGCCAAATATCGAAGTCAGTAGTTCTTAGAGTGTGTTTGGGGGTCCCTGAGGATCCCTGTGTCCCTTTCAGGGATCTGCAACGTCAAACCTATTTTCCTAGTAATATTAAGAAGTAACATCAGTCTGTTTCCGCATCCACATCTGAAAAAAACTGAGAGAAAAAAAAGGCTCCAGTCTGGCAAACTGGCAACCGCATTCTTAAACGCCTGTTGAACTGCACTCAACGCAGCCCTGATTCAGCCATATCAACCCAGCACTGTCTTGTTATTGCTGGGGTACATGGGGATTCTAATACCTTATCACCACCATCAAAAATGTTCACGTAATTGGGAAGATAGGAGTTCTACAGCTGAAACATGAAGGTGGGCAATATCATATGTTTTTCAGCCCTTTGCCGATTTCTTTTTAAGTTTCAGGATGGTGACAGATAAGAACATTGGAAAGATTTTAACGCTGGATCTGAGACTGATGGATTCACAGGATAAATAAATACTAAATACTAGAATAATGGCCAGTTCACCTTATTCAGCCATTTAAAAAAATGTTGAATATGCACATTCAATGAACGTGTTTACCATAAATAAAAACAGACCAGCCCACAGTGCTGGCTTTTTCCATGTGTGGCACTGGAAGACGTCTGGGGCTTACTCACCCTCGGCTACGGTCAATCTCATCACGAAGGTTTCGTTTTCTCCTGCACTGGCCTGCAAGTGGCAGCGGTAAAGCCCCGAGTCTGAGGCCGTGACGTCGGGGACGACGATGAAGCTCCAGCTTCCGTGGCTGCAGTTGCTCACTATTTGTCGTGGGAACTTGGAGGTGAAATTTCTGCCGTGGACCAAGTCGCAGTAAGTTAAGAGGTCGATCTGATGGGGCTGGACCTTTTCCCACCTCACTTCCTGCACAGGCCACGTCATCTGAGGCTGACAGGTGAGTGTGATATTCTTTCCAGGTTCCGAGACAATGTGGCTATTTGGTGGCACAGCTGCCTCAAAACCATCTGAAAAGAAGAAGTAAATGATTAGATCCAGGTTGTCAAATTTTGGGACACCCAAACCTAATCATGAAAATGACTGGTGACGTTACCTAACACAGTTTCTTCCATTGTGAATGACCTATTTATACCACATTTTTATAAGAGAAAGCATTTTTTTTAAGTCCGGGAGATAAATAGAAAAGAGGATATGACTGTTCACACATAGCTCTGTAAGTGTTACTCAGTTACCCATATAGTGAGAAACATAGCCTAAACCCCTGGTGCTTTTCTTGGTACTGATCGTATCAAGAGGCTGAATTTGACAGAGAGACTGTTACGCAATAATGCTGGGCTGGCATCTCTGACACTGACCTAGAGTATCAAATGTTCAGGTTATAATCATTCTGGCTAAGATTTCGACAGTCATGAAAAAGATACCCAATCATTCTCACTGAATACACACATGATCTCGCTCTTCAGATATACAAGTTTGTCTTACATGTGGGTAGAGTAGGGCCCCACATGTGGTATCAATTCTTGATACCATGAAAGTCCCTCAGTATTCTCCCACCTTCCTGACACCATTTCTGGAACTCCTAGCACAAAGTACTCAGTAATTGTCACCAATTATCTAAGTCAGTTGTCCTGAGAGTGTGTTTGGGGGCCCTCGGCATCTCTGTGGCCCTTTAGGGGATACACAAGGTCTAATCTATTTTCCTAGTGATATCTAAGATGAAATTTCCCCTCTTCATTCCAGTTCTATCACAAGTATACAGTAGATATTTCCAGAAGCTCCGCCAGCTAGTGGTATGTGTGCTTGAAATGTCTTAAATTTTGTTCAAGATTAATTTCTAATACAGTAAACATGACAGATATGACCTATGTAAACAAACACTCCCTGAGGGCCTTCAATAATTTTTAAAAGAGCATAAAGGGGTCTTGAGACCACAAAGTTTGGGAACGTGATCTAAAGAATAAACTGCGGTAATTATTTCTCAAAATGTAAGACAACCCAGCAAGGTAACAAGCGGATCTATTTATTAGCGATAAACACCTTCTTTCATCTGATAGCATCACTAATGCCAACAAATTCTGACCTGCTGTTTCAGTACAGAGGGAGGCCTGGGCAGTAATGATGTCACGGTGCTCTCTGGCACTAAGGGAGAAATGTAAAAAGTGGAAAGTTATCTGTCACTTCAACAACGTGACAGTTTCACTCAGGGCTGGTCCAGGCGCCATTGTCTTGGCATACAAACAAAAGAATAAAGAAATAGAGAAAGAGAGAAAGGAATGAGGGAAGGAGAAAAAAAGAGAGAAAAAGCAAAAAGGAGGGAGGAAGAAAAAAGAAAGGAAGGAAATGAAACAGAATAAAAAAAGAGCTGTCACATTTCAAAAGAGAGAATGAAAGCAAGTCTAAAGTGCAGTCAGACTTGCTGTCTATTGAACTAGAATATCATGTTCACCTACGATAGTTCAGCTGCACCAAAAAGTAGCTTCTCATCTTCAGCATGAGGTTCCATGTGTCAAAATGTTGTAAAGAGAAAACCACAGCACTCCAGTTTTCTCCACTGTACACCCATTTACCAAAGGTAGCACTTTACCCACATAATATGCACCCGGAAAACAGTTCATCTCTAAGTAATAAAGCAACATAAGAAAAGGGGAAGAAAGAGAAGGAAAGGAAGAAAATTCATTAAGAAAAGGGAAAAAAAGAAATAAAAACTTAAGAAATAAAAGGAAAATTTTAAATTAAAACAGGGAAAGGAAGATGTGAGAAAAGAAAGAAATGAGTGACAACATAAAATCAGACACTAGCACACTATATGGAGAAATGAAGGAATATAAAAGAAATGAAAAAAAGAAGGAGAAATCAACTTTCACGTGAGCCCTTCTGGCCCCTGGGAAGTAAAAGGCAGTGTGGATGCGTGTCCTCAGTGCTCACACGCACACTGTTTTGTGTTTTTCTTCTTCTTCTCCTCTCTGGATGCCGCCCCGCCCAATCTCAGGAACTTCCTTTGTCTGCCTATCTAACCATAATCACGCTCTCAGGCCCCTGTGAACCTGCTGACTTGGGTTGAAACAGGGGTCTTCTCATAGCTGTATCTGCATTTTCACAAAGGACAATGCAGGAAGCAATGGGGAGAATTCTAGAGGGGATGCAGCTGTCTTTGGGGAGCAAAATGCAAGGAGGTTACAGCAGAGGCTCCATGTGAGGACCCAGACCTGCCTCTCAATAGACTCAGCCTAGAGCTGAAAGAAGCGGTTCCCAACCCTAGAGCCAGGTGGTTCAGAAGCTCAGAGTAGCCCCTGATTAACCTTCCTGACAAACAGAGTAATTGGTTGGTGTTAGATGAAAATCAAGACCTATATGAGGTCGGCCAAACCTGCCTTGCCTCAGATTTTGCTTGTGGCTTCTCAGACCACAGGCTCCTCCTACACAGCTCAGTGGAAGGCAGCTCAAACTGACCCTGAAAAGAACTGCCAGGAAGAGCCCACACAAGCAAGAGAACCCTGGGATCCTCATAAACTTGGAATTGGAAAGTGGATTCACGTAAAACAGAGACCAAGATGTCGTAGTTAATTGGGAAGAAAAAAGTTTGATTCCAATAAAAAAAATAAAACTAATGAAAACCAGTTTATACTTATATGTAGCTATGTATTCATACTTAGAGTAAACATTGAATAGACTGTGTTGTTTTTGCATGATTTTTGTTGCAGGATATCATGATGAAATATTCTCTATTTTCTATGTGGCTTCTCTGGCTTGACCACAAATCATCTTTGGAAATTATTTCAGTGCTTCATCACTTTTCCAACCACCGCTCATGCCCTGGGTACCCCAAACATTTCTGGGTACATCTTCACATCATGCCACTGCCCCTGCCCACCAGCACCTCCCTGGCTGCTGACCTGTCCTCCTCACCATCCTCACTGGTCAACAGCTCTGCGTGCAGTTTGAGCAGCTCTGCAAAATCCCTCACCAACGTCACAAAACCCTGAGTCTTTTACCATCAGCTTCATAAACCCACGCCTTTGTAAAGCTAGACCTTTTTACACTACTCTGTACTTAGCACCTAGACCATGCTTGGCATAAAGTAGAGAAGTCAGTCAATCAATATTTTTTGCATAAAAAATTTGCCAACCTAAAGAATGGGAGGAAATATTTGCAAACTACACATCTGACAAAGGTCTAATATCCAGCATCTATAAGGAATTTAAACAAATTTACAAGAGGAAAACAACCCCATTAAAAAGTGGGTAAAGGACATGAACAGACACTTCTCAAAAGAAGACATATACGTGGCCAACAAGCATATGACAAAAAGCTCAATATCACTCATCATTAGAGAAAGGCAAACCAAAACCACAATGAGACACCATCTCATATCAGTCAGAATGGCTATTACTAAGAAGGCAAAAAATTACAGATGCTGGTGAGGTTGCAGAGAGGAGGGAACACTTACACACTGTTGGTGGGAGTGTAAATTAGTTCAACCATTGTGGAAAGCAGTATGGCAATTCCTCAAAGAGATAAAAGCAGAACTACCATTTGTCCCAGCAATCCCATTCCTGGGCATATACCCAGAGGAATATAAATCATCCCACTATAAAGACACATATGTATATGAATGTCCACTGCAGCACTAATCACAATAGCAAAGACTTGGAATCAACCTAAATGTCCATCAATGACAGATGGGATAAAGAAAATGTGTTATATATTCATCATGGAATACTATGCAGCCGTAAAAAAGAATGAGATATTATCTTTTGTGGGAACATGGATGCAGCTGGAGGCTGTTATCCTCAGCACACTAATGCAGGAACTGAAAATCAAATACCACATGTTTTCACTTTTAAATGGGAGCTAAATGGTAAGAACTTATTAACATAAAGAAGGAAACAACCGACACTGGGATCTACTTGGGAGTGAAGGGTGGTAGGAGGGAGAGAAGCAAAAAGGTAACTATTGGGTACTAGGCTGAATACCTGGGTGATGCAATAATGTGTACAATGAACCCCTGTGACACGTATTTACCCATGCAACAAACCTTCACATGTACCCACAAATCTAAAAAGTTTTTTAAAATTTTTTAATAAAATAAAACTATTTTTGACTTTAAACACTTGAAAAAACTAATTTGCAATTCACTTTGCACTCAATGTGCAATGTATTTTTATTGATTTTGGGGGAGATTTATGTCTATAATAACCCTAATATTAAGAAACATATTTAAAATAGTATTAATCATGCCTAAACGAATTGATAGGTGTAGGCAACAATCCTCAGTGTCTGCAAATTCACAAATGCCATTTATGTTTCCACAATACCACCTTGGAAGTCGTAGCCTTGTCAAAATAATCAAACCTGATGCTAGTCAAGCCTCCAAATCTAACCACCAACTTACAGAACTACAAAGAGCAGAGAAACGTGTTAAATGCCACCATAGGAAAGCAGCCCATGGGAATATGAAAAACTCAAGGTGACAACAACAACAAAAATATGAAAGGTGGAGAGGAAGAAACCTACAGGTTAAAAGGGAGGTAAGAGACATATTACACAGTAACAATGTATGGAACTTGAAAAGGAAAAATTCATAGAACTGGAGAAATGCAAAGTAAACATTCAATAATTTTAAGAAATTATTGCTGTTTTGTGAGGTGTGAAGATAATGATGGTATCATGTTTATGTTAAAAAGAAGACTCATCTTTTGAGATTCAGGCTAAAGTATTTATAGACGAGATGAGTTAACAGCTGGAATTTGCTTCAAATTAATCAAGGGAAAGAGAGTGTGAGAAATAGAGAACAATAACACTGACCCAAACTTGATAGTCGGTAAAGCTGTATAGTGGTCACATGGGAACTGATTATACTATTCTTTCTATTTTTGTATATGTTTGAAACTTCCATTAAAAAAGCTCTAAAAGTATTTGTTTGTACAAGATTTGAGAAGCAAGAGAACGAACCTAAACTAAAGTCCCTGCTTGTGAAATGTACTTCACACACCAAATCGCTAATCCTAACAATAATATTCAATCAGTATTCATGTGCCTGTTTCACAGTTGAAAAATATATATATATTGAAGTAGCTTTCCCAAAGAGCTGAGCGGGCAAAGAGCACCATCAGAAATGTAACAAACTAATTCGATTTTAAAGCTCATACATTTTTCACGCCAGACCACCACAAACTCTAAACTCTCTCCTGTATCTTTAACCTCCAACTCTAAACGGACTCCTCTCTCTCACACCTCTAAACAGGATTTTCTCCCACTCCTGAAAACCAACTTTGGACCTTTTGGTGCCATCCAGTCCTTGTTTCTTCTTCCCTATTCATTCAAGATTCCAGGAGTGGGTTCCCATCCTGCTCAGCCTCCTCCTTTCCGACGTGTGCTTCGACACAACCAAGCATCCATTTCCACTCTTCTACCAAGACTGCAAATGTCATCAGTGTTCTTGACCTGAATGCTGGATGTCCAGCCCTCCTGGAAATACTCTACTCCTTGGCTTCTGTGACATTGCACTTGCCTGCTTCTCCTCTCTCCTTTCTGATCTCCCTCCACTATCTCCTTCATGCTTTCTCTTCTTCTGCTTGTCCTTAAAAAAAAAATGTGCGTTGTGCCCCCAGGAGTCCACTACCCTTCCCTGTCTACTCCCCATCGCTGAGTGAGCCTATCTACTCTCCTTGTTCAACCATCTCTTAGGTTGAGATCAAGTGCAAGTCAATAGTGCCTGCTCAGTCAGACCTCTCCCCAGGGTTTCTAGAGCACGAGACAATAACTTGTTCTTACGATGCTTCAAATAGACTAAAAATGAAACATCCCAGCATTGCCCTAAGCCATCTGCAGGAGCACTATTATTACACCAGCTAATTAGAAATGATGATAGTAGTAGCTCCAGTAGCTTCACGTATTCCCAACTGTGCCTAGACTATGAATATGCTCAATCAAGAACTTTTCTACAAACTCTTAATAGTCACCCAAATAAATGCAAAATGAAATGTTGACTGCATGATGACTAAGGAGGTCTCCTAAAGTGCCTGAGATACAGCTCTCAAAAATAAGCAAGCAAAAGAAATAGAAACACAAATTCCCAGTTACAAGCAAGCAACGACGTCCAGAAAGTGGAAAAATGGCACTTGTGAAGCTCACAGGGCATGCAGTGTGGGAGGACGTACTGAGGACAGGAGAAACACAGGCACAAAAGGCAGAATTTCCCAAGGACACCTTTGCCTCCCTCATAGTTCTGGCTGCGACAGCTAAAACATGAAAAAGACAGTCGCGGTGGACACTGAACTGAGCCGTCAGGCAGCTTGGGGCAGAATGGAAAGAGAAGCCTCTTACCCAGAACGCACCAGCATTCACAGAAAGAGGCGCCATGCACGCTCCCGCCTACACTGTGGCCCCCCTGTGTGCATTCATTTCAAACGTAGACAGCAATGACAGTATTGGACGGCATTTCTCTAACAAGCTGCAATGTTCCCAGATGGCCAAGTTCGGGGATGTTATGGGTGGAATGGTGTCCCCCAGAATTCCTATGGTGAAGTTCTACCCTCCGGTACCTTACAACCTGATCTGAGAGGTCACAACCGGATCTGAAATAGGGCTGTTGCAGATGCAGTTAGTTGACATGAAGTTGTCCTGGAATAGGGTGGCCTCTAATCCAGTATAACCGTGTCCTTATAAAAAGGGGAAATTCTGACACAGGGATGAATACAAGCAGAACGCCACGTGAAGATGAAGGCACAGACTGAGTTGATGCTTCCACGGGCCAAGGCAGGCCAAAAATTGCCAGAAACTGCCAGAAGTTAGGCGAGACCGCTCCTTGCAACCCCCAGAGGGAACCAACCCTGCTGACACCTTCACTTCGGACTTCAAACTGCAAGACAACACATTTCTGTTAAGTCACCCAGCTTTTGGTATCGCGTGCCAGCAGCTCTAGGACACTAATGTGGAGTAAGGACCATCAGGACGACATCTTGGGTACAGTCTGGGCCTCACCAGCGCCCATCAGAAGCAGCAAGTCCACCCAGTTCGGGAAATCTGCCATCTTCGCAACACCACTTCCCACGCATTGCCATTTTCTGTCTTTCAACTAAAGTGCAGATAAAAGGGAAGGGACCAAACAAGATAAAAAATAAGCTAAAAGATTGCTTAACCAAAAGGTACAGATAAAGTGGGAAGAACGAGTTACAATAAAGAGATAAAAACTCAACCCGACAAAGCCATCGCGAAGGAAAGCCAGGCAAGGCCATTTGTTGAAATAAAAAAAATAAAGGGACTAGATTCAGGCTGCATGTCCCGCATGGCAAATCAGGATTCAGTCCAGAAAATCCATATTAAGAGAAGATTTGCAGTATGTCCAAAAAGCGATTTCCTTGTCTCAGCACTGAGCAGCAAAGGACTCGCAATGCAAGCCCCGGCAGGTTTGTGATTCAAATTACCCAGGAGTCAAAGCAGCTGCTGAGGCCACCAGCCTCCCCAGCTTCCGAGTCCAGGCTGCCTCCAGGGGCAGCTTCAAGGAGCTCCAGCAACTTGAGATTGGCTACCTGAAAGGTAACCATGGTGTAATGTTTGTTCAGGTTCTAATTGTTAAAAAATACTTTCAATCTCTCCACCATGGTACAATGAGAACAATGCTTTTTATTCTAGTCGGTATCATAAAGTTTGCTGAAGCACGTCGAAAAGTCAAACTTTTGAGCCATTCTGTAGTTTCTCTCAACCAGAAAAATTACTGACTAATGGGATATAAACAACAACAACAAAAATTGATAATACAGCCCAAGAGCATTGGCCCCTCAGGTTAGACAATTTAATGTAGACCTTCTGCATGGCAGGGTTTTAACAGAAAAAGATATCAAGAGATGAACACTATCTCTAATGATTCTCTACTAGCGCATGGATTGTTAGTGATGGTCCCTAGAGACTACATTAAGCATTGTGTCCCATAGAGTTACAAATATTTTCAGTATATTTTAAAAGTAAAATAATAAGCCTTGAACGAGTCCTTACTAAGTGCCAGCATTAAATGCATTACATAAACTAGCGCATTTAGTCCCCACGGATAAGTCACCCAGCTGCGAATGGCAGGACACTCCCAACCAGGCAGGGGGTCTAGCGAGCTACTCTCAAACCCGCCCTGAGAAGGGACTCCAGTGACAGCCAGTTTTCTTCTCCACCCTGCAATGCGGCAGGGTCTCAGAGACACAATCAGCTCCAAGGACGCCTCTGCTCCTAGATAGCTTGTTTTCGGATGCCTTAACTCTTATAATTAGAAATCAATTTCTGTACTTGTCCTTGTTAAAATGCATATAACGTTTTCAATTCCTGGCAGGCACCAGCACATTAGCGTGAAATTGTCCATTAGATTGTTTTCCAAGTAGAAAGCAAGGAAGATGTTTCCCACAGGAGGGTGGCCAGCAGTAGACCTGCTGTGGCAAAGGAGAGAGAGGAAAGCCCAGAACTAGCGTTGTCCCTGCCCAGGTGAGTGCACCGCGGGGCAGAGGGCAGACAAGGAGAGTGAGTGGAAGTGCCGGATTGGTGGAAGACTCGCGCAGCAAGATGGATCGCAAACCAGAGGCGGTGAAATTTTGCCTCATTTACTTTTCCTTCCTTTATTCGTTCGACATTCATTTCTTCATCCACAAGGATTACTGGGTATAAATGAAACACAGACTGGGTTAGGGGAGAGACACACAAGCAGGTAATTGCCATGAAAAGATGACAAGTCCTCCAAAGAACAAAATGATGAAAACACAAACAGAGCCTTTAGAAATTCCCCACTGAGGCCCTGATGGCAGCTGCAGAGACCAAAAGAGATGGAGCTGTGAGTTTCAGAAGCAGCTATTGCCCGATGGTGCTCACAAGGTCTGTCAAAGATTCTCTCACCAAACACAAGGGTATTTGCCAGAAGAAAATCTATTTAGGACTCCAAACTTAAGCGGTTCAATTGCATAAGCTTGATGCCTTTAGAGCATCTACTCCAGGTTCAATTTCCTTGCTCTTCTCACATTTTCTGACCATGTCACTATTTATTTGAGTATCTACTTCATTACATTTCTTTGGTATTTCCAGATGGCTTTGTGGAGAACAAATAAGTAGCATTTGTGATGCATGACATGAAAAATGACTAAGAACCCATTGATATAATGTTAGAAATGGGAAACCAAGAAACAGTACATGCACATCCTCACAATGTACTCTGCACATACTACATACACCTAAATGTGAACTTACATATTTTGACTTCCATTGAAAAAAAAAGTAATAAAATTAAGTTAATGACAAAACTAAGTTTTAAAACACACTGCTCAGAAGATCAGAGATTCACCATTGCTAACAGTGTGAGTCCTATCCAATTAAAATTGCTCTGAAAATTGGAAGATAATTTCTGCAAATATCTGCAGGCATAAGACAGGACCTATGAAATAGAAGACATTTTCTGTAGGGAAAGGGGAACACAAGGTCCTCTGGTCTTGCTCAGCACTGCAAAAATCTCCAGTCAGGAAGAGCAACAGGACTTAACGAAAAACAAGCTAAAAATTCACCCTTCCAGCTCTCTCCTGATAATTTGAATATGAGCCCTATTTTGCCTAGCAAAATATTTCATGCTATAACTGGCCGCAGTCAAGAAAGATGAGGATTTCTTGGAGGACTTCAAGTTTCAGACAATATGCATGCTTGTTGTAAGGGAAAATGGCAAATGACGAATGGGAATCGAAAGATGAGATCCTTGCTTGGGTTTCTCTAAGCAGTAAGTTCCCAACATCCTGCCACACAGGAAACCCCATAAAACTGGAGCAGGGGCCGGGCTTGACTTGGACAGTGAGCAGATCCTCTCAAGCTCCACAGACATCCCCCGGGACCTTTTTGCCTTCTTGAAGCACCCCAGCTTCTGTGCTCTCTTCTCCCCTAACAGCCAGCACCTGCCCCTCTAGGTTGGAGCACTGCCCAGGGCAGCTGGAGCCTGCCTTGCCTGAGAATGCACACACTGATCAAGGGAAGCCGATCCAGTGACTGATCCTGGTAGAATCTGCTTTTCCCGACCAGGCAGCTTCCCTAGACTTCACTGGATCCTGTGCCCTTGCTGGATCTCTCCTTCCCTTTCCAATCCAGATTCCTTGATGGGTTTCCCTGGGAATACTTCCTAATGGGTCCTTTCCACATTTATCCTCTTCTCAGGGACTGCTTCTGGTGAATGTAATCTAAGGTAGCCACAATTGTAGAACTTTACCAAATCATACTTGGAGCCTAGAATCTAAATTTCCATCAATGTGCCTGGAGCCAGATTCCTAAATGCCTTTTTTTTTTTTTTTTTTTTTTTTCCAGATGGAGGCTCACTCTGTTGCCCAGGCTAGAGTGCAGTGGTGGAATCTCGACTCGGCACCTCCTGGGTTCAAGCAATTCTTCTGCCTCAGCCTCCTGAGTAGCTGGGATTACAGGCATGCACCACCATGCCCAGCTAAATTTTTTTGTATTTTTAGTAGAGACAGGGTTTCGCCATGTTGGCCAGGCTGGTCTCAAACACCTGGTGATTGATCTGCCCACCTCAGCCTCCCAAAGTGCTGGGATTACAGGTGTGAGCCACCGTGCCTGGCCCTCAAATGTCTTCTTGATAATACGGCTTGAGTCAATGAAAATCTCTCTCATAGAAGCAGAGGGTAGAATGGTGCTTACAGTGGCTGGGGATTGGGGGAATTAGTACATAATGGTTAAGAAGGTACAAAACCTCAGTCAGACAGAAGACATAGGATTCTTCCTTTTTTTGAGCTCTGTCACACAGCTTGATGAATATAAATAATAGAGTATTGCCCATTTCAAAATTTCTACAGAGTGAATTTCAAATATTCTCACCATACAAAAATTAAGTATTTGAGAGGATGGATATATGAACTAGCTTGATTTAATTATTACACATTATGAGTTATAACCTCAGTTTATACCCTATACATTTATAGAATTATAAATTGTCAATTTACAAATTAAAAATTAATAGCAAAACAAAAACGACTCTGTCTTTGACTCTGTTTGGCTCTATCACTCTCTCAAGTCCCAGCTTGACCTACCTGTCTCCCAGGACTTACCCAGAGTAATCTCCCAGCCACTGAATCCTACGGCTCTCTCTTTCCACGCTTTTGTATAACTGGATATAACAAAGTACTGCACTTGCAAAACATAAACTGTCGTGTTTTCTATTTCTGTGGCTATGTCTTGCTTTTCTCAATTATGCCAAGCTCCTTGGAGGCAAAAATAATTTCTAAAATATTTGTTTGTTTCTTGTTACTCTACCATGTTTCAAACGCTTGCCAGGTAATTAATTGTAGGGTGAATTGTATTCCTTCTAATCTCAGGAAAAAACTTACATAATAGCTTGTACATATTGGATGATTAATATATACTTGAGAATTCATTTACTACATCTGTAGGAGTTAAGCACAATCTCAAAGAAATCTGCACAACAGCAAGAATGACTATTAACCGAAAGATGATGAACAAGGTTCTTAACCAAACAGAATGAAAATTTGAGATATGGTTATTAGAGGCTTCCCTACATTTTTTCAACTGGACTGTTAAAATAGTTGTCAAAATGAACTCTGATTGTAGCCCCTTTTCCTTCCAATCCATATTGCATCAAAGACTATATAACTAACATAAATATTATCAGGCTACAGCTGTACTTTAAGAAGGTTCAGATGTTTCCTGTTCCTACTACAGGACAAAGCACATGTTCTTTAGCAAAATCCTTTATGATTTGATTCTTGCCTTTGTCTCCAGTCTCATCTCCTACTAGAATCTGCCATATACTCCAGTTTCCCCAAGAACATGATTCACCTTTATGATCTTGCATCAGCTATCTCTTCTCCTGGAATGCCTTCATATAATCCTTCCACTTCATTCCAAGACAACTGCTATTTATCCTACAAAATGTATCCTGTGATGCCACCTTATCCTGTGATATCACTTATTCTGTGACGTCACCTACTTCAAGGAAATATTTTCTTACTCATTTCAAAATAGGTTAACTACTCCCTCCTTTGTTTTACCTCTACGTTCTATTGTGGTTTTTTTTATTTGTTGTCATTTCTTCCTGCCCTAAGAAACTATCCACTCCTTAAAGACATTGTGCCTTCAATATGTCTAATCTTAGCAAAATGCCAGGCACATTAAGTCACCCAATAATTCTGGGCGAGAATAAATGGATGAGAAAACATCCCTAAGACGATGTGTTGTAAATTTAGTGAATGCTAACAGGAACTCAGGGCAATAGTTTCCAGTCCAGGCCCTACGTGGGCTTGGGTCTCCATTCCCACATTTGCCAAACGGAAACCTACACAGGAGCTTTCCCTCCTGGTGCCACACACCCCTGAGCATCAGCCAGCACTGCAAATTTATGGTTTTAATACCTTCTCTCCAAAGAGCTCCAGGTGCTTTTCAAACCACAGAAAGATCAACAGTATTTCTCTCAACCCCGAGGCTGAAATTATTTCGTTCAAACCATAATGAAGTTAAAATGAAAAATATAACAATATTTAAAAACCAGTGTGAATACAGCTATTAGTAGGGATAGTTGTAATCATCAGATCAATTCAGAAAAGCAAGTAGTCCAGAAAAGAGACAGAAAAAAACTAACAGTAAGAGGGAAACAAGAGTGTCCATGTTATTTATTTTGGATTCGCAACGAAATTTGGGAGTTAAAGGAGATAATAAGACATGTATTCAGCATTTAATTTGTGTTCTTTATACATCAGAAGAAATGTCCGAAATTAATCCTAGGCATCGATGGTTTTTTAAAGCATTATATATGTGAAGATGACTACCAAGCATTAGTTGAAATAGTGAATATTGGAAAGAATCTAAATGTCCAGAAACTTAATAAGGTGAAGCAAACTATGAAAAGCAAAGATCAGTCTATTAGTATTGGAAATGCTTATGACATAATGTACAGAAAAAAAAAAATCAACGACATGTAGGTACACTTTGCTAACAGTCAAAACGTGTGTGCTCTGAATGAGAGTTGAACAGGAAATGGGAAGAGGAAACAGAAGAACAGCAGGCTGAACTTTTTTCATTTATTTCTTTTATGCATTTTAAAATTCCTGTAAATGTTGTTTTGATACTCTTGGTGCATTGTGTTAGTAGTTTTCTAAAGAAGGAGGCAGCCCTGTGAGGATGGGCACACCTTGGAGACTTGAGTCCAAAGACCAGAACACAGAAAGGAAAAAGAGGAACTTTACTTCACAGTGGAAAAACGTGGCAAACACACCTTAACCACGTGATGGAGACCAACATCCCAGTGACGCTGTGTGGATATCAGGTACCCCTTGATATGATGTGATGAGAAGGCGTTCGTGACTATGGTATTCTTTCCAAAATTCCATATTCCCAGTCTAATCATGAGTGATACATCAGACAAACCCTAATTGGGAGATGCTCTGCAGGATACTGGGCTAGTATTCCTCAGGATCCCCAGGGTCGTGAAAAGCAAGGAGAGATAGAAACTGTCACAGACCAGAGGAAACTCGGGAGAAGTGGCAACTCAATGTAATTTGGTGGCCTGTTGGAGGGGCCCCTGGAACGGAAAGAGGACACAACATAAACACTTTGGATCCAAATAAAGTCTAGAGCTGAGTTAACGGTAGTATTCTAGTTTCAGTTTCTTTGGTTTAACAAATACATCACAATCATGTGAGATGTTAACAATGGGGGAGACTGGATAAGGGGTATATGGAAACTTATCTGTACTAGTATTCCCACTTCTCTGTAAATCTAAAACTATTCTAAAATTAAAGATTATTAGAAGGGTAAGAGGGCCAGATTTGGGAGTCTATGAAAGAAAAGAAAGACAAGACAGATGGTAGAGCAGAAGGAATGTTTTTGCAACACCATCTTGAGTGGTACAAGGCAACTTAGTAAACACCAGGAGGCATTGGGACTACACTGCAGTTGGTTAGGAAAGAGGAATAATAACGAGTTCTCATGGGTGGAACCAAGGCCATAAATAGCAAACTGGGTGTTGGCGAAGTGAGTTAGCTCAACATACTGGTGCACAAGAAACAATGTTAATTGAAATGGTCCAGCATTTTGCTAGCTAAAAAGTCTAAATTTCTCTATCTTCTTTGAGATAGGTCCGTGTTGGCCCATGTGAGTTAGTCTTATTTTTTAAAGTGAGTAATGTCAAAAAATTCAGAGAAGGTTTCAGTGGAATAGGTTTGGGGTGCTGGAGATTGCCACAGAGCCCCATCTTTCCCTTGAGGAAAAGTAATAGAGTGGATTAGCAAAAAGCAAATGGACACTAGCATCCTTTCTCCAAATGCTGACATTTATCCAACTAGAATATTGAGTTATTAAAAGTCTATTAGCCTAGCAAGCCCTGGGAATGGCCTTCTTCATTTTTGGAAGTTGGGACCAAAACAAATTGAAAATAAACCGTAAACAGATATTGCTACAAACCACATATGAAGAGCGACCTTAAAGTGCATGTTCACAGAGTGGAGCACAGCTGATGCAGCCAGGCACTCGACTTCCCCCATCCCTGCAGGTCAGCAATCCTTACACACATGGGAACACTAACACTCATACAAGTTTGGAAGATTACCCAATTCACTCAAAATGAGGCCAGAATTCTCAACTCTAATCCAAAGCAACTCTCTTTTCCCCACACTTATCTACCCCATATATTCCTTTTTCATGTATTTTCTAATCACTTGATTAAAATAAAGATGCAAATACTTTGGTGTGCATTTTTAACTGTGATTTTTATTCTTTTCTCAAAATGGAATATGCTCATTTTACGTGTGTACGTGTGTGTGCGTATGTGTATTACTAATGAGTATAATCCCACAAAAAATATATCTCTTAATCATATTTCTTGACTATGGACTTTTTGTTCAACTGAATACAGTAAATTCTTCATTTTCTTATATTTACTCAAAGTGTTTCTTTCATTTCTTCATTTAAACATAAAATGGTTGAGCCTTCTTATGGGAAGAAATTTGTGCAAACCCAGGAGACATCAAAATCAGCAATGTTGTCATAAAGTGAGTGGCTGTTTTTAAAATGATGCCCATTCTATGTTTTTGTTTGTTTATATCCACATATCTTTTCCTTCCTGAATTCTAAGAAAGGGTATACAAAGCTCTGTACATTTTGAGAGTGAGATGTCTAGACTACAGAATTCTTTACATTTTTGGACACAAAATTCCTCTCTACTGAGGGCTAGAACAAATGTCACCTCTGGTTTGCTCGGGGATTTGGCTATATTTAATGATCTTTATTAAGAAAGATGATAATAATCTAGTCTTTAGGTCTGACCTAATAATAATAATAGCTACAGTTTGAGGACTCATTATCTGTTTGTGACTATACTCAATGCTTTGCATATGCAGTACTATTTCATTTTCACATTTACAATTCAGTGAAGTATGTATTATTGTTTCATTTTAGAGATGATGAAATTCAGGGTAGAGAAGTAGAGAGAAGAATCAGTCTTTGGATCTAATCACTTGTAACAAATGGGATCTGTTTCTCTCTCTCCTCAGCTTTAGGAGAGGAACAACACAGCACAACCAGGGACTAGCAGTTAAAGAGCATTTCAGGAACTGATTGTGACAAACAGTTTGACTCACTGGTTTCTTATAACTAGAATATGGTACTCCCAGATCTAAATGACACTCTGCTTATTATGAATAGGGACAGTAGAAAAGATCACTTCTGATGGGCAGATTCCTCTAGCACCAGGACCAGATGGTGGGATAAATGGGCTCTGGGATGTGCCATCAGACCTGCCAGCCCAGCAACCACAGCCATCTTCTCTGTCTCCACCCTCTGACCTTTCCCAATAGCAGTGGAGAAGAGAGCGAGACATCACAAGAATACCAAGGATATCATAGAAAGAAAAATGAACGTGGAAACATTTTAGAAAATAGACCGCCAGAGCTCTGAAAACCAAAAAAGTCCTTTATTGAAAAGATGAATGTGCCTAAAGGATTTGTTATTATCACAGACCACAGATCAAAGATGGCATTATTCAAGTTTTTTATTTCTCAGAGTGAGAAAAGGACTGGTCCGGTCATAATTAGAAAATAAAATAAACTTTTTATTTTCTAAACATGCTTTTTTTCTCAATGAAAAACTGCCGAAAGCAACTCTAGAATTTGATTAATCTATGTTTATGCATTAAGTGTGAATATTTTTAAAAATAGATCATCTTAGAGTAAACTTGGTAAACATACGCCATACTCTTAGAGTAACAACCTTTGTAAATTACCATTTAAATTACAAGCATGGGGTAAGTCGGTGGTTAGAGTAGCTGGGAAGGAGGAAGGAGAAGTCTCTGCAGGATGGACCTCATGAGCAGGCAGGAGTCACTTGGTAGAGAACTCTTTCTGCAGGGCTCAAGTGTCATAGTGAAATGCTCAGCCTGCGTGTCATGGAGCAAGGGACCAGCCCTCCGAAAGATGGGCTTCAGATGGGCTAAAAGAGTTGGAGAATTATAGACAACCTCACTGGAAAGGGACAAAAAGAAAGATGTTTCTTATTAAAGCATGAAGGGAAAAAATGGCATCCCACAGCTTCTCTATCATTTTATTGATCTTATAATGAGGTTTCTGGAAACAAAATGAGTTGGGGGAAATGCACTACTTCTATTAGAGAGATTTCCAAAATTTGGAAAGCTGTCTCATTGTGATCATATTTTCATAGCATGGTTTTGGAGCAATAACCTAAAATGTCCAGTATTTATAACACTGTCTATGAATTTGGTTTGTATGTATTATGTCAGAATGTGAAAAATCTCTGGCTCTGAAATTCTTTCAGAAGTTGTTCTTTCTATACAATATTTCATATAACATCTGCAAAACTGCTCTATGACCTTGACATTTTTGATGAGTTTGATGAGATCTTCTTTGACTGCTTCAAGTCAATCACCTCATATCAGTGCCATTGGCAATTCGAGGAAGACAAAGAGGAGCTTAGTTCAAGTTGATTAGCACTACCAGAAAAGAAACTCACAGTGAACACCATATATCAATTATTCCATTGTGTTCATGGACCAAGAGGAGAATATTTCTTTTCAAGTTTTGTGGTTAGCACTTCCTTGAGATAGTTCTGCCAGTTTCCAATTTTCTCACTGAAGGGCTACAGAGTTCAGTACTTGTGCCAGGTCCTATATATTGCTCCTTTAGAAAAGCATTTCTACTGAAGTAAATTGGAAAAAGAAGAAAAGGCAAGATAGACCAGACTTTTGGCCCTCCTTCTAATTGAGAATGACAACCACAACCATTTCAGTTGCATTCAGCTGTCATTCTGTTACTCCCAATAAAATAGAAATGTTCATGCTGTAAAGTAACTAACACCCAAATAACCATCAATTGAGGACCTACTATATTTAAGACAATGTCCTAAACTACGAGCCAAATCTCAAATAAATTGCAAAGGAAAGGCAAAGGAATTAAAATTAATAATGCAATAGGTCCTGACTCGCCTGAAAGTAAATTGGCACAAGAAAACATCCAAAAAGTATTTTTTTACTATCTTAGCATACTCTGATTTTCTAGAACTTCTACTCCTGCTCAGTTTAAAGTGAGGGAAGATTTTACTTTGAAGTGTTAGAGCTTTACCAGCGCTGTTCATTTTAGAAACAGTATTATTAATGATTGACAATGCCATTCAGGATAATCACGTCTTCTAGTCATAGTTCACGGTGATTCTAAATGGAGGTGAGCACATTTCACCATTTCATTTTATCCCTCTCACACAATAGCACCTGGACATTTATATATTAAATACATACTATCTTATTATAACTTAGTTTCATGTAATTTCTTCCTTATATTACATTTAGAGCATATATTTATTCTTGTGAAATTATGTGTGTAGTTTTCATGATCTAAGAATACAATTTCATAATGGTTAAGGAGACTTATAAAGTATTTATTACAAAAGAGAATATTGGATCTGATAGGGTTGATAATCATTGCTATTTGCTTTATTAGTAGCAGAATAAGTAACAATATACAGAAATGCACATACACTTTAGCAAATGGTCAGAGTCCATGTGATATATATATATATATATATTTTTTTTTTTTTTTTTTTTTTTTTTGAGACGGAGTCTGGCTCTGTCGCCCAGGCTAGAGTGCAGTGGCCAGATCTCAGCTCACTGCAAGCTCCGCCTCCCGGGTTCACGCCATTCTCCTGCCTCGGCCTCCCGAGTAGCTGGGACTACAGGCGCCGCCACCACGCCCGGCTAGTTTTTTGTATTTTTTAGTAGAGACGGGGTTTCACTGTGTTAGCCCATATGATATATTTTTAATCTAAGAAATGAATTCAATGTTAATGTAACTAACCAAAGGTCCCTACGTACTTTTTATCATGCCATGGTTCTCCATTTGCCAGAATTCATCTAAGAGCCCCATTAAAATTGAAAACACTGGAAGCAAAAATGAAATGGAGAAAACAAACAATTGTTTTCCAAATTACAGTTAGTTCTCAGATATACCATTGGGAGCTAGGTCAGAAAGAACTTAGATAAATATGCCTCCTATGAATTGGTAGATCCTATTGCTACATGCCATTTTTTAAATGCAGAAACTAATTGAAAGAGTTACTTTGAAATATTTAAGCTCAGTGTTTGCCATTCTCCTTGGCTCTTCTGTCTCACTGTAAACTTTCTCCAAGTTAGGGATGACTTCCATTTCCCCTGCATAGTACACGCTTTCCCCCAAAGTCTGCAATTTAATTTCCACCTCCATAATTTTAAATATTTTAAAGTTATCATTTTACACTCTCAATTTTCCTCTAGAATTGCCTTCAGTGATGGCTTCCTAACTCTATTATCTTGGAATTACATTTTTCACATTTATAGCTTTGTCTTTTAAAAGCAAAACAAAACAAAAAAGCCATAAAATTTGGGGATCAGAATCAAATCACAGGATGTGCCAGAGCCAGTGGTAGTGATTACAGATATACCCTAATGTGAGGTTTATTGCCGTTATGCTATTTCATTTCAGAGGTATATTACTGTAGAATAACAGTTAAGAGAACAACGCATATTTTTTGCCTGTCAATAGATTCAATTGCATTTTACAGCAAAAATAATTTACTCGCAGGTTTAAATTAGACATCTAAGTGATGCACATAAATAAATCACTGAGGATTTGAGCAACCAGAGATAAACACACAGATACTGATTTGTGATTTATTTGTAATATACCACAAACAAAACTAAAAACTTCAATTTATATTTCAGGAAAAGATTAATTTGGTGTGTGGTTACTTATAAAGTCATGTAAGAGTAACAAGACAAAACCAATTTTAAATAATAGAATTTAAGAATGCTCTAGCCCTAAGGAATAATAGTATGACACTGACCATCTAACCATCCCTCCATTTCCTCTCAAAAAATATAGGTCGGATGCTGAAAATGAATTACATCTTAAAAAACAAAAGATAAAATATAGGCTGTCAGACTAATCTGTACCAAATAAAATATTCTCCAGAAAGCCATGACTCAAAACATTTATCATCTCAACAAGAAACACTGATGTGTTCGATTCATAAAGTAATACAAAAAGTGTATTTGTTTTCCCGATGTTTAGACAAGCATCAAACCACACAATATTTTCTAATGAGTCATCGGACTAGAAATCTTAGCTTCATCTTTCATACTGAATATATGGTTCATCCAATAGAGTATCAACCTACTAGGGGCATGAACTGTCCTTTTTATACATTTTGTACATAAGGGAACATATGAAATTTTTATACTCAATATGTGCACCCAATGGGCACTCATTTCATGCTCATCAAGTTTGCTTTAAGGGATGTTGAGAGAGCAGAACTTGCTGCATATGAATTCTGAACCTTTGTGCATGGTATCTTTCTCACAATCTCTATCTTGGTTAATACCATCTCCCCACATGATCTGCTATCAAGATTTGAAGCCAGGCTTCACTCCCTCCTTTGCACACCCCTCCCATTTCAACTCACACCCAAATCCTGTCACTTCGTCCTCCTTAATAGCCTTACATCTGCCTACTTCTCTGCTTTCCCACTTGAACAGGTTCTTATCGTCACTTCTCCCCAGGTGGTGATGACAAGGGCCTTGTCATAATTCTCTGTATACGTTACATAGTACAGCCAGAGTAATCTTTGTAAAACAGATCTGGCCCTGTTAGTCCCTAGCTTAAAATTCTAGGTATCCCCAAAGCCTCCAGGATAAAATTCAAACTTCTCAGCACATCTTCTAAGGCCTAATAGAAGTAGTTATGGTTTCTCCAAGTGTCAGCTCTGGTCCACCACTCACCTTGCCCCTGGGCTCATTCTCAGGTCCTCCAAATCACCACATACACTCCATCTCATATCTGAACTCTGGACCAGCCGCTCCCTCCCCCAGCACCATCTTTCCTTCCCTTCTTCTTCTGCTTTCTGCCTCTTCCATTGAGCTTTCCTGGGTTGCTCCTCCTCCTCAGGCTAGGTTACACGCCCCCAACACATGCACTTTATGCTCATATGTTAGGCTATATGCACCTCTTCATTTACAGTGCTGCTCCTAAGCTATGCCTCTTGTGCAGCTGTTGATTTTTTTACAAATAAAGCACAGAAATTTACATGTTCTTCTACTTGATTTTAGTGTGTTAGTACTGTTAGTTTAGTTTAGTTGTTAGTGTTGTTAGTTTGAGTTTACTTTTCCAAATGGGTGCTTTCATCTATCATTGAGAACTTCAGGTGTGACCTGAGTTATGTGTATACATATATATTTAACTCTTCATACAGCTTCTTGGACAAGGGGGGAGTCATTGAAAAGGATCAAAGATTAAGTCTCCTAATACTTAATCCATTGTTGATGATGCTTTGAGATCACAGAGGGAAGATATGGTGAAGGAAAATGAGTGGTTTGAATTCACTCCAAAGAAGAGCAAAAGAGCTTTATAATTACAAGAGCCCCTGGCTCTAAAACCTTGAAAACAAGTCAGCTACCCACTGAACCTGCCTACTGAAGGCCATATTAGATGAAATTTGTGCCTCACCAGCCACACCAAGCAAGAAGGGCACGGCCAATTTAGTCTCCACCATGGAGGTGAGTTCATCTCAATTAAACAAATCTACTCTGAAGGGTCTACTGTAAAAAAATGTGTGAGGCAATGTTGATGGGACAAGACCTGTCATGTCACTGAAGAGCTTACAAAAAGTCACTTACTTCAATTACAAATTCAGTTCAAAAATATTTGGTAAGGGGCTAATACATGAGAAGGACTAAAGAAACTATCAGGGCCAGGCACGGTGGCTCATGCCTGTAATCCCAGCACTTTGGGAGGCCGAGGCAGGTGGATCACCTGAGGTCAGGAGTTCAAGACCAACCTAGCCGACATCATGAAACCTCATCTCTACCAAAAATACAAAAATAAGATTAGCTAGGTGTGGTGGCAGGCACCTGTAATCCCAGTTACCTGAGAGGCTGAGGCAGAAGAATCGCTTGAACTTGGGAGGTGGAGGTTGCAGTGAGCCAAGATTGTGCCACTGCACTCCAGCCTGGGTTACAGAGTGGGACTCTGTCTCAATAAATAAATAAATATGTAGCTATTAGGGATAGAGTGGATAATATCTCAGGCATAGTCCCGGTCCTCATAGGGCTTAGGAACTAATAAGGAAGCCATAAAACTAAACAGATGATTACAACGTAACATGAACCGTGAGCTCTGTGCAGGGGCACAATAGGAGAGGGGCTGGATCCAGAGCAAGATAGCAACGTCTTGACTTGGAGCAGAGCCACAGCCATCAGCAGGCATCCAGGGCACCTAGAGACACCCCAGTGCCAACAGAGGAGTCATGGAAAATACAGACGGAAAGTAGAAGGCCTGGACTGCTGCCCAATCCGCATCTGTGTAATTTCGTGGACTGAACGTGTGGGGCAGGCTAGTGATTACTTCAGGAAGAGCTGAGTTTGCTGCTGCACCGATATGGACGTGGGCTGCAATCAGAGGGGGCAGGGGTCATGGGCCCTCCCAAGGCCTAGAAAAGGAAAGATGAAGAAGTATTTAGGAAATAATGTCGCTGCCGGAGGACCTGGCAGCCAAATGAAGAAAAAGGAGCCAAAAGGAAAGAAATATCAAACTGAGAAAAAGGTTAAAACTTTAAACAGAAAATGTTTGGACAGCTGAGGCTTCAAGCACTGCGTGCAATGAGTATTGGATATTATCTCAGCTAATTTACCACTTCGTTTCTCAAGGATAACCAAGAACTGGTTGTGGCCTCTCTGTTTCCATTATGCTCAAACTGAGGAAACATAATGGAGAAACCTAGGTAATTTAAACATTCCAGAGACGCTGTCAGGGAGCTTTTCTCAAACATAGGAAGGAAAACATTGACCTTTTACATAGCTACAAAAACAAATCTAAAATATTGTTAAAAGAAGCCTTGAACCAAGGAAACTTATCACATAAGACAAACCATTTCGTTTTCACCATAATATTTAAAGGATCATCCAGGAAGTAGATAAAACTCTTCAAACAATGTCTAGTATCAAAAGAAAGTTAATAACTCTACTTTTTGAAAGAACTGAAGGCAAGAAGATTATCTAAATTTTAAGAGTAAATAAATGCTGAAGAGACAAAACATATTATCTGTCTGTGAAGTAAATGGCACCAGGCAAAACATATTTTCATCTTATTTAGCTGAACAATGCAGGGCAGGGTTATTAAGTCTGACAAGGCGAATTGTTCATCATGACTGAGTCATAAATAATAGTACTAAGAGATGTGATTCACTGAATAGAACCAAACACCAAATGAGGATTTTTAAAATGCAATTCTTTCAAAAAAGAGTCCGTTACTATAAGAAACATGAGTTATCCTCTTACTTTCATCTACTTTTGTTGTCACTTTTTTTTTTTTTTTTTAAAGACAAGGTCTCACTCTGTGGCCCATGAGCAATCAGGGGTCACTGCAGCCCCGACCTTTCAGGCTCAAACCATCCTCCCCTCAGTCTCCTAAGCAACTGGGACAACAGACATATGCCACCACACTCAGCTAATTTTTATACTTTTTTGTAGCAACAGGGTTTTGTCATGTTGCCAAGGCTGTTCTCGAACTCTAGGATCAAGGGATCTGCCTGCCTCAGCCTCCCAACGTGCCAGGATTACAGGCGTGAGCCACCACGCCTGGCCTTGTCACTCTCCACACAGGCTCAAACCCAAAAATAGAAACAGTAAAAACTGAAGATATTTTTAAAACTGGTTTGCTTTCCTGGGGAAGATATTACAAATGAACTTACTTCTCTACTTCCATTTGTTTTGATAAAAAGAAGACCAGAGTTCTTTGTTCTTCACATTATGAAACAGGAATTTTCCGTGGAAAATCCATCCCCTACTGCCTTGAGATGTCCATTTATATACAAGATAAAAACAATGCTCCATGGAGTTTATAATATATAATCACTTATTGCCTCACCAATGCATTCCTTTCTTCATTTTTATATTATTTAAGAAAACTTGGCACTTCTCCTTTTTACTTACATGAAAATGTGCTCCTCTGTATTTTTCTTTATACCCAGTAGTACTTATAATTACTCCTCAAAAGAAAAACAACTTTGCTTCATTCTTGTTTATGCTGTTATTTTGGCCAATTAATCGTAATAATAAATTTAATATATACTAAGTATTTATAAGGAGGCATGAGGTGTGAAAAACACTTTCCAGGGGATGTTTATTGAATTCACCTTACATTTGAGGCACTGTTACTATGACTCTCATTTTAAAGATATTGTAACAAGGGTTATGGCTAGCGAAGGGAGAGTCAGTATTTGAACACAGAAATTTGACTGAGTTTCTTAACAGAACAAAACGAAAGACTCATTATGAACAATAATAGACTCTTAACTAGAACAAAACTAAAGACCCAAATAGTAAATGTATATCATCTGGCACAACATGGTCCCTAAACTGATAACTACAAACTATTAATTCTGGAGTCCTTTATACAAAAAGTCATGTCGCTTATGCAGCGCAACTCAGCCGTATGTATTTGTCTTTCTCCCATCGGCAGGTCACTGCTGTCATAGGATGCAAGTGCTCAGTTTCTTAGGCCGAGGCAAAGAAAACTTACACCCGATCTTTCCTCTGGGAGGGCAGTTCTCCCCAAATGTAAATCTGATCATGGACCTCTCTGCTTGCAAACCACAGTGTCAATACCTGGAGCTTCCTAGACTCATGCAGATATAACCTCTCTCTAAGCCTCTTTCTCTCTACCCTCACCTCTCACCACATCTGTTCATGCCCCCATAATCACCACCATCAATCACCACCACTCCAGGCCCTCATGTGTTCACCTCTCTTGTCCACGCTCCTTGCCCTTGTGCAGGCTGTTCTGTCTGCTGAGATCCTCAAACCCTGAAGGCCTCCTCACATGGGATCCTCTGGGAAGCTCCACCAGCTTTGAGGGTGCAGTTTTCATCCTATCATATCTGCACTCTGGCCATCTCTGTGAGAAGTTAACACATCTTATTGGGCCATTGGACTGTAAGCATCTCCACAGAAGGAATGACTTCTTAGTCATGTAAGAGGGCACCACATCTTTTAACCTCCCTACCCAATCTCTTTACTAAAGTGGCTGTCCTCCCTCCAGGCCGAGCCACAAGGCAGAATATCACACCTGCCTTGTGGGAAGACTCATGAGGCCCTTCGTGGACTGGCCTTATCTTTTGAATATTACCTTAAATCACTTGTCTCCTTGTTAGTCAATTTAAGTAACTGTAAGTCAAAAGGAAATCTACACACTCCCAAGTTTTATCCAATGCTCTGGCATAATTTGCCTCATGATATTCTTTATTCTTAGTCTTATTACTCTACTGACTTCCTTCCTCCAGGTTTTTTGTTTTGATTTATTTTGGGTTTTGTTTGGGGGTTTTAGGTATTTTTTTTAATTTGAATTTTTGTTTCTTTGTTTCTTTTGGTAGAAATTAAAAACAAGCTCCCATTTTTGTCTCTGGAAAACTCCACGGCCGGGCGCGGTGGCTCAAGCCTGTAATCCCAGCACTTTGGGAGGCCGAGACAGGCGGATCACGAGGTCAGAAGATCGAGACCAGCCTGGCTAACACGGTGAAACCCCGTCTCTACTAAAAAATACAAAAACTAGCCAGGCGAGGTAGCGGGTGCCTGTAGTCCCAGTACTCGGGAGGCTGAGGCAGGAGAATGGCGTAAACCCGGGAGGCGGAGCTTGCAGTGAGCTGAGATCCGGCCACTGCACTCCAGCCTGGGCAACGGAGCAAGACTCCGTCTCAAAAAAAAAAAAAAAAAAACTCCACTTGAGGAAGTACCAAGAATCTTCACTGTTTTAGGACCTCGTTATTACCAGTCACACTAAGCGTAAGAAATCCCCATGATAAAGGACTAGTTACACTTACTAAATGGAGCACTAAGGTGTACAAAGGCTGGAAAAAGAAACATGCAGGAGGTTTTTCTAACAGCATCAGAAATGTGGCAAATGTATTGCAAATGTTTTTATTTGTTGTATATAAAAAGCATAAATATTATTTAAAAATATTAATACAGGCCTAATACAAGGAATGGCAAATGATTTCATTGTCAAGAAGTAAGGCCTTGAGTATTTGTTGAATGTCTATAATTTTTGTTTGTTTATTTTTTGAGATAGGGTCTCGCTCTGGCACCCAGCCTGGAGTCCAGTGGTGCGATCATAGCTCACTGCAGCTTCAACCACCTGGGCACAGGCAGCCCTCCTGCCTCAGCCTCCCAAGTAGCTGGGACCACAGATGCACGCCACCACAACTGGATAATTTTTTATTTTCAATAGACACAGACTCTCACTATGTTACTCAGGCTGGTTTCAAACTCCTAGGCTCAAGCAATCCTCCTGCCTCAGCTTCCCAAAATTCTGTGATTACAGGTGTGAGCCACTGTGCCCAGCTTTGTATAATGTTTTACACTAAAAACAGACTTCTGTAAATGGAACAATTAAGTTGAAGAGCCCAAGGCCTGATCTGGAAATGCTGAACTTGAGAAATGAGGACTCATCTCTCCAAAAATCTTATCTAGTCGAAAAATAGACCAGGCCATTGTGAGGATGCACAGTGCTGAAAACCAACCCCTGGGAATGGGGCCTTTCGCAGTCAACCCAATTCCACCCTCATACAGCTTTCAAGTGGTGAGAGCTGATAAACACTGGCATGGGAGCAGTTTTGAAAAGAAAATCTCATAACTGGCCAGGCCTGGTAGCTCATGCCTTGGAATCCCAGCACTTTGGGAGGCCAAGGCAGGCAGATCACCTGAGGTCAGGAGTTCGAGACCAGCCTGGCCAACATGGTGAAACCCCGTCTCTACTAAAAATACAAAAATTAGCCAGGCGGGCACCTGTAATCCCAGCTACTCAGGAGGCTGAGGCAGGAGAATGGCTTGAACCCAAGAGGCAGAGGTTGCAGTGAGTCGAGATTGCGCCACTGCACTCCAGCCTGGGCAACAGTGAGACTCTGTCTCAAAAGAGCCAAGAAAGAAAGAAAGAAAGAGAGAGGAAGAGAGAGAGAGAGAGAGAGAGGGAGGGAGGGAGGGAGGGAGGGAGGGAGGGAAGGAAGGAAGGAAGGAAGGAAGGAAGGAAGGAAGGAAGGAAGGAAGGAAGGAAGGAAGGAAGGAAGGAAATCTGATAACAAAATAGCAAAATATGGCATCGTAATGTTGGAGGGCAAGTGTCATGTTACAGGAAGACAAGATTGGGGGCCAGGAGTGGGATCAATGCAGGGCTGAAGTTCTCACTGATTAGAATCCTGCCCCCTCCTCAACACCAACTTCAAAAATGTTCTCTTTTTATCCCTGCCCTACCCCATCAGCCCTGGCCTTTTAAAAAACATTTGTTGTTCTCTAGTGAAGCCTCTATCACCTTCTTTATCTGAGAACTGACCAATGGAAATTCATAACTTTATCTCCAGAAATCCTGGAGGCCTAAAAATGTTAAGAGGATTAATGGGAAACTTGCAAGAAAGTGACAACCTCGATAGAAGTGACACATCTGATTTAGAATGGAAAAAGATCAATCAATAAAAATCAATGGAGTACTGTGCCTTCAGACTTCAAAATAAAAACAGATGCAGCATCATGTATCGAGGATGGCTTCCACAAAACTCATATCTAAATAGCAACTGCCAACAGAAACCTCAAAACTTTACAAGGGAGAAATGAGCTTCTTGAATTATACTACAGACCATTGAGCCAACATCACAGAAGAAAATATTATGCAAAATGAGGCAGACAGAAAAATTCAGTTAGGAAGGACTGATGGACGACTTCCATTATCTGCATCATATCTTGAATTCCACCTCTGAAAAAGCTATAGACCCACTACATTTGTGTTGCACATAACTGGTTCCTGAATTTACAGGAATAAAAACATATGGAAATTTATATCGCATTGTAGAATGAAATAGATACATACAATATGCACTTTGAAGCATCAGTCATGATCAAATGACAAAAGGCAATTCTAACTAGAAAGGCAAAGTCAAAAGATCATTGGAAATTTTTGCACAATTACAAATGAAAACTACAATAAAATGCAAATATTCTGGTTTTTAAAAAAGGTATAGTTGAAAAGGTAAAAATCCCAGAGAAACCCCTAGACTTACTAAAAAAAAAAAAAAAAAAGTGTTTTTGAAAGTCCAGGGAATATATATGCTAGCAGATCTAAAGGGCCAAGTGCTTCAAATAAAACCCCTTATGGCTAAACTGACAAAGTCAAAGGGCAATAGTAGGATGAAGGTATTGCCAAAAAAAAACCAAAAAAAAAAAAAAACAAAAAAAAACCACCATTCAACTGGGAGAGAATTGCAAAGCCCAGAGGTACAAATAAGTAGCGAGGCTGGAAGAGTGTTTGAAAACTATCTCACATAAGACTCCAAAGTAAATGTTGAAAAGTTTTTCAGCACATCAAAAAGAGAAAGAAAGGGAAAGAAATTGCATGGCATTTGAAAACAACATACACAACAAAAGTTTTTCAGTGAATAAAGAGAGAGTAACAAGGACACTAAAGGGATTATTCAGTTTCATCTTTATGGAAAAAGTTACTAGAGAATTCCTGAATTTTCCATTAGAACAGATAGGCAACATATAACTTTAAATAAATGATAAACCTTTGACCTAACTCATGAACTGAACAAAATGTTCTCACCAGGTATAAAGTCCTCCACTGAGCTTGCTTTGCAGGTGCTACAAGACAACCTGTTGGACAAAACGCACGTCTGATACTTGCAAATGGCCACCATGCTTCAGAATGAGTGTGTTTTCAATGGGTGCCATCCAAAAGGGGAACTCTAGGTAGGTCATTAAATTAAAGCCAGAGTCTCACTGCTACATCTAGAAAACAGGGAGAATGTGCTGGGACAAGTACTTGGTGCATAACCAAATACAAACTAGGATCAGAAATGCAGAATGATCCCTGCAAAGAAAAAGAATGCAAATTCATCTCCTAGAATTTCCTGAGTAGATAAATCACAAGTCAAAGGAGAAACAAAAGAAAAAACTCATTTAGATTTTCACTAAATGATCTAAAATCTAAAAAAACTCATTTAGATTTTCACATTTTTTTCCACTTTCTATTCACAGATATTCCAAAACCATATTCCCCTCTCCAAACTAGCTCCTTTTTACTCTCCCCACTGTTCAGAAACTGGTTATCCTTCTTAACAACTCTTTCTCATTCATCCAATCAGTTGCTGGATCCCGTCAACTCCACCTTTTAAACATCTCTCAAACATGGGCCCTACGCTCTCTATCCAAATTGCCCTATTCTGGTCCATCCCTACTATATTACTAAAATAGACCCCTGCCCAGCCTCCTTCACTCCAGTCTTGCTCCAATATGAATGACTGTCCACGATACGATCAATCTGATCTCTGTCTCAAGACATTAAAACCCTTCAATAAACTCTCAGTCCCCTTGTGGCGAGTATGCATTTCTCACCACAGCACACAGAATTACTTAGCAGGCGGGGCACAGTGAATCATGCCTGTAATCCCAGAACTTTGGGAGGCCAAGGCGGGCAGACCACCTGAAGTCAGGAGTTCAAGACCAGCCTGGCCAACATGATGATACCCTGTCTCTACCAAAAATACAAAAAGTGGTTAGGTGTAGGGGCACACAACTGCAATCCCAGCTAACTGGAAGGCTGAGGAAGGAGAATCACTGGAACCCAGGAAGTTGCAGTTGCAGTGAGCCAAGATCGTGCTACTCCACTCCAGACTGGGCAACAGAGAGAGACTCCATCTCAAAAAAACAACAGCAACAATAACAAAAAAGAACCACTTAGCATCAGGTCCTTGCCTACCTCTCTGCTTGTATCTATCCTGTTCCCATCTCATACATTATGTTTCAGGATGATGGGCTGCTTTTCCAGCTTCTTATATCTCCTGCTTTGTCTTTATTCTCTGGACCTTCGCACTTGCTGTTTCTACTGCAGAGGACACCTTGCCCTTTCTTTGGCTAACTCCTACTTCTTTAGTTGTCAGACGTGTTTTCCATCCAAGTTGAACAATGAGGAATGACAACAGTCATCTTAAGGACTCTGAGAGTCCCCTTTATGACATTATCCCCGTAAGCATTTTTCAGGCCGGGCGCAGTGGCTCAAGCCTGTAATCCCAGCACTTTGGGAGGCCGAGACGGGCGGATCACGAGGTCAGGAGATCGAGACCATCCTGGCTAACACGGTGAAACCCCGTCTCTACTAAAAAAATACAAAAAACTAGCCGGGCGAGGTGGCGGCGCCTGTAGTCCCAGCTACTCGGGAGGCTGAGGCAGGAGAATGGCGGGAACCCGGGAGGCAGAGCTTGCAGTGAGCTGAGATCCGGCCACTGCACTCCAGCCTGGGCGGCAGAGCAAGACTCCGTCTCAAAAAAAAAAAAAAAAAAAAAAAAGAGCATTTTTCATATCATCATGTAATATCTACTTACATATGATAGGGAAGAGGGCAGGGGCTATAATACTTCATTTGTCCTAATATGTCTAGCTCCTGATGGAATGCCTGGCAAGTGGTAACAGCTAAATATGTGTTAGTTGAAATGAGTTGAAGTTTCAGACTCAACAAGATATCTAATTCTTCAGGGAACATGGAAAGGGAATTCAATGGAACCACCATGTGCTGAGCAACTTCCATGTGCCAAGTACTATATAGGATCTTTGTATATTGTCTCATTAGCTCTTATGCCTCCCGTAAGGTACATATTCCACATAAATACTTTCTATACATGAGTAAACTGAAGCTCAGAAAAATGAAGAGACTTTTCAGATGTCACTGGATGAGTTAGGAGGAGGACAAAACTCAAAGCTCTGTGTTAGCAAATCCTTTTTTGTTTCCATGTAATGAAGATAAAAACCAAAAGAACAGATAGCAGGGATTTCTCTAAATAAAGAATTGTTAACAGTGAAATTTCCCATGAAATAATCCTGGAACTAAGCTTACTGCTATGATCTGAATGTGTTTCTCAAATTCATATTGAAACCTAATCCCCATTGTGGTGGTATTAAGAGATGGTGCTTTGGGAGACATCATTTAGTCTTGAGAACTCTGCCTTCATAAATGTAATTAGTGCCCTTTGGAAAGATGTTGAAAGGAGCTGGTTTGCCCCTTCCACCATATGAGGATGCAGCAAGAAGGTGCCGTCTTGGAAGCAAAGAGCAACCCCTCACTAGACGATAAATTTGCTCCTGCCTTGGTCTTGGACTTCCCAACCTCTAGAATGGTGAGAAATACAACTCAATTATTTATAAATTACTCACCTAAGGTATTTTGTTATAGCAGCCTGAACAGACTAAGACACTACACACACACACACACACACACACACACACACACACACACACACGCTTACCATCTTAGCCCTTTTAAAATGTACAGTTCAGTAGCATTAAGTATATTCACATTGTTGTAAACCCAATTTTCAGAACTCTTTTATCTTGCAGAATCGAAACACTACCCATTAAACAGCTCCCTGTTCTCCCATCCCCCACCCCCGACAACTACCATTCCACTTTCTGAATCAATGAATTTAACTACTCTGTGTACCTCATATAAGTGGAATCAAAGTATTTGTTGTCTTGTGACTGGCTTTGTTCGTTTGGAATAATGTCCTCAGGGTTCATCCATGTTGTAGCATGTGTTGAAATATGCTTCATTTTTAAGAATGAAGGCTATTCCACTGTATATATTGCCTGTTACATACATTTTATATGCATCTATACATAATAGATATAGATATACACTGTAGATATTCTGCATTTTGTTTGTCCATTTATTCCTTCATAGACATTTGGGTTACTGCTTCTTTTTAGCTGTTGTGAATAATGCTGTTATGAACATGAGTGTACTAAGTTCACATCATATGTTTGCAAATAATGTGCTAATAAATATCCCTGTCAAAAACTTGCAAATGACACTAAACCATTCTGAGCGGTAAAATAACAAACTAGTGGCTAAATGACTGAAAAATCTCCTTAAGCTATGAAATATGCAGAAAAGCGGTAGATAAGTTTCAAACCATCTAGAAAGAGAAATTCACATCCAAATACACTTCAAACCATGTTTCACATATGATGAGCTATAAACCTTTGTTACCACCCAGGGGAATACTTTTCACTTCCTGGAAAGCACCCATAGGCAGCTGTTCTATTCTACTTAATTACATATGGAATTGATACCTTTCCTGCGTACAGATCAGCCATTGGTGCTGGTGATTTTCTATCACTCCCCTCACTTCACCCCAACTCTTTTGCTGTTTTATTGAACATGTCTCCTAAGGGCAAAGCTCTGTCGCCAACATTATTGGGCTCACAAAGAGGGAAATGGGATGTGGCCTGCCCTCATTCAGGAGAGGAGGCAATGAGGGAGATGGGAATGGTAATCACTAGATGGAATGCAAGGAAAAGAAAATACCTTCAATAAAAAGGTGGCCACAAACAACATCCGGAGGAATGCAGGAAACATGGATTCCCATTTTAGGGGTGGGACAATGTTTCCATAGCTGAAGGATGAGTACAGGTTGAGTATCCCTTATCCAAAATACTTGGGACCGTAAGTGTTTCAGATTTGGGATTATTTTAGATTTTGGAATGTTTACATCATAGCAGCTGAACATCCCGAATCCAAAAATCTGAAATCTAAAATGCTCCAATGAGCATTTCCTTTGAGCATCATGTTGGCATTCAAGGAGTTTCGGATTTTGGAGCATTTCGGATTTCAGATGTTTTGATATGGGATATTCGGTCTGTAGTATACAGAGTGAAAGAGTATTTAAGGGAAAGAAAAGGCAGAAGCAAAAACATCTACAGTTCAGAAATGCAGAGGATGCCTAGGGAATTTGCACTTAACCATGTTTGGCTGAAAAAAAAGGCACCCAAAGGTGACTTTGGAAGGTATGCAGGGACCAAGCCTCAGAAGACCTTGAACAGCACTTTTAAGAATCAAGAATAACCACGTAGGTGAGGGCTGCAAAGACAAATTCCCAGAGGGTCCAGGAAGATCATGGAAATGACCGGAGCCAAAGGTATTACAATAGGGAAGAGTGGGGATTGTGGGTGACTCAGGAATATATTATTTACAAAAAGGTTGCTGCTACCCAGCCTAGAAAATGCTGCCCAGCAGAACACGTATGGCAGTATTAACAGTCCATCCAGATGTGTATAAGAGTGTTTCTGATCTTCCAAAAATGTGTTGGGTGTTGGTCAAATGAAATGGGTGTTACAGGCCACTTGTTCGCAAACTCTGCTGTGGATTGTGAGGACACTCTGGATCTAGCAACATCCCTTCCATCTTGATTTCTTCATGTACTTGTAACATCATTTTATCAATTCATTCTCACGTGCTAGGTCCTTTTTATCCCTACACGCTCCATAGTTTATCTTCACTTTTTTAATTTCGCCTTTTAAATTATGTATTAATATTACTATCTCCCTCATAGGGACAGTGTGAGGATTAAATGGAATAATCAGTGTAAAGCCTTTAGAGCGCTGCCCAGGGTTGCCACATAATAAACATTCAATGAACGGTGGTTACGAATGTGAAGGAAGACTAGCCAAAGCGCTCTGTGCACACTCGTCCACACCCGTGACTTTACCACATTGGCATCTCCAACCCAAGTTCTCTCTTGGGTTCTGATTTTAAAACCCTCCTGCCTACTAGAGAGCTTCACTTGGGTGTCTAAACCTAAACCATTGAACCCCACTCTGGAGCTTCTCATCTCATTCTCCTTAATGCAGTCAATGACAACACCATCTCCTCAGGATCCCAAGTAAAACCTGGTGCCACTCTTGAATCCCTTTTCTATTTCACACCCAACACTGACTATATTATGAAATCTGTCATTTCTCAATTTCTCTCTCTCTCTCTCTAGCCTATTGTCTGAGCTCATTCCCAGAAATACAGAAATTCCACAGGCCGCATGCCATCTCTGGAGGTGATCGAGAACGAAGGAGGTCGGGCATCTCTCCTCTGCACCATGAGCATGGGCAACTAGAAACAAAATCCTACCAGGACTGGAGAAGAGCCCAAAAGCTGGGGTATTGGATACATCATTTCTGAGAAGATGAAGGGTCCAAAAGCTGGGGTATTGGATACATCGTTTCTGAGAAGATGAACAGTTCAAAAGCTGGGGTATTGGATACATCGTTTCTGAGAAGATGAAGAGTCCAAAAGCTGGGGTATTGGATACATCATTTCTGGAAGGATGATGGGCTACATTATTCAGATCAGACTTTCAGGTAAAAGCATCTAGATGACAAATACTTTTTAAAAAAATACAAAGAGGTAAAAGATGAGTGCTTTGAATGAAGGCTGTTGCAATCTAGTTTGAGCTAAATGGATATGAGGTATATATTTTGCGAGTCTAGATACTTAGATGTGAAAAATGAGGCAAAACAAAGCATAAAAGATGACTTCTATGTTTTTAAGTTGTGGGAATATTGACTCAAATGAGAAAGACTGGGAGCAGGGCAGATTTGTGAAAGGAGCAAATGTATGTTTTAGAAATAGGGATATTTCTATTTCCCATGAAATATCAGGCTCCATGATTATCACCAAAATTCCTATTAAAAACAACTAAATATGCAGGATTAATTTTTTTAAAAAAATCTTAAAGCACCAAATCTCTGACAACACAGGGACCACCGGAAACATCCAGGTAGAAGTGAAAAACTGGAGACATAGGGACATAGAAGCCACTTCTGCCCTGAGCACACCTGACCAGTCTAAGCAAACGTGAATTCTGATTTTTGAACCTCATACAACACAAAGGAAATAGGTGTCAAAACCCAGGACCTACCTGAAGTGAGAAGTAAAAAAGAAGACCCTCCTCTTGTCGAGACCTCTGAGGGATATTCCTTCATGGTAACAATGACCTGGAAATAAGCATGCCCTCACCTGCACCGCCAGGTGAATAAGGGAAAGAAAGAAAATCCTTGAGTAGTTCTAAGCACAAATCAGTCCTCATGTGGATTTATAGCCTACATTCCCATAGCATGGGTGGTCTGTAAAGCTCAGGCTGAAAGTAATCCTTTTGACTCCTCTGAGAATGAAGGCCCCTTCATTTTAGACTCCAGAGAATCCCCAGAAGGCTTTATCAAGGACTATGGGCAGCACACAGTGAAAACTAACCACGAACATAAGAAAATAAAGCAATGACAGGAAGAAAAAAAAAAAAAACTGAGTAAAAAAGAAAAAAAAAAAGACAGTAGAGACAGAACTACTTTAATATTACAGCCTCAGACATAGATTACAAAAGAACTGAGTGTACCAATTCCAGGAAAGATGGAGGAGTGTGCACTGCAAAACACAAATTAACATAGAGAGACAGACAGACCCAGGAGTGAAACTTTGACAAAGTAAGTAGGTGGGGAGCAGTGTTCCAGCAATTTCTGAGCCAAAGCTCTGGCAGTTGTCGTAGTTTTTTAAAATGTAAGTCCTGAATCTTCAAGAGGGGAAGAAATCAGAATAATGAAGAATGCACTCGGTAGAAAATTCATCCTGAATATGCCCCATCTGCTTTATCCCCACTTAAGCTGCCTTAGTTTAATTCTTTTTCATCTCTTGTCTGACTTATTCTCATCACCTCTGCATTAGTTTGCTAGGGCTGCCATAAAAAAGTACCACAGACTGGATGGCTTAAACAACAGAAACTTATTTTATCACAATTCTGGAGGCTAGAAACCCAAAATTCAGGGGCCAGCATGGTTGATTCCTTTTGAGGCCCCACTCCTTGGTTTCCAGATGACCCTCTGTGTCCTAATCTCCTCTTCTTATTTGGAAACCAGTTGTATTGGATTAGATGCCACCCTAATGACCTTATTGTAACATAATTACCTCTTTTAAAACCCCACTTCCAAATACAGTCACCTTCTGAGATATTAGGAGTTATGACTTCAGCAAATAAACCAGGGGACAAAATTCTTCTGACTTGTTTTTCATCTATTCTCTCTTGCTTCCAATCTCTCTTCTAAACCCTGTCTGCGTGCTCTCTCTAAACTGCAGACGAATCGAAATCCCTTGCCTGAAACCTAAAGTCAAAATATCTTAGAATAGTGTACATTTGTGACACAACAATGTAACTGGAGGGAAGTAAAGCTCCTACTCCCATCCCACTGCAAAGAAAATGCATCTAAGTAAGCATGTGGGTTTGCTGTGAAAATGCAGTTCCAAATCAAGGGTTCTGAATGCCCCCTCTTCTAAGCAAAAATCTGGAGCTCCTGCTGATCACACATCAAATTTCTTTATCACCACTCTCCACCCCTCCAAGTTCACCACCTGGCACCACTACCCACTTAAATTACCCTTTACTCAGGCTTTATGATCCATCCCGCAATTCCCAAGCACACCAGCCTCATTTTGCTTTTGCACCATTAGCATGATTTCACTCCAGCAGGAATGCCATCCGGCTAACAGCACGACCACCCTTCAATCCATTCTCATCTTCCCTCATCAGTAAGCTCTAGTGTCTTCTGATCTCTGAAGCTCTTTGAACGACTCCTTCCCTTACTCCACAACCCTCCTTCCCACATGCACACACATACACTGTCACTACCCACTTCTAGCTCCACTAGTTCCCGTCCTCTGCATCCAAACAATGCAAGCATCAAGTCGCACAGAGCCTTGAGCTTGAGATGAGGGACTGGGACATTTCTCCTATGTGCCTCAAACCTCATACAGGCCCAGCATATGACAGACATTCAATAAACATTTATAGAATTAAAGAGGGGAGGAAATGGGAAGGAGAAACTTGCAGCACGGGAGCTTTCTTGGTGTGTAATTGGGGAAGACTGCTCTGGTGGGCTGCACTGTGGGGGTGGTGTCCTCCCTCACTGCAGGGCCTCAGGCCTCCCGTTTTCTTGCCTGCTTTTGTGCCTCCTATCTTTCTGCCTTCCTACCTCTACATCATCCTCCATGCCGTTGGTAGGGTCATGGCTCCAAATCATGGCCAACATGAGACTTTCACTATTTGAAAACTTTACTCACAATCAAATGAAGTCCAAAATCTGGACCTTCCACCCTCCGGCCTTCCCCTAAGCCTGTGGTCAAATTCGTTTTTCATGTGCCTCAAACACAAAGAGCATCTCCCTGGTATGTGATGTTTCTTGTGATGCACTTTCCTGTTCGGACTTCCTCCCTCTTCCTGCCAGCCCTTGTCTCCACTCATCCAAATTACACCTAGATTTCCAGGCCATGGTTTCCCCAAACCAGAAGTAACCTCTGTCACCTCCCAACTCCCCAAACCTTGCTTTAAGCTACTTTCCAAATTCCACCCTGTCTTACGGTCACTTGGCCCACACATTTACATGGCCCACACATTTCCATGGCCCACACATTTACATGGCCCACACATTTCCATGGCCCACATGTTTACATGACATATAGGTATACATTCTTTCTTTTCCTCACAGCAAACAATAATATCTATTCAACAGATTTAGATGAGATTTCCACAGATTTTTTCATTATTGTTATCATCCTTCATCCAATAAAGAGGATTCAAATACCTCTGTGTCATGTCAGCAACAAGGTTTAGCCATTTTCCCTTTGGTTCAATTCTGCTATTTTCACTGAAAACAGAATAATCGGACCACATTAAGAATGAAAATTCAAACACTGTGTCAGCACAAAGAAACACAATGCGAATAGTTGAAAATATTTTCATCTTATTAAATGTTTGTTCTTTCCGGAAACATTTGTAGGATTTAAAGAGAATAAAAGGAAGAAGGTACAAGCCCCATGTTAAGTATTCTTTATTTCACCTAAATGAGCAACTATGTTTCTTAAAAAATAATGAGATATTTTGAGAAATCTGATGTCAGGAGTTAATGGGGCTTTACAAAGGGTCTCTTTTGGGGACATATACTAACATTACCAATACAACAACTGAATTATTTGGCTGTTTCTCAGATGAAAATGGTATACATTTAACTACAGCTTCCAGTTTGCAAAGAGAAATAAATGTATTCTATTAGTGAAATGAATTAGGTAAATGACCTAAAATTTGCTATAGTCTCGGGTTCTTTATATATCATGAAGGAAATGATCCTCTCCACACAGAGGACACACACACGAACACACACACACACACACACACACACACCCCTTCACGAAGCAATTCTGGAAATACCAGTGTTGGTAGCATATCGAATTTTATGTAGCTGGCCAAGAATTGGAACAAACGTGTTCTTAAGAGCCTATCTGCTAAAATGAGAATGCTAAGATTCTTAGGATTCTGCTCATTACATGGTGCACCTAAATGCTCCCAGAATTAATGCCCAGATTTCATTCTGTTTTGCCACAGTCACCACTGTGTGCAGATATGATGCACATAGCTATTTACAACACTAGTAAGTAAGAATATTGTGTATTATACCTCCATCCTTGGAAGTCTTCTTACATCAGTATTCTTTGAAACATAGCTCTTTCTCTCAAGGCACATTACAGAGAAGACTTTTTTAAAAGTGTAAGTTGGTTAAATAGCTGAAGTCAGGAAAAATTTTCTCACATTGAGAGTTATTGGATTGTGAATAATCTCTCAAGGGAAGTGCCAGAAGCCCCATCCACTGAGTTATTTAATTAAAACTGCTCAAGAGTAAGTAGAAGAGATGTTGCCTGAGGGAATAATTTCACACTGATCCCTGAAGGATTGACTTGATGGTCTTGAAATTCTTAACAGTTTCAAAATCTTAAACGTCTTCAGAAATAGTCTCCTACCATTTTCTCCAAGGAAAGAAAAAGCCATTCTGCCTGCAACCTCCTCTCCCTACAAAACCAAACAAAAACAAAAACCAGCAACAAAAACCATAACTTAGAAACCAGATCCTTTTATCGACGCTACCTAAACCATCAGAGGACAGCATTAACCCAAAGAGAAAGCCACAGAGGAGCTCCAAGCATCAGTAAAAACTGAGAGCTTTACAAACCAAGAGCTTTCGGACTTTCTTCAGTTACTTATTTTCTTTTTGTTGGCTTTTGAATATCTCAAATCTCACATTTTTTATTTTATAAAATGCAATGTATAGTCTTACTTTCAGTTAGTAATGTGATCTGTCAATGGGTAAATTCCTATAAGGCCTTTTTGAAGGTCACTCACACCTACTCGCTAATCCTATAAGGAAGTTTCCCAGAGCACGTGCTGGAGAACAATACCCACTGCCTGCAGCTCTCAACCTTTGAAGTGAGGAATTTTTTAAAAGATCACAGAAGCAGAGATGGTCCGAGGAGGAGTCTCAACGTGTGTGGGCTGCACATGTTCCACAGTTATTTGACAGGCACTGAAGACTATAGGATACCAGCTCTTACTCATGCATGAGACCACAGTCCCCACGCTGCACCGGCACCCACACACCACCAATACCCATTCTGAAGAGGAAATATATTCCTCATGTTGTGGTTGGCAGCCGCTTTCAGTGCTGGGTAAAGAGCTGCTGTGGTAAAGGTGTGAGTTGTCTTAATCACTGAGAGTTGAAGGAGGAAAAACCAAGAACTCTGTGGTTTCCAGCTATACTCACAGAATGTTCGGAGGTAACAGGAGAATCACCGTCCAAAGCTTCAGCTGTAGCCCATTCTCTATCAATTCAGCCAAGCATACCCCTACTCCACAATCATCTTGAAAATATAAATATCTATGATAAGAAGGGTACAGTTTCTTGTTTACATAGGTAGAATAAGTAAGCAAAATGGCTACACGCAAAGATGGCAGCCAATTCCACTCCCTGCTGTGGCTGTCTTGAGTGCGTTTGACAACAAGCACAAAGTAAAAGTTTCCTCTGGATTTTACTACAACTTAGACGTGTCAAAGACTGGGGTGTCTCATGGGGCATAAAGGAGGTGAAGGAAGTAGAGAGAAACCCAAGCATCGAGACAGACAGACAATATTACTCCCCAAAAACCCAAGCATGTACCCGTGCCTGTATGTGAATTCCACTGTATCGGCCATTCGATTATTGAATTCAATTGTGTATATAAATTTAGTATTATCTTGCACTAGAGAGTTTTTAAACTTTCTCTTTTTTTGATTTTTCATTACAGAGCTTTACCCGAAAGCCTGAGGGTTGATTCCCACAGAGACATGCATTCTTGCGCCTGCTCCTTCCTGGGCTTGGCACAGGGAAAGCATGTCGATAAAAACAACCTTGGCACACGTTCTGGTAACCATCCACTTTCAGTTTCCCATTTACTTCACCCTTGAGAAGTGCAGTGACCATAACCTTGCTTTCCGTGACTCTTAAAATGCTTTTTATCATCTGCCTTCTTTATATACTATTTTATTTCATTATGGAGTGAGATTTCCAGGCCTTTAAAATGTTTGTTTCATCCCTTGTGGATTCCTTATAGATACCATTTAATATTTTTTCTTTAAATCAAAAACTGCTAAAATGTAACACTTTTTAGTCTTGTGTGTGTGCATGCATATACACACACATGGACATATAAAACCTTTATTACTTATTTCTAAGCTCGCCAGAATGGGCCTAAAGAGAGAGCTTACGGCTTCATTCTCTAATCCATTGACTTGAAATGACTTTTTTTCTTATTTCTCCATCTTAAGAAAATTAAAAGTGATAGAGATACATACGATAGACAAAACTGAAAAAAAGTCTACACAAGGACTAAACAAGCTAAAAGGAATTGGTGACTCTTATAACAGGAGAATCAGAAAGACTTTCTCTGTAGCCTTCTTAACCTTGTTTGGAATTTCCTTTGACAGGCAATAGCCTTTCATACCAAGTCTCCTCCTCCATCACTTTCACTTGTCATTAATAAATATGGTGTCATTTTCATATGTTTCCTTCTTTCCTTCTGAATTTGGGATAGGCCAAAAAAAGGCCAAAATGAAAGTGTGCAAATACCTTAATATAGATTGTAAAATACAATTGTATAAAGCATCTGGCTTCCTTTGCCTTTTGAAGCAGCAAGTCAACATGTCAACCAAGCCATAAATTGTAAACCAGAATAAATTGCATTAATTTGTTGATCAATTCTATGTGTTGGTTCAATTTTAGAGGTTTTCGTTGTTTTGTTGTTGGAGTCTTTTTTGAACAATGAAAATTATCTTCCAAAGTCGGTTACACTGGAGCCAGAGCTATCCATTTTCTAGATAATTTTCTAAAGCAATTCTCCTGGAATAATGCCCACTAATCTCAACCTCCAAATTTTCTGACTTGCCTCCTTCAAGGTTAAGTTCAAATTCCACTTTTCCACTCTGCCCTGAATTTCCGAGGTAAAATAAAATTCTATACTCTAGACTACAATAGGACTTATTTTTTTGCCTCAAATAATCATTTGTGATATACAACTTTTCTCTCCCCCAATATTCTGCATCCTATTTAGAGCTAAGATCCATGTCTTTCTATCTTCCAAACCACTGAACATTACATTGCACATTGTAGATTCTCAGGAAAGACTTGATAAGTGAATTAATGGGTAAGTGGGTTCAGCTCCTGCAAATCAGCACACCCATTTATAAAAGCCAGATTTGAAACTTCCCTCTCCCCAGCTTTAAATCAAATTTAAAGGCTGAAATTATACCCCAGCATTAGAAAAATGCTGGCCATGCTGGCCTCATCTAATATATAGGCCAGCATGATCTTTAGAATCCCTTTCATCATAGGATTCCTCAGAACTGTCATCAATTCTGGGGCCCTTAATATTAAAGGAATCTCTTTAGTGCCACTAACCAACAGATATAAACAAGAATGAATGAAAACTTTGGCTGCTATGTCAGCTGCTGGGAATCTGGACAGAGAACACTTGGCCTTGAAGGGTGCAGAGATGAGAGCCTTCTAAGAAAGAGCATGGATGGCATATAAGGAGCCTCATCCAACCTGGGAGACAATGAGACTCTTAAAGGGAAACAGGGAGGAACATCTCTGTGTCCAGTTTGAGATAAATGGACTGGAACATGGAAGATCATAGACTCAGCAAAACGTACAATGCAGCCAACACAAAGTACCTACATGTGTGGAGCAAGAAAATCTAACCCTCTACTATAAATGTGAGTTCCATGTGTCTTCTGCTCTCGTATCAATAATTCAACTGTTTGCTTTCCTCTCCCTCTCCTGACTCTCCCCCTCTTTTCTCTATGCCCTCTACATTCTTTACCGTGAATACCTTCTTTAACACACTACAATGTGACCATCCTCTGAGCCACAAACTATGACCTTAGACTTCTGCCCCCATCCATTGGTACTTTCTTAGTTAACCCTCTTGTTTACATGTGCTGAATGATCATTCAGATGACTTCAAATTGGGTATTTTCAATCCTGGTTTGTTGCTCTATAATTTCAATTGTCAGCTAGTCAAAGGCTACTTTACAATTTAATACATCTGAAACAGACTTATTTCCACTCTTCCTAGCCAAGTTGGTCTCTTCATTTCACATCTTTTTCACTAAAACCATCATCTTTTAGTCCTTGGATCACAAAAATTTGAAATCATTGCTGAAACTTACCTCTACCTGACCCCTAGGCCACATCAGAATGAAGATTTCATCCTTACCTTAGACCTTTGAACTGCTCAAAAATTGCAATTGCATCTCTTTTCACCATTAGAAATCAGTAGATTTGGCCAGGCAAGGTGGCCCACGCCGGTAATCCCAGCACTTTGGGAGGCCAAGGTGGGGTGGATCACCTGAGGTCAAGAGTTTGAGATCAGCCTGGCCAACATGGCAAAATCCCCATCTCTACAAAAATTAGCTGGGTGTGGTGATGTGGACCTGTAATCCCAGTTACTCAGGAGGCTGAGGCAGGAGAATCACTTGAACCTAGCAGGTGGAGGTTGCAATGAGCCGAGATCGTGCCACTGCACTCCAGCCTGGGCAACAGAGTGAGACTGTCAAGAAAGAAAAGAAAAAAAGAAAAGAAAAGAAAAGGAAGAAAGAGAGAGAGAGAAAGAAAGAGAAATCAGTAGATTTGAAAGAAAACTTCTAAAACGTTTTGAGACAAATGGGAAATAAAACACCTGTATAAGGAAAACACCCTCACTATGAGCCTTAAAGACCCTTTCAGCCCTTCCTGATTCTGTTCTATCCCCCAGCTACCCATGTTTTTGAACTTTACTCTTTTTATAGTTTTACCACGTTTGTATCTACAAATAACATATTGTTTAATTATGCATATTTCTAAAAACTTTAAAGAAAGGAACCCTAGTCTCCCCATTTTTTGTAACTTGTTCTTTTCTTTCAACACAAAGTTCGTGGGCTTCATCCATGTTGGTGAGCAAAGTGATAATTCACTCATTTTAGTGACGTAGAGTATCCTAATGTGTGAATAGACCTCAGTGTGCTTTTCTGTTCTACTGTTGATGGGTATTTGGGTTGTTATCAATTTTTTGCTATCGCAATCACTGTTGCTATAAATATTGTCAGGAATTCCCTATATTGAGAGATCTCTTGGATACCAAACAGAGTAGAATTATTGGATCATAGGATTTGGGGTTTTTAACTAGCTAATGCCATATCATTTTCTAAAACAGGTATGAAGGTTAATTTTACGTGTCAATTTGAAGGGTGCTTTGGGATGAGATTAACATTTAAATTGGTGAATTTTGAGTAAGCAGTTTGCTCTCCACAATGTAGGTGGGCCTCATTCAACAAAAAGACCAGCCTCCCCAAGCAAGAGGGATTCTGCAGCAGATGACCTGGGTTTCATCTGTACCATCAGCTCTCCTGGATCTGCAGCCTGCAAGCCCATGCTGCAAATTTGGGTTTATCAGTCTCCATAATTATATGATATAATTTGGTTGTGTGCCCACCCAAATCTCATCTTCAGTTGTAGTTCCCATAACCCTCACGTGTAGTGGGAGGGACCAGGTGGAGATAATGGAATCATGGCGGTGGTTTCCCCCATCCTGTTCTCATGATAGTGAGTTAGTTGTCATGAGATCTGATGGTTTTCTAAGGGGCTTCCCCCTTCTCTGGGCACTCATTCTTCTTCTCCCTGCTGCCATGTGAAGGACATATTTGCTTCCCCTTCCACCATGATTGTAAGTTTCCTGAGGCCTCCCCACTCATGCTGAAATGTGAATCAATTAAACCCCTTTCCTTTATAAATTACCCAGTCTCAGGTATGTCTTTATTAGTGGCATGAAAATTGAGTAATACAGTAAATTAGTGCAGCAGAGAGTGGAGGGCTGCTGTAAAGATACCCACAAATGTGAAAGCAACTTTGGAACTGGGTAACAGATAGAGGTTGGAACAGTTTTGACAGCTCAGAAGAAGACAGGAAAATGCGGGAAATTTGGGAACTTCCTAGAAATTTGTTGAATGACATTGACCAAAATGCTGATAGTGATATAAACAATGAAGTCCAAGCTGAGGTGGTATCAGATGGAGATAAGGAACTTGTTGGGAAGCGGAGTAAAGGTTACTCTTGCTATGCAAAGAGTTTGGTGGCATTTTGCCCCTGCCCCAGAGATCTGTGGAACTTTGAACTTGAGAGAGATGATTTAGGGTATCTGGCAGAAGAAACTACTAAGGGGCAAGGGGTTCAAGAGGAAGCAGAGCATAAACATTTGGAAAATTTGCAGCCTGATGATGCGACAGAAAAACCTCATTTTCTGGGAAGAAATTCCAGCCAGCTGCAGAAATTTGCATAAGTAATGAGGAGCCAAATGTAAATCACCAAGACAATGGGGAAAATGTCTCCAGGGCATGTCAGAGATCTTCATGGCAGCCCCTTCCATCATAGGCCCAGAGGCCTAGAAGGGAAAAGTGATTTCCTGGGCCAGGCCTAAGACCCCCTGCTCTATGCAGCCTCAGGACTGCATATGGTGCCATATATCCCAGCCATGGCTAAAAGGGGACAACATACAGCTCAGGCTGTTGCTCCAGAGAGTGCAAGCTCCAAGTCTTGACAGCTTACATGTGGTGTTGGGCCTGCGGGTGCACAGAAGTCAAGAACTGTGGTTTGAGACCCTCTGCCTAGATTTCAGAAGATGTATGGAAACACCTGGATGTCCATTCAGAAGTTGCTGCAAGGGCAGAGCCCTCATGGAAGACCTCTGCTAGGGCACTGCAGCAGGGAAATGTGGGGTTGGAGCCCCCACACAGAATCCCCACTGGGGCACTGCCTAGTAGAGCTGTGAGAAGAGGGCCACCATCCTTCAGACCCCACAATCTGAATCTGATCCACAGACAGCTTATACCATGCACCTGGAGAAGCCACAGACACTCAACACCAGCCTGTGAAAGCAGCCAAGAGGGGAGGCTGTACCCTGGAAAGCCAGAGGGGTGGAGCTGCCCAAGACCATGGGTGTCCACCTCTTGTATCAGCATGCCCAGGATGTGGGACGTGGAATCAAAGGTGATTATTTTGGAATTTGAAAATTTAATGACTGCCCTACAGGATTTCAGACTTGCATGGGGCTAGCAGCCCCTTTGTTTTGGCCAATTTCTCTCATTTGGAATGGGTGTATTTATCCAATGCCTGTACCCCCCTTGTATCTAGGAAGTAACTAACTTGCTTTTGATTTTACAGGCTCATAGGTGGAAGGTACTTGCCTTGTCTCAGATGAGACTTTGGACTGTGGACTTTGAGTTAATGCTGGAATGAGTTAAGACTTTAGGGGACTGTTGTAAGGGTATGGTTGTATTTTGAAATGTGAGGATGTAAGATTTGGGAGGGGCCAGGGCAAAATGATATAGTTTGGCTGTTTCCCCATCCAAATCTCATCTTGAATTGTAGTTCCCATAATCCCCATGTATTGTGGGAGGAACCCAGTGGGAGGTAGTGGAATCATGGGGCCAGTTACCCTCATGCTGTTCTGGTGAAATCTCATGGTTTTGTAAGGGGCTTTCCACCCAGCTCAATCTGCACTTCTCCTTCCTGCCGCCATATGAAGAAGGACACGTTTGCTTCCCTTTTCACCATGATGGTAAGTGTCCTGAGGCCTCCCCAGCCATACTGAACTGTGAGTCAATTAAACCTCTTTCCCTTATAAATTACCCAGTCTTAAGTATTTCTTCATAGCAGTGTGAGAATAGACTAATACATCATGTAAGCCAATTTCTTATAATAAATCTCCATGAATTACACATTGGTTCTCTTTCTCTGGAGAAGCCAGACTAAAATAATAGATATACTAATTAACCCTCCTGCTAGCAGTATGTAAGGGTTCCAATCTATAGATGCCTATTTGCTTACCTTGCCTGCAAGTCTTACTCTCCTACAAGGCTGCAGCTAGTGTAATCTTCCAGGTGGTGAAAGAAAAATCTGGTTTTACGTTGTGTCTCTCTCTAAAAACTATTCAGGTATGTCCCATGGTCTGCATTACAGATGGAAGTCAAAATTCCATTAGGCACATCAATAACTTTTCAGATTTATTTCTGACATTCTGCTGCCCTGGTGAGCTGCAACTCCTTTTTTAAGCACAGAATCTACTGTACTAAAGCTTTTCCTGAGACTCTAAAGTATCATAAGCTGAGCCTTTTTGCTGGTGCAGGCAGGGAGAGAGTCTTACCCTCACAGTGTCTTCCCTTCCTGTGAGGCTGCCTCTCAGGCCACCTCTGTGGGTAGAGAGGGCCTCAGAGCCCAGGGTGGAAACCACATCTTATACACACCCAGTGCCCTAGTCAGAGAGGGCCAGGCTCTGCCTCCTGCATGAACTTTACACCTCCACTGTGCCCTTCTTTAAGCCATCAGTACCCCCAGGACACCCTTCCCTCTCTGTCTTCTCTCTTCCCCAGACCCCAGCCTCTCTAATTAAAATATTCCTTCCAATTCTTCAGAGTCCAGCATGACTTTTCTCTACTGTGACCCTCCATGGTTCATTCTGCTGGAGTTAAGGTCTCTGACTCTTCAGAAAAATCAACTGGGGTCACTCTGGTGGTGTCATTTGGCAGCTTGAGAACCTTGGACAAGTGAGTTTACCACCCTGAACCTCAGTGTCTTCTGTTGTATCACAGGAACACATTACCTCCCCATGGTGCTTCATAAGGATTAAATGAACTGACACTCAGTTGCATCCTACAGAGCAGGCACCCGGTTAACACTAGGTGGCAGAACATTCTGAGTGGGTCACTCATTTGGGGGGTATTTCTGTAAATGCAACTATATTTGCTTTAACTGACTAATAAAGCCAGAGACACGTAGGTGACAGTAATTTTCTCCATGACCCCACAAACTCTGCCAGAAAGGGCTACCTTGAAAATGTTGTCCCCCAAGTCATCTCTGCATATTTTCTCACAAACTAGGTAAAAACAAATGCATTTATTCTTACCATTAGAGTCTCTAAATCAATTGTTAACAAAGAAATGCCTGTTCTGGAAAGAACACATATTTTCAAATAACTTCATATTAGTAGTACCATTTATTCAGAATAAAATGTCCCATTTGCTCTTAAACTCTAGGCTGAAAGCTGGAGGATTGATAGGAGGTGCAATGGCCAAGGTCTCCTTCTTCGAGGGCCCTGGTGGGTTCCCATGTGCCCCAGGCTGACAGTTGCATCAATTTGCAACTTTATCTGCTGGGACATATGCGAAAGTTGGGGACTTGGAAAGACCACTAGACTTCACTTCACTTCAATGTCATCACCTGTAAATTCAGGCGATACAAAAGTTCAAGTGCACACAGGAGATTCAAGGAGGAAGTCTATGAAGATCCAGACTATGTAAAATTCCACACATAATAAGCTATCAGTAAATAGCAAAAATCAACATATTTACAGAGCATAGGGCCCAACTCCTTCATCCTTCTTAAGTTCTTACAATCTATTATATAAACTAGGATTTCTAGATTCCAAGTCTGATTTTTTTTTACTATGTAATGTATTTTCAACTCCCCCTTTACAGTATACAAAAGTACAGTATTTGCAATCCCAGTATGTTGTTACTAAAGTATGTAAGAAAATTTTAAGCACACCTAAGGTTAAGTTTTAAATACAAGTAATATTTTTTAAACTCACTATCCTTCTTAGTTTAAAAAAGTGAAGCTCTCAAACTCTCAAAATTGGGTAGAATGCGCTCACTAGCCCATTACATCAATCTGCTCTTTAAAATATAAATGATCAAAACAAGAGCAATGGATCATGGCTAAGGATACCATCATGAAGAATTCAAACTAGATGGACAGCTGGTACCCCTTCCTCTGACTGATAACTGACTGAAAATCTCCACATTGTATTTTTTTAAGCCCCATGAAGGGGAAAGCTCTCTTTTTCTAACCTCAAAAAATAGCAGTAATGACAAATCTGGATGAAAACAACAGGAAATATTCCTAAGACCATTCATATGTGATGCTAAAAATCCTACCTTTGCATAACAACCATCATTTAGTTCTTTACAGGTTAGCCCCATCCTCTATCCTGAAAGGTCGAGCTGTTTTCAGTTGGTTGTCCTGTGACAGAAACCAAAACAGCTAATTTGGAACCCAAACTTTAAAGTCGCACCACACAAGGCAGCAGTGGGGAGTGCATCCTGTTCTAGTTTTGGTGGCTCAGGCCTTGTTTCCAACGGCTCACTCTATGTTAAAAGCTTTGCCAATCTTCTACTTCACCTGCCTGACTGATTTATTACACAGTAAAAACTTCCAAGCAGGATTTAACAGGTGTCTACATACAACAGCAAATGAGGACTTGTATGGTGAAATGGAGTCTTTAATAAACATTTAACTAAAGAAGCATTGCAGATTGACACTCTATAAGCCTCACTTATATACACAAAATTAGTCTTCACCCTAGCCACACCTAAAGAGAAAGGGAAAACTAAATATATGAAGATGTTTCTTACCTCCTGACCATTTGATATTCCTCATATAATTCTGTAATTGTTCTTTTAGCACATAGATCCCTTAAAAATAAAGCACTATTATGTCAGATGTCATATAATGTTCTTCTCTATACAGCCATGGGGTATAATTTGAGAGACACCACACAAGAAACACACAGCTCCAAAAATATTCCCTTCTTTAGATTGTCACTAATATCTGAAAATTTCATTACTAGTCCTTTTGGATCACAAGCATAGGAAATAATAATAAGATGTATCATTCTCTGACTACCATGGGCCAAGTTCTTTAAATATATCGTCCCTCAGCCATTCAACAAGTAGAATGGTACTACCAACCCAATTTCCGGTCCAGGAACCTGAGATTTAGAGGAATGGAGCAACTAACACAAGGCTAATGGAAAGTGATGACTATAAACTCAAGTGTTTCCAATATACTACAACCAGTTCATGTGGTCATCACTAGAAAGACAAAACCACAATCTCTGGTAAATAAAGCAAAAAACACTCCAAGGGATCATTGGGTTCTTTCTGCCACCACAGCTCAAATGTATGAAGAATGTGTCCTCTCTAGCTAAACCTGGAAGAGGTGAAAGATGGAGCCAGGGCCAAGCATGGTGGCTCATGCCTGTAACCCTGGCACTTTGGGAGGCCAAGACAGTTGGATCACTTGAGCTCAGGAGTCCAAGACCAGCCTGGGCAACATGTTGAAACCTCATCTCTACAAAAAAAAAAAAAAAAAAAAAAAATATGACAATTAGCCTGGCATGATGTATTAGTCCATTTTCACGCTGCTAATGAAGATATTCCCAAGATTGGGCAATTTACAAGAGAAAGAGGTTTAATTGGACTTACAGCTCCACATGGCTGGGGAAGCCTCACACTCCAGGTGGAAGGCAAGGAGGAGCAAGTCTCGTCTTACATGGATGGCAGCAGGCAAACAGAGAGGCCTTGTGCAGGGGAACTCCTCTTTTTTAAACCATCAGATCTCGTGAGACTTATTCACTATCATGAGAATAGCATGGGAAAGACTTGCCCCCATGATTCAATTACCTCCCACCCAGTCCCTCCCACAACACATGGGAATTCAAGATGAGATTTGGGTAGGGACATAGCCAAACCATATCATGTGGTGGTGCACACCTGCGGCCCCAGCTGCTTGCGGGGCTGAGGTAGGAGAATCACTTGAGCCCAGAAGCTGGAGGTTGCAGTGAGCCAAGATCATGCTATTGTACTCCAGCCTGGGTGACAAAGTGAGACTTTGTCAAAAAAAAAAAAAAAAAAAGGAAAAAATAGGAAGGAAGGAAGGAAGGAAGGAGAAAAAGAGAGAGAGAGAGAGAGAAAGAAACAAACAAACTAACTAACTAACTAACTTAGATTTGGTACTGTAGGAAGAACCTTGAACATCCAGGGGTTGATGTGAGTACTGAGTGTCCAGCAGAAGGCAATGGTGCTACGTCGCTGTGATAAAGCCCTGAAAGGAAGGCATCAGGATCCTGAACCCATGTGTTGCCAACATCAGTTTAATCAAGGCTTAGGTTATCATGAAGACAACATAAAACCTGCACTTTCTCCTACTACATTCAAATTTGAAAGGCATTTCTACTCGGACACAACAGCACAGTCAGAAAAATGAAACAGACTCCCAAGATTGCTCCTTCAAAGTCGTAACATCAAAGCATCTAGAAACGGAATTGGAGAATGCCACAGAAATACGAGAGAGCATTCTATAGCTTCTACTTGGGCTTTATAGAAACAAATGTTGTAGATGGATAAAAAGGGATTAAAAAAAAAACTTGCCCTTACCTGACTGCACCACCTGTATCACCTTCTGCCAAGTTCCCTGTGGGTAAGTGTAAAGAGAGCAGGAATAGTAGCCAACATCATCTTCAGAGGCATTCCGAAAGAAAAGAGTCATGTTGTTGGAAGCCATCGTTGAATTCAAAAAGTAAACCCTCTCAGCATAGGGCTTCCTTATGACCATGCCATGAGTAGGGCTAAAAATGGCTATGGAATCCTTCTCGGTCCCGATCTTGAACCACTCCACCTGTGTCAAGATGCCCACTGATGGATATACACATTCTAGAGACATATTCTCAGCAAAGGGAACTGATGTATGCCAAAGCACCTCTTCACACAGAGCTGAAATATACAACATCACATTAGTTCTGTTAGCCTTGATGATGGAAACACCAAATCAATATCTTAAACTTTGGAAGCCCTAGCAAGATAGTGCATTGAGATCACGGTAAAGGATGACAGTTTCTGCCTTCTTCTAAAAAGGTGTCCTGCTGATCATTGGAAAATGTAACTTTTAGTTTTTCTGAACAAGTGAGAAATTATCCTAGCCAACTAAAGAGCATTGTAAATTCTGAATATGCCACGCCGTAAGAACAAAAACAGGAGCAAAAATTTTAAATGAAGATATAAAGATCATCTTTACCTCTGTATACATGAAGAAGAGCCAAAAGTAAAGTAGGATAATCCATCTCTGGAAGCTGTTTAAAAGGCTGGTCGATTTTAAAAAAATTGCTTTTTATAATGTGACATGCAGATCCCAGCACAATGCAGTTTCCTTCCTCTCAGATGTTATCAGTCGTGTCTTCTTTTTCTAAAGTATGAACACAGGAAAAAGGCCTTAGCTTAAAAGACACAGGTTTGCTCTCGTATGATGGGCAGATTTGAGTTACTTCTCTCTCGGGGAACCAGTCGGCTTCTTTTCAAGCTTTCATTTTCTACAAGGAGTCATTCATTCAACAAACATGTGCTGCATGCATTCTCTGTGCCTAACTCTGCTATAGGCAATGAGGATACAATAATACAAAAAAAAGTATTAGAACTTACATTCTATGGGGGGGAGGGAGAAATTAAAATAAAGATGTAAAAACATAAATAATAAGTGAAAGGTGGTGCATGCATGGAGCAGGGAAGTCCTCACTGAGAGCATAAGATGAGGCAGAGGCTGGAGTGGGTGGAGAGAGCCAATGCCCAGTACTGACAGCCCATCCTGTGGCCTTCCTTTCACCTCTTCCTCCTTGCTGATCTCAGGCATTGGCGTTGGTGAGGACCAAAAAACAGATCCAAAGCCCATCAGATACAAAAGTATGGTGGCCCAGAGCACATGCAGATCTACCATTATGCGAGACTTACCTTTTGATTTTGAAATAATTAGAGAGTCACAAGAAGTCACAAAGAGAGTACAGAGTACAGAGAGGTCCCTGCTCCCAGGTTCTTCCAGAGGTCATATCTTACATAATTACAGTTCAATAGCAAAGCAAGATTCATTTTTCAGGTTCATCATTGCTTACTTCTTTCTTTTATAAAATACAAGTTCTAATTCTTTTTTTTTTTTTTTTTTTTTTGAGACAGAGTCTCGCTCTGTCGCCCAGGCTGGAGTGCAGTGGCGCGATCTCGGGTCACTGCAAGCTCCGCCTCCCGGGTTCACGCCATTCTCCTGCGTCAGCCTCCCGAGTAGCTGGGACTACAGGCGCCCCCCACCACGCCCGGCTAATTTTTTGTATTTTTAGTAGAGACAGGATTTCACCATGTTAGCCAGGATGGTCTTGATCTCCTGACCTCGTGATCCACCCGCCTCGGCCTCCCAAAGTGCTGGAATTACAGGCGTGAGCCACCGAGCCCGGCCTAAAGTTCTAATTCTTAAGAACTTGTTAGGAATATATTAGCACGTCAGTGTAAAAAGTAAACCCCTATAAAAAGAGGAATTGCATCAATGCATTTGACCCTGTAAGAGTGTCAAAATAGAAGATGAGTAAAAATTGGGAAAAGTAGGAGCAGAAACCACTGAAGACAATTTTATCTAATGCCAACCCTGAACTTTGTGACTCAGTCTCAAAGTGTATCAGCAAGTGTCGACTACTCAGCATCAGTATCTAATGTGGGAACTTGCTCAGGGAATATAAAATCAACAATGTAATGATAATCAGAACAAATTGTAATGTGTGCATATATAATCAAGCATGGTGTTACTTTGTATTTATATGGCATATTTTCTAAAAGCTTTCACATCTGTGATATTATTTATGCCTCTAGTTGTTTTGTGATGTAGTCAAAAGAGGTATCTGTTATCTCTGTTTTGTAAATAAGTCAATCCAACAATTCCTCCAAATTTTACTGAGTTATGCCGGGTCCCCTGCTTAGTCCCTTGGAAATACAATCATAAAGAGGACACATCTCTGCTCTTAGGTTATGCATAAGATAGTGGCTCATATCAATTTTAAAGGCAATTTATCATAGCAAAACATGATCATCTCTATACAAAGTCATTTGCTAAGTTTTATGACAGCCAGAGAAAGGACAAATCATTCTAATAGATCGTGGAAAAGGTTTTATAGAAAAAGTGGGAGAAAGAGGCGTGACAATGGGGGTGTTTCAGGAAATGGTGTGACTGCAGTCTTGCGGGTGGGGAAGTGACCAAAAATGAGACTGAGTCTGGATTGAAAAGTGACGTGAGTGACACACAAAGGAACTGAAACGTGGCGATCAGAAACCGTGGTGTCATGCTGATGTCTGTAACTCCAGCACCCAGCACAATTCCCCAGGCAAAGCAGGCTCTCAGCAACGCCTGTGACGTCAACACATCCGAGAGGAACGTGGAGCCGCCCGGGAGCGGATGGAGGAAGGGGTGCGCACAACTTCGCATTTTGGAAAGATAATCTTGGTCACTGTACAGAACAAACAGGAGTGGCAAGGACATGGAAGACTTCCATCAAGTTGGAAAAATTAATTTCATCTATTATGTCCTAATGACAAGATTTTCTCCTGACAGGCACCAGCAAAAATAAAACTACAAATCCCAGGCTAAACCAAGTCCAGAGAATTCCTGAGGTCCTCAGGACAGGGTCTCCCTAAGTACCCCTCCTGCATTCATATCTCCTGCCTCAGACCTGTGTCCCTTCACACACGAACACACACATCGATACATGCACACATTGACACACACACTCACACACTCAAACGCATGAACCCACACATGCTTTCTCCCACACATGCACGCACTCACACACACACATGCACAGTCTCACGCATGCACTCACACATGCTCTACCACACAGTCATACACACAGCATGCACGCACATACACATACACTCACACACACATGCTCACACTGTCTCAATCACATGCATGTACACACATACTCTCACATCCACGCACTCACACACATCCATGCACTTACACGTTATCACACTCATATGCACACTGTCTCACACACTCATACACTATCTCACACAATCACATGTGTGTGCACACATACTCTCACACATCCACACACACATGCACTTACACATGCTCACACTCACATGTGCACACACTCACTTTCTCACAATCACATGCATGTGCACACAAACTCAAACACACTCACATATGCATGCATTCACACACATGCACACACACGCATGCACTTATACATGTCCTCACACATGCTCACATATGCACACTGACACAATCTCACACAATCACATGCATGTGCACACATACTCTCAAACACACTCATACATGCATATACTCACACGCAAACACGTACATGCATGCACTTACACATGCTCACACACACATTTGCACACACTCTCACACACTGTGTCTCTCACACACACACACACACACACACTGCACCTGGAGTGATCTCAAAACAGAGTGTATGGCCAAAGTCTAAAATACTACCTGCTCTTTTACAGAAAAAGTTTTTCATACCCCCGGTCTAGTTGGAAAGACAGACATCAGACGAACACACAAATAAATGCACAGTTATGAAGTGCATGTCACGCTATGAAAAGGAAGCCACACACGCCGGCGTGGGAGAGAATGGCTGGGGCTACAGCCAAGCAGAGGCTGTGTCAGGTTGGTGGTCAGGAAAGGCTCTCGGGCAGTGAAGTGTGTTCTGGAATCTGCAGAAGCAGGAGGCTGTAGCCACATGCAGGGTGTGGCCAGGTGTGAGGACGAGCAGTCCAGGTGGATAGGAGAGCAGGTGTACAAAGTCAGACTTCGTGGAAGTTTTTCAATCATTGTAGCTAGATCCATTGAGAGGAGATGGAAACAGAAACATGTAGAGATGAGTGGGGTGGGAGTACATTTGCCTTATACACTTCCTGATACAATTCTAAGAGCAATTGGAGAGTGTTAAGCACCAGAACAATATGATCAGATTTAAGTGATTAGAAAGATAACTGACCACCACCCGCTTCACTTTCCTCACTCCTGGCAGTATTGTGCCTGGGTTTGAGTATCCACTCCTTTCCACACACCACAGGGATATTACGACAAATCTAAGCTATTCTACTAAAAACTATGATTTTGTGCGTGCGTGTGTGTGTGTGTGTGTGTGTGTGTGTGTGTAGAGATGGGGACTTGCTATGTTGTCTAGGCTGATCTCAAACTCCTGGTCTCAAGTGACCCTGCCACTTCAGCCTCTTGAGTATCTGGGACTATAGGCATGAGCCACCACACTCAGCTAATTTTTTTAAATTATTTTTTGTGGAGACAGGGTCTTGCTACATTACCCAGGCTTGCTTGGAACTTCTGGACTCAAGTAATCCTGCACTTGTACATGTTGGCCTCCTAAAGTGTTGGGAGTACAGGCATGATCCACCATGCCCAGCCTGAAAACTATGATTGATTTGAAGGGTCAGAGAAGCCAACTATGGCCTGAGTTGGCCCATCAGATTGAAGGAAGTTATTCACATTCCATGCCAGAAAAACAGCACGGAATGTGAACAATTTCTCTTCTCTCCATCCCTGTTTCTATTTTTATCTCCTCTCATTATGCATGAACAAGAATGCTGTCCTGGTTACCACAGGCAGCCATATTGAAGGACAAACAGGGTGGTAGAGAGAGACAGAATGAACATGGGGCTCAGATGGCGTTACTGAGCTACTGAATCCACCAACTCTGAAGTCTGAACATATTATATAGAATTACAAGGGGCCCTGAATAGCCAAAATGGTATTGAAAAAGAAGAAAATGCTGAAAGACTAACATTTCCCAATTTCAAAACTGTAGTACACAGCTATAGTAATCAAAACAGTGTGGCTACTGGCATATACATAGACAGAGACCAAGGAAATTGAAATGATCGAGAACATTTATACACTGTTTGTGAGAAGGTAAATTAGTACAACGTCTATGGAAAATAGTTTGGCGATTCCTCAAAGAACTAAAACTAGAATTACCATTAGATCCAGCAGTCCCACTACAGGGTATCTACCCAAAGGAAAAGAAATCAATATATAAAAAATATACCTGTCCTTATATGTTTATTACAGCACTATTCACAATAACCAAGATATGGAATCAACGTAATTGTCCATCAGTGAAGGATTAGATAAAGAAACTGTGGTATATATACACAATGGAATACTACACAACCACAAAAAGAAGGAAATCATGTCTTTTGCAGCAACACAGACAGAACGGGAAGCCATTATATTAAACGAAACAGCTCAGACACAGAAACTCAAATACCACATGTTCTCACTTATAAATGGGAGCAAAATAAGGTGTACCCATGGACATATAGTATGCAATAATGGACATCAGAGACTTGGAAGAATGGGAGAGTAGGAAGGGGTGAGGGATAGAAATTACTTAATGCGTACAATATATATTATTCAGGTGATGGTTATATTAAAAGTCCAGACTTCACCACTATATAAAACTGCTCTTGTACAAAACTGCCCTTGTACCCCTTGAATTTATACAAATAAAAATAATAATAAGCCCACACATCTATGAACAATTGATATTCAACAAGGTGCCAACCCCACTGAATGGGGAAAGAACAGCTTCTTCAATAAATGATCCTGGGGCAACTGGATAGCCACATGCCAAAGCACGAAATTGGATCCCCACCTCCCATGAAACACAAAAACTAACTTAAAATGGGTTGACCTAAATATAAGACCTTAGACTGTAGAAATCTTAGAATAAAGCACAGGGGTAAATTTTCAAGACCTGGAAGTTGGCAATGGATTCCTAGATATGACACCAAACCTATGGGCAACAAAAGACAAAAAATAAATTGGACTTACCAAAATTAAAAACTTTTGCGCATCAAAGGACATTTTCAAGAAAGTGAAAAGTCAGCCTACAGAAGGCAAGCACCTATTTGCAAATAATCTATCTGATGATGGTCTAATATCCATAACATATAAGGAACTCTCAAACTTTAGCATAAAAGAAACAACCCAATTTTCAAATGGGCAAAGTACTTGAATAGACATTTTCTCCAAAAGATGCTCAACATTATCAGTCAGGAAGGAAACACAAATACAAACCACAATGAGAACTCACTTTATATCTACTAGGATGGCTATAATCAAAAAGAGAAAAATAAATATGTTAGGGAAAATGTGGAGAAATTGGAACCCTTGTGTACTGCTGCACAAGGGTTGTAAAGAAATGTAAAATAATGCAGCTGCTGTGAAAAACAGTTTAGAGATTCTTCAAAAAGTTCAACAGGATTACTATATGACGCAGCAGTTTTACTCCTAGGTATATACTCAAAAGAATATACTCAAACCAATACTTGCAGACCAATGTTTATAGCAGCATTATTCACAAAAGCCAGAAGGCGGTAACAACCCAAACGTCTGCCAATGGGCGAACGAATGAACAAATTGTGATCAAATCCCTACAATGGAATATTACTCAGCCATAAAAAGGAATGAAGGGCTGATGCATGCTACAACATGAATAAGCCTTGGCAACACTATGCTAAGTCAAACAATGCAGAAACAAAAGGCCACATTTTGTAAGAATCCATTTATACAAAATATCCAGATAGTGAAATCCATGGAGATGGAAAGCAGATTGGTGACTGCCAGGGACTGTTGGAAGGAGGGAATAGGGAGGGACTGTTGAAGGTATGGGGTTTTCTTTGAAAATGATGAAAATGTTTTGGAATCTGATAAAAGTGGTAGTCGCAGAACATTGTAGATGTACTAAATGCCACCGAACTGTACACTTTAAAATGTTTAATCTTGGCCGGGTGCGGTAGCTCACACCTGTAATCCCAGTACTTTGGGAGGCCAAGGCAGGTGAATCACTTTAGGTCAGGAATTCAAGATCAGCTTGGCCAACATGGTGAAACCACATCTCTACTAAAAGTACAAAAATTAGCTGTGCATGGTGGTGTGCAACTGTAATCCCAGCTACTTGGGAGGCTGAGACAGGAGAATCACTTGAACCCGGGAGGCATAGGTTGCAGTGAGCCGAGATCGTGCCACTGCACTCCAGCCTGGTCAACAGAGCAAGACTCCGTTTCAAAAAAAAAAAAAAAGAAGTTTAATCTTATGTTGAATAAATCTTAGGAGAACAATGTCATGTGAATTTCACCTCAATTTTTAAAAATTATTGTTAGTGAATAACAAGAGTTCACATTCACCCCAGGTCTTACCAATGAATGATGCCACCCCATCTTGCTGCTGGCCACGTATTTATCTATTTCAGTTGATCCCCCGACCACCCCGGTCCAAAGATGCCAAGTACATTCTAAGAACACAGTACATTATGATAGTACAGTCTAAGCATAGAGTCCACGGACACACTCTGTGTCACAACTTTGTGATAACAGCTGGAAATAAATAATGCAAAGGATTATGATAGTCGAGGTTGCCAGATAAATGATGTATTTTAAAAAATCACTACGTGTTTATTAAACAAATGCCAAAACATATATATATTTTCTGAGGGAGGGGTCAGGGTTGGGTAAAGTGGGGTAGAGGGGCAGGTAGAGAGGTACAAGGGCCGAGGGCCAAGCCAGGCATCTGCAACACTGTACTGCCTCGAATCCTAAGAGAAACGAGATGAAACACACCATCATCCACTCTCGGTGGCTTCTACGATCAGGCCCAAAGCGAACTTCCTCACTCAGGATGAAGAAATGAAGTGCGTGGGAGGAGGATTGGAAAAGGGTGCCAACTGGTAATAACTTGTAGGAACTCCTTATTCCCAAGGCATCCAGAGCCAACTAGTGAAGAGATGAAGAAAACTTAAGTGTATTTGCACCCTGGAATCGAGGGCCCTAGAGGTCACAGATTCGAATGAAAGGGGCTGAAAGACTTGCAGCTGAAGACAAAGTTCAGCTGTTACAACTTTGCTAGAGATGAGCCCTATTTATCAACATCTAACCAAAGACAAATAGAGACGGCGCTTGAGCTATTTTTGTTGCGTCGGCAGCCATTTTTTGCATGATTTATGAAGGGATTTTGGCTTGAGGTTTTTTTTCTAATAGAGCTGTCTGTATAAAAGAGCTTTGTCCTCAAGGAAGTCATTAATCAAAATATTACTGGATTTCTCTACTATTAAAAATGTCTCAGCTAACCACAAGAGCATGAATTCATCTCACAAGCTTGCCTCTGAATGCAGACTCCTAGGTGGCCCGGCGGGGTGGGGACAGGGAACACTCTTCAGCCACACCGTTCTTCTTCCCGTAGGCTGTCCACGCAGGCAGAACCTTCCCTGTCACCTCAGTTTCGTTGTTTCTGCTACTTACAATATGTCCTGCTTCCCCAGATGTCTCTACGGTTTCTGGGCATTGGGTGGAGTCTCCTGGTGTCTACTCAATGACCCCACCTTCCCCAGTTTATGCAAAAACACCTGATGTGTGTGATGGAGAATCTGCTCTGATATCTTTCGACACTTGCTTGGAAAACAATTCACATGCTGGAAAGCAGAGGACTGCTAACAGAAAATCTAGCTAAACTCAGAACAAGTGACTGGGGCTGGGAAGATAACAGTGTGAAGTCCTTTGCTCCCTCTGCTCTTTCTCAGATGTGAGGGTTTGTCTGCCTGCCTTCTGCTGGGATGCCCCAGCTGTTAAGAGGCTCATCCTTCCAGTAAGATTTCCACAGGAACACAATAGCCTGGGTTTCTGCTCCCTTCCTCAAATCATCTCATTAAGAGAATCTTTCCAATGTGGGCCGCATGGTCTCCTCTAGACCATGATACCCTTAGAACCTTGGCAAGTCATACACGTGTCCCCAGGAGTGAGGCTACTGCTGAGTGACCAGTAGAACCGCACTTCCAGTCAACGCCGGCTCCTGCTGGGGTTCAGCAGGGATCCTCTAGGACAGGGCTCTGAAACTGCGGCCTGAGGGCTGCATGCAGCCCACTGTCTGATTTCCATAAACAGTTTGGTTGGCAACAGTCATGCTCATTTGGTTACATACCATCTACCACTGTTTTTGTGCTACGATGCTGGAACCAAGAGGTGTTAGGTCACAACTGACAGACACCACGTGGCCTACAAAGCTGTAAATATTAACTACCTGGCCCTTTACAAAAAAAGCTTCCCAACCCTTGAGTAGGATAATAAATCTTTGGATCGTGGACATTTATTATTTAAGTTCATCCTTTTTCAGTCTTGCTGGAGAGAAGGAAGATTTAGCTTGATAGACCAGATGCTGGTAAAATTAGCTCAGTTTTCTTATTCTCGAGAACTTTACTATCAGATCTATTATAAACACAATTCTAGAGACAGACTGACAAAAAGTACTTAAATGGTACCCTTTTACTACAAACTGCACCCCTCATTAAACTAACAGTTTACAGAACACCGAGCACTTAACTGACTCCAGCTTTTTCTCGCAGCTCTTTTCCTGCTGCATCAACTTGCCGTGTTTCACTGGCAGCCCCCAGCCCTTCGCAAACAATTGATTTAAAAAGTTGAGCTCAGAACCATCCAATCTTTTTTCTGAGAAGGTTACTAACCTTGAGACGTGAGTGCTGCTCGCTCTAACGCTTCTTCCCATCTGTGTCTTGGTTAAGGGCTTTTATCGTATCCTGTTTATCATCCTGTTTATCGCGGCCTCTTAGCCTCAACCCCCTCTTGGTCACTGCAAGCTCCCGGTTGCTCCCTCCCTTAATTAGCACTGCAGGAGCTGCAGGGAGCTGACTCTGCCTGTGCCCCCGAGCTCTTCTCTCTACCAGCACTTCTTCAGATAGCAACTGAAGTGAAGCACTAATGTTTCATGAAGCGGGGTTTTTTGAAGTCAGGTTTACCTGTTTCTGGAAGCAACTTTACCATTGCAGCTACCCAGACTCATTTCAAACTCAGATAAAGTTCTGTCCCTCTTTTCCCCAAAGAATCTACAATTTGAAAGGACGCACTTCTCCTTTGTTCTAACTCTAAATAGAAACTACACTCCCCGCCGAAATCAGAGTTTGTTTCTTTGCCTTTTCTTCCCCGTTTTCTTTTTCTGCCAATCAAAGCACGTTAGATTCAGCTGTCTCTTTAAGTCAAGAAGCTTTATCTCTGCCCATATCTAAGTATGTTTCGGTCTTACTTTCTAGATACTGTCTTTTTTTTTTTCTTTGCCTCCCATTCTCCGACAGAGAAAGTACACAAGTCAGTGTTTCCTGAGAACGAATCCTGCATGTTTAGCAGCTTTTGTCTCTTAGAAACACTAGCTTTTTTAGCGGCACCAGGCCATGGCAAAGTTAGTTTTATTGATTCCTTTGATTTATTAGGTTATGGAGGTTCTCTCCTGGTTAAACCACCATGAAGGATTGTGGCTGAGGCGTTAGTGTGTAAAATTCACAGAAAGACTAGGAAGGAAGGACCACATTTGACAGGTGAGAAGGCACTCATGGGGCTGCCCTACCCTGCACATTTAATTATGCCTCACAGGTGCAGGACTGGTCTCTTCTGCTGGACCACTGCATGTCCGAAAGCAAGGGAGAAGAAAGTGCAATACTGCCTCTCATGACACAAGTGTTTACTGAGCCTTGTCGTGGGCCAAAGGTAGCCAGAGGTAGCCTTCTCAAACACCTGCCTGACTCTCGTCACTCCCTTCAGTGCCTCACTGTCCTCAAGAGAATATCCAAATGTCTTACCGACTTGCAAGGCCTGTGTCATTGATCGCTGCCATTTTCCCGGTGTTATGTCTTACAATTCTTCTGCTCACTCCTAGTCTTTATTGCTCATCCACCTTACATTGGGTAATTTGAGGACAAAGCTCTGATGGGGCAAGGTGTTCTCACATGGAGTTTCCTCATCTTCTCTTATCCCTCTCCCATCCAGTAGGTCTCAGCTCAAATGTATCTTATAAGATACTCTCCCTGGGGCCTGCATCTGTCCAGTGAGTTTCCAGAGAACCCCAAATACATCCTCTCTGAAACACTTACCACATCCTATTGTGATGCCTATTCACCCTCTGCATTTTTTACTAGAGCCTTATAGGCACTTCCAGGCCCAGGTAAAATCTCATCCCTGCTCTATCAGATCCTTGCACAGGGCCCTTGCCCACACCAGGTGCTCAATCAGCACTCGTAGAATGAGGACGAAGCCATGCAATCACTTCCATCTATACGGTTTCCATAGTGTGGTCACAATCCCAATTCCATCTCGTTTCCATCTGCCATCGTTAGGGCTGGTTTTTTTTTTTGGTTTTTTTTTTTTTTGCCTCAACTTTCGATTTTCTCAAGGAAAAAGACAAAAACAGCCTTGACCCAAAACACCCACTGATATTTGCAGGACAGACCCAAAGACAAGTTTTCTTTTGAGTCAAAACTCTTCTTCAAAATTATTCAATGGGCCCTGAAGTGAACCTCACACATCGTCTGAAACAGTCCCCGTCTACCCACGTGGTTCACAATAGGGTGAATGCAAATCCTATCTATCACGACTGCTTATACCTACAGGGACCTGGCTTGAAAGTATCTTTTAATCTTTTGCTTACTCCCTGACTCACAAAATCCAGATCGCTAGAGGCTGGGGGGCTTTCCCAAATTACTTTTTCATGGTCACTCCCTAATTCAGTGTTCACAGGCAAATACACACACACACACACACACACACACACATCCTTCTCCTTCTTATCACCCACATCCCATATAAGCTACTGCCATTTTGGGTTTTTTTTATTTTTTATTATTTAGCTATTGCTATTTTTAAGGCAGGCACAATGGAGATATATTTTGTTGTTTTTCTGTAGAGGTCTATCCTCTCTGGTTTATTTAGCTGCTTCTTGGAGGCTCTCGAAATCTTGTAATAAATACAAAGAACCCAAGACTAGCTTTGAATCATTTCCAGAGAAACACAGGCATCCCAAGATCTTGGCCCCAAGGATGCAACATTGTCCCCCCAACATGGAACTACAAAATTTTACTCAGCAAATAGGGGAAATGTTGAAACATCACATGATCGATAATAAATTACAAAACAAACAATAAAAATAACCTGAGACAAATGAAATTGCCCTATCCCTCCAGAGAACAGATGTCCTAAATGTTCTAACCAGCAGAACAAATGGGCGTAAAGAGGAAAAGTAGTGAGATAGATTGAAGATTACCACTCAGAGATGAACAGAGCCCTTTCTCCAACAGTTTTTCATGACCCTTACAAAAGCCTTTTTGAACAATTTTAAGCAAAAGTACTCTTTAACCTTACCAGTTGTTGACAGAAGCAGAAACAGCAGAAGCCATCACATCCCTAGTTGCAGCATCGCATCAGCTCCCTCCTTCCTCTTTTTTTCTAAGGTCACCAAGGCACTAACTCGCTGTTCTACCAAAGGGTAAGGAAAGAAAGAATCAAGCATTTACCCTGCCTTTCCTGTACAATTTATAATTCAAGGTGACCCGAGTTTCTCTTTATAGAAAAATTCAGCTACTAAGTGGAAAAAACAATCATAGTTAGTTTTCGTCACCATTTTGCAACCCCTATTAAAATAACAGATGGAGACAATTGTTAATAGATGCTAAAACCATGAGGTGGACGGTTAATGGGGAACCTTATAATGAAAGGTGCTGCTGATTGACAATACCTGAGCCCTCGGATCAACCATAATCTCGCTAAATATGGCACAGCCAGGCACGAGGGGGCTCCAGACAAGATGCAGCAGGGAGAAAGCAGCGCCACCTAGGTAGTCCTCTTCCCTGAGTAGCTGAGCCTGAATGCAGCCAAGCCTCTAGAAGTAACCAGCAGTGCATAGAAAATACAGGCAATAGCTGGGCGCGGTGGTTCACACCTGTAATCCCAGCACTTTGGGAGACCGAGGCAGGCGGATCACTCTGCAGTTTGAGACTAGCCTAGCCAATATGGTGAAACCCCATCTCTACTAAAAATACAAAAATTAGCCTGTTGTGGTGGTGCACGTCTGTAATCCCAGCTACTGGGAGGCTGAGGCACAAGAATCACTTGAACCTGGGAGGCAGTGGTTGTAGTGAGCCAAGATCGCGCCACTGCACTCCAGTCTGGGTGACAGAGCGAGACTCCATCTAAAAAAAGAAGAAAAGAAAAAGAAAAAAAGAAAATACAGGCAATAAAAGACTGAGTTAAAAGACACTAAGAGCCCACAAGGAAGCAACAAACTGAACATAGAAAGCAGAAGCTACTGCAGAACAAATATCTCAGTTTCCTCCAGCAACAAAAGGCAATTATGATGAACACAACCAGTAAATGCCAAAAAGATACTTGACTTTTTTTTTTTTTGAGACGGAGTCTTGCTCTATTGCCCAGGCTGGAGTGCAGTGACACGATCTTGGCTCACTGCAACCTCCACTACCTGGGTTCAAGTGATTCTCCTGCCTTAGCCTCCCAAGTAGCTGGGGTTACAGGCATGCACCAACACGCACGGCTAATTTTTGTAATTTCAGTAGAACAGGGTTTTGCCTTGTTGGCCAGGCTGGTCTTGAATTCCTGACCTCTGGTGATCCTCCTGCCTCAGCCTCCCAAAGTGCTCGAATTACAGGCATGAGCCACTGTACCTGGCCAGATACTTGATAATTTTAAATACCCTTTCCTGGGAAAGACTAATAGCAATTTTGTAAATTTCATCAGCATGATAAAGTTTATGAGAAACTAACAGCAACCTTGATAGTGAGACACTAGAGAAATCTCAATTCAATTTTGAAATAAGACAAGAATGGCCACAATCACTGTCCATATTTAACATATTCCGGAGGTTTTAACTAAATGTAATAGATTTTAAAAAGGAATAGGAGCTGTGAACCTTGAACATTTTTTAAAATGTGTGATTTGTAGGTGATCCACCTAGAGAACACAGTCAAATAAAACAGAAAAGAATTTAATAAGCTGCCTAGCAAAATAATTTTATAAGACTCAGTTGCTTTATTGTATATCATATCCAAAAGAACAGCAAAATTTACACGTGCATATGTATATGCAGGTATAAATGTGTGCCCGTGTGAATAGATTTGAATGTATCTCAAGAATTTATAGGATTCAAACAAAGAAATTTGCTAATTTATCAAAGGAAATAAAAGAAGTCTTGAATAAATGGAGGCATGTCCTATTCTCCTCTATGGCAAGACACAATGTTGAGAATGCATCCAAAACATTTTTTTTAGTTACCTGGAATTTTATACTCTTTTCCATTATTAAGCAGGTCAGGCTATGAACAGCTATTCATGAGGCACTTATTGACAGCACTCTGTAAAAAGGTCTTCACTTAGTATATTGCAGAAATGTTATATGTTTGCACAGTCAATCACTGAAGACCTTTTGCAACACACACATCCCCATAAAAGTAAGCAATGGATGAACTGCTGTGAAAAGTGCTCCCAGGAGCAGAAATCCACACCCTGGTTCTTACCTGGTTTTAGCATTGCCAAGGGCCCAGCAAACCTCACCTACGACTCCCTCGGCCACTGTTCTTTTCTTCCTCCACTGTTTTCAGTCACCCTCTCTTGAGGGTCTCAAGGTTTCAAGGAAATAAGTACTTACACACACATCTTAAGCACTCCAGACCTCAAGCATCAGGCCCGGGTAAGTGCTAAGTTTTTCTTTGGGAATTTTTCTAAATGACACCAGGAAGCAGCAGCCAGCACAGCTATGTGGACAAACAGGAACCTGCAGATACCCACTATCTCCTTCCCCCAGTTCCAGTCCCCTGACAAAGCTCATGCCCTTCTCCTCTGCATTCCACATCCCCTTCTGCTGCAACTATTTGATAACATTGCACACTGCATTATGGCTACTTAGTAAAGTGGGTGAGAGTTGCCATCCTGTAAGTAAAAGTGTGAGCTTTGCAGAGAGACCTGGGTTCAAATCCTGTTCCATGCCTGGCTAGCTGTGGGACCTCCAGTCCTCAGCACACTGATGGCAGCGCAGATCCCGGCTAGGCCACGGCCGGTCACCCAGGAAGGCAGCCCCCACCTCATGTTACCCGTGGCCCAGTGGGCTCCACTCTTGTCGGGGTCCACTGAGGGTGTTTTAACACTCTCCGTGTTAAAAAGGTTGTTTTGCCTCCTGAACTCTCAATACTGCTGTGTCTCAGATTATTTAAAGAAAATTTCATTTTCCAAAATGGCAGAAATCCCATATTGCTTAAATTAAGATATATTCTTTCGAGAATTTTTTACTGAGAACATTTTCATCTGCAACTGGACAATGTAGCTTATATCTGAACTGCTTAGTTAGCATCTACAGAACAGTCACTGTCCCCAAAACCCACCACCTTAGCAAGGTGCCTGAATGAGGGAGGGTCTCCAGTTTCAGGCACACCTTGGGCCGCCCCTCCCTGGAATCTGAATCTGGTACGATGTTATGTAACGTGGTTAAGATCGCATCTCTCAGGCTCCCCGAATCCAGTCCAATATACACCTTGTTGAATTTATTAACAACCTTGCATTTCACGCTCCAAAGTGTCTTGATTTGGGTGACAAACTCTATGGTCACCCTAAGAGCCACGAAGCGGGCTGTGGGTTTGAAGGAAACCCCTCGGTTCCAGGAAAACCAGGACAGTGGGTCATCCTTGATAGAGCAGGGACCAGGACCCCCTGGGTCCAGCCCACCTTCCCTCATGGCCAGCTCGCTTGAGGGGCTGGGGTATGTCTTCTAGCCAGGTCTCAGTTAGGACTGCCCTCAGCCATCAGACAGCGTCTAACAATTCTGGCTTTCAAAGGGGGCAGGGCCAGAGTCTCACCCTCCTCTTCCTAGCACATGTGGCCTATTTGAAAAGTTGCCTCCTTGTCCCCGAAGACTACACGGCTTCAGGAAGGGCAGGCTGCATCAGCCGGAAAAGGTCCTTCCATAGCCCTACCCCAGGCAAGGGCATTTATTCACCCTTACCTGCACCTGCTTGAGGTGGTCAACAGTGGTTCCGAAAACCAAACAGTGTCCTGAGGGAACCAGCTCTTTCATCCACTGGAGAGAGAAGACAGCGCATCTTATAAAATAAACAGATGCAACAATATACGAATAAATACTTTAAATTCTTTCTCACCTGCTGGCACACTCTACGTAAAGTTGTCCCCTTTGTCTTATGTTTGTGTTTTGGGTTCGTCTCTGGACCCTCCAGCTTGAATATGTGTTCCTTGGTGTGAAGACTGCCTTGTTCACTGTGTCTGTGTTTGCCTGGTACCAGGTAGTTTCTCAAGACTTTGACGTGCTGACTCCAGGATAGCCCCAGGCAAACCCAGAGAGCTGATCACCCTAGCTCTATCCCCAGTGCCAAGGGCAGTGCCCAGTATAGAGTAAGAGTTCACGAAACAATTGCTGCCTGGCTATGATCTTGACTGTTATTTTGCAGTTTTGTTCTTAGAATTTGAAGAGTGGGAAGGAAGTGCCAAAATGCCCATTAGGATCTTAATAAATACAAGTGCTAGCTCAAAGGGAGAGCTTAAAGCTTTCTCCCGCTGGGCCCTCACTCCATCCCAGAAGGAGATAGGATGCCATGGTTGACCAGATGCACCAGCCTGCCTCCTGCCAAGCAGCACCATCCTCTCTGTCTATGCTTTCTGCATCACTTCGCTTGGGCTCCCTGAAACCAGTCCAATATTCACCTTGTTGTATTTATTACCAAGCTTGCATTTCATTTTCAAAAGTGTCTTGATTTGGATGACAAATTCCATGGCCACCCTAAGAGCCCTGTATCTAGGGGCTGGAAGACCAGATGCTGCACCTGCCAGAATCCCTGGCAGCCAGATTCCAGATGAGATTCTGTCAACCAAAGGCACTGGCATGAGGTCTGGAAATCAGAAGAGAAGTAGGATTTCATTTCTGTCAAACTGACAGTCACAATGGTCACAATTCCACTTGTGGAAATGTGTGCTTGTCGTTCTTCTTTAGCTGTGGTGAGGAGATGGGAGGGCTTTGCACAGAGGAGACTTGAAGCAGCCTCCTTTCTGGGATCTTCCCAGAAACTCCCTACACCCTGCACCCGAGCTGGAGACAGCTGTAGATGGGCCAGTGGATTCTCCCAGTGCTGGAACTTCTGACTTGTTGAAACCTCCAAGTCAGTCTGAACTCAGGAGGCTCCTTCAAGCCTATGCATGCAGGACTTCAGATTCACAACTCCCTCACCCTCTGTTTTAAATGCTATTCTGCATAAATGTCTAGATTTTTTTCCCTCTTCCTGACTAGCCTTTAACTGCTACCTCGGGTCTAATACATTGCTAGTGAGGGAAATGTCAGTCGGCCTTGTTGAAAGGGAAACCAAGGTGAATGTGGCCACTGCCTGGGGTTCCCGCCCACAGCTTCTCTGCCCACTGCAGGCACACAGTACAGCATATCCTCTTTCCCTGCCCCTCCAGGACGGTGCCATGGCTCTGACAGAGCATCCTCAGGGAAAGGTCCAGAGGCAGAAAAGGCTCCTTCACCAGCAAGGAAAACCTTTCACTGCAGACGCTTTCATGCTTCCTTGACCAGAACTGAGCTGATTTACATCTATTTTACCTATCACGAAATCACAAACTACCCCAAAGTTTAGTAGCCTCCTAGTGGTCCCCAACCTTTTTGGCACCAGGGACCGATTTCGTGGAAGAAAATTTTTCCACGGACCAGGGACACGGGATGGTTTCGGGATGATTCAAACACATTACCTTTATTGTGCACTTTATTTCTATTATTATTACATTGTAATATATAATGAAATAATTATACAACTCACCATCATGTAGAATCAGTGGGAGCCCTGAGCTTGTTTTCCTGCAACTAGATATCTGTGGGTGATGGGAGACAGTGACCGATCATCAGGCATTAGATTTTCATAAGGAGCCTGCAGCCTAGATCCCTCACATGCACAGTTCACAATAGGGTTCGTGCTCCTATGAGAATGTAATGCTGCTGCTGATCTGACAGGAGGCTGAGCTCAGGTGGTAATGTGAGCAACAGCGAGCAGCTGTAAATACAGATGCAGCTTCACTTGCTCCCCTGCTGCTCACATCCTGCTATGCGGCCTCGTTCCTAACAGGCCACAGACTGGTATCAGCCAACTGCGTGGGGGCTGGGGACCGCTGGCTTAAACAAAAGCAGTTCATAATTCTGCAGGGCAGCTATCTGGGCAGTTCTGTGCTGCTCTTATCTCTTTCTCTATCTCTCTTATGTAGCAGTTCCTGGGTTTCTCTCTCTCCTCTCTCCTGTTTTCTGTGTGTTCTCTCTCTCTCTCTGTCTGGCATAATTTAGGTATTAAGAGCTGCCGTATTACCACAAATTTAGTAGTTTAAATTAAAAAAAAAGTTAGGTCAGGAGTCCAGTGTGGGTCTCACAGAGCTCAAATGGAAGTAGCAGCAGGGCTCTGTGCCCTTCTGAAGGCTCCAGGCGAGAGGGAACCTGCTCTGTGCCTCTGCCAGCTTCTGGAAGCAGCTGCTTTCCTTGGCTCATGGCCCCACTCCATCTCTAAGTCCGCAGCATGGCACTGGTCTGAACCTTCTTCCCTCTTCAGATCTCCTGCTGACTCCACTCTGCCTCTCTCATCCACTTTAAAGACTCTGGGATTACACTAGGCAAACTTGAATAATCCAGGCTAAACTAATTTCTCCACCTCGAGGTCCTTAACCTTAGTCACATGTGCAAAGTTCTTTTTGTCATGAAAAGTCATATATTTACAGGTTCCAGGGATTAGGATATGGATATTCTTGGGAGGGTCATTATTCTGCCTACCACACCAGCCAGATACAAATTAATTTCCTTTCTTCTTCCCAAAAGCATTGGCTCAGGCTTATTCAAAACCCTAGTGCTTGGCACAGAAATAAGCAGAATTATCTGGGAAAATCCACTCATTCAAGGTGTTCACTGCTCTGGTTTGAGGACTGCTGGAAAGACACTTTGAAGGAAAAGATCATGAAAAATAAAGATAGAAGAAAAAATATTCAACTAAAGTTAAACAATATACACACATTTAATATGTTATCAAGTAAAGATACCAATTCATTAAAATATTTTTTGTTCAAATGCCTTTAGACTTTTTCCTTTCTAATAATGGTATTCTGGGCTTCCATGGGTTTCCAAATGTTAGGATCCACAGGCACTATACAAGAAAATGAGAAATAAGATGAAAACAAAGTTGGGTTAAAGTCCATGATTACGTAAGCAGAGTGAGTTATATTTTATACCTTTGACTTATTTTAAGTCATTTTATCAAGATCCCATTTACTTAAATTTTTGCTGCTATTGCAATCACATTTCCTCTTCTCCTGTTCTTTAATTTATGCATATTGATTTCTCTAGGGACCTTTTCAATTCTTCCTTCTTGTATTGTTTCTCTTCTTCATTCTGAGCACCAGCATGCCCTTCTCTTGCTTAATTTCCTCTCAGAGGAGTCATTCCTCCACTTCAGTGCCCTCAATAAAAAGCTGCGATGTCCTCAAAGTTCAAAGTTGCATCACGGGCATAATTTTCCTTGTAGTCCAACTGTGTAATCAGATTGTTCCTTCACCAACATTGATCAGGTTTCAGACGTGCGCATAAATGAGCTGAAACTCTTAATTTTCCTGCATTTATTAAAACCAGAAACTGAAATATCTACCATTTTTAACTAGAAAACTAAAATCTTGTCTTACACACTGATATCCAGGACACACATCATTCATGGAAGCCACTCCCCCAGCACAGAGGCTCCACCTTGATGCCATCTTTGACTTGTCCTTTTTACGCTTCATCTTCAACCACCAAGTCCTGAAGAGTCTCCATGAAAATAGTTGTAAGAGTGACCTCTGCCTCTCCACCTCCATTCTCACCATTCCCAGCTCTCAAAGAATCCATTATGGAGCCAGAGATTCACCTTCTCCTAACTCATCCTACAACAGCTTTCCCTCAGGTCCACATTCTGAAAGAATGCTTTCAGAGTAACAGTACTGACAGACAGATGCCCCACAAACCGTCTCACCTAATGCTCTGATGATTCACATGCCAGGCTGTGACCGTTGGATGGTTGCTATGTGTCTGACACCCTCTAACGCTTTATACGTTTCATTCATTTAACTGTTTTTAAAATATTAGACCCCGTCTCTACTAAAAAATACAAAAAAATAGCCGGGTGAGGTGGCGGGCGCCTGTAGTCCCAGCTACTCGGGAGGCTGAGGCAGGAGAATGGCGCAAACCCGGGAGGCGGAGTTTGCAGTGAGCTGAGATCCAGCCACAGCACTCCAGCCTGGGCGACAGCGCGAGGCTCCCTCTCAAAAAAAAACCAAACAAACAAACAAAAATATTAGAGAGCAGGAATTGCTACTATTTTCATGCTACATTTGAGGAAACTGAGGCACCGAGTGGTTAAGTAATTTTCCCAATGTCCTCCCTCACCCTCTAGGTAGCAAAGCGAGGATTTCAACCCAGATATCTGACTAGACCCAAGCTTTTAACCTGAACACCCCACAGCCCACCCATGGGTGTTATTTTCCCCCCACTCAACACATAATAAAATGAGCATCACAGCAGTTAGGAAGCCAGCTACAGTTCTGTGGGTAAGTGATTCCTTTTAAGATACCCCTTGAGTCAGAAATGTAAATTAACCAACTGACTCCCTAAGGCAATGATTCCCAAAGTGCACCTTCCAATTGCCACTGACATCTTGGAAAACGTTCATTATGTGGATGAACAGGATTAGGAAATTCTACACACTTTATTCCCATTTTGTAGACACAGAAATCACTCAACACAGCACATTAAAAGCTCTGGTAAGTTCATCAGCAAAGAAGTTTATCAAGCTTCGTTTAACCCACTGTTTCTCAAACTACACTGGTCTACAAATAATGTCATTTTATTCAATGACTTTTCATTGTAATATTGATGAGAAAAAAAATTGATGCCTGGCTGAGGCCACTGTCCTTGTGGAGTTTGCATGTTCTTTCCATGTCTGCATGGGTTTCACGTATTCCAGCTTCCCCCCACATCCCATAGCTGTGCAGGTTACGTTCCTTGGCATGTCTAAATGGTCCCAGTCTGGGTGAGTGTCGGTGTGTGTGAGTATGCACTGTGATGGAACGGCGTCCTGTCCAGGCCTGGTTCCTGCCTTGCACCCTGAGCTGCTGGGATGGAATCTGACCTCCTAAAACCCTGAACTTAAATAATTGGGTAAATAATTATCTTGCTTGTCTTTATTCATCTTTCTTCAAAGTATGTATAGCTCACATTTATTTCAATGTTTAATATTATAAGGGTTTGGGATCTTTATTTAGAAGTTTGGTGATGTTTTTGTGACCAGAAATATGCCATCAAAACTTAACTTTTATTTATATCAATTAGCCTATGGTAAAATTAGTTTTGTTACATGTTGTTCTACTTGAAGCCACAGTTTCCAAGAACCTATCGATGATGCTAAGTGAGAACTTACTGAACAATCGCACATCGCTGAACAATAGGAATCCATTCTGAGAAATCTGTCATTAGGCAACCTCCTTATCGTGTGAAGATCCTAGAGCGCACTTACACAAAACTAGAAGGTGGAGCCTATCACACACCTAGGCTGTATGTTACAGCCTGTTGCTTCTAGGCTACAAACATGTACAGCACGTTACTGTATGGAATACTGTAGGTAATTGTAACACAATGTAAGTATTTGTGTTTCTAAACATATCTGAACATAGAAAAGGTAGAGTTTAAATATGGTACTATAACCTTATGGAACTTACCTCAGTATGTCATATATGTAGTCTGCTGTTTTAGTCTGTCCTTATGCAGCACATGACTATCATTTTACCATGAAATTATATTTTTATATATCATTTATTAGTATATGCCATTTTTATATTTATATATAAATATAACACATTTGATATAACAATTTGATGAAAGAAATCAAAGACCAGAATAAATGGAGACATGCCATATTCATGGACAGAAAGACTCAAATGGTAAAGATAGCAACCCTTCCCGAATTTACCTATAGGTTTAATGTAATTCCTATCAATGTTTATATTGGATAAAGAATTCCTTTACCCAATATTAAGGTTAAATAGTTACAGTAATTACAATAGTATGTTATTGCCAGAGGAATAAATATATAAATAATTGAAACAGAACAGAGAATAGGACCACACAAATATGCCCAACAGATTTTTTAAAGGATTTTTTGAAGATGAAGCAATTCAGTGGAGCAAATGGACATCTATAGGGGAAAAAACTAAACCTTGACCTAATCCTCACACATTAGACAAAAATTGAATCAAAATGTATCACAGACTTCGTTATAAAATTTAAAAAATAAAACTTTTAGGAAAAAACTGTAATGCATACAAAAACCTACACAACTTATAAAATTATACAGGATATAATTAATGCAATTATTATCAATTCATAATACTTACACATCTTACACAACCTAATACAATACAGCTGAGTGCCCAAACACAGACAAATGAGTACAAGTGAAACTGGGAAAATCTGAATAAAGTAGATGGGCTGTATCAATGTCAATATCCTGGTTGCAATATTGTACTACATTTTATAAGATGTTACCACTGGGAGAAACTGCATAAAGGGCAAGTGGAATCTCTGTGTGTTATTTCTTATAGTTGCATGTGAATCTACAATTATCTCAATAAAATTTTCAATTAAAAAAAGAGAAGGCAATAACATATCATAAATTTTATGATTCTTTGGTGCTCAGACCAGATCCGGTGCCAGGCAGCTCCTGCCAAGAATTGGAACTGGGGACTCATTCACCTTTTAAACATGACCAGGAAGGGTATTTAACTTGAGCTTTTGAGCATTACAGTTTCAGCACTGCCTGCTTTCTCCCACCTCAAACAGATTGTAATACAGATACAAAGCACCATAGGAGTTACTAAACATTGCAGTTCTTTCTTCTCCACAACTTTTAGGAAAGTTGAGGAATTGTCTGGGCTGCATCCAGAAGGTTAGGTACTTGACTACAGGAAGTAAAAGAAGGTGACACATAACCTTATAAAGTAGCAGTGGAGCTTTTATTTTCTTCCTTATTACCCAAAATTTCATGTTGAACTTAATCTTGCTCAGATTTACTACGTGTTTGGCAAAGTTATGTGCTTTAAATGCTGAACAATTCCTGCTTCTTGATCCAAATTTAAGAAGTATATAACCAAATATTCATGCCAATTTTGCTCCTTGAGGTAAAGGACAGCACAGTCACGGGTTTATTCTTGTGTGTGAAAATTTTCAGGGAAATGCAAATGTAAAACTAATTATTCACTCCATTACAGAAAGGGTCTGTATGTGTGAATTCCCTCACGTACTTCTATTCCAAGAATTCTTTCTTCTCCTACTGTGCTGACATTCTATTGTTTTTCTTATGTAGTTTTTCTACTCCCAATTGAACATGTAAAAATAATTAAAAATCTAAGCTGTTGGAACTTTAAACTATTTTGAGCCTTAAAGAAATGTGATCACGAGGCCTGAGTCTTGTGACAAGCAGCTGTGACCTAGGCAGCCGTAACTTTTGTTCCTCTGATGATAAGGATAGATTAGCCTTCTTCCTTACCTACATTGTTTTGTAAAACGCTGTAAAGGGCTAAAGGGTATCAGGGAAGACCCTCACCTCTTCCTGTTGATCTTCATTATAGATTAACTTCCTTCTTACCTCTCTCACACAAAAACTTCATGGCTATCACACTGTTTAAGATGGAATGTTAAATATACTCTTTTAAATTAGAAAGAAAATGAAAAGCTGCACAGAAAAGAAAATGAACTATAATTGATTAAATTGTTGTAACTCGAAAACCAACCTTGACTAGAAAATGTTGTAATCCTGTTAAGTTTCTTTTTCTTCCCATATAAGTAAGACATTTTTATCTCTGGAGTACTGACTCCATTTCTCCAGAATTTTTGATTCCCAGATGGTCATTCCCAGCTTTCTTTTAAATCAACTCTTTAAAACTAGATTCTGATTCTTTCAATTATTTCAGGTTGACAGAAATATCTTATATTAATAACACCATCCCTTATGCTAGGGATATTTTGTTGACAACATTTACTATGCACAACCAATGGCATAAATGTGTTACAAGATTTGTTTCTAACACTTTGTCTGGATTTAAAGTTTATATTTCAAGACTGCTATTTACTAATTCAGTCCGTGCTTATCATGTATACACTTGATGAAATATGCTGTAATTACAAAAATAATATTAACAAAGTGTTAAAAATACAAAGTTTAAATATATGCATGGAAATAAAAGACTAGGAAGAAATACACTAAATTATCTTTAGGTGGATGAACAGGAGTGATAGTTTTCCTTTTTCTCTATAATAAGCATGTTTTATTTGATAAGGGGGAAATTTTAAAAAAAAGAATCTGACATTTTCCTACCACTAGAGAACTACTTTAATGAGGGATAAAATAAATAAAAATGATACCAAGATATAAATGGTGGCTGTATCTGGGTTGGCACATTAAAAGAAATCTTTATATTATTTATTCATGAATTTATGTTTATTTTACAAATTTAATATGAAAATATATTATTTTTAAAATCAGACAAGAACTTTTAAATAAAAAAATGAATAATTATTTATTGTCTGGATTAATAAGTGCAGCAGTCAAATCTTATATAACCTACTATGGTAGCACAATCCATGAAAATGCAGATACTTCAGTAAATGTTCATTGAATAGAATGGGTCCTGAATGCAAGTAAGAATTAAAAGTATGTTGATGTGCTTGATTTTTAGGCAGATACAGTAATTGCTGAAGTCAGTTTCAGAGAGATAACAACGCATATAATTCAAAGCATTCCATTCAGACCAGTGATTCAGAACACACGTCCCACATAGCAGCAGAATCTCCCATTTGAGTTTGCGTCTTGTAAATGGCATAGGATGCCCTTCACAATTTGTCCACAATGGATTTTTATGAGTTGCAAGACTATACACTCCAGTCACATTCAGAACAGAGAATTTCACTCGGTTCCTCAAACCGTTCTCTTTCAGACTCTGCGCTTTGCATGGAAACAGGCCTTCCATGTAGGCTTAGTTCGCTTCCGCCTTCCCCTCAGGATGAGAAGAGCAGTTCGGGTGCTTGAGTGGGGAACTGTCTATTGCAGCTGCAGGTGAACTCAGGTAAGCTGAGAGAACATGGGCCAGAACACCATAGCATCTCCTAGAGTTGCTACTGGGAGAAAGGCCTCTCATAGACTCCCTGGGCAGAAGTACACGGCAATGCCCCAATAAAAACATTTGGAAAGAGCTAACAAACTACTCGTGCATTTACGCTTTGACCCAGCAACTCCACTTCCAGGAATTTGCTCTGAATACACACCTCCACAAATACAAAACAACATAGAAACGGGTTTTTAAAAAAAAAATTGTGGCATTATTTATAATATCAAAATATTACGAATGATTTAACACCCATCCCTGGAAAACTGGTTGGATAAACTATGGTACATCCACATAACACAGCAAGGGAGAAAGATGTAGGATGGGAGGCTAGACCAGTCTCGCCTTTTCACATTTTTCTGCCTGCTTTATATTCACTGGAAGCTGATTAGATGGTGCCCACCAGATTCAGGGTGGGTCTGCCTTCCCAGCCACTGACTCCAATGTTGATCTCCTTTGGAAACACCCTCACAGACACACCCAGGATTGCTACTTTGCATCCTTCAATCCAATCAAGTTGACACTCAGTATTAACCATCACAGAACGAAAGTTGTATCTGCTTGTCCCTGCTAGTAGTACTCATGTAGTAATTCTGAAAGCATTTTGTTCAAGTTGCATATGACAGAGGAAATGAGTAGATACATTTGACTCTGGTGTTATAGGGAACCAGGGTTCTCACTATGGGTAAGAGACATACAAATATGGAATGGGGAAGGGAGAAGAACTCTGAGTTACTGGACTGAAACTGAAGTTATCTGTGGAAACATATGAATTTTAAAAACGTATGTCTAGTTCTGGCTCTGCCCACTAAAAGGGTCTAGAAGTAGCATAGCCCAGTAGCAATACTCAAACCTACCTACTTCCCATAACTTAGTTGGTAGATGCCATCTCCTACTAAACAAGCCAGGGCTCCTTGGGGAAATTGCTGATTGCAATCTGGCATGGGGAACTACAAGACCACAGTGTAATCCTTTGTGGGCACAGACAAATTCAAAGTCCTTGTGATACAGCCATCACCAAGCACCCCCCTCTCCCAGATAACCTGAGTGACAGCTGCTTCTGTTCAGGCTGCAGCTTTAGCCTCACTCTATTTCCCTACCTCCTCTCATACAGCACCCGATCCAGAACAAACTCCTCACCGCCGCAGCACCCCACTATCTCCTAATGCAAGTGAAATCCTCACAACCAGGCCAGGTGCTACCCCACCCTTTGCCGAGTGTGTGTGTGTGTGTGTGTGTGTGTGTGTGTGTGTGCAAGCATCGAAAAGCCTAACTTTGTGGTGCCTGTGGGCTTGACTGAGGGGTGTGAAGCCTTCTGTATGTGTATGAGCTGAGAGGCTTTTTGTCCACGATTGTGCTGAAACTCATTGCTAGGACCTCCTAGAATAATAACGCAGCCAGAATGGCATTTCAGAACCTCACTCCACTCTGCACCTCTCTGCCTTGCATTGCTGCTCCTTAGAAACAACCACTATCAAATCTTTTGGCTGTTTTTCTTATGCCACGTTTCTAAGTAATATGCTCATTCTGTTACTTCTGGAATTATCTGTTTTACACATTATTGCTTGCCTTCCTTCAGCATATTATTTCTCTTTCACAAACCAAATAAAAATTTATGCAAGCTGAGAGCGAGACAAAATGCTGATTTCCTGATTGTTTTGAAATAAAAAAGGCATTTTCCCCTAAACCTGTTTGACCCTCATCTTATACTCTTGGGGAAGGTTTTACTTTGTTCACAAAATATTTGATTAATAATTCACAATAAATAAGGTGTTTCCTTTTACACACATCTACATTCACTTCCTCCGCCCCCCATCTTCCCAATACATGTTAATTGTGATTTTTAAAATATTTATTATCAGTGTTGACATCATTATGGCTATATAAATGCTGATCATTTCTTTCCTGAACAATTTCTTTAGCCAAACACCACCTCTTCTCTTCTCAAACATCAAAAATCCTCTTGTTCGGGCCACGGTGTCCTCACACAATGCACCACGCTCTTGATCCCTCCTGAAAGTATCTCAGCTTGGATTTGTAGTACCATAGCTGGAAGGGTGTGATTCCCTGCAGACGACAAAGGATCATGGGCTCCCCTATGATGCACATGGCACACAATGAATGCTGTCTCTGCCAAGTGGTCTCAGGCACCCTGGACTGGAGTCTGGTAAAAATATCTCTCTTATTCATCCATCTTTGTTTGGTGGATTGATTGAGGAGAAGCTGGATTTAGATGATCTGGCCTCATTATTTAAGTACATTTGGTATTAGATACAATGTCACTCTTCTCTCTTGTATTATCAGAAGGTGAAGGATAAGAGCCGACACCACTTCCATGTGGGTTATGTAGATGAGATTTTATCTTTCTTTTGGAGAACTCCAAGTGTATTAATAGCATCCTATATTTGATTACGTAATTGGGCACTGAGGCTCCTTTTACTTCCACAGGATAAGGTTGAATTCATTTTCTGAGTCTAATTAATCTGAGACCTTTGAAGAGGAAGTGGGGTTGAAAGTGAAGAAGGAACCATTATTGACAGTATCCTAGGATCTATGCATTATCAGGCATATTCAATTATGCCATATTTTTCATAGGGTCAACAGATATGAGAGCAAAACTGTTGCCCATTTAAGATTTGGAAACATTTCAGAAGAGGGGATAAACATGAACTTGTAGTGGTATATTTTATTCTTTTTCCAGCTCAATCATTTATCTCTTCATTGTTCCTTAATTCCCATAACTTCTTTTAAAGTATCTGTGGGCAAAAAGATCCAAAAATTCCTTCAAATTTCATTGAGTGATCTGTTGCAGTCCCTATACCTCCTGCTGTGACTCTTTGTCAGGAACTGTGGTTGTGTGGTTGCTGCTCTGTCAATTTGAGCAAACTGTACTTTCAGGGATAAAAGAAAATATTAACACCTGGATAATTCTGAAAGTTATTGCATGGCATGTGGAGGAAACCAAAATCCTTCTGGGGGAGGGGACTATTGAGATCTAACAGGGCTTGAGAAGTCAGTCATGGAGGAGGCAGATGAATAGCGGGCAAAAGCAGTGAGGAATTAGACAAACTGCTTCGAAGTAATCTGGAATCTTCCCAATAGAAGTAATAACTAAAGTCAAAAGAGGTAATGCGACTTCCTGGGGAAAGCACGTAGAGGAAAAAGAACTGAAGATATTCACAGTAAAACTAAACCAAATATAACACACACCAGATCATAAACCTCAAATTTCTAAGGGGTCTTTGAAAGTTCAGAAGACAGACTTTACAGTGGGTTCAGGTTCTCGGAAATGAGAACTAGTTCATAGCTGAATGGAAGTAAAAGTGAAACATCACATCTTGTGAGAAATGTTTGCAATTTAGCTATCATTCTTCAGTGAACAAGAAATAATAATATTCTTCTTCTATAAGACAGAGTACCAACCACGTGTGCTAAATAAGATCTGGAGAGTAAATTCTAGAAATTTATCCATTCTAAAATGCCAGAATAATATTAAAGCTCCACAAGACAGACAGACAGACACACACACACATACACACACACACACGTACTAAATTCAAATATATGAAACGTCTTATCTATATCCAAGGGAATAGATAAGCCAAGGGAAGGAAATTAGTGGCTGTTTCAGAGTACTTAAGAACCTACAATTCTCCAAGTATTAAATAGAAACAGATCTGCAGTCATTTTCTTTTTAATTGAATACTTGCATTGACTTGATCTATGCCCTTAGCTCTAAGTAGGTAGGAGACAGACCTTTACCTTTCATCCAGCTGTAGAATAATGATTCATAATTCACTTGTTTCAGGAAGTGCGAGTGGTGTACGTGTGCAGGTTGTTCTATAGATAAACTGAGTGTCATGGTGGTTTAGTGTACATATTCTACTAAATTGTTTCTCAGTTTATCTCTGTGTTCTGCATTAAACAATACTTTATTCCTGTGCTATTCATATGTAACTGGAATAACGAACTGGGCAGTCTTGAATCAAGCAGCATACTAAAGGGACTTGCAGGCCCTATCAGTTTATATTACCAAGGTTTGTTCTGTGAATCTGTGACATGTGAACCCATCTCTACACCATTACATAGCTTGAAAAGGTAAACTGAAGGGATTCTACAAAATCAATGAAATTAAAAAAACTATAAAATCAATGAAATAAAAAGTACGAGTGACTACTTTTATAGTTCACAGTTTAAAAGGAAAAGAGAAACTTCCACTGTGAGTACACACACGTCAACTCTCACCTAGAGATGAGCAGCTCCTGCAGACAAGGGGATGGGACACGTGGTCAGCACATTCGGGTCATAGGCCACCCCTGCAGCCACTGAAATTACTATGGGAGGAGAGAGAAGGAATTTTTTATACATCAGGGTGCTGAGACGATCAAAACAAAAGGCGTTCTGCAGACACACTATCGATGGAGGCTGGAATGCTATTCAGTCTTACTGGCCTGGAATTTTCGAAAGGCAAACATTGCAAGTCCTTCCTACAAACCTGTACGCCCCCCGGCTTCCTATTCACCCTACCTACATAGCAGTTCTATTGTCCATCATAACAATGGCTCACCAAAATTTACCTCTAATTCTCATACGCATATTTCAGTACCTCCCTGCATGGCATAATTAGGCAGCAATTGGAAGAAACTTTGGAATATAAATTGGTATTATTTTCTAACAGCAATTTTACTGAGTTGTATTTTTTTTTCTCTATTCCTCAGGTGTACAGATACGGTTTACTCACAAGTCTTAAGTGAGGACATATTTCCATCACCGATTCATACAGGGTCTGTTTTATTTAATTAATTACTTAATTGATTATTGAAAATAGTATAATAAGTACCATGAACCCGTCACCCTAAACAAAAACCAGGATCTTGGTGCAACCTACATTTCTTGTGTTCTCCCAACGTCAAAACATCCCACTGCTCTTCCCCTGCTAACGTCACCATCACCCCCTTGATTTGCCTTTTTATGTAGTTTTTGTGCATGTATGTGTGGTGAAATCTTGTTGTTGTTGTTATTATTGTTTTAGTTTTCATCTCTATGAAAAGAGTATATAAATATTTAAGACACATTTTTCATCATTGAATATTCTACTACTAACAGTGACGGGAGTGAGATGGCAGAATAGGAACCTCCTTTCCTCCCTACTCCCCCACAAGATTCAACAACTATGCATGGATGAATTTCTTTTGAGAATTCCAGAGTCTAGTTGAGAGAATCCTGTACCCCGAGCAAGCATGAAACCAGCAGTCTTGAAGCCAGTAGAAAAATTGGTGGCACCCACGCTCCATAATCCTTTCTCTGGCACCTCCCACATGATTGGGAGGAAACCCCAGGTCATAACTTCTTCCAGGGGAGGGAAGCAGGTGACTTGACCATATGTCTCATGTTCTGACATTCTGGGGGGGCTTCCCAAGGGACTCATTTCTGTCTTGCCTGAATGTGAGAGTTGACAGAAACAGCCCTAGGTCGGGAGCCACTGAGAACAAAAGACACAGTTGACACTAGTATGCACTCATCAGTCATACTTTCTGCAGCCTAGCACAGAACGAGAGGGGGAACCCCCAAATCCTGAGTTCTTCCTGGGGTGGGACAGAGCTGTAGCAAGTGTCCGATGTTCTGGACTTTCCGGGGCTGCCTGGAGGACTGGCTCTGGATCAGTTGTCCTGGAGGAGGGACAGGTTTGGCATGTTCTAGATGCCTGAGGCTATTGAGAACAAAGCCACCATCTGGACAAGCACACACTCACCACCAGAGCCCCTCACCTGTGCTCAGTGTTTCTGTTCATCTGTATCGTTCCAACAAAGTACCTTAGACTGTGGAATTTATATAAACCCAGAAACTTATTTCTCATATTTCTGGAGGCTGAGAAGTCCAAGATGAAGGAACTGGCAGATCCAGTGTCTGGTGAGGCTCGTATGTTGCTTCCAAGAACTCTCTGCCTTATTGCTGGGTCCTTACACAGCAGAAGCCAGGAGGGCAAAATGCACCCCAGGCACTCCCTTCAACCTCTTTTATAAGAGCAGCAATCCATTCATAAGAACAAGCCCTAATGCCTTCATCACTTCTGAAAAGGCCTTACTTCTTAACACTGTCACGTTGGGCATTAGGTTCCAACACATGAATTTTGGAAGGCCACATATATTGAACCGATAGCATTCCACCCCCAATTTTGGCTCCCCAAAATTCATGTCCTTCTCACAAAGGACAAAAAAATGCATTCATTTTATCACAAAAGCCCCCAAAGTCTTAACTTGTTCTAGCACTTAAAGTCTAAAGTCTCATCTAAATATTGTCTAAATCAGAAAATGGTTGACACCCAACGTACAATTTATTTTTTAATTTTATTTTATTATTATTTTTTTTGAGATGGAGTCTCGCTCTGTCAACTAGGCTGGAGTGCAGTGGCGTGAGCTCGGCTCACTGCAACTGCTGCCTCAGGGTTCAAGCAATTCTACTGCCTCAGCATCCCCAGTAGCTGGGATTATAGGTGTAAGCCACCGTGCCCAGCCAACGTACAGTTTATTCTGAGGCAAATTCCTCTTAAGTTGTAAGACTGTGGAACCACACAAGTTACATGTTTCCAAAATACAATGGTGGGACAGATGTAAGATAGATATTCTCATTCCAAAAGCAAGAAATAAAAAGGAAGAAAGGGGTAACTTTTACCAAATTAAGTCCATAACCTAACAGGGCAAACCAACATTAAATCTTAAGGCTTCAGAAAATTTTATTTGACTCAGCGTTCTGCCTTCCAGACATACTGGGGCAAGAGTTGGGCCCCCAGGCCTGAGCAGCCCCATTCCCATGGCTTTGCTAGGTGCAACCCACATGGCAGCTCTCACACATTGCAGTTGCAAGCCTATAGCTCTCCCAGGCTGGAGTGGTCTGCTGGTGGTGCTACAGTTCTGGGGTCTCAGAGGTGGCCCCAACACATGGCCCTGTTGGCCATTGCCCTGATAGGGGGCTCTCTGTGGCTGCACATGCCTGTGACAGTTCTTCTTGTGGGCCCTGAGGTTCTCTGAGGTAACTTTTGAGAGCTAGAAAGCCATGTCTCCACACCTTGCATACTCTTATGTGCCTACAGAGTTAGCACCATGTGGACATTGCCAAGGTTTATCACTTATACCCTCCAAAGTGGTGGCCCAAGCTGTACCTGGGCCCACTTGACCACAGCAGGGAGCTAAGGAACTCTGTGCTGGAATGCATGGAGCAGAGACTTGAGGTGACTATGGGTAGTGAGCCCTGAGGTCCCAAAGGTACCTAGGCTCTTCCCTTAAAACCATTTTGCTCTCAAGGTCATGGCACTCTGGCCATGATATCCAGAATGCTTTTGGGGTTATCCTTTCATTGTCCTGATGAACAGCATGTGGCTCCTTTCTATCCATCCTAGTCTCCTGACAGTCACTGGGCCACACCCCCTGGAGAGAACTTCAATTCTCTACAGAACATGTCTTTTTATTCTTTACAAGTTGGCCAGGCTGAGAATTTTTCAACTCTTAAGTTCTGCTTCCTTTTACATTAGAAATTCCATCTTTAATTCATTTCTCTCTTCTTACATTTTACTACAGTCAAAAAAGCCATGCCACACCCTCAATACTTTGCTTAGAGATTTCTTCGGTCAGATATCCTAGTTCATTGCTTTTAAGTTCTGACTTTCACAAAGTACTGGGACACAGAACCAATTCAGCCAAGTTCTTTGCCACTTTGTAACAAGGATGGCCTTCCCTCCAGTTTCCATTAACACATCCCTCATTTCTGTCTAAGACCTCATCAGAAGCACCTTTACTTGACTGAGTATGGTGGCTCGTGCTTGTAATCTCAGCACTTTCAGAGGCCAAGGCGGAAGAATTGCTTGAGGCCAGGAGTTCCAGACCAGCCTGGGCAACAAGGTGAGCCCTCATCTCTACAAAAAATTTTTTAAATTAGGTAAGTGCTAATTTTAAATTAGCATATATAGTCCCAGCTCCTTGGAAGGCTGAGGCAGGAGGATCACTTGAGCCCAGGAATTCAAGATTAGTCAGCTGTGATCTCACCAATGCACTCCAACCTGGGTGACAGAGTGAGACCCTGTCTCAAATAAATAAATAAATAAATAAACACCTTTACTGTTCGTATTTTTACCTATATTCTGATCACAACCACTTAATCTCCAAGAAGACTGAGACTCTTCCTACAGCTCTCCTTTTCTGATTTCCCTCCAGAATCCCCCTCTAAGGTCCTCTCATGGCAATATGGGCTTTTTCTAGTCTGCTCCAGCTTCCACTCATTACCTAGTTTCAAAATTGCCTCCACATTTTTGGATATCTGTTATAGCCACACCTTACTTCTCAGTACCAATTTCTAAGTTCATTTAGGCTGTTATAACAAAATGCCGTAGACTGGGTGCCAGCAGATTCAGTGTCTGGTGAGGACCTGCTCCCTCTGCTTCAAAAACGATGTCTTGTTGCTGCGTCCTAACATGGCAGAAGAGGACAAAAGAGACAAATACTCTCTGAAGCCTCTTTTATATGGGCATTAATCCTGTCCATGAGGGCAGAGCTCTTATAACCTAATAACCTCCTAAAGGCTTCCTCTTCTAAATCCATCACCTTGGTGATGAGGCTTCAACATATGAATTTTGGAGGGCCGCATACATTGAAACCATAGCACTCAGCAAGGCAAGATCATGCAAACACACAGCCCCTGGCTTCTCCCTTAGGATGGAAAGAGAAGACTGAAACATACTTCCAATATTCAGACTTTTTGGAAGGCTGTTTGAGGGACTAGCTTCCGTTTATCCTGGCTCAGAGCACTGATGAGACTGACAAACTTTAGATATCTGAGGGTTTCTGAGATAAACAACAAAAAAAGAGCTGGGTGGTATGCTAGTGCTTCAGAGGACTGCAGTACAACAGACAGAGAGCAGAGGGAAAAGAGATTATGAACTTCTGAAAAAAGAAACTGGGAAATCCTTCTAGTCATGATCTAGATACAAAAGTCCAAGGAAGTCATACCCATAGAAAAGATTTAAGAGGACCACAAAATCACTAGCAAGGCTAACTGGTGAAGGTCATCACCTATACAAAGTCAGGCTGTAAAGACTGGGAGAGGCAGCTGATTTTTCAAATACACAGACCCTAACATAAAGGGTTAAGGGACACAAAGGAACAGGAAATCATGGCCCAAAGGCACAAAATGAATCCTCAGAAATGAAGGTGAATACAGAAATGAAGGACCATACACCATGAACAAGTGAGATTTATCTCTGGGATGCAAGGATAGTTTAACACAGGTAAATCAATTAATGTGATTACCTGACAAAGAATTCATAATTATCATCATATATATATACTCAAGTAGCTTAGAAAAATGATGCATGAACAAAATAAGTATTTCAACAATGAGATAGAAAATTGAAGAAAGAAAACCCTAAAATTTTGGAGCTGAAGAATACAATAAATGAACCAAAAAATTCACTAAAGGCCTTCAACAACAGACTTGAAGAAGTAGAGGAAGAGTCAGCACACTTGAAAATGGGTCATTTGAAATTATTCAGTTACAGGAGCAAAAAAAAAAAAAAAAAAAAGTAAAAAGTAAAAACTTAGGGGGACCAATGATACATACTATAATATACATGGTACTTGCAATGGCATCTCATAAGGAAAGAGAAAAAAATGGCAGAAAGCTTACTTAAAGAAATAATGACTGAAAACTTCCAAAATCTGAAGAAGGAAATAAACAGCCAGATTCAAGGAGTTCAAATGTCTTCAAATAGAATGACCCAAAGAAGTCTATACAGAGACACATTATAATCAGAGTCACGAAGGAATAGAAAATCTGAACATATCTAGAGGCAATAGGGAAATTGAACGAGCAACCAAAAACCTCCAGACAGAGAAAGCTCAGGACCAGAAGACTTCACCAGTGAATTCTACCAAACATTTAAATAATTAATTTCAATCTTTCATAAATGCTTCCAGAAAACAAAGTCAAAGAAGAGGACACATTTTCAAACCTATTTTCTAGGGCCAGCATTACCCTGATAACAAAACCAGACAAAGATATACAAGAAAAGAAAACTATAGTTCAATATACCTGATGAGCATAGATGCAAAAATCCTCAAAAAAAAAAAAAAAAAAAAAAAACAAACTTGCAAAACAAGTTCAACAGCGTAATAAAAGGACCATACACCACAACCAAGTGGGATTTACACCTGGGATGCAAGGATGGTTTAACACAAGTTAATCAATTAATATGATTCATAGAATGAATAATGAAAATCACAAAAATATCAGTAGACATAGAAAAATGATTGGATAAATTCAACACTATTTCTGATAAAAACAATCTCAACCTAGGCATAGAGGGGACTTACCTCTACATAATAAAGGTCATGCATGACAAACCCACAGCTAACATCATACTCAACAGTAAAGTACTGAAAGCTTTTTTTCTTTTTATTTTTTGAGATGGAGTTTCACTCTGTTGCCTAGGCTGGAGTGCAATGGTGTAATCTTGGCTCACTGCAACCTCTACCTCCTAGGTTCAAGCAGTTCTCCTGCCTCAGCCTCCTGAGTAGCTGGGATTACAGGTATGTGCCATCATGCCTGGCTAATTTTTGTATTTTTAGTAGAGATGGGGTTTTACCATGTTGGTCAGGCTGGTCTCAAACTTCTGACCTCAGGTGATCTACCTGCTTCGGCCTCCCAAAGTGCTGGAATTACAGGCATGAGCCACCGTGCCTGGCCTGAAAGCTTTTTTTCTAATATGAGGAACAAGAAGAATGCCCACTCTCAGTACTTCTATTCAACATAGTACTTGAAGTACTGACTAGAGAAATTAGGCATGAAAAAGAAATAAAAGGCACTCAAATTAGAAAGGAAGAAGTAAAATTGTCTCTGCAGACTACATAATCTTATATGTAGAAAATCCTAAAGACTCCACACACACACAAACATTAGAAATAATAAATGAATTTAATACAGTTGCAGGATAAAAAACAAACACATGAAAATTAGTAGTGTTTCTATACACTAGCAATAAACCATCTAAAGAAGAAATCAAGGAAACAACCCCATTTACAATAGCATCAAAAATAATAAAACACTTAGAAATAAATTTAACCAAGGAGGTGAAATATTTATACACTAAAACTACAAAACATTAATGAAAAAAATTAAAGAAGATAGAAATAAATGGGAAAATATACTGTGTTCATGAATTGGAAGACTTAATTAGTGAAAATTTCCATATTATCCACAGCAATCTACAAATTCAATGCTATCCCTCTCAATATTCCAATGGCATTTTTTTTTTACAGAAAAAAAAAATCCTAAAATTCATATGGAACCCACAAAGGTCCTGAATATTCAAAGCAACCTTGGTAAAGAAGTACAAAGCTGGAGGAACCAAACTTGCTGGTTTCAAAATAGATGTATTATAATGCTACAGAAATCCAAAAAGTATGGTAGTACCATAAAAACAGACATATAGATCAATGGAGCAGAATAAAGAGACTAGAAATAAACTCATACATATCTGGTCAACCAATATTCAAAATGGTGCCAAGAATACGCCAAGGGGAAAGGTTAGTCCTTTCAACAAATGGTGCTGAAAAACTGGATATCCATATGTAAAAGAATGAAACTGAAATAAATAAATACTTAAAGGTAAGATATGAAAATGTAATGCTTCTAGAAAAAAAATCGTAAGAGAAACACTCCATGACACTGCTCTGGGTAATGATTTATCAGCTATGACAACAAAAGCAAAGCAACAACAGCAAAGAAATAATAAGTGGAATTACATCAAGCTGATAAGCTTCTGAACGGCAAGGAAAACAACTAACAGTGAAAAGGTAATCTACAGAATGCAAGAAAATATTTGCAAACCATGTATCTGTTAAGGAGTTAATAATTAAAATATAGAACGAATTCCTACAATGTAATAGCAAAGAATCAAAAAAACAATTAAAAAATGGACAAAAAACTAGAACAGACATTTCTTCAAAGAAGACATACAAATGGCCAACAGAAGTAGGTGATCAAACAGCATCAATCATCAGGAAAATGCTAATCAAAACCATATTACCTTTCCATTAGGATGGCCATTATAAAAAAAAAACAGTGCTGGTGAAAGTGTGGAAAAATTGGAACTCTCGTGCACTGTTAGAGGCAATATATAATGATGCAGTTACTACAGAAAACAGTACACAGATTTCTCAAAAAAATACTAAAATAGAATGATCATATGATCCAGAAATCCTGCTTCTGGTATTTATCCAGAAGAATTGAAATTAGGATCTCCAAGATGTTTGCACTCTTATGTTCAGTGCAACATTATTTAAAATACCTAAGATGTGGAAATAATCTAAATGTCCATCTACAAATGAATGGATAAAGAAAATGTGGGCCGGATGTGGTAGCTCATGCCTGTAATCCCAGCACTTTGGGAGGTAGAGGCAGGCAGATTGCTTGAGCTTAGGAGTTTGAGACCAGCCTGGGCAACAGGATGAAGCTCTGTCTCCACAAAAAATACAAAAATTAGCCAGGCATAGTGGCACAGCTACTTGGGAGGCTGAGGTGGGAGGATTGCCTGAGCCCAGGAGGCCAAGGTTGCAGTGAGCTGAGATCACACTACTGTACTCCAGGCTGGGTGACCATAATGGAGTATTATTTGGCTTCAAAAAGGAAGGAAATTCTACTATATATAACAACATGAATGAACCTTGAGGATATCATGCTAATTTAAATAAACCAGTTATAGAAGGACAAATACTGAATGATTACACTTTTATGAGGTATCTACAGTAGTTAAATACATAGAAACAAAAAGCAGAATGCTGGATGCTAGGGTCTGGGGGAGGGAGAAATGGGGAGTTGCTATTCAATGGGTATAAAATTCTAGAGATCTGCTATTGAACATTATACTTATAGTTAACAATACCACACTGCACAATTAATTATTTGAAAGGGAAGTTCTTATGGTATGATTTTTTTACCACAATAAAAGATTCTACTACTACAATCCATTCATACTGTTGGATATTGTTATTGTTCATTCATTTTGACTGCTGCATAGTGTTCCATTGAGTAAACTGAATCACGTAAACTGCTTATTCATTAACTATCCGATTGATGGGCTTTTGGGATGCTTCCAGGTGGTCATCACTGTAAAGAATACTGTTATTAACACTTTTTTACATGCCTCTTGATGCTCATATTCTCCTGAATATTTTGGGGATGCATACCAAGCACTAAAACTACTACATCATAGTGTATCTTAATGTTGAACTCCAGAAAGTAACGTCAAATTGTTTTGCAAAGTGGTTGCAACTACTTCCATTTCCACCAGGAATGCATAGAAACTCCCATGAATTTATATACTCTCCAACATCTATTACCATCAGTCTTTTACTTTTTGTCATCATTTGAGTGTAAAGGCAACTCACTATGGTCTTCATTCTTATTTCCCTAAATGAAAATTACATTGAAGACCTTTTTATGTGCTTATTGGTCTATGAGTTTCCTTTTCTTGAAAATACCTGCTCATGATTCCTATTTTTTCCCATTGGGTTATGTTCCACTTATTGATTTGTAGAAGTTCTTTATAGATTGTTGATACTAATTCATTGTCAGTAACACATATTGCAGATATGTTCATCCAATTTATAACTTACTTTTTAAAATTTCTTTATGGTGCTTTCCAATTAACAACGTTCCTAATTTTTATATATTGAAATTTGTCAATCTTGTCTATTATAGTCAATGCATTTTTTTAAATCTAGTTGAAAAAATCTTTCCTAGCCCATGGTCTAAACTTGTTTTTCTAATAAGAGTGTTAATATTTTGTTTTTGACATATATGGCCTTAATCGTTTTGAACTGATTTTTGCATATGTTGTAAAGAAGGAATCCAATTTCATCTTTTCTCATATGAATAGCATTTTTTCTTACCCTATTAAGTAGTCTCTCCTTTCTCTACTGATTGCATACCATTTTAGTCATATATTAAATTTCCATATATGTTTTTCTTATCCCCGCCCCAATATCAGACTGTTTTAATTACCATAATTTAATATTAAGTTCTAAAACCGCTGCTCTTCAAAATTCCTTTCTACAATGTCTGGGCTATTCTCAGATATTTATTCTTTCATATAATGTTCAGAATAATTGCATAAAACTCTATAGTAATATACTGTTGACATTTTGACTAGAATTGTTTTAAATCTATCAACCAATTTGGGAAGAACTGACATTTAATGATGTAAAAGAGCAATCATTTTATGATGCTCAATGATTTTGTGGGCCATGATTGAGCAAAAGCCCAGCAGCAATGGTTTTCCATTTACCATGACATCTGGGACCTCAGCTGGGAAGACGAAGGCTGGGGTGACTCAATGACTGGGAGCTGAAGTCATCTGCTCATTCACTCACAACTGGGGTTGAAACTCAGCCATGACTGTCATGCAGAACTCATGACCTCCTCGTGTGGCTGCATGGCTTTCTCCCAACACGGTGGCTTGGTTCCAAGGGAACCAGTGGGAAGCCTCATCATCTTTTATCATCTAACCTTGGAAATTATATCGTATCACCTTTGCCATAGAATTACAGACCCCTCCTCTGGAGTGGGGAAGTATCAAAGTCACTTTTTAAGAAAAGTAAGTGGATAGGAAATACTGTCCTGGCCATCTTTGGAAAACTAAGTGTCCCTCTCTATTCACACAAAGCCTAACCATGTCAAAAAACAATCTGTCTTGTTTTTAATGGGAAGATTATAATCATGACTTTGATTTCTTTAATAGCTATATGACTACTGAAGTTTATTATTTTTGAGGCCATATGTAGCAAATTATATTTTCCCAAGAACTCATCCATTTATGCTTGCAAATATTCTAGTATAGAATTGTTGATAATATCCTAGTTGTATCTCTTTAATCTCTATATGTATGTATGTCCACATTTACCTTCATTGTATTATTTGTATCTTTTTGCTTTTTCAGTTGATCATTTTTGGCAGAAATCTGACTACTTACTGTTCTTTTTTCCAAATAACTGATCCTTTTTTTGTTTGCTTTGTTGATTTCCTATATTATGCCTTTAGTTCTATTTCATTGACTTCAGCTCTTGTTTTTTTCATTATCTCGCTTTAACTTAATTTAGGTTTAATCTTTCATTATTTTTCAAGCTTCTTAAAATAGACATAATGTAGTTCATTGAGGCTTTCTTTTTTTATATAGATTTAAAGCTAAAAATTTCCCATGAAGATTTTAAAAAGGGAGAACATTTTCACTTTTACTGCATCCCACAGGTCTTTAAGTGTGGTGTTTTCATTATCACGCAGTAAATTTCCATTGTGGTTTCTGCTTTAACTTTTGGGTTATTTAGAAGTGTGTCTTTTAATTTCCAAATATGTGAAGATACTATCTTATTGTTAACTTACTCACATAGTGGTAAGACTTCTTCACCTATATGGACCTATTCTTTGAAATGTATTGAGACTCTGTTGCCTAATACTTGATAATTGTAAATTCTTCATATGAAACAAGGAAAAATGTGTTTTCTCTAAATCTTGGTTGCAGAACTCTGTATATACCCATTAGATCAAGGTTATCAATTGTATTAGATTTTCTATAACCTTTTTGAGTTTTTACCTGCTTAACCTAGCATGTGCAGAAAGCTAGTCCCTGTGATGGCAGGTTTATCAAAGCATCCTTGTATTTCTACCACTTTTTGCGCTTCATATGCTTTGAGGTTATTTTATGAGATGCATGCATGTTTAAAATTGTTACATCTTCTTGGTGAATTGAATCGTTTATTATTATAGTGATCTTTCTCATCTCCATTTCAAAAAAATCTTGAAGTTAATTTTATTCATGTTAGTATCAGTTGACAGTAACTTACCAATTTTATTTTGGTTACTTGTTTTCACTCTTTCATTTCACCCTTGTAAATAATCTAAATAATATATATTTAGATTTTAAAACTCAGTCTTTCAAATAAGTTTAGTAAATGGACTAAACTCATAAAATCAAGTTTATCTTTCATTTATAAGTTTAGTCCATTTCCTTTTACTGATATGGTTTTACGCTTCCGTCATATTTATTCTTTTAATCTGTCCGTTTTCTCATCTTTTCTTAAAAAATAAAAACCCACCTCAATAACAACGTAGCATTTTCTTACATCTTTTGTTCTTCCCTTTCCAATGTCCATCATGTTGATATTATCTAGTTAATTTTCTTTCAGTACCTTACTGAACTATAATGTACATATAACATGCACAGTTTTAAAGACATTTTACATATGCATACACCTGTGTAACCATAACCTGAATCAAGGCATAGAGCATTATAAATCGAGGTATAGAAGACATATGGTTGCTTTGTACCTTTGGGTCAATACTCCACCTCTAAGTTACCATTATCATGACTTCTGTCACCAGAGATTAGTTTTGCCTGTTATTGAACTTCATATAAATGAAGTATGTATAAACTTTTATTAATGTCAAGCCTCTTTTGATCAGTTTCTGATCAAATAATGTTGTATTTCTCAGTATTTTATTTTTCATTGTTGAACAGTATTTCATTGCTTAAATACATTACAATTTATCCATTCTTTTGATAGGCATTTGGGTTGTTTCCCAAATCTAGGGCTTAGGACTATTATAGTATCCTTTCTATTTAGTATACATCTAATTCTCGGAGATTCCTCAATCTTGTTTTCTAATTCATTAATTCATAACTCAATTGTATCTATTATTAGTTCTACCTATTGTAGTCTTTCAACTTTTATATTTGTTGCACATATTTTCTGCTCTTCTCCATGTTTTCTTGTTTGGGGTTTATATTTTTAATTTCTTTCCTCATTTCTTTCAATGACTTTGACTGATTTTAAATTCTTGGTTCATCTGTTTTAATGCTTCTGCTTCTTTTTGAAAACCTGTTGTTTCCTCAAATGTCCTGTTATTTTGCCCGATAAGTTCATTTTCCTCTGGAGTATCAGGCAGATACAATGGAAGGCCAGCTCTTAGTTTGTATGAGTCCAAGACAGATCAAGGGGTGCATAAGCCTATAACGGATAACTAGTTCTACGCTTCAATCAGTCACTCCCCACTCCCAAAACACCTTTGCTGTCAGGGCCTCACCCTTTGCTCCTCCAATGAGAAGCATTAGGAATTGAGACTGTGGTGCCTAGGTCTGTGGGGGTCTCAAGTGGCAGGGAACAGAAGAGCCTAATGAGATCAGGGAGACCCACGCTTGTTCCTGGCTCCTCATAAGCACAGAGGTTCTGTGTTGCTGCCCAGAGTTTGCTCATGAGCATATTTGGACCAGAAATCCAAACTGCCAGAGGCAGGCACTGTTTTCCCCAAGGCAATGGATGGGAGAAGAACAGCCCCCACTACCGACTACCCCCCTCACACCTGTCTTCCCTCTCATGGTCTTGCTGGGCTGTCCATGGCCCCTGAAGAAAGGTAAATCCCCCACCCCCAACACAGCCATTCCAACGGTTCCCGCATGACTCAGTTGGTTTCTTACAATTCTGTCTCCATCCTAAAGGAAATTTTGGGAGAAAGATCAGCAGTCCTAATAGGTCAGCATCTTGGTCAGCACTAGCCCTATTTCCCTAACCATTTGAAGGCTTTAAATCATCCCTAGCTCATGCTATACATGTTAGATCTACCAATTGTGAATCATACTTTGTATTTAGAACTTCTTAATTTGGGTCAAAACTCAGAATCACCAAATGAGAGATGCAGTATCCTCATTCTTCCACATAGCAGCTGCTGCTAAGAAAGATTTAAAGTGATACAATGAGATGTTATTCCCTATTGTGATGGTACCAAGAGAATATGCATTTTCACCAGTTTTCATTAAGGCGAGTTACTACGTTCCCTTTCAGCCTTTACCGCTGCCCCCTCCTCTCTTTCCATGCAAAGAAAATACTGTCAATGTTTATTTTAGTCAAAGTCAAGTTCTTACAGTGCCTGCTGCTGCACACTAAGAAGCAGGGCCTGGAAGGAAGCTGACAGGTGATCTGTTGATTTGTACCTGTCACACAGCATGGGTAATGCAAATTGCCTGCTTCTGTTTTCCCACACTGCTGGCATTGCAGCTTACACATTTTTCAGAATTTACTGTTGTTTTCAAAAAGCTGATGCCTACAGTCTATTCCCCAAAAGGATGTACCAAGTAAGATTCCTAGTTAAAAAAAAAAAAAAAAATCCTTAAAGTTTAGATTGGCATCTGTTTCATGTGGGTGCTAGTGTTTTCAAATCCTAGCAAAAATATTGTTTTTTCTCCTTCTTCATTGAACTAAAAGATAGTTTAAGAATTTTAAGTGTTTTAAGCTGTACTTTTTTCAGTAATCTATTCAACAGAAATCTATTCCATAAAAGAAACACGGTTCTGCAAATTTTGAAAAAGTCAGTAAGTTCTGAACCTAACTTACACTGTGAAATTCTGTGGCTTTGTCTAATAAAGTCATATTCATTCATTCGATATATATTGAGCACCTGCTTTGTGCAAGGCGTCCTGAGAGGCGGGGAGTTACAAACTCAATCAAAGGTCATGTTTTTATGGAGATAATGGGAACTATGTATGAGAATCAACATAGTATGAGGGCAAAAGGGCTACGGGACATGAAGATTTAAAACAACAACAAAACTAAAATCTAAAAGAGTTGTGGAAACTCAGAGTAAACCATTTCTTCCTAGGTGAGGAATCTGACACAGCTTCATAGGAGAGGTGACGTTTCGGCCTTTTACAACAGGCAGAAATGTAAATGTGAAAGTGGGTGGAGGCACACTCTGGGCGAGGAAAGTTGAAGAATTGAAGAGGTATGAGAAGAACAGGCATAGGATGAGCAAGCCAGAGAATCTGAAGAGGGCATTAGGGTACAAGGTGAGTTGAAAATAACTTCCAGGCAAGTACACATATCCTTGGGAAATCTTTGTTCTAATAATAGGGAGCCAGGCAAAGGAGTAACCACAAAAACAAACAAAAGGAAGTTCAAGGTTTGAAGAAATCTCAAAAGGTCATAGAATGGCATAGCCTCTCTCACTTGGCCACCACAGAACAGATTTGCTCAGATTAAAGAATTCTCTCCATTCTCCCAATAAAACATCCTGGCTGATGCCAGAGCACATGAGCAGGGGAGGGACAAAAGGGGTGGGCATTAGTGCCACTCTCTCTGGCTTCCCCTAGGTGAGTTTCATGCTTACGGAGATTTGGCTGTGCTTGCCCCCAACCCATTTACATCACTTAAGATTTGTTACTGGAATTATAGAATTTGGTGAAATTTTAATGACAGAAGTGATCAGAAAAATAATTGTTACTGAAAGAACTAAGTTGAATGATTTGCAAAGAATTGGTAACAAGGAGTCACTTAAAAATTGCTATTGAATCTGGTGTGGTAAGTCAACTACAAAATAAAGTAAAACATGGTAGAATTCTGGAAGAATCCTTAGAGGAAAAAAAAAGATCTGGAAGACATTAGTTTGGGTTGCTTTAAATATGTGCCTTAGTATTTACTCCACTTTCAGAAACTGAAACTGGAAATTGTCCAAATGCATTAGGTGTGATTTATGATTTTTAAAAAATAACAGTATTAACACCAATAAGGGAACTATTCTCAAAAAAGGCCTCAGCCCTTAATCAAAAGTTTGTGGAATATATATTTACATACATAAAATATATATATTTAGATACATATATAATATATAGATACATATATGTATATATTTACATACCTAAAGTGTTAAAGGTACATATTTAAAATATTAACATTAATTTTATTTTTCAATTAGCCAGGTTTAAATTCTGTCTGTGAAAATGCTAGCAATCTGTTCACACCACCCATTCTATCTTCCCAGCCTCATTTCTCCCTGAGGAGAAGGTGGATCCTGACAGCTGATGGCTGCATTTCATAGGCATAAACTCCACAGAGGGCATTTGGCTTTCCACTGGAAAGGCATCTGACTTCTTTCTCTGACACTAATATTTTTAGCTCTGAATGCAGCTAGAACTAATCACAAAGTTTAAATGCAGGCTGAATAAATTCAATAAGCATCTAATCTTATTTACTTGGGAAGATAATACTTCCCCCCCCACCCCCAATTATATCAGTTTTCTCTCAAATCAAGAACATTGGTGGACACTGGTGGTTGCCGAACCAAACACCTCCTCCCCTTCTCTATTAGCAGAGACCTGTGCTACTGGATCTGACAATGCACCCAAATAAGGAACTATAATTCTTGGCCTCTCTTGAAGCTTTGAGTGACCATGTGCTTTTCTGTCTGAGATGTGAGCTCTAATTATTGGACCTGTCTTTTGGGAAGGCTCCTTAAAGGGAAACACAGCTGAGGAAGTCCTTTTCCAGCCTTTCTCCTTCCTGATGTCCATGAGGTAACTTCCTAAAGGAAATGTGCAAAGGCAGAGCACAAAAGCAGGCACTTGAGTCCCTGAGGACACTGTTAGCTAAGACTGCCCATGTGTGCGTTTCCTGGGACAACAACAAAAACAGTAAAAAGAAGAAGAAACTCCTCTCTTACTGAAGCCATTATTATTTTGGAGTTTCTACTCAATGAAATTGTGGCTATTCCTAGCAGATACAGAATATAACTTTAAACCAGGTATTATACCCATAAACGGATTCTCTGCAATCCAATCTTTATGAGTATGACCAGAAAACAATTAAAAACAATAAGTTCCCATTTTATAATCTGTTTACTTCCATGGTAAGCCAAAGAAAGAATGCTCCAATAAACTGTTTGAAGAAATAATGTTTTCAGAATTTACACGGAACTGCAAGCAATCTGCTACCAGACTACCAAGTATCGCTGCCCAGAAGAACCCAAATGGGTGCAGATACTCCGAAGGCACAAGCATAGGCAGAGGCCAAAGTGAGGTAAGGATGCCACTGAAAAGTAGAAATGTGTCAAAGAACATTACCTTGGAGTCTGTACTAAAACACTTTTTTTTTTTTTAGCTTTCATGCAAAATTAGTTAAAAAGAAATTGATCAAATGTTACCATATGGGTATTTTGTAAAACATGGGTCTAAAGATTTATTATTTTCTGAAGCAGATTCCTCCAATGTGGAAGGAGCAAACAAAATACAAAAATGAACATTGTCAGAAACATTTAAAGTAGGATCACACTGAGCTTCTTCTGTGTTGCTGCCAAGTCTCAGAATCCCGGGGTCTTGGCATAGTCTTTCGTACATCTGAGGCTTGAGGCCCAGCAAAGTCCCACACAGACCCAGGTGCGGGACTTGAGTTGTATAAGGAAACTTGAGTTGTATAATGAATTTCCTATGAGAAATTTTAAGTTAGGAAGAATAAACTCTATGTTCCCCAAAACTAAGTTTCCTAATTCACCAAAACAATAGCATTTTATCATCCATGCCCCCTAGTCTTTGGACAACAATGATCAATGGGAAGAAAAAAAATGGCTACTCCCAAATTGAAGGATTTCTTTTAAGCTAAGATTTTGTTTTGGTTACTAAGGTTATAATTTTTTGAATCTTCCATTTACACAAGTCAGATGGAGAAAGAGCAATATTTTACCAACTGACACTCAATCAAGACAACATGACAAGCAGAAGAAAATGTGCCCACCCCAGGTGTATATAACGCCTGTACGCAGTGCTTTGTGAGACTCGGGTTCTCAATGGCGCCTTGCCAAGTGTCTGGGCAATCAGTCACCCCAGGTGTATATAATGCCCGTACGCAGTGCTTTGTGAGACTCGGGTTCTCAATGGTGCCTTGCCAAGTGTCTGGGCAATCAGTCACCCCAGGACTGTGGACGTGTACTCCACCAGGAACCAACAATCCTTTTGGGATGCTGGAACCTGGAACCTTAGTTTTCACAGCCCAACTCACTTCCCAGCACATCCCCTACCAGATGGGGGGAAAGTTTGCAAGGACACAAAAGATTTAAAGTTTTTGCTGAAATAGATGTTTTTGAGAATTCTGTAAGAATAATAAATCACTGATAACATCTAAAGGGTAAGTATGAACCAGGCTAAGCACTCAGTCCTCTCACCAACTGCACAAGGTAGGTGTCCTCGTCCCGTTAGCCTTGAGCCTGTTCCAGGGTTCCAACAATTGCAGTGGTGAGGCCAGGGTTGATTCCTGGTCCACAGGACTCAAGAGCCCTCTACTCTCAACCGCTCTATTATGCTCTCTCCTTCCCTGAGATAACTGCAAGAAGATCTTAATGCAGAAGCGGGGATGCCAGTCATTACTCTTACCCATCACTCTGCCAAATCCAAGGAACATCATGGGTCAAGAAGCAGACTTGGGGCTCTGGCAACCTCAAGAAATGGGGAATACACAAGGTGCAGCCCCAAAGGCTGATGATGCAAAATGACCACGGATGATGAGTCTATTTAACACTACAAAGGAAAACTGGTGATCTGGAGTTAAATAGGCAAAATTCTATTTTTTTTTTCTCCATTCTTTATAGAACACCAAAAAAAAAAAAAAAAAAAAAAAAAAAAGGTACATTCAACTATTCATTTCTGAATGTTTTTAGGAAGAGTGGAAAAAGGGTCTAGCCAGGTCTGCTAACACTACTTTCCTACTAGCTTCCTGTTTTTAAAACTAATGGCTGCCTCCTCCCTCAAACTGCTCAAGGTCTTCAGTCCAGAAGCCTCAGCATCAATGTCTGCACTTCAAGTGTGATGTGGCACTACCTTTTTCTGCTTCCATAGCACACAGTAACTCAGTCCACCAAAAATGCTAGGATATGGAGAAATTGGACACCATGAGGTACGAACTAGTCCCCTGCACCTATTTTCTGGATCCTTGCTTAACCTTGGGCATGTGTGAAAGAAAAAACATTTGGTTCGCATTCAAGAGACCCAGATTCAAGACCTGATTTCATCAGGCAGCAGTTAAGTTATATGAAATAATTTTCGTGTTCTAGGCACTTTTCTGTAATCATGGGGATTAATCAGTGGTTCTCAAACTGTGGTGAGCAGAACCTGGAGAGCTTGCTAAAAATTCTCGTAGACACAGGCCTGCCTCATTGAGCCCAGGAATCTGCATTTCAGCGCATACACTTGAGGATTCTGATGCTGGTCCCCAAGGGAGAGGCAGGGCAGCTGCTACAGCAGTGGGCCAGTCACCTCAAGGCTCCTGCTGAAAGGTCCCCACTGGCTGATAGGTCATAATCCCAGGAGACCCAGTTGCAAGGACTGACCCCCAGGCTCTGGACCACAGCGTGTACCTGAGCTTCACATTCCTGGACACCAAGAGAGGCAAATGCAAGTTCCCCTAAAGCCCTGGGCCCTCTCCTTTCTCCAAGGTCTGCAGTCCCCCCTGGGCTTTGGCAGGTAACATCTCTGGGTGGTTTTGACTACTAGGCTACAGATCTCCCTCTGGCACTACTGTGAACTGCTAGGGAAAATGATCAGTTACAACAACCCTTCCTGGTTCCAAGAAGATGAGGTAGTGCCTACTCTGATACGTGAATCAGTCAATCAATGAACCATAGTATCATTTCCCCGAATAAATTTTTGTTGAAAAATGGTGTTTACCTATAAGATTCAAATACAAAAGGAGATATTTCAGTGGGGGAGGGGGTGGTAGAGGGGCTGAATAAATGCTTTATAAAGAAAAGCCAAACTTACTCTTAGTTATCCTGGGTTCCAACCTCCACTTCACTGATAACCAACCACAGTCAATGAGCACATTACTTACCGCTCTGTGCCTCCGCTTATTCACCTGGAACACAAAAGACATTAGTAGTATTTTAGAAAAAGATAGATTAAATGATAAAAGTTCCGAGAACAGTACCTGGGACATAGAAGGAGGAGTTATAAAGGAGTTATGAAGGAAGTTAGAAATTCATTTATTTATCAGTGAGGGCTGATTAGAGAATTCCAGAAAAAAGGCAAGGAATATAAGACACCGGGAGAAAAGGGAAACATCATTCCCAAGACGTCTGCTCTCAGAATTGGCGAGTTTTCCACTACACATTAACCTGGGCGGCCCAGAAACTTCTGAGCTTCCTAGTCTTAGTTTTCAGATCTCGAATCAATAATTCTCAGACATTACAAACTTAACTCTATTATTTCTGCATTTAACATAAATTTTGTCCTCATACTTCCAGCTTAAATAACATCATTGCTTATTTTATTGCTGATAGCAATTTAACAGCACTTAAAATATGATTTTTAGTTTTTCTGAAAACATTACCCTAAATGAATATACATGTATATGACATATATGTATATGCAAACATATATATATATAAATATTTCACCTTTTATTTCTCTTAGACACAATTTTCTCACTTTCAAAAGTGTTAGGAAAGTTGCTGAAAGTGATTAGTACTTGATTTTGGTTTAAGGGCTGAATTCAAAACTACAGGTTAAGTAAGATTATGTAATAGAGTACTTTACAGAGCTTGTTCCTCCTTTTTTTTTTTTTTTTGAGACAGAGTCTTGCTTTGTCACCCAGGCTAGAATGCAGTGGCATGATCTCAGCTCACTGCAACCTCCCTGCCTCCCAGGTTCAAGAGATTCTCATGCCTCAGCCACTGGAGTAGCTGGGATTATAGACGCTCAAGACCAGGAATGGCTAATTTTTGTATTTTTAGGAGAGATGGGATTTTGCCACGTTGCCCAGGCTGGTCTCAAACTCCTGGCCTCAAGTGATCCACCCACCTCGGTCTCCCAAAAAGTTGAAATTATAAGAGTGAGCCACCACGCCTGGCCGTCTTCTGCATTTTTCAGTCTTACTCTATTCTTCATGATGTTTTGGGTTGAGCTAAATTTGAACCCAGGCTTATATAGCCTCAACTCTATTTTGTTCGTCTTTATTATACAGCCTTGCAGAAGCCAAAGGTGAAGATTATAAATGTAATGATTTAAGAGTCATCTAGAAAGAAGGTAACATCACTAAAACTTGCCTAAGAAAGCTACTTACAAATCAGGTACACTCACTTCCACACAGCCCTTTACAAATAATGCACACTTAACTTCTACATAGCCCTTTTCCAGTGTGGATGCTCTGGATAACAGAAAGTTTTGAAAATAAGGATTTGTACTGACAGAGCCAAATTTTACATCAGTTAAAATTTTAAAAAAAGAGAGAAAAAACCAGGACACAATGTCTTCTTTCAACTCTTAAAATTAATATTCATGAGACTGATAAAAGTCTGTAAGCAGCCATTATTAGTCAATTTTTAGTTTCTAAAAATATTATTTTATTAAATAACTGTTAAATAGGATTTTTACAAAATAAATGGCATAGAAAAGGGTAAAAATGTTTATGTTCCCAGAACTTTATATGCCTTTTCAACACAAAGGAAAAGGCACAGATAGTTGTCAGCTGCTATTACTTCTGGAGAGCTGCCATGACCGGACGGTGATGGGGTATCACCAGTTCTCTCTCTCATGGGAAAGAAGGGGATCAACACTTTGTAGAGAGGTAGCATGTCTTCAGGTAACAGCTGCTACACACAGCTGGCTTCAACTTGAGCTCCTCTGTTGATGGCTATCAGCTTCAAGGTGTAGCATCTCATGGCAATCAGGAAGAGTTAAGGAGCTGCACAAGGTTTTCAAGACATTTCAAATAATAGGCATTCAGAGGGTTTGCTTCTGAGTCTGGAAAAGCTGAAATAGAAAAATAAGAGTACAGAAATACTAGTTTATGAAGGTTGGTACTATACTTACAGGCACACACATAAATATATATGAACAGGATTTATATATAATTTAAAGCTCTATTTAAGTTCTTGATGTAATAGTATTCCAGAATATTTTGCATTTAAAAAAAATAAACAAGTTACAAAATTAATACATTTTTTAAATTAATAGCTTACCCAGAGTATTTTTTAAAAAGTACCCCCCATAATGGATACCATTAACTATAATTCCAAATGAATGCCATTACTCTTTTTTATGTACCATCCTTCCTAAAGCACAACTCAATTATTCACTAGCTCCAGAAATTCATGGTCACAGCTAAAACAAACTAAAACCTCCCCTGCTTAAAAAAAAAAAAAATCAGACTATAAAAACACAAATAACAAACAGATATATTACAGTACAGGGAAGACACAGTTCAGTGTTTTAGCACAAAAAATGTTCAGAGAATAACGCTCACTAAAATTTGGTGTAGCTAAAAATGAATAATGTGCTTTGAAAAGAAAGCCATCTCTAGTATTGTGACCACATCACAGGGAAACATGGATATAGGGGTAATAGGATCAATTCTTAGAAGACTGTCCTCCAGTTCCCTGATATTAGATCCAAGTTTTCTGCTCACAGTTAATTCTAATTGGGCCAGTTCTTATCACTAAGAACATACTTCAGCACAGCGGTCACTGTTGGCAAAGAAAATTTAGTACAAAAATAAGATGAAGATCATAGATGCATTTTTAGAAACGATCACATCTTAAACCTTCATCTATCTATTTTATTATTTTTTAAAATGATATAATTAAAGCACATACTGAATATTGGCACATTTTACAATGCCATTTTGCTGTAGCCTGTCCAAATATCTCATTAATCAGAAAATTCACTTAACAGCTTCCAAGTTTAACTATAATCTCTTTCTTATTGCAACTTACTTTTCTTTGCTAAGGAGTATGCTTCATCCACTCTTCTTTTTACTGATGGACTTTTCAAAGCTGTTTTTGCCTACAGATAATATAGAACAATCCATTAATTAGGTTTCTTGCCATGTGTTATCGATCATGATAGCAAAACACTAATTCTGCCCATTGCTAACTAGAGTATTAGACAGAATATTATGAAATAGAATAATATAACTAGAGAATTCTATCTTAGTATAATACATCCTATTGAGCTAATCCCCTTGCACATTCTGAAGTCTTGCCCATATCCTCTTATCTAACTTGATTCTTTCTCTATTCTCATTTTCTTTCTTCCTTTCTCTTTTACTCCTTCTCCCCTAAACTCAATTTGTTATTTTAAACTAGTCAACCTTGGTTTCAGTTTTTCATATTCCCTCGAACCTTAGATTTCTGATCACGTATACCAAATATTAGCAGTTGGCCAACAAATATTTATGGAGTGACTACAAAGTGCCAAATCCTGTGCTAAGCTCTGGGGATACCCAGGTGAGAATGACAGCAACAGCCTCTGTCCTGTGTATGTGACTCTGGCCAGCAAGGAGAAAACTAGCCCAGGCAGAGATAGTCAGTTGAGAGAACACCATTCTAGAATGGTTGTCTATCCTATTGTCATTTGGCTATTTAATCACTAGATACTTATGGGTATTTCTCTTGGGAATGAGATGTCTGCAATAAAACAGAAGTCCAAAGGCCAGAGAAAGAGTAGAATACACATCTCCACGTTGCCTGCTGTTTTCTCAGAGCAGGCTTTGTGCTGCAGTCTTACAAGAACTGAGCCAGAGAAACGGGAGTTATACAATTGGATAAAACTTTTGTTACTCGGTTTTACTTTAAGATGTGTTTTCCCTTGATACATCTTTTAGAAGAAACAATCTATACTAAAATTTCAATAATACAGGAAATCAATTTAAATTGAGAGGAAAAAATTCAGAGATTCTCTTCTAAACTGAGACATTCTGTGGAAATGATTAAATAAAAAGATTTCAACTGATGGTTTAACTAATTGTATGAATGAGCAGAGGGAACACGGGTCTTTGACTTTATGTCTTTTTTCTTTTGCTGTAACTCTTTTGACACCTTTGGATGTATTCTAAGAGTTTATACCTGGGTTATACCTGGTTGTCTGCTCCCCAGGTGTAACAATGATTTTTAAAACTGACCTTCTGATAATTGTAAATCAGAGCCCAAAGCGCAGCTGCTCCAATCCTCTGAGCATTTTGATTCTCACTTTCCAGACAGGAAGCAAGCATAGTAATGACTTTTTCTAAAAATGAACATATATTTTTAAAAAGTTCAGTCCCAGACACTGCACTGTATTCTTATCTTGGACTAGTCAGACACCCGCCTCTTTTCCCGTTAGAATGCATGCACAAAGTTGGTATCACTAGACTATGGCAAAACCAATCTTTTACATCATGTGGTATTTGGGAGGACAACCTCAAAACATTGTTTTCATGTCAGGCATAGAAGGATCAAAGACACTGAGGTTGCCTCATTTTTTGGCCTGAATTCAACAAAAGGCACGTTCATTTAAAGACAAGTGTGCAAAAGTAAGTATACAATTAGTTATATTAATGAGTTACTCAATTATAGCTAACATTTTGGCAGGCAGAAAAACCGATCTGCTTTCATGATAAATTATAGACTATAATACAAACATATCAATAGAATGAGCTACTATATAAAAACGATAATCAAATATCATACTGGTTGATCTTTTTTAAAGATGACTAGGGGCCGGGTGCGGTGGCTCAAGCCTGTAATCCCAGCACTTTGGGACGCCAAGACGGGCGGATCACGAGGTCAGGAGATCGAGACCATCCTGGCTAACCCAGTGAAATCCCCGTCTCTACTAAAACATACAAAAAAAACTAGCCAGGCGAGGTGGTGGGCACCTGTAGTCCCAGCTACTTGGGAGGCTGAGGCAGGAGAATGGCGTAAACCCGGGAGGCGGAGCTTGCAGTGAGCTGAGATCCGGCTACTGCACTCCAGCCTGGGCAACACAGCGAGACTCCATCTCAAAAAAAAGAAAAAAAATAAAAAAATAAAAATAAAATAAAATAACAATAGTTGAAAAGAAAATATTTTACTCTTCTCCTCCAAAGGATCACAACTCCTTACCAGCAGGGGAACAAAACTGGACGGAGAATGAGTCTGACAAAGTGACAGAAATAGGCTTCAGAAGGTGGGTAATAACCAACTCCTCCAAGCTAAAGGAGCATGTTCTAACCCAATGCAAGGAAGCTACGAACCTTGAAAAAGATTAGAGGAATTGCTAACTAGAATAACCAGTTTAGAGAAGAACATAAATGACCTGATGGAGCTGAAAAATATAGCATGAGAACTTCATGAAGCATACACAAGTATCAATAGCGAAATCGATCAAGCAGAAGAAAGGATATCAGAGATTGAAGATCAACTTAATGAAATAAAGCATGAAGGCAAGATTAGAGAAAAAAGAATGAAAAGGAATGAACAAAGCCTCCAAGAAACATAGGACTATGTGAAAAGAAGAAACCTACATTTGATTGGTGTACCTGAAAGTGATGGGAAAAATGGAACCAAGTTGGAAAACGCTCTTCAGGTATTATCCAGGAGAACTTCCCCAACCTAGCAAGACAGGCCAACACTCAAATTCAGGAAATACAGAGAACACCACAAAGATACTCCTTGAGAAGAGCAATCCCAAGACACATTATCATCAGATTCATCAAGGTTGAAATGAAGGAAAAATGTTAAGGGCAGCCAGAGAGAAAGGTCGGGGTATTCACAAAGGGAAGCCCATCAGGCTAACAGCAGATCTCTCTGCAGAAACCCTATATAAGCCAAGAGAGACTGGGGGCCAATATTCAACATTCTTGAAGAATTTATCTTTTCTTTTTGGAGGGGGAGGGGGATGGAGTCTTGCTCTGTCATCCAGGCTGGAGTGCAGTGGTGAGATCTTGGCTCACTGCAACCTCTGCCTACTGGGTTTAAGTGATTCTTCTGTCTCAGCCTCCCGAGTAGCTGGGAAACAGGTGGGCACCACCACACCTGGCTAATTTTTTTTGTATTTTTATTAGAAACTGAGTTTCAACCATATGAGCCAAGCTGGTCTCGAACTCTGGATATCATGATCCGCCCACCTTGGCCTCCCAAAAGGCTGGGATTACAGGCATGAGCCACTGCGCCTGGCCCAAGAAAATAATTTTCAACCCAGAATTTCATATCTGGACATACTAAGCTTCATAAGCAAAAAAGAAAACCCTTTACAGAAAAGCAAATGCTGAGAGATTTTGTCACCACCAGCCCTGCCTTACAAGAGCTCCTGAAGGACACACTAAATATGGAAAGGAAAAACTGGTACCACCCACTGTAAAAACATATCAAATTGTAAATAACATCGACACTATGAAGAAACTGAATCAACTAACTGGCAAAATAACCAGCTAGCATCATAATGACAGGATCAAATTCACACATAACAATATTAACCTTAAATGTAAACGGGTTAATGCCCCAATTAAAAGACACAGACTGGCAAATTGGATACAGTCAAGGACCCACTTGTGTGCTGTATTCAGGAGACCCATCTCATGTGCAAAGACACACATAGGCTCAAAATAATGGGATGGAGGAAGATTCACTAAGCAAATGGCAAGCAAAAAAGAAAAACAAAAGCAGGGGTGGCAATCTTAGTCTCTGATAAAAAAGATTATAAACCAACAAAGATCAAAAAAGAAAAAGAAGGGCATCACACAATGGTAAAGGGATCAATGCAACAAGAAGAGCTAACTATCCTAAATATATATGCACCCAATACAGGAGCACCCAGATTCATAAAGCAAGTTTTTAGAGACCTACAAAGAGACTCAGACTCCCACACAATAATAATGGGAGACTTTAACACCCGACTGTCAATTTTAGACACATCAACAGACAGAAAATTAACAAGGATATTCAGGACTTGAACTCAACTCTGGACCAAGCAGACCTAATAGAACTCTCCACCCCGAATCAACAGAGTATACATTCTTCTCAGCACCACATTGCACTTATTCTAAAACTGACCATACACTTAGAAGTAAAACACTCCTCAGCAAATGCCAAAGAACCGAAATTATAACAGTCTCTCACAGCACAGTGCAATCCAATTAGAACTCAGGATTAAGAAACTCACTCAAAACCGCACAACTACATGAAAACTGAACAACCTGCTCCTGAATGACTATTGGGTAAATAACATAATTAAGGCAGAAATAAATTAGTTCTTTGAAACCAAATAGAACAAAGACATAATATACCAGAATCTCTGAGACACAGCTAACGCAGTGTTTAGAGGGAAATTTATAGCACAAAATGCCTACAGGCGAAAGGGGGAAAGATCTAAAATCAACACCCTAACATCACAATTAAAAGAACTAGAGAAGCAACAGCAAACAAATTCAAAAGTTAGCAGAAGACAAGATCAGAGCAGAACTAAAGGAGAGAGACACAAAAAACCCTTCAAGAAATCAATGAATCCAGGAGCTGGCTTTTTGAAAAGATTAACAAAATAGATAGATCGCTAACCAGACTAATAAAGAAGAAAAGAGAGAAAATCAAATGGACACAATAAAAAATGATAAAGGGGAGATCACCACTGATCCCACAGACATATAAACTACCATCAGAGAATACCATAAACACCTCTACACAAATAAACTAGAAAATCTAGAAGAAATGGATAAAGTCCTGGACACATATACCCTCCCAAGACTAAACTAGGAAGAAGTCGAACCCTTGAATAGATCAGTAACAAGTTCTGAAATTGAGGTAGTAATTAATAGACTACTAACCAAGAAAAGCCCAGGACCAGAGGGATTCACAGCCGAATTCTACCAGAGGTAAAAAGAGGAGCTGGTACCATTCCTCCTGAAACTATTCCAATCAGTAGAAAAAAAGGGAATCCTCCCTAACTCATTTTATGAGGCCAGCATCATCCTGATACCAAAACCTGACAGAGACACACGCAAAAAAGAAAATTTCAGGCCAATATCTCTGATGAACATCGATGCGAAAATCCTAATAAAATACTGGCAAACCAAATCCAGCAGCACATCAAAAACCTGTTCCACCAAGATCAAGGCAGCTTCATCCCTGGGATGCAAGGCTGGTTCAACATACACAAATCAATAAACGTAATCCATCACATAAACAGAACTAACAACAAAAACCACAGGATTATCTCAATAGACACAGAAAGGCCTTCAAAAAAATTCAACACCCCTTCATGCTAAAAACTCTCAATAAACTAAGTATTGATGCAACATATCTCAAAATAAGTTATTTATGACAAACCCATAGCGAATATCACACTGAATGGGCAAAAACTGGAATCATTCCCTTTGAAAACCGGCATAAGGATGCCCTCTTTCACCGCTCCTATTCAACGTAGTATTGGAACTTCTGGCCAGGGCAATCAGGCAAGAGAAAAAAATAAAGGGTATTCAAATAGGAAAAGAGGAAGTCACATTGTCTCAGTTTGCAGATGACATGATTGTATATTTTAAAAACCCCAAAGTCTCAGCCCAAAATCTCCTTAAGCTGATAAGCAACTTCGGCAAAGTCTCAGGATACAAAATCACTATGCAAAAATCACAAACATTCCTATACACTAATAATAGACAAACAGAGAGCCAAATCATGAGTGAACTCCCATTCACACTTGCTACAAAGAGAATAAAATACCTAGGAATACAACTTACAAGGGATGTGAAGGACCTTTTGAAGGAGAATTACAAACCATTGCTCAAGGAAATAAGAGAGGAAACAAATGGAAAAACATACCATGCACTTGGATGGGAAGAATCAATATCGTGAAAATGGCCATACTGTCCAAAGTAATTTACAGATTCAATGCTATCCCCATCAAGCAACCATTGACTTTCTTCAAAGAATTGGAAAAACTACTTTAAATTTCATATGGAACTAAAAAAGAGTCTGCATGGCCAAGACAATCCTAGACAAGAAGAATAAAGCTGGAGGCATCACACCACATGACTTCAAACAATACTACAAGGCAGGCTACAGTAACCAAAGCAGCATGATACTGATACCAAAACAGATACACAGACCAATGGAACAGAACAGAGGTCTCAGAAATAACGCCACACATCTAGAACCATCTGATCTTTGAAAACCTGACAAAAACAAGCAACGGGGAAAGGATTCCCTATTTAATAAATGGTGCTGGGAAAACTGGCTAGCCATATGCAGAAAACTGAAATTGGACCCCTTCCTTACACTTTATACAAAAATTAACTCAAGATGGATTAAAGACTTAAATGTAAGACCTAAAACCATAAAAACCCTAGAAGGAAACCTAGGCAATACCATTCAGGACATAGGCATGGGCGAAGACTTCATGACTAAAACACCAAAAGCAATTGCAACAAAAGCCAAAATTGACAAATGGGATCTAATTAAACTAAAGAGCTTCTGTACAGCAAAAGAAACTATCATCAGAGTGAAGAGGCAACCTAAAGAATGGGAGAAAATTTTTGCAATCTATCCATCTGACAAAGGGCTAATATCCAGAATCTACAAGGAACTTAAACAAATTTACAAGAAAAAAAAACAACCAAACAACCCCATCAAAAAGTGGGCGAAGGTTATGAACAGACACTTCTCAAAGGAAGACATGTGTATGGCCAACAAACATACAAAAAAAGGTTCATCATCACTGGTCATTAGAGAACTGCAAATCAAAACCGCAACAAGCTACCATCTGACACCAGTTAGAATGACGATCATTAAAAAGTCAGGAAACAACAGATGCTGGAGTGGATGTGGAGAAACAGAAATGCTTTTACACTGTTGGTGGGAGTGTAAATTAGTTCAACAACTGTGGAAGACAGTGTGGCAATTCCTCAAGGATCTAGAACCAGAAATACCATTTGATCCAGGCATCCCATTTCTGGGTATATACCCAAAAGATCATAAATCATTCTACCATAAAGATACATGCACATGTATGTTTACTGCAGCACTATTCACAATAGCAAAGACTTGGAACCAACCCAAATGCCCATCAATGATAGACTGGATAAAGAAAATGTAGCACATATACACCATGGAATACTATGCAGCCATAAAAAAGCATGAGTTCATATCCTTTGCCGGGACATGGATGAAGCTGGAAACCATCATTCTCAGGAAACTAACACAGGAACAGAAAAAAACCAAACACCACATGTTCTCACTCATAAGTGGAAGCTGAACGATGAGAACACATGGACAAATGGAGGGGAATATCACACACTGGGCCGGTCGGGGGTTGTGGGGCTAGGGAACGGATAGCATTAGGAGAAATACCTAATGTAGATGATGGGTTGATGGGTGCAGCAAATAACCATGGCACGTGTATACCTATGTAACAAACCTGCATGTTCTGCACATGTATCCCGAACTTAAAGTATAATAATAATAATAATAATAATAAAGCAGAAAAATGATCAAGGGATAGAAAGACAAATGCACAAAATTCCCTTAAGCATTAACTTATCTTAATAAAAGAATAATAAATACAAAAAGGAATGACTAAACATTTTAGAGAAATTTGTGGGTTTATGTTTCAGAGAAAAAAGTGTTTTAAAGTTATATCAACACACAAGATATACTCTTTTTGCAAAGTGAGCCCGAGTAGTAAATCAAGACTCACTAATTATCTGCAGCAATCTGCTCACTAAGTGAAGATTTCCAGAAGTCTAGTTCCAAGGAAATTGTCAGGGTGTTTTGGAACAACATTTGAACCTATTTTATTACCTATTTTACATATCATTAAATTTTATCAAACTATTTTTCCTCTAAATTTTGTGATTTCAAGAATGTGTTGCATTCTTAAAGGTGAAACACTTACTATTGCGAATTCTTTCCATATATACATTCAACACCCCCGAAACCTGCAAAATACATGTATTTAAACTGTAACTGGTTCAAAGGCAGGGTCTGTGAGTGTCGGTTGGGGGCAGCGTCTGCTCACTGGTGTCGGTTGGGGGCAGCGTCTGCTCACTGGTGTCGGTTGGGGGCAGCGTCTGCTCACTGGTGTCGGTTGGGGGCAGCGTCTGCTCACTGGTGTCGGTTGGGGGCAGCGTCTGCTCACTGGTGTCGGTTGGGGGCAGCGTCTGCTTACTGGTGTCGGTTGGGGGCAGCGTCTGCGTCTGCTCACTGGTATCGGTTAGGGGGCAGCGTCTGCTCACTGGTGTTAGTCGGAGAGCACTGTCTGCTCACTGGTATTAGACCAACCACAATGCTAGTGTATTTTAGGAGCTCAATAAATACTTGTTGCATGAAAGATTCCAGAATAAAATAAACAAACATTTTGTCTACATAATTCATTTTTTAAGGGATTTTAAATACTTAACAAAAACCAAAACAAATTTTTAAAAAAGCTGCTCTGTAACGTGAACTGGAAACGCACAGCAGGACAATGTGAAAGGCAGGTGCAGTGATGCTTCGGGCACACTGCAGCCGACTCCCTGAACACCTCATCTGCACTATCTGACGCCCTTTGGTTTTCCTGTATCATCACCTACCCAGAAACAAGCCATGTAAGTAGCTTGCAGACGCAATTTATCACGTGCGGTTATAGCTGCAAGTGCTACTCATTAGGGCACATCAAATGTCCCCTTACTAATCAAATGTCCACTTATCTGCATAGCATCAAGTGATGTTTTTAAATGTTGTCCCAAACACTCAGAATATATAACTCCTATGATCTAAGTAAGTTTATAACTCCTTCAACCAGCTGCTATCTCTTAAAGCATTTTTGATAAAGTACTGTGTGTGTATGTGTATATATATATAGGTCAATTAACGTGGTGGGCCCCTCTGATAATGCAAGTGGACTGACTTTTTTAACAAAACAAATGTTATTGTGAAACATGCATATTACAAAGCAATAAAACAATTTTGGGTTTAACAAGTAGGTCTGAATTCTCATATAAATATTTAAATAACCTCAAGCAAATATACAGTAGTAAATTGTAAATAATTAGAAAGTAATGAGCTTTGAATATTACCTTCTTAATATAATTGGTTTAATTATAAGTTTAGGGATGTCAGTTTGGCAATTATAATGAGTTGTCAGTTATGATGACATTAGTGTCTTAGAAAAGTTCTTAAAGTTCTTACCCATCATTTCTTCAAATATTTCCTCTCCCATTCTCCTAGGACACTTCATTGAACACACAGACTGTGTTGATATATCTGCTGTGTCACTTACCTGTGATTCTTGTAATCCTTTCTCATTTTTTTAGCTTTCTCTGCTGCATTCTGGATAATATTTTTCTAATCTATCTTCTAATCCCTAAGTTCTCTGCTATACCTAACTTGCTGTCATACATGTATATTAAGTTTTCAATTTTGGCTACTGAAGTTCTAGGTTACTGTTGTAAAACAGAACTTCCTACAATAATGGAAATATTTATATCTGTGCTATTTAATAAGATAGCCACTAGCCACATGTAGTGAGTACAACTGAATAATTTTAATTAGTTTAAATTTAAATAGCTACATGTGGCTGATTATCATACTGCACAGTAAAGTTCTTGAAGTTCTGTTTAGTTCTTTTCAAATATTTCAACTTGTCAGTTTCCCATTTCCTAAAATTTTCAAGCTTGTCATTTATTTATCTAAATATGGTATAATTAAAGTTATTTTTAAACCCGTGCTTTGTAATTCCCATATTCAAAGTCTGGGCAGATAGGCTGGTATTTTTATCCCTCTGCTGTTTCTTACTACATGTTGCCATGTCTCCTAATGTGCTTGATTATCTCTAACTTTGTACTGGTTAATGCTTTTGAAAAATTATTTGTAGAGGTTCCCTGAGGCCCAGTATGAACTTGTCTTTCATCCAACACTAAGGCAGTTGGCTTCTGCTAAGTACCCAGAGGCACCATCAATCGAAGGCACCTCAAGCCAAGTTCATGGCCAAATTTGGGTGCAGAGCCCTGTCAGAAGCAGTCTGTAGTACCCATTCTCACATTTTTTCCCCTCTTCTTTACAGTCTCCTTCATGAAGTTTGGGAAACCAACGTATTTCTGACTCATCTATCTATTAAGAGAATGATTCTTTGGAGGTCCAGCTTAATACAAGCAGGATAGCCAGTAAGAATCCCCACTGTGGGGAATCGCGGCTTCTGTTCTCTCACCCCTCAATACTCCTCAACAAAAGCCAAGCACACAATCTTGGCCAATGCACTTGGGGCAAAATAATTTTCTATATACTTCTTACTTGTCTGGGCAAGACTTTCAATCACAACTGGCCTGGAAGTTTCTCAGTATCTTTTCAGTTTTATTATTATTTTGAGGCACGCGTCAATACAGCTTCTCTAGCAGCATGTTACTGCTGTTTTCAGAGGAGACTTAGTGCGGCATTACCAGAAACAAGGAAGGTTCCAGATCTTTTTTTTTTTTTTTTTTTGGGAGACAGAGTCTCACTCTGTTGCCCAGGCTGGAGTGCAGTGGCATGATCTTGGCTCACTACAACCTCCGCCTCCCTGGTTCAAGCAATTCTCCTGCTGGGACTACAAGGTGCCCACCACCATGCCTGGCTAATTTTTGTATTTTTAGTAGAGGCAGGATTTCACCATGTTGGCCAGGCTGGTCTCGAACTCTTAACCTCGAATGATCCACCCACCACAGCCTCCCAAAGTGCTGGGATTACAGTTGTGAGCCACTGTGCCCAGCCCCAGATCAATTTTTACCAGCAAGGTCAAGCTCCACAGCACACTCCACTCCTGACGATTTAAACCAGATGTGTGGGTGCTATCAACCAGAGGCAGCCTTTCCTGGGAGACTTTTAAGCTGGCTGACTCTGCTAGGCCTCCTCTGTAGATCCCCAAGTGGAAGGGAGGCATAGCCTGTGACATCCTTTTATAGTTCCTACAGAAACTGCACAGCTGATGTCTATTATCTTACCCCCGCCTCAAGCCCACTGATCTCTAGTCTGTGAGGGTAGGGGAAGTTTCTCACCAAAGTTTGTCCATCTGCTTTAAGCTAATGGAGAAAAAGCATTGCTGACTACAAAGAAATGGTAAAAATAATTCTAGAGGGATCTAGAAGTGGAAAATGCATACTTATCTCCTTCAGTTCCCAAAAAGCTTGACCTTTTTCCAACTCTCAATAATAAATTGGAGTAAGTAGTCCCCAAAGAAAAAAATCATTCTAAGAAAGGCGAATAAACAATATCAGATGTTACTGAGTCGCTGCTATATACCAAGAATGGCCACAGACACTTCACAGGCTCTCTCATTGCCCTGAGGAGGGATTATCATTACCCTCATTTTACAAATGTGAGGGCTGAAGCAGATACAGTGGGAGAGGATGGAAATAAAACCAGTGATGCACATCACGCAGCAACAGAGAGCACAGCATCAGCACAGCAGCCAGTGGAAGGCAGAGTGCAAAATCCACAGTAAGGTTAGGTCTGGTACAAGCTAACTGAACTTTAAACATCTTTCCATATCATATCTAGCAGCTGATTATCAGAATGCTTATCAGAAAAATAGAATCACAACTATATACACCACAAAATGTAAGAAGAATCATTTTCGTACACTTAGAAAACCCTTGATTTCACAGAAAAATGCCTCTGAGAAAAGATTAAGTGAAAAACATGAAAGAACAAGAGAATGAACCTATCTTAAACATTTATCATGTACCAGAAATAGTGCTAGGCACTTAATGTGTGTTTATAAACTGATTCTTAACCAAACCAAGAATAGTGGGCTTCTTTTATAGATGAAGAAGCTGGGCCCAGCAAGGCTGTGCCAGGCGACCCTGGAGTGATGTCCTGGGGCTGGCATTCAAGACCAGGCACGTAGGGGTCTGCAGCCCACCTTCTGTTTTTCACTAGAACACGTGTCTTTTATAAAACTCACTCCCCGTGAAATTCACATACTCCTCACAGCGATAACACATGGTTGCAGAAAAAGATCTTTCCAACTCTTTTTGCTTCAATTTTTTTCTGAATCCTTACCAATCCTTGCCTCCATCTGTCCTACGTCTCAGAGAACGGAGTCTCTGCAAGGCTAACTGCACCATCTGATCTCAAGCCCTGAACTCTCTGGTCTGCTTAGCGTCTCTCTCAATCATCAAATATTTACTGAGTGCTCACTAGTTGTAGGCACAATTCTAGGTGCTACACATAAACAAACAAAGCAGACAAAAACCTCCTGACCCCATGAGAGCTTACTTTCTCATGTGGGAAGACTCGGAATAGACAGACAGACAGATACATGAAACACATACTCTTATCAGCTGGCAATAATACTATGGAGGGAAATAAAACCAGGAAAGGACATAGTGAGGAGGAGGAAAGAGAAGGCAGAAAGAAGGGGTTGGGGCTATTATATTAACACGTGGTTCTCGAGAGGCTTCACTGACATAGTAGCATTTGCTTGAAGATGCAGAGGAGGGGTGGGAGAGTTAGAGGAAGAGCAAGGAGAGAGGAGAGCGAGCAGAAGGTAAGGCCAGGGAGCCCTCGTCCACGACTCCCCTTCCTCCAGGTGTCCAGTATGTGCACTGGAATGACAAGACTTGCTAACCTCAGGAGACTCCAGGCAGCCCACGGAAGGCTGAAGCCATGCCTGATTCATTCCCATGCCTTCCACAGTGCCTTGAACACAGTGGGTGCTTAATAAATACCTAGAAAATTATTTATAAAATTATTTGGTGTTGATCTGAACACCAAATATGAATAACTACATAGATAAACATATGCGTGCGTGAATACTTACCATTAGCCAGGATCTTGGGTTTATTAGCAGGACTGAAGCAAATATTATGAAAGATAAGAAGAGGCAATAAAGGGCTGCGCTTGTGCTTATATTTGCTCATCTCTGTTAGTAAGTCTAGACAGCCATCAAGCCTCAGAATCATTTGCTGCCCATCCTCTCCAAATGATATATTCAGAAGTAACTTCAACCAAAGAATAGTCAGATTACTGAGATGTTTATTTCCTCCTTTTGGCAATGCTAGAGAGAGGAAGTTCTGCAAGAAGTTACTCTGTGGATAAATAGAGAGAATATTATTTTCTTCTCATCTTTTTCATTATTTTCCTAGTCCCTTGGTGAACGATTAACTAACATTCTGATATACTCTTCCCCTACATTAATTTATCCTTTCTAATACCTTCTGAATACTCCATCTATATGATTTCCAAGTATAAGTGAAAAAGGTAAGAAGAACAAAATAGTGCTCAAGTTTTAATTCCTGCTAATTTTTTCCTCATGATGGATGAAGTATACTATAGTTAACTCTTAATTATTTAGAATTGATAATTAAGTTTGGAGATTATTTCAGGCTTCTTGAGTTTTCTCTTTTCTGTGCCTTATGGTGATTTTGCTCGTCATTAAAAGCTACCCTAAGGAAGGAAAAAAGGAAAAAATCCAAATCAGTCTTGAATACTAGTTAACAACTCTGGAAGTAGTGAGGGCATTTTGAATCATTGTAGCTACAGGTGTTGTTGTTTTTATCACATCTATAGATACATCTTACATTCACTTTATCCCAGGTACTTATCATTACAAGTAAGAATTTCTGATGGCTACATGTCATTCTATTACGCTTACAGATGAGAAAGCTCTATTATTTGCACTGTAAGAGTCTTTTCAGCCTCCAAATAAAGCCTCTTCCACAAAACCCCACCAAACCCTTAACTATAAGAAAGATAATAAATTATTTAGACTAATCTATACGCAAAGTATAAAAGTGCTACATCAAGCTGCAGCCCATGGCAGCATGGAAACCACAGTTAGGTGGACATTTTAGAAATGAAATGCAATCACTTAACTTTTATGATTGCACAGAATAACTCCTTTTCTCTCTGTTTAAATCTACTCCAGTTTATCTCTTAGGTTTTCCTAGACCAAAATCAAGATGTTGGCTTTAATCTATAAGATAAACTTAACGTTTTTATACAAAAGGACTCTGGGTGTTAAGAATGAAATGAGCTACAGAAATATTATCAACATTACCCACACAATAAGTAAACTGTAAAATTACATGCCCACTTTCAGCTGCATTTGCTGTCACTTACACCTACTCTCAGCCAAACTGATGGTTTTTAGATTCAACTCTTGCTGGATTTGGGACTGACAAGGGTGACAGAGTAGATGTCAGTGCTCTCAAATGTAAATGTGCTGTGGGCACTCCTTTTTTTTTTTTTTTTTGCTGCTTCTAAAGATGTTTTCAGACAATTTCCTACACCAGCTAGAATATGTATACCATGGTAGAAAACAAAACAAAACAGGATATTTTAGAGCCTGAGTTGTACAACAGCACCTGCTGCATTTTCTATGTCCTACAGATGAGTAATGAAGAAGTAGAAGTGTTAAGCGTCTGGGCTCATTATTACTTAATGCAGCAGAGGAAGTCTCAGGCATTTCCTAATTAGAGCAGAGGAAAAAGACTTGATTAATCTGTCCCTGGAAGGAGAGTCTGATCACACTTCATCAAAATATTCTTAAGTATAGCACTAGAATAACAGATTAAGAGTTGAACATATCTTAGAGATCATTTTGTTTAGCCCAAATGAAGCTGAAAGAGAATAGGTCTCCAGCTCAAGGTCAGAGACCAGACTTGAGACTGGTACTTACATTCCTTCTGGGGCTCCCACTTAGCTTCCCACTAACATGCTCCATAAGGAAGTGGTGGGAAGCACTGCCCCCGCTCTTCTCTCACATATGCAGAATCTCTCATTCTTATGGATGCTAATCACATATATCCAGTTCAAGAGAATGTCTCATTTTGGAAATGATGTATGTATATGAATACATATATGAAGAAAATATATTCAAATATATATACATATATGACATACATGAACATATACATGAAGAAAATATCCAGCCATGCGCTGGTAAATAAACAACTGATTGTGGTGAGGGTAGAAAAGATCCACGATTTGTACAGTTCACAGAATTACATGGTGTGACACTCTCACTGCGGCTGATTTCAAAATAACAACGTAACATCAACTGGAATTTTTATAAAATTCCTGCAAATTTAAGATGACACTCATGAGTCAGTAGGAGGCTGGCTCCAACGCGCCACTGAAAACATCTTTCCTTGGTGAGACTGATCTTTCCATTTCCTTAGAAAAACCTATCTTTCTATGTATGTGGTGATAACAAAATATCTTCTGAGGAGTTCAGGGAGAAGAAACAGTGCAGGAAAACGAGACTCAATTCTTATAAATCTTCTCAACTTTTACAATTTATCTTGGCCTTCAAGTAAAAGAAATGGAAGCACCCAAATTACAATACTATTAATATATAATCTGATTATACTCAAATTTGAAGGGATTTTCCTAATTAGGGATTCCGTTTATACACATCTAAATACAGAATCTGAGTGCACATCTGTACCAGAATTTATTTAACTCATTACATCCCTTTTAAATTACCTTAAGTTAAAATCAGTGATGAGGAGTCTAGTTTGGGAACTGGAGTCCTAGAGAACTCATAAAATTGCTTAATATGCCATAAGGAAGTTAAGGTCTAACTGGGGGAAGTGGGCTGTGATTTCATAAACCATTTTGTCAATGAAATTAAACTGAAATTGTTACTGCTCAATTTGGTCTGTTTAAAGACCAATATATTACTTTTATTATCTCCAAGAAATGTAAGACAGCTATCGTTCTAAAACCCTCATTTTTGAGAATGATAAAATATAATCCGAAAGCTAAGAAGATCAGTGAGAAGGAAATGGCATGACTCTACTCCAGCTCCCGTCCCTCTGCACGTGTCATCTATCAACTGGCTTTAAACAAAGTGAACCTCTTAACCCTTTTATAATCCTTTAAAATAAAATGCCTCAAAATCATAATATATTAATCTTAGAAACTGAGTTGTAAACTTTTGATTGGAAAGATTATTTCACTGAGTACCCTTTTAAGATATGAGGGGAGTTTAAGTGCTTACCTTCTGAATTACTCCTTTACAGTCATGCGACAAGGCCAGGTTTGAAAGAAGCATAAAAACCATCTGCTGAACCGTGGTGTTCTCCAGCGGCATCTGGGAAGCCAGCTTGAGGACACACAGCATCAGAGAGTTGCTCAGGGCTCCTCTATGTGTAGCTTGAACAGGGTGTTGTCCACAACTTGACCAACAAAGAGAACTGCAACCTTCAAAAATAACAGCCTATCACAATGTCTTCTCAGTTTCCGTTTAGTTTTTGAAGACACTAAGTGGCAAAGCGTATCTGTCTATCAAAATGACTTGGCCATTAACCTGTGAACTGCAAATTAGCAATAGAGGCTAATGTTGGTGTCTACATGCAACCTAATAGATATACTGTCTCAATGAGGGCCTAATTATCTCAACAAAGCACTTTAAGACACCAGGTTTATTTTTTTAAAAAGAATGAAATAAGCATACTAGGGTTTTTAATAGTTCCTAAAGAAAACATCTAAATAAAGGCCTGTGTAGAGGAACAGAATTTTAGAAATGGGAGATAACTTGTCTAATGCCTTCATTTTACATAACATACAAATAAGGAACATAATATTCCTGGGAAAGGGGACAGAACAAATACTATTTTCTATATTTGGTCAACAAAGATATGGAGCTCAGAAAAGCCAGTTTGTTGCTCAAGGTCACATAGCTTAGAATGGCAGGAGCCAGCAGTGGCATCTACAGGTTTTCCAGGGTCCAGTGTTTCTCAGGAAATTAAGTAACTGAATGAGACTTACTGAGGGAGAAAAAAGAAATTGGAAATACATTTTAATGTTAAATCAATAAGACTGTATTATATGTAAACCTAAGGTATAACTGACTTGTGAAAGTTCATACAAGGAGGCCAACTTAAGCATAAATTGATCAGAATCCAATATATTCTGTAAAAGAAACTCACAAAAGATGAGTAAACAAACAAAAGACACACTAGTAGAGCTGGAAAATGCACTGAAAGGAGACATTCCCACCAGACCTCAGGAAGAGAGAAAGTTCACAGCACAGAACGAAGGCAAGGACAATCCTGTACACATACGCTTCAATAATAATTCAAGTTCAAGAGCCTGAAGGTCTGTTTCTATCTCTTTGTGCTGACTGCAGACAATCTGAGTTGGGTGTCGAAATGGACAGCTCCAGAGGTGTGAGATTATTCAAGGAATAAGCCATCATCAGCATCTGGCAGTAACTAGATGGGCTCTTAACTGTTTTGAGTTCCAGTCCCTTCTCTGTATAACCTTTGATATTTAGAGACCCCAGTTGCTGGGCAACTGAGTGTTGTTAGAAGAAAGCACAAAAACTTGCTAACTAGTCAAATCTTCAATTTATGACCATACATTTTAAATGGGTACTTAACACTGCCAGCAATCCTACTTTCCTTCCTCTAAAAACAGCAACTTCACACTTTCTCCTCTTCTCACATCACCTCTACTCCTTGTCTTTGCTCATTCTTAGTGGTCAATGTTCTCTCCTAAATGAAGAAAGCAGAAGTATTCAAAATGGGAATTTTCTCATCATTCCCATCAAGTCTACCAGCCTTCCTAAATCCACATCCTTCCTCTCAGCCTTCCCTCTGCTTCTGTTGTCCGCTGTGCTCTAGCCGTCACCTCTCTTATCCTCTCAGGCTGGGCTCTTACCTGTACTCTTTCCTATACCTCATTCTCCCAATCCCTTAAGTTAATAAACATGCCTTAAAAACATACATTTTTAAAAATGAGCAAAAACTCCTCCCTTGACTCCACATCTGTTTCTTGCTGTTGCTCCATTTCTTTATCCTCTTAAGAGTAGAACATTTTGGAAAAGCTGTCTCCTCTACTTCTTCATCTTCTCTCCTCAACCCACACTAAGTAGGCTTCTGTTCCAGCACTACACTAAAATTACCCTCAAGGTCCAAAAGAACATCAGTACTGCTAAGTCCAGTGGCCACTGCTTCTATCCTCACTTTAGTAGAATTTTCTACGGCATTCCACACAACTGAGCATGCCCTTCTCTGACTTCCTGTGACTATGCACTGGTTATCTCACTGGCTGCTCCTTCTCTCTTTTTTTCTGCTGGTTTCTCATCTTTTGATTAACTCCAAATGTTAATGTGCCTCAGAACTCAGTCATGGATTTCTGCTTCTCCATCTACACATTCTCCCTGGGTAATCTCAAATAGCCACATGGCTTTAAATACAATCTATACAACAATGACTCCTGTGGTAGCCAGCCTCCAAGATGGTCCCAGTGGCCCCTGCCTCTGTACCAGGGTTGGTATGTGTGACCCACAGGAGCTAGGAGTGCTGTTCAGTTGCTTCTGAGACTGGATTATAAGAAACTATAACTTCTACCCTCGGCCTACTCACTCTGGGTCGTTTGAGACAGCCGTAAGTAGCAAGGAATTGAGGTTCCCATAGTCACACTGGATCCTCTATCCCAGTCAAGACTTCAGATGATTGCAGAGACTCTGAGCGAGGACCACCCAGATTAGCCATTCCCAGATTCCTGAGCCACAGAAGCCGTGGCATAATGAAATGATTGATGTTTGCAGATGCTAAATTTTAAAGTAATTTCTTTTGCAGCAATAAATAACTAATAATATTCCCAACATTTTAAATCTTCAAACTTACCTCTAGTCTCCATTGAATTCAACTCCAACTTACTATTTTCACTTCAGTGAACATCAACACCTCAGACTAAACAAGACCAAAGAGAACTCCTGATTCCTACTTCTTTCTCACTTCAAGTCTGCTTCTTTCAAATCTTCCCCATTTTAGTAAATGGCACTACTGTGCGCTCAGGCTCATTTCTCCAAATGAAGTTCACCCCGGACACCTTTTTTTCCTTCCTACCTCCCACAACAGGTATCCTTGACTCTATCTTTGAGCTATATACTGAATCTGCCTACTTCTCTCAATCTCTCCAGCTACCACTCAAGCCCAAGCCACCATTATATCTCCATGAGAAGTCTCCCTGCTTCTAGACTTGCTCCCAATCATCCATTCTCCACATATCGCCCAGGGTAATTTTTCTTTTCTTTTCTTTTTTTTGTGAGACAGAGTCTCGCTCTGTTGCCCAGGCTGGGGTATTAGTGGCGTGATCTTGACTCACTGCAACCTCTGCTTCCCAGGTTCAAGTGATTCTCCTGCTTCAGCCTCCTGAGTAGCTGGGACTGCAGGCATGCAACATCATGCCTGGTTAATTTTTGTATTTTTAGTAGAGACAGGGTTTCCTCATGTTGGCCAGGCTGGTCTCAAACTCCAGACCTCAAGTGATCCGCCTGCCTGGGTCTGCCAAAGTGCTGGGATTACAGGCGTGAGCCACCACACCTAGCCTAATCTTTCTGAAACACAAATTAAATCATGCTTACAACCGCCAATGTAATCTTGTTGCCCTCACATAAAAATCCTGTTACACTCACATAAAAATCCAAACTCCCTACTGTGGCCCCTGAGGCCCTACATGACCTGTCCTCCTATCTCATTTCAGATCACTCTCACCAGAACTCACAATGCATGGCCCACCGCAGGCTCTTGAGAAGATGTCGATCAAGTGCATGAGCGAAAGAGGAGCCCTAGTGATATCGTGTATCATCAGACCAACTGTTGTGAGAACTAACGTTCATCACGCCAGTCTCCTGCTCTAGAATGTATAAAAAGTTCTAACCTTCACTTGGCTTTTGAGGTCTTACATCATAATTTTTATCCTCTCAATTTTCCTACTAAACTCAATTTCCCATTGCCAGATAATCAGACCAGTCCTCCCTCTCTATTGCCCGCACTGCCAGTGACTCTCTCATGGCAACAAACACACTAAAATATCTGTCTGCTCTCATAATACCTACGAGAAAGCTTGCCTTTACCCATCATATCCTCAATAAATCAGAGAAATACTTCAAAATACGTATTAGTTTTTCCAGTCTACCTTAACGACATTTATAAAACTAGTATTTTGGCATATTATTGAAAGGCAGTATTGGATCCTATTTACCATTTGGAAAATTTGCAGTATAGACACAAAGGAGCTGCAGAGAAATTTGCATCAATGAATCATCCATCAAAATCCAAGGCCAGAGAGAGTGCAAGACAGGCACAAGGTGAGCTTCAAGAGCTGCTTCCTGTTGAAGGAAGGGAAAAAGACAACATTAGTCTGAATATATGAAAATATAACATTAAAATCAAAACAACAACAAAAAGCCACCAATGTAAGACACAAGGAGAATCCTGTGGCTGTCTTCAGCATCCTGCCCCACCCCCACTGGGCTCCACACATGGCGGCCCTGACCACGAGCCTGACCAATCTCAGGAAGTCCCTTCAACACCAGGGTGGTTAAGATGTGCCACTAAGGTAGGACGCATAGAAAACAGCCTTTGTAACATGTAAATTAAACAGCAAAGTGATATCGCACAACACTGAATAAATTCCTGTAAATGCTATGAAATGGCCAGAAGTGAGAATTTCTGGTTAAACTTTCTGATCAACTCTGAGTCCTCCTTGCCCGCCCTCTGTCCCTCTCCCCCACTCTGTGTGTGTGTGTGTGTGTGTGTGTGTGTATACTCAAAGTAAATCACAATTTTTGAGTAATTTGAATATATAAAATTCAGTCTAAATATTATGATAAATCAATAAATTCCGAAGTAACTCAGAGTCTTTATTACAAAGATCAGTTACCCCGGGACAATACTGCAGATAAAATATAGCTGTTTAAGTGCAGCAATATCTGTTTTAAATGAACAAGAATCCTGAGGTAATTCGTAGACCCATGTTTATGCATGTGAGCATGCACATAAATACACCCTACACAATTTCACATAGCATCAAGTGGCAGAATAGGAGAAGTGAGTCCCAACGTTTGACACTCCCCGTAAGCACTGAGGTCATTCCCAGTGCTCTCCCTGAAGCTCTTCCCACGTTCACCACTCTCTGTGGCACACAGCCCTCCATCTGCAGCAGACGACCTTGTTTACTATTTCATAGAGAAGACAGAAACGATTAAGTACAAACTCCTTTATCTGCTCTGCCATTCTGTCCACATAGTTTATCTGTATTTTCATCCATTCACCCCTCCTGTCTGCCTGGCAGTGACAAAGAGGTGCTCCACTTCTTGCCTGCCAGAGATTCATACATTCAGCTGTGTTCTGGAGCACAGCTCTTCCTGCCTCCTCAGGGATCTTAATCCACCAGTTAGTTCTCCTCTTGCTATCTCTTAAACAACTCGTCCCCAATTTGCTCATTTCTGTGCCTGTATTCAAGCAGTTTACATGTTAAGAGAAACAAACATACTCATTTCCTTTCATCCTATATGTCCTAAATTATTAATGCCACTTTTCATGACCAAACTTCTACATCATTATTGCTATAATTTCCCCATCTCACATTTAATCTTAGGTCATTTCCATTTATTTTCTGCCCTAAAGATTCTACTGAGGCCACTCCTACTTTTGTGGTTGCCAACAACGCTTAAGCACTGTGGCACTTGCTGTATGTCTCTTCTTTCTTAATTTCCATGCTGCTGCTCTATCTTGGATCATCTCTGACAGTCTGGATATTTGTCCCTGCCCAAATCTCATGTTGAGTTGTAATCCCCAGTGCTAGAGATGAGGCCTGGTGGGAGGTGTTTAGATCTTGCGGGCGGATTCCTCATTGCTTGGTGCTTGCCTCAAGACAGTGAGTGATCTCACGAGATCTGGTCATTTAAAAGTGTCCAGCACCTCCTCGCCAGCTCTCTCTCTCTCTTGCTCCAGTTCTAGTCATGTGATGTGCCTCTTCCCCTTTTGCCTTCTTGTCATGATAGCAAGTTTCCTAAGGTCTCCCCAGAAGCAGATGCCACTATGTGTCCTGTATAGTCTGCAGAACTGTGAGCCAATTAAACCTCTTTTCTTTAATAAATTACCTAGTCTCAGATATTTCTTCATAGTAAGGCAAGAATGGCCTAATGCAATCTCCAAATCCCTTCTCCAGTATTCCTTTCTCAGTTGTTTTCTGCCCTCTCTTAAATGTTCCTATTTTCCAAAGATACGACCTTGGTTTTCATTACATACTTTCTTAGGAAATTTCAACAATAGTGAGGACCACAAACACCATCTACACATTGACAAGCCATTTTTCACCTGGGTGCCCGTAAGACTCTTGAGGTTAGCAGGTGCAAGCAGGAATGTCGGGGCTCTCACACCTGTGCTCTGCTCTATCATGCACTCTTAATGCATCATAATGCAGCAGCTTAAACTGGAGTTTGGAAGTCATTCTACATCCCTCCTCCTCTTTTCAATGCTTCCAGTTTACTCCCTACCCTTCTTCTCCTTTCTACCTGCTCAAGTTAAGGTGTCATCATCTCTTGTCTGGACTATGACAGTCCCCTCCGTCTAACCTTATCCACTGTTTAATTCATTTACCTCACAGCCACCATGATCCTTCCAGTATGAAAACCCCTTAATGTTATGCATATGCAGACAGCAGGGTGGGGTGGCAGTGGGTAACCTGGTAAATTACCCAATAGTGGTCAACTATTAATAATGAGAACATGCCATACACCTGATAAAAGCTGAAATTGAAATTAAGAATCTCTACCTCTGTAAGATTATATTTATACTCAAGGATAATCTAAGTATTCTTTGGATTTACTTCTTATTAAACAATTTAGAAATACAGAAATGCTTTGACTTATTGAGATATTACACTTTTATAAATGCCTGATGTGATACAAATTGACCACAATATTTATAACTAGCAGCCAGGTTAGCATTTCATAAATCTTTATAGGTAGATCCTACATGTAAAGTATTCCAGAGTATTTCCCTGAATAAGGTGTCATGAATGAATATTAACTGCACACACACATGAAATTTATATATTTACATATATACATGAATACTGACTGTACATCCAGTCACAAGCATAATATCATAAGCATGAAGGAATCATAAGTTTATTAATGGCACTTTTGTTTTGAGAAAAAGTTCATATAAATTCATATATGGGGAATTTTAATAAAATGTATAAATAAATACTTAATTTCCATCAAACTACTCTGAAATATTAATTGTGAGTCATGGCTCTGGCTTTTTAACATCAGGTAAGGAGTAAGTGTGTTCAACATGTCCCTTTTCCAGATGTGGTATGGTTTTTCCAGTTGTGCTCTTACCACAAGAGCAAAACAGGTAAACATTTAAAAGGCAATAAAAGTTTCTATAATTTATCTTTGCTTTCTATATTAAAGCTTTAATTTAGTATTTTTTAAATTTTATTTTCATGGCCAGCTCTTATAAAGAATAATCTAGTATTTCTGCATTAAAGCATTAATCTAGTATTTCAAAAGTGTTGTAAAACTATAGACAAAGCAAATCATAGTGTTCAAAAGATTATATCCTCTATAGTAGTACTGATACAATGGTTTAAAATATCATCAATGCTTACAGACAAAGCAAAATATCTCAGTGATTTCTAGACAGAGGGGCTGTGTAAATGGTCACAGGGAGTCAGCAGAGCTAGAAGCAACTTCCTCTCCGTGGATGTGGCCACACTAGGTAGCAGTTCTAACTCTCTTCTCCTTTGAAGCAGGAAACTCTTATTTCCTTATAGATACAGATAGTTTCATTTATTTCCTTGCAGAGTTGTTTTAACAACCCATTTTGAAAGAATCTACCTTATAAGACACATCCAGCCATTCATTCCATACCTAAAATAGGTGGGAAACCAACACTTAAAATGCCTAAGAGTACAGAATGAGGCTGAGGTTTGTGAAGTTAAAGTTTCAATGATAAAACACTGATAAACACAAGAAATGTAATCAGTGATGAGTAACAAGATTAGATACACACATTTCTGACAATTAACACTGAGTTTGAGGACCAATCAACCGTGTGTCTAAAAATTTAAAAGTCAGAGCTTTCCATTTTCCTACTACATTATCTCATATAAAAATTAAACTGCTTAATACCAGTACTTCTACTAAAATTTTGAAAAGTAGCTCTACTTACTTTACATTCTTCATTTTGATAAAGACAGTTTCTTAGGAGCTGCATGGCAATGCTTAACTCTTTAATAACACCATCCTCCTATTTAAACAAAAAGCAGTTGAAAACTGTGAATGCAACAGCATACTCCATTTTTGTGTATAGTAATTCCCTCCCCTTTGGGTCACAGTACAATGCAGGTGTGCTCTAATCATGCCCAACCACTGTAACTTTGAGGGAACTGACAGGCTAATGATCTCTGAAAGATGACCATATCTCAAGAAGCACATTCACCACGAAAAAGCTATTTCTGTTCTATCAAGCATGGAGGAACTCGGATATATGATAGCCTCCATGTTTCATCTCAATAAAGTGAGGCAGATACTGACAGGTTTTCAATCATATCAGGTGTTGGCTGACTTTCTCAATGATGAAGGGCCTTTGGCTAGAGAGGAAAAGAGGCAAAAAAAAAAAAAAAAAAAAAAAGAACTGATAAACATACAATCAATCTCCTGAATCAATTACACTATTAAATAAGACTTTGTCTTGGTTTCTTATTAAGGGAAGTAGAAACTAGTTATTACATAGAGTGCTGCTCTAACGGCCTTACCTACACACATATATGTATATTTATATATTTATACTATTCACACACTTTCATTTGCTGAATAAGTGGGTGGCAGATCTTGTTAACCACAGTAGTTATTGTTAACCATAGCTATTATATAATAACTATGTTATTTTGAGTTTATCTGAGCATGCAGTTTAAACATGAGTCCAACAGACTCAATGCTAGAGGAGATATTCAGAAGGCACAGAAGGAGATAAACAGAGATGAGGAATACCAGCTCTTCAACCACCCAGATATGGGGCAAATATTAGCTCCAACGATTACCAACTGTGTGATTGTGCTGTAATGAGTGTTTGTTCATGAGATAATAAATATTAAAGGTTTCAATAGTGGCTGACATATAGAAAACTCTTAATAAATTATAGTTGTTATAGATCTCATTCCTAGTTAACCTATGCTTGTTTTGAGATAAAGATTTTCTTTTTGTAGTATAAAAAATTTATCTGGCATAGTATCATGTATATGTGGATATTTCCAATGTTTTATAATAACAACAGTACATAATAAACAGATGTTGTCTAAAGATCTTCAAGTAAGAATTAAGACCAAAACAAGTCAACAATCTGCTAACATAGAAATCTCATTAATTCATCCATCTCTACCTTGCTTCTCATTTCAAGCTCGTGCTCATTTCTAGGCACAAGGGGACTGGAGAATGGTCTCTACATATAGCCATTCATTTATCCCACAATATTACCTTTTTTTTCAATGCTGCTTTCCCAGGCCTCAGAGAATCTAGGTTCAGTTGTGCATTTATGTGTTTCATCTGCTCCATGCAATTGTCTATAAGATTGGCTGAAAGACAAAATCTATAGCAGTCAAAAGGATATTCTATTTCCAAGTTAAGTTAAAACCACATATACCAATCAGATTCTCAAAAAGGTAACATTCTCTATTTCTGACCCACTTCATTTCAGAATTTTCAGTAAGAGATTAATGAATCAGAGGGGGGAAAAGTAAGAGTACTAAAATGCTGAAGGCCACTTGTTTTCAGTTTTTAGTAAGATACTCCCCAAATCCAATTTACAACTTGAGGAATACATCTTTTGTTTTAGTAGCAAATCACAACTGATATTAATGGACTTGATGTTGCCATTATTCTCTTTTAATTCTCAGATCTATGTTCTCTGATTCCCAAATGAGAAATTACAACACTCAAGAGGAGAAATTTAGAAAATATGGAACTGTCTGTTGCTGTTTTTACCATCAAAACTATGTGGGTTTTGTTCAGGTATGCAGTAAGTGCTTCTGGATAGTAATATTTAATTACAATGAAACTCAATGTGTTACCTTTTAGCTTCTCTAATATTTACATATAGGTTCTTTAGAGCAAGAACCTCACACATTAAACAAACAAAAAACTACGTCTAATCTTTTTATTTGAAAAGTAATGCATATTTACTGCTTCTGTATGAAAAAATGATTTTTACTGACACTAAGACTATACTGTAAGTTTTTTACATTTTGAGTCTAAAGAAAATTAACTTTAACAAGCAACAAAACATATGAGCTGCTGATAATGCCATCAACACAGCTGACGTGTCACGTGGCTCACCTTTCAAAGCATGTTTCTGTGCTCTTCTACTGACAGCCAGAAGTGACATCAACGCATTTGCAGCTACTCTTTTCAGGATATCTTTGGAGGATTTCCCTTCATAGCACTGCAGAGAATACAAATCAAACTGCCTTGAAGAAATATTTAATCTGCAGCAAAACCATTGTGAATAAAGAACATTTTCTACTTAAAAGATATTGCTAGGTTTCAACTATCATATGAAATTCACTGGATTTTGATAAATCATTAATATTTGAGAATGTTCTGTGTGGATAAGACTGTATAAGTTGTGGAAGAGAACAACAATCATTCTTAAAGACGCATCGTCTACAGAAAAAAGCTTTATTTAGCTTTTACATAGCAAGCTCACATACTTACTCAAATTCACCAGAGCATACTGTATACATACATATGTGTAGCTTATTAAAATGGGTCCTTGTAAAACTGCTGAGCAGGAGAACTGTCATCAATGTCCTCCTTTCTCCTTCTGGGGACACATTACCCTCTCTCCATTTCTACCTAAACTACCCCTATATCTCAGGTGATTTGGTTCTTTCCATCTTTCATTTCTATGGTAACATGCATCTGTCATATAACATTTTCTCAAAAAATAATGCATAACTTTTTTGACTTTCAGAGAAATGGAAAATCATTTGTAATTCTGAAACTACTATTTCGGTATATTTCCTTTATACATTTAAATTTATGAGTTAGAAAAATTTTCACTTAAAAATTTCTAATATGTACAAAAGTAGACACAATAACAGATTCCATACATTTTTATTTAAAAAAAAAAAAAAAAAAACCTAGAAATTTCTGCTCCAAGATGGCCAACTAGATACAGCCAGGAGGAACATCTCCTACTGAGGGACCGGGACATCAGGAAGACTGGCACACTCCTAGATCTTCAGAGGGAGGGCACTGAGAACAGATGGAGGGAAAACATAGAGCCAGGGCTGAGGGGGGAGGAAGCTGGGGACCCTGCTCGAGGCTACCAAGCACCACAACTTGTTCCTGGCCCCCAACCACTCCTGCAGAGGGGGTGAGTTGAAAAGGCAAGGAACAAAATTCACTCTCACCACAGGCCTCTGGAATCATGGTAGGAAGGGACCCCTGGACCACTATGGACATTTGAGTTGTCAGGGAAAGCTGCTTAGGGAAGCAGTACAAGTAGCACTCCAGCTGGGGCAGAGCCCAGAGAGTTTTGTATGGGAGTGTCTATAGCGTAGCACTGCCAGGGACGCCCACCCCCTTAGGCTAGACTTGCTCCCATAGAAGACTCTATCCCTAGGGGAACTGTGGGACCTCAACTCTGCAGGGTGGTATTGCCCATGAGATGGGGCCAGTCTGGGTCACCCTTTGGTCTGCTGGCTTCTCCCAGGGCCCGAGCCTAGCCACACCTGCTTAGAGTGAAGCTCCCAGGTACTTCCTGGGGGCCTACATGGTAGCTCTTGCACTGGCAGACTGTGCCTGACTAGCAGAGCGCTCCAGTAGAGTGACCCCAGTTGGACATACAGCAGCATTCTTCCCCCACTGCAGCCTCCTTCATGCTGCCTTGCCTGCAGGCACTCACCCACTGGCCACCCACCACAATGCTTTGTGGGCGTGTACAGGAGGACCTGCCTTCCCTTCCCCACCAGCACATGTGTGCACGTGCACCCTGCCATGTCACTGCTGCCAGCCGTGACTGCACTCCATCCTCCCTCCCTGCTATTGTCCTCAGAGAGTCAGGAGGCATGGAGCCTGCCAGCCCTGGGCCTGCCAGCACCCCATCCCTGCGCTGGGGCTGCCAACACAGAACTAGCCACCAAAAGCAGCGAACCCACCCCCAGCCCTGAGCAGCCACCGACACCAGAATGAATGGGCACAAAGGGCACACACGGTCTTGCGTCCACCATTGCCCAGTCTCGTGCTAATACCACCACCAGTATGAATGTGCACACAGTCCTCAGGTAGGGGCTCCCAAATCCCCAAGCTGTGCTGCTACCACGGCTGCTATAGACGCCTGCATCAAGGCTGGCACCCTGGCACCTGACGGCACCCTGCTGCAGCTGACGAGTGTGCACCCTGCTGCTGACATGTGTCAACAAGGACAGATCCTACTGCCACTTTCCTATGAAGTGCTTTGGCTGGCACCAACCATCAGAGAGTTATGAGCAGCAGTCCTAGAGCACCTTGGAACCTCCAGAGCACAGGTTCCTAACCTTGAGGAAACAGAGATCAAAGCCCTGCCCAGACACCAGTCCCCAAGAGTTAGAGCACACAGTCCAGGAGTCCTGAGTTGAGCCTTGGCCCCCTAAAATCCTCCTAAAATGAGTCGACTGAATACACCTTATATCATAATGAAATGCCCAAGGACATTAAGTAGGATAAAAGGAAAAAAATAAAAAATAAAAAAAGACAATCATCCAAAGGATAGCAACTTTAACGACTTGAAGGAACATCAGCCCGCAAAGATGAAAAAAAAACAGCGCAAGAACTCTAAGACCTCAAAAAGGCAGTGTCTTCTTTTTTCCAAATGACCACACTAATTTTCCAGCAAAGGTTCTTAACCAGGCTGAGATGGCTGAAATGACAGAATTCAGAATATGGACAGGAATGAAGATCATGGAGATTCAGGAGAATATTGAAACCCAATCTAAGAAAACTAAGAATAAAAAAAAAAAAAAATACAGGAGCTGACAGCCAAATAGCCAAGAAAAGAAAGTAACCGACTAAACAGAGCTGAAAATCTGACACCAAAACTGGCAGAGACACAACAACAACAACAAAAAAGGTCAATATCCTTGATGAACATCAATGCAAAAACCCTCAACAACATACTAGCAAACTGAATCCAGTAGCACATCAAAAAGCTAATCCACTACGAACAAGAAGGCTTTATCCCTAGGATGTAAGGTTGGTTCAACATACGTGCAAATAAATAAACATGATTCATCACATAAACAGAACCAGAAACAAAAATAACATGATTATCTCAACAGAAGCTTTCAGTAAAATTCAACATCTTTTCATATTAAAAACTCTCGACAAACTAGGTATTGAAGGAACATATCTCAAAATAATGAGAGCCATCTATGACAAACCCGCTGTCTACATCATATCGAATGGGCAAAAGCTAGAAGCATTGCCCTTGAAAACTGGCACAAGACAAGGATGCCCTCTCTCACCATTCCTATTCAACACAGTACTGGAATTTCTGGCCAGGGAAATCAGGCAAGAGAAGGAAATAAAGGGCATCCAAATAGGAAAAGAGGAAGTCAAATTATCCCTGTTTGCAGATGACACGATCCTATATCTACAAAAGTCATTCATCTCAGCCCGAAAGCTCCTTAAGCTGATAAACAATTTTAGCAAAGTCTCAGGATACAAAATCTATGTGCAAAAGTTACTAACATTCCTATATACCAACAATCAAGCCAAGAGGCAAATCAGGAATGCAATCCCATTCACAACTGCCACCAAAATAAAATAAAATAAAATAAAATAAAATGCAATACCTAGGAATACAGTTAACCAGGGAGGTGAAAGATCTCTACAAGAAGAAATACAAAACACTGCTGAAAGAAATCAGTGGTGACACAAATGAATGGAAAAAACATTCCATGAACATGGCTAGGAAGAATCAACATCGCTAAAATGGCCATACTGCCCAAAGTAATTTGTAGATTCAATACTATCCCTATCGAACCACCAATCACATTCTTCACAGAACTAGAAAAAAAAACTTTTAAAATTCATATGGAACCAAAAAAGAGCCCAAAACACCAAGGCAATTCTAAGCAAAAAGAAAAAAGCTGGAGGTATCAATCTACTTGACTTCAAACTATACTATAGGGCTACAGTAACCAAAGCATGGTAATGGTATAAAAAATAAACACATAGACCAATGGAACAGAATAGAGATCCCAAAAATAAGGGTGCACACCTACAACAATCTGACCTTAGACAAAGCTGACAAAAACAAGCAATGGGGAAAGAACTCCCTATTCAATAAATGGTGCTGGGATACCTGATTAATTATATGCATAAATCGAAACTGGACCCCTTCCTTATACATATACAAAAATCAACTGAAGATGGATTAAAGACTTAAATATAAAACCCAAAACTATAAAAACGCTGGAAGACAACCTAGGCAATACCATTCCGGACACAGAAACTGGCAGAGATTTCATGATGAAGACGTGAAAAGCAATTGCAACAAAAGCAAAAATTGACAAATGAAATCTAATTAAACTAAAGCGCGTCTGCACAGCAAAAGAAACTATCAACAGAGTAAACAGACAACCCACAGAATGGGAAAAAATATCTGCAAACTATGCATCTGACAAAGGTCTAATATCCAGCAACTATAAGGAATGTAAATTTACAAGAAAAAAAAACCATTAAAAAGTGGGCAAAGGACACGAACACATACTTCTCAAAAGAAGACATACACAATGCCAACAAGCATATGAAAAAAAGCTCAACATCACTGATCATTAGAGAAATGCAAATCAAAACCACAGTAAGATACCATGTCACACCAGTCAGAATTGCTATTAAGAAGTCAAAAAATAACACATGCTGATGAGGTTGTGGAGAAAAGGGAATGCTTATACACAGTTAGTGGGAGTGTAAATTAGTTCAACCACTGTGGAAGGCAAATTAGTTCAATCATTGTGGAAGGCAGTGATTCCTCAACAAGCCAAAAACAGGACTGCAATTCAACCCTATAATCCCATTACAGAGTATACACCCAAAGGAACAAAAATCATTCTTTCATAAAGACACACGAATACAAATGTTCACTGCAGCACCATCTGCAATAGCAAAGACATGGAACCAACTTAAATGCCCATCAACGGAAAACTGGATGAAGAAAATGTGGTACATATACACCATGGAATACTATGCAGCCATAAAAAAGAGCGAGATCATGTCCTCTGCATGAACGTGGTTGGAGCTCGAGGTCAAGATCCTTAGGAAACAATGCAGGAACAGAACACCAAATACTGCTTGTTCTCACTTATAAGTGGGAGCTAAATGATGAGAGCACTGGGACACAAAGAAGGGAACAATACACAATGGGGCCTACCAGTGGGTAAAGGGTAGTAGGAGGGAGAAGATCAGAAAAAATAACTATTGGGTACCAGGCTTAGTACCTGGGTGATGAAATAATCGATACACCAAACCCCCATGATATAAGTTTACCTATATAACAAACCTATACATGAGCCCCTGGTCTGGCAGCATTCATCACAGAATGACAGAAGTGCCCTTGGGCTCTAAGTGAACATTAGCAGCAGCCTGGTAGAACTCCTATGGGACCGTGGTAGTGGTGGCCAAAAGGAGAATTTCCTTTTCCTGTGGAAAGGGACAGAAGAGCAGAAAGGACCCTGTATTGTGGTTTGAGTGCCAGGTTAGCAGCATTAGAATAGAACATCAGGCAAAATTCTAAGATTTTTGACTCTAATCCCTGGCTCACAGATAGCAACTCTGGACCTGCTCAGGGTCTAGGGAAACTTACCGCTCTGAAGGGAAGGACAGAAACCTGGCTGGCTTTGCTACCTACTGATCATAAAGGCCTACTGAGAGGTGACAGTGTGCTAGTAGCCCTCACTCTCAGCCCCTTATCGGCCTCAGGCCTCAGCGTCCACTCTGGCTGCGCTTGAGGAGCCCTTCAGCCCGCCACGGCACAGTGGAAGCCCCTCTCTGGGCTGGCTGAGGCCGGAGCCTCCTCCTTCTGCTTGCGGGGAGGTGTGGAGGGAGAGGCACCGGCGGGAACCAGGGCTGGCTAGTGGGCCAGTGTGAGTTCCAGCAGGCGTGGGCGCCAGCTCGGCAGGCCTCGCATAGGGAGCAGCCAACCAGCACTGCAGGCCCAGGGCAGTGAGGAGCTTAGCACCCAGGCCAGCAGCTGTGGAGGTTGCTGGGTCCCCCAGCAGTGCCTGCCCACCAGGGCCACACTCATTCTCACTGGACCTTAGCTGCCTCCCAGCAGGGCAGGGCTCAGGACCTGCAGCCTACCATGTCTGAGCTCCTCCCCCTGTGGTGGGCTCCCGCACAGCCTGAGCCTCCCCCACGGGCGCCACCCCCTGCTCTGTGGCAGTCAGTCCCATCCACAGCCCAAGGGTTGAGGAGTGCAGGCGCGGCTTGTGACTGGTGGGCAGCTCTGCCTGCAGCCCTGGTGCAGGATCCACTGGGTGAAGCCAGCTGGGCTCCTGAACCCGATGGGGACTTGGAGAACTTTTATATCTAGCTAGAGGATTGTATGTGCACCAATCAGCACTCTGTGTCTAGCTCAGGATTTGTAAATACACCAATCAGCACTCTAGCTCAGGGTTTGTGAATACACCAATTGGTACTCTGTATGGAGACTTGGAGGACTAGTGCTCTGTGACTCTGTCTAGCTCAAGGATTGTAAATACACCAATCAGCACTCTGTGTCTAGCTCAAGGTTTGTAAATACACCAATTGGTACTCTGTATCTAGCTAACTAGCACTCTATGACTCTGTCTAACTCAAGGATTGTAAACGCACCAATCAGCATTCTGTCAAAACGGACCAATCAGCTCTCTGTAAAATAGACCAATCAGCTCTCTGTAAAATGGATCAAACAGCAGGATGTGAGTGGGGCCAGATAAGGGAATAAAAGCAGGCTGCCCGAGCCAGCCAGCAGCAACCCACTGGGGTCCCCTTCCACACTGTGGAAACTTTGTTCTTTCGCTCTTTGCAGTAAATCTTACTGCTGCTCACTCTTTGGGTCCACGCTTCCTTTATGAGCTGTAACACTCACCGCGAAGGTCTGCAGCTTCACTCCTGAAGCCAGCGAGACCACGAACCCACCAGGAAGAACGAACAACTCCAGACGTGCTGCCTTTAAGAGCTGTAACACTCACCATGAAGGTCTGTAGCTTCACTCCTGACAGCGAGACCACAAACCCACCAGAAGGAAGAAGCTCCAGACATATCTGAACGTCTGAAGGAACACGCTCCGGACAAGGGTCCGCAGCTTCATTCTTGAAGTCAGTGAGACCAAGAACCCACCAATTCCAGACACACTAGGGCCTTGAGTGAACACAGGTGGTAAGCAGGTAGTGACTGCAGTGGGCTTTGAGAGAAACCCAGTGTTGTGTTGACATCAGAACTAATCCAGTACAGTTCCAGTGGTGGTAGCCACAAGGGGTGCTAATATCACCACACCCCCAGTTCCAGGCTGCTCAGTATATATATAGAGACTCTGTTTGTTTGGGAGAAAAGGTAAAAGAACAAGAGTCTCTGCCTGGTTATCTGGAGAATTCTTCCAGATCTTATCCAAGACCACCAAGGCAGTACCTCTACAAGTCTGCAAGAAACAAAGTGTTATTGGGCTTAAGGTCTAATTCCCTTGGAATGCCTGGAAAGCCTACTCAAGGAGGACACACACAAACAAGCCCAGACTGCAAAGACTAAAAGAAATACCTAACTCTTCAATGCCCAGATACTGATGAACATCTATAAGCATCAAGATCATCCAGGAAAAAATGACCTCACCAAATGAACTAGAAAAGGCATCAGAGACCAAGCCTGGAGAAACAGAGATGTGTGAACTTTCAAACAGAATTCAAAATTCAATTCAATTGAAATTCAAAATTGCTGTTTGGGAACTCAAACTAAGAGAAGGAATTCATAATTTTATCAGATAAATTTAACAGAGATTTAAATAATTAAAAAGAAGCAAGCAGAAATTCTAGAGTTGAACAATTCAACTGGCACACTGACAAATACATCAGTTTCATAATAGTGGAGTTGACCAAGTAAAAGAAAGAATTAGTAAGCTTGAAGGCAAGTTATTGGAAAATACACAGTCAGGAGAAGGAGACAAAAGAAAAAAGAGAAAAAGAAGAATGAAGCATGCCCATAAAATCTAAAAAATAGCCTCAAACAGGCAAATTTAAGAGAAAGAGATAGTGGTAGAAAGTTTATTCAGAGGGATAACATCAGAGAATTTCCAAAACCTAGAGACAGATCAATATTGAAGTACAAGAAGGTTACAGAACACCAAGCAGATTTAACCCAAAGAAGACATTTAAGACATTTAATAATCAAACTCCTAAAGGTCAGAGACACAGAAAAGATCCTAAAAGCAGCAAGAGAAAAGAAAGAAATAACATACAGTGGAGCTCCAATATATCTGGAAATGTTACAGGTCACAAGAGAGTGGTATGACATATTTCAAGTGCTGAAGGAAAGAAAAAAAAAACAAAATAAAACAAAAAAAAGTTACCCTAGAACAGTACATACGGCGAAACTATCCTCCCAGTATGAAAGAGAAATAAAAACCTTAGACAAACAAAAGCTAAGGATTTCAACAACACCAGACCTGTCCTACAAGAAATAGTAAAGGGAGTTCTTCAATCTGAAATAAAAGGATGTTAATGAGCAAGAAGAAATAATCTGATAGTACAAAACTCACTGGCAATAGTAAGCACACAGAAAAAGAGAGACTATTATAACACTGTAATGGTGTTGTGTAAACTATTCTTAAGTAGAGAGTCAAAATTATGAACCAATCGAAAATAATAACTACAGCAAATTTTTAAGACAAAAACAGTACAATAAGACATAAAGAGAAACAACTAAAAGTTAAAAAGCAGGGGAGATAAAGTGTAGAATTTTTATTAGTTTTCTTTTGCGTGTGTGTTTGTTCATGCCATCAGCATTAAGTTATCATTAGTTTAAAATAATAGGCTATAAGAAAGTATTTCCAAGCCTCATCATGGTAACCTCTTACAAAAACGATACAAATGCAGACACAAAAACTAAGAAATTAACATACCACCACAGAAAATCATCTTCACTAAAATAAAGACAGAAGGAAGTAAAGACGAATGAGAAGATCACAAAACAATTAGAAAACAAATAACAAATGGCAGAAGGCAGTCCCTACTTGTCAATAACAACATTGAATGTAAATGGACTGTGGACTAAACTCTACAACAGAAACACACAGAGTGGCTGAAGGGATGAAAAAACAACACCTACGTATCTGTTGCCTACAAGAAACAGACTTCACCAATAAAAATATACACAGACTGAAAATAAAGGGATGGAAAAAGATATTCCATGCCAATGAAAACAAAAAAAAAAAAATTAGGAGTAGCTATACTTAGACAAAATAGGTGTCAAAACAAAAACTATAAGGAGAGACAAAGAAGGTCATTATATAATGATAATGGAGTCAATGCAGCAAGAGGACATAATGATTCTAAGTATATATGTACCCATCACTGGAGCACTGAGACATACAAAGCAAATATTAGAGCTAAAGAGAGAGATCTCAAGACAATAATGGCTGGAGACTTCAACACCCTACTTTCAGCATTGAACAGACAGATCTTCCAGACAGAAAATCACCAAAGAAACATTGGACTTAATCTGCACTAAAGACCAAATGGACCTAATAGATATTTACTGAAAATTTCATCTAACGGCTGCAGAATACACATTCTTCTCCTCAGCACATGGATCATTCTGTAGCATATTCCATATGTTAGGTTCACAAAACAAGTCTTACAACATTCAAGAAATTGAAATAATATCAAGCATTTTCTATGACCAGAGTAGAATAAAACTGGAAATCGATAACAAGAAGAATTTTGGAAACTATACAAACATGAAAATTAAACAATATGCTCCTGAATATCCAGTGGGTTAATGAAAAAATTAAGAAGAAAATCGAAACATTTCTTGAAACAAATGATAATGGGGCCAGGTGTGGTGGCTCACACCTTGTAATGCCAGCCCTTTGGGAGGCCAACGTGGACAGATCACCTGAGGTCAGGAGTTCGAGACCAGCCTGGCCAACCAACATGCGAAAAATATAAAAATTAGCTGGGTATGGTGGCGAACGCCTGTAATCCCAGCACTTTGGGAGGTCGAGGTGGGCGAATCACGAGGTCAGGAGATCGAGACCATCCTGGCTAACATGGTGAAACCCCATCTCTACTAAAAATACAAAAAAAATTAGCCATGCATGAAAGTGGGCACCTGTAGTCCCAGCTACTCAGGAAGCTGAGGCAGGAGAATCGCTTGAACCCGGGAGGCAGAGGTTGCAGTGAGCTGAGATCGTGCCACACTGCACTCCAGCCTAGGTGACCGAGTGAGACTCTGTCTCAAAAATAAATAAAAATATATGTAGCAATTGGGGACAGGGGTGTGTCAGAGTTAAGACTCCTAAGGAAATAGTTGTGTGCATAGATATGTCTTTTATTCCTTCCTTAAATCCCACTAAAATGACAAAAATGAGATCACACACACACACACACACACACACACACAAGCCTGAAAATTAGAAAGCGGATGGATGAGTGGCAAGTGTATCAGGCTTGGGAACCCTGAATTCTAAGTGGTGAGTGGAGAAAGCTGAAAACTACCCCAATCTATCCACTGAATTGCCCAAGGCTGAAGAAATTTAGCACCAGGTATCCCTGGATGTGAGGACAAAGGAAGATTGCTTAAAGTCTCTAAAAAGTAGTTACATGCCCAGATCCTGCCTGCCAGCCACCAATTTGTATGTAACTAATCCACTCTTCCTCCCAGCCCATGCAAAATCCTGGATGTTTAGTTTCTGGAAAGGATAAATTAGGATTCTGAACTGGCAGACACGGGAACATTTGTGGGCAAGAGTATTCTACTAAAACCTTTGAAGGATTAAGTGAAATTGTGCAAACTAAATTCTGAGACCTCAGCTGTCATCTCCTACTTGGCTACGTAACATTTGGCAGTTGAGTTTTCACCTCCAGGAAAGAGATCAGAAGACCATTCTCCAGGGAATCTGATAAGCCCCAGAAGACAAGCCTGCAAAACAACTCTCGTTGCTCCCCTTGCACAGCAATTGAAAAGTCGCACTGTCATGCTCAGGGATGTCAATCTGCTTTGAGTTTCCCAGTCTTAAATACAGCACATAATCAAGATTACCAGACACCAAGAAAAGCTGCCAAACAGAAAAGAGAGACTAAACTCTCTCATAAATAGAGGAAAAGACAGCAGAGAGAGATTACATAGGAAAAAAAAAACTTAATAGGAGCTCCAAATGTACAGAGCATACAAAGTACCGGGAATGCCTCTGAAGTAATTCAGAAAGCATGAGTTTATAGATGGAAAGATTGCCCAAGAGAGCCCAGCACAATGGCTAAAACAGATCCACACCTGGATGCTTCATCTAAACATTTTAGAATACAAGAGAAAAAGGAAAGATTCTAAAAACTTCCAGAAAGAGGAAAACCAGGAATTCTAAGGGCTTCAGAATTTTCTTTTTCTTTTTTTTTTTTTTTTTTTTTGAGATGGAGTCTCGCTCTGTCACCCAGGCTGGAGTGCAGTGGCGTGATCTCAGCTCACTGCAAGCTCCGCCTCCCGGGTTCACGCCATTCTCCTGCCTCAGTCTTCTGAGTAGCTGGGACTAACGGCGCCCGCTTCCACACCCGGCTATTTTTTTTTGTATTTTTAGTAGAGACGGGGTTTCACTGTGTTAGCCAGGATGGTCTCGATCTCCTGACCTCGTGATCCGCCCACCTCGGCCTTCCAAAATGCTGGGATTACAGGCATGAGCCACCGTGCCCGGCCAGGGCTTCAGAATTTTCTATAGTAACATTTGGAATTAAAAAGAATAGACGATGGCTTCTAAATTCTGAAGTAAATGATTTCCAATCCAGAATTCTCACTAGCCTAACTATAAATTACATGTAGGGAGATAAAGACTTTCAGACACTTAGATCTCAAAAGACCTCCTCGGTACCTTTTCTCTGAAAGCTAAGGGAGAAGAGACTCTAAGCAAAAATGAAGAGCATTAACCAGGAGAGAAGGCCACAGGAGAAGGGAGACAGCGTGTGGGATGCAGGAGACATAGCACAGAGGTAAAGGAATTCCCGGAAGCAGGTGAATGGATATCTCAGGATGACAGGAGACTGTACCTAGCACAGAGGTAAAGGAATTCCCAGAAACCGGTGAATGAATATCCCAGGATGACAGGAGACTGCACCTCGCACAGAGGTAAAGGAATTCCCAGAAACCGGTGAATGAATACCCCAGGATGACAACAGGCACCAAGTAGGTCAGAAGGAATTGGGAAGAGATTTATTTCAAAAGATGAAGCGATGAAGTTCTGACAATTCTGAACACACCGAGAGGATATTTAATTCTAGCAAAGAGCATGGAGTTTATAAGTGATAAAAGTCAGCACTTTTTAAAATAATGCAATAATTACCTCTAAGGGAAACAAAAGCTGTGCAAGAAAAGAAAGTTAAACACTGTCTGCAACACGGTTCAATTGTGTGTAACACTGTCACAAATTTAATACCATTCATGCTGCCTATTATCTAATTGGCATTATGGTATATTAATATTAGGAGAATGAGAAGGGAACCCATTTTGGTAGGGTAGGTGGATGGGGCATGAAAAAAAAGCTAAAGTCTCATTTTCCATAGTAGGAATTCAACAGATAATATCTAAAACTGAATAATCAAGATAAAAAAATATAAGCATGTTATTTAGAAACACGAAAGAGAAGCTATAAAAAGTAGCTAAATGAGGTATAAGTGGTCACCTCTGAGAAAATGAGGAATGAAGGCAAAAATCTCCTACCTTTAGTAAAAACTTACAGATAGAACTGTTTGGTTCTCTAAAATGTGTACACGGTAAAACTGAAATCAAAGCCCCAACCCAAAAACAAACAAACAAACAAAAAGGAAACAAACAGGATTAACCTATGGTAAATTCATATACTTTCCAACATATACTGAAGGGAAGGCTGGAGTGAAGGACGGACTTTCTATCAGTTTCCATACAGTCCTTACTGCAGACTGAAAAGCAGCCTGAGCATCTCTGCGACACAGCAAGTGGACACGACTGGAAGTGTGAGGAGCCTGGAGGCAGCAAGGCTGAGAATAAACTCAAGCAACAGATAACTAGCTGCCAGATGATGCAAATACACAAAAAAGAGAAAAATCAAGAAGATACAGAGCAAGAAATAATGTCTTCTCATCAACCAAAATTCCTCTAAATGTCATGCTCTTTCTAGATTAATCCCTTCTGTACACTTAAGTGACGGAGGCTATTCTAGGTCAAGACTTTTTTGCTTTCTTTCCAAAAGGTACTTAATGTAAAAATAGGCTTTTTAATTACAGTGAACATTCATCAACACAACAGTATCTTAAATATATAAGCCTTCCTTTCAACAGATTTACCCTTGAATTTCACCATTCACTACATGTGAGCACAAAATACATCTAAAACAAGACGCAAGAGTTCCTCATTTGCATTACTACTTTTAGATATCAGATCAAATATAAGGAGCAAAATTAATTCAACATCTCAATTAATATATCAATTATAGACAAAATCTACTACATATAGAGAGATTTTTATTGATCTTGTTATCTATTATGTATTTGCAAATAAAACATACTGAGCACAGTAGGCCCCCTTATCCTTGGGGGATCCATTCCAACACCCCCCCAGTGGATACCTAAAATCATGAATAGTACCCAACTCCATATAGTCTAAGTTTTATTCCTATACATATGTAACTACAATAAAGTTTAATTTATAAATTAGGCAGGTAGGAGATTAGCAATAACAAACAATAACACAGAATAGTATAATAAAAATTACGTGATTGTGGCCTCTCTCTCTCAAAATATCTTACTACAATGCACTCATCCTTCTTCATCTTGTGATTTGTCAGTCTGATAACCAAGATGGCTATACTAAGTGATGAATGGGCACGTATCATATGCAGCGTGGGTAAGCTAGACATAGGATGATTCACATCCCGCGGGGGAGACAGAGCAATATTTCATCATACTACTCAGAATGGCATGCAATTTAAAACTTAAGAATTGTGTATTTCTGAAATTTTGCATTTAATATTTTTGGACTACAATCAACCATGGGTAACTGAAGTCACAAAAGGCAAAACTACAGATAAGAGGAGACTACTGTATCTTCATAAACTAGGGAAGGTAAAATCTCCACTAAGTCAAATGTGTTCAGTATTTTATGGACAAAAGACAGCTAAATATTTCTTAGAAAATGTTCAAAGTCTGAAACCACCTCAACATGGACTTACAAAAAAACACACATGACTGAAGATGTAAGTATGAATACTTTCAACATGTATCCCCTATGGGACAGTGCTATAAAGCACCATTTAAAAGATAACTCTGCCCAGACATTTTAATTGAAGTTCCAATATTTGGAACTAACAATATTTGTTAGGAGGATGGAGATTTTAGAGGCAGCTGAAACCTAGTAATAATGTAATAAAATCCTATCATTTTGTACTTGAAGAACTGAATCACAAGAAGTGATCTGCCTAACATCCCACATCAAATGTTTCTTGAGTATGGCTTTACAGAAAACTTAAATAAGGACCTTTGAAAGACATCAATTTTAGAATATAATTTCTTTGGATAATTTAAAGACTATAGTTTACTTTGCTTCATATAGCACTCGGCCTAACCCACAGCCTCCATGGACATATAGTAAGCTATATTTATTACTTATCAAAACGTTTTGCTGTTGAGTGTATTCTAATAATACTTTAATTCACATACCCTATTTCTATAGGGCAAAGAAAACAGTATTTGTAATTTAACAGGCCCATTAACTGTCCCAACTTACATTAATTACACATTTTGTCAAAAGTGTGCCAGAAGTATACTTTCTCTCTTCACTTTGTCTTAAACTTGTCTGTGCCTTTCTAACAGATGTCATGTATCCAAATTCTACTGCTTACATGAACACAAGAAGTATGATTTATTAGGAAACGTGGTTTAAATAATTGGTTAATATACCCATACTCTCACGAAACACATTTTTTGTAATTTAGAAGAAATAAAGAGGAAAATTAGCTAGTCATTAGGAAAATCGTTGAGATATTCTGTGACTGTAGGCTATCTCATTTTCTTTGTCCAAAAAGGTAACATAAAAAGTTATAAACAAAAGCTTTTATAATGAATAATATTACAAAGTATTAGCTAAAAATAAGGACAAGGTAAATTGCACAAATTCCTCTAGCACAGATTTTTTTTTTTTCCTGTGTATACTATTATAAACTGATTCATTACGCTACATGGATCCATATGTATCATGAGTCTCATCACGGATCCTTCAAACACAGCACCACAAACAAGATTAAAGAGTTGGGAAATAAAATAGCCCTGGCTTTGCCTGGCTGGAAGTCTTTAAATTTCACCAGGTCCAGGAGGATTGGTTGCAGGACACCCACAGTCATCCATGCAGAGCCAGGCTCCCAGAGCTATTGCCATTTTGGCCTCAGCAAGAAGGGTGGGGCCCAGCACACTGCCCTCACCCCACTCTCCTCTGAGTAGTCACTGAAATTCTCTGATCAGAAGTGTGTCAGCAAGAGCAAAAGCCTTTCCCCAAGCAGTACAGTGCTCCAACCAAAGCCAAAGTTAGGAAATTTATAATTAAATTAGATAGGGGTTGTGGTTGGGAGACTTTTGAAAAGGTTTGAATTTTCCTCCTTACAACATTCTTTAAAGTGCAAAACTGGAGACTCAGTTAATCATTGGGAAATAAAGTCTGTTGTTCTGACGGGGAATGAGAAAACTGGGACAATGTCCAGTTTTTGTTTTCAACTAAGAAAATTTGAGTGAACTGACAGTGAGGTAGTAGGTACGGGAAAGCTATGGCCTCCCAAGAATAAGAGGCTTTTAGAGAAAGGCTCTGAGGAACCTTCTCCCCTAAAGCTCTATCCAGGCTTCTGAAGGTGCTGCTGGAGATGGATGAGAAAATGGGGGATGCCTTAACAGGCTTCTTATCTATGCTGGAAAGGCAACCAGATTCTGGAGCACAAGAGAGACAAAGTCCCCGAGGAACCTGTGACACTCTCCACAGGCCAGCTCCTGGGTGGATCAGGAAGCATCTTCTCCTCTCTTACGGGCAATCCTTTCTGCATCTCAACATAATCAAGCCTAGTGCCCAAAATGCACAAGCAGTCATACCAGAAATATCTGCATACTATGACTCTCACAGGCAAAGAAGTGGGTGAAAATCTCCAAATTCTAAGCAACAAAGGGACTATAACAAATCAGCACAGGAACAATCTTCTAAGCAACAAAGGAACTATAACAAATCAGCACAGAAACAATCTTCTCTTTGCCAAATGTGGCTGGCTGATTGGGAAGCTGAAGCAAATTCTTCAATAAACAATTCTACTACTTTTCCACCTTTCAGTGAGAAGACAAAAATCATAAAACCATATGATTAAAAAGAATAATTTTAAACACTGAAAAACTGAAAATATTCCTATTTGTAAAAAACAATGTAAACTTTGTTTAAAACACACAGTTTTTTGTCTAAATACACAAACTTTGTCTAAAAACACACAGTTTTTAAAAAATTACTAATCTACTTATAAAATAATACTTTAGTGATTTTAGAATGTTTTCTGATGAGTCAAATTCTTGATTCACAGTTTAGACCGTAAACATAATTTTATAAGATAAAACAGGCAACAGGGCTTGGAAAGGGGGCATTTTCTTCCAAATGTGCCAGACAAGTCCACTTACCTATGCATGTAACCAACCCCAAAATTCTGTAGTCCATTTATAGAAAACAAATGTCACTTAGAATATATTTTCAGAGACACAGACGTATCTTTAAAATTGCAATAAATTTTGAACTATAACTGTGTTCCTGAAATATATTCATTTTGGTCATGATATGAAACACTGTTTTGATCAACTGTTAGATTTAGATGAGTAATATTTCACTTCAAATTTTTACATCATACTCACTGAAGAAACTGGTCAACATAAGCAGGTGGGGCTAAGGAGGAGACAGTTAATTTAACTTGATAAACTTTTGTATCATTTAAACAGTCATAATAAGCATCACTATTTCTTAATTTAAATGACTGAGAAAGCTTTTAACAAGAACATGACTGAAAGTCAATTCATTTAAATGCTAAATAAAGTTTCTGAAAAACCAAGAAATGACATACCTGAAGAATTACATCACTAAGTCGTTCTAGAGATTTCTGATTTTCCTGAGTCTCATCAAGAAGTGAAGCCATTGTTGGACTATGGCATAAATTTGTTTTGCTCTTAGCCTGGAGATGCCCTTTTGCTTCTTCAGTCAAGAGAATAGAAAGGAATTGCAGGCTGGCAGTATACAGGGCAGGACACGTGGCAGACAAGCCTGCACATTTGCAGAACATATCTAAAAGGATAATTTCAGATGTGAATGTTTGAAAATTTCTTCAAAATTAAACAAAGAAGGAAATCAAATTGATTTTAAAGTAACTATACTCTGGATCATCTAGATTACCAACTTATGTGATTGCGTTGCAATTTTTAAAGGAGCTGATGCCAAACAGAACTTAAAAGCAAGACTTAGTATGCAGTGTTGGCACAATGTACAAACAAATATTTCACAGTTCAGACAGCACATGAGTGGTCATGAACTGATGATTCACAAACTTAATACAGAGTAGAAAGAACAGGCCAAACTCAAAAGGAATTTACACTGAAACAGTCATTATTAATTTTCTATTGTGAACACTGATGTTGTTTAATCAAAATAATATGTGTTGTTTTACATTTTATTAACTTGAAAAATTGGATTTATCATTTTATTTGATTTTATATTTTAGATTTATGCTTGTGTGAGAATTATAACCACAAAAATTTTTGCTTAGATTTTGGCATGTACAAATTAAAGTTACATAAGAAAAATAAAGTAGCAGTGGGGTTTCATAAGAATTATGTTCATTTAAATGATGTCCAAATATTAGTCAAGTCTGAGAAAAGACTGTTACAGATAACACAAGTTATGGGGTGACCACGAGATGTTTTAAATGTATATGGGCATATGAGATGGAAATTGATTAAAAAAACAAAAACCAAAAATAAAACCATGGCAAAAAAATCAATAATTGTTATTAATGTTTTCATTAACATTACTATTATTAAAACCATTTATGCAGTAAGTTACTTTTGGTTAGCACTACTATTACATAAAAATGTACACATATTTTGAAGAAAGGTTTTGAATTTAATATGTATTTATCACTAGAGAAACAGTGTCAGGTAAAGTTTAAGTCAGAGGTCAGCAAACTTTTTCTGTAAAGGGCCAACTAGCAAGTATTTTATACTCCGCAGGAAACTGGCTTTTTCACAACTATTCACCTCAACTGTTGTAGCATGAAAGCAGCCATATGAAATATGTAAATGAGTGTGGCTATATTCCAATAAAACTTTATTTACCAAAACAAGCTGCTGGCCAGATTTATCTAATGTGGGTAGCATCATGCTTTCTATTGATAATATTGGCGATTCAGGTGATAAACTAATTTTCCCTCAATAAATACAAGAAGAAAATCCCAACGTCTTAATCAGTCAATCTCTTTCAATTATTATATTTTAAACAAAATAATGATATCCTGTGTGGACACTGTACTCCATGGTAGACTCAGACCTCCTATATCCAGAAAACTAACAATTCTGTTCCTTGTTAAACATGCATTTTGCCATAATTCTTACTATCGCTTTGGTTAAAAATTGTATCATGCATTTAACTTTACCGAATGATCAAATGTTAAATGTTAAAAAAAAAATCAGTCAGTTGAATTAGCAGGTACTTTAGAAACTTAAAATAACTCAATTTTGAGTACATTTAAGCAGGTTGTTTAAAAAGGTTACATAAATGTTAGTTATGTTAAATATTTATGTTAAAAAACAGCTTTTTGCTATGCTAAAATTTAGGAGGCTTCATGAAAAATTAAAGATTAGTTATTTTAAGATAACCATGTTTATTTTAGTGGGCAACTATCATATGAAAAACATAAAAATAATTATACTATACTCTTGGCATTTCTGTACTCTAAGAAAATTCTGATGTCATGAGAAAGTTATCACAACTTTCCATGTTATCATGTATACGGGATTTTATATATGAAGATGTATCTGCATACAATGCACATATGTCAGAAATGATACTGGTTTCTATACCAATACAAGAAAATTTATCTCATTGTTTTATAATCATATCATACGTACCTTTATAAAACCACAGGCTTAAAACTGACAAATGGGATCTAAGCTAAAGAGCTTCTGCACAGCAAAACAAACTATCATCAGAGTGAACAGGCAACCTACACAATGGGAGAACATTTTTGCAATCTATCCATCTGACAAAGGTCTAACATCCAGAATCTACAAATTCACAAGAACTTAAACAAATTCACAAGAAAAAAACAAACAACCCCATCAAAAAGTGGGCGAAGGATATGAACAGACACTTCTCAAAAGACGACATTTATGTGGCCAACACACACATGAAAAAAAAAATTCATCATCACTGGTCATCAGATAAATGCAAATCAAAACCACAATGAGATACCATCTCACATCAGTTAGAATGGTGATTATTCAAAAGTCAGGAAAACAACCGATGCTGGCGAGGATGTGGAGAACACAGGAAAGCTTTTACACTGCTGGTGGGAGTATAAATTAGTTCAACCATTGTGGAAGACAGTGTGGCAATTCCTTAAGCATCTAGAACCAGAAATACCATTTGACCCAGCAATCCCATTACTGGGTATATACCCAAAGTTTTATAAATCATCCTACTATAAAGACAAATGCACATGTATGTTTACTGTGGCACTGTTCACAATAGCAAAGACTTGGAACCAACTCAAACGCCCTTCAGTGACAGACTGGATAAAGAAAATGCAGCACACATACACCATGGAACACCATGCAGCCATAAAAAAAGAATGAGTTCATGTCCTTTCAGATACATGGATGAAGCTGGAAGCCATCATTCTCAGCAAACTGACACAGGAACAGAAAACCAAACACTGCATATTCTCATTCACAAGTGAGAGTTGAACAATGAGAACACATGGACACAGGGAGGGGAACATCAAACACCGTGTCAGGGGGTGAGAAGCAAGGGGAGGGAGAGCATTAGGACAAATACCTAATGCATGCGGGGCTTAAAATCTAGATGATGGGTTGATAGGTGCAGCAAACCACCATGGCACATGTATTCCTGTGTAACAAACCTGCACATTCTGCACATGTATCCCAGAACTCAAAGTAAAATTTAAAAAAACCAAGAGTGGCCAATACAATAAAAGAGAGCTTCAGGGATGATGTCTTTAAAAAGCTTTAAAAATAAAAAAAATAATAAAACCACAGGCTTTTCTAACTCACTTTTATGTTATCTTGCGTTTCAATTTTTCAAAAATGCATTTTTTGGGGGCACTCAAGAACACTGCAAATTTTTCAAAGCAAGCACCCTGATATCTCTTTTATATGCACGCCATAATTACTTAATTTTAGTGAATTTACATATCTAAACAAGCAGAATAATTATCTCATTTTATTAGCAGAACGCCCCCAAGATTATGCAAGTATCTTCTTACCAATCACTGCTGTCCAGTGCTTGGCCAGGGCCACGGTAATAGACGGGAGTGTGACGGCACCAGCTTTCCTCAGGAGCGTGGCCAGAAGATTAAATAAATGTGTCCATGTGTGATAAAAAGCTGATATTAACTCTTTATCTACAAAATTAATCAAAACACTTCAAGTTATCAACACAAAGGAAAAGAACCTTTCAAGATATGAAACTTAACACAGACACTTCATTACACTTAAAATGAGGGGTGTGTACTTATCAAATGAAGACAAATCTAATTCAGCATTATCCAACAGTTATTTCAATTAACTTCTCTTTTCCATTGCTTCTTAAGATATCTCCCCTCCACCCTCCTGCATATAAAGCCACACTCGCGAACTCTGCTCTTATTAAAGCATACTCAAGAACAATCAGAAGGTGTGACAAACTGAATATTAAGCCATGACTGCAGAACTACATATTGGCACATTATCAAAACATGTCATTGTTTGTGCTACTTTTGTCAGAGTAAGTTTTCCCCTATTTCCTTTATCCCCTCCAGCAGCTTTGTGCAGGGGTGAAAGGAAAGCACAGTGTGCCAAGGTCAAAGTAGAAAAGAAGGAATTTCTTTGAAGAACCAAGAAAAGTATCATCCCACAAAGAAAAGCACGACACAAAAGAAGATTCTGCAGCTCTTCCTATGGCTAAGGATGTGGCAATTAACCTTCTAGGATGAGGACACATTTTCCCTTCTCTGCACTCAGGTAAATGGAAGCTGTAGAGCAGTCGCCGAGGACTCTCTCTGGCCATGCCATCAGGAGGATTTGTCATCTTTTACCAAATTCCACTATAATGTAAACTTTATAGGACGTTAACCCAGAGAACATCCATCTAGGTGTACTAAGCTCCTACGAGGTACTTGAAAATTGCACCTTCCCAGGACAATCCTTGGTGTTTTTCAACCCTTTTGCCATTAGTGGCTCCCTAAAGAATTTGTTTTAGAAATATGTTTCCTCATTGCCATCCCCATAAGGTTTTAATTCCCCAGATATACTGTATATCTCTTTATGTACTATATGTACATCTGTACTTTGTACATAAAAAGGCTAAGTATAGAGCTTACTGTTTTTATTCAATACAGGCTTAAGAATAGCTGAATAAAACATTTAAGCTGAAAATTAAGTTAAAAATTAAAGACCTATTAACATCAAATTTAGCTTTGTACCTATACTTGCTAAATAACTTTTCATGTAATTTATTTATATTTATATATCACGATGTATCAATTTACATACATAAATTAACAATTCATAATACATAATAGCAATATAATAAACTCTTATAAAATCATTTAAAAGTTATTTTTTCCAGAAAAAAATTTAAAAACTTCTTAAAAAATATTTTTAGTGAACTTTTGAAGTATTTTGCTAGATATGAGAAAACAATTTTTAATTTAACCAGCTAATAGATGTACATTCAGACATTGTTGATATTTTTTCCTTTCAGTGCTTGATGTAATTAATGATGGGTTAAACAACTTTTATGTAATTAAATAAATATATACTACTTCCATTTAATTTTCAAAGCCCAAATCATACAGAAAGGCAAGAGGATCAATAAAAAGCATTCACAAGGCAGTCAATAGCAGCCAAGATACACAGACCACCTTTTGCTACATGACCTTGGGATCGAACAATTAACCAAAGGTCCTCCAGCTGCTGTCATCTATTCACCACAGTTTTGTGGCACTAGTCTTGCAAACATCTTGTGTATCTTCCATGAACTCAACATCAATGTTTCTCAAGGAATTCTCAAGAAAAATCAAGAAGAGAAATACTAAGTAATAAGATTGTCTCAGGTAGAGTTGAGCTTTGGGAGGCTACAAACCATTGTAATTTCTAAGATGTTTTTGCCTCACCCTGTTCTCCCCAGAATCAATTTTCACTCCTTAGGAACTGGGGGTGATATCATCTTGCTGAGCTTGTCCAGTCTAACCTAATAAGCTGAGTTAGGATATCACTGCCACTTGTTGAATTTCTAAGTAAGGAATTACTATTCCTTTAACATCGAGATCATTTTAACACTGATGAGATGCTGAGAACTGGCTCTGCTGGGTATCATAACACACTTCATTTTCCAGATCTAAAACCAAGTAAATCCACAGTTCAAATAAAAACGAACTGAAAGGTAAAGAGAATTACCAAATGGTCAATTACTTCATTATAAATGATTATTTCCACTTTTAAAACAATTATATTAGATTTTGACAAAGATCCTACTTTGCTTTAATTTTCTCCACTAAGCATTACATTCAACTTTTCATCATAAAATATTTTCTCTGAAGATAACATTAGATCATAAAATATATACACATTTCAACAATTTAGGACCTTAGAAAATTTTTGGTATATTCTAGATTGGCTTATACTTGTTATTGGGAATGATTTATCAGGTTTTTAGCCTTAGCCATAGTTTATAAGAAAATATTTTTTTTTTTTTTTTTTTTTTTTTGAGACGGAGTCTCGCTTAGTCGCCCAGGCTGGAGTGCAATGGCGCGATCTCGGCTCACTGCAAGCTCCGCCTCCCGGGTTCACGCCATTCTCCTGCCTCAGCCTCCCGAGTAGCTGGGACTACAGGCGCCCGCCGCCTCGCCCGGCTAATTTTTTGCATTTTTAGTAGAGACGGGGTTTCACCGTGTTAGCCAGGATGGTCTCGATCTCCTGACCTCGTGATCCGCCCGCCTCGGCCTCCCAAAGTGCTGGGATTACAGGCGTAAGCCACCGCGCCCTATAAGAATAATTAATACCCAGAACTCACTGTACTTTCCAACATCACATAGAGAGCTTTGCTCTCATTTCTTAAAACTCAAGCGTAGTCCATTATTATACTATACACTTGTCTTAAGTAGTATCATTAAAAGACATCCAAACTATGAAACATATTATCAAAGCCTTCCAAAATACTAGCAAAAAGAAACTGAAAAGTAACCTTCAAGTGAATTTCCGGAACAGAGTAAGTTTTTTTCCTCAATATTATTAACTTACATTCTAAATTAAAACAATTAAGCTTACCTAATACATCTTTGGTACATATGGTGAGAATTCCAATGATATTGGTGATAAGAGGTTTCATAAGCTCATCCTGAATCACAAGGTCAGGCTCCACCAATAAACATGACTGCAGAAGCCTGGACAAAGAGGATAGGTATTCCAGGAGAAAGGAAACCTATTTGAAAAGGAGATAGGGTAAAATCAAACATGCCATATAAAAAGCCCATCTCAGTGATACAGTATTTTACTTTTGGAACACAAGTTAATAAAAATAAAATATTAATCATACTTTTTCAAGATCTGAAATTAACACATAGCAGACAAAGCATTATTTTTCTCATAAGCATGTCATTAACAGCCCTATTAATACTGTCAACTATACACCAAACAAGCAATATTTTCCAAGTCAAGTTTTAAATTTCATTTAAAAAGTAAAATCTTGACCAGATGTGGTGGCCAACACATTCGTACTGTAATGCCAGTCCTTTGAGAGGCCAAGGTGGGCAGATGGCTTGAGCCCAGGAGTTTGAGACCAGCCTGGGCAACATGGCGAGATCCTGTTTCCACAAAAAATATAAAAATTAGCTGGGCATGGTGGTGCATGCCTGCAGTCCCAGCTACTTGGGAGGCTGAGATGGGAGGACCACTTGAGCCCAGAAGGTAGAGGCTATAGTGAGCTGTGATCACACCACCGAACTCCAGTCTGGGTGACAGAGCAAAACTCTGTTTCAAAAGAAAAAAAAAGTCTCCATATTTCTCAAGTAGTCAAATTATGAAATCAATATTCTGGAAGAAGTAGAAAAGTGTATAACAAAGCCATAAAGTCTATAATTTTGTAAAGAAAGATAGATTACAAAAATACCCTTCAAAGCGGGTAAGTGGGGGTGGGGGCTATCTAGCCTAATAGCCTAGTTATTGCTACAAATAAAATGCAAATATGTTCTATTTTTGCCCTCAGTATAAAAATACTATTATTAACTATAAGAGAAAAAATTAAATCATCTTCAATATTACCAACAAAACCATCTCTGGAATTTGCCTGATGCTAATATTGTTAAGTATTAACTGGCAAAAGTACTTTTCAGAAAAATAATCCTCTGAATATGTAACAATTAAAGAATGAGCTGTGATGTCTCATTTGTCCCCTACTCTCAAGCAATGAGCCAGTTACATATAAGCGAATTTTATAAAGATATTCTGAAATCAGTCATTCTCTCTCTGTATACACACACACACACACACACACACACGCACACACACACACACACACACACTTCTTCCTCTCACCTTATTCTGGGGTTGTAAGAGGGTAATGAAGAGTCGAGGGCCTGTTGTAAATTTGTGGAGTATGTGTCTCTGAAGTCAACGGTCTCAGACTATTTACAAATAGTTCTGTCCTACTTCTCCTGATGAATGCATCCTCCCTTTATCTAATCTGCCAACTTACTTTATGTAAAAATGTAGGTGGCTCTAGACTACACAAACTCTTCGGTTTGTGAAATTTAATTTGTTTATTGCTGTGAAGTCTTGAGACTTCATATTACATTCATATTCTACACTACTGAAATTACAGCAAGTCTGACCTCTGGATGTATGAAATCTTACCATAAATAGATAAACCATGCCAGGTGAGGCAAGAAGTGTTATAGAGAAAAAGCTGAATTGCTAAAGATTCTTTTGTATATGATCACATTCAAGATTAAATAAAATATTAATGTATTAAGAGTAGTTAATAAAGTAACTCTTTTTCTATGTATGGCTCTCTTCAAAGAAAAATACCAATCAACCAACCACAAACTTTAATACATCATACCTTTAGCAGAGTATAACGCGCCACCAGGGCTCTGACCACGCCGTCTGCTGCAGGCACTCGCAGCCTGCCCTCACCTCCCCAGCTTTCTGCTTAAGTGTCACTTTTAGGAGACCTTTTCTGACCACACTACCTAAAAATAGCCACCCTTGCTGACACACCGCTTTTACCCATCCTCAATTACTTTTTTCATACCATTTGTGACTATCTGATAAAATACATTTTATGTACTTGCTTACTGTCTCCTGCATTTATGACAGACTCTACGTGAGCAGAGATGTTCGTCTGCTTTGTTCAATGACGTATCACTAGCACCTAGAACAGAATCTGGTAAAGCAGAGGCTCAAGAAATTTCTGGAATGAGTGAATGATCTTATATTAATACCAAGAGCCCAAAAGCATTTAATCTACATAAGCCTAGCTAGTGCAGTGGTTAAGAATGTAGGCCCTGGAACTGACCTGCATGGGTTGGAATCTATGTCAGAGACCTTGAACAAGTCACTCACCTCTCTGGGCCTCAGGCATTTCCTTTATGACATTAACGAAACTTCATGATTATTGTGAAGATTACATGAATTAACAAAAACAAATACCCATAATTGTTGCTACTGCTATTATTCACTCATCGCACAAGGATCAAGTGAGTAGCTGTTTTGAGACAAGCCCTGCGCCAGACACTCAGAACACAACGGAATTTAACAGCCAGCAAGGCCCTGACTTCATGGAGCTGACTGTGCCCCTCTGGTCTCATCTCGCCCTCATAGATTCTGCTCCAGCCACTCTGCCCTCCTTGCTGTTTCTTGGATAGGCCAAGCATACCCCAACCTCAGGGGTCTTGCAATGACCATAGGACTAACTTCACTAACTTTGGGTCCCACGTCACTGACTAATCATCCTAAGCGGAACGGCCCTACCCTTCCAACTCTGCCATCACTTTAATTTTTCTTCTGAGATGTCTATCATCATCAGGCATATATGGATTTTCTAATTATCTATTCTCCCAACTTGTGGAAGGGTCTTTGTTTTATTCACTTGGAGAATATCCAGGCACACAGCAGGTACTCAACAAAGATTTGCTGGATGGAGAGCAGAAAAATGGAGGAGACAGTCATTATGCAATAGGCATGCTCGGGTGAAAACACTGCACCAGGACAAGTGCTTCAAAGACCATGTGTGTAGCGTTCCCAAACTTTGTAATGGGGTCTGTCTTATTCAGTTCAAAGAACACATCTCAAAGCAAGAGATACTGGTCTACTTCATCTTTAATTCATCACCTCCCAAAAAATCTTGCAGCCCTTCTTAAAATTTGATTTTGAAACAAAATTTTTGTTAGCAACAGCTACATGAATAATTGTTAAGCATGTTTTATAAATAGATTCTAGCTATAGGCAAGAATTTAAAACAGTAAATATCTGTGAAGGAACAATAATACATCACTTTTATCAAATTGGGCTTTGAAAACACATATAACTTAGCCACCAAATATTTTAACAACTTTAACTTTGGTGTAAATAACAGACATAACAGAGATAGCCTAAAATCACAGAAGCAGGAGGTGAACTATACCAATGTCCCTCTTTATTAAAGTGGTGCTCCAAGATATCCAGACACTTGATCATACATTTAAAGCTGGTTAATGATGGAGTCAAGAATAGAATCCAAGTCTTCAAACCCCACCTCTCTTTTCTAACATCCAAACATGTCCCATATTAAAATTTCAAATAATCTCATCATACCATGTATATTTTGAGAAGTTTTCATCCTTCTCCCATGACTAGTATCTCCTCACAAGATTTTTACTTTTGACACCTAACATAAACAAACCCACAAACAGACTTGAGATGCTTACCTGAGCCTGAGTGTGTTCAGCTGGAGGTGATGAAGGCAGCAGGGCTCTGAGTTCCTGGACACATGTCTGTATGAGGGTAGCATCTGCAATGCTGTGACAATCGGAAAAAGAAAATCCTTCAGAAGATTAGTATACTTTTTATTAACGATTAAGAAATCAGAATTTGAAGTTTAAAGGTAACTCAAATACAATTCAAGAGAAAGGATCTTTATAAGTAAAGAAAATGTTTATAAAAATAAGAAGAATTTCAAATTGTATCCTGGGTTACCTTCAAACAGGAAAATATCTTGTCAGAGAAAAGTGAGAAGCAAAGAGTTGTGAAGAAAATATCTAAAGAAACCTAATTAAAAGCAGAATAAAATATAATACGGCCCATTCAGGAAGAAAGCAAATGAGTAACAGGAACCTTGGTGGTTACTTTCCTAATAGCAAAAATACTGGCTAAAATAGCAAAACCACTGTTCATATTTAGAAAGTAACAAAAACAAAATAAAGTAAAACAGGCCAGGCGCGGTGGCTCGCACCTGTAATCCCAACACTTTGGGAGGCCAAGGCGGGCGGATCACCTGGGGTCAGGAGTTCGAGACCAGCCTGGTAAACATGGTGAAACCCCATCTCTACTAAAAATACCAAAAATTAGCCAGGTGTAGTGGCGGATGCCTGTAATCCCAGCTACTCAGGAGGCTGAGAGAGGAGAATCGCTTGAACCCAGAAGGCGGAGGTTGCAGTGAGCCAAGATCATGCCATTGCACTCCAGCCTAGGCAACAAGAGTGAAACTCCGTGTCAAAAAAATAAAAATAATAATAACAAAAATAAAGTAAAACAGGTAGGATTTTTTTTAAGTCAAAAATGAAAAACAGGTATGGAAATATAAGCCTTTGTCATAAAAGGTCTTTTAATGCCCCTGTGGCCTCAATGCCACATCAGGCTCTTAGCTGACTCATAAGAAGCAAAGAATATCCTATCCCTAGAGCTCTATTTTGGTCATCTTCAGGCAGGAGCATCCAGGAAGGAAAGCCAACTGACTAGCAGTTACTTTTCCAATCTGAGTAGGCACAGTAGAAATATGACCAATAAATATCAAAGCCAGAACAAAGTCATTGCATATCATACATGTTAAAGGAATAATTACAATTGAATGAGGTGAAACAAGGAATATTTCTTTTAGAGTTTATATTTTTTAGAATTCTTTTAATATCCCCAAAACAAAGAGAAGGCACTATGATTTGGCAAAAAGACAGAAAACATTTCAGATGGTGAATGTTCCAAGGTAAAGAGACAGAGAGACAGAGAAATGCAAATAAACATGCGGTCGAAAGGAGGTGGGTATGGTTGGCTAGAATAAACTGGACACCAGAAGAAAAGAGAAGTAACATTTACTAGTAGATAAGGGGGTATCCTAGATACCATCACTTTTAATTCTCACACTAACCCCATTAAATAGGTGTTAATGACACAGTAGAGATTAATTTCCCAAGGCTGCAAGCTACTGAGTGAATGAACTACAATTAGATCTTAGGTCAGCCTGAATTCAATATCTAGTCCTTTTCTACTATACTTTATTAGAAATTCAGAAAAAATATGTTACAGACTGATTAATATCAAATAAGTGAGTAATAAAAATTCAAAGAATTTTTCTTTGAATTTAATTTCCCTAAATTTTATCAGAATACTTTCTGATGAAAAGTTTAATTTCCCACAACAAAATAACTCCAAATGAATTTAACCAATAATTTTTCAACCCAGGGACATTATTCTTATATGACCACTAAAAAGATGAATTCCCAAACTCCCTCACATCCATTAAGAATAGGGGATAGCACCATATTCCTTAAGTGTGCTGGGGGATAAATAAGGTTTAGAATCCATGAATTTTAGAAAGCAAGAGTTTTTCTTTGGCCTTAATAGTCAAGATAACAAACTAATACAAGTGCTTTAATAGATGTAAAATAAAAACTATCAAGACAATTCTGGCAAAAGCAAACTCCTGGAGTTCAATGAGCCTAAAAAAGAATAAAGCTGTATTCCCAGGTCACGTGAAATCTTATATTAAGTCATGAATACAGCTCGTGTAAATTTCTCTCTACTCACATGCCTCTCTAGGAGTATTTAATCTCTTACCTACAGAGAAGTTCTATGAGATGAGCTTGTCGAAAAGCCTTTGCGGTGTCTCTGGGAGCAATCGCCAAGAGGTTGTCCAAGAGGCTGCACGTTGCTGAAAGAAGGGATGGAGTAACAAAAACACACAGTTTGGGCAGGGGGGCAGAAAGAGATGAATCCTGAGGTGGCCGTGGTGATGCACTTTCCTGGTGACCTATTATTGAAAATAAACATAAGAATTAGTATTTTATTTACCTTACAGCTATGTACAATACTCAAAAGTTCTTATAATCATAGGAAAGTTCCTCAAAATGATAATGGATAGTTAGGGAATTGTCTTAGCTGCTTGGATCATCTTAACCTTAAGGCTAGGGGTCAGGCTACCCCTGCTACTCCTGACCTCCACCCTCCACCATGTGTGGATGCAGATATGTACACACGAATATTGTCATATGCAGAAGAGACAAGTCAGAAAGGGTAGAACATGACTTCATGCCCCAAGTATTCAGACACTAAGGAACAAATAGATGATTTACAATCCTTTTTCTGAAACTCGAGGGGCCAGAAGAGTATCCAAATTCAAATATCTTTTGATGTTTTTCAGAGTAAAATCTTACTATTTTTATTATATTTTAATTAATTATGGATATATAATCATTGTACATATTTATGGGGTACAGATGATATTTTGATACAGGCATACTATGTACAATGCTCAAATCAAGGTAACTGGGACATCCATCACCTCAAACATTTATCATTTCTTTGTGTTGGGAACATTCCAACGCCACTCTTTTAGTTATTTTGAAATATACAATAAATTACTGTTAACTATAGTTACCTTGTTGTGCTACTGAACACTAGATCTTATTCCTCCTAACCGTATTTTGTACCCACTAACCATCCCGTCTTTATCCCTGGCTCTCCACGCTTTGGCCTCTGGTAACCCTCATTGTACTCTCTATCTTCTTCATGAGTTCAACTTTTTTATTTTAGTTCCCAAATATGAGCTGCAGTATTTGTCTTTCTGTGCCTGGGTTATTTCACTTAACACAATGGCCTCCAGTTCCATCCTTGTTGCTGCAAATGACAGGACTTCATTCTTTTCTCTGTCTGAGTAATATTTCATTGTGTACATATATGGTTCATTTTCTTTATCCATTCATTTGCTTACGGAACTTAGACTAATTCCTTATCTTGGCTATTATGAATGGTGTTGCAATCAACATGGGAGTGCAGCTATCTCGTCGATATGCTTTTTTTTTTTCTTTTGGATATATACTCAGCAGCTGGATTGCTGGATCAGAGAGGGTAGGTTCTATTTTTAGTTTTTGAGGAACCTGCATTCTGTTCTCCACAGTGGTTCCCAACAACACTGTATGAGAGCTCCCTTTTCTCCAAAATACTTTCAGACTTTAGAACAGTAATAAGGTACCTGCACCTACATTAGTTAACACCTCCATTAACCTTTGAGCATTTCCCTTACTTTCTGGCACAGCAAGATGTTCCAGGTTCATCTTGTTCTTTCCTAGCCCAAGCTCTAAAATTGGATATTTGTTCCAAAGTGTCAATTCCCTAAAGTGGAGAACGGAGTTTGGAAAACAAGATTTGGGCACTAAATGTATACATTGCTATTTGGCGTGTCATTGTTTCTAAGCTAGAAAATGTGTGTGTATATATGTATGCATGCACATACGTACCCCTGGGCACATAAACACATATTTTTTCTATGAATTAAAAATCATTTGCCTATAATTCCAGAATTTTGTGAGGCTGGGGCAGGAGGATCACTTCAGGCAAGGAGTTCAAGATCAGCCTGAGTAACATAGAGAAACCTTTCTCTACAAAAAGATTTAAAAATTAACCAGGCATGGTGGCACATTCCTTTAATCCTGGCTACTTAGGGGATGAGGTGGGAGGATCGCTTCAGCCCAGGAGGTCGCAACTGCAGTGAACTATGATCACAGCACTGCACTCCAGCCTGGATGGCAGAGCGAGACCCCATCTCTTAAAAAACAAAATAATTGATTCATACTGAAAGCTCCAAATATAATCCAATACTACAAATATAATCCAACATTAAACACCTTCCTCCTTCCATATTTGTAATTTCCCTTATGTGAAAGTAAAAAATCTGGCTTTCATTATCTACATACAATACATTTATTTATTTGCCTTGCCTTACAAACACATTAAGCAGTTTCGGAATTTCTAACTAATAATACTGCAAAAAATAAAACTAGTAACTAGAGTTCAATGCTTGGTTACAGTTCTTTTTGCCATTAGTCTGAGAACTAAAGTCCTAAGAATATGTCTGAGAGTTACTGGGGTTACTTCCTCTCTCACTTCAACGCTATTCATGTGAAATGTAACTGGATTAATTTGTTTGTATTCCATGTTATCGTTTCCCATTTTTGTTGATTTTATTTTTCTTTTCAGCAAGTAAAACATACGTGGTTATAAAAGTCAACCTATACAAGAAAATACATGCAAAGAAGGGTCACTACCCCACCCCTCAATCTCTTCTACACTGTTCCCATTCTCTCTTATTTCCTACCTAACTCCCACCCATTCTCATAATTAATCTCATTCATTTCCAGCGGTGCCTTCCTGTTTTCTTTCTATACAAATAGATACATGTATTTTAAATTTCCCCTTCTTTCATATGCAAAAGTAGAAAACTGTAAATATCATAAACTATACATACTCTTTTATCATTGTGCTTCTTTCTTCACTTGACAATATTTCCTAAAATTTGTTCCATATCTGTTTGAAGATATCCTCCCTTCCTTTTTTTTTTTTTTTTTTTTTTGAGAAAGGGTCTCACTGTGTTGCCCAGGCTAGAGTCTAGTGGTGCAATCATGACTCACTGAAGCCTCAAAGCCTGGGCTCCAGTGATCCTCCCACCTCAGCCTCCTGACTAGCTGAGACCACAGTGTGTACCATCATGCCCGGCTAATTTATTTTTTATTTTGTAGAGATATGGTCTCACTATATTGGCCAGGCTGGTCTCAAACTCATGGCCCAAAGTGACCCTCCCACCTCAGCCTCCCAAAGTTCTAGGATTATAGGTGTGAGCTGCTGTGCCCAGCCCCCTCTTTCTAATAGCTGTAGTTCTCCATTGTTATTTTAAAAATAAATTTATAAATAATTTTATTATATGTTTATCATTATCTGGATATTGTTATACATTTATTAAAAACTATCCTACTTACAGGCATTTGTGTTGTTTCTGTGTTTTATAATTACAAACAATGCTTGCTAAATTATCAAGTGCATATATATTTTTATATTGCTGGAGATAAATAAAAGAGAATTCCTAGAAGTGGAATTGTTTAATCAAAGGTAAATACATAGTTCTGTTATCTATTGCCAAATTCCCTTCCAAAATTATACTAATTTGCATTTTCTCTAACAATGTATGAAAGTGCTCATTTTCCACAGCCTCGCCAACAGAATGTACTGCCAATACTTAATTGTTGGCAATTTAATAAATAAAAAAGTATCTTCGGGTAGTATTAATTTGTATAATATTTATCCAAAGATAAAGGCTACTTTTAGGTCCTTTGTGAATTATCTTTTCATGTTTTCTGCTCACTTTTACATGCAGGTTTGTGTTCTTTTCCCCTCAAATATTACGCCTGTAATCCCAGCCATTTGGGAAGCTGAGGCAGGAGGATTACTTGAGTCCAGGCATTCGAGACTACAATGAGCTATGACCATGCCACTGCACTGCAGCCTGGGTGACAGAGCTAGACCCTGTCTCTTAAAAAATAATAATAAATCTTTGGAAATAAAAGTGGAAAAAATTAAATTGAGATAATTCTAATGAAAATTGTCCAAATGATTTCAAGGGAAATCTTTCGGTATTCATAAAATATGTATTACATATCTTCAGCACTTCTAGAGCAAGCATATAGAAATCTTTTTTGAATTTTTCCATAAAGACAGCTAATTCAGAATATAAATTGATATATCTTTTTTCAATTTTCTTGCTAATTTATTTTGTAAAACTAAGGAGGACATTTGATGCCCTGATATCTTATTTCCAGGTTTTGAAAAAAAAGAAATATACCTGACAGTGTCATATATCACCACAAAATTGTGAGGATTAATCCTCTGTTCACGCCTCCCCTTTCTGTGGGTATTCTTTCTTCTATATGCTTTCTTTTCTTTCTCTTTGTTTTTTTTTTTGGTCATATATATGTGCTGAAATGATTGGCAAACAGTGAAACTGCATAAATATACATTTAAAGCATACTATTTGTGGACGGGCATGGTGGCTCAGTCTGTAATTCCAGAACTTTGGGAGGCTAAGGCAGGTAGATCACCTGAGGTCAGGGGTTCGAGACCAGCCCGGACAACATGGTGAAACCCAGGCTCTACAAAAAATACAAAAATTAGCCAGGTGTGGCACTGCACCTCTGTAATCCCAGCTACTCAGGAGGCTGAGGCAGAAGAATCACTTGAACCCAGGAGGCAGAGGCTGCAGTGAGCCAAGATCACACCACTGCACTCCAGCCTGGGCAAGAGAGTGAGACTGCCTAAAAAAATAAAAATAAAAATAATAAAATAAATTTAAAATCAAGGGTAATCCAAACAAAAAACAGAAAGCCTGTATGTCCACACAAATGCCTATATCACATGATGAATGGGAAAATGTAATATATACATACAATGGAACATTATTCGTCAATAAATAAATGAAGTTCTGATACATGCTAGAACATGGATGAACCTTGAAAACAGCACACTAAGTGAAAGAAGCCAGTCACACAAGACCACATGTTATATGATTCCATTTATACAAAATGTCCAAAACGGGCAAATCTATAAAGAAGGAAAGTAGATTAGTGATTCCGTAGAGTGCCAAGAATGGGGGAGACTGGGAGTGACTGATAACAGGCATAGGGTTTTTTTGCGGGATAATGGAAACGTCCTAAAATTGATCATGGTGACAGTTGCACAACTCTGAATATACTTAAAACCAATAAACTATACACTTTTAACAAGTGAATTATATGGTATGTGAATTATATCTCAATAAAGCTGTTATTAATAAGAATAAGGCAACATGCTTTTAGAGATAAATGTTCATGAAATTCATGATCAAATTTCATTTCATGCCCTATGTCCTTACCCATTTAAATAAACTGAGTTTGCTCCTTTTGTTCTTAAGAAGATCAAATGAGTATTTTCTACAGTTAAATAATTTTATATATAGTGAACGTGAATTACTAAAAACCAAAATGGAACACTGTTTAGGAAATTATTGGAAGAAATATTATAAGGAAAGTTCAAAGTTTTAATTCAGCAAGTTTTTCTAAATGTTTTAGAAAGCATTCTTTCTGCATATACTTATATGTATGCCAGTGTTTAAAATTACTTTCTTTTTAGGTAGTATAGTCCTTTCAAGTCAGGCATTTAATGCTACTGAATAAGGCTTATATACTCTCTAGAATTTAAAAAAAAAAAAAAAAGCAAAGTTGCAAATTTGAAGCACAGCAGGGTTGGAAGCAGTTCCCAGTACAAGGAGCAAAATTTATATATTGCCATTAATAAAAATAAGTCCCAAATTGTGTATTGCGCATTTCTAATAAAATAAAGACTCAATACATTTTACGTGCCTTTAAATGGAAGCACAGCCTTAGAAAATACTTAAGACCAGAATCTCTTTACTTTCAAGTGGATTACTTGTAGTAAAAGTGTTTTCTCAAAAGAAGGGAAAAAAAAAAGTTAAGTTATACCCATCAGTTCCCAAATTCAAATGTCAAATACCTATAAGAACCTAATAAGGAGCCATATATGAAATGGGCTATTTATTTGATAGTCAAATTCCATTTATTAGTTAAGAGCATTTGTTTTATTAATTTCTGATATATTGGTTCTAAATGTATTTCGTAACGGTCTATAACTTATTTCATTAAAATTTTGTTCTTCAGACATTTACTTTCAAAATATCTGTCTGGACCAAGTTGTCATTTTTCTTTTTGAAGGTAGAATGTCTTTGCTAAAAAGATACCTTGAACCACAAACTGGTCATGGGAAGCTTCAGGCACAAGTGTTGTTGACTGCACAAGTGGCTGAAATTCAGTACTCTCCAATGAAGGTGCCACCTATGAATCAGTAAATTATTTTACTTATTAATGTTACAGTATGGAAAATGAAACACAGGCAACATACACACAAGATATCCTTAAACAAGGAGGTTGATAACAAAATTATACTAGTCAGGATAACTAGAAAAGATTCCATATCTTGGGAGTTACAGCAGTTTTTTTAAATGGCATTTCCACTTCTTCTTAAAGGAATTGTTATCATTTACATAAATCAGTAACTCAAAGAAGCAAAGTATTGACTTGAGGCCCATTTAGGAGTTTAAGGTTCCCATAAGGCCAATTCCCTCATTGCCCAAATGTTAGAAAGGCTAAAATATACCACCTTAACTATAATTCATTGTGATATTTTGCATTTCTTGATTCATAATAAAGATATTTTTAATGTTCCAAATGGCACACATAAATTTTAATAGTGCCTAAAAAATTAGAAGTATTAAAAGATTTTTCTCTACTTCATCTCATATCAAGGAAGAACACTAAAAAATTGTGCTAATATGCTGAGATTGCTTCAGAATACAACATTAAACATAACAAAATCTGTGGAAAGCAAGTACAATTTCACCTACAGGTTTATAACGAGCAGACCGACCTTCTAAGACTGAAAAAGCACAAAGCGATGTGTTTGGCACCTCTTAGATGAAAAATACTTACGTAGTGAGGTCAGATAACTCTTTTCCTTACCATCAATTTCTCTTCTGTGAAATATTATGAAGTGCCCATACCTGAGTAGCCTCCATATCAATGCATGCAACACAACATTAGCTATCCATAGAAGTTATAAACCATCATTCCAGACTCAGATCCTATATAGCTCACAGTATTTGTACACTGATTGTGTATATATCTTAACACTTAGAGTACCTTAGAGTTACCATGATGAAATGAAAGCAAAAACTAAGGTTATTTTCATTTGCAGTTTCTAATAGTAAAGAGAATATAAATTTGAAGAAATTACTAAAAATGGAATATACAGTTTTTTAAATTCCCCTTTTAACTTGAGCCCTTAACCATCTTTCATCATATTAAGTAAGTATAACAGTCATGATGCCAAGGAATAAGTGAGAAAGCTGCAGCTAAAAAATGTAAGCTAAGCACATAAAGTAATCTAAAAAGTAACTCTGGAAAAAAGTTCAGTCTAAACAAGTCAATCATAAACAAACATTAAATGCCTTATTTTATACAATATTAGATCCAGATACTAGGTAAAAATAACCTAAAGCTTGTTTGCTTTTAAAATTATATTTGCCTACAATTGGCAATGAGAGGTATGTGAAAAAATGTTCCTGTCAACAGATATCAAGACATTTACAGTTCTGTGAAGAAAATAATCCTATGCCAAGACTGCTAACACAAACTATGTACAAACTAATATATCTGGTTTCTGCCACAACTCTTTTGGTTGTATAAGAAAAGTTAAGGGGATAATGATGCTGAAATCATTCATCATTTCACTGAACATTCTTTCAATTGATAAAGACTCAAGAAGGCCTTATTAATGATATAAATAGAAGTAGGTACCTGGTTTGCAGTTTCAACGATCAGTGTGGGAAAAGACAGCTTATAAGGTCCCACTAAATACGTGGCTCATTAGAAGAAAGCAAAGTTGTGATTCATGACAAAGGTCAGGCATGAATAAAGATGCGACTTTCCTTAGGATAGTCCACAGAAGGGATACACAAGCTTAGAAAAGATGCTTTTAGAAAGTACCTTATAGTTGCATTATAACTTACCCCATGTAGTTGGGGAAACACAATGATTGCTTTATATGGTGCTTTAAAATTGATTATAGATGATTTATATGTGTACTAGCCTCTATTTTTTAAGTTTGCTAAATTAACATTGTCATTTTAATATGTAAAAGCAAAAAACTATTAAAGCAAATTGTCCCAGTTCTATGCTCAAATCCTTGATTACAAACAATCTCCAATAGATAGTATTTGGTTACATTTGATAAAGTACATCGATATACAAATACGTTACTTTTCACCTTAAAATCCAGGTAATAACTAGACAATTTCGGCATTCAAGTATTAGCTACTGGAAGGTTCAGTATGAGCCTATGAAGCTATAGGTAGAAAAAGCCTGATCTACTCCATGTCCTCCTTTAGAGAAAAGACCACAAGTTGATGGATTTGTCCGAGTTGAGACTGATTAGGATTCTCAGTCCAGGACTGCATTCATGACAGCATAAATGCGTTAAAATCAGAGCAAGTCCTCAGATGTACCTCTTCAGAAAGCTGGCCAGACTTCTTTGAGAGGAGAGGCTTGCTTCTTTCTCCCTGATCACCCGTGTCCCCGTGGAACTTCAGCTAGATTAACTTCACCTGCCCCATCCCAGTGAAGGAAGAGGAACTGGCTTAGTTTAAGAGCAAACTGAGTCTGCTTAAGTCATCCCTTCCTGTCAAGCTTCTTGCTGCTCTCTACCTCACAGTAAGTAGGATAACTAGGGTTGTCCTCTTACAACAGCGAGAGTCTAATTCTTGTATCTATCACTCGCTCAATTCATTAAAATGGGCTAAGGGCAAAATCACAATCTAGACTTTTCCCTCGCTTTCACATCTGCCACATGACATATCCTGAGATCTTCAATGTATAATCCCTCAATAAGACAAAAAAGAACCCTGAATTTGAATATATTTCTAGCCTTATCACTTGACAGATATTACAAAAGACAACCCAAGCTTTTTAGAGCTGGTTGATGCTACTTTAAGGTAGTGTCGTCAAACAGACTCAGATTCATGTCATGGATGTTGCTAGGGGATAGGAGCTGGGGAAAAGGGGAGATGTCTGGTCAAACAGTACAAACTTTCAGATAAGGTAAGTATGTTCTGGGGATCTAATGTGTAGCACGGTGAATATGGTTAATAATACTGCACAGTCTACTTGAAATTTCTTAAGAGAGTAGATCATAAGTGTTCTCGCCACAAAAAAAAAGTGTTAACTCTAAGGTGACAGATGTGTTAACTAATTTGACTGTGGTAATCATTTCATCACATATACATATATCAAATAATCTCACTGTATATCTCAAATATATACAATTTTATTTGTCATTTTAGCTCAAAACTAGGGAAAATAAAAAATAAAATGAACTCAAATCTTGCATATAAAAACCAAAAAAAAATTGTCTTCAGTGTGTTTGTAAGCAGATTTGGTAACTAAAGAAGGTTTCTAAATTATGCTTCAGTGTAAAATAAGCAGCTAAAATTAAGAAAGTCCCTTTGAAATCACTGAAAATAGCAAAGTCATCTGCCATATCCAAGTAGAATTGCAGTGTAAAAAACGATTTCTGTCATATAAGCAAAAATGCATCAATGTACAAAAGTGATTTTCTTTGTATCTGCCTTACAGAAACAAGTGATTTCACTGGACACTTTAACACTTTCTGAAAGTTAATTCAGAACTTGAATATTGTATTTGTCAAAATGATCTTATAATAGTTTCATCATCTTCCCTCAAAAGCAGTACTGGTGCCAAAACAGTTTATTTAATTGTTTTTAAAAAGGTACTAAGGGAGAAAATAAGGATTGTAGTGTGAAAAAAATAAAGTGCAAGTCTAGCCACGTTTTGAAAATTTGGAAAAATACAAGATATGAAGGGTTTCTAAGAGATTCTAAGTTCCATGTGTTCATTTTAATAAATAATACCTTTCTCTATATGCCCAAGAGCAGGAAAGCTTTGGCATGCTTCTTAACTTGTAATAATTAACTCTAACCAAATTATAACAAGAAGTTTAAATTATTTCAACTAATAGATTCACAATTCAAATGGATTATGTACAATATACTTAAAAAAAAGAAAGCTCAGAAAGTTCCTCTGAAGGAATGAGCAGAAGATAGACGATTCTTGCATGACTAACTGAAGGACCACTTAAAGAGACAGATTATCATCACAACATAGTCACAGTCCCTGTGCCGTCCTGTGTGTAACCTAAGTGCACAAATTTCCAAGAGCTTGTCTCATTTGTATTTTCCTCCTAACTAAATATACAAGGTTGTTAAGACTCTGGATAATCCACAGGTAGCTGAAATTTATTTAAACAGAGTATAACATTTTCATTCTCTCTCCATCATCACACAAACTGCCACCTCCTCAAGTTTTCCTGCAGTCACCATGCTGCAGGTATTTATATGTCCTATCAGTGATGCCTATGTCAAAACTATTTTTCTTTTAGAAAGTCTTTTGGATCCATCCCTGCTTAAACTGTTCTCTGTCTACTCTTCCTTCTATAAAACAATTTTAACTACCACCAAATGAGTGTCAATAGGTTATTTCTGTCATATCAGTTGTCATGTTTCATGCCATTCCACGCTGCTGAAATATCGTTATGTCTTTATCTTTATGGCTATTATATCCTACCTCTTCAAATCCAAAAATTGATTCAGCTTTCTTAACTAACTCCTATCTGATTAGTCAGGTCCTCAAACTTTAGCTTTCCATCCCACATTCTACTCCAAACAACCTCTTGCATTTTCTGGATGTTAATGCCTTCAGTACACACAACTTCACATTTAGTTACTTTCTAAAGCATACATATTTAAGTATGCTTTATGTTCTCAAGTAGACTTTCGTCATTTGTTAAGTGGTCACTGAATCCTAAAGAATATCTGAATCTTTTCAGCCCCTTGCAAATGTGTGTATGCACATAAACGAGAAGGCGATAATATTTGAAAAGCCCATTTCAGTTGCCACGTCCTACACAAAATCACTTTTCGTTTCATCATTCCTTCTAAAGAAACCTCACTGTCCCTTGACTAGACCATCTTTTATGGGATCAATCACATCTGGCCTTAGAGTGAAGGACGAAGCAAACATACTTCTGGACTCAAAAGAATGGTCTACCAGTTACCATGCTAGGAACTTGAACAAGCATCCACTCCATGGAGTGCCCTAATTTCCATGCCCTAATTTCCTCTTTTGCAAAATAGTGGCAATGCTTTTCAGTTTTTTTAAGACTATGAAGTGTAAAAATTCTCTTTAAATGTTTAGAAAAACTAAAATCAGTTTTCTTTAAATCTGTGCTCCAGAAAAAGTTTGAAAGTATCACATATTTCACAAAGAAAGGCTCAAAAAGAAAGAAATTACATTTCCCACATATTTTATTTTGACAATTGATAAGTTAAAAAAAAAATACAGACATAGTTCTGCTAAGGAACAATAGAAAAGAGCAAATTTTGGTCATAAAGCTGTTGCCGCACACAGGTGTATAAGAGGCACAAACAGCTATCCGTCTTGGATATAAATGTGATTTCAAGAAGAAAACAGCACCTAATGGCTGAATCCTCCTACCCCAGAGGAAGAGAACACCGAGTTCGATAGAGGCCACTCCTGAGGAAGCATTTACAAGGGCGATGCCCCCAAGCTAACAATGACACTCTGCTTACTCTATCTGCAGTTGATAAAACATACAGGACCCAACAATCCTTACAAAGGTTGCCAAACAACTGAACTAAACATTAGGTAACAGCACGAAAGTCCCTAACTTGGCATTAACAGCACAAAATGGATAGTGACCCAGAAGCAGCGTGCTGGATGACACAACCCAAATCAAAAGATGGTGTTTTCCTTGGAAAGACAAAATGGAAAAACCAGTCAACCAACCAATAAAATATTGCATTTTTTTCTCAATTCTGAGATAAACAAAACAAAGATTAAATAAGTAGATAAGCTGATTAATAAGATTTACATCCACTCAACTCATACCTCAATTTGTAACTTCAACATTTTCTTATACATAAGAAAGTATGATTTGGTCTAAGTACTGACAGCTTTGGTTTAAAGTAATAATGTCACAATGAAAACACTCTCCAGATTTTTCTCCTGTTGGGACAAAGATACACATCATCCTGGGTATGGTAAAGAAAATATAACAACTAGTAGAACTAGGGTACTAAGACTATTTTTGTAAATAAAAGTCACCCATTCTAAAAATTCTGTTTGAAATCCCCCAAAAAAGAAAGTAATAAGTAGACTCTGTAAAAATTCTAACAGAATATACTAGTCTTTAAGGAAAATAATAAGAAATAAATTTTACACATATTACAAAATTCTTAAAAAAAACCAACAAAAGATTCCATTGGTATGTATTTCTAAAAGTCTGTGTTACATCCAAACACAAACAAGTTAAAGACCTTAACTTTAATCGGGGTGCTTCTTTCTTTAATAACGACTACAATAAATAACATATTTCCAAATTTTCTCAGAGAATCTAGTATTCTAACCTGTAAGATTTACGTATTATTATAAAATAGAGAAATTCAAAAGGTTGATATGCTTTTGCTTTTTGTATTTAGGTTTTCTTGTATAGGACAAATACAACTTGAGTGCTAACCACAAAACAGCTAAGATAACTCAAAGTTAATTACAGCAATTATTATTTACTGAGTTCCCACTAAAAGCAAAAAACTGAAGTAGGTATCCAAATTTCAAGGCTAGTCTATAGCCCTTTTGACAAATAGGCTAACCAAACAAAATTTACTTTTAAGCACACATTCGTGCTGTCCTTCTATGAACTAAATAACCAATTAATAAAATTCACTTTGGCATTTATCATATTATTGCTCTTGTTGAGACAAAGGTACATACTATCTCCACCTTGGAAAGGAAAGCATGACATCTAGTGGAACTCGGGTAATTATCTTACTTTTCCATATGAAGGTCCAATGTAGCACTAAACACAAATACTTCTCTTGAATCTAGGGGAAAAAAGACTTAAAACTGTAGCAAAAAGTATCAGTCTTTTGAGAAACTAGGAGATAGATTAAACATAATCTTTACATTATAATGTCTGTAAAATAATTATTATTCTCATATTATTTTTGTTCCTGGAAACAGGTGCATCAAAGCTTTGCCTTCCTGATATGTTGTATAACACAGTAATTATTCCAAAAAACACTTTAAAATGAAAGGTAATGTTTCCCAGTTGAGAATAAATGATTCTGTATGTTTGTAAATAACTGAAACCTAGTATCAATCATTCCTTATAAATACCCAGTGTTTCAAACTTGTCTGCAAAAAAAGCAACTAATGCATGAATGAAAGGGGCAGGAAAGAAGGCATGCAGACAGGCATATATAAATGTCAGGTATTCCAGATAAACTTCTATGTGATGCAAGTATTTAGAAGTGTGTTTAAAGTTGTCAGCACCACACTAGAATCATTTGAATGTTCTTCATATTGCCCTGCCCTTAGGCACAATTTCAGGGTAATCAACCATTTTTAATCATGTGGGATTTGTTCTCTTGTAATACTAATGATAAACACATTTTCACACTTTTGTACTATCAAAAAAGGTAAGAAAGAGAGGTTGAAAATTCTCAACTAAAGGGATACTCAGTGTAGCTATACTGTAGCAAGGCACACCCTGGTTCAAACTCCAGTTCTGCTCCCTATAGCACTAATGATCACAGAGTTTCTTTACTTCAGAGTGGCTTGAGCACACAGAAAAGCAAGGTAAGTATCTATGATGTATGGCTGGTGTGCAGGTTGAATACAATAATTAAGCAAAATTCTGCAGGCAGCACTTCGAATAAATCACAGCTGTTATAACCTTACACTTTGTATTATCTCTCCCACTACGCAAATTCAAATTTTTTCAGAGATTCAAAATGAAGGACGTATGCATTCTTTGCAAGTACCGTTGTTTCTGAGGTGGAGAGAGAACTTGGATCTCGATCCTGACATATCCTAGATGGGGCCCTCCAAAACTTGAATGAGTCATCTAAACCTGCAACAACAAGAAAACTGTTAACATGGACACCCTCCTGGGAACTGTAACAATTAACTAAAAGAGTACTCATTACAGGACACCAATTCAAAACTAAAGAAAGAAAAAACTTATATGGATCTGGCTTCTGAGATAGACCATTATTAAGAAAAAAAACAAAACCAAATCTAAGGAAAGAGGTTTTTTAATGTACATAAGAATCACTGAGAGCTTGCTAAGGCAGCTGCTTCAGCCCCAGTCCCAGAGGCTCCAATACCCCAGCTCAGAGTGGAAGCCCTGAGCGTGCACTTCTAACAAGTTCACAGAAGAGGCCAATGCCGTTAGTTTAAAGGCCATGCTCTGAGTAACTGATTCAGAGAAATCTAAACAATTAAGTGAGTCACTGTTCTAATAGGGATATTTAAAATGTTCAAAACTTCATCAAATCTCATTTTCTTGATTCCTCCAAGAACTAAACAGAAAAGTGAATCATAAATTCACACTTAACAATTTGGGGATAAAGGAACTTCATGTCTTCAACTTACTCTTAAATGGCTCAGAAGGAATATATATAGATCATACATATCTGTTTATTTATACACACACACACACGTGGTAGGATGTAAATACAGTAAAATGTTAAGATTTGAGAAATTTTTTGTACTATTCCTGAAGCTTTTCTGTAAGTTGGAAACTATGGCAAGATTCTAAAAAATTATTATGAAAATGAATTTTAAAATAAAAGCTATTTATATTATTAAATTACTATTTATTATGAGATATAATTATTTTTATGTGCTCAGATCTTATACTTGGCAAATCTACGAGAACCTACAAACAAAAGGAATAAAAAGGTTTCAGGAAACTATTGTGACAAATAAGTAACATACTAAAATAAATAACTTTTTGATACATGAGCAAAATGAATTAGAACAGGTAGTGGGAAAAAGTCTCATTCATAAGAAGGATGAAAAAACTGTACATTGTCTAGAAGTGAAAGTTCCAAAAAAGTTTAAGACATTAATAGAGAAAGAAACTATAAAACTGTACTGATGGGCATAATATAACTTATAAAATATTAATAAGATGTCAAAAGTAATTTCCATGAAGAATTTATAATACAGAAAAATGCTTGCAGAATATTCAGTGAAAGAAGGAAATACAAAAATGTACATAAGATATAAACATAATCACATAAAACAAACAAAGGCTAGACAGAGAGAAAAGACCGGAAGAAAAACCTCTCCGGGCGGTGGAACTGGAAATCAATGTTCTCCCCGTATACTTTCATTTTTCAAATTTTTAAAACAAATATATGTATTTTTAAGTTTTTAAAAGTTACATATTACAAAAATCAAAACATAAAGATATTGTACTTACCATTTAAATCACTGCCTTCTAAATTTCTATCAAAAGCAGAAAAATTCAAATCAAACATACACCGTCCTAGGTAACAACGTTTTACCATCTGATTCAAATGTTCATAAAAATGGCAATGATATAAAAGAGCCTGAAGGGCAGGTTTTCCAATGAGCGATAGGCCAGAGTCCTCATCGTGGACACAGGGCCCCTGTAGGAAAAGAAGGAAAGAAGAAGGAGACACTGATTTATCCAACAATTTCCTTAAAAAGATCCATTGTCTCCTCTCGAGAAAACGAATGGGTCCCAGATACTCCCATCTCCTTCCACTCTGTTTTCGTCCTTATAAAACAGAGTTTTTATAACTATAGCAGCCTGACCCAGGACAAATTCTTCCATAATACTCTAGGTCTTTGCTGCCTAAACACTCCCGTGAAGGGACAAAGCTGATCTCTCTCTCGAGGGGCCATTTCATTTAGAATGTTTCTATGGAATGATCAGCTTCAACCAAGAAATCATATACTTGAGTCAAAAACACAACAAAAGCAGTATTTTTCAACCTACATATAATAGTAAAATAATAGGTGTTAAAATATATGAAACAAGGTGGTTCATATATTATGTTCAGAATTATTTTTTATACCTATCACTAAGCCAGGTAAAATAAAAAGGTCCATCAATATCTATATGGCAAAACCTGCCACATTACTTCCCACTGAATTAATCCTGACAAGGAAAAAAACACACATGTACATACACACACACACACACACACATGAACTGCCACCAGGAGGCTGAAAAGAATCTGCTATTACACAATATTTCTCTTTGCATTTTTCCCAAACAATTTTTTGCACTGTCACTTACTACTTTTCCTGGAATATCTAATAGCAAAAAGCAACCAATGAGGATAGGTTTGAAGTTTGCAAATAATTCTATCATCAGTTTGTAAGTATTTCTACTTTCTGGGAAATTATAATAAAGTTAAGATTTTAAAACAGGCCATAGCCGGGCGTGGTGGCTCAAGCCTGTAATCCCAGCACTTTGGGAGGCCGAGACGGGCAGATCACGAGGTCAGGAGATCAAGACCATCCTGGCTAACACGGTGAAACTCCGTCTCTACTAAAAAATACAAAAAAAAAAAACTCGCCGGGCGAAGTGGCGGGCGCCTGTAGTCCCAGCTACTCGGGAGGCTGAGACAGGAGAATGGCTAAACCCGGGAGGCGGAGCTTGCAGTGAGCTGAGATCCGGCCACCACACTCCAGCCTGGGTGACAGAGCGAGACCAAAAAAAAAAAAAAAAAAAAACAGGCCATAAGAGAGAGCAAAGTAAAAGACAGCAAAGAAATCTAAGAGCCAACAGGAAAGATATGTTCAAAACATATTCCAAGTTGACCTCTAACCATAAGATGTGTGTGTGTGTCTCTTCTCTCACCCTCCCCATCACCAAGAGAAGATGGATATTTTAACTTACTCTTCAGGAAGGTAAAGGAATTCACAAGTTAAAGGCATAATTACACTAACAAGGTTATTTCTATTCACACTTCTTTTTAAGGACATTTATATACATCATTATAAATTAAACCTCTTACTTCAATATTCAATGTCTTTTATGACTACGAAGTTGTTATTGCTGTGTTGTAATAAATCTACCAACACTGTGAGCTCACTCTTCCTAAACAGAGCAATTTATATAAGAAATAAGACTATTGTAAAGAACAGCCAGCACATGGCGGTCACTGTTGTTATTTTAAATGTAGAGGTCTAGAAGAATCAGGTAAAAGAGAGAGAAATACAAAGAGAATGAGGTTATGTGGCTCCTGTGTATTAACCAAGGTATATGTTACAGGTACTGGCGCCCTTTAATGCATTGCCTTGTTTTATTATATAGAATGAAGTATTCACCCAAAATCACAGAGTCAATCTTAACATTCACAGTTTTAAGAAATTCTATCTTTTAGGCAAGTTATAACATACTTAAAATGTATAAAACATGCCAACCACCCCAGAGATTTGCAATGAACTGCTTAACATCACAAATTAGAGCCCTCGTTGTAATAACACAGGGAAGGAATTAACAAGACAAGAATTGTAGTTTAAGTTTACTAGCTTCACTCCATTTAAAAAGTTCAATAAATCAAAAGTGATTAATCAAAGTTGTACAAAAACTATTTTTCAAAATATATTTTATAATGATACACAGAACCACTTAAAAATATTTTGCAATACAGATTATATAAAATTACCCAATTTTTCTTACTTTTGCAAAATTAGGTCTACATGAATGCTTCCTCTATCAGTCACCACAACCCCAAATTTGCAAAAGTTTAATGAAGATAGAGAAGAGAATGTGAGCTGTATAAATCTTGAAAACAGAAAAAACCGAGCATTTACAGCTCTCTGAGAGCTCTTAAATCTGCTGATTCTTTATTCTGTTCAAGGCCTACTGAGGCTGATGGCTACACCATCTGTTAGGAAGACAAGAGTTACAAACCCACTGTCTTCTAAAATCCAACATTTCTTTAGTTTTTAAGTATTTTATAAGTGAGAAGTTATACATGTAAATATGATATTAGAACTTCTGTAATTATTCTCTAAATATGTAAAATTGTCACAGTCATAAAGAACCTAGTTCAATCATATTTTCCCTTCAATAAATTAAAAATTCATTTTCTAGTTCCTATTAATATAAACACAGACTTAGAAAATACAGATAACAAAGAAAGTCATAATAAGAGACACAAACATATAACTAAATCTATCTAATAAAGTTTAGAATCTGTTCTATTTTTCCTGCTTATAAATCATGGTAAAAATTATTTAGCCTACCAAGATTGAAGAAGCTAATTTAGCTTATGAACAAAAGATTTAATATCATAGAAAATGGTACAAAAAGGTTTGATATGGAAATACAAAAGGAAATAGAGAAAATAAAATCACGAGGCCTAATAAGGGACTTACGATTTCTGGAAAGATAAAATACAACACAACAAAAGGAAAATTCATCTTAAAAGAAATAAATATGAAAAGATTTGACAGAGCCAAAAAATATATAGAAGATCCAAATCTTCAAATTATGTAGCTTAATAAATATCAAGCAAGAAAAATGGAAAAAAAGATACATAATAAAAAAAAATTCTAAAACATTGAGGATAAAGAGATGATAATGAAAGAAAACATCAGCCATACAGAAGTAAAAAGAGATGAAAATTCAACTTCTCATCAATAGCACTGGATGCTAGAATACAGTGAAGCAAAATTCTTGGGAGGAATAATTTTCACCAAACATATGGTAACTAACCACACTATCAATCCAGTGCAATTTAAAGATACTTTCAAATATGCAAGAACTTGTGATATTTATCTCTCATGCACTTGTTACTAGGTACCAGTACAATCATTTTGAGAATTATGACTAGGAAAAGAAGTTCTAACAGAAGAGAAAGGATGATTAAGAGCTTAGAAAAACTTAAGACATGGGACATGATATGGACCCACAATATAAAAGAAAACAAGCAGGAACCTCAAGGGAAAATAAATCACCCAAATTTTTATATTATATTTTTTATACATACATATACACACACACATACACGTACATGTGTACATATAAATGTACACATACATACAAACACCAGAGAACTTTTCCTCCGAGTATTAGATGAGTTGGTCCTGTTTTTATATATACATATACACACACATATACACATATATGTGTACATATAAATGTACACATACATACAAACACCAGAAAACTTTTCCTCCGGGTATTAGATGAGTTGGTCCTGTTTTTATATATACATATACACACACATATACACGTACATGTGTACATATAAATGTGTACATACATACAAACACCAGAAAACTTTTCCTCCGAGTATTAGATGAGTTGGTCCTGTTTTTATATATACATATACACACACACATACACGTATACGTGTACATATAAATGTACACATACATACAAACACCAGAAAACTTTTCCTCCGAGTATTAGGTGAGTTGGTCCTGTTTTTATATATACATATACACACACACATACACGTACATGTGTACATATAAATGTACACATACAAACACCAGAAAACTTTTCCTCCGAGTATTAGATGAGTTGGTCCTGTTTTTATATATACATATACACACACACATACACACGTACACGTGTACATATAAATGTACACATACATACAAACACCAGAAAACTTTTCCTCCGAGTATTAGATGAGTTGGTCCTGTTTTTATATATACATATACACACACACATACACGTACATGTGTACATATAAATGTACACATACATACAAACACCAGAAAACTTTTCCTCCGAGTATTAGGTGAGTTGGTCCTGTTTTTATATATACATATACACACACATATACACGTATACGTGTACATATAAATGTGTACATACATACAAACACCAGAAAACTTTTCCTCCGAGTATTAGATGAGTTGGTCCTGTTTTTATACATACATATACACACACACATACACGTATACGTGTACATATAAATGTACACATACATACAAACACCAGAAAACTTTTCCTCCGAGTATTAGGTGAGTTGGTCCTGGAAGCAGAGATAAGAAAGTGTAATCACAGTCCACTAAGTGGCTCTGTAGTGAGTTACGGTTTTCAACTTTTAGAAGCAACCTACAGATAAAACTGAGACTGCAGGTGAGAATGTAAACATAATCAACCCTCACAAAGCAAAAGTAAAACTAAAACTATTAAAGATGAGTATTAGAATTGGAAGAGGAAAGACTGAAGAAAGGACAGGTACATCTCAGCCATGTCTTATTCATCTCCAAATGGGTTGGGGTCAAAAGATATGATGCGTGGGTAACAAAACCAGGAAGAGCAAGTGTGACCTGTGGAGAAATAAGAGCAGTAATACCACTATGGTACTGTGAGATACTGTGGTATCTGCAGGAAATTGTGTACATTAGCTAAATCCTTAGGTACTAAGTAGTATATGAATAAATATATTATTGCAAACATGCTATTTAGATATACAGAGGTAACTTCCTGAAGAATTAAAATCAGAGGTAAAACTGTCTCAGTGAATGGAGAGGGATACTGAATCTCACTATAAGCTCTATTAGCTTTTTTAAACATATGTATTTATTAGTTGAAAAAAATGTTCTAGTAAGTTCAATTAGTACATTCAAAATATTTTTGAACTGCTCAAAACAAAACCAAGTAATCTGAAATACACACATATCACATAAAAACTATTTTATTTTTTATTTAACTAAGCATTAAGCCTGAATCCCCATTCTCTACACTTATTAAGAGAGCTTTATAATGGAGCCAAGCCCAGGATATGCACAAAAGACGGGCAGACTCAGGCTTTCACAGATAACTAGTGGTTCAAGGGCCAGAACAATGAAGTCTTTCATGCACACACTAGGCTTTGCTCCATACATCCATCAGTAATTGATGGGGTTATCTTCTAGCATAGTGGGGAAATTAGCGCAATCAGGTCTAATCTCTGTCTCAAGATGCCTATATCGTCACTAGCCTTGCCCTCAGGTGAGTTCTGGGTCTGCCAGATCATCTGCTGAATTGCCAGGGAGAGCTGAGAAGGAAAGTAAGAAAGCTCTTCAAATTACCAGAATGCCATTATAAACACATTTACAAAGAAAACTGCAAATTAATTATGTCATATCAAGCTCCAATTGATTTGAAAACATCTTTATCAAGAATGTAATAAATTAGAATATTAATTTTAAAACACATATTATACTCCTAGTGTCAGTGCTAACATACCCATTAGCTATAATTGAAAAGGAACTAGAAGCAAAGAATAACATTTAAGAAGAGATATTTTCAAGAAGAAAAATGAATTATTTTGATATATAACAAAAATGCTATAATATAATCCAAAGACTATAAAAAATGACCCTAAATACATTAGAAATCTGAAACTACATGTAAAATATGAATATCATTACAATGATATCAGTTTACCAAGTACCCATTGTCTTCTGGAAATACTCATGAAGCTTCATAATGAACATAATAAAAGATAAAAATCATACATATTAATCATTCAAATATCAAAATAATATATAACTATAAATGAGTTGACTATTTAAAACATATACACAGACAATTACTAGCTTTGTTCACTGACAAGATATAGAAGCAATGACACCCCAAGAACAATGAATACATCTAGAACCCAGATCTTGGTTTCTAAATACCATTCTCCATGAAAAGAAATCAGAGCCCTTGGAGCAAGTATCTGATTCCAGGATGGGGCTGGGACAGTCTAGAACACTTTGCTGTACCAGAAAGTAAGGAAATGGCTTAAATGTTGATAAAGACACAAGAACCATCATGAAGAAACTCCCCCTGGCCAAAGCTAGAATGATTTGAACATTAAAACAAATAATGATAGAAACAGATTATAGCCCATTAAACAAACTTAAGAATCTTGAGTCCATGCTGGTGTAAATAACTGACTCACTAAATAAGCAAGGAAGAACGAAAAGTTCTTCCTTACAGTAGCATGTAATAAACATAGAAATAAATGATGGAATTAGAAAATCATTTGGCAACAATTCTGTAATAACTGTTTCAGATAAGAATCATGAATGGAATTTAAAACTAGGAAAACAGTGTGGAGATTCCTTAAATAACTAAAAGTAGAACTAAAAGTAGAACTACCAGTGGGATCCAGCAATCTCACTACTGGATATCTACCCAGAGGAAAAGAAGTCATTATACAAAAAAGATACTAGCATACACGTTTATAGCAGCACAATTTGTAATTGCAAAAACGTAGAACCAATTCAAACGCCCATCAATCAATGAGTGGATAAAGAAACTATGGTGTGTGTGTGTGTGTGTGTGACACCACACAACACAGTTTCTGCGAATGGCAGCGTGCGCGTGCGCACACACACGCACACACACAATGGAATACTACTCAGCCATAAAAAGGAATGAATTAATGGTATATGCAGTGGTCTGGATGAGAGTGGAGACTATTATTCTAATGAAGAAACTCAGAAATGGAAAACCAAACATCCTATGTTCTCACTCATAAGTGGGAGCTAAGCTATGAGGATGCAAGGGCATAAGAATGACACAATGGACTTTGGGGACTTGGGGGGAAAAGGGTGGGAATGGGGTGAGGGATAAAAGATACAAACTGTGTGCAGTGTACATTGCTCAGGTGATGGGTGCACCAAAATCTCACAAATCACCACTAAAGAATTTACTCATGTAACCAAACACCACTTGTTCCCCAATAACCTATGGAAAAAATAAATAAAACAAAACAAAAAACTAGTGAAAGAAAGTTTGATGAGAAACAGATATTTACAGTCTCAGAGCACCTCCTTCCAAAAGAAAAAACTGTAACTTTACAAAGGACAAAAACAAGCAGATTCTATCTCTACTAAGTAATCAAAGTTAATATCACCAACAAAGGGAAAGGGCGATATAATATCTCTTGACACGATGCACTGAGAACCCATCACTCCTATGGTTTTTCTGCCAAAAATGCATAACTCAAATGTAAACCTGGGGAAAAGGACAAATCTAATTGAATGATATTACAAAAAATAAGTAGCCTGCATTCTTCAAATATGTTAAGATCATAAATATTCAACATTTTGAAACTATTTCAAATGAACAAAAGCAAATATGTAAGACAAGTATTTGCAATGTGTATTCCTGAATTGGATCTTGGATCCAGGATTGGATTTTTCTTCTTCTTTTATTTTCTTTTGGCTATAAAACACCGCAGTGCGACAACTGAAAAACCTTGAGTGATCTCCTAATTTTGATAATTATTATTGTGATTATGTAAGAGGATATCCTTATATTTAGGAAATCCACACTTAAGTGTTCAGAGGAAAAGAAGCATTATGTCTACAACTATCGAACAGTTTAAAAAGAAGACACTAGAGAGAGGTGAAGTAAATGTGTAAAATAACATTTGGGGAATCTGGGTGGAGTATATAAAAATTGTATTGTTTCACAAATTTCCTATAAATGTTTTTTTTTTTTCAAAATAAAGTTTAAAAAGTCTATGTACCAATTCAAAGTCCTATCACAAACATGGAAAGTAACTAAGGCATGAACAAGTTTATTTAAAATCACAAACTGACAACCCGTTACGTTATTTAAGTGCATGACATTACCTTTTACATTTAAATGTGAGATCATTTTCAAGTGGAAAGAACTTAAATATTACTAAAATTATGCATAAGCTACCATCATCATGCATAAAATAATTACAACAAGGTTTCCTGGGTACATGTCATCCCCTATTAGGCCATAAGCCCAAGAGTACTAAATTGGATTATCTATGAATCTCCAATATTTAGACACTCAACAAATGTTTACAGAAATGAACTGAGACAAATTACATCAATGATCCATCTCTAATCAATAGATTTCTTGTTATAATCAACTCTAAAATTGGTTGTTAAAGTTTCAGGGATACGGATTTGTGACACTACTCTTCAAAGTAAACCCAGTTATGAAACCATCCACATTCAGGAGTCCTAACTCCTAGTCAGCCTGTGGGAAACTGGTCTGAAAACCACTGGACAGTTGGGAGCCACAATACAGTTTCGTGTCAATTGAATACTGGCTCTGTTTTCTCTCCTTGACAGAGAATGTAGTATGTAGGGTTTTTGTTTTTAGAGACAGGGTTTTGTTCTGTCACCTAGGCTGCAGCACAGTGACACAATCATAGCTTACTGTGGCCTCAAACTCCTGGGCTCGAGCAATCCTCCAGCCTCAGTCTCCTGAGTAGCTAGGGACTAGAGGTGTGTGCCACCACTTCAGGCTAATTAAAAAAAAAAAAAAATTTTTTTTTTTTTTTTTTTAAGAGATGGGGTCTCACTATGTTGCCCAGGCTAGTCTCAAACTCCTGGGCTCAAGTGATCCTCTCACCTCAGCCTCCCAAGTGTTGGGATTACAGACATGAGCCACCATGTCCAGCTGGGATGTAGCTTTGAATGAGGCTGAGTTTGACTCAAGAACAAGACCAATGTTTATAAATATCCCTCTGAAAAGTTAGTGTCCTGAATATAAAAGAGCTATGATACACCAATACAGCAGGAACTGGGTTCTCATATCCAGCAGGGGGCTGGTATCAAGGCCCCTGGTAGAAGTGCTGGATGCCAAAGGAAGCCAGGCCGAGATACTTCATCTGCTCCCCCTCTTGGTGACCACCCCACTTGCAGTACGCTTCTGCATCCACGGAAAAATAAAAGGGGAATTATGCTACAAAAATTAAGGTTTATTTCTAACTGTATTTACTTACGATATTAAGAACAAAAGGGTAACTCAAATGTTTCGCACATTTTAATGAATCAGTCAAGACAGAGCACTCACTTTCTCTGTGGTAGGGGTTGGGAGAAACATTTTTAAAAATATAAAAAATGTAGCCCTGTCAGAAACAAACATTCTACCTAGAAAGATTAAGTTAAATGGTAAGAAATAATGCAAATATGGAAAATAATTTAGTGGTAAGACATTAAATGTTAGTGTCTTTAAAAGGAGGATTAAAATGGGAACTGCAGTGGTTAGTAAAATTATTTAATACTTTAAAAAATTAAATTTGTTTTAAATTATTTACTTCCCATCTCATCCAAGAAAAGATTTAAGGACCATTACAAGGAAAGGTCAATTGTAACATGATAGTAAATGCATACTAGGGATAAAAGAAAGAAAAAAAGCCAGAGATATGAAAAAAGTGCAACCATGAATAAAGCTTAGAAGGTAAGCTGGGTGTGGCAGCACACACCTGGGGTCCCAGCTACTCAGGAGGCTGAGGCAAGCATATTGCTTGAGCCCAGGAATTCAAGGCCAGCCTGGACAACACAGTGAGATCCCATCTTTTTTTTTTTTTTCTAAGTACATACAGAAAAAGTCACAATTGATAAAAAAAAGGCTCTACTTTCTGGCATCTAACAATAAAAGGGAAACTCGGCTATAAAATCATTCATAATTTATATACGCATATTACTACTACTAACAAGTACAACAATTCTAGATCATGACATGAAGCAGGAATTTATGCTAGTGTGCAGGGGAAGGAGAGGAAAAGGAGTAGTAATTATAAAGAGAATGCTTCAGAAAGCCTATGAAACAAGAGCACTAGCAGGCAAGAAAACAAAGTGCAAAGCAATAGAAGCAATTCTCTTTGTTTAAAAAAAAAAAAAATCAAATACTTACCTCAACCAAAATAAAATTTTAACAAGGCTCCTAAACGTGCTGCTTCATGCTATATCCTCCAAAATACTATGAAAGGTACACCAAAATAAGTAAATGAAACATTTTGTTGAATAAGATTATTATTCATAATTCCACCAAAGACTGTGAATTTTAAAATACTGGCTACGTGGCCCCTTTTTCATGGTTGCAAAAAACTATGTGCCCCACTAGTTGCACCCAGAGACAACCGTCTTGCTCCCTTCTTGCAGCAGCTGTTTCTACTTTGGAATTTCAGACCCCACTAAACTTTCTTAAAATTGGATGACAGATACACTAAGTCAACTATTTTCACTGCCAAGAAAGGACACGTAAACAAACAAAAATAACCAAAAAAAAAAAAAAAATTGAAAAGAGAGGAAGAAAAATCTGAGTTTATTAAAAAGCATACAAGATTGTCCTTATTTCTCTAATTTTTCTTAAGACTAGCAAAAGTTGTAATCAAGTATTGTTTGTGACTGCAGTGGCTCTCCAACATTTTTATTTTGGCCAACTTGGCAAGGCCAAAACTCCAAAAGCTAACTTAAATAACTATTTTCCACTTTTTAGTAGAAAATGATTTCCATGATAAAGACTGGAGAATAACAAAACCAACAAACTGCAGTAAGCATGCCACCAGCAACAAACAGGAACTTCACTATTTAATTTGTAAGAGAAAAATATGAACAGCTACATACAGTTCTGTATTATAACATAATGTCCCAGGAACTTTAATATAACTTTAAGATACTCTGTCTTTATACTTATTTCAACAATTAAAAATTCATTGGTAGTACATCACCAACTATATCCATGTACATGGGTCACTAGTTTAACGATGGGAGCAGAGATGATTTGTATTTGAGCCAAAAACATGTTTTAAAATGTAGTCTCCGGATAACAGGTACCAAAACTACTATACTATTAATATAACTATTAATCCTGCACATTCCCTCCAGTTTTGTCTCCTGGTTTTATTACAACATGGAAAGCAGACAAGCAGCCATTATCAGAAGGCAATGTTAAAGAAATTACAAGCAAATTACAAGCCTGGGGTTTACAATGACTGGTAGGGTTACCCTGGGTTTGTAAAGTTTGGAGAGGTAAGCCTTCCAAGAGTTAAATGCTACCTGGGCCTTGACAACCACCTGGATTCATGCTTCGGGTCATGCGCGGAAACCTGCCCTTGCTACAGCTCGGCTTGTTTCACTAACTCCTCTAAGAGTATAGTCTAATTAAAACTTTAAAAAACCCTTAGATTTATACAGGATTCTGAAGAGTGAGGTACAGCAGTACGATAATATACATGTATAAGGTGAAAATACATGGATGGGTAAAAGAACAGAGAAACAGCACATCTCATCTCCCCAATGAGTGTACTTTTGTACCTTCCAAATTATCTAAAAATGCAGCAACATGCATGGAGTTGGAGGCCATTATCCTAAGTGAACTAACTCAAAAATGGAAAAGCAAATATTGCACATTCTCACGTGTAAGTGGGAGCTAACCAATGAGTACACATAGACATAAAGATAGAAATAACAGACATTGAGACTCCCAAGGAGGGAGTAGGGGAGGCGGCTGAGGTTAAAAATTACCACTGGGTACAGTGTTCAATATGTGGGTAAGGAGTACAGAAGCCCAATCCCCGTTATGCAATATACTTATGTAACAAACATGTACATGTATCCCATGAAGCCAGAATTTTTTTTTAATGTAAGCTATAAAATGTTAGGTAACTATTTACTGATGTGATGTTCAGAACATGAAACAGAAAGTTAACCCAACAGAAACCAAAGCAAGATAAACCATAACCCGCACTGTGCACTAAACTAGAAAAGGAAAAAAAGATGCTAACATCAACACATATTTAACTATCTACAAATTTGCTTATTATTACTAAATTAGAGAAGTAATACAGCGAAGTGGGTAAGAGACTGCCTAGACTCAAAGCAAAGGAGTACCACTGACTAGCTGTGTGATTTAGGACAGACTATTTAAACTCTCTGTGCCCAAGTTCCTAAGTTTGGAAAATGAAGACGGTAACAGCTCACAAGTCAAACAATTATACAACTTACTATGTCTTACATTTCTAGAAGAGTGCCTAAAACATAGTAAACATATGTTAACTATTATTATTTGTTTTAAATTATTCTGAACACTATAGAGAAGAATTTTTAAGTATGGTCAGCATAAGAAAAATTCTACATTCTATTTTAAGAGGCCCTTGTTGTCTTGTATATACTTTCATCAGTAATTAAATATACTACTTATGCTGAAAATTTATCACCAATTAATTTTAAATACCTACTAGGTTGATAATTGTTTAAAATTACCCACCTGCCAAGTATAATCCTTTATAATTTCTGTAGGCATTGGAATTACAAGGAGATTCTGAAGAATAAACGCAGCCTGAGAATGTAAAAAAAAAAGGTCAATACTGCCCTCTTGTTGTCATCTCTGAAATAACCAATATATTGTAATGTAATAGCAAAAGACATATCTCCGGTCAATTGCACATGCTGAGAGGCCATTATAAGAATTGTCAAACTGTATTTCTTGTTAGGTGATGACCTTGTTAGGTAATGACCTAACAGTATACGAAATTATTTCATCAGCAAATATATTTTTTCCTATTTCAGAATTCAGCTTTATTAAAAAATGATTTGTATAACATAAATTCTGGTAGCATTTAAGAAACATAATTTTAGGTTTCTATTATCCCCTTTCAGATTACATACACACACACCCCTCTCCCCCACTTTCTCCCTTCTCTCATACAGACACCTTTCAATAAAAACCTGCTAACTAGAAATACAAACCACAAATGTTCAAATTGACTGACTAGGTCCTGAAGATGATCAAATTAAATAATCATACGAATAGGAGCACTGGTTGTCTACTTAATGAAAGATGACATAAGCATAATGGGAGAATGACAGGAATAATAGGAGGATTCTAAGAAACTGACATTTCCAACCATGGTAACTGGGAAGTGAGAGAAAAGCTTTAAAGTTGATACATTAAAAAGCAGCCATAAATATAAGCATTACTACTTAAAAACATGAAGGCAAATAGCAAAAAAACTAGCCTTTTGAACCTGGAACTGGGGACTGGGCTAATGGTGGACCCAGGAGCTACTGTTTTTTTTTCACAAGCCTCTAAGTACAATTTGATTATTGTTTTAAAACCATGTACATGAATCATTACTTTAATAAAAGCAGCAATAAAACAAACCACAAGCTATTTAGAAAGAATTAAAACAGGGTTTATTTTTCCCTCTCATGTTATATGATAAATACTACAAAGAGTTATTTTGACAGCCTCTTATCTATACTAAAGCTTCATAAATATTAGAGACCCATAAATGCTGAGATAATATAAAAGTAATTTTTCCTGTGAACTACTTTTCAATGCATAACAAAAAAGTTCACATTAAAATGTAGTATATTCGGATTGTATCTCATCGGAAGGAAGGACTCCAGGTTTTCCTCTGCATGAATACCTTTTAAACCCTCTGCTGTTATTTTGTTTGGGTTTTCACAGGCAGAAGAAGTCACAGTCAGCGGTCAGTCCACCACGTTGAACAGGAGTCAAGTATCGCTTATGGATGCTATCCCAAAGAATTTCTAAGGAAAAAACGAGAAAAGACAGACATACCTCCCGGCGCACCATACTACATTCTGACTGGTCCAGAAGAATGTTCACCACAGTTCCCCAGAGCCCACCGGAAATATTCTGACAACTGTTTGCTAAGGCCACACAGCCAGTTTCAAGGGTGGTCAGTGCTGATCCTAACCCCAGCGAAGTGAATCTCACCTGTTCAAATTAAAGAGAAAGCAGTTGAATCAAATAAGCCCTTTTCCTAACATGAATTCTTAGTTTTTCTGGTACATAAATATCATACTTTAAAAAAATATGCCATTGGTTTTATGATCCTAAATTATAAAAGACATCTATAGAAGACAGTGTCCTCCATTCCACGATTCAAGAAATAATATAGGAAAAATTAAATATAAGCAAATTTCAAAGCACAGTAAAACTGAGTATAAAAAGATGCATAAAAATTACAGTCTGCAAGCCTTTTTCTAGGGAAAGCACAGGGCACTTACCTTTTATGAACACAATTTCAATGTATTCCTCATTCTAAAAAAGGAAGCTATTCTTTGTTCTACCTTTCTTAATTTTTTAGTGTTTCTTCCAAATAAATGATTTTAACTTTCTTAAAACTTCTAAACAAAGAGGAAAATACCATTTTACAAGGCATTTCATATTTTCCTCAAAAGTTATTTCAAGAGAAAAATGTTTCCAAGTAAGACTGATGTGGTATAATATGCTTGCTGTAGAACCACTGCTGTTCAAGCCACACGTTTTGGTAAATTTCTGAATTCTAACCCAAAAATATAGTTTCAATGACAGCTATGGAGTTTTAAAAAAAAAGCAGTCATAAAATAGTCAAGTAGTAAGTTCAAGTTCAATGTGACTAAAAAATATATTTCAAATATTTCTATAAATAAGGTTTTATTATAATAGCACACTTTGCTTCAAAAAAGTAAACAACTGGCTAAAACTGGAAAGAAATAATACAAATTTTTGTGTTGTAATGCAAATGCAATTTTTTGCATTTAATTTATTTTCATTACATGACACTTAAATTTGCATGTCTATAATTTCCAGATCCTTTTCAACTGTTTCAAAATGGCTAAGCCTCTCCAATAATTTTCCACTCTTCTGAAGGTAATAGATACTATAACCTTTTCTCTTTTATATTTTCAATCTATACTCGAACAAATTTGATTGAAAATGAGGGTGCTGTGAACTGAACTGTGTCTCCTCAAAACTCGTATATTGAAGCCCTAATCCCCAAACTGTATTTGGAGAAAGAGCTATTAGGTGATTATAGTTTAATGAGATTATAAGGGTGGGACCCTATTGCACTAGGAATGGTGGCCTCAGGAAGGAGAGCAATCTCTCTCCATGTGCATGCTCCAAAGAGAGGTCATGTGAGCACACAGTGAGAAGGTAGCCCTTTGTAAACCAGGAAAAGTGCCCTCACCAGAAACCAACCACGCTGACACTCTGATCTTGGACTTGTAGCCTCCAGAAGCGTAAGAAATAGATTTCCGTTTTTAGGCCACCCAGACAATGGTATTTTGTAATGGAAGCCTGAGCACACTAATACAGATTTTTGTACCAAGGAGTGGGGATACTGCTGAAACAAATGCCTAAACACATGAAAGTGACTTTGGCACTGGGTAATGGGTTAGAGACTAGAAGAGTTTTGAGGTGGATGCCAGAAATGTAGACATGGGTAATTCTCATGAGATCTCAGACAAAAATGAGGACAGTGTTATTTTAAAAAGGTTATTTGAGGAAAGGCAATCCTTGTTATAAAGTAGCAAGAAAACTGGTTGAGCTGTGGTCATGTTCCAGTGTTTTGCGGAAGGCAGAACTTGTGAGCAATGAAATTGGATATTTAACTGAGATTTCTAAGCAAAGTGTTGAAAAAGTGGCTTGGTTCCTCCTGATTGCTTATAGCAAAATGCAAAAAGAGAGAGATGAATTAAAGAAGGAATTAAGAATGGGTAAGCAAAAAGAAACAAGAACAAGATTTGAAAAATTCTCAGCCGATCCGTGCAAAAAAATGAGAGCTTGTTTTAAAGAGAACATGGAGGATGTGGCTGAATAACCATTTAAGAAAGAGATCACGGGTGCAATTCATGGACTTAATCAGACATCTCAGCAGAAGCCAGGAATAGAGATGGGATTATATCAGCAAAGACATTGCCAATTTGAACTAAAGAGGACAGAGAAAGATGCATAGAATGAAGGAAAGCTGTTGGACTTCCTGGATTTTGTAAGCAAACATGTGCTACAGTGGTCCCTCCCTTATCCATGCGGAATACATTCCAAGACCCCCAGGGGATGCCTGAAACCACAGATAGTACTGAATCCTATAACTACTATCTTTTCTCCTACACGTACATATCTATGGTAAAGTTTACAAATTAGGCACAGTAAGAGATTAGCAACAATAACTAAAAATAAATTAGAACAATTACAACAATATGCTATAATAAAAAATATATGAATGTGGTCTCTCAAAATATCTTACTGTATTGCACTCAGCCTTCTTATAACGATGTGAGATGATAAAATGCTTACATAAAGAGATGAAGTGAGGTGAATAATGCAAGCATTGTGAGGGAGTGCTTGGCTACTCTGATCTTCAGGCTGCTTTTGAAAAATGAAACCTCTGATAAGGGAAGACTACTGTATTCTTCAATGAAAAGTAAGAATGACCTGAAAAATGATTCAGAGACCAGGTTGCCAATCCCACTACAGGACTAGGGGGTGGCTTTTCCTCCTTAGTTTCAAAGATCTCTCTGATTTCGGTGGGCCAGGATGATGACCCTGCCCAGTGCTTCCGGGGCATGGCTGCCCTTGAAGACAGCTTTATGGGTGGCGCTCTTCAAGAGAGCCAAAGGGATGGAGTCATCTCATAGAGCCATCTAGATGCTGTCACTCTAGTGGGCCTGTAAGGCACAGCATCCAGCCAAAGAACACTATCCCTGAGGATTAACATCTAATGGAATTTGCTTTGTTAGGCTTTGGACTTGCTTGGGACCCATTACTTCTTCCTTTTTTCCTATTTCTCTCTGCAATGGGAAAGTCTATCCTACCATTATCTTTTGGAAGCACATAACTTGTATGGGTTCACAGTTCACACTTGGAGAAGAATTCTGTCTCAGGAAGGTTTATATCTGGAGACTTACCCAGATGTGGTTTAGATGATATTTAGATGAGATTTTGGACTTTAGATTTTACAGTTGATTTTGGAATAAGTTAAGACTTTTGAGGTTGTTGAGGGAGAATAAAAGCATTTTGCATGGAAGAAGAACATGAAGTTCAGGGGTCCAGGGGTAGAAAACTATGAACTGAACTGCATCCCTCCAAAACTCATATGTTGAAGCCTTTATGCTCAAGTGACTACATTTGAAGATAGGGCTTCTAGGAGATAATTAAGGTTTAGTGAGGTCATAAGGGAGTGGTCCTATCTCAGTAAGACAGGCAACCTTATAATAAAAAAAGGCAAATCTGTCTCTCCACCACCCCTCCCTCCCAGGCTCCACACGCATGGAGAAAGGAAAGGCCACGCGAATACACAGCAAGAAGGTAGCCATCTACAAGCCAGAAGGAGAGCCCTCACCAGAACTTGACTATGCCGGCACCCTGATCTTGGACTTTCAGCTTCCAAAACTTCTATGAGAAAAGAAGTTTCTGTTGTCTAAGCCACCCAATCTGTAGTATTTTGTTATGGCAGCCTAAGCTAAAACAGGGCTTAAATAAAACATAAGGTAGAGTCACTACAATAATACCATAATATAAACATGTATATGTATATATGTTTTATGTCATGGTTTTTTTTTTTTTTTTTTTGAGATGGAGTCTCGCTCTGTCATCCAGACTGGAGTGCAGTGGCGTGATCTCGGCTCACTGCAAGCTCCGCCTCCCGAGTTTACTCCGTTCTCCTCCTGCAGCCTCCCGAGTAGCTGGGACTACAGGTGCCCGCCGCCATGCCCAGCTAATTTTTTTGTATTTTTAGTAGAGACGGGGTTTCACCGTGTTAGCCAGGATGGTCTCGATCTCCTGACCTCATGATCTGCCCGCCTCGGCCTCCCAAAGTGCTAGGATTACAGGTGTGAGCCACTGCGCCCAGCCCCGTGTCATTTGTGTTTGAATCTGAACACAATACACTTGATTCTCCTTCACACTCACCTCTGGGTCCCGATCAACCCATAATGGAATCAACCAAGCCAATCCTTGTTGAGTAGGAATGTGTTCTTCACTATGACTACCCAAAGGCAAGAACCAAAGTGACATCCACTCCTAGAGGGAAAAAAGGGAAACAGAAATACTCTAGGTAAGTTTCTAAAAATTAAATGCAGGAAGGTTAAAACAATTATGAATTTTTAATGAAAACAACATAAAAATGTATTTCAGACTTGGTTTTAATCCATTATTCAGCCAAAACAAGGCAAACAAAAAAAATCTCAGTTTCTCCTTAAAAAGTTAAACATAACAATTTTTTGAAGCTATTTTTCCCATGATTTAGACAAACTGTAGTTTTCCAGTGAATGTAGATTTTAATCAATGTCAAATAAAATTCAGATTTGCTAATATACAACTTCTAAGAAATATTCTAGTCAAAAATCATTCTTGTTTCCTAAAAAGAAAAGTCAAAAGAGACATTTTCATGTAGCAAGTTTATATGCTTGAAATGTGTTGGACACAGCACATTCCCTTTCAAGCAACTGTTCAGAAGACAGACAGCTTTAATGTGCTCACCGAGCTCCCAGCCTGGGCCATCATCTCATGGGATAAGTGAAGCAAGCAAAGAATTGTGCTCTTTGTAACACCTTTTCCCATGAATGACATAGCATTTCCTCCACGTTCCACATAAAAAGAAGTAATGACCTGAAAAACAAATGAAAACAATTTCATGGTGGCTTTATTCTTAATGGTATATAAAGATAAATATATAACTGTCTACTGACTCATATGAATTGAATCCTTACCTTATAAAGTTGTAATATTTTTAGTTTATATACTTAAAAATGAATAAGATGGTAAATTTTATGTTATGGGTATTTTGCCAGTGTTAAAAGACAATATTCTTCAGCCTGCATAACATAGCAAGACCTAGGTCTCTACTTTAAAAAAAAAAAAAAAAAAATTAGCCAGGCATGGCAATGGACACCTGTAGTCCCAGCTACTGGGGAAGCTGAGGAGGGAGGATCACTTGAGCCCAGGAGTTGGAGCTTGCAGTAAGCTATGATTGCACCACTGCACTCAGCCTAAGTTGTAGAGTGAGATCCTGTAATTTTTCAAAACAAAAACAAAAATTCTTAGTTTCAATATTTTTCCTTTTAAAGTCTGTAAAAAAAAAAAGATGTGTAGTGCCCTCTTAGTACACAGTTGTAACTTAGAATATGCTTATAATATTTTTTAAAATGTTATAGCATCCTTTTAAAGAGTTTATAAATAATTTGTGCTCATTTTCAAGGGGAATGCTTCCAGCTTTTGCCCATTCAGTATGACATTGGCTGTGGGTTTGTCATAAACGGCTCTTATTATTTTGAGATATGTTCCATCAAATACCTAGTTTATAGAGAATTTTTAGCATGAAGGGATGTCGAATTTTATCGAAGGCCTTTTCTGCATCTGTTGAGATAATCATGTGGTTTTTGTCATTCGTTCTGCTTATATGATGGATCACATTTATTGATTTGTGTATGTTGAACAGGCCTTGCGTCCTAGGGATGAAGCCAACTTGATCATGGTGGATAAGCTTTTTGATGTGCTGCTGGATTTAGTTTGCCAGTCTTTTACTGAGGATTTTGCATTGATGTTCATCAGTGATACTGGCCTGAAAATTTCTTTTTTGTTGTTGTGCCTATGCCAGGTTTTGGTATCAGAATGATGCTGGCCTCAAAAAATGAGTTAGGGAGGATTCCCTCTTTTCTACTGTTTGGAATAGTTTCAGAAGGAATGGTATCAGCTCCTCTTTGTACCTCTGGTAGAATTCGGCTATTAATCCCTCTGGTCCTGTGAATCCCTCTGGTCCTTTTTTTGGTAGGTAGGCTATTAATTATTGCCTCAATTTCAGAACTTGTTATTGGTCTATTTAGGGATTCAACTCCTTCCTGGTTTAGTCTTGGGAGGGTGTATGTGTCCAGGAATTTATCCATTTCTTCTAGATTTTCTAGTTTATTTGCATAGAGGTGTTTATAGCATTCTCTGATGGTAGTTTGTATTTCTGTGGGATCAGTGCTGATCTCCCTTTTATCACTTCTTATTGTGTCTATTTGATTTTTCTCTCTCCTTTATTATTCAGGCTAGCAGTCTAACTATTTTGTTGATCTTCTCCAAAAAACCAACTCCTGGATTCACTGATTTTTTTGAAGGGTTTTTCATGTTTATATTGCCTTCAGTTCTGCTCTGATCTTAAGTTATTTCTTGTCTTCTGCTAGTTTTTGAATTTGTTTGCTGTTGCTTCTTTAGTTCTTTTAATTGTGATGTTAGGGTGTCGATTTTAGATCCTTTCCCCTTTCTGCTGTGGCCATTTCGTGGCATAAATTTCCCTCTAAACACAGCTTTAGCTGTGTCCCAAGGATCCTGGTACACTGTGTCTTTGTTCTCTTTGGTTTCAAATAACTTATTTATTTCTGCCTTAATTTCATTATTTACCCAGTAGTCATTCAGAAGCAGGTTGCTCAGTTTCCATGTAGTTGTGCAGTTTGGAGTGAGTTTCTCAATCCTGAGTTCTAATTTGATTGCACTGTAGTCTGAGGGGCTGTTTGTTATGATTTCCACTCTTTTGCCTTTGCTGAGGAGTGTTTTACTTCCAATTATGTGGTCAATTTTGGAATAAGTGTGATGCGGTGCTGAGAAGAATGTATATTCTATTGATTTGGGGTGGAGAGTTCTGTAGATGTCTATTAGGTCTGCTTGGTCCAGAGCTGAGTTCAAGTCCTGAATATCCTTGTTAATTTTCTGTCTCGTTGATCTAATATTGACAGTGGGGTGTTGAAGTCTCCCACTGTTATTGTGTGGGAGTCTAAGTCTCTTTGTAGGTCTCTAAGTACTTGCTTTATGAATCCGGGTGCTCCTGTATTGGGTGCATATATATTTAGGATAGTTAGCTCTTCTTGCTGCATTGATCCCTTTATCACCATGTAATGCCCTTGTCTTTTTTGATCTCTGTTGCTTTAAAGTCTGTTTTATCAGTGATGAAAACTGCAACCCCTGCTTTTTTTTTGCTTTCCATTTGGTTGGTAAATCATCCTCCATCCCTTTATTTCGAACTCATGTGTGTCTCTGCATGTAAGATGGGTCTCCTGAATACAACACACTGACAGGTCTTAACTCTTTATCCAATTTGCCAGTCTGTGTCTTTTAATTGGGGCATTTAGCCCATTTACATTTAAGATTAATATTGTTAAGCATGAATCTGATCCTGTCATTACGATGCTAGCTGGTTGTTTCGCCCGTTAGTTGATGCGGTTTCTTCATAGTGTCAATGGTCTTTACAATTTGGTATGCTTTTGCAGTGGCTGGTATCAGTTGTTCCTTTCCATATTTAGTGCTTTCTTCAGGAGATCTTGCAAGGCAGGCCTGGTGGTGACAAAATCTCTCAGCATTTGCTTGTCTGTAAAGGATTTTACTTCTCCCTCGCTTATGAAGCTTAGTTTGGCTGGATATGAAATTCTGGGTTGAAAATTCTTTTAAGAATATTGAATAGGCCCCCACTCTCTTCTGGCTTGTAGGGTGTCTGCAGAGAGATCTGCTATTAGTCTGATGGGCTTCCCTTTGTGGGTAACCTGACCTCTCTGGCTGCCCTTAACATATTTTCCTTCATTTCAGCCTTGGTAAATCTGATGATCATATGTCTTGGGGTTGCTCTTGTTGAGGAGAATCTTTGTGGTGATCACTGTATTTCCTGAATTGGAATGTTGGCCTGTCTTGATAGGTTGGGGAAGTTCTCCTGGATAATACCCCGAAGAGTGTTTTCCAACTTGGTCCATTCTCCCTGTCACTTTCAAGTACACCAATCAAATGCAGGTTTGGTCTTTTCACATAGTCCCATATTTCTTGGAGGCTTTGTGTGTTCCCTTTTATTCTTTTTTCTCTAATCTTGGCTTCATGCTTTATTTCATTAAGTTGATCTTCAATCTCTGATATCCTTTCTTCTGATTCATCGATTCAGCTATTGATACTTGTATATGTGTCATGAAGTTCTCATGCTGTGTTTTTCAGCTCCATCAGGTCATTTATGTTCTTCTCTAAACCGGTTATTCTAGTTGGCAATTCCTCTAACCTTTTTTCAGGGTTCTTAGCTTCCTTGCATCTGGTTAGAACATGCTCCTTTAGCTCAGAGGAGTTTGTTACTACCCACCTGCTGAAGCCTACTTCTGTCAATTCATCAAACTCATTCTCTGTCCAGTTTTGTTCCCTTGCTGGCGAGAAGTTGTGATCCTTTGGAGGAGAAGAGGCATTCTGATTTTTGGAATTTTCAGCCTTTTTGCACTGGGTTTTCCTCATCTTCATGGATTTATCTACCTTTGGTCTTTGATGTTGGTGACCTTTGGATGGGGCCTCTGAGTGGAAGTCCTTTTCGCTGATGCTATTCCTGTTCGTTAGTTTTCCTTCTAACAGTCAGGCCCCTCTGCTGCCGGTCTGCTGGAGTTGGCTGGAGGTCCACTCCAGACCCTGTTTGCCTGGGTATCACCAACAGATGCTGCAGAACAGCAAAGATTGCTGCTTGTTCCTTACTCTGGAGGCTTCGTCCAAGAGGAGCACTGCCAGATGCCAGGGAAGCTCTCCTGTATGAGGTGTCTGTCGACCCCTGTTGGTAGGTGTCTCCCAGTCAGGAGGCACGGGGTTCAGGGACCCACTTAAGGAGGCAGTCTGTCCCTCAGCAGAGCTTGAGTGCTGTGCTGGGAAATCCACTGCTCTCTTCAGAGCCGGCAGGAGGAACATTTAAGTTTGATGAAGTTGCGTCCACAGCTGCCCCTTCCCCAAGGTCAAAAATTTTAAATTTTAAGTGACTATTTTAAAGATAAAATATCTAAATGATCAGGTCCTTATTATCTTCCTCTAAATCATCTTTGGAGATATCTAACGTCTGTCATCTGTGTAATGATTTTTAATTCTAGCTTATAAATGACAAGTCAAGAACTTTGCCAATATTTTTTTTCTACTTGATATTTTTGTCAGACCTCTGGAATTATACATCATGTATCTGATTTAAAGGTTTAATTATCATAGTTTATTCACCTATCATAATTAATCATGCTTAGTTAAAAAGTCTCATTTCACAGCTACAAAAAGTAAATACTCATATTCAAATTTCACTGTGCAGAAACAAGCTAATCTTTTATTAGAAATACAGCTCCCTCCCAAAAAGGAAACAGCTTTAATTACTAAGTAACTATGAAGCAAATCATTTGGACCAACAATGACTTTGTTTCAATATTCGCTCAATAAGCCTTACTCTATTCTTTAAAAGATGAATTTAGTCATTAGTAGTACAATAGGGATACCTGTTTATGTAATTAATACATTAAGCAGATAGTCCCAAGAGTAAATGTTACCCTGCTACAACTGCTAACAAAAGCGACAGATTTCTTCCTAATATTTTACTGCCATTTAACATGAAGACATAAAGATTTTCTGCTCAACATGGTTTATGAAGCATGAAACAAACTCCTTTTTAAACCAAAGCAAGATTTGCTAATCAAAATTTTTATAACTGCGAAACATTACATAACAGGGACTGTGCTTTTTATGTATCCTATAGCTAACAAACTGTTACTAAGTTGTATTACCTCAAAGACAACTGAACACAGAATGGACTATTGCCTTTTTGACTACACTTCTTACTTAGAACTAAGCCCTTTTTTCAATTTCTGGTATTTGAAACATAGGTGTGATCTAAAGTCTTTGCACATAATTTTAAAACAAAAGCACTTCTGATAGTTTCTAAACATAAATGGGGCAACACTTCACTGCTTCTTTAGTTACCGCTGTGGCAAGTCCTCACCTATTCCTGATTTCAAACAGTAAAACTCACTTTCTAGAGGAGACAGACTCTGTAAAAGGTTTATAAGTATAGTATTTATAAATTACATTACAAAAAATGCTATAAACTAGGTAGTTATAGGTTGAATTATATATTTTTTTCAATTTTTAAACTTTTAGGTTCAGGGGTACATGTGAATTGTTTGTTACACAGGTAAACTCACGAGAAGAAAGTTACAACACATCAGAATCTCTGGGACACAGCTAAGGCTGTGTTAAGAGGGACATTCATAGCACTAAATGCCTCCATAGAAAAGTCAGAAAGATCTCAAATTAACAACTTAACATCACAACTAAAAGAATTAGAGAAAAACAAATCAACCCCAAAGCTAGCAGAAGACAAGAAATAACCAAAATCAGAGCTGAACTGAAGGAAATCAAGATACGAAATACCATTCAAAAGGTCACTGGATCCAGGAGTTGTTTTTTTGAAAAACCTAATGAGATAGACAGGCCATTAGCTAGACTAACTGAATTATATTTTAAATGCACTAGAGGAGCTGACTTTCTAAGAAATATTATCATTAACTCTTTAATACATCAGTTTTTAAAAATTCATACATTTCTGATCATAGACAGCATAAAATAATTGGTATACTGAGAGTTGATCCATTTTCAATATTTATACTTTAAAAATGAAATTTATTTTATTAAAGGGACTCCAGTAAAATTCATATTAAATTTTATAGTACAGCAAAGAGTATTTATAACCTTTAAATCTGTTTTAAAATACAATATGTGTTTTTGGAAAAAAGTTCTAGATAAGACCAAAGTATGATTTACACTGAATGTGTGTATGTGTGTGTGTGTGTGTGTGTGTGTGTATATAATTTAAATCATTATTTAATAAAATAAATTTTTTATTATTTATTTAAATCATTTAATAAAAATACAAAAATAAAACATTTTTATAATCATTTATGTCACATTTCCAAAATGTTTTTCAAACTGCATTTTAATTTAAAAACTATACCCAATATATATGTATTATGTAGCATTTATATTAATTAACTGATTCACTAACCACTATGTAAAAATGTTTTTTTTTTTTTACATGACCTAGCAAATGACTATGCTAGGTCAATGAAGTAGCCATGGGATAGTAGAAATAGTCCAAAGATGATACTTATCAGCTCACAGTCTACTAGAGCAATGCAGAAAACAAAATAAAGGTCCAGGTACAGTGGCTCATGCCTGTAATAGTAGCACTTTTGGAAGCCGAAGTGGGAAGAACCTTTGAGCCCAAGAATTCAAGGCAAACCTGGGCAACATAGTGAGACCCATCTCTACAAAAAAATTTTAAAAACAGGCAGATGTAGTGGTGCACACCTGTGGCCCCAGCTACTTAGGAGGCTGAGGTGGGAAGATGACTTGGGCCCAGCAGGTTGCCACTGTAGTGAGCTGTGATTGTGCCATTGCACTCCAGCCTAAGCAACAGGGCAAGACCCTGTCTCAAAGAAAGAAAGTAAAATAAATAAAAATAAAATGTATTAAGTAATAGCCACATATAAATTGTTACAGGTATATAACCTACAGGAAAGGCCAAACAATATTAGGTAAGAATCCAACTTTGGAAGAATAAGAAAAGGTTTACAAAAGGAAGCCTTTTCCTTAAAAAGGAAATAAATAAGTTAGAGCTTAAATTTTTTGTACAGATTGCCACCCCTAAAAGAGAGGAAACCGTATGAGAGAAGTAGTCTTTTTAAAACGCATTTTTATTTTGGAAAAACAGCCAGATGTAACTGAAAATTCAGAGACATGGGAAAAAAGTACAAAGGAGACAAAACTCAAAATGCAAAATTATTGAGACTTAGGCTCTTGAAAAGAAGTCTGGACTGAAAAATTTATGTTTCTGAAAAATAATCTGGCAGTAGGTAGAGACTATATAATGGCAAGAAGGCACCCACAGCATGAAAAAAAAAACAGGAGGTTACAGATACAATTTTATCAGAGAATTCCATGTCTAGAGTGTCTATTCCTATTGCTATCAATTTACTTATCTTTCAAAATCTAACTCTACAATGCTTCCTACAAGAGTCATTCTCGAGGTCCTAACATGGTTAACAATCAAAACAAGGCTGACAGATTTGTCCAGGAAGAAAACAATGAGTACTTTTTAGATTCAGACAGTTTATTACCTACATAAACAGCAAAAGCAAAAATAGTCAAAGATGCCAGCTCCTAGTATCCTTTGCACAGGATGACATTGAAACAAAGGGGCCAGATGACTATAACACAGATGTAAGACACTCTGTTGCTGAGAAGCCCATGCCAAGTTGCAGTAAAGCAGTTTTATAACCTGTAGTTATGCCCCAAGGAGAGCAAGGCAGAAAGCCCAGTGCTCATCGGAACCTAGGAACCAATAACAGGCTCCTCACTTCCTAATAGACAGTGAAATAAATAAGAATCAACCTTGTATAGTCAGCTGCTCATAAGCCTTTCATATTCTCATGTTCCAGAAGGATCATGGGAAATTCTGCCAAGATTTAGATCAGCTGTGGTTATGCCTTGTCTATGAAGCCCAACGGCAGACATGTAAAATTGTCAGGCCACTGTGATGAGGCTGTTCTCACAGAACTATGTACAACCATATCACTGTCATATTTATTATATCACAACAGAAATATTTTGACCTAATGATAGTAAAAACATGGCATAAGGCCATGCTTAGAGGATTAGAGCTAAAAATGCACATTTGAGAAAGACTTTAAAAAAATCAATGATGTAAGCCTCTACCTTAAAATGTTAGAAAAAGATCTGCAAACTAAACCAAAAGTAGGAGATAATAAATATTGGCAGAAATAAAACAGGAGAAAAATGTTAAACAGAGAATCAACAAAGCCAAAGGTTCATTCTATTAGGAAGACAAATCAAGAAAAACTGAGAAAGGAATAATTAATGTCTGGAATGAAAGGGGACCTCACCACAGATTCAGCAGACATTTAAAAAGTAAGATGATTTGATGAATAACTTTACACTAATAATTTTAAAAATTAGATAAAAAGTTTTTAAATTCTACAAAAACACAACTTACTAAGGCTGAAACACATAAAAAGAAACTCTGAATGATTTCAGATCTATTTAAAAAGTCATTTCAGGCTGGGCAGGGTGGCTCACACCTGTAATCCCAGCACTTTGGGAGGCCAAGGCAGATGGATCACCTGAGGTCAGGAGTTCGAGATCAGCCTGGCCAACCTGGAGAAACACTGTCTCTATTAAAATACAAAAATTAGCTGGGCGTGGTAGTGGGCACCTGTAATCCCAGCTACTTGGGAGGCTGAGGCAGGAGAATCACTTGAACCCGGGAGGCGGAGGTTGCAGTGAGCCAATATCGCGCCATTGCACTCCAGCCTGGGCGACAGAGCAAGATTCTGTCTTTATTAAAAAAAAAAAAAAAAAAAAAGGTCATTTCATAATTTACTATCTTCCCAAAAAGAAAACTGCAAGCCAAGATTGTTTCACAATCAAATTCTATCTAACACTAGAGAACAAAATCATATTAATGCAAATCAGCTATTCCAAAAAAAAAAAAAAAAAAGTTATATAAAGGAAAAGAGTTAAAATGGTTGAAAAGGTCATGTTCTTAGAATCTCCCTGCTGCATTAATTCGTCATTCTCCCATTTTAGTCATAAGAATGGAATGATTTTGATATTAAAAACTTAACAAATTCTTTAAGAGAAAAAAGATGCAAAATTCGAAAAACATTTTTACATGAGAAAATAGGTAGAATAATTCTAAAAACTTCAGAATTCTAAAAAATTGAGAAAATAAATCCATTAATATATAAAAAGAATAATACATCACAACCTAACTGAAATGTTTCCAGAAATGCAAGGTTTAACATTTTAAAATCAATCAATAATGGAATATAAGAGAAAAATCGTGTGATTATCCTAAAAGATGCAGAAAAAAGCAATATATAATTATGAATTTAAAAAAAAGCTCCTAGCAAAACAGGACAAAAGAAAACTTCCTTTATTTGATTTTTCTTAATTGACAAAAAAAACTATAAACAGCATACTGAAGGGTGAAAAATTAAAGGTTTTTGTTTTGATATTGGAAATAAGAATTGCTGGATACATGGCCAATGTATAAAAATTGGCTGTATTTACATACTTCAGTAACAAAAGATAAAATTTCAAAAAAGATGCTCATTTTCACCAAAAGGTAAGAATGTTCATAGCGGTAGCATCTAAAACTGCACAAACTGGAATAAAAAGAAACAACAAATACCCTTTAACATTGTACAGACTGAGTATGTCGTATGCCAAATGCTTGGGACCAGAAGTGTTTGAATTTTTGTGTTCTTTGGATTTTGAAATACTGTATCATATACTTACTGGTTGAGCATCCCTAATCAAAAATCCAAAATCTGAAATGCTCTAGTGAACACTTCCTTTGAGCATCAAAAGTTTCCATTTATTTTTTTGAAAATCAGGGTATTTATAAAAGTGACCTTCCTTACTTATCAATTAATAAAAGTCACTAAAACATTTCACTATTTATGACTTATATAAACAATACATAATATTCTACGTTGAATAGAGTAACATAAAATGCACTTGTGGTCTGGCACAAAATAAAAGCAATCAGTAAATAGTAAATAAGTACCATGGGCGGGGGGGCGTTATTTTTACTTACCTCAAGGAGACCTGACAAGTACTTCACACAGATATCGAGAGGCTCTGAGAGAGGGGAGTGTGAGCTCCACCCCGGAAACGCAGTGAGGTTAGCCATCCCTCGTAAGGTCCGCTCAAGGGACGGCAGGCCATAGAAATGAGGCGCATCCGTCACTTTCAGACACTGGAGCAGTTTCAGAGCCAGCTGTGTTTGAAAAACGTAAAGAAGTTCCGAGCATTTCCTATGTACGTAGAAGAGGGAAAATCAACCACCAAGGAAGTATAATGGGCTTAATGGGCTATCTTACTGGCTATAAAAGGTTACTTAAACTCACAATAATAGAAAAAAAATGAACTAGACAAAATGGCAGAAAATATTCTCTATCAAAACGAGACTTTTCAAGGAAAGCATAAAATACCAACTAGAGAATGTCATACATAATACAAGTAACAATTACACTGGGCCACGGGCAGTGGCTCACGCCTGTAATCCCAGCGCCTTGGGAGCCTGAGGTGGGAGGATTGCTCGCGGCCAGCTTGGGCAACACAACACAGTCAGAACTTATTTCTACAAAAATGAAATAAAATAAAAAAATAAATAAATATAATTAGTCAGGTGTGGTGGTGCACGCCTACAGTCCCAGCTACTCAGGAAGCTGAGGCGGGAGGATCTCTTAAGCCCAGGAGCTTGAGGTTACAGTGAACTAAGAATGTGTCACTGCACTCCAGCCTGGGTGAGACAGTGAGGCTCCCATCTCTTTAAAAAAAAAAAAAAAAAAAAAAAGGCCGGGTGCGGTGGCTCACGCCTGTAATCCCAGCACTCTGGAAGACCGAGGCAGGCGGATCATGAGGTCAGGAGATTAAGACCATCCTGGCTAACAAGGTGAAACCCTGTCTCTACCAAAAATACACACACACAAATTAGCCGGGCGCCTGTAATCCCAGCTACTCGGGAGGCTGAGGCAGGAAAATGGCGTGAACCCGGGAGGCGGAGCTTGCAGTGAGTCGAGATCGCGCCACTGCACTCCAGCCTGGGCGACAGAGCAAGACTCCGTTCTCAAAAAAAGGGAAAAAAAAAAAAAAAAAAAAAAAAAGGTCGGGGGGGATTGCCCGCATGACGGCCGAATAGGAACAGCTTCAGTCTGCAGCTCCCAGCAAGATGGACACAGAAGGCGGGTGATTCCTGCATTTCCAACTGAGGTACCCGGTTCATCTCATTGGGACTGGTTGGACCATGGGTGCAGTCCACAGAGGGCGAGCCAAAGCAGGGTGGGGCGTTGCCTCACCGGGGAAGTGCAAGGGGTCGGGGAATTTTCTCCGCCACCTAAGGGAAGCCATGACAGACTGAGCCTGAGGAACTCCCGCACAGATACTGTGTTTGTCCCACAGTTTTCACAACCTACAAACCAGGAGATTCCCTGGGTTGCCTACCCCACCAGAGCCCTGGGTTTCAGACACCAAACTAGTTAAAGGAGTCCTTTTTTCCATACCCCAGTGGCACCTGGAAGAGCAGAGAGACAGAAGCGTTCACTCCGCTGGAAAGGGGTGCTGAAGCCAGGGAGCCAAGTGGTCTGGCTCAGCGGGTCCCACTCCCATCGAGCCCAGCAAACTAAGATTCACGGGCTTGAAATTCTCGTTGCCAGCACAGCAGCAGTCTGAGATCCACCTGGGACGCTCAAGCTTGGTGGGGGTAGGGGCGTCCGCCATTGCTGAGGCCTGAGTAGCTGGTTTTGCACTCACAGTGTAAACTAAGCCACTGGGGAGTTCGAACTGGGCAGAGCCCACTGTAGCTCTGCAAGGCTGCTGTGGCCAGACTGCCAGATTTCCCTTGTCTGGGCAGGGCATCTCTGAAAAAAATGGCAGCAGCCCCGTACAGGGACTTACAGATAAAAAAAAAAACCCATCTGTCTGGGACAGAGCACCTGGAGAAAGGGGTGGCTGTGGGCGCAACTTCATCAGATTTAAACGTCCCTGCCTGAGGGCTCTGAAGAGAGCAGCAGACCTCCCAGCACACCAATCGAGCTCTGCTAAGGGTCAGACTGCCTCCTCAAGTGGATCCCTGACCCCCGTGTATCCTGACTGGGAGACACTTCCCAGTAGCGGCCAACAGACACCTCATACAGGAGAGCTCTGGCTGGCATCTGGCAGGTGCCCCTCTGGAACAAAGTTTCCAGAGGAAAGATCAGGCAGCAATCTTTGCTGTTCTGCAGCCTCCGCTGGTGATACCCAGGCAAACAGGGTCGGGAATGGACCTCTAGCAAACTTCAGCAGACCGGCAGCAGAGGGGCCTGACTGTCAGAAGGAAAAGTAACAAACAGAAAGAAACAGCACGTCCACTCAAAGACCCCATCCGAAGGTCACCAAGAAAGGATATCAGCGATTGAAAATCAAATTAATGAAATAAAACATGAAGACAAGATTAGAGAAAAAAGAATAAAAAGGAATGAACAAAGCCTCCAAGAAACATAGGACTATGTGAAAAGACCAAATCTACGTTTGATTGGTGCACCTGAAAGTGACAAGGAGAATGGAACCAAGCTGGAAACACTCTTCAGGATATGATCCAGGAGAACTTCCCCAACCTAGCAAGACAGGCCAACATTCCAATTCAGGAAATACAGAGACCACCACAAAGATACTCGAGAAGAGCAACCCCAAGACACATAATCATCAGAGTTACCAAGTATGAAATGAAGGAAGAAATGTTAAGGGCAGCCAGGGAGAAAGGTTGGGTTACCCACAGAGGTAAGTCCATCAGACTAACAGTAGATCTCTCTGCAGAAACCTGCAAGTCAGAAGAGAGTCAGGGCCAATATTCAACATTCCTAAAGAAAATATTTTTCAACTCAGAATTTCATATCCAGCCAAACTAAGCTTCATAAGCGAAGGAGAAATAAAATCCTTTACAGACAAGCAAATGCTGAGAGCTTTTGTCACCACCAGGCCTGCCTTACAAGAGCTCTTGAAGGAAGCACTAAATATGGAAAGGAACAACCGGTACCAGCCACTGCAAAAGTATACCAAATTGTAAAGAACATCGACACTATGAAGAAACTGCATCAACTAACAGGCAAAACAACCAGCTAGCATCATAATGACAGGATCAAATTCACACATAACAGTATTAACCTTAAATGTAAATGGGCTAAATGACCCAATTAAAAGACAGACTGGCAAACTGGATAAAGAGTCAAGACCTATCAGTGTGCTACATTCGAGAAATCTATCTCACATGCAAAGACACACATAGGCTCAAAATAAAGGGATGGAGGATGATTTACCAAGCAAATGGAAAGCAAAGAAAAAAAGGCAAGAGTGGCCGGGCACAGTGGCGCAAGCCTGTAATCTCAGCACTTTGGGAGGCCGAGACGGGTGGATCACGAAGTCAGGAGATCGAGACCATCCTGGCTAACCCGGTGAAACCCCATCTCTACTAAAAAATACAAAAAACTAGCCGGGCGAGGTGGCGGGCGCCTGTAGTCCCAGCTACTTGGGAGGCTGAGGCAGGAGAATGGCGTAAACCCGGGAGGCGGAGCTTGCAGTGAGCTGAGATCCGGCCACTGCACTCCAGCCTGGGCGACAGAGCGAGACTCCGTCTCAAAAAGAAAAAAAAAAGGCAGGAGTTACCATCCTAATCTCTGATACAAAAGACTTAAAACCAACAAAGGTCAAAAGAGAAAAAGAATGGCATTACATAATGATAATGGGATCAATGCAGCAAGAAGAGCTAACTATCCTAAATATATATGCACCCAATACAGGAGTACCCAGATTCATAAAGCAAGTACTTAGAGACCTACAAAGAGACTTAGACTCCCACACAATAACAGTGGAAGACTTCAACACCCCACTGTCAATATTAGATCAACGAGACAGAAAATTAACAAGGATATTCAGGATTTGAACTCAGCTCTGGACCAAGCAGACCTAATAGACATCCACAGAACTCTCCACCCCAAATCAACAGAATATACATTCTTCTCAGCACTGCATCGCACTTATTCTAAAATTGACCACATAATTTTAAGTAAAACACTCCTCAGCAATCCCAAAAGAACAGAAATCATAACAAACAGTCTCTTATACCACAGTGCAATCAAACTAGAACTCAGGATTAAGAAACTCACTCCAAACCACACAACTACATGGAAAATGAACAACCCGCTCCTAAATGACTACTGAGTAAATAACGAAATGAAGGCAGAAATAAAGATGTTCTTTGAAACCAATGAGAATGAAGACACAATGTACCAGAATCTCTGGGACATATTTAAAGCAAAAAACAAGACAAAACAAGGAAAATGTTAGGCTGATAGCCCTGATGGACATTGATGCTAAATCCTCAAAGATGTTGAATAGGCATTTCTCTGAAGAAGATACACAAATAGCCATAAGAATATGAAAAGATACTCAAAATTATTTTTCACTGGGGACATGCAAATAAAAACCAAAATGATACCAGTCTACACCCATTAGGATGGCTATAACAACAAGTGTTGGTGAGGATATGAGGTAATTGAAACACTCATATATTGCTGGTGGGAATGTAAAACGGTATAGCTGCTGTGGAAAACAGCTTGGCATTTCCTTAAAAAGTTAAACATAGAGTTAACATTACAGTTACCATATGAACCAGCAATTCCACTCCTAGTTATATACTCAAGAGAACTGAAACACATGTCCACACAAAAATTTGTATATGCATGTTTACAGCAATACTATTCATAATAGCCAAAAGTAGAAATGGCTCAAATGTCCACCAAGGAATGAATGGATAAACAAAACATGGCATATCTATAAATAGAATATTATTCAGTCATAGAAAGAAGTAGTGATATTTGCTACAGCATGCAAAGGGCTTGGAAACATGATGCTAAGTGAAGAAGTTACAGGCAAAAGGTCACATTATTTTTTGATTTCATTTATGTGATATATCCAGAATAGGCAAATCCACAGACATAGAAAGAAGACTAGTGGCTGCCAGGGCCTAGAGGAACGTGTGAATAGGGAGGGGCTTTCTCATGGATACAAGGCTTCCTTTGGGGGTGATGATAACATTCTGGAATTAGGTAGTAGTGACAGTTGCAAAACATTATGGATATACTAAAAACCATTCAAATGCACATTTTAAAATGGTTAACATAGTGACTTTCACCTTAACTTTTTATTTTTTAAAAATAGAATTCATAAGTAGAGCTATGCATTTGAAAGTCAGTGTAAGGAAAATCATAAGGTCACAGGCATAGGTATGACTGCTCAAGTAGATTTGTAGATAATTAAGAGAGAACCAGAATTTAAACCCTAGAGAACAAAACGCTGTGTGTGTGCATATGTGTGAGTGCATGCATGCATGTATGTAGTGAAGGAGACCAAGCATGTACAATCGGGCTGTAACAGACTAAACTGAAACAAAAACAAACAGAACACTACAACTGATTATTACTTAAGTATTTGAAAGAAGTATTCCTTAATTTTAAAGAAGTACAAAGTAAAACTTTGAAAATCAAAGAAAAATTAGGTTCTATATAAATGCACCTAAACTTGCAATGTTACAAATGGTACCTGTCAGTAACTTCCATGAAATTGAGCAGCAAGGTATCAAAAAGAGCCATCAGTTCTTTCTGAAGTTGTTGCCTGACAGCAGTCCGGATATCATCTGTTTCTTCTCGTGCCTGTGACTCTGTCAGAACCAAGAGGTCTAACAGTGGGTTTGCATTCTAAAAAAGGAAATTTGTAAAAAATATATTTACTAATTGAACTATATATTGTTTCCTATAAAGGTTTTTGTTGCTAACCACATTCTAGATTAAGAGTTATATTACCTAACTAGTAGGTGTGGGCCTCTACTGCATTAGTAGAGAGGTTCTAAATTCAAAAGATGTTTAATATGTTCTCAACAAAAGAAAAACATATTTATCATGGAAAATAGAAAAAAAGGAGAATGAGAAAAACAAAACCACACATAATCATGCCACACAGAAATTGCCACTATTATATATTGATATATAACTCTCCTTTTTGTTTCCGAGAATATAAACAGAATTAAAACTATACATTTTTCACAAACCTATATCAAGTGAAAAAAACATTACTGTAACCATTTTTTCCTACTTCCTATTAACAATATTTCTGCAAAAACATTAGTTTAATATCTGATTGTTTTTCAACAATAAGGATTTACCACACTAACTCCTGGATAATCAATGATGCATAAATTTACTAAGCTGCAACACACAGTGTACTCAGGTTGGATTTCATCTTATGTATGAATTCTGTAATAAAACTACTAAATCAAAATATATTAGTTTTAATTTTTTGATATATATTGCCAAACTGTCCCTGTAAAAACTGTACCAATACATACAATTACACAGGATGTGAAAAGACCCAGAGAGCCCAAGCCAATGCTATGTGAATTATTACTGCAATAATCTTTGCCAACTTGATGGGCTAGTAAACAAATATTAGTGCTTTCTAAAATCTTTCCTCTTTTCCCAACTAAAAAAAAAAAATAGATAAAGGATTATTTCTAATAATATTGACAAAAGAAAATGTTACATTAATCAGAAGCATTAATACATATATGGGATATTTATTAATCATCTATGATGTCTCAGGCACTGTGCTAAAAAAAAAAAGATAGTAAGATTTCATTTGACTTTTTGACTAAACTAGAAGATTTGCATTTTCATTCCTGTTTTACAGATGGAAACACAGATTTATAAAGAGGTTAAATAACTATCTAAGTCATAGACACACAAGGGCAGAGCTAGAAGCATCTTACTCCAAAGCTAGTTAATATTCCATCCTCAGCACAGTGTCACATCACTAGTGCACATAACAACATACAAAAAGAGATACAATCAAAATGTACCTATTGTTCTTATAAAATCCTTCACCTAAAGAACTCAATTCAAAATTAACTGCATTCTCTTTAGGGAAAAGAAATGAAAATATGTAAAGAAACCTCTAAATTTCTTACAGTATATAGAGATACATACAATTATTAGTAATATAACTGAGAGCTTTTGGAAACTATTTAGTAGAGACATTTTGCTCTCATTTTACAGTGTTTTAACATCTAAATAGTTTTTTTCCCAACTTTTTCTTTTATCTTAAGCAATATATGTCTTTGAATAAATTAAAATTGCATAAGACATAATTGCAACTTTTATGTTTCATATATGAATAAAAGAATCGAGATACACATTTAGTAAACCATAAAAATAAATATATTTTCTCCAGTGTTTTGAGCCCTAAATATCCAAAAGCTGACTCACACTAACATGCCTTCTGACTCCCAAAACTACTGGCAAAATGAACAAACTGTTTATATCAAGATGCAAACTCCATCTTGTAAAACATATTTTCATTATCAGGAATTATTAATTTTGATATGCTGATAAAAATTAAGTAGAAGCTACCATTAATACATGAATATACTGATACGGTATGTGTATACCTAAAAATTAAGATTCTCCCAAAGAATCTCATCCTATTAATAACTTGTTTCCACTTAAAGATTCCTGAGGATTTTTTCTCTTTTTACCTTTGATTTACATGTTAACACTGAAATTCAGTGAACCTCAGCAAATAACAGTTCTAAAATATAGGGTGAATTACCATTTCTCAAGGACAACAGAGTAGAATAAGATGTCTCTAATGATGCCTACAGATGTCAAGTGCTTAATCATATCTGAAGTTTTTGTCTTTAGACATTAGTATTCAATCCTAATTATAAACCAACTACTTGGGCCATTATTTTGTCACTGTTGACCTCTAAAAGGCAACAACTGCTATAATGATGGCTCATTTTCTTTACGCACACAGTTACCACTCCTCATATCCAATTTTACATCCATCAGCAAGCTATGCCAAAAGTGTGTGCAAGACCCTCAATAAAGTCTGGGTGCACATGAGCCTGTTATGGGAAAGTCAGCCAAGGAAAATATATATGCTATATAGTTCTGTTGAGCTTCACCAAAAGAAAAAAAAAACCAAGAGCCCCACATTTATGAATTTCTATCAAAAAAATGCATTCCAAAAAGAAAGGTATTCAAATTCAGCACTTCTAGGTTATTATAAACAAAATATCATATTAAAAACAGATTAGAGGTACAATAAACTCCTAAATTGCCTAAGAATTACAGTATGTTTGTAATAAATAACTGTCTTGATAAAACACATCGAAAAAATTTTCACAAGAGAAAGTTCCTATCTTCCCTTAGGAAGTTAGCTAATTTTTCTTTTCACTTCCTCTTAGCATTCTTCTGACTAATCAGGCGTTCATATCTGCCTAATTTTGTTTTTGCAACCACAGCTTTTGTGTATCTTTTCACATATGTCCATACATTCAAAGCAATTTACTTGGAAATGTTATTTTACTGAACTTCTTAAATCATTTCTCACTTATTTCACTCACTTCAAAGGATAAACTTTAAAAGGTACTTGATTTTCTATTTCCAGGTTCCCTTTATCCTAAACATCGATAGTTATATAACACATATTAATTTATCTCATAGCATAATATTTAGGGAGTAAACCCACCTGACAGCGAATACTTAAGTTCGCTTTTGTGCATTCTTAAAAGTATTATTATTTATAACACTTGTGGTGATAATATATGAGATAAAGTAGAAGCTTTCCAAAGAAAGGTTTAATACCATACAAAGTCAAATAAGTAAACATAACTGGACCAAAAATCCTTTTCAAAAACTGCATTAAAATTATAGTACAATCATCTAGATTCTTGTAGGAATTTTAATTTCATAACTATGAATAAATTATAAAATATACATCAACACGACATACTACAAAATTAACAGTAATTTACATGTACGGTGTTACAAGTCTCAACAAATATAACAAGATTGAAATAATATCTAATATTGTTTCTGACCATAATGATAAAAAACTAGAAGTCAACAAAAGAAGGAATTCTGGAATATTTACATATACATAGAAATTAAGTAACATGCTTCTGAACAATCAATGGGTCAAAGAAAAAGCTAAAAGGGAAATTTTAAAACGTCATGAGACAAACAAAAATGGACACAAAACCAACCAAAACTTACGGGATGCAGCAAAAGCAGGTCTAAGAAGGACATACGTAACAATAAACATCTATGTCAAAAAGAAAGATATCAAGTAAACAACCTCAAGGAACTAGAAAAAGAAGAATAAATGAAGCTAAAACTTAGTAAAAAGTAAGAAAACAATGAAGATCAGGGCAGATACAAATGAAATAGAAACTGGAAAAACAATAGAAAAGATCAACAGAATCAAGGATTGAGATTTTGAAAAGATGAACAAAATTGACAAATCTTTAGCTAGACTAATAATAAAAGAAGACAGACAAAATGAGAAGCGAAAGGGAAGACATTACAATCGATACCAGAGAAATACAAGTCATGAGAGACTGTTATTAACAATTTCATGTCAACAAATTGGACAACCAAATGGAAAAAATCCTAGACACACAGAGCTACCAAGATTGAATCATGAAGAAACAGAAAATCTGAACAGATCAATAACAGGGAGATTAAAGCAGGAATACAAAGTTTTTCACCAAAGAAAAGCCCAACACCTGATTGATGGCTTCACTGCTGAATTCCACCAAACACTTAAAGAAGAATTAATACTAATCTCTGTACTCTTCTAAAAACTCCAAACTCATTTTATGATGGCAGCATTACACTGATACCAAAGCCAGACAAGGGAACTACAGGAAAAGAAAATTACAGGCTAATATCCCTGATAAACACAGATATAAAAATCCTTTACCAAATACTGGCAAACTGAAACCAAGAGCACAATAAAAAGATCATTCACTATAATCAAGCGGAATTCATTCCAGGGATGCAAGGATGGTTCAACATACACAAATGTGTAAATGTGATACAACAAATTAACAGAATTAAGAACAAAAACCACACGATTATACCAACAGATGCAGAAAAAGCATCTGACAAAATTCAACATCCTTTCATAATAAAAACTCTCAATAAGTAGAAAAGGAATCCCAACACAATAAAGGCCATATATGAAAAACCCACAGCTAACATCATACTCAATGGCAAAAAGTTTAAAGCTTTTTCTCTAAGATCAGGAACAAGATAAGGATGTCTACTCTCACCATGTCTATTCAATACAGTAGTAGAAATCCTAGCCAGAGCAATTAGTCTATAGAGAAATAAAAGGCATCCACACTAGAAAAAAGGCAAGTTAAGTTGTCCCTCTATGCTCATGATATAATCTTAAATCTAGAAAAACCTAGACTCCACCAAAAAACTTTGAACTTAAAAATGAATTCAATAAAGTTGCAGGATACAAAATCAACATATAAAAAATCAGTAGCATTTCTATACACTAACTACCCCCCCAAAAAAAACCTCATTTAAAATAGCTACCAAAAAAAATTAAGATACTTAGGAATAAATTTAATCAAAACGTGAAAGATCTCTATACTAATGTCCAAGTTGCAGGTACCAGAATGAAATCATGCCCCAAGGAGAGGGGAGGGGAGGGGAGAGGAAAAGGGAAGGAAAAAACGAAGGAGAAAGGGAAGGGAGAAGGGAAGGGAGGAAAAGAAAGAGGACAGGAAAGAAGAAATGAAAGGAGACTAACAACCCAAATGTGGAGGAGAACCAGCAAGGACATCAAGATACAATTCACAAAAAGACCAAATATGAAAAAACCTCCATCTAATTCAAAACAAGTTATCTATTTATAAAACCACAAAACCTCAGTACACACACACCTCTACAATTTGACTCAGCAATTACAATTCCAGAAATTCACTCTATAAATATACTTGCATATATAAGTAACCTTGAAATAATACATGGTTTCCATTTTTGTTAAACCTTAACAAGTTACAAAATTAAGGTTTTGTGTGCTTCTTGTAATTAACTACATAGCTTATTACTGAGTATTCACAGTTCACTATGGGCAAGGCACTATAGTAAATGCTGAGTATGCAATAATGAACAAAACAGTCCCAATTTTCACCAGTCTACAATAAAGGAAAAGATAATTACTATGGTTTGAACGTTCCCTCCAAAATTCGTGTTGAAATTTAATCCGCAAAGTAATAGTATTGAGAGGTGGGGCCTTTGGAGGTGACTGGATCATGAAGGCCCTACTCTCATGAATAGACTAATCCATTCACGGAGCAGTGGATTAATGGGTTATCATGGAAGGGGACCTGGTGGCTTTGTAGGAAGAGAAAAACCTGAGATAGCACATTAGCATGCTCAGCCCCCTCACCATATATTCCCTGCATCACCTCGGGACTCTTCAGAGAGTCCCCACTAGCAAGAAGGCTCTCACCAGATGTGTCCCCTTAAACCTGGACTTCCTAGACTCCATAACCATAAGAAATAAATTCTGTTTTTTACAAATTACCCAGTTTCTGGTATTACGTTAGAAACAACAGAAAATAGGCTAAGGCAATAATAAACATCTAAATAAGTTTTATATACACACAAACATTATATCAGCACGTCTAACAACACAGGAATTCATATTTTTACAGAAAATTATCTCTAAATTTTGCAAATGTATTAATATATAAAGAAACATATTTGCCTTATGAGATCCACTATCTCCTCTATCAGTTTAGGCCCTCTTTTCTAGCTTTTTTTTTTTTCTTATTTGTATAAAGCTTTATCTTACCTAAGTTGAGTAAATTCATATGGTATTTGCAAATAAATACATAAACAGACAGATAGACCAACAATAGGGACCTGGCTTCTTGTGTTCTTCGCGGACTTCTTAGAATAAGAAATCTGAATACCCAAAATATTTAGAATAGCTATTTAGAAAAATTTTAGAGCTGGGCACGGTGGCTCACGCTTGTAATCCCAGCACTTTGAGGCCAAGGTGGGTGGATCACCTGAAGGTCAGGAGTTCAAGACGAGCCTGGCCAACATGGTGAAACCCCGTCGCTACTAAAAACACAAAAATCAGCCAGGCATGGTGGCGGGCACCTGTAATCCCAGCTACTCAGGAGGCTGAGGCAGGAGAATGGCTTGAACCCAAAAGGCAGAGGTTGCAGTGAGCCGAGATTGCGCCATTGCATTCCAGCCTGGGTGACAGGGTGTGACTCTGTCTTTAAAAAAAAATTTAGAATTTTTAGAAGAGCTAAAAATCTAAGAGTAGTGGGGGCTAGAAGGGTAAATACTCCAGCAGCCGTTATTTAAAGCCTGAGCACACTTTACTCATTCTTCACAACTTCACCATCACTATACCCCTCCTGCCTTCAGTTGGCTTTGTTAGCCAACTCTCAACATGCCTATCTGGACATCCACCCTGTCCCCTGCCACCTGAACTGAAATTCCCACTTAAAAATACAGTTGCAGCAGAAAGTTCACATGCAGAACAGGTGTGATTAAACACAAGACTGTAGGTCCCATTCACTGTACAAAATTTTAATAAACACATTCACAATCGTATCGGGAAAGGCATGTTATGAGCCATTCATTACATAAGGACAACTTTACCGAGCGCAGGCAATATTAAATTACCCTTTTCCATAATATAATGCTAATGATTTCTATGAATAAGTTACTTCCCAAACTTAAAATCCAAATTCCTTAATAACACCACTTACATGTCTAAGAAGTAATTCGAGAATCCAGTTTAGAAGTTCTAGTGAAGAATTTTTTCTTTGTTCTTTTATTAATTTATTTAAAAAATGTACAATATCTATTAGCAGTTTCTCATCTTCAGTGCAAGCAGGAAGCACTTGTAAAAACCTATAATGAAAAGACAATAATCATGGTTTCTAGCGCTTTAAAATACACAATACCACTGTTCATCACAGATATGGGGCCTTAACAGGTGCCTTGTGAGGACGCTATTTTATGAGACACTGTTCTAAATGCTTTGAAAAATGCAAAGCTGAAACAAACTGGGTATCTGCCTTCAAGAACATGAGTTTATAGTGGAAAAAACATGTGGACAAGTAACTAAAATAACTAGAAGTGACAAATATCATAAGAGAAAAATAACAAATTCAGGAAAAGTACCAAAAAAATACCAAGGGGAAAAACACTAACTCTAACTGTCCAATAAAACTTGCTTTTTCATACTGAGAATGCCATGTTTCACTGATAAGGATTAGTACTTCAAACCTAATTCTGACCAACTTGAAAAAATAAGGTAATAAAGTGAGGGGGGAAAAAAGTCCTGCAAGGATGCTACCAGTTTGTAAGAGGCATGGAAAACACAGAAGGTAGACTTAGGATGTAAGTTTGGAGTAAAAGGATATGAGCCAATTTTCCTAGATTTCTTTAAAAAGAAAAAAAACTGGTTTAAGAGAGCTAAAAGATTAGTAGACAATAAAACTTTTATTTAAAAGGGAAAAGTAGTTTGGAAAATCATTTTTTAAAAAAGCAATCAGGAAGAGATATGAGATTCAATTTTATCTGTAATGTTTTATTTTTTATAAATCTAAAGCAATTGCATCAAAATGTTAATAAGAGTGACAATAATACGAATCTTAATATTCAGCATTTATTGAGCACCAACCTTGTGCCAGCCTATGCTCTAAGAGCAGGGTTTTTGTCAAACTTCATAACAACAGTGTGAAGTAAGTACCTCTATTTCAAAGACAAGAAGACTCAAGCAACAATATGGTTAAGTCGTTTTTCCCCAGTCATACGGCTAGCAAGTTTTAAAACATGAATACTAAACTAAGCAGTCCAACACCAGGGATATATAATGCTATATTTCTTAGTAATGTGGTGTTTGTCTCATTATTATTTTTCCTTACTTAAAATTCCCACATCCCCAAAATGACATTCAGCTCCGTAGGATGGCATGTATCGGATTATGAAAATTGAGATTAGAAAAATACTCTGAAAGGATGGAATGAAATGAAAAATAGCATGTAAAATAGTATGAACAAGTTTTAGTTTTGCTTTCACTGAGTTTAATGATAAATAGGAACATCACCTTTTTGACTAATTATCTAAGATGAACCAACAACTTAAATGGTGCTTGGTACATTCTTTAGTGAAACATAATACAGCAGAAACACATGAATATTTATAAATTAGGCAGTAGTGTCTGTGTTGCCATGATCAAGCACAGACCTAAAAACCAAATATGAGATGAATATTATATATATAAAAAAAACATATACACAGTCTATGCTCTCCACTTAACACTAGTCCTGAGGAAACTAACAATAAAAATGTGATGCTCACATATAGTTATTGCTACTGCGCAATCTGAAACACTCTAAAGGCTTCCTTGACCCACAGTTTGAGAGTCTTTCCTGTAATGCGGTATTGCATACTATTTCTATGGTTTTAATTCACAAGAGAAAGAAAACTTAGTGCAATGAATACAATCAGCTTTTATGTTAAAATTTCTTTTGACAAATAGGGACATATTAAATTTATTTAAAGTGAAGGATTTATGCATTCTTCAACTGGCAAAACTGTTTAAATGCCGGAGTGTGCTGATAAATATGTAACTGTCTAACAGAAGTAGAGTGCTGACTTATTGTGTTTGTCAATTTCCATGGTGTAAATAACCCACTCCAGACAATTTGGAGCCACCCATGTAACATGAAGTTGTGAAGAGATGCACACTGGCATTCCACTGTAGTTATTTCCATAAAATACATACCCCTGTAGTGTACATGTATGCATAACCTAAGAACAAAGATAACAGTAAAATGTTGCCACGTAATTAGAAAGTGATGTTTGCATATTCATTACCTTTATTTTTCATATAACTTATTTAATTGTAAGTTTATATGATTGTTAAGAATGGCTGTGTTTAACAATCAACTTACAAAAATCCTGAAAATTCAACCATCAGCTCTCTCACAAGGCTGTATTAGTGGGCACCAGCACACCACTGGAAAGCCTAATCAGATAAACTAATCTTTAAAGCTAAACTAATAAAGGAATTCATATTTTGGGAACTCATTTAACCTAGCAGCTTAAAAACTGCACATTTTATGTTAAATAATAAAGTTATACATTTTATACTAAAGTCACATGAAGAATAAAATGAAAACCTGCTTGCAGCAGTTGCTTATCAGTCTTGTTGCAAATGCAACCATCTGCTACAAGTTAAGCATGTTAAACTGACAAGCTAGAGCCTTCCCAATTAACTGCTATAAAGGACCTCCACATGGCAATCAACTTCATGAAATTGAGAGTAAAAAGAAAAATGATATAATTTACTTAAGAACAAAACAAAAGCAAAACAAAACAAAACAGCCTGTGGCAGGTGTACCACACCTATTAATCAATTCACTGATGTCTCAACTCATTTATAATATGGATAGAAATAAACATTCAATTTGTTTCATCCATGTCTTACCCTAATTATTTACTTTTGTGAGGTAAAATTTTCTAACGATAATAAATTGTTATAAGTTTATTAATAATCCCTTCAACAATGCAATACCTAAATTAAAAATTTCTCTTTGGCTATTCTTACAGATGATACAAATCCTGGAGTTTTTCTTTCTATGATAGCAGCAGTAAGGGCATAGACTCTTATCTTCAAAGGTTAGGAGATGAACACAAATGCAATACAATCCAGGTCTTTGAAACTGGCAGCCTTGACCTTACACTGACCTGTTCAGTGCTGTGTGCCAAGCCAAGGACTTCAAGGTAACCCCACAGGGACCAGGGCCACCCTTTAAAGACAATCTGTCATTCAGAAGATAAAAACTCATCCTAGTTACAGCAGCCCTAACTTCCCTGTGGGCTGCAGCCTGAACAATGGAATGGAGGCAGTCCTGCAGCCCACTAGCCACGTGTGTTATCTTCAGAGTGAGGACATCCTCTGTGGATAACTTCAATGCATCTAAAAATCTAGACAAAAAGAAAAAAAAGAAGGAGGAACATAAAGCTATTTAAATGAAATCTCACATTTATTTCTATTATAAACTCTCCCAAAAGTTGTTTTATCTTTTAACAAAAGATTGACTTACAGCCAAAAGAAAAACTGATACATATCTGCCAATATTAGGATTTTACATTGGCACCCCAAATGTTTATAATGACTTTTCTTCCCATAAAAATTTTTATTCACGTAAGACAGACATATTAGAATATTAAGATACTCAAAAGTAATCAACATCACACTAATGATAACGCTCATGCATATACTTACTGAGATTTTATTCTAATCCAGAACCCCTTTCCTAGTGATTCATATCTATGAACAAATCAGATATTAACCTCTATAACAGTACAGAGTAAAATGCTTTTTCATTTAAAATTTTCTTGTATAATAGATGAAAAGTAATAAACACATGTAATCTTTAAAAGAAAGTGAAAATTATAACTGCTAAAAAGCAGAATCAGATGATATCAAGGGAAAAAGCTACCAGACTTAAGGAAAAAGTAAAACCTAACTAATTAATTACAATTAATTAATTGCAAATGCTTTTTCAACAAAGTAAGAGCTTACTCTTGCGTTTTACTTTCAGAGTTCATTTGCTTCAACAGATTATCACTCCCATGATACCATGACAGGTTCCAAGCTATTCTCAGCATATCTGACACCGGCTTCAAGTCCAAACAATCAGCAGATAAGGGCAAAACTATGGAGTAAGGACTCACAGCATGGTGTCTGATTACATGAACAGGTAGATGATACCTAAAGAAAATGTGTACAAATAATTACAAACTTTCAAATTCTTAAATACTACTCAAAAACAGAGTCACAAATGAGGGCTAGTTCAATGCCTCCCAACCCACAATAATGCAAAGGTTTCTCTTAGTCCCTATTTTAAACAGTTATCATAATTTATATAGTATTTCAATTATTCTTTTCATCTCCTCTAAACTCCCCAGAATACTTAAATCCTTTCTTGAGGACTTACCACATTCTATGCTATATTAGAGTTGTTGCGGAGATAACTAACATTCGTTGAAGTCAGGGCCCAATAATATAGTGAACCAAACATAAAAGGTGTTCAGCTAAAACACTGATATTTACTTTATGCCAAACACTGCTTATTTTGTATCATTCATTCATAGTTAGATGGTATGGCACTATGATACCTATTTTACAAATGATCAAAATGAGGCTTAAAGCTGATACGTGAATTGCCTATGATCACAGAGGTCACTAAGTGACTGAATTCCAACTTATTATTTTCACTTGATAACATGGTTTCATCATCAATAAATTCAACAAGAACCAAGAAATATGTTTAGAAATAAAAACAGATTCAACAGCAATATCTCTTAAACCAAAGTTAATTTTGTTCTATCATAAAGACACATGCATGTATATTTTGTCTCAAGTTTTTCCTTTAACATGGTGAAATAATCTAACATGCATGTAAATTTGCATCCTAGAAGGAACAAAAAGAAATATTAAAAAATCCTAAAATGTATATGGAACAAAACATGATCCTAAACAGCCAAAACAATCCTGAGCAAAAAGAACAAAGATGGAGGCATCACACTGCCTAACTTTGAATTATGCTACAAAGCTATAGTAACCAAAGCAGCATGATACTAGCATAAAAACAGACATACAGACCAACAAAACAGAATAAAGAATGCAGAAATAAATCCACACATTTTGTCAACTTTCAACAAAAGCACCAAGAACATACTTTGGGGAAAGAACAGTCTCTTCAATGAATGGTACTCAGAAAACTGGATATCCAAGTGCAGAAAAATGAAACTAGATCTCTGTCTCTCACCACATATAAAAATCAAATCAAAATGAATTAAAGACATATATGTAAGACCTGAAACTATGAAACTACTAGAAGAAAACATCAGAGAAATGCTTCAGGACATTGGCCTGGGCAAAGATTTATTAAGTAAGACCTCAAAAACACAGACAAGCAAAGCAAAAATAAATAAATGGGATCATATCAAGCTAAAAAGATTCTGTGTAGCAAAGGAAACAGTCAACAAAGTGAAGAGGCCACCTACAGAATGACAGAAAACACCTGTAAGCTATTCAACTGGTGAGAGATTAACCACCAAAATATATAAGGAACTCAAACAACTTAACAGCAAAATAATAATAATAATCCAATTAAAAGCTGGGCAAAAGATCTGAATAGAAACTTCTTAAAAGAAGACATATAAATGACCAACAGGTATATGAAAAAATTCTCATATAATCAGAGGAATGCAAATCAATCAATCATCAGAGAAATGCAAATCAAAACCACAATGAGATATCTCACCCCAGTTAAAGAGGCTTTTATCAAAAAGACAAAAAAACAACAGATGCTGGCAAGAATATGTAGGAAGGAGAATGCTCATACACCATTAGTGGGAATGTAAATTAGTACAGCTATTATTGGAAACATTATGGAGTTCCTGAAAAAACTACAAACAGAACCTACATATGATCCAGCAATCCCACTGCTGGGTATATATCCAAAAGAAAGGAAATCAGTATGTCAAAGAGATATTTGCACTCCCATGTTTATTGCAGCACTATTCACAATAACCAAGATATGGCATCTACCTAAGTGTTCATCAATAGATGAATGGATTTAAAAATGTGGTATAAATACACAAGGGCGTATCATTCAGACATAAAAAAGAATGAAATCCTGTCACTTGCAACAGCATGGATGGAACTGGAAGTCATTATGTTAACTGAAATAATCCAGGCACACAAAAACAAACATCACATGTTCTCCTTTATATGTGGGAGCTAAAAAAAAAAAATTTTTTTTTTAAATGAGCTCATGGAGCTAAAGAGTAGAATGATGATTACCACAGGCTGTAAAGGATGGTGGGAAAGGGGGGAATTAAGAAGGGATGGCTAATGGGTACATAAAAATTTAGATAGAAGGAATAAGATCTAGTGTTCCACAGCACCATAGAGTAACAATAGTCAACAGCAATTTGTTGTATATTTCAAAATAACTAGAAGAGCAGATCTAAAATGTTCCTAACACAGAGAATCAATAAATATTAGAGGTGATGGACATCCTAATTACTCTGATTTGATCATTATACACTGTATGTTTATATCAAAATATCACACGTACTCCATAAATATGTACTATTATATACCCATAAAAATAAAATAAACTCTCCCTAATAAATAAGCAAGCAAGCAAAGTGCTGTGGGATACAGCTAAAGGAACTCCTAAGGGAATGGGGAACACAGTTCCTTCAAAGAAGCAACAATAAAACTGACAGTAATGTTCCTACAAAAAATGGACTCCAACTGCCAACCTAGAATTCTATACCTAGTGATAACATTTTTTAAAACAGAATTTTTAGATTAAAAAAAAACTGACAGAAATCATTGCTAATGTAAGTGTACTACATTAAATAATAAAAATCTCTTCAAAAAAAAATTCTCAGATGGAGGCAGGAAAACCAAAAAAGCAATAAAAAGTAACAGAAACGACCAAGGTATACAAACCTAAATGAGTATTTACTGCATAAAATAATTATAATAACATCTTATAGAATTTAAATACCTGACAATAAAAGAAAAAAAAAAGAAGAGCAATTAAATGGAGTTAATGTGTTCTAAGGTCCTTCCATTGTCTGGGATGTGGTAAAAATACTAATTCACAGTCAAGAAAGTAAATTATAATCTCTATATTATAAAATAATCCTCTGTATAAAATATATAGAAATAACATACATAGAAGAATACTTAGCTGGGCACAGTGACTCATGCCTGTAATCCCAACACTTTTGGGAGGCTGAGGTGGGAGAACCTTGTTTGAAGCTAGGAGTTCAAGACTAGCCTGGGCAACAGAGCAAGATCCCAATTGCTACAAATAAATAAATAAATAGAATACTTAATGTATGTATAACTACAAGTTAACAGCTGAAAAACATGGATTAATTTTAAAAATTAATCAAGATAAGCCAGAGAGGAAAAAGAAGGAAAAAAAAAAATGACACTGGACAAATAGAAAACAGCAAGCTAATAATCTGTATCCAAAAATATAAGTAATTCTAGTAAATGTAAAATTCATTAAAATATTCCATTAAAACTGTAAATACTGTAAGATTGGACCAAAAAAACTCAACTATATACTTCTTACAAAAAAAACCAGTACATTTAAGGACACAAAACAGTTAAAACTACAAGGATGGAAAAACACATATCATGCTAACCACTAACCAAATAAAAGCTGGTGAAGCTACAGTAATAACGGATCAAGTGAATTCTATATGCTGAAGCACTGCTAGAGATAAAGAAATAATTTCATAATGATAGAGACAACCCACCAGCATGTTTACAAACTAAATTACATGGCCTCAAAACACGCTGTCAGCCAGAACTGACAATGTCATAGTGGAGATTTTAACATGCCCCTCTGCTACCTGAAAGAACTTCACACACATACAGTAAAGTAGACACAGGGAAGATCTGACCACTATCAATAAACCTGATATATTTTGATACTTACAGAACAGTATATCCAACAACTACTACATATACATTATTATTTTCAACTACACATGGAACATTTTAAAAAGCTGACCATATGCTGGGCCATGAAGTAAAATTCAACAAACTCTAAAGAATTAGAATCATAGAAAATATTTTCTAATGTCAATATTAAGCTAAATATTAGTAATAAAATAACTAGAACACCTAATAAACTAAATCTTCACTAGTTACCCCCAATAACTCTAAACAACCCTTGGATCAAAGAAAAAAAAATCACAAAACACTTAGAAAATATTTTGAACTAAATAATAAAATATGGCATATCAAATTCGTGGAATATACCAAAAGCCATACTTAGAAACATTGATAGCTTTAAATGAAAGGGCGGCTCATCAATGGCCAATCTTCCAGTAAGTTAGAAAATGAACAGTAAATTAAGTCTGAAGAACATCGAAGGAAGAAAATAATAAAAAGCAAAGAATAATACATCAGGACCACTTTGAGATACCACTATACATCCATCAGATGGGCAACACTTTTTTAAATGACAACATTACTGTGAGTAAAGGAAAAATAAAACCCTTTCTCCTCTTTATGGACAAACGTGATCTTGAGCTAACTCTCTCCCTTTACCCAGTAAAAATCAGATAGATATGGAATGTCAAGAATTTACTAAGCTGCTTTGCTTATGATGAAAATGACTCCCCACATCTGGACTGAGACATCTAGGAATAAACTACAAACGCATGATGGGACGGCACAGCTCTGAGCAATCTTGAGTGCTGTGGCTCTTACAAGCAACCTGGAAACTATGCCTACAGCACGCTCACTAGAGAATGTATTTTCTATTTGGGACATGAGGCTTCTAAGCCAAGACAGCTCCCAGCACCCACAAATGTGATCTCATTCTAAGCACGACTACTGCAGTCATGTAAGTTTTATTATTTAGCCAAATCTACACACAATTAAGACTGGTAATGCAAATACCAAAGCTGGTGAGGATGTGGGGCACCTAGTACTTTTCCACTGCTGGTGGGAATGTAAATCAGCACAACCGCTTTGTAATACTGTTTGATAGCATCTACTAAAGCTAAACATAAATATCCTATATTCCAACAATGACACATGTTCAAGAATGTTCTTAGCAGTCATTTATTCATAATAGTCCAAACAGAAAACAAATCAAACGTCTACAAATAGAATGGTAAATAAAAGTGTTGTATATTCTTAGACAGAATACCACATAGCAGTGAAAATGAACCAACTATTGCTTCATGCAACAATATGGACAAATCTCTCCAAGTTGAGCAAAAAGCCAACATAATAATGCACTCTATTTATAAAGTTCAAAACCAGCAAAAATAATGTATGGCAATAGAAATTAAAATAGGATTACATTTTGGGGTGGTAGAAGGTAATGAGAGAGCACAAAAAGGGGTTCTGGTCTGTTAGTAATATTCTATGTCAGATTTCTGTGTGACATAAATAAGTACGTTTACTTGGAAAAATTCAAGGGCTGTACCCTTATGACTTGTATGCTTTATGTATGACATATGTCAATAAAAACAATTTACTTTTTTAAAAAGTCTAAGGAGACATGAAAACCAAGCACAATGTAGGACCTTAACTTGTTATTGCATTATGAAAAAATATATACAAAAGATACTTGGAGATAACTGGAGAAACCACATCATGTTACAGAATTATTTGTAATCTTGTTAGATGTGATCATATTGTAGCAGTTATATAGAATAATGTCCTTAACCTAAGGATGTGCATGCTGGAATATATAGGAAGGGAGTGAATTTATGTCTGAAACTTATTTCCAATTGGAGGGTGAGGGAGAACTAAATATAAATAAAAATACATATTAGGAGAGAGAAAGCAAAGAGACTCATATGTAAATAATTGATGACTCTAGGCTGAACGACATACAGGTATGCACTGTATAGTTCTTTCAACTTTCCTGTAAATTTGAACGATACCAAAATAAAAAATTGGTGGTGGGGAGATATACTTACTGAAATCTTCAAAGCACCATCATGAAGGAACCATGAAAGCCCAAGTTATGGGATTTAAATGCTAAATGAAAATTGTGAGAAATTGTAGATTTTGATTTCCCTTTCTGTAACATTTCATCCTTCAAGAAAATCAGAGAAATAAATCCTTTACCTTCTAAAAACTGAAACAGGCAAACTGAAGACTGACGGCAAAGAAGGTTTATTGGAAGGATTAACAGACCTGTTTCGTAAAAGAAAAACAAAAACAAAGAAGCAACTGAGTAGACCAAGTTTTGTCTAACAAATACAACTTACCTCACTTCACTGACTGCAAATGAAAGCAAGCGCTGCAATTGAGTCTATCATTTAGTATAGTAACAACATGTTTGCTACTTCCTAGATGTGCTTATGAAGAGTAAATCATGTTTTAAAAAAAAATTCCACATAACAAATGATTCAGTGCATTGGTGGTAATGGCAGGTGGACTTTGTGTGTCTCCGCCCACGGATCCTGCTCAAGATCAGTGCTAATCATATACTATTGTCCTAAACATCTTCCGAGTTTTTTAAAAAATAATGAAGTATTAAGAAAAAAACACATAGTTGAAGGTACGTACTAAAAATGTATTAAAGACAAAAATTACTGCAGTAATTTTAAATTTCATACTTAGTAATGTTTAAAAATAAAATTTGAGATAGACTTTCTGAACCAATAGGCTTTTGAATACTGTTTATTCAAATCAAAATTCATACCACATATGGGTGTAGCATGGACAGCATAAGCTTCATAAACCAGAAATTTCCACGCATTGCTGTAAGATTGCATCAGATACCTGAGACAAACAGTTAAGAGTAAAAAACTTATAAATTATTTTATCTCACCACATATCCATTCTTGATACTTCATCAAATAATAGAAGACAAAATAGTGCTCCAACTTCAGTCACGACAGTACAATCTTCATGAAATATTAAGGAAACTAAATAAAAAGAAGCACAACTTTATGAAATATTTGTATGTCTAGAAAGAACAAACTTCGAATTTAAAATATCTTAATTTGAAGAGAAAAGAAATGCAACATTAACCCAGATAAGGTGACACTAAAACACAGGCTTTCATCTCAAACCTGTGGATGTACAAGAATCACCTGGAGGGCTTGTAAAAACAGTTTCTGATTGGATAGGTTTAGGGTGGAGCCTGTGAATATGAATTTCTAATACGTTCTCAGAGGACGCAGACGCTACCAGTCCAGGAGTGACACTTGTAGATACACTCACTAGACACTGTCTAGTTTTAGGTAGAGAAATGAACTGATACAGCCTCTAGAAGGTTATGCCGAGTCATGTAATTTTAGCTAAAGTTTCCTCACTGAGAGATCTTAATTTACAACTTTTGCCCTTTACTACAAACATGTGATCATAGAACTTGGATTTGACTTTAATATGTTATCCTTGGGCTGTGTCATTGTTTTGGTTCCTGTTAATTATGACAAGATGATGGAAAAGGGAAGGGCTCTGAACGGATAGACTTAACACTAGCTCTACTACTTACTACTTAGCTAAGTGCCCTGGTCCGATTCTTTATCATTAAGTATAAGTTCCCACTTCTATAATGATCCCAATGCTACAATTTCTCAATGCTTGAAACCTATGAAATTCTAAACAAAGAAGGATGATGTTATCTCACAGGAATAACAACATAATACACAGTTAGCAAATTCAGGGAAGCAGCAATAAGAAATAAGTTTTGAGAGAAGATATTTTTCCTAACTGCTAGAAAAGAAAATCATCCTTATGTAATTGACATGATTAAAAATAGGAAAAAAAAAAGTAAAGAAACAGAGAACATGTAAAAATTAACTTATAATAAAATAGACATTTCACATCAGTGATAAAGAGAATGAACCATAATATTTCCAAATAAATAAGAAATTACAGCAATGCCTTTGCCTGATTTAAAATTTAATTTTTTTAAACAACACTTGAAACACAGGAAAAGTGTTTTCAATCTGAAACTAGAGAAAGTCCTACTTGAAGAGCATGATGAAAAATTGCCCAACTGCCATAACAGAAAAGCTCTATGTATTTCCATAAAATATTTAAGTTTAAGGTTAAAAATATAATAATAAATACATTTAAAGGATAGAAAAGTTGAAAGAAAATGTTAATCACGTAAAATCAAGCATAAGGATTGTGTCTATCTTATAATTAAAACACCCTACAAGTCACTAAAAAGAAATTAAATACAACACAAAAACAGGTAATCCATAGATTATGAAATTTGAATATAAAATATATAAAAGATAACTTCACTAAAACTAAGAAAATAAAACAATTATATATTTTTACCTGTAAGATTAAAAACTTTTAATGAGACATATTCAGTGTTAGCAAAGTTGTAATGAAAATAAGCATTTTTAAACACCTTTGGTGAGAGTGATTTGGAAAGGAACTTAACCATTATCTTATAAAATCTCTTTGACGTAGGAATTGCAACACAGAATGCACAAAGATGACCACACAACATGATTACTGTCATGGTGAAAAATCTAAAACAAATACCCAGGAACACAGCAAACTGAAATTCTGAAACACCAATGCAGTTGTTCTTAGGGTTTTTTAAAGAATGTATACTCACATAAAATAACATGGAAGGATATTCAAGTTACATTTCCAGTTGAAAAAAGGAAGCAACACAATACTGTAATATATATAATGAAAACTACATGTGTGTGTAGAAAAAATCATTCGGAATAATACATTCCTAATCATAACTAGAACAGTCTTCTTTGGGGAAATTGAGAAAGAGAAGAAAATGTAAACTTTTAGAATTTGTATAGTTCTATATTGCCTGAATTTTTACAGTGAGTATGTATAGGTCTGTGATTATTTAAAACAAAAACAAACAAAGGTAAGGAAGTTTAGATTCTCTCTCAGTAGCAAAGTAAATAACCCAATAACCATTTTTTGGTTATAACCTTGGCCAAGTTGCTAAATCTCTCTAGACCTCACACTGAGATGGTATAGTAAATGATTTCTAAGTTAATTTCTAACCCTGAAACACAGTATAGAATTCTGTCATAACATAAAGTTTATAATCAAAGCAGTGTTATCTGAGAAGTTATTTATTCTACTCCTTTGATCCACTATCCATGCTACAGAAATAATCTTCCTAAAACACACACTCCCCTGTTTAACAACCTTAAACGGCTCCTCACTGCTGTTTAATAAGACCTCCCAGGCCCTGCACGAACTGCCCTCCCTGTCTCATTCCATCATTTCCCCTTCACTCCACATTCCCCAAATCCAGCCAGCTCCATCTCAAACACATCAGTCTCTCATACAAATAACCATGGCTCCCTCTATCTAGAAGTCAGTCTTGCCTACTTGAACTCCTACTCATTTCTGAAATTCCATCTTAGATGCCACATTCCCTAGAAACAATCTCTGATACTTATCACCAACCAATCTGACCAGCACGTCCTCTGGCACCAGGAATCCCCAACTATAAGTATTATTGTGGTGTACTGTATATTTACTTGTCAATGTCTCCAACTCTACTGTAAGCTCCAAGAGGGTCATTTACCATGCTCAGCAATATAACCCAAGGGCCTAGCACTGCACCTAGCACAAAGCATGTACTTAATAAACGTTTGCTGAGAAATGGGTTTTCTTGGTTAAGCAGCTAGTTAAAAATCCATTTTTCGGCCAGGCATGGTGGCTCATGCCTGTAACTCCAGCACCTTGGGAGGCAAAGGTAGGTGGATCACATGAGGTCAAGACTTTGAGACCAGCCTGGCCAACATGGAGAAACCTAGCCTCTACTAAAAATTCAAAAATTACCCAGGTATGGTGGCAAGCACCTGTAATCCCAGCTACTCGGGAGGCTGAGGCAGGAGAAATGCTTAAACCCGGGAGGCAGAGGTTGCAGTGAGCCAAGATCGTGCCACTACACTCCAGCCTGGGCAACAAGAGTGAAACTCTGTCTCAATAAATAAATAAATAAGTAAAATTTTTCCTGAAACTAAATCCATTAATGGGGGATACTATATTCATTCTCAGACTCATTGAAAGTAATTTCCACAAACAGCAATGAAATAGAAAAACTGAAATACTGAAAAGGGTATAGATTATATTGCCTTGGAACATGCTTTTGAATCCAGTAGGTGTTCATAATAAGCTCCATGCTTGAATAATTTAAATGAAAATTATAAATGAAAAGGTAAACTAGGAACTACATTCAAATGAATGAAGTTAATAAGAAGACAATTATTAACAGGATTAAAGAAAACTAAAAATCTATAACTGCTGCTCTTTCAGATGATCAGTCTATACAACAATCCTATAAAAACGTTATAGTCTACTCAAAATGTTATGAGCCTAAACACACTGAATCCGTTTAGAGCTTTACCTGGTTTTACTGCTGCTACTTCAATAAACTGCATCTTACTTGGCAAGCAGAAGCCAACAGGAGGAAAAAATGCTAAAATAAAAGGACTATATTGCAATAACATATTTTGAACATAAATCTCGCTTATCTCCTATATGCCTGATAACAGACAAGATGAAGCACATTCAGATGCTCGGCCTACATGACTCCTGTAGAATATTAAAAAGCAGTGGCCTAAATCTCTAAGAAAGAAAATAGTACAAAATGTTACCAAAGTCTCCATTGAGAAAAAAAAACAAAGAAGACAGGCAGGACAAAACAACACGAAATGTGTTCATCTAACACCTTACTAAATTAGAATCAAATTAAAATGGGTTTTTAAAACCACACTTTGTAGAATGTAATAAATTTAGGCTCAGAGTCATTTAGGATGGTCTAGTTTCTGCCCACACAGGTTGAGTCAATACCCTTAACACCTGTCAAATGAAATAATCAGACAAAATGTACCAAGATCCAAAGGTACAAGCAAAACAAGAAAGACGAAAGAGATATTGGAAAAAAGATAGTAATAACAGCAACTGCAACTTTCTCTGTTTATAGGTAATAGTTTACTGTCTGAGCACCAGATGATATCTACATCAAGGTACAAAGAACAATGAGAGGTTTCACCCTTTCTCAGCTCTAGGCTCCACTCAGTAACAAGATTATAAAGCAATTTCCACAGAAATATTAAACATTTTCCACTGTGATTAGTTTTTAGTAGTGTGTTCAGTAATAAATGCTGATGTTCTAAGAGTAAAATAAAAAGTAAATGTCACTTACAATTAAAGAAGAAACACTTAAAACTTAAGAACAATCTAATTATTAGCAGATTTTCTTTTATTTACCTCTGAATAACAGGCTCAAAAGAGAAGGCTGTTGTGAGAGGGAAACACGCATGACTGGATCGCCACATAAAACCTTCCTCAAGAGTGTGAGGCATGGTTGTACCAAACATTCTACAACCTGGGCCAGGAGGAAAAACACAGCTATTTTATTTTCACCAATTATCAGGTGAGATCAAACATACCATAATATTACCTTACTCTAAATTTTATGCTTTTTCATCAAATTACCTGAAACTGAAACGTAAAGAAATACTAGGAATTACTTTCCACTGAAAGTAAGTTTTGTATATACTTCTGCTTGCCCATCTTATGCAAATTTTAAAATTAGTTTTCCTTTATAGAGACTCCACTTTTAGAATTTAAAAAAATGAATGAGATAGGAGGTGTTACTTAGGATTTAAAATCCAAGTACTCATCCAAACTCTGCTCGGTTCAATTTCAGATCTGATTAATAAAAACAGCCTGTAAAACAATGTCTAGATGCACATTAGCCTTACCTTGCCATCTTGACTCACACATTCATTTAAATACTCAATTATTTTGTCAATTAAGCATAACTTTTTCACCACAGCATGCATTTTAATATCTGTAGATAAAAAAAAAGTTACTAAAAGTTAAAGAACTTTTTTTGTAGTTTAAAAAACATATTTTGAAATACTCAGAACTGATATCCACACAACCTTCAAACTATTAAAAACACTTAGACCTGGGGTTAACATTGGAGTACAAAACTTTTAACTTTTTACTTTATATACACTTGTCCAATTTGAAAACGTTTAAGTAAAAAGCATATCTTACTTCTGTAACATAAAAAACAAAACTATAAAAAAAGAATTATGGAACTGGTTCAGACTCTGAAAACTACGAGAATTTTAAGTGCATAAATGAATGCTTATATTTATACATGGCAAATCTTCTTCTTTATATTATTTCATTGACTCTTCCAAATTTATCACCTTCAAATGTTTATAATTCTCCACAAGCTCATGTGAAAAATATGACTTACAACATGAACATTTTTCTATCAATAAAAAATCTCTAACTTCAAACTATTAATAGCAAGTATAAAAGGAACAAGATTATAATACACTACATATTTCTGGAGAACATGAGCTTCTTTTTAATAAGCATATATTCACATATCATGTTTGTAATAAAAAAGTTTTTGTATACACACGAAAAAATTTTATGTATAGATATGCACATCCACACACACAAATGTTTCCAGAACCCAAAACTATAATTGCTTATATATTCATTACAATTATTAAACAACTTGCAGACAAATTTTCTCCTATATTCTCATTAGGAAAAACACACACACACACACACACACACGGATATTGAAGGGGTAGCTATCACTGTAATGATCTTTAGCTGTTACTTGCCCCCCAATATAGTGCATACCAAAATTATAAGGCATACTTTTGAAATGTTAACAATATTGAAGGAATTCTCTTTAATGAGTCTTTCTTTTTTTTTTTTTTTTTTAACCAGGGCTTTCCTCATTTTCTAGTCTTATTTTCTGTAGTCTGTGTTATTGTTGTTAAAACTACAAATACGTGGAATATGTTTTTTCAAATTACTCTCTCATCCCAGTTTCCACTAATGTCAAGACAAGAAGTGCTAACCATAAGCATCTTTTTATGTAAACTCAAAGTTTTCATTTCTCATAAATATTAAAGTACATACATCACATATGGGGAAAAATTCAAAACTAACCCAAAGAAGAAAAACCTATGGAATAACAACACTACAAACAAAGCTAACAGTGTATTACACTAGTCGTTTTTAAAAATAAACGTTTATACACTGTGGAATACTATGTAGTCATAAAAAAGGATGAGTTCGTGTCCTTTGCAGGCACATGGATAAAGCTGGAAACCATCATTCTCAGCAAACTATCACAAAGACAGAAAACCAAACACCACATGTTCTCACTCATAGGTGGGAATTGAACAATGAAATCACTTGGACACAGGGCGGGGAACATCACACTCCCGGGCCTGTCTCAGGGATGGGGGCTGGGGGAGGGATAGCATTAGGAGAAAAACCTAATGTAAATGATGAGTTGATGAGTGCAGCAAACCAACATGGCACATGTATACCAATGTATCAAACCTGCACATTGTGCACATGTACCCTAGAACTTAAAGTATAATTAAAAAAATTAAAAAAAAACGTTTAAAGAAAAGGCATAGCTACAGTGTATTATTTTTATTTTACCTACCACAAAAGTATTATTTAATTGAATTCCCTAAGCAAGATGGTACAAATCAAAAATACGATGCATGCACTCAGTAAACTGAGGAAGGAACATGCACTTCACTATTGGAAATATACTAATATTTTAGAAAGAAGATAATTCTATCGAATGGCATTTTACAGGTCAAATAATAAGGGGTTAGCAAACTTTTTCTGTAAAGAACCAGGTAGTAAGCATGTTGTTAGGTTTTGTTAGACAGACACATATGGTCTCTTGCACATTCTTTGGTTTTGGTTTGGTTTTGTTAACAACTCTAAAGATGCAAAAACCATTCTTGAGGGCTGTCAAAAAAAAAAAAGGCCACAGGCTGGGTCTGGCCCATAAACCATAGTTGCCAACTCCTGCCAGTACCACACAGCAATCTAAAATTATATTATCAGCAGTACAGCAATCATTTTCCTTAGGATGCATTACCTTGCATAATCACAGCTAACTGTTCGGCAGCTGACTTTCTCAAAACAAGATCAACATCATCTGAGGTGAAGATTTCATACACCTTTTCAACAGTCTCCGACTACAAACCAAAAAAAAAAAAAAAAAACCCAAAATTACATTTTTCTGCTTCCAATTCTCCAATAAGATTTTACAGTTTGTGCCCTATGAACAAAAGCTCAAAAAATCAACTTATTTAAATAACCAATGTATTTACATGTAAATTCACACAATGCTGGGTTGAGTAATTAGTTCTGTATTCAGATCTTCGAGGAATTGCCACACTGCTTTTCACAATGGTTGAACTAATTTACACTCTCATCAACAGTGTGTAAGTATTCCCTTTTCTCCATAACCTCACCAGTATCTGCTATTTTTTTACTTTTAATAATAGCCATTCTGGCCGGGCGCGATGACTCATGTCTACAATCCCAGCACTCTGGGAAGCTGAGGTGGGCAGATCATCTGAGGTCAGGAGTTCGAGACAAGCTTGGCTAACATGGTGAAACCCCATCTCCACTAAAAATACAAAAGGCCAACACGGTGAAACTCCGTCTCTACTAAAAATATAAAAATTAGCTGGGCATGGTGGTACACACCTGTAATCCCAGCTACTCGCGAGGCTGAGACAGGAGAATCGTTTGAACCTAGGAGGCGGAGGTGGCAGTGATCCAAGATCGCACCACTGCACTCCAGCCTGGGCAACAAGAGCGAAACTCCGTCTCACAAAAAAAAAAAAAAAAAAAAAAAATAGCCATTCTGACTGGTGTGAGATGGTCCGTCACAGCAGCTTTGACTTGCATTTCTCTAATGATCAGTGATATTGAGCTCTTTTCCATCTGCCTTTTGGCCACAGGTATGTCTTCTTCTGAAAAATGTCTGTTCTGTCCTTTATCCACTTTTTAATGGAATTGTTTGCTTTTTTCTTGTAAATTTGTTTAAGTTCCTTATGGATGTTGGATACCCAAAGAAATACAAATCATTCTACCATAAAGACGCATGCATGTGTATGTTCACTGCAGCACTATTCACAATAGCAAACACACAGAATTAACCTACATGCCCATCAATGGCAGATTGGATAAAGAAAATGTGGTACATATAAACCATAGAGTACTATGCAACCTTAAAAAAGAAGGAGATCATGTCTTTTGAGAGAACATGGATGAAGCCGGAGGCCACTATCCTTAGCAAAAAAACACAAGAACATAAAACCAAATACTGCATGTTCTCATTTATATGCGGGAACTAAATAATGAAAACACAAGGACACAAAGAGGGGAACAACGGAGACTGGGGCCTACCTGAGGATGGCGGGTAGGAGGTGGGAGAGGATCTGAAAAATAACTATTGGGTACTAGGCTTAGTACCAGGGTGATGAAATAATCTGTACAACAAACCCCATGGCACGAGTTTACCTATATAACAAAACTGCACATGTACCCCGAACCTGAAATAAAAGTTTAAAATAAATACATAAATAAATAAAATTTGCAACAATGATGCAGTAGGTCAGGAAGGAACTTAAGATGTAAAATAAAGAGTTATCATGTTAAACAAGGTTTTTTTTTTTTCTTTTTTTTTTTGGAGACAGGGTCTCACTCTGGTCACCCAGGCTGGAGTGAAGTGGTGCAATCTGAGCTAACTGCAGCCTCGACTTCCTGGGCTCAAGTGATTCTCCTACCTCAGCCTCCCAAGTTGCTGGGACTACAGGCATGGACCACCAAACCCAGCTAATTTTTTTGTATTTTTAGTAGAGACAGGGTTTCACCATATCACCTAGGCTGGGCTCAAGTGGTCCACCCATCTCAGCCTACCATGGTGCTGGGATTACAGGCATGAGCCACTGTGCCCGGCCCCTCTCTTCTTAACATACATTTTTGCTAGGAAGTTATTCATAACCCCATAATCCATTAGCAACCTTATAAAGGTAACAGAAAACATCCATGTTCCCTAACATCTTTATAGGTAGTACCAGGCTAACCTGAGAAAAGCGACCCAGACCTGTGACTCAAGATTTCTCTGTTGCTCCCAGAAGCCACCAGCTGGTATTCCCATGGACCTCTCCATTCTTTCTCTTAGAAGACCCCAGAGCGAAGAGCACTCTGGGATTTGCTGTCCAGCACCCCTTCAAAGCTACCCCAGACAAGTCCCTTACTGTCACTTCATGCTAGAACAGAGTCTGAGGTGGCAAAACCAGCATCAGGAAAAAGGGACAAGAAAGTAACAAAGATGAAGCTCCTTTTCCCCACTCACTGCTGTCTTCCAGTCCTAACATGGATTCACAGGAGACGCGTTAGAAAGGCCCCGCCCCGCCTTTCTCCACACATCAGGACACAGGAGTGACTACCAATGGCTTGGTACTCAGAGAAGTCCCAATCAGACCTGGTATGTGGCCAGTGGAAGACTCTCCAATCCTCCCGCCAGCACTGTCATACAGCCCTGAACATTCAGTTTAGAGGAACATAATGTGTTTCTCCATTAAAAAGCAAACAAACAAACAAACCTACTGTATTACAAGTGGCTCTACCATACTACCACAGGCCTTGGCGAGTTAGTCTAAAATAAAACAGACAGATTGCAAACTTGAAGTGAAATGAGAAAGTACAAAACACAGGAATGAATCCATGAAAACAGTGGACTAGTGGACAGCTTTCTTTATAGAATTCTGCATCAGTCCAGCATGCTATAGGTACAGTCCTAGCTAAAGACAGGGAAATGTAGTTACAGCCTCTGCCCATCGTTCCCCTTCCCACCTGAGCTCCACCTCCTGTCAGATCAGTGGCGGCATTCGATTCTCATAGGAGTGCAAACCGTATTGTGAACTAGGTGTGTGAGGGATCTCGGTTGTCTGCTCCTTACGAGAATCTAACTAACGTCTGATGATCTGTCACTGTCTCCCATCACCCCCACATGGGACTGTCTAGTTGCAGGAAAATAAGTTCAGAGCTCCCACTGATTCTACATTATGGTGAGCTATACAATTATTTCATTGCATATTACAATGTAACAATAATAGAAATAAAGTACACAATAAATATAATGCATTTGAATCATCCCAAAACAACACTCCTGCCCCGATCCATGGAAAGATTGTCCTGTGAAACTGGTCCCTACTGCCAAAAAGGTTGGGACCACTGCAATGAATCAACATATCCAGAAGCCAGATACAGCCAGAACACAATTTCCAATCAGCCCTGAATCCCCACACTTCTCTCCCTCCCCAGGACATACACAAACTGAAGAATGTCACATAAAATACAAGATATAAAAATGTATCAAATTACCACCCAGTAATAAACTCAAAATTTATAGTCACCTTAATAACCAGCTCTCTTCTGTCATCCAGTTTGAGTTCAATAGGTTTCTTCACAATGAATAAATTCGTAACTCTGGAGAGAACTCTGGCGTCTATCAGAGGACGCTTTGTGTCAGCCCCTTCTTCACTGGTAAGATGCAACGCTAAAAGCTTTAACGCTTGTGAGCGGACCCTAAGAACACAAAGTACTGAAGTCGAACTTTCGTGATACACAAATGTCTATCGTAAAAGGGCTTATAATTACAAGTAATTACATATCAACAAAGTACAATAAGTAGTCACAATTATACTGCCATTACTAGTAATAATTTACTTCTAAAAAATCTTGCATATATAACTATAATGATTTATTCAAGTTATAAAATAAACATCAGAAACAAAAAATAATAACTACAAATGAGACAGACTCACTTATTGAGTAAACTTCAATAAGTACATCTGGGAATTAAATCTATAACTCCTGTCTTCAAATCTAGTGATCTATTCTCAACCATAAAAAGTATCACAGACTGCCGACCAGAGTCCAAACGTTAAGATGAACCCTCAGGAGAGTAATGACGCTCATAACGGAAGTGTGATAACACTACAATGTATCAAAATCTTCTTACATCAGGGGTCAAACAGATTCCTGTGAAAAATGAAAATACAAACACCTTTTCCTTATCTGGAAGGGATTAGGAATAAGTTCAGCTGAGTGGCGAAGTGGGAGACTTTTCAAGAAAAGTTTAAATACTGTATGCCACTGAACAATGAAATAGAGAAACAGAAAAACCACCGAGTGGACAAAGGTCACTGAGGCGGCAGATATTGAGACAACCATGTATCCGTCACTCCTCAAGAACCTCCTGACAGGTTCTTGAACTACCTAGAAACTGGACAAATTTTAAGCAATAATACAAGTTGCCAGGTTTTAAGAACTACCTATAAGACAACAATTAAAACATGCATCATTAGAGTGGCCCTCCGACTCCAGACGAGAGCAGGCTGCCTTCTGGATGTAGGCCTGCCACCCTGAGCCCCTGCATCATAACTTTTATCTCACTTTATGACAACTAATAATAAAGAATAATTGCTAATAAGAGCTATATTCCCAGTTACACGCTAAATGCTGAAAGGGCAGGGCCCATGTCTGTGTGGTGTGCTGCTACCTTTCCACAGCTCATAGATACACAGTAAGCCACCCAATAAATACTTCCTGAATCTAACACAAAGTAGATATTTACTGCAATATTGTTAACTGATATCATCTCCAGAGGACTAGTAAGTCAGGCAAACTTTCTCCCTCTCCATTTCCTGAGTTACCTCAAGAGAGCTTAGAAAGGCTAAACACCTACCTAATAGTTTTCCTTTGTTCCTTACATTCTAAGTCAATGATATCTATATTCACATCTGGGGTTGTCAGTTGAGAGACAGGTATCACCCCTAGTAAATGTGGCTAGAGATGAGGTATGTAAAGCATGTATTTATGCATCTTGTTCTCTGGTATATACATTTAGCATCTTTTTAGGTTTAGCACAGGATGCCAGAATTCAGTTATTCCTATATATGTATATAATTCTTTAATACTTTTGAGTACAGTCATGCACTGCATAACAATGTTACAGTCAACAGTGGATCACATATACAACAGCGGTCTCACAGGATTATATTACTATATTTTTCTAAACATTTTCTATGTTTAGATACACAAATGCCACTGTGTTACAACTGCCTACGGTGTTCAGTACAGTAACATGCTGTACAGGTTTGCAGCCTAGAAGCAATAGGCTATATGATATAGCTTAGGTATGTATGTAGTAAGTTATTATTACTTAGTTTTGTGTACGGTACGTTCTATGATGTTCACACAAGGACAAAATCACCTAACAAAGCATTTCTCGGGATGCATCCATGTCATTAAGCAATGCATGACTGTGTATTTATGTATAAGGTACTCTATGAAGTTCTAAGAATACAAGATTAGCCAGTGGACAGGGTTCCTGTCTTCATGGAGTTTATGGATGGGTTGGTGGGATGGGGCAGAATTAATACAATAAGGAAAACAAATATGTCATTTGAATTGTTTTAAGTTCTGTATAATAGAGAATTATCTTACCCAAAGAAAGATCTGGCCTTGCCTTGCACTACACTCCTGGGGATGTCCTACCTTAGAATGTCTTTATTAACCTGAGGACCTTGAGCTCCTTGAAAAGCAAACAAGAAATGACCCCTATTGTGTTAATTCTCCAAATTGGGGGTTTGTTCAAGTCAAGAGTACCACACTAGCACGTTAATTAACAGGGAAGAGGCTTTCTGCACGTGTAGAAGACAACCCCGAGAACACAAGCACATTAACTCCCTCTGCCCTACTTCTTCCTGTATCACCCATAACACTACTCTCTATACTGCAGAGATATTTTAAAGACTCCATAATTTTCCTTCTTCTATTCTCTTAATGGTTTAGTTAACTTCCACCTACTTCCTTATTTTCCAGTCCAATGATCTCTCTATAAATAAGCTGCTGTATTTTCCTGATGTAAGCTTTGGGAAACACAAATTATCCATTGTCAGAAGAATGTCTGTCCATTCTTCCTAGCCTTTTCAACTAACTATTCCTCTTTAGCCCTGCTTATCCATCTTGACTCTAAGCATTTTTTTCTTTTTCAGTAAGGGAAAATCTAACCACTGTTACCAAAAATAATAATAGAAAAGATTCATGTTGCAATGACAGAGACGGAAAAAAAAAACAGTATCATTCTCCTTCTTTTCATTAACTAAAACAATGCTTACATTAATGGCGGTCAAAGAAAGGATTCATTTTCAGTTTCCCAAGTAAGAACACAGCTACATGGGATTAAAATATCTACATAACTCTGGTATATGAGACAACTGGCCTACTACACTTACAAAAAACTTAATATTCAGAACAGATTTTTACAAAAGGATCACTCTGGGAGACTAACAATTTCTAAAGAGAAGATGGGAAAGCACTATAATTTTTACCATCTATTTATCTCCATGGCTCTCCAACTTGCCTAGGGCACTACTGAGCAGCACTTAGTAGCAGTCCTATAACATAGGCTGATCTGGCAAGGAATAACTTGGCTGTAAAATGGATGAAAGTCAGCAAGTACAAAAAAGACCTTGTATCTGCTTAGTTTCATGCATTAGTTTCCTCTAGTAATGGAGTACCACCCTCCTTAAAAATTATTTAGTTTTGTTTCAAATTATATATAGTTACTATACTTTCTTAGCATGTTTCCATTAATCTTTGATGTTCACAAGATTATGTTGTACTCACGATGGCTTTTTCACTAGCAAAAGTCGCAGCATGGACTTTAATCGGGTAGTACACGGAAGAATCTCTTCTGTGTCAGAACTTGCTTTGCTTAGAAGGAGAATGCAGTTACCCAAAGGATCTTCTGTGTCGGCATAGCCCTAATATATTTGTTTTTAAAGAGAAGTTATTGTCTAATTATATACATAACTTTTCAACTTGAAAATAAGAATTGTATTGTCCTATCAGCAACTCATAAATGTCTGTCGATTCAGTTGAATAGTTATTTTTTAAAATAACCTCTATGAGCTAAGGAGCCTAAATAAAACTGTATTTAAAAGAAAATACACATACATACAGGAGAACTTCAGGAAAACATGCCAACCTTCTTGACACTTGCTGATCTTTCTATTTTCTAAGATTCTAACAGCAGCACCTCTCCTCAGTGAAGCACCTCGCAGATCCTCAGCCCATCCCCACCCTAAGAAGACGGAGTGCTCTAAATGCTACACGCATGGAATAGGACCCTGTGAGTCTCAAGGCACAAGGTCCAGGCTCTCTCTTCTAAAAGAGGACTGTGCTTACGATGGCACCTCTGAACTCCACCTTTTCATCCAAAAGAGACAGAAACCTGACTCCTTTAACGTCCAGAAGGATTGCTTTAAAAAAAAAAAAAAAAAGCTTTTTCCAGGAGCATGTTAATTAAGGTATCAATCTAATCATATATATGCATGGATAGAATTCATGAGGCAAGTTAGTTGTTATGTAAGGTCTGCTTAAAAAGCACTGTTAGCTCTGCCTAAAGGCCTTTATATAAGGTTGAGTTCTATTTTTCACAGTCAATGCTGTGAATGCACCTCACTTTTTAACCTCCCACCCAGATATATAAAATATATACAGACAAATTGGCTATCCTTGTTTAACTTTCTGCCAGAAACAAGACAGCCACCCACTTGCTGTTCACTTATCCCCAGCGCCTTCACAGCTTCTCTTCATTTCTCTCACAACATGACAGTTTTGCTGTTTGCGTGTGTTTAAATCAATGACACCCAGCCAAAGATAAATGGTATCATAAAAAGTGAATTTCACAGAATACCTGTAGTATTGGAATGACAGGACACAGAGACTCAATAAACTTGTTCCAGGTCAGGGCTGTCATCATCAATCGTCCCTGAAGCAGGTATAACAGAATGGCCTTGGCAGCAGTGTTCACCTGCTCAACAGCACAGACGCGACAAACCAGTCAAATGAGATGTCCCACTAGGTCACCTGACACACCTGTAACATTTTATAACATCTGGAAAGATGCTATAATTAACATCTCTTTCAAAAGTTCTTATTTCCATAGCATCATCTTACATTCTGTTCTGTTTTTCTTCCTTAATGATTTCTACTTTCTTACCTTAATGTACATTTGTCCCTTGAGTAAAAATTTCCCTAACTGAAATAATCTGCTTACTACCTGTACTGCATAGTTCTCTACATCTTAGATGAAAAATGTAAGTAAACTGATCTGAATTTTTTGAAATCATGTGTGTCCTGTATTTTTATTGCCACATTTTATGTAACATCTATTTTTATTTAAATAACACTTCGAGTGAACCAATGTACCAAAGACAGGTTTCTTTTCAGTTTCTCACCATGCTATCTAAACTGTATTAGCATATCACCTTGATTTAGCTGAGTATCTAAATTACAGGAGTATTTTCACTTATTTTTAACATCATACCTCACTTTTGGGGTCTTGAATGCCAAACACAGAGATTTCATACAGAACTTTTGGATGAAGTAGAAAATGAATTCCATTGCAAAGTGAAGACACAGATTTAGTGACATTATGGACACCTAAACATTCCTGTAAAATAATATTAAAAAGTATTTTTAAATTAGCAACACTGATTTTTCCAAAAGATCCATCTTTCTTCTGTTTACAATCCAATTTCTATTTTCGTTTTTACTTCATTGAAACTTTTTTTTAACAATAGAGAATGAAAAAGATTCTCCTAACAGTTTCTTAGTTTGTATGAGATACATATTATGTTACCTTCTGCCAACAAGCATAATCATGATAAATGAAGTAAACAAACGGCTGAGACAACTATAATCTCTTAAAGTTATTCATCATGATAGACACAAAGGACATAAACACAATAAGAAACTTATCCTAAGGTATTTGCATTTTACTTACAAAGGTTGGGAAATAAAAATTCAACATGAAAGGACTTCAGGGACTTCAAGTTATGAGAGACATAACTTTATATACTATATATATTTATATTCTATATATAGAATATATATTTTATACATTTTATAGATAATATACATTTTATATATAATTTATATACTATATATTTGTATTCTGTATATGTGATATATATATGATTATATAAAGTTATCATCAATACGGCTATGTACCTAAAATACAATTACTTGGAAGCATCACTTAGAGTAACTATCAGAAATTTTATTCTCAATATGTGATGGAGAATAATATTTTGTTAGCAGCTATTTAAGGTGAGAGGGGAAAAAAAGCTACTTGAAATATTAATAGAATTTAAATACAATATAGAAGGTAAATATACAATAACGAGTTACATGAATACTACTTTTATTCATTCTGCAAATTTCTACTTCCTATTACCAACAATTCAAAGGCCAAAAAGTTACATACATACACTCATATACGCATCTGCATACATTATTTTTCTTTCAACTATTAACTTCATGCCACAGACAGCGACTTCGTATCACAAGCTTTTCAAAGATCTAAAGCCTCAGCCCTAAAGTTTAGCAACAGCTGTCAGTTACTTCCTTAAGATACTTACCTACCATCTAAACTGTGACTATCCCTTTCTGAAATCAAGATTTACTCCCTAAAATTGTCTTATTTTTCTCCAGCGCCTTTATTTTTCTTCACATGATTATTCAAATCACCGTATGACACATTGTAATGTGTCTGTGGCCCTGGCTTCCCCCTCTTGATAACAATTCATTTTTCAGCTCTCCTTCCCACCACAAGTCCTTACAAGAGTTCGCTGTCCTCAGTCAGTACTTCCTCATTTGTCAGGTCCTCTTCAATGCACATCAGCAGGACTTAGGTTCCTACCATTCCACTGGAGCTTCTTGTTGAGGACACCAATGACCTCAGTGATGCCAAATCCAACGTGTTCATCTCTGTTCTCATCTGACTCTTCCTTCTCACCTCTGTCTCCACTCCTGGCTCCCTCTGTTCCCAACTTCTAACTGGTTAGATCCTAGACGGCCTTCTCTTCCCTAGTCTCTCAGTAGTTGATCCTATCAAGGCTTGTGGCTTTAATATCATCTCTACGCTGGATGACTGAAAATTTTATACCTAATCTGGGCTCCACATGCCAAAGGTAGTGTGGTGCAATGCTTAAGAATGTGGGCTTTGGAGTGAGCCTATCAGGGTTCAAAGTCCAGTTTTACCACTTTTAGTTGAACGACCTTGGACAAATTCAAAGTATCTCCATTTTCAGAAAGAGGTAGTACCGAGCTCACAGAGCTGTTAGGAGGATTCAGTGAGATAATATACTTATAAAAGTACTTGATACATAGAGCAAATGCTCCATAAATGTTAGCTGCTATCATTATTATTGAAATTATTAGCATTAGCATTATTATATTTAACAGTCTACTTAACACCTGCATTTGATATAAAAAGGCATGTCAAACTTAGGTTCAAAACAGAATTCTACCCAATCCACAATCCCGTATTTGGGACATCAATCCAACTGCTAAATCCAAAACCTTAAAATTCATCCTTGATCACTCTCTATCTCCTACTCCCATTATCAGCAAGACCAATTAGCTCCATGTCCACAATGCATCCTAAATTCATTTCCTTCTCTTCATCTCCACTACACCACCACACCTCATCAGGGCTACTACAGTGGAACGGGTCTTCTTGCTTCCATCCTGACCACCTACAATCCACTCCCCACAATGCGAGAGTGATCTTTTCAGAAAGATCAACAGATCAAGTTGCATCTCACTGTACTTAGAATACAATTCACAGCTTTATAATGTTTGACACCCTGCCTACTTTTCAGACCCAATCTGGTACCATTTTTCTGTTATCTCATTATACCGCTCTTCTCTGTGTTCGTGAACCACGCAAAGTACATTATCACCTGAAAAGCGGAGGCTTTTCACCTGTTGTTTCCTCTAGCTGGAAATTCTCCCTCCCTCCCTAGCCAGCCTACATAAATTTAGTCCACATTACTAGTCATTCTCTATTCTTTTATCCTTTCATTTTATTTACAACACTATTTTCTTTAAAACACTATATACATAGAATGTATATGCAGTGTTGTAAAGAAAACTATATATATACATATTCTATATATACAGTGTTATAAAGAAAACTATATATACATATATACACACACACGTACATACATACTTTTTATGTATTTAAAGAATATTTTTAAATTATTACATACTTCTCTCTCTCTCCCCTATCGGAAGGTAAGCTCTCTGATAAGGCTCTTTTCTGTACTTTATATCACTACAGTCTAGCATAAAGTGTCCAGTAAATATTGCTAAATGAATATCAGATGTAGGTAACATGGAAGTGGTGGTCATTTAATCATCCCTAAATTTAAAAGTTATTTTAACTCCTCACCGTACCATCCTCAAAGTTAAGTCTTACAATAAAAAGCTAACTTGCCTCTTCAGGAAAAGTAACCTACAAATTACTAGCATGCTCCTACATTTAGGTTAGGTAAAGCTGCAACAAAGCCTTGGAGATTTACCAGAAGACACTGGAATAATATCACATGACAGACATAGCCAATTAAAGTGAAATGCCTTTCCAAATCCTTATATCCAAACCAAGATACTATATCTTTATGACACAGGGGCTAACTACAAGAAATCTCATCATTTGGAGCTTTTGACTTGGATTACTATAACTCCCTGATAATAAATACGTATCAATTTTTTAAAACCACAAATTGATTTTTAAAAAATCAGTTTTTTGAAATTGCACTATACAGATGACTATTTTTTGTGAAAAAGAAAAATCACAATTATATTTTGCAAGAACACTGTCAACTAATATAAATTTCCAAATAGTTAACAAGAAAATAAAACATTAAATGAAAGTTCACATTCTATTTTCTCCCCTTTTACAACTAGGATAATAAAGTGAGTTCTAACAAAAAATATTCTCAGTTTAAATTTTTGCAACAAAATGCATGAGACTTGGTTATAAAAACTGTAGTATATTAAAATTTAGAATTTTCTACATTACTAACAAATTCAGTGTATTTTTTAAAAAACAAATTTGGGACTGACACATACATATTTATTTCTGACATTCCTTTTTTCCTATCATTCTATGACAGGAAACTGTCATAGAACTCCTCTAAAAAATTAACATCCAGATAATTCCTACTTGAAATTCATCATATACCAAAATGATCATATACATCAATAATTCAATTTACACCAAATCTTTTCCTATCTGCCAAATTTTTATTTCCAATAATTACTTAAAATCTGCCTCAAGAAAGACATCAAATCGTATTCCACCATTTTAAATTTCAGGGTATAATAACTATCCCAAATACAGGTATCTTAGTTTCTTGACCTATTTATCTCAATGATACTCACCTGCCCTATAACTGAGGAACACTTCTCTTTTCACTTGTTGTACCACTAAAATCATAAATGTAGGTTTCTAATCTTCTTACTCAACTTGAAAGATAGTCCTTCTTTGACCTCCAGTCCATAAACCCTTCTACTTTCTTCCCTGTAGTCTTTATGGCCTTTGGTTCTACAGTCTGTCATTTCAACTACTCAGCTCACTTGCACCACAGGCATTCCCTTCTTCACAATAGCAAGGAAATATCCCAACCCTTGATCGATCCCAATGTTCACGTTCCCAAAAACCATGCCAGCTAGCCAAAGATAAGCATGCAAAGTAGAATAGTCTCCCTGCTAAGATTACAGACACAATCAACTAAGTTCTGTATGCAGCCCCAAAATGCTACTATTTGATATTACCAAGTATCTACTCATATTAGCCATTTCACACAATGAACATCTCACTTTCAATCTCAAAGAAAATAGACTCAATAGAAGGAGGCTCCTGCAACTTCCTGTAATATCTAAGCCCACCTAACCCCAATTAGCCATCATGTTCAAGGTCCCACCGCCTTCAACTCTCAGAGGCACTAGCTTCCTTTAATTAGCTACTTGCTACCCACTATCTTCAATCTTTCCTCCTCTGATTCTTTTTATTATTTCAGCATATACAAATGAAAATACACCTTCATTACCCTTCCAAGCTATGTCATCATTAACTGTCAAATCTCTAAAGGCAATGCAGAAACAAACGTATAACCACAATCTAGAGAATACGAGATCACGAGAAAAAGCCACCCTGCCAAAGAAGACCTGAAAATCAAAACTAACAGTATCTGCTAAAATAAACAACATAAGGAAGATTCAATAGCCCTAACACGTGGGAGAATTCTAATACAATAATCTAAACAATATTATCAAGTAAATATGTTTAAAATTCACAACAACACAAAAGAAGAAACCAGAGGACTCGTTCCTGGCCTCGAGCAGCTCTTAGGGAAACGGTGAGTGCAACAGGCATGGAGCAGCCCACTCTTGCAGCGATCCTCTAGGATCCTAGCTATGGGAGACCCCATGACCTGCACAGACCTTTGAGTTGCAAGGGAGAACTGCCCAAATAGTTGCCAGAGACAGAACCCCAGTCTGCAGAGCCCAGAGGGTCTGGTGCAGTAATGGCTGCACTGGGGCAAGGCCATAGGTGCCCATCACCCAAAGCCTGACATACTCCTCTAGGTGGTTTTAGCCTCAGTTGGCTGCCAGAAGCAGAAAGAGCAGAGCTATCTTTCCCACAAGATTGGACCGACCTGATCTGAATGCCACCCTGTCTGCTGGCCTCTCAAAAGCTAGTCTGTCTTACTAGCTTGCAACACAGCCTCAGCTGCCCTGCCGAAATGCTTGCCAACAGCCACCACCATAGGTCTTTTGCCAACAGCCTCTGCCTTCCTGTCAGAGCGCTTTTGCAGGCACACAGCCACCCACAGCCATCCCCTGCTGGTGCACACTTGCCTGCAGCCTCCCCTGCCGGTGCCGCTCGCCATGGTCACCCCACCACAAGCGCACTTTTTCCCAAAGCACCGCCCCACGCCCCCCACCCCGAGCACTTTTTTGGGCAGTCACCATCGGAAAGTTGTTGCCAGCAGACTGGGAACATCTTAGCTCCTCCAGTGCAGCAGGTGTCTGACCTCAAAGGACCAGAAATCAAAGCCACTGGCCTGTTCGGTGCACCCCCAGGGTTAGAGCACACAGCCCAGGGGTGCTGAGCTGAGCTCTGGCCCTGAAAGCACACAGAAACCAAGTCAATTGACTAATCCCAACTTATTCCACAGGAAACCCCTCAACGGCATCAAATAATATAAAAGCAAAAGACCCCATTCAAAGTACAGCAACTTCAAAGATTAAAGGAACATCAGCCCACAGAGATGAGAAAAAAATAGTGTAAGAATTCTGGCAATCCTAAAACCCAGAATGTCTTCTTACTTCTATATAACCGCACTAGCTCCCCAGCAATCGTTCCTAACCAAACTGAAATGGCTAAAATGACAGAATTGAGAAGCTGGAAGGCAAGGAAGCTCAACAAGATACAGAAGAAGGCTGAAGCCCCACCCAAGGAAACCAGTAAAATGGTAGTTTGATCCATGATCAGATCTGAGACGAACATTTTAGTAAGAACAAAACTGAACTTCTGGAAACAAAAAATGCACGACAGGAATTTCATAATGCAATTGGAAGCATTAATAACATAACTGAGGAAAAAAACCTCAGAGCTCAAAGAATCATCATAGGCAGACAGAAATAAAAAAGAATTTTAAAATTTAAAAAAAAAACAAAAAAACAAAAAACTCCAAGAAATAGGGGATTATGTAAACAAACCGAACCTACCACCCATCAGCACTCCAGAAAGAGAAAGAGAGAGAGCAAGCCACTTGGAAAGCATATTTGTGGATATTTTCCACAAAAATGTCTCCAACCTCACTAGGCAGGTCAATAAGCAAATTCAGGAAACTCAGAGAACCCCAGTGAGATACTATTCAAGATGACCACCCGCAAGACGCATAGTCATTAGATTCTCCAAGGTCATCAGGAAAGAAGAAATCTTAAAAGGCATCTAGAAAGAAAGGGCAGGTCACATATAAAAAGAACTCCATCAGGCTAACAGCGGACCTTTCGGCAGAAACCTTACAAGCCAGAAGAGACCGGGGACCTATAATCGGCATGCTTAAAGAAATTCAAACCAAGTATTTCGTATCCAGCCAAGCTAAGCTTCACAAGCAAAGGAAAAACAAAATTCTTTTCAGAGAAGCAAATGCTAAGGGAATTCATTACCATGAGACCTGACTTACTCAATGGAGTGCTAAGAAAGGAAGCAAAAGACCATTATCCGCCTCCACAAAAACACACTAAAATACATCTCCCACTGACACTATGATGCAACGATACAATCAAGTCTACGTAACAACCAGTCAGCAACACGGCGACGGAATCAAATCCTCACGTATCAATACTGACCTTGAATGTAAACGGGCTAAATACCCCACTTAAAAAGCACAGAGTGGCAAGCTGGATAAAGAACCAAGACCCAACCATATGCTGTCAAGAGACCCATCTCACATGCAATAACACCCACAGGCTCAAAGTAATAGAATGGAGATAAAGATCTATCAAGCAAACAGAAAACAAAAAAGAGCAGGGGTTGCTGTTCTTATTTCAGACAAAACAGACTTTAAACCAACAATGATCAAAAAGGATAAAGAAGGGCATCACATAATGATAAAGGGTTCGATTCAACAAGAAAGTTTAACTATCCTAAATATATATGCACCTAACATTGGAGCACCCAGACATAAAACATGTTCTTAGAGACCTACAGAGTTTTAGACAACCACAAAATAATAGTGGGAGACGTCAACACCCCACTGACAGCGTTAGACAAATCACTGAGGCAGAAAACTAACAAAGATAGTTTGGACCTAAACGCAACACCCAACCAAATGGACCTAGGAGACTCTACAGAGTACTCCACCCAACAAAAGCAAAACACATTCTTCTCATCTGCACACAGCACATACTCTAAGATCAACCACACGCTCAGCTGTAAAGCAATTCTCAACAAATTCAAGAAAACGGAAATCATACCAACCACACTCTCGGACCACAGTGCAATAAAAACAGAAATTATTACCAAGAAGATCTCTCAAAAAATGATACAATTACAGGGAAATTAAACAACCTGCACCTGAATGACTTTTGAGTAAAGAATGAAATTAAGGCAGGAATCATAAAATTCTTTGAAACTAACAAAAACAGAAACACAACATATCAGTCTTTAGAACACAGTTAAGGTAGTGTTAAGAGGAAACTATATAGTGCTAAATGCCTACATGAAGAAGTTAGAAAGACTGCAAACTAACAACCTGGCACCACACTTAGAGGAACTAGAAAAGCAAGAGCAAACCAACCTGAAATCTAGCAGAAGAACCAAAATCATGGCTGAACTGAATGAAACTGAGACACAAAAATTCACACAAAAGATCAACAAAACCAAATTTTGGTTTTCCAAAAGAATAAACAAGATTGATATATCACTAGCTAGATTAATAAAGAAAAATCCAAATAAACACAATCAGAAATGACAAAAGTGACATTATCACTGACCCCACAGAAAGACCCTCAGAGACCATTAAGAACAACTCTATGCATACCAAATAGAAAGCCTAGAAGAAATGGATAAATTTCTGGAAATATACAAACTTACAAGATTGAACCAGAAAGAAATTAAAACCATGAATAGAACAGTAATGTGTTCCAAAGTTGAATCAGGAATCCAAAAAAAAAAAAAAAAAAAGCCTACCAACCAGAAAAAAAACCTGGGCCAGATGAACACACAACCAAATTCTACCAAATATAAAAAGAAGAGCTGGTACCAATTCTACTGAAATTATTCCAAAAAATGAAGAAGGAGTGACTCCTCCCTAACTCATTCTATGAGGCCAGCATCATCCTGATACCAAACCCTAGCAGAGACACAACAAAAAAGGAAAACTTCAGGCCAATATCCCTGATGGACATAAATGTAAAAATTCTCAACAAAATATTGGTATACTGAAACCAGCAGGACAGCAAAAAGTTAATCCACCATGATCAAGTATGCTTTATCCACTGGATGCAAGGTTGATTCAACATATGAAAATCAATAAATGTGATTCATCACATAAACAGAACCAAAAACAAAAACCACATGATCATCTCAATAGAAACAGAAAAGGCTTTTGCTAAAATCCAACATTCCTTCTTGTTAAAAACCCTCATCAAACTAGGCATTGAAGCCTCAAAATAATGAGAGTCATCCATGACAAACCCACAGCCAGTATCATACTGAACAAGCAAAAGCCAGAAGCAGTCCCCTTGAGAACCAGAACAAGACAAATATGCCAATTCTCACCACTTCTATTCAATATACTATTCGGAGGCCTAGCCAGATCAATCAGACAAGAAAAATAAAAGGCATCCAGATAGGAAGAGGAAGTCAAACTATCTCTCTTCACAGATGATTCTATACCTGAAAAAAAAAAAAACCATATTCTCTGCCCCAAGGTTCTTAGAACTGATAAATGACTTCGGTGAAGTTCCAAGATACAAAATCAATGTACAAAAATCAGTAGCATTTCTATACTCTAATAACGTCCAAGCTCAGAGCCAAATCACAATGAGAATTGTAAAACACGGCAGAAAGACATCAGAGATGAAACAAATAAATGGAAAAACATTCTGTGCTCATGAATAGGAAGAATCAATATTGTTAAAAAGGCCATACTTCCCAAAGCAATTTACAGATTCAACACTATTCTTATCAAACTATCAATGTCATTCTTCACAGAAATAGAAAAAACTATTCTAAAATTCATATGGAACCAAAAAAAGAGTCCGAACAGCCAAAGCAAACTTAAGCAAAAAGAACAAAGCTGGAGGCATCAGACTGCCTGACTTCAAACTATACTACAAGGCTACAGTAACCAAAACAGTACAAAACTGGTACCAAAACTGGTACAAAAACAGATACACAGACCACTAGAACAGGTTAGAGAACACAAAAATACAGCCACACACCTACAACCATCTGATCTTTGAAAAGACAACAATAACAAACAATGGAGAAATAACTCCCTACTCAGTAAACAGTGCTGGAATAACTGGTTAGGCATATTCAAAAGATTGAAACTGGACCCCCTTCCTTTCACTATATATAAAAATCAACTCGAAATGGATTAAAGACTTAAATGTAAGACTTAAAATTATAAAAATAGAAAAATACCTAGGAAATACCATTCTGGACATAGGCCTTGGAAAAAATTTCATGATGAAGTCTCCAAAAAAAGCAATTGTAACAAAAACAGAAATAGATAAGTGGGACCTAATGAAACTAAAAAGCTTCTGCACAGTAAAAGAAACCAACAACTAAGTAAAAAGCCTACAGAATGGGAGAAAATATTTGCAAACTATGCATGTGACAAAGGTCTAATATCCAGAATCTACAAGGAATTTAAATCAACAAGTAAAAAACAACCCCATTACGAATGGGCAAAGGACATAAACGGATACTTCTCAAAAGAACACATACACACGGTCAACAAGCACATGAAAAAAATGCTCAGTATCACTAATCATTAGAAAAATTCAAATCAAAGCCACAATGAGATATCATCTCACACCAGTCAGAATGGCTATTAAAAAGTGAAAGAATAGCAGGTGTTGGCAAGGTTGGAGAGAAAAGGGAACATAGTACTCCAAGCCCTATACATCGCTTGTGGGAATGTAGATTAATTCAGTCACTGTGAAAAGCAGTTTGGCGATGTCTCAAAGAACTTAAAATAGAACTACCACTTGACCTAGCAATCCCTTACTGGGTATAGACCCAAAAGAATGTAAATTATTCTACCAGAAAGACACATGAACCCAGATATTCACTGCAGCACTATTCACAACAGCAAAGACATGGGATCAACCTAGATGCCCATTAACAGTGGATTGGATTAAAAAAAATATGGTACATATACATCATGGAATACTATTCAGCCATAAAAAAGAATAAAATAATGTCTTTTGCAGCAACGTGGATGCAGCCAGAGGTCATTATCCTAAGTGAATTAACACAGGAAAACCAAATATGGCATATTCTCACTTGGAAGTGGGAACAAACACTGCGTATACACATGGATACAAAGAAGGGAACAAGAGACACTGGGGCCTACTTGACAAGGGAAGGTGGGAAGAGAATGTATTAGTCTATTCTCACACTGCTATAAGGACATATCCGAGACTAGGTAATACATAAGGAAAGAAGTTTAACTGACTCACAGTTCTGCACGGCTGAGGAAGCCTCAGGAAACAATCATGGCAGAAGGTACCTCTTCACAGGGCGGCAGGGGAGAGACTGAATGCCAGCAGAGGCAAGGCCAGATGCTTATAAAACCATCAGATCTCATAAGAACTCACTCACTTTAGGAGAACAGGAAGGGGGAACTGCCCCCATGATTCTAATTACCTCCTCCCACTGGGTCCCTCCCACGACACGTGGGGATTATAGAATTACAATTCAAGATGAGATTTGGGTTGGGACACAAAGACAAACCATATCACAGGGTGAGAATCAAAAAACTACCTATTGGGTACTATGCTCGCTACCTGGCTAACAAAATCACTTGTACACCAAACCCCAGCAGCACACAATTTACCCATGTAACAAACCTGCACGTGTACCCCCAACCCTAAAATAAAAGTTGAAAAGAAAAAAAAAAAAAACAGAAACTAATGAAAGATTACATGAAAAAAGAACAAGTCAATTAAAGAAAGCAAAGAAAAGGTATAGACATGAAAAACCGTATAAGTGATAATCAAAACTTGATAAATATATTTTTTTAAAAACTATGACAGGAAATGACTTTGCACCCATTAGGATGGTTACTATTATAAAAAAAAAAAAAAAAAAAAAAAAAGGCCGGGTGCAGTGGCTCACATTTGTAATCCTAGCACTTTGGGAGGCCGAGGCAGGCAGATCATGAAGTCAAGAGATCAAGACCATCCTAGCTAACATGGTAAAACCCCGTCTCTACTAAAAATACAAAAATTAGCTGGGCATGGTGATGCACACCTGTAGTCCCAGCTACTCGGGAGGCTGAGGCAGGAGAATCACTTGAACCAGGGAGGCGGAGGTTGCAGTGAGCCAAGATCATGCCACTGCACTCCAGCCTGGTGACAGAGCGAAACTCCATCTCAAAAAAAAAAAAAAATCCAGAAAATAAGTATAGCCAAGGATGCAGAGAAACTGGAATCCTTGGACACTGCTGGTGGGAACATAAAATGGTACAGCCACTGTGGACAACAGTATGGCAATTCCTCAAAAATTAAATACAGAATTACCATGTGATCTACCAATTCCACCTGGGTATATACACAATTACAAAAAGATGGAAACAACCCAAATGCCCATCAATGGATGAATGGATAAACAAAACGTAGTATAGGATGAGTGTCCTTATCTGAAGTGCTTGGGACGAGACGTCTTTCAGATTTTGAAATTATTTGGATTTCTTAATATCTGCATTATAATTTCCAGTTGAGCATCCCTAATCTGAAAATTCAGAACCGGAAATGCTCCAATGTGCATTCCCTTTAAGTGACATTTCAGCACTCAAAAAGTGTCAGATTGCAGAGCCTTTTGGATTTTGGATTTCCAGAATTGGGGTGTTCAATTATACAGACATTAGATTATTATTTTTAAAAAGGAATGAAATGTTGATATATGTTACAAAATGGATGAGCTTTGAGAACATTATATTAAGTGAAATAAGCCAGTAACAAAAAGACAAACGCTGTATGATTCCACTTATATGAGTTGCCCAGGGACGCCAAATTCATAGAGACAGAAAGTAGAAAGGTGGCTGTCAGGAGCTGGGAGAAGGGGAAAATGAGGAATTACTGTTTAATGACTATAAAGTTTCACTTTGGGAGATGGGTAATGGTGATGATGGTACAACAATATGAATGTACTTATGCCACTGAATTGTATACTTAAACATAGTTAAAATGGTAAATTGTTTTTCTTTTTTCTTTTTTTTTTTTTTTTTTTTTTTCCAGAAATGAAGTCTCACCCTGTTGCCTAGGCTGGAGTGCAGTGGCATGATCACAACCTACTGTAACCTCGACCTCCCAGGCTCAAGCAATCCTCCTGCCTCAGCCTCCCAAGTAGTTGGGACTACAGGCACATGCCACCATGCCCAGCTACTTTTTTTTTTTTTTTTTGTAGAGATGGGATTTCCCTATGTTGCCTAGGCTGGTCTCAAACTCCTGGGCTCCAGTGATCCTCCTGCCTTGGCCTTCCCAAATGCTGGGATTACTGGCATGAGCCACCACACCTGGCCTAAAATAAATTTTACGTTATATATCTCACCATCAAAAAAAAGGAAATTAGACAAAGCTGAGGAAAGAATTAGGGTTCTGAAAGGAAACCACTGAGAAATTCTACCCAAATAAAACCTAAAAAGATATGGAAAATATGAAAGAAGGCTTAAAAGACACAAAGGGTAAACTAAGAAGGTCTAACACAGGTCTAAAAAGAGTTCCACTTGGAGAAAACAGCAAGGATAAAGAGAAAAGCAATCTTCAAAATAAGCATGACCAAGAATTATACAGAAGTAAAGGCAGATTGAGTGTTCAAAGCAAAAAGTCCTAAGCAAGATAAATGGAAAATCATGTATGCATGGAGACACATTTTAATGAAACCGCAGGGCACCATAGAAAAGGAAAATATTTTAAAACAAACTAAAGAAAAAAAATTAAAAGAAATTATAATTAACTGATATCACACTTCTCAACAATGATAGAAGCCTAATAAGAATTAAGCAATACTGGCAAAGTACTAATAAAAACTAGCAGTCAACCTGTATTTTATATGCAGTCAAATTACTACTCAAAATAAAGTGAAATCATGACATTTGCAAACATATGTACACAGTCACAGACTGTCACTGAAAATATTGAAAAACTTACTTCAATTAAAAGGAGACTGAACCTAAATATTTATCAATTAATAAAAGGAAGCATATTCAAACTTAATAGCAATTAAGGTGAATGAACTAGGTAAATCTCAAATCCTGCTATATATGCTAATCATGCTGTATATAAAATTCTCCCTATTATTTATTAAAGATACAGCTTTATAAATAATGTACACCAACTGGATGGGAAGAAGATACACCAGCTGTGTAAGAGTGGCTAGGCTATGTTGGTGGGAGAAGAGAAAGCAAAGAAGCTTCCTCTATAACTGGTACTTTTCTTTGAATAAAAATGAATCAGAAGTAAAAATGGCAAAATTCTTTATAAATTTTTATAAAATAAATTTATAAATAAATTTTTATAAAATAAATTTATAAATAAATTTTTATAAAATAAATTTATAAATAAATTTTTATAAATATACTTATTATAACCAAACAGTACTTACAAGAGTGTTAAATACAAAAGGACACCTTCAAGAGTACATAGGAATACATACACTTTTAAATACTGCCCTATGTACAGTGTTCTTTTCAATATTGAAATATTTAATATTCTATGCCTAAATATTTTATCATTTAAGAAGACAGAAAAATAAATGTTTCAAAAGAAAAGAAAAATAAAAAAATAACATCAAGAAAACAGAAATAAAACCATAAAATCTAGGCAATAACAACCTACAAGGTTTCCTGGGTGTAGAAATCACTTTTGAATACCTGGAAATCAATTTTCCTTATAATTTTTCCATCACTAATACAGCATAAATGTAATTCTTAATAAAACTTCAAATAAAGCAATTCAAATTGCTGGACTTACTAAGTTAAGAGAATGTAATAGTACAAATTTTCCAGAATTGACTAGTAATTATCATCTATTTTTATGGGATATAGTTCTTATATCTCATACAACAGGTCAAGTAATTTAAGTTTGAAGGCATAACAAGAGAGTCTACTGTTTGTTCTCAAAAACAAAACACACAAAAAACAAAACCTCACCTTCGTGATTTCCAGACAGCAGTGGTAAGTTTCGGCTTTCACTTGTGGCAACGGGTGAGACAACATATGGAGAAGCGCCTTCTGACTTTCTCCTTGTAGTAATGGACTGGCCTGCGCAGATTTCCAGCTGGTGAAAAAGTAAAACCACCAAGACATCTGAGGCAAGTCAGTTACTAAGCAAAAGACTGCAAAGCTAACTGGAAGGGATTTCTTCCTACTCCAATTCCTCAAACTGAGATCTTATTAAAAATAACTGATATTAGCAAGTACTTACCACCTAAGCACTTATTTGTTTCAGGGCAGAGGAGATTCTGTTTTTAAGACTATTTTTGAAAACCCAAAATGTCTTTAAAATCCCCTACTCAGTTGATGTTTATCACATCACAGAATTTATTCTTTCCAAAAGCAATAAAGACACTAAGTTCTAAATAGAAATTTGCTGATGTCCTCAAAATAAATTAACCAATACACAGTGTTTTCTAAAAATCCACACAAGAAAAAAGTACAAAGTAATAAAAGTTACAAAACTCTCAAATTATTAATTAAAACTTTAAAGATAAATGAACAATGTGTGTGAATAGTCTGGATGGATAGCAAAAACAAATGTATAAAAATCCAAAGATCATTCATTTTGATTGCGGCTATGACATTTTTGAAGTTAATCTTGAAAATAACAGTTAAGTCTCCTAATGCAGCTGTACATATACCCTTTAAAAGTCAGACACGTATAAAAGCAATTAAACTAAAAAATAATAACAACAAAGACATAAGGTCAGCTTCACTTTCACTGTTTCTAAGTTTACGCACACCCTAAGCGTCCAATAATAATATAATCACATTAAGAAAGAAAATATTACATCTTTGAACAAATGCTGATGATTTCCTTTATTAGGGAGAAATGCTGATGATAGGAAAAGCTACGCAAGGCTTGGTCTGCCAGCTCCACTAATTCTAAGAGATTCTTCTCTCCCTAAAAAAGAAGCAGAATGGAACAATAAATGTCAAGTTCATGTGCAATAAAATTCTCAACAGCTAAGCAGCTTCAAGAAACTAGACCATTCCGAGACCATGAGATTGTTTACATCTGTTTATGTCCACTTGCTCATCAAGCAACCTAAAAATGTCAGCCTAGGTGGAGAAATGTACGAAAATTCCCTAGCTAAATGCTACATGAGACTTTCTATTATTTAACTCTGAGTAAGCTTAAAGTTACAATCAAACTGCCTGGTTCGTTGATTACTTCTTTGTAGCTCTACCTCCCCTAATAAAAGTAGGGCTAATGTATTTATTATAAACCTGCCTCTTGTAACAGCCTGACCACTAGGAACATACAGGACATTCAACACGTGTGATTAACTGACCATGCAAAATGCCACAGAGGCCAGACACAGTGGCTCACACCTGTAGTCCCAGCACTTGGGGAGGCCGAGGCGGGCAGATCACTTGAGTCAGATCAGGAGTTCAAGACTAGCCTGGCCAACATGGCGAAACCCTGTCTCTACTAAAAATACAAAAAATCAGCTGGTTGTGGTGGCACGCGCCTGTAATCCCAGCTACTTGGGAGGCTCAGGTGGGAGGCGGAGGTTGCAGTGAGCCAAGACTGCACTACTGCACTCCAGCCTGGGAAACAGAGTGAGACTCCGTCTCAAAAAAAAAAAAAAAAAAAAAAAGCCACAGAAATACTTCAACTTAAAAGACACAATTCAAAACAAGAAGCCAGGGGTACTAACATGTGGCAAAAGGAAAAGAAAAAAATAATAAACTATAGCAGTAAATAAGAAAAATTATAAATATCAGGTTCAAGGCCAGGCACAGTGGTTAACACCTTTAATCCTAGAATTTTGGGAGAACAAGGTAGGAGAACGGCTTGAGGCCAGGAGTTCAAGACCAGCCTGGGCAACACAATGAGACCTCATCTCTATAAAACAGTTTAAAAATTAGCCAGGTGTGGTAGCATATGCCTATAGTACTAGCTGCTTGGGAGGCTGAGGCAGATGGATTGCTGGAGCCCAAGAGATCAAGACTGTAGCCTAGGCAACAGAGGAGGCTGTCAAAATAAAAATTTAAAAAAATTCAAAGAAAATAAATAGGTTCAGATACATTCTACTGTAGGCGCCAAAATGAATAAGAATTTTATCCCTAATTCCTCAAGATCTTCAGGATCCATGTCCTTATTTTCAAACAAGAAACAACTATTGTATCAATGTCTGCCTCTAAGAGCCATTAACCCTTTCATTGATAACATACTAATATTCTAACAGTATTTTTAAAAGGGATACTGACACATAATTATTGCTGTAACACTGCCGTAAAGTCATCCTAACACATTATAAACAATGTAGTTCATGACTGTACTTAATATTTTTTAAAAATCAGGCTTTATATATAAGTATCTATAAAATATTAAGGCAAAAACATGTCTACAAGCACTAAAATAGCCCTTATAATTCTAGTTACATCAACTGTCATTCACTTCATATCAGTAAGTCACTTCATAGAGGTACTCAATATTAAACATCAAGACATTTGTAATAACCACTGCTTTTTTGCAAATCACTGATATTAGGAATATACATCATTAATTAATCTAAAGTCTTTGTTTTACTTCTATACAAATCATATCCTTACTTTAACCCGTTAAATAACAGGTTATTTATAACTGACCCACTCAGGAATAATGTATCCCTCCTGTGACAATTCAATTATATGTCCATCAATTTGAAAAGTATAGATTAAATTTTCTAAATATGTCAAAGGGATTTGAAAGAGATATTAATCAAAATCAAACTTTTTACCTCCTTCTCAATATCAGACAGGAAGTTACAGGTGCATTCAATTGAATAAACAGCCTCTGCAGTTCGTTTATAAATACTGTAGTTTTCAGAATTCAGCTGTTCCAAATAGGCCACAACAGCTTCATGAATATTTGGATATTCCAAAGAAACAGGCATGTCCAAAGAAAGGAGAAATAATGCTGTTGACATAGGCTCTGGTAAAAACTCGCTTGCCTTGATGAATTTAAAAAAAAAAAATTAAAACTTTGTTTAAAAAAAAACTTATTTTAGAGAAACATGGTGGGTTATAGTCTTAATCTAACCCAACTTCCTTTTTTTGCAATTCTTTGTCAAAAAACTGAAGCTTTTTCCAAAGAAAATCCCATTTCCCAACACATCATTTACCTCTACCTCTTTGTCTTTGCTCAGTACAAAATGTCTGAAGTCCAAATACCAACTCTTCCTCAAAGACCAGGATACTAACTATCTTCTTCCCCAAACCAACTTCTTCTCTCCCTGAGCCCTACACCTTGTATATACCTCTGCTATTGAACTAAGGCATGAGGCCTTTTTCTCTAAGTATTTTCTGTACATGTACACAAATCTCCACAATAACCCATTAAACTGAAGATGTTCAGCCATCCCATAGCTGAACATGACAGAGCTTATTAATGACATATTAATAACATGAAATCAAGTATAGCTACAGATTGATTTGAACAGAAATGGATTTTTTTCTTTGGTTTTGTCTTTTAGAGGGGATAGCGGAAATTCAATATAATATTTTAAATAGTTCTAAAATATTCACAGAAGACAGCCCCTTAATTAGTATAAAATCAATTTGCACAAATGAAATATTATACATATTATAAATCAATAGATTTAAAACTGAAAGAACTATGGTTTTTTAAAAAATGGTTCTAGTTTTGTGACAGGATTATAAATATAAATTAAAGAAATAAAAAGGACTAAAAATTCGATGTCCAGAGAAAATCTCTTGACAAAGCTCAGTATTACGGTTGAAATGCTGCCTTTACAAAAGTGGGTTTGGTCGTGATTTATTTCATGGATAACCTATTTCAAGGATAATCATTAACTACCTGAAAGTCTAAAAGCTGAATCAGCTAAACGATAATACCTTTAAATGAATATAGTTGCTAAATGAAGATCAGAAACGACAAAAATCAAAATTTTAGATTACACAGACACAACAAACCTCCAGATTAGTAAAACAGCAGCTATTAGAAAGTAAAGAGAAATTTCATTATTCTGTGAAGAACTATCCTTTTTTGGGGTGGGGGGAGGAGGAAAAAGAGAAACTCAGTTACCTGCTCACCTATGACTCACTCACTCAGCGAATATTAATTGGGCCTTACTGTGTTCCTCTACTATACACCAGGCACCTCTCCAGTCCTGGGAACCCAGCAGAGAGCAAAATAAAACCTCCGCCTGCATGAAGCTCACATCCCACTGAAGAAAGTAGAGCGTAAATCAATAAACTTCCTAAGATGTTAGGTGTGGCTAAGAAGTGTTTTAAAACAGGATGGGAAAGATGGAGAGGAACAGAGAAGTAATGTGGAGTGGAGGCAGGGAAACGCTACTTCTCCAAAGTAGTAGGGGAAGGCCTCGCTAATAAGGTGACATTTAAGTAGAGCCCTGGAAGGGTCAGGAGCCACGTGACTATCTGAGGGAAAGCATTTATAGAAGAGGGAAGAGCAATTACAAAAGCTGTATTTGGTAGCAAGGAAGCCAGTGTAGCTGGTTCTGAGGGATGGAGTCAGAAAGGAGAGGTGGGCCAGATGAGTTAAGGCTTTGGGTCATCAGAAGGACTTGTCCTCTGCTGGAAGCCACTGGAACATTTTAAACAAGTATCAAAATTGGTCTGTAGAGAACAGATGATAATGTGCAAAAGTGGAAGCTAAGAGACAGAGGACTTTACTGCAGCAATCCAGGCACGACAGAATGGTGGGCTTAACTCAGGTATTTCAGATTCTGTATAGGTATTCAAGGGAGAAATGACAAATTTTGCTCAGGGATTATATCTACATATGAGCAAAAGAAAGGAATCAAGGCTGACTCCTAAGGTTTTTGCCTGATCAACGATCAACTTGCACAACGAAGTTGCCATTTACTGAGACAGGCAAGACTATAGGAAGAACATATTTGGAAGGGGAAGCAAAGAATGAAGTTTGGGACATGTTCAGTTGGAGACATTTATTGTCATCCAAGTGAAGACATCAAAAAGGACACTGGGTATAGACAAGTTCAGAGTTCAGGTTATACGTCTGCTCTGGAAGTATAAATTTGGAAGGCATCAACAACAGATGGCATTTAATAATCACAAATGGGATGTATTTCTTGAGGGCTACAGTCAGTCCCAGGGTTCTACTCCTAAAGAGTTAGGAAGATGAGGAGAAATTAGCAAAGGCGATTTAGTGAGTTGGGTACTGTGCTAAGAGAGTAAATCCTAGTGGATCTAACTCTAAAGGCACCGCATTCTAGTTTAAGAGAGTTCTGACTCTAGTCAGAAAAATAATAGCTGCTGTGAGAATTAAACAAGCATTAAGCAGAGTATATGGCATGTAGCACTCAATAAATATTAATTTCCTTTTCTCGCTTCACCACAAAGGAATTCTAACATTTCACCCTGCATACTCGTATTTAAAACTCTTGCTATCTCAACAACTCAAAGCCCCATGCTAATGTCATCAGCTAATCCTTACATGGCCCAATAGACTAATCACAATTTACACCCCCGATCTAAGATAGCTGTACTGCATATATAAGCATTAGTCACATGGCATTGGAACTAAAAGTGAAGATGTTTCGATTTAAATCCACCACCCCATTAGATAAAAAATAATCAGCAACATCATCTCATGTACATTGGGAGGAGGGGCTATAAATGTTTCCTCTACACCTAGCCACTCAGCAGCCATGGCATAGTTCTATGAGTTTGTTAGAAATGCCAGCTCTCAGGCCCTACCCTTTACCTGATGAATCAGAATATGCAAGATGTGATTAAGAATATCTCTAAGTGATATGTTTGCACATTACCGTTTGAAAAGCACTGCTCTCAGTCACTCAACTGGCTTCACCAGGTCATTAGATCTTTTTATACACCTCCCTGAAAAGCTAAAGACCTTGTGTTAGGCCGGGTGCGGTGGCTCAAGCCTGTAATCCCAGCACTTTGGGAGGCCGAGACAGGCGGATCACAAGGTCAGGAGATCGAGACCATCTTGGCTAACCCGGTGAAACCCCGTCTCTACTAAAAAAATACAAAAAACTAGCCGGGTGAGGTGGCGGGTGCCTGTAGTCCCAGCTACTCGGGAGGCTGAGGCAGGAGAATGGCGTTCTTCCTTACCCTCAGTGAGCATCAGTAGCTAAGGAAGAGTAACAGCAGTTCCTAGGATGCTCTGTGCTTCTGCTTCCAGAACAGAGCTAGTACTTTTACCTCTTACTTCCCAGATGTTTCCCCAAACGAAATTACCTTCATTTGTTTTACCAACCACAATATTTGTCACAAGATTACCAACGTATCATTTTAACCTATACATGAGCATTCTCCAAAATCATTTAAAATCAACAAGTATCAGTTTCAAAACAGGACATTTTGTCAAACTTAGGAAATCTCTACATAGATTCATATTTATTTTCCAACATTCAAATTACCTATTTGGTCAGTGGCAACTCAAAAAAACCACTTTAAAGGCAGAGTCCAAATTCTACTTCAATTGTTAGTGGGCTAGCAACAGACAGAGGGCAGCAGAACCTTACATTTATATAAACCAGAGAAGAAATTTAACAGCAATGAAATAACATTCTTGTTTAGATCTCACTTTAAAGTACTTAGCCAATTAATCAAAACAAATATAATCATCTAAAAACAAATACCTTAATTACAATCTCCCACAATGATCAAAGTTGTTTTAATAAAGTTCCAAGTTATATATTTAAAATAACTACCAAAAATTAGATATTGATTTGTTTTTAAAAATGGAAACAATACAACAATAACTACCTTTTCTTTAAAAAAAAAAAAAAAAAAGCATGGAAAATTAACTTTACATTATTCTAGCACTAAGTAAAATTACTGATTTCTATTTTGGTTCTGGTCCAAATAAGCACTTGATGAAAAAATACAATCAAAAATAAACTACATGATGCAACTGATAGGATAAGTTTTCCATCAATACTTCAACCCACAGATAGATTGATCATTTGCAATACTTAATAACAAGCAATTGTAGCACCACTAATTTTTCAGTTATATAATATTAAGGAAGACACCCATATTTTAAATTCAACTCCTGTCTTAAGAGACTGGAATTTTTCCATTCTTAATGCTTATGCCTTGAAAAATTGTTACTCTTCAAAACAAAAAAGGACTGCAGAAACATAATGACTAGTGAATACAAGTTAGAAATTAAAAGTAACACAAGTGATGTTATTTTCCTTAAAGCAAAATACTGTATTTAAAATGTAATCGTTTTCCTGGATCACCTGATAACACATTGTGTATATAAGTGATACTTAGAAAATGGACTTTGGGCCAGGCATGGTGGCTTACGCCTATAATCCCTGCACTTTGGGAGGCCAAGGCAGGCAGAACACGAGGTCAAGAGATTGAGACCATCCTGGCCAACATGGTGAAACCCCATCTCTACTAAAAATACAAAAATTAGCTGGGCGTGGTGGAGGGCACCTGCAATCCCAGCTATTCAGGAGGCTGAGGCAGGAGAATCGCTTGAACCCAGGAGGCGGAGGCTGCAGTGAGCGGAGATCACGCCACTGAACTCCAGCCTGGCAACAGAGCGAGACTCTGTCTCAAAAATAAAAGAAAATAGAGTTTGGACTATATGCTCTACAGAATTCTAGGAAACAAAGCCGCAAATGTTTAATAACTAAGGGCAACAAAGAGTTTTGCATAAGGAATAGTTTTCTCGTTTTCATAATTTCTCCCACACCTGCATTTTAGTGTGCCACTCCTTTGTCTTTGTAACAAGAACACCACAAAATACTGATATCTGAATGATCTGAGATACTTTTACCACTAACATTCAAATTCAGAGATAACCTCACATTTAAAAATACAGTCAGAATATTTTAAAGAAATATTTACACATATTAAAATCACCTTTAACAGACTTCATACAATGGAATATTTTGTAATAAAAGTTAAATTAATGCTATAAGCAACAATAGTTATGAACCTCGAAAAGGAGTTGAGAGAGTACCTACTTTATAATTTCATTTAAACAACATTCAAAACAGGCCAACTGATCTACAGTGACTGAAGTCAGAAAGCAGTGTGGCTCAGAGAAAGAGGGAGAGGTAACAGATGGGAAGGGGCCTTTGGAATGCTGGTAACATTCTATTTTCTGTTATGAGGTTGGTCACTTTTTAAAGACAGATACATTCACTTAAGTAGAAAAAGCACGGAACTATGTACTTTTCAGAATGTATATGAAAGTTTAAAAAAAAAAAAAGCCTTTACAGATTTAATGTATTTTTCCTGATAGCATTTTAAAAATAATTTAAAAATTTAAGTGTTCTGATTAAACTAACAGTGCACAATTTCAGAAACTGCGATTAGCAAACACACAGAAGAGACACCAGCCTTGGGCACTTTCAAAAAGTGCTTCTTTTTAATAATTTCCCCGCCATATATTCTCACAATTATCTTTTCCATGTACTACTCTTTTTATCCATTCTTTAGCTAAAAACAATAAAACCTATGAAACTATAATATTTTTAACTTATGTTTATAATAAAAGCACATGTTTAAGCATTCAGCCTTTGATCTAGTAATGCCCTTATTAGGAATATAAGAATCCAAAATACAAGTAAACATGTGTAAGTAGCAATTCAACATAGTGTTATTTATCAAAATACCAAAAAAAGAAAAAAAGAAACATAAAAGTTTAATTTCTGGAGTCCTTGTGGAAATCATAGAACATCTTTCTGGTAAAATATTAGCAGCCATTAAAATTTATGAAGTGTTTAGTTACACAGAAAATGTATATTAGATAATAAGAAATGGTTTTTTTAAAAAAAAGAATCAATAGGCTGGTACAGTGGCTCACGCCAATACTCCTAGCACTTTGGGAGGCGGAAGTGGGTGGATCACCTGAGGTCAGGAGTTCAAGATCAGCCTGGCCAACATGGCGAAACCCCGTCTCTACTAAAAAAATACAAAAATTAGCCGAGTGTGGTGGCTCACACCTGTAAACCCAGCTACTTGGGAGGCAGAGGAAGGAGAATCACTTAAACCTGGAAGGTGGAGGTTGCAGTGAGCCAAAAAAGTGCCACCGCACTCCAACCTGGGTGACAGAGTGAGACTGTCTCAAAAACAAAAACAAAAACAAAAAATTAAAAATAAATAACTTTTATGGATGCTGTCAATTAGACTTAAAGCAGAAAAGAAAAAAGCCTCAAAACTAACTTGAAATTATGAATGAATTTTTATTCTTCATACATCAAAATGTTTTTTAAATCAACATCTTATTTTCTGAGTAAAAGTTAAAAACTGAAAACACCAAAGAAAAGAAAGGGCTAGGTAAAATAGAAAAGTAGGAAAAAAAAAAAAGTACTAGAATAAAGACTAGCACAAAAGATAGTTTATTGCTATCATGGGCAGAAAAGCAGCTTTGTGAAAGACACCTAAAGCAACATGTTAATCAAAAAAACAACTTTCAAAAGACATATTAAGGTATGAAATCATATATTACATAACTCAAACTACAAATATGTTTAGACATAAAACAAGTTACCAAATATTAACTAGGTGAATCAAATAAAAACCAGGATATTTAATCCTACCAAAGATATCTTCTGAAATTCTTTTGATCAGGTGCTAAAATAAAAATATTAAGCAATTAAGTTGCTGGCAGAAAGGAAAGAGAAACACATGTGACCAAAAAAAAAAAAAAAATTCCCTTCAGTTACTAAAATACACCACACACCAGTAATTTACATGAAATACAACAAATACAATAGGAGAGTCCTCAGAAATCAACTTCATCAACACTTAGAAACTAAAGCACTGCTAACACTATTTTTAATAGACAAAACAAGAAAAAGAAAAGGTTCCAGGACATTAAGATATGCTAACTACAAAATAATTTCTGCAGCAGTAATGGAAACTATTGTTTGTATTCTACGTGTCAAGGAACTTGGGAAATAGTGAGTAAGTAGAGAACTCTGACAACATGTACCTAGCTGAAGAGAAGGAAAGGCTACTCTTGATATTAATGGTAAGAACCAAGACACACACTGCAGAGATAAAGATCAGTAGGCTTTCAATGCCCTCCAATCAATTAAAAGATACATCAAGTGTACCAATTATATATGTATATATGTATGGAAAAATGTATTCGTATCGAAGACATAATCTCTTCCCTCAAGTGATCCCAAAGTTATTAAAGAAATGAGACCAAATAACATATACATCTATATGTTATTGTTTGACTTATTTGGTTTCATTTCTTTAATAACTTTGGGATCACTTGAGGGAAGAGATTATGTCTTCTATACGAATACATATACGTATATGTATATGTACAGATAACAGCAAGTCTTGTCTTTTACAAAATTAAGCTCTATAAGGCCAGGGAATAATTCTAACCTATTCAGTTTTACATCCAGCAAGTAATACTGCTAGCCCACTGTAGGCAATCAATAAATTATTCACTGAATGAACAAGGAATAAACAAACAAATGTACAGACTGCAGTAAAACATATGCAATAAAAACAATAGCAAGATTAAAAAATAATTTCCCATCAAATGTTTTGTCAAAATTGTTCAAAATGTTAGCCATTTCTCAATTTCTACATTTCCCATATAACCTGTTACACTTATTTTGAAAATGGCCTAAAGCACAATACCTTCACACCATGAAAAGAGCAGCAGCAATTTACAACAGAGCATTTATTTAGAATAGTCAGTAAATTCCAAATGAGCGGCATTACCTGCCTTACCTTTTCAACAGGGAGAAGCGTTTGTAGCAGTCGAACTGCAAACAGGGAAATGCTGATAAAGGCCATTCTGTGGTGCACAAGCATCACCTCTGGTTGCTCCAAACTGATACTACTTTTATGGTAGCACATGGTTTCTCCAAGGGCTCCCAACACCAGGAGCAGTTTCTCTTTCTGAAAACATTTACACAACACGAAACAGAAGAAAACAACCAATATTACGGGCCAGTGTACAAAAGCCATGGAGAACAGATTAAAATATTATCATTATCATTAAATAGGAAAAGAAACCAAAACAAAATTTATTCCTCTCTCTGAGAATTACCAATACCTGCTGACATAATTTAAAAAGCACAAAAGAATGATCAACAAACCACCTACATTTTAAAAATACAATAATCTGTAAGTATTTAATATGATCAATCTTAACTAACAATGAATAAGTATAAACAATAAAATACAAAAGGTAAATGAACCATAAATTCCTCCTAGTTTCTAGTGCTTAATTGTTCCAATGTGGAACAATTAACGCATTAACCCCTCGTCAAGTATTTCTTATGCTTACTATATGCCTAACACAGTGGCAGGCATAATGGAAAAAAAAATGCATTAGTACAAGAGACATGATAATCCCTGTCCTCAAACTGATACCAACATTTCTAAAGAAATGAATCAAGGAAAGTCAAATAATTAAAAAGCAATTAAATATCAAATTGTATAAACTCTCTTTAGATAATAAGGTTTCAAGTGGAAAATGTTATGCCATCATAAATTTAAAAAAGAGAAATCGTATCTTTTAAACTAAAAGTTATACATTAAATATGAAGAAGAACCTATGCATAGTAGACTGACTTGTAAGTCACATCAATATAGACAAAGTATATCCCAGATATACTGATATGCCCCCATAAACTAGCGGGTAAAAGGACACCCTTAGTAAGACAGGAAAAAAAAAAAAAAACTGAAGTACTTACTTTAATTCTCAATTGAAAACATATGAAAATAAGAATGAGCAATACCTGCAAACTAACAACAAAAATCTAATATATCAGAATTTTTTCAATTCAAGGATGACTATACAGGGAAAAACTAAATGGTATGAGGCCCAAAAATCACAAGCCGTTGGCAAGGATATGGAAAAATTGGAACCCTGGTGCATTGCTAGAGGGAATGTAAAATGGTGCAGCCACTGTGGAAACCATAATGGGCAGTTCCTCAAAAACCACAGAATTATCATATCATCCACTTCTGGGTATATACCCAAAAGAACTGAAAGCAGGGTCTCAAAGAGAGATGTATACACACCCAGGTTAACAGCAGCACCATTCACAACAGCCAAAAGGTGGAAACAATCAAAGTGGCCAATGACCAATAAATGCAGAAACAAAATGTGGTATGTTGTATATACATACAAGAAAAGGAGGCCGGGCACAATGGCTCACGCCTCTAATCTCAGCACTTTGAGAAGCCGAGGCAGGCACATCACGAGGTCAGGAGTTCAAGACCAGCCTGACCAACATGGTGAAACCCCGTCTCTACCAAAAATACAAAAAGTAGCTGGGTGTGGTGGGACGTGCCTGTAATCCCAGCTACTCAGGAGGCTGAGGCAGGAGAACCACTTGAACCCGGGAGGCAGAGGTTGCAGTGAGCCAAGATCGCACCACTGTACTCCAGCCTGGGCGACAGAGCAAGACTCCATCTCAAAAAAAAAAGAAAAGAAAAGAAAAGAAAAAAAGGGTGTTGAGCATTCAAAAGGAATTAAATTCTGATACATGCTACAACATGGGTAAATCTTTAAAACATAAAATAAAATAAGCCAAATACAAAAGTAAAATAAGCCAGATACAAAAAAACAAATACAGATTCCACTTATATGAGGTAGCAGAGGCTGCGGATAGGCAGAATGAGGGGTTATTGTTTAATGGGTACAGAGATTCCATTTGAGATGATGAAAAAGTTGTGTAAATAATGATAATGGTTGTACAACAATGTCACTGCAGAAGTAAAAGGAAGACAAAATAATCCACATAAGCAAAAAAAGGCAAAAACTGTTGACAGTAGACCAAGCATAACTACACTATAAAAAGTTTAAATTTTCCTATAAATGAAACAACTTCATATTGAAGTAAAAAACAAAAATTAAAAATTTATACATAAATCCTTAACTGTCATGGGATTAAGAGTAAAAAAAAGAAAATAAAATTTTAAAAAAAAATCTTTGTGAATAAAAGGTTAAAAGTTCAATGAGTAGTAGAATTAAAACAAAAAACCTAAGCAGTATGAATAGTGAATAATTTAGGGCAAAATAAATTACAGTAATTTTCTACTGATGACATGTTTAACAATAAAGACTCAGTAAAAATGAGTCTGTGATCTGAATAACATAGAACATCAACAAAACATGTCATTGATATGATATGGATTTATAGATTTTAACTCAGTCTTTTTGAACGTAATTAAAATTAATAGCATAGGCCGGGCGCGGTGGCTCAAGCCTGTAATCCCAGCACTTTGGGAGGCCGAGACGGGCGGATCACGAGGTCAGGAGATCGAGACCATCCTGGCTAACCCGGTGAAACCCCGTCTCTACTAAAAAATACAAAAAACTAGCCGGATGAGGTGGCAGGCACCTGTAGTCCCAGCTACTCGGGAGGCTGAGGCAGGAGAATGGCGTAAACCCGGGAGGCGGAGCTTGCAGTGAGCTGAGATCCGGCCACTACACTCCAGCCTGGGCGACAGAGCGAGACTCTGTCTCAAAAAAAAAAAAAAAAAAAAAAAATTAATAGCATATACTTTGAACACTACAAAGAATATAACTTCTCTTCAAGTTTCCAAGAAACACTGCCAAAAATCAACTTTAAAAATACTTTACCACAAAGAAAACTTCAATGTATATTTAAGGCTATATTTCTCTGATCCCCAAGAAATAAAACTAAAAAGTAATAAATATTTAAACCAAAAGTAGAACAATCCTTACAAGATTAAAACAAAAAGTAAAACATCCTCATACAAATAACTACTGGTCTAGAGAAAACAAACTGGAAATATAGTGACAGTCTTATTATATTGATAGGCAATTAATTCCTCCATACAGTATTTCTCCATGAAAACAGTACTAAGAACAACATCTCTATTATTCAAGATTAACTTTGATAATTTACAACTTAAATCAAAATATATATTTAAGATCTCAGTATTGTAGGGCTTTTTCTAAAAGTCTATCTACTTGTGAAATTGTTTAAAATAATCTTACTAATTCTAATGATGAATTGAGTACTTCTCAAAATATCATAAAAAGCAAGTACTTTAAGAATGAGTTTTACAGTTCCATTTCCAACATTTCTTCTAAGCAAAAGAAAAAAAAAAAGTGGTTTTTTTTGGTTTTGTTTTGTTTTGTTTTTTAGGAAAGGACCGAAAAACAACAGTAACTGGTCAACATTTTTTAATTCTTTGGGCTAAAGATGTTTAAACAACAACCCTAAAGGAGTTGATGGGGGGGGAAAGACCAGTCCTCACAGGATAGTCATAGTTTTTACAACAGAAGGTACAAAACTGAAATGCCAGGTTAGCAAAATTTCTTAAATATTACCAATAAAATAGATTTTTAGTGTAAACACAACTTATACATTACCACTGCAATATACAATGGGTTGTGGATTCCACAAGGCACCTGGAGTAAGAGACTGCAGCAGGCTCTGCCCCTCACATGCTCCCAAGGGTCCTTCCACACCGCAGCCAGTCACAGCTCCTCGTGCCAGTCTCACCAGGCACTTCCCTGATTAAAAGCAATCTCATCCTGCCTTCAGAGGAAAGGCAGGACTACTCAGCACCATGTCAAAAAACCCCTACCAGCAGACCCTCATTTATCCCACCAGTCTCTCTCCATTATCTGCACCTCACATTTCATGCTCTAGGTGTTTGTGTTCCATCTACCACCAGCCCCATCCTTTACCTCCAATCAGAACTATCCATGCCTCTTTGTCATGGCTCATGGTTCATTCTCACTCTCCACCAGATTGGGGAAAAAAAAAAAAGTTATTTTATTTGGTTGGCCAAATCCTACTTATAATTTAAAACTCAGTTCATTCAGATCTACAAAAAGCCCTCACTGAGGCCGGGCACGGTGGCTCACGCCTGTAATCCCAGCACTTTGAGAGGCCGAGGCAGGAGGATCACTTGAGCCCAGGAATTTGAGACCAGCCTGGCCAACAAGTCGCAACCCAGCCCCTGCTAAAAACACAAAAATTAGCCGGGAGTGCTGGTACATGCCTGTAATCCTAGCTACTTGGGAGGCTGAGGCACAAGAATTGCTTGAACCTGGGAGGCGGCGGTTGCAGTGAGTCAAGATCACGCCACTGCCCTCCAGCCTGGGCAACACAGTGAGACTCTGAGTCTGGGGAAATAAAAAAAAAAAAAAAAGCCCTCACTGACATCCCAAGTTCATAGCTCATAGTGTTTTTCAAAGCATCACTGGCAACAAAACATAATGGCTATAAATACAAAACCTCAAGTGACCCTGAAAAATAAACTGTGCCTAAGTTATGTAGTTTCCGGGGTCATGATAATTAAATGACTTCATAAATAGTGCTTAGTGTCTGATATATAGTAAGTGCTTTATTTAAACTACCTTAGTTTAAGTGTTATTCCTGTATGCTTATCTGTTTTACTAATGTCACATTAAAAGTATCTATCACCCACAGGCATAAAAAGCACTACATCTTATTTGATACCCCAAGTGGCAAGGATATATTAATAATAGGCAATCAGGAAATGTGAGTTAAAATAACTGTCTTTGGAATGGTGGCAGCAGCAGGGAAGGTCTATGTAATTAGAGATTCCATTACCCCCGTTATCAATTCACAATCTGGTCCAAATATCCTTAATGAGCCCTTACCGGATACAAAGCCCTTATCTTTAGTTTCTTTCACAATCCTCTTAGCCCATCCTGAAGTCCTACTAACATTCTAGAATTCTACCAACATGCCTTGATATTGAAGTTACCAGTTCACAGCAGGTCAGATGGGAATTTAGAAGCAGTGAGTCACAAAGATGAAAAGACTGCTTTCCAATGACTGCAATGACAGGAATGACACAGAAGAAATGCGGAAAAGAAACAGAATATAGACCTAAGAGTCTAGGTTATCTGGCAGGAGGTGAAGGCTACTTTCTCCTTGCATGTTGAACCTAACTTAGCATATAAATAAGGAAAAAACAGACCTGATTTGATGATGGAGGACTAGGGGGAATGACACATGACATACTTTAGGTCAGCATAACTAATTTTGGTGAAAATATTTTTTCTTTTATTTACTTCAAGTAATATAAAAGTATTCAATTGGCCGGGTGCGGTGGCTCACGCCTGTAATCCCAGCACTTTGGGAGGCCGAGACGGGGGGATCACGAGGTCAGGAGATCAAGACCATCCTGGCTAACACGGTGAAACCCCGTCTCTACTAAAAAAAAAAAATACAAAAAACTAGCCGGGCGAGGTGGCGGGCACCTGGAGTCCCAGCTACTCAGGAGGTTGAGGCAGGAGAATGGCGTAAACCTGGGAGGCGGAGCTTGCAGTGAGCTGAGATCCGGCCACTGCATTCCAGCCTGGGTGACAGAGAGAGACTCCGTCTCAAAAACAAAACAAAACAAAACAAAACAAAAAAGTATTCAATTAAGGGGGGAAATTGAAATTCCCTTCCATGCTGAGTTACAGAGTTCCAGACACGATTGATGCTACTGACATTAGCACTGTGTGGAAACACCTAGAGATTTGATTATACATCCTCAGGTACTTAATTTCTAAATTGATAGCAACATTTATTATTTTGTTCCTTTAATGACTCAACAAAAATACTGCTTCTGTCTTTCTTTTGAAAATTGGCAAAAGTATGAACATTAAGAAATTTTACTTGTTTGCTTCTTTTAAAATATAGCCAAAGAAAAGAGACATTTATTCTTTTTAAATAAGTAAAAGTAAATCAAATATAATTTCAAGTACTTCTGTTTTATTTAGCATTTCTAACATACCAACTGGCACTTGTACAACAGAATTAACCTTTAAAGTAAAAATAATTCATTGAATCATAAAGTACCAGCAGCCAAAAGTTAAAAGTGAATGACTAACTTTTACAGATAAATGTTCTGGCCAAGAAAATTTAAGTTAATTTCAGAAACAACTGATAAAGCATTCCTCACACTTCAAAGGAAAAATTTACTTGTAGAAAACCTTCAATATGTGAAAAATCTCCTAAAAGTACTAAAAAATAGTGTGATAACCTTAAGGACTAAAGAAACACCAAGATTCAGAACTATTATCTGAAAACTAAAGACTTGAAAATATACCCATTTTAAAACATGCAATTTGTTTCTCTTTTTAAGAGGCTTGCCAGGCGCGGTGGCTCAAGCCTGTAATCCCAGCACTTTGGGAGGCCGAGGTGGGCGGATCACGAGGTCAGGAGCTCGAGACCATCCTGGCTAACATGGTGAAACCCCGTCTCTATTAAAAATACAAAAAAATTAGCCGAGCGTGGTGGTGGGCACCTGTAGTCCTAACTACTCGGGAGGCTGAGGCAGGAGAATGGCGTGAACCCGGGAGGCGGAGCTTGCAGTGAGCCGAGATTGCGACATTGCTTCCAGCCTGGGTAACAGAGCAAGACTGCGAGACTGTGTCTCAAAAAAAAAAAAAAAAAAAAAAAAAGAGGCTCATGTTATGAAAAAAATACAAGTTTGGGTTTCTTTCTTACATGGGTATTGTTACTATGTAAATATCTGTACTTTATGTTCAGACCTCTATTCACAAGGATTTCAGACAGCCTGTAACAATGTTTAATTAAATACAGACCGACTTACATCAAAATAGCATAAAGAGAAAAAAACCTGATAACTGTAAGACTCAATATATACTTTTATGAGTAACAAATTTTGATTCTACTGCCCTGACAAGGTAGCAAAAGGGAAGGGAGGGAGGGAGAGGCGAAGGAAGAAAAGGAGAAGAAGGAAGACCAGACATTAGGAATTCACATTAACAGAAGAGACAGAATGCCAAATCTTCAAGGAAGGCAAGGTTATCAGATGACAATTTCAAAATGAAAGATATAAAATGACAAATGATTTATGATATTTTGAAATGTTAAAAAAGATATGGTTTCCAGTTACATGGAGACATACTCTGGTATTCCATAGATCTCTTAAATATTATGTTGTAATATAACATTCCTAAGGCTACTACCATACACATGTTGATTACTCATGCAAATATTACTTATCAAAACACATCTTGCAAAAAAATAAAATTTAATGCCATATTTTCTAAAATTATCTACTCTACTGAAATACGAACAGCAAAAACCAAGGTATCCTGATCTCTCCACACTTTGAATGATTATTCTAAAGTTGATCCAGAATTTTCACTCTAGATAAATGTACATTTAAGCCCCTAATAACTCACAGATACACCAGTTGCTTAAATGGCCTAATTTAAAAATTTATGTAAAACTTCCAATTCTGGCCATGAAATAATAACAAGGACTTCTCCTGTCCTTCACCAGAAATCAACTAGAAAGTGGCACAGTAGACAGTGCAGGACTATGATGCCACAGAGAAGGAAAATAAGCAATGACAGTCCTACTATACCTGAAAACAATTACTGTACAGCAAACACAGGCAAGAGAAATCCAAAGAGTCTGACAGTCTCAATGACGTTAGGAGATGAAGCTGCTTGTGGAAGCTGACATGGTTAGGAATTGTGGGAGAGCTATGCAAAGAAAGAGTTTCAGAGACCTAAACAAGTTTCCATCTAGTCCATGCTGACATTAGGTGGCTTATATTATAGGTAGATACTCTGTAAATATAGGCCAAAGATGATTACTGAGATTTAAATTGAACAAGTCCCAGGGCTCACACAAGACAACAAAACTCAATCTTTAGCCAGGCAGAGTAGACAGCATCAATAATCACTTTGAACATTCAATAGAGGTCCCAAAGGATTACACCTCAGGAGCAGAGTTTAACCCCAAGCAAAGGTTCTTCTAGGTCAGGGTTTCTCAATCTCAACACTTCCTCAAGGTTTTTTGACATCTTGAGCCAAAAAATTCTTATCTGTGGAGAGCTGTTCTGGTTTCTATTTACTAGAAGCCAGTAGCACCATTCCAGGTGTGACAATCAAAAGTGGCTCCCAACATTGCTAAACATCCTCTGGGGAGCAAAATTACCCCCAGTAGAAAACCACTATTTTAGACCCACTCTACCAAATTTTTTAAAGTCTTGAGAAAATGAAACTGCTCTACAAGTAACATAACCACCTGTCAGCCTCAAACTTCTGGGTTCAAGTGATCCTCCTGCCTCGGCTTTCCAAATAGCTGGAACTATAGGTATGCACCTCCCTGCCCAGCTAATATTACTAATTTTTTAAGAGATAAGGTCTTGCTTTGTTGCCCAGGCTCATCTCAAGCTCCTGGCTTCAAGTAATGCTCCCATGTTGGTCTCCCAAAGTGCTTCCGAACCCTCCCAAAGTGCTTCTAAAAGGGCAAAATAAAAAATCAAGACACTCAGCATGGTAATATTGAAAAGGTCCAGCATCCAATCAGAAATTACTACACATATCAAATATTAAGATCCATAAAGAGAAAAACCAGCCAGAGGACAAGACCCAAAATTGAAATACTCAGACGCAGAAGACCTATACACTGACAACTTCAAAACATTGCAGAGACAAATTAAAGAACTAAATAAGGCTGGGCACAGTGGCTCATGCCTGTAGTGCCAGCACTCTGGGAGGCCGAGGCAGGTCGATCACTTGAGGTCAGGAGTTCAAGACCAGCCTGGCCAACATGGTGAAACCCTGTCTCTACTAAAAATACAAAAAAATTAGCTGGGCATGGTGGCGCATGCCTGTAATCTCAGCTACTTGGGAGGCTGAAGCTGTAGTGAGAGTCACTTGAACCCAGGAGGCAGACATTGCAGTGAGCCGAGATCATGCCACTGCACTCCAGTCTGGGTGACAGAATGAGACTCCATGTCAAAAAAAAATAAAAATAAAGAGCTAAACAAGTGAAGGCATATATATGGTATTCATGGATCAGAAGACTCAATACTATTAAGATGTCAATTTTTCCTGAATCATCTACAAATTCAACTCAATTCCATTCAAAACCACAACAGGCTTTTTTTTTTTTTTTTGTAGAAATTGACAAATTTGATTGATGTTGAAAATACAGAGGACCTAAAATAGCCAAAACAACTTTGAAAAACAAGAACAAAGTTGAAGGACTTACATTACCTTATTTCAAGACTTAACAGTAAGCTTCACTATAGCTACACTATAGGCCTTCACTATAAGCTACAATAATTAAGTTAGTTGGATGTTGGCATCATAAGGGAAAACTGATCAATCAAATAGAGTCCAGAAGTAAACCCATATAGAGTTAGTTGGTAAGGAATTCAGGAAAGAAAGGATAGGCATTTGAACAAATAGTGCTGAGAAAATAATTGTATACCCATAAAAAAAAAAAAAAGTTCATTCCTTACCTTGTACTATATACAAAGATCCACTCAAAATCAAAGATATAAAACCTAAAACATTATGTAATAATTCTAAAAGAAAGCATAGGAAACATTCTTTGTATCCCAGGTTAGGCAAAGATTTGTTAGGTAAAATATCAAAAGTATGATCCATAAAAGAAAAATTAAGAAACTGAACCTCATCAAAATTAAGTATTTCTGCTCTTCAAAAAGCTAAATGATCATCTCAATAGAGACCAAAAAAAGGTTTGGCAAAATACAATAATCATTCACGATCAAAACTTTCAACAAGGCCACCAAATAGACAATCAATACACAAAACTCAATTGTATTTCTATATACTAACAATGAACAACCCAAAAATTTTTTAAATTTTCATTCACAATGGCATTGAAAAGAATAAAATACTTAAGAATAAGTGTTTTAAAAAGACCTAGACTTGCTCTCTAAAAATTGCAAAAGATGCTCAATATCATCAGTCACTAGGGAAATGCAAATTAAAACCCAATAAGATACCACTGCACATCTATCAGAATGCCCTCTCCCCCTGCAAAAAAAAAAAAAAAAAACAACTGAACATAATAGATGTTGAAGATGTGGAACAACTGGAATCTCCACAGGAATGTTATTTGTAATATCTAGAAACAACCCAAATGTCCACCAACACGTGAATGGATAAACAAATTGTGGCAAGTCCACACAATGTAATACTACTCAGAAATAAAATGAATAAACTACAGTAAGCTGTCACTTAACACATTCAACAGGTTCTTGGAAACTGACTTTAACGAAGCAGCGTTACAAGTTCCATGCCATTTAACTAAGTGCTGATGAGAAAAAATAACTGGGTTTGTTAGAAATCAGTTGGCTTAAAGTCACAGTTTACGAAAACCTATCTATGATGCCAAGTGAGGAACTGCTGTTCTGCTACATAAACAACATGGCTCAGCCGGGCACAGTGGCTCACACCTGTAATCCCAGCACTTTGGGAGGCCGATGCGGGCAGATCACTTGAGGTCATTCTACCATAAAGACACACGCATATGTATGTTCACTGCAGCACTATTCACAATAGCAAAGACATGGAATCAACCTAAATGCCTGTCAATGGCAGACTGATTAAGGAAAATGTGGTACAAATACACCAATGAATACTATGCAGCCAAAAAATGCATGAGATCATATCCTTTGCAGCAACATGGATGGAGGTGCATTATCCTATGCAAACTAATCCAGGAACAGAAAACCAAATACTGCATATTCTCACTCATAAGTGGGAGCTAAACAATGAGAACACATGGACACAAAGAGGGGAACAACAGACACCAGGGATTACTCGAGGGTGGAGAGCGGGAGGAGGATCAGAAAAATTACCTATCAGGTACTATGCATATGACCTGGATGACAAAATAATCTGTACACCAAACCCCCACGACACACAGTTTACCTATATAACAAACCTGCACATGTACCGCTGAAGCTAAACAAAAGTTTTTTAGAAAAAGAGGATGCCCACTTAAATAAATCTACCCTAAAGACACACCTGTACATTTATAAAACAGCATAAGCACATTATTCATTGTACATAATTTATATTAACAACATCCACCAAGAGACTGGGTTAACAAATACACAACGAAGCATTTGCTACCTATAAAAAAGAATGAGAAAATCTCACGTCTAGATAAGGAATAACCCCCATACCTACTATTCTATGTATATAAGACGTATTCTTAAGTTACAAAAACAGGGTGCAAACAGTGTATATAATATACCACCTTTTATGCAGGAAGGGGAGAGGATAAGAATCTACATACTTAGTTGCTTACATTTGCAAAAATAAAATAAAAATAGAAAAAAATAGCCAGAAAATAAAAATGACTACCAATAAGGAAAACATCTTCAAGGTAACTGAATGGGAGGGAGGCATCTCTGAGCTACATTTTTACGAAGAAAAAACAACTCCCAATAGTGAAAACAAATCTAATTGTATGCTGAATTGGTAATGGTAGCTTTAAGGCACAGTATTTTGACTGTATATCCTTAGTGAGATTAGTCTATGTCAAAAAGAACTGCCAGGAAATCTTGAACTTTTTAGTAGAGTTGTTCATAGTAATGTTAATACTGCTGTTCCGAAACTATCTTACGTATGTTTAAGGTCAAAGCTAATAAGTAATTATGCTGATACTGCTAGGAACGAAGACTTTCTACAAGCAAGCGCAAGAATAAGAAATACAAATTTAAAATAAGAAAAATAAAAATATAAATTCACGATCTTTAAAAATATGTATTTCCTAAATGTTCCTGAAAGGAAAGAATGATATCACAGTAGCTATAACCACTTCTAATGGCCTGGTTTTGGTCTTAATATACCTTCCCCTATTAGCAGTAACCAGAACCTTTGGAAAAATAGGCCTGTTCCAGGCTATTTATACAATAAGCATGGGACATATTGAGTCAAAAAGAAAAAAGATTTTGAACACTAATGAGACAATGAAACTAGCTTAAAAGAACCAAAATCTTAAAAAAAAATACTATTCCCTATATCCCAAAGAAAACATTGATTCTCACCATATCTATACCAAAAAGGCTGCTGTCATCCCAGATATCTGTTGAAATTGCTTCACCAATAAGTGTCATATCCTCTGCAAGCAATTCCAGAACTCTTACTATCATTTGTCTGCTACCTAGGAATACAAACAGAAAAACATAAAGGAGAAAAAGTTACTTAACTTTAAAATAATCAGCTGAATATCATATTGCTCATATTCTAGTTAGTCATACTCCAACATTTTCTTTTCTAATGTTCTTAGAACTTTAGAGAAATGACAATTTACAATCAAATTGAAGGCTTCTGTTCCAATCACAACACTACTTTACTACATAACAAATAAAATACACTTATAATTGGAAAAGATATTGAAAGTAGCAATAATCTAACAGGTACTGTGAGATAGATCAAAATAATTTTCCTAATTTAGGGACCAACTATGTTACACGTAATATGTGACAAAGCACCAGAAAGATTTAGGAAACTTATTCCAATAATTTCTACTTAGTACTAGAAGGCTTGAGTCTTCTCATAAATCAATATTTTCCCACACAGGAGTTGCCAGGGAAGCTAAGCTTGGACTGGAGCAACTAAAGGAATAAATGAACATGCTGACATTTGCTAAAGAAACTTCAAGAAACTCTATTTGCACTCACCTTAAACTCAAAAAATCTTCCCAAAGTCACACCCACCAGAGCAAACTCCTTTCTCCACAGAGACAGAATAACAGACTCCATCTCCATTATCCTATGTGAGACGAAGATTCACACTAGACCTTCCCACCCCGCATCCCAAAGGTTAAGTTCTAATGAATCAAAGTAAAACAAACTACCAGATTGGAAGGATCTAGATTAATTTTTTTACTAGAACAGCTGGAGCAAATTCTCCTAGAAATCTCTTATGATATTGAACAGTTACAAATCATGCCATAATTTACCACAAAAGGGCAGGAGAACATTTCGAAGTTTTTATGTACCAAGATATAGCTTTATAATTATCAATCTGACTTTTTAAAGCAAATTAAGAAAAGGTTAAATGCAAAATCATTAAAGTCTAAAACTGTTCTTCTCAGCTTACCAGACAGATAAACATATGTACTTTATGATGCCACAGTTCAGTTCTTCCTTCATTTCAGATTATTAGTAGATGAATTAATACATAGTTCCAGCTAGTAGAAGCACTTACTGAGTAAAACGTATGGGTACACAGTTTTCCTCAGTATAAAAACATTTTAAATGTTTTCCAAATACATACTTTCCTGCTTCTTTCTCCTCCATCACCTCCAAGTGGCAAAAAATAGACATAGGACTTAAAGAACCATTAACTTGGAATATATATTTTTACTTTGCCAGTATAAAGTAAAAAGGGCAAAACTTTCTTATCTTATTTATATCCTGATGAGTTTATCAAATGCTGAAAATGTATAGATTTTGAGAATAAAAATCATGACTGCTTTCTTTCTAAAACTTTCTTTACCTTGCAAAATGCTAAAGTATTTAAGAGCATGGACTTTAGATTCAGAAGAATCGTGGTTCAAGTCCCTGCTTTTAGCTGTTTGACTTCAGGCAAGTTTCTAAACCACTCTAAAACTCACCTTCATCACTTGTAAAAATGGAGATAAAATTAGTAACTACCACTATTGGAAGGAAAGAAAGGGTTGATATGAAGAGTGCATGAAATAATGAACACAAAACCAAAGTATGAAGGCAGAACCCAGTAGGGACTCAATACATGGTAACTGCTATTTCATTTCTAGACTCAGTAGACATCCGCCATATTGTTATTGCTGTCACCGTTGTTCAGCACAGTTACAATTAAATACCAGTGTATATTTCAGTAAACCTCTTCAAATTTTCCTAGCACATCTGAACAAAAATGTAATCTGAAAATATTTGTGGGTTTTTTAAAGAATAATTACCACAAAGGGAAGAATCCAGTTTTGGAGTTTTGTTTTTAACATGTTAAGTGGCTTAAGTAGTAAGAAATGAATGGGAAGAGTGAACAACTGACAGCTATTCAAAAAGTTTCCAAAGAGCAAAAGCCAAAGATTTTTTTATTCTGGTCTATTCAAGCCAGTTCACCTTTTATAACTTATTCCAGTTGCTCTATGTTGTCATTGTTCAAATTTAAAATAGCCATATAACCCAAAAAAAAAGAAAAAAATAAGATGACAGCAAGAATAAATGCAAAAAAATTAAAATTCTAAAAAAAATAAGCGTGAAAGCCAATAAAAACTCGTAAAATGGAAGGGCTAGCTGAATAGCCCTCCATGGCATCCACATTTAATTTAAAAATAATAAAGACTTTATTACATTTTTAAAAATTTATATCTCAAAAGATAAGTAAACATAGATTGCAAAAGCCCTAACACAGAAGAGAAAAAAAGGAAAATCCTAACGAAACACAAAAAAACACAAATTGCATCAGGATTATGATTTCAAAAACAACTAACCTGTTCTTAAGAGAGGAACAGCTGATTCCAGAACGGAGACACAAAACTGGGGAAGACTGAGCTGCTGGAATTGTAGCTCCAATGTGTCTTCAGTTTCCAGCTCTGGCAGATCTATGTGTCCCATATCCAAAGGTGAATGAACGGATATCCTAGAGTTTACATGAGCATGACTACTACTTCCACTGCAAAATAAACAAATGATCAACCTTGCATATAGAAACAATCCCCAAACAGATTTACTGCATATCTGCTGCCTGGCATATCAGAAGCCTCATACAAGTCACAACTCTATTGCTTCATTCAACTCTGGTCAGATTTGGAGAAACTTTGACAAATTTACGAAATTAAATTCCATAAAGACGACTCAAGGCCGGGAGTGGTGGCTTATGCCTGTAATCCCAGAACTTCGGGAGGCTGAGGCGGGCAAATCACCTGAGGTCAGGAGTTCAAGACCAGCCTGGCCAACATGGTGAAACCCCATCTCTACTAAACATACAAAAAAAACCTAGCTGTGCATGGTGGCACGCGCCTATAACCCCAGCTACTGGGGAGGCTGAGGCAGGAGAATCTTCTGAGCCCAGGAGGTAGAGGTTGCAGTGAGCTGAGATTGCGCCACTGCACTGCAGCCTAGGCGACAGAGCAAGACTCCATCTCAAAAAAAAAAAAAAAAAAAAAAAAAGACTCAAAATTGTAAATGAAGCCAAAAATGCATCTATATTTTGCTTTTCAGGCTGATATCTCAAAGTATGTCAACATTCCTATAGTAGCCATCAATATTAGCACTGATAACCCATTCATTTCTAAAAGAAAACAAGCAGATTTATAGGAAAGCTCTTCTGTATTCAACTTGTAAAGACCAAACCAACAGTTCATACAGTTTCCTAGATTTTCTGAGTTTCACCACTGTTCCAAGTAAGCCAATGTTAGGAAATGAAGGGTGTTTCCAGAAAAACATCGTGGGAAATGCATTACTTCATTTAGCACATTCGACATCATGTAGTGACTTCAAAAATGCACCCCAAAAAAAGGAACATCCCATCGTCCTTGGCTTTCTTCATTAAAAAGTTCTTACCTTGGATGCAAAGTGCTGGAGTAAGGATTTAAGAAGTGTAGAAAGGCTAGAGCCTCACATTTACAAAGAGCCTCAAAATTTTGTCTTTTGGTGTTATCCACAATTGAAGCTGAATCACAAGAGATATATTAATGCTATGGAACATTTAAATCTGCCCGAATTATATACCAACTTTGTCGTTTCTTCAATTTCAAGAAACCAAGCACCCCAAAATATGGAAACAACTAGGGCTTCTGTGTAACTCTGAAAGGCCACATGAGGAAGCTGTTCACTCATGAGTGAAAACTTACAACCATGAAGCACACAAGAGAATGAGGCAGAAAGGCTTTATAAGGAGAAAGAGAAAAACGTGACTGATCAACCAATTACAATATAAGAACTAAGAGCACAGACTCTCCTATCATTTTATTTAACCCTAGCTCTGCTCTTTACCAACTGTCATGCTTCTAACCTCTCTAAACCTCAGATTTTTCTGTAAAATGAGGATGATAATAATAATACCAATCCCATTATATAATATCAATCCTATTCTAAGACAACTAAAGGAGATAAAGTATGCAAAGCACAGGGCATAACACCATGCACACAGCAGGTATGAAATGGTATTAGCTTGTTAACAGTAGTAGCAGTATTGCAAGAAAATAAGCCAACAGACTAATGCTCAACTTACTGAACATTTTTTAGAATGACACTAAAGAAGAGGCTAATATGTTTTTAACACGTTTGCAGCCCAAGGATAAGGTAACATACAAATACCACACCAATCCTTTTAAGCAAAGTTGGTGTATGAAAATCTGGGTGCCAAGCACTGGGGGCCAAGCATGGTAACTCATGTCTGTAATGTCAACACTTTATGAGGCCAAGATGGCTCACTTGAGCCCAGGAGTTTGAGACTAGCCTGGGAAACACAGTGAGACCTCGTCTCTACAAAAAATAAAAGGCTTAGCCAAGTGTGGTAGTGCACACCTGTGGTCCCAGCTACTTGGGAGGCTGAGGATCACTTGAGCCCAGAAGTCAAGGCTATAATCGGGCCACTGCACTCCATCCTAGGCAAGAGAGTGAGATCTTGTCTCAAAAAAAAAAAAAAAGAAAGAAAAAGAAAAAATCTGTATTTACACAAATATCATAAATTGTTCACCTTGAAAGAGTCCTTATTTTATAAAATTCTCCAACCATTCCTTTTAACAATAAACACTTATGCATTTGTCATAAGACAAAAATATGTTTAAAATACTATCAAAAGTGTATCTATCATTTAAAGCTATAATTTTAAACTAGATCATATTCCATTTGTGGCTGGTAAAAACAACTTAGTGGGTCAGAATCATTTTTTTTTAATGAAATCAGAACTGAAAATATAGTTCAGTGTGTCGAATATAGTATCAGAATACTATTTTGTGAACCTTTTGCTTTGGGGGACACATACACACACATATATACATAAACAGAGTATACGTTCACGTACTGAGCACTGAGTTGCTGAGCTGGGATGTAATATTTATCTGTCCTTACTGTGGATCATGGTCAAAAAAAGTATGAAGCCAGGTTTTAACACAAGGCCTATACCTATGTTAATGTTTCAAAAAAAAAAAAAAAAAAAGGACAGAAAAATAATTATCTCCTTCTGAAATTAACACACACAAGTTAACCAGCATTTCTAATTTCCCCAGAGACATTGCGTACCTAGAGGACACTGCATCCCAATCCTGGCCATCTCCTCTGGGTCGCTGGCCTGTGCGTCCAACCACAGAAGGCCGAGGGCTGCTGCTTCCCGGGGAAGGGTTCTGGGAATGATGAGTACCTCTTGCTTCATGACAATAAGATAAAGAAGAATTTTGGGAAACTGTGTCTGGAGAAAAAAAGAAAGAATAAAATTATCCCTTAGTAGAAACAGACTTCTGACTATGTAGTATTTATGTATCATTCTTCCAAAAACATTAACAAATTAAGATAGTAGGAATCCTTTTACAGGGGTAAAAACAAAAGCAAAGATCAAACTTTTCTATAAGTATTCACTTAGCACATTTAGGTTTATATCTAACTGATTTGATTACATGGGACCTTCTAGTCAATGGTATTCAATTACAACATTAGAGACTACCAAAGGAGAAAACACTAGATCATGCACTCTCTGTTAAAACTCTCCAAGAATGGCTACCTCACACGATACATAAAAATTAATTCAAAATGGATCAACAACCTAAATATAAAAGCTAAAGCCATAAAGCTCTTAGCAGAAAAAGTAGGTCTAAATCTTCATGAACTTGAATTTGGCAATGGATTGTTAAATATGACATCGAAAGCACAAACAACCAAAGAACACACAGATAAGCAGGACTTCATCAAAATTTAAAACTTTGGTACCCCAAGGAACATTACAAGAAAGTGTCAAGATAACCCATAGAGTGGGAGAAAATATTGGCAAACCATGTATCTGATAAGGGTGTTAATTTTCAGAATATCTAAGTAACCTGAAACCCAGCAATAAAGAAAACAGCCCAATGTTTAAAATGGGCAAAGAACTTTATTAAACATTTCTCCAAAGAAGATATATGAACAAACAATAAGCACATGAAAAGTCATTAGAGATTCACTGGTCATTAATCACTAGGTCTTTAGAGAAATGCAAATCAAAACCATGAGATACCACTTAACATCTACTAGGATGACTATAATTATTTTTAAAAAAGAAAAAAATGAACAAGTTAGTGATGATGTGGAAAAACTGGAAGCTTTATATATTGCTGATAGGAATGTAAATGGTACAGCTGCTGTGGAAAATAGTTTGGCGATTCTTCAAAAAGTTAAAGATAAAATTTCCGTATGATGCAGCAATTTCACTCCTAGGTATTACCCAAAAGAATTGAAACCAGGCACTGAACAGACACTTGCATGCCAATGTTCACTGAAGCATTACTCACAATAGCCAAACGTGGATACATCCCACATGTCCATCAACAAATGCACAGATGAATAAAATGTGGGATATACATGCAATGGAATATCATTCAGCCATAAAAAGGAATGAAGTTCTGATACATGCTACAATGTGTATGAAGCTTGAAAACATTATAAATAAACCAGACACAAAAGGATAAATATTGTATGATTCCTCTTAGATGAGGTACCTAAAATAGACAAAATCAGACAGAAAGTAAATTAGAGGTTATCAAGAGCTTTGGGGAAAGAAAAAATGAGGAATCACTGCTTAACGATTAGAGTTTCTGTTTAAGATAATGAAGAGGTTTAGAACCAGGTAGTGGTGATGGTTGCACACAATGCGAATGTAATTAATGTCACCATATTGTACACTTAAAAATGTTTATAATGGCATATTTTATATTATATATATTTTACCCCAATTTAAAAAAAGAATTAGGTAATAAAAGCATTTACAGTCAGAGAGAGGGGGGAAAAAGAAACTCTCCAAGAGTTTCTCACTACACTTCAAAGAAAATACAAAACCTTTAAAAAGATCTGCAAGCCCCAATGTACTCTGGCCCCTGACTACCTCTCTGATGGCACCTCATTCTCCTCTCCTGCCCGGCTCCCTGCACTCCACTCTCATGGGCTTTATTTCAGTTGCTCAAGGACATCACCCTCAGTGCTACCTTGAGGCCTCGCCTTCCCTGCAACATTATTCTTGCAGCTCTTCGAGTGACGGTTCCTTGTCACCCTTCAGGTCACCTCCTCTCAGGGGCTTTCCCTGACTATCCTAAATGAAGCTATGTTTACCCAGCCACGTTCTGTCACATCACCCTTTTTATTTCCTTCAAGTACTTCTTATCTCAAGCAAACTTGACTATTTGTTTATCACCTGTCCCCAGTCTTTTAAAATAGATGCTCATAACGGCATGGATCTTATTTGTTTGTTCAGTGTTATACTTCCCTGGAGGCTAGACTATCAGCGGCATATAATAGGTAATAAATACATACTTATTAAATACATTAACAATTATTCAGAGATATCAACTATTTTTAATCAACATCATAACTCTTTTTCTGTTGAAGTATGGGGTAGCCATCATACATTCATTGTGTCATTTACACGATGCCATTACTCTAAAATCTAGAATAAAACCAAGGTAAAGCATAAATATTCAAGTAGCACAAGATCAGTGAAACCCCCAATGAAATAGGGATTAACTATGAAACATGATGACAAATGACTATAATATTTGACTTTCAATGCAGATTGCACTAAGCACACAAAAATCCTCAATTGTACCATTTTGTTGAAGCCAGACTGGTACTCTATTTGGCCATTAGGTGGCGCTTTTTCTCTGAAAAGTCTGGCATTGCTGGAACACTTGACTACATCGCAAGTTGCATATAAATACTTTTCATAAAATTCAAATCAATATTTTTCAAACAAAACAATTTATTAACACTATATGTAACTTGCTAAAATGCCACAGTCCTACTTGAATAGTCATACCCAATATCCTAGTCACGACGTCCTAACAACACTATATAGAATTTCTACAAGTCTGGGAGAAAAAAGAAAAACACCTTGTAAGTATCTGTTATCCAAAAAAAAAAAAAAAAAAAAAAGGCTCAAGAGATCATGGCAGTTTCTGTCATTCACGCAATCTGTAAAGATAATCATTTGAATACATTTAGGAGTGGGGAGTTTATGTTGTGAAAATGCGTACACAATAAACCCTAACAGTAACTATAATGGAAAGTTCTCAGAAAAATCTACAAATAACACCAGTGGCTAATGAACAGATAAAAATAAATACCCTGTTTATTGGAGAAAAAACCTGGATCTCGGTGAAAGTTAAGTCTGTTTCTTAAATACATGCACAGCTGCTGCAGGCAGGACACTGACTGTAATGCCAGGCGATGCTTTCCATCTCCTCCAAAGGCCAGTTTCAACAGAGATAAAAGGCTCTGAAATCAACAAGAGCCATGAAAATGATTAAGGGAACAAAGTGCTCAACTTCAAAGAAGAATGTGGAGCTTAAGTAAGTAAGCCTAAGTGAATAATCAAGAGAAGTAAAATAAGTTGCCAAATAGTTGCAAGACATAAGAAACAGAAATGGGCAAAATAAGGCAAGTAGATGGGTCAAAATAAAATAAGACAATATTTAAATAAAATAGTCAGTGTTTCCTAATTTCTAAAATCTGTTGGTTGAGTAACTATTCTGAGAGAAGACAGGAATTATTCCCCATTCAGGACACTACATTACAGAGAACACTTTAAAAATCACAGCAAGCCCTTTTCATCTCAAGCATCTAAATCATTTGACCACATTTTGGGAATTAACAGCTTTCCTCTGCTATCATTTGCCAGCTTTGATCCTATGTATTAACAGTTGCCACCCACTGGAGTCCGTTTCAGCCCTGGCAGTGTGGAGCGAGAACACTGAAGCCTTACTGGCTGCTGTGGAGATGCCACAATTCCCCACCCTGGATCCCTCTCTCTCTACTATATAAGCAATAAACTAGAAAAAAGAAAATAATTCATCTGTTATTCAGTGCTACTGTATTTTCACGTTATACATGCTACAGCATGTAGCACTGTGTGTTAAATAAACTAGATACCCAAGAAGCAATGTTATTCTTACTTTTAATAAGGGCTCCTGCACAATCTCAATGTCCAAAGTCTACTCTACCCTTTAGGTGATCCATAAATGGTAACTCAAGGTGGCCGAACTGTACTGCAAGTGTCAAATGAAACTACTACTATTGGAAGAACTATAACTATCCACCTAAGTTAGTGAATACGTGTTTTAAATAGCCAAATACTTCACTTTTTAAAAATGTGAGTACAAAGTTCCTTCCCAAGAACTCCTACTCTGCAAAATTTGCTTTATTGCAAAAAGTTCTCTAGTTCAAAATCTAAAACAATTAAGGAGGGCACTGACCTGAACAATTTTTGGCCTTTGAAGGAAAATCTCAGCAGGAAAATCTTGCATGATAACGTCCTTCAATAGTTCACAGGTGTTCCAGATTAAAGTGTGGTTACTACTTCTTAAAGAGCTACAAAACATAGTGTTAATCATTTTTAAGAAGAGTTCATCTATTCCAAATTCTAAGTAGCCTACTGACACAATGACTCCATTAACAATCTTTCGGGTCTCAGCTGAGATCTCACTTCTCCAGAAAAGCCTTCCTAGATCTTTTCCCTAACCAATAAACAACCCTAGGGCAGCGCTGCTTCCATTTGTCCATTATTTGTGATATTATAACTGCCTGTTGATTCTGCACTCCCCGCTAGATCCTCTCAAGAGCAGGAACGACATCATACTAACCACTGTACCCTCAGAGATTATCCTAAGGCTACAAAATGAGTTCAGTGAGGTCAAAGAGCACAGAATTCTAGGAAATCTGCCAATTAAATTAAGAAATGAGACAGAACAAAAGTACAGAGGCAAATTCTAAGAATGAAAGTCCTTACTGATCTTCCCTACTCAAGGTGAATCAGATTAGGACTCCCCTCTTATCCCATACAGAGGACACCCAGCCACTTCTGCCCACCTAGGATTGGCAGTTGTTTACTCCCCACCCCCAAAAAATCACACCCCTTTTCTCAGCCCAGTTCCATTACACAATACACCATTCACTATCCAGAGGCATGTATCAGAAATTATCACCATCTCTGCCTTTGGGACTGACTCAAAACTAAGAGATCATACAACCTTCTAACCCTTTCCCATGTGCACTCTGCCTCCTGAATATGTTGTTCCAAGAGAATTCACTGATACTCTTAGAACTGTCATCATTAAAAATCATTTAATGGCATCCACCTGTAATCTGGATCTAGTCCTAGTAAACTGGTCTTTATTTTCCAGATTTATACCCCAAAAAAGCAGACAACTTGTGTATTGTGACATTTATGAAATTGTGCAAAGTGAATCTGGACATTAAAATACTCTCCAAATTTCTATGTATCAGCTATTTACTCTTGTGGGTAGCAATCAATTAACAGTCATCACATTAGATTGGATCAGTGGTACCCAACCTTATCCACATGGCATAGTTTGTCTCCTAATGAAGCCCACATTTTGAAATATATTCTGCCAAAAAGACTACATTTATGTTTAATTTTCCATTTTTATTAATCAAGGGCATAAGTAATGGCCAAAAAGAGAATCTGGCCAATAAGAGAAAACTCCTGTTACCAAGGACTACACGAGATTCCAACCACAAAAAGAAACCTGGGCCAGATGCAGTGGCTCACACCTGTAATCTCAGCACTTTGAGAGGCCAAGGGGGGCGGATCACTTGAGATTAAGGCTTCAAGACCAGCTTGGCCAACATGGGGAAACCCTGTCTCTACTAAAAATACAAAAATTAGCTGAGCGTGGTGGCACATGCCAGTAATTCCAGCTATTCAGGAGGCTGCGGCATGAGAATCACTTGAACCCAGGAGGCGGAGGTTGCACTGAGCCAGATCGTGCCATTGCACTCCAGCCAGGGTGACAGAGTGAGACTGTCTCAAAAATAAAATAAAAGAAACTTGATGTGTAGATTGATTAAAAGCAAATAGGAATTTTTTTCTGGCTAGCTTTTTGAAAAACAAAAATCTTTCAAAAATGACCATTACTACTTTTCACTGCCACTAGTATCTTTTCCTGGTAAAACATATTGTAATAACTATCAAACTTAATGACTATAAGTGAACAAAAACACCTGAAAAATACATCAAGCTTCGTACCTTTCATTAGAGGAGAGGACATGTCTGTCTGTGGTGGTCAGGGGTAGCCAAGGAAATGTAGAAAACTTCAAGCACTTCACAGTCTGATTTACTGTCAATGGAATAGCAAAGCTTAAGGTATCAAGGAATAAAGAGATGACAGATTCACAATGTTAAAAGTAAGTTTTCCCTTTAAAACAAGTCCCAAAATAAAGGCTACATCTCGGTAACCTAAAATATACCAAACAAGGTCAGCAGGAAATTTGTTCTGTCACAGTAAATAAGAGAGTTCTCATTTCATAATTTAAACAGAACTCATATTATATTAAAATAAGTACTAGAAGAAGAGCATTAAACACAATCCAATACAGACTGACATATAAAGTTTCCATTAAATTTTCTATTTTACCCTGTGGCTGACCAGAACATCAAACTTAAATTCAACATAAAAGGAACTGACATTTAGGGAAAACCTTAACTTTTAGAAATTAAAAATGATAAAACATAATGATACACTACATCTAGCCATGTTCAAATATCCTATATGGTGTCAGGTGTTTTAAACCTCTGTGAAGATGACTTGAAGACCGTAAGGTCGAAAAACAAATATCAGTGTTCAAACAAGATTAAAAGAAATCTGAGAAAGCAACACAGTTTTAAACTATCCCCATGCAAGTTATTTTTAACAGATCTTATATAGTACAAGTTAAGGTGGCAACACTGAGAAACAGCATCTAGATAAGTCCTTCCAAATGGCAGTCTTTCTGCCAAATGCTTTGAAAAGAGCATGGAATTGCTAAATGTGGATAGCAGTATTATTAAATTCCCAAACATAGCATAGTTACTTCTTTCAAAAGTGCTAACATAAAAGCAGGGTTTACTTTCTAAGGAAATAAGGAGAGGTGGGTGGAGGGAAGGACAGGCTTATACCACACAGTAAAAATGTGACCAAAATAAGTCAGACCGTCAATCAAGACAAACTGCAACTCACATAAAAGTGTAACAATCTCAATCCCTCTTCATGTTTTCATCGGCTTCATTCAGACACCCATCCTTTACCAACCCTAGAGATTCCCCTCCCTTCAGATGTCTCTCATCTTGATGGAATTAAGACTCTCAGCCATCTGGCCTCAAAAACAAAGCTTGCTGCAAGCCTAACAAAACTTTTCCAGAATGAAAGGTAAAGTATTCTAATGGCTTAACAAGTTTTCCATTCTTTCTTGTTATTCTTGTTATTCCATTCTTTGTTATGCACATGGAAACCTGTGAGTTTCCATGAAAGCTTTTTAATAACAAAGGCTTCCAAATGGTGTTCATTTAAATATGTGACATCAGCAGATATACTCTTGAACACAGCCTTTTCATCTTAACTACGCAGGCAAGGAAATGGTAAGTACGTGATTACTTAACTATTTCCTAACTGCCTCACCAAGGAAAACTTCTCCAGAATGAAAAGGTAAAGTATCCTAATGGCTTAACAAGTTTTCCATTCTTTCTTGTTATTCCACCTGTGAGTTTCCGTGAAAGCTTTTTAATAACAGAGGCTTCCAAATGGAGTTCATTTGAATACGTGACATCAGCAGATATACTCTTGAACACAGCCTTTTCATCTTAACTACGCAGGCAAGAAAATGGTAAGTACGTGATTACTTAATTATTTCCTAACGGCCTCACCAAGAACAAAGTTTTCAACCTTTCTAGTCTCAGGGTCTTTATCAGTAAAATGTGGTCACGAATAATACCAATCTCAGAGAGACTCCAGGAGGAGTCATTCATTCCTTCCAAGAATATATACTGAGTGCCTAATACATTTTTTGGCATTGTTCCAGACTCTGAAAATTAAGCAATGTTCACGGCTATTATCAAACTTAAAACAAAAATAATAAAAAATACTGTGTTAGGAAGAAAACTACACACAGGAAGTGATCACTGGCTAGAATCATCAGGAAGTCTCTCTAATGAGGCGGCTGGCATGTGAGCTGAGGCTGAACACAGCCAGATACAAAAAGATGGAGATGAGATTCCAGCTTCCAGAAAGAGGGCTCTAAATCAGAACTTTTTAATTAACGGGGTGTTGAGGAAATGGGAAAAAAAGAAACTAAAATGACCTTCAGTCTCTGGCTGGCGTAACAGGATAGATAGTACCATTGGTAAGCTGGAGAACAAACGAGATGACACGTGTGTAATGCAGGGCACAATGCCTCAAAAAACTCATGTTCAGTAAGCACGACACACTACTGCTATTACTACCATCCATCTACATAGTTGCTCAAACGTGGTTAGAATAACACAAAATTTTACCATTTCGACTCGATATCCTAAACTAACTTAAAACAACTAAAACACTTAATGGTAGTTTGGTGCTGAAACATTCAAGTTTGGTAAAAATACATCCTCACAACAATGAAGAAAGCACATTAATTTTCAACTTCCCAAGACAACAGGATTTACTTCCCGACATATACACACCCACTGTTCGTGGCGGCACTTCCATCTGCTGGAAATTACTTTTGTCTTGGGGAAAATATCCTGTTAAGATTTCAGGGTTTTTTGACAATTCTGAAAAGAAAATAAACATTACTGTATTCTTGATTCCTTATTTGCTAAAAGTGAAACTTATTTTCTTTAAATGGTAATGTTTTCTCTTAAGTATTGGAATCATTTTAAAAATTAAAAAAAAAAAAAGCAGTCCAGTTTTTTTTCTGAATGATCTATCTGCCTAAAGAGGAAAAAATGTGCACATTGAGCCCACTTCCAGTGAAGGAGCTCTCTCCCTCTCACTTTTACTGTGAGCCAAACACAGTTACTTGTTAGAATGTACAGGAAGAATCTGCTACAAAGTATTCAAGGACTATCCCTCTATACTTCCTAATCCATCTCCCTCTCCCTTGACTCCAATTATATAGTTTCTGATCACTTCAATTTTCATTCATACCTTAAAAAGAAAGTTGTCAGAAACAAAGGAGTCAAACATTATCTTTCAATACCTTTACAATTCCCTGTAACACGCGATTATATGTTCAGCAGTTCAGCTGCAATGAGAATGAGGAAAAGGCTAAAACTATAGTTTGTAATTTTAAGTTTTCATGGCAGTAGTTCCTAATACTAATAAAGAAAACTAACAATTAGCCCTAAACTATTCCTCTACTCTCACCCGCAAGGAATTAGATGAAAAATTCATAATGTAAGACTCTATTTGTGATGTCTTAGAGACTGTGAAATATGTTGTTAAAAATCACAGGTTTGGGAGCCAGATAAAGCAGTGTTAGAATCCTGCATCTGCTACAGGTTAGAGAGCTGGGTACTGTGGGGCAAGTTACTTTATATTTTTATTCTCAGCTATAGAGTAAGACAAATAACATCTCAAAGGGCTGTTTTAAGATTTAACAAGATGACGTATTTAAATCAATTTATTCAATGCCCCACAACGAAACTCAATAAATGACAGCTGCTATTGTTGTTGTGAACAGCAGTACCCAAAGCTGAAGGTGTAACAGAACTGGTAATGGCAGAGAAGAAAATATGGTCTAACAGGTTAAGCATCAAAACTTTTTTTTTTTTTTTTTACTTTTACTACTCATTACATAAATTGCAAGAAGATGTTTTTCTTCAGATCAACTCCAATGCATTCCATGTGCAAGGCACTGTACTAGTCATTAACAACAGCACAACAGCAGCAGCACAGCGGCCAACATCGCTACATTTAATACATGCTGGGCCCTGTGCTAAGCACTTTACAGACACTGTCTCATTTAATCTCATGACAATTCTATGAGAAAGGTGTTTTGTTTTGTTTCTTTCTGAGATAGTGTCTTGCTCTGTCACCCAGGCTGGAGTGCAATGGAGTGATTTCGGCTCACTGCAACCTCCGCCTGCCAGGTTCAAGTGATTTTCCTGCCTCAGCCTCCCCAGTCGCCGGGATTACAAGCGCCTGCCACCATGTCCGGCTAATTTTTGTATTGTATTTTTAGTAGAGACAGGGTTTCACCATGATGGTCAGGCTGGTCTTGAACTCCTGACCTCAGGTGATCCACCTGCCTCAGCCTCCCAAAGTGCTGGGATTAGAGGCATGAGCCACCACACCCGGCCCGGTGTTCTTTCTTATTATCCCAATTTTTGAATGAGAAAACTGAAGCCGGAGGGGTTAATTACCTTAGCCAAGGTCACACAACCAGCAGCAGAACTGGGACTTAAATCCATGACTCTTTGACTCGGATTTTAACTAGTATATCATAATGGACTGCAGCATAGAAAAATACTTGCATTATGTCGTTTTGATTAGTCCCCACAACAAAATCATGAGCTAGGACAGGTATCATTACACTCCTATATGAAGAACAAGGTCAAAAATACAAATATAAAGCACTAAGAACAATGTCTGAGCACTCCTGTGCTCAATAAAAATACGTTGTTATTGTCAAATAATCTGTCAAACTGGTCTCATAAAAGCAAAGTCACTGGCATCCTTTAGGCCTGACCAAAAAAGCAATTAATGCAAATGTACCACCCTTTGACTAACAATAGAGGGGAAAAAGGTCAAAATCATGTAAGTTAATACAAGAAAAATAAGTTTGAGGGAGGTGGGAGAAATCCTTTTTAAAAAAAATCTAACGTTGCTTTCCTTAAAATTTACCATTAGAATGAACGTATTTATATTTTAACAGATATCCCTCAAGTTGATTCCAACGAGTTACCAGTTTGATTGGTCTGGTATGAGGCAGAAGACAGTGCAGGAACTTCCGAAGGAAGAATGAAAAGTCCATCCAGAATGTCATCAATTTCAGCCTGCAGATTCGGCTCCACATTCGACCGAAGCTTAGATAAGAACTCTACTGCACCAAGGTCAACCAAATGTTGGACTGCTGGGGGATACTAAAATAAGAAGAGGATGATCTTGAGAATAACTCTATCAAAATCTCTAAACTTTAACTTACAGCAATCAAAACATAAAATTATTTTTGGTATATCGGATGTTCCTTTTCTGAAAAACAAACCCTTCATGGCTCTGCCCCGAAGTAAGGCACTTCCATGAGGAGTACATACTCATAGAGACATACAACCAACACTTGATAACGTTTATGAAAGATGAGCCAACACACTGAACACTAGAAATGCACATTATCAATCCCTACTCTTATTTTTGTAATGGGTTACTTTTTTCCACTGACGCTCACCTTCTGGTCCCAGCCCCAACCGGTTACCATGATGTCAAAGTAGTAAGATTCCTCTACCGTTGTACAGTGATTTCGTTTTGAAAGGTTAAACTTACACTTTGATATCTGACCCTGACAGCTAACTACTCTTGAGGTAGGCATAAGAATACCAATCTAAAAGCATACGGGGAAGCAACTTAACATTAGTATTTATGAATCACGGTTATGTAACATTATTTTTAAACGTGCTCCCTTTCATATTGACACATCTAATTTTTAAGATGTAAATATCAGAAAATAAAAACAGAATACAAATATTAACCTCCAAAGATAACTCCAAAAATCAGAATACACCAAAACTCAAAAGAAGTTCTGTGTTACTTCTGAACACGGCAGAGACCCTGTGGGATTCAGTATCACAAATAAAAGATGAGCAATATATACCCAGATGAATTAAACATCTCTGGTTGTTTTAAAAAAAAAAAAAACCCTTTAACCCCAATTATTTAACTTTCAATAAACGCTACAATTAAAAGACTAAGAAACAGTCACTCGTCTGATTATTTTATTTCAAAATGATCCTACCTTAACCAATCTGCTTAACAAGTTCAGAACCTCTTCCTTCACTGGAACGGACGGAAAATTGAACCATTCCAGCAAATGAAGAAAAAGTTGCCTCTCCTGAATGAGATCAGCGTAGCAGATTAAGTTGTGCTCAATCTTGCAGAGAATACTCTTGAGAGCGCGCTCCCTGATCTCGGCCAGCTGATGACCTGTCAACGAACGGCACAAAACTATTTTAGTTCCCCACTGCAAAGAGACGCCCACCCAGATTTCATTCTAAAACTACGTTACTTATGCTATGAGCAGGAGCGGCGTGAAGATGGAATAAACCAGTTTTTTCAGAAGCAGGCCGCTGGTGCCTTCGGGACGCCAACCGCGGAGTTTACACAAAGTCCGAGATGGGTCCCCGAGGGCTACCCGGGCAAAGCGGGGGCGAAAGAGGCAGCGGTCGCGGAGTGGCCGGCCGCGGAAACGTGACACGACCATTCTCAGCAAGTGGCCAGGGCAGGGGAGGGTGCCTTAGGCGAGGGGCAACCTGACAGTTACCGAGTTTCCTGATGAGCCCCGCCAGGACCATCTCGTCCCATCAATCGGCAGCCGCCGGAGAGTTAAACTGCCGCGCCACTGAGTCCGGCCACAATTAATGTCTCCCGGAAACACGTCCTGTGGGACGGTGGGTTCCGCAACGCCTGCGCTCACTAGGAGTAGGAGGCATTCCGTGAGCCGTTCGCGGGCCCCGCGTCGCCAGGAGAGCCTCCAGCCTTTCTAGAATCACTACTGCGCACTTCCTGGACAGCAGTCTCCGTCGCAAGAAGAGGGGAAAAAAAAAAAAGAAAGCAACAAGCAGGGGTAGAACCGGCGTTGGCCGCCGCGCACGTCGGGAGTTGTAGTTCTGGCTGGGTCGTGCGTCCTGCACCCAGCTCCGGTCCCGCCGCGGCGCCCGCTGGCCTGGGGTTCCGGCTTACAGCGCGGGAATTCGGGAACCCAGCGCGGGCTGCAAGAGGCCCCGACAGGAGCCCCGCCTCCTCGCTCAGCGACGGATTCGTTCTTGGCCCTGCCAGTATGATTCTCAGCTCCCAGAACTTCACGATTTAGAATGTAGACTTTTGCTTTGTGACAGTTCTTCCCATCCCCGACTACTAAATGACGGACCCTCTTTAACTGTGAAATGTACCTGCAAAGTCAAGCAGTGCCTTTGGATACCCAAGTTCAGATATGAACAAGCAAGCTACAAAAGCGGGGTGGGCGGGTATGAATGAGCAGAAGAGAGAAACCGGGCTGCAAAAAGGAAAATAAAGGCGGGACTTGGGTGTATGATTTGCTGAATGCCACCAAAGTTGATTTTTTGCACCGTGTACAGTAATCGAGCTGAGCAAATCATTTTTTTTTCTTTTTTTTTTTTTTAATTCAAAGCAGCGGTAAGATCAACAACAAAATTACATTTGGAAAATGATTTGCATTTTAGAGAGCATTTTCTCGCTCTGATCCTTTCACTTTCCCGGGGAAAGGGATGTCAAGGCAGGTAAAGTGGGCCCTCGGTATCCCTAGGTAATTGGTTCTAGGACCCCCGTAAATACCCAAATCCACCCATGCTTAAGTCTGTTTTATAAAATGGTGTCATATTTGCATATAACCTACACACATCCTCCTGTATACTTTTAAGTCATCTCTAGATTGCTTACAATACCTAATACAATGTAAATGCTATGTAAATAGTTGTTACACTGTACTTTTTATTCATACTATTTTTTAATTGTTGTATTGTTATTTTCAATTGTGGGGTTTTTTCCCCCGAATATTTTCCATCCCCTGTGTGTTGAATTCTCTGTGTGCAACCAGTGGACAGCAGAGGCCTACTGTATTCCCATTCCTATTTTGCCGGAGAGGAATCACAGAAGTACCCCCACACAGTCACGTTAACTAGCAAGTAACAGATTGAGGACCTGACCTGATGTTTCTTTGTTCTATTCATAGTACCCTGCTGCCTCCTCTTGTGTGTAGATAAGAGAGTGATGGTATTTGAGTTGGATCTTAAAGAGTAAGTAGGAGTTTGCCACACGAAGTTGGGTAAGGGAATTCCTGCTAGAGAAAACTGTATTTGCAAATGCAAGAACTCAGAGGGAGTGTGTCAAATTCCGGAAACGAACAAAATTCAAGGTGGCCATATTATCTCGAGGAAGAAGAGAGGAAGGGCGAGAGAGCTGCTAGCATGCTGGATATTCTCCATTCCACCTTCTAGCGGTTCCAACTCTTCCAACTCTTCATCAGCTGACCTCAACAGGCAAAAAGACCGCACTATCCAGGCTGCCTTGCCCTCTGGCTTCCAGTTGGCTGCCGCCAATAGGAGACATCAGCAGGAAACTGGAAAGTAGGAGGAAAGAGACACGGATATTAAACCAAGATTCCACTAGCCCATGCCTAAGCCTGCCTGGCCAAGATTGTAACAGTGGCTGAATTCCTTGACCCAAAGACCACATCTCCTGATGGATAGTGTACCACAGTGGGCGCTGCGGAACCAGTTACACCAGCTCAGAGTGTCTGTAGTTATCCAGGCATGAAGGTATTAATTACAGATTTGAAGTGTCAAGGTCAAAAAACATAACAGTACAGAAAAATAATAGAAATGACTTGTCAATGATATTTCTGAGATGAACGATCTTAGATGATGAGACTGTAAATGCAGTGGGTAAGGAGTGATAATACTGTGGAAGAAATATAAAAAATCCATTGACTTAAAATAAGCATGTTACGGCCGGGCGCGGTGGCTCAAGCCTGTAATCCCAGCACTTTGGGAGGCTGAGACAGGTGGATCACGAGGTCAGGAGATCGAGACCATCCTGGCTAACACGGTGAAACCCCATCTCTACTAAAAAATACAAAAAACTAGCCGGGCGAGGTGGCGGCGCCTGTAGTCCCAGCTACTCGGGAGGCTGAGGCAGGAGAATGGTGTAAACCCGGGAGGCGGAGCTTGCAGCAAGCTGAGATCCGGCCACTGCACCCCAGCCTGGGCAACATAGCAAGACTCCGTCTCAAAATAAATAAATAAATAAATAAATAAGCATGTTACAAGTAAAATGGGGGTCAAACTATGAAAGGGTTTTACTTATGTTGCACCCAAGGTCAACATAAACATTTATTTTCTTTTATTTTCATTGTTGAGCATATATTGCTCCTGTAATTAGACAAAAATAATTATATCCTATTCATTACATTCAAAGCAAATAAATTATTCTCCTATTAGACTTGATTTGTCAATTTTTCCTAAAAAAAAATCTTCAATTTATTAATTCTGCTATTTAAAAACACACACATATATTCTAGTGTATTAACTGTATTTTTTTTTACCAATTACTTCGCTCTGTCGCCCAGGCTGGAGTGTAGTGGCGTGATTTCCGCTCACTGCAACCTCTACCTCCTAGGATCAAGCGATTTTTCTGCCTCCGCCTCACGAGTAGCTGGGATTATAAGCATGCACCACCACACCAAGCTAATTTTTGTATGTTTAGTAGAGACGGGTTTTCGCCATGTTGGCCAGATTGGTCTCAAACTCCCGACCTTAAGTGATCCTCCTGCCTTGGCCTCCCAAAATGCTGGAATTACATACTGTGCCCAGCCTGCATCCTTCTTTAAGTGTGTTTTGCTGTTCTTTTTTTAACTTCTTAAGCTACAGAAGGTTCTTAAGCTAAAGGTCATGTTGTTTACTTTACATTCTTTCTTTTTTAGTTATAGAGAATTTTAAGTCCATAAATTTGCATGTAAAAAAACTTTTTTTTTTTTTTTGAGACGGAGTCTCGCTCTGTTGCCCAGGCTGGAGTGCAGTGGCCGGATCTCAGCTCACTGCAAGCTCCGCCTCCCGGGTTTACACCATTCTCCTGCCTCAGCCTCCCGAGTAGCTGGGACTACAGGCGCCCGCCACCTCGCCCGGCTAGTTTTTTGTATTTTTTTTTTAGTAGAGACAGGGTTTCACCGTGTTAGCCAGGATGGTCTCGATCTGCTGACCTCGTGATCCACCTGTCTCAGCCTCCCAAAGTGCTGGGATTACAGGCTTGAGCCACCGCGCCGGGCCGCATGTAAAAAAACTTTTAATCGTGTATCATGAGTTTCGATTTGTAAGGTTTTGTTCTCAACCAATCTGAAACTGCTATGTTGATACTTTCTATTTTACCCAAGATCCCACGTAGAAAGGAGATCTTTAATCACCAAGTCTTTCTTACATACACTTTAGTTATTAATTTCAACTTTTATTATATCAGAGTCAGCAACTGGGCCTTTTGTAATTTGAATGTTAAGGTCAAAGATTTTAAGTGAACTTGAAAAAAAAACGGGCAATAGATATCTGTGTGGATGTACAGAAAACTATGTAATTTTCTTCTTGTATTTACAATGGTTTTTGTTGTATTTATTTAAATGCTATGTATAAAAATTTATGTTCAATTTCACATGATGATAAATGATGGTCACTCAACTGGTGATATATGCATGGATTGGGAAAGGGGTCATGGATAGAGCTGTTATATGTTGAGATTTGCTATGATCACAAGCTACAGGACATTAAGGAAACATGAACCCAAAGGCAGAGGTCAAATTCTGCTATCTAGTTATCTACCGATTCCACTATTTCCACCTGAATCTGATTCATCATCAACCTCTTGGTCATACCTGTAAAATCACTGACAGTCATTGCCTCAGTGTGCTGAATCAGATCATTTATATTAGATAAGATATTTATACCCAGAGTCACAGGAAATAGTTACTCTCCTAAGAACTCATATTACTATCTGTAGGAATTTATTCTGGGGGGAAATGAAATGCTTTTTTTCTCTTGGAAAAGACATACATTTTTGCTCTTCCTCACACTGTGGACATGAGTTTTCATATCTGTGGTTATATTTGGCTGGTCTGTCAGTTGTGATCATGTGCATTTTATACCCTTTCTGTTAATATTTGACCAACTGGAAATATCTGGTTCATAGCAGTATAAGCTAAAAATATTGTGTGGAGCACAAGCTTTGGAGGTAGACAGACACGGATTTAAAAGCAGCGTTGCAGCTTCCCTAATCGCACAACTGTGGGCAAGCTAATTAACTTTCTTGGTTGCAAATAACAAAGCTGTAAGTCAAGCAAGTAAGCAAAAATGGGTTATTTATTGTCTCACTCTAGAAGTGGATCTAGCCTCAGAGACTCAAAAGAATACCAATATTTTTTATTCGTCTCTCGGCTTTGATTTTTTCAGTGTGTCTGTATCTTTCTCTTCTATTACAGGCAGAATTTCCTCAAAATGTAGAGGAAGAGAAGATTGTGGTCCAGACTTCCGTCTTCCCATGTAACGACTCTAGAAGAAAAAGAAAGCTTCTCTCTGAACATCCAGATATAAAATCTATGATAAGAACCTAATCAGGATCACCATTAGGAGATTACCTGATCCTAAGTTATTTGTTCACACTCTCTGAATAGCAGGGCAGGATATTATAATTATTAAAATTATATCAGAGTTACAGAAAGTGGGGCAGAATACTTCCAGTTAAAAAGGTATGCTATTCACCGAAAATGAGGGAAAAGAATCTTGCACAGAGGGAAGAAAAAAAAAAGCTGATATGTCTTTACCTGCTAAGCCTCAGCTTCCACAAGTAAAAATTAAGATTAATAATAGTACCTACTAATAGGACTGCCTGGGGGCCAAAGGAGATGATTTAGAGAAAGCATGTGTTCCAAGACCTCCCGTAATAAGTAGTTACTACAAATAATAGTCTGTTTTAACACCTGTCAAACTTGGAGGTCCCTCCCTTTCTAGGAATCTAATGCAATGTCAAACCATGTTCAAGTACTATCTGTGAGTGTAACTACAAGGTAGACACTCCCTTCATCAGAGGGATCTTACACCCCAGACACAACTTTGCTACTTAAGTGATGGAGGCTTGCAGAGCAGAGGGGCCCACAACCTTACTGCCATTTATTTGTGCAGCCATATCCAAACAACATTTCCAGCAACAGAAAAAGGGGGAAGGCAGCACTCTGATACTTTTTTTCTCATTCTTCAGAAGGGAGAGATTATTGGCCCAAGAGGGAAATCCTTTTACAACCTACTTTTACATTAACTGGGATCATAATTTATTTATGAAAACGTCGTATAAAAAGAGCAAGCCATCCTGGCTAACACGGTGAAACCCCATCTCTACTAAAAAAATACAAAAAACTAGCCGGGCGAGGTGGCGGGCGCCTGTAGTCTCAGCTACTCGGGAGGCTGAGGCAGGAGAAGGGTGTAAACCCAGGAGGCGGAGCTTGCAGTGAGCTGAGATCCAGCCACTGCACTCCAGCCTGGGCAACAGAGCGAGACTCTGTCTCAAAAAAAAAAAAAGAGCAAGCAAGCAGGATTCCTAAACAAAGGGGGCTCAAACCAATACATGTGTAGAAGTTATTCATTGTCCCCAGGGCAGGCATACGTTTTGTGTGTCTTCTGGAAAAGTCACTGGCATCCCAGTCTTACTTCTTTCAGAATAAAGGTCATGATTTATTAATAATTCTGACCTCTAGGAAGGAAAAATGACCCAAGGTTTCATCCCTCACTTATGAATTTTCCTAATCATGCCCCATAACTTTGTCCTATGAATTCACATATTTAATTTTTAAGGGTATCATCAAATTCTAATTTATTCTCTCAACACCAAAATAGAAAGTTAATACATATTTTATGCCATTTTAAAGTGGAAGGATTGAAACAAGATATATTCACGTTCCATTTCAATTAGAGCAACATGATTCGAGCCCTGCTTTCTTTTCACAATTTAAAAAATAGTTGTCTTAATTATAAAAGGGGAGAAGCAGATAAAGTTGTCTACTTTCACCACATCTATTCAGCATTGTACTGGAAGTGTTATCCAGGGTAACTAAACAAGAAAAAGAAATAAAAAGCATCCAGTTTAGAAAAAAAGAAAATTTATATATGTAATTGACATCACCTTATATATAGAAAATCCGACTGGGCATGGTGATTCATGCCTATAATCCCAGCACTTTGGGAGGCTGAGGCAGGTGGATCATCTGAGCTCAGGTTAAGACCAGCCTGGGCAACATGGTGAAACCTCGTCTCTACCAAAAATACAAAAAAAAAAAAAACATTAGCCAGGAGTGGTGGCATGTGCCTGTGGTCCCAGCTCTTTGGGAGGCTGAGGTGGAAGGTGGGAGGATTACTTGAGCCTGGGAGGCAGAGATTGAAGTGAGCTGAAATGGTACCACTGCACTCCAACCTGGGTGACAGAGTGAGACTCCATCTCAAAAAAAAGAAAAAAAAATCCTAAGGTATTTACAAAGAAACTATTAGAGCAAAGAAAAGACTTTAGCAAGATTGCAGAATGCAAGATCAATATACAAAATCAATTCTTTTTCTATACTCTAGCAATAAACAATCCAAAAGTCCAATTTAGAAAATAATTCAATTTCCAATAACATCAAACATAATAAAATACTTAGGAATAAGTTTAACACAATAATGAAAGACTTCTGCACTGACAATTATGAAACATTATGGAAAGCAATTAAATATTATTTAAATAAATTGAAAGACATCCTGTATCATGCATTGGAAGATTTAGTATTGTTAAGATGGCAATACCCCCAAAATTGAACTACAGATTCAAAGCAATTTCTATCAAATACCCACCTGCCTTTCTAGTAGAAATGTATAAGATTGTCCTCGTCTTCGTGTGGAAGTCAAGGGAATCAGACTGACCAAAACAATCTTGAAAAGGAACAAAATTAGGTAATTTATACTTCTGAATTTCAAAATATATTACAAAGCTACAGTATTCAAAACAGTGCAATATTGGTATAAGGACAGATAATGGAATAGAATTGAAATCCAGAAATAAACCCTCACACTTGTGGTCAATTGATTATCAACTAGTGCACCAAGACAACTCTTGGAGAAAGAATAGCCTTTTCAACAAATGGGATAACTGGCTATCCACATGCAAAAGAAGGAATTTGGATCTGTACCTCACACCATATGCAAAATTAATTCAAAATAGATCAAAGAGCTAACTGCAAGAGCTAAATTATAAACTTTAAAAAAAAAACCATAGGCATAAATCTTTGTGAATTAAGCAATGATTTCTTATGTCTGACAGCATAAACATAAGCAAAAAAATAGATGAACTGGACATCAACGAAATTAAAAACTTTTGTACTTCTAAGTTTTAGCAGTGGGTCTCTTCCAAGCACACCTTCCTTTCTTTCCTGTTCTAAGGCCTTTTTCAGTAAACTCCCATTCCTGCTCTGGAACTTGCCTCAGTCTCTTTTTCTCCTTTACACCCCTCAGTCAAATTGTTTGTTCTGAGGAGGCAAGGATTGAAGTTTGCTATGGACCCATAAGGGTAGGTCACCAGTAACTTGAGGTCTCTTCTACCACAAACATAAGGACATGATCAAGAAAATTAAAAGACAGTACACAGAATGGGAGAAAATATTTGCAAATCATGTATCTAGTAAGAGACTGTTATCCAGAATATATAAAGAACTTACAACTCAAAAATAAGAAGACAACCTACAGCCTGGGAAACACAGCAAGACCCCATCTCTATAAAAAATAAAAGAATTAGGTGGGTGTGGTGGAGCAAACCTGTAGTCCCAGCTACTCAGGAGACCAAGGTGGGAGGATTGCTTGAACCCAGGAGGTTAAGATTGCAGTGAACCATGTTCACACCACTGCACTCAAGCCTAGGCAACATTGTAAGACCCTGTCTCAAAAAAATAAAAATACAAAAATACAAAAGACAGCCCAATTTTAAAATGGGCAAAGGATCTGAGTAGTCATTTCATCAAAGAAGCTATATAAATGGCCAATACACACATGATAAGGTCTTCAACATTATTGGTCATTGAGGAAAAGGAAATCCAAAGCCAGAATAAGATATCACTTCATACCTACTAGGATAGCTATAGTCAAAAATAGGGGAAATAACATTATTGATGAGGATTTGGAGAAACTTCAAGTTTCCAATTTGGAGAAATTGGAAATCTCATACATTGCTGCTAAGAATTTAAAATAGTGTAGCCACTGTGGAAAATAGTCTTGCAGCTCCTCAAAAAGTTAAACACAGAATTATCATATGACCCAGCTATTCTACTCCTAGATATATACTCAAAAGAAATGAAAGCAGATGTTCCAACAAATGTATTCATTGCCCATGAACGTTTACAGAGGCACTATTTACAGTCGCCAAAGGTGTAAACAACAAAAATGTCAATAAATAGAGGGATATATTAGTGAGACATGATACAACATGGATAAACCTTGAAAACATCATGCTAAGTGAAGAAACAAGTCACAGAAGACCGCATATTGGATAATTCCATTTATATGTCTATTAGTCGGCTTGGGCTGCAATAACAAAATATGATGGTCTTGTTGGCTTAAACAACAGAAATTTATTTTCTGACAGTTCTAGGGGCTGGGAAGTTCAAGATTAAGATGCTGGCAGGTTCGGTGTGCGGGGAGGCCTCTCTTCGTAGCCTTCAAATAGCTACTTTCTTGCTGTGTCACATGGTCTTTTCTCTGTGCACGTGCAGAGAGAGAGAGATCTCTGTTGTCTCTTCTTCTTTTCAGGACACCAGACGTATCAGATGAGAGTCTCACCCTTATTACCTCATTTAAACTTAATTAATTCCTGAACACCCTTATCTCTAAATACAATCACATTGGGGATTAGGGCTTCAACACATGAATTTGGGAGGGTGAGAGGACCACAATTCAGTCCATAACAAAATGAACTAGCCAGAATAGGTAAATTCACAGATGGAGAAAGCAGATCATTGGTTGATAGGGATTGGTGGAAGCCGGGAATGGGAAGTGACTCCTTCTTGGCTTTGCTGCCTTCTTTTGGGGATGATGAAAATGTTTTGGAACTAGATAGAGGTGGTGGTTGTACTACATTGTGAATGTACTAAATGCTATTGAACTGTACACTTTAAAATGTTAATTTTTTTGTTCTGTGAATTTCCCCTCAATTAAAAAAAATGAAACTCTAAAAAAGTAGAAAATAGTAAGTGTTGACAAGGATGTGAAGAAATCAGAAACCTCATAGGCTGCTAGTAGGAATATAAAATGTTACAACCACTTTGGAAGACAGTTGGGAGTTTCTCAAAAGTTAACAGAATGTTACTATATGACCAAGCAATTTCACTTCTAGGTACTTGCTCTCCAAAATGAAAACATAAGTACACAAAAAAACCTGCATACAACTGTTCATAGCAGCATTATCATAAGAGCCGAAAGTTAGAAACAAGCCAAATGCTCATCGATTCATGAATAAACAATAGACTTATGGAATAAATAAACCACACCTATACAGTGAAATATTATATAGCTAAAAATGGAATGAAGTACTGATATATACTGCAATGTGGATGAACTTTGAAAACATTGTGCTAACTGAAAGCTAGCCCTGAAAGTACACATATTACAGTATATGGTTCCATTCATATGAAATGTCCAGAGAAGGCAAATCTATAGAGACAGGAAGTAGTTTAGTCGTTGCTTAGATTTGGGGGTCTTTGGGGAAATAGAGTGGTAATATCTGAAGCATAAGGGATTTCTTTTTGAGGTAACGAAAATGTTCTGAAACTGCCTGTGGTGATTGTTACACATATCTGTGAATATATTAAAACCTACTGAATTGTACACTTTATTTATTTATTTTTATTTTTTATTTTTTTTTTGAGACAGAGTCTCCCTCTGTCACCCAGGCTGGAGTGCAGTGGCCGGATCTCAGCTCACTGCAAGCTCCGCCTCCCGGATTCCCGCCATTCTCCTGCCTCAGCCTCCCGAGTAGCTGGGACTACAGGCGCCGCCACCACGCCCGGCTAATTTTTTGTATTTTTAGTAGAGATGGGGTTTCACCGTGTTAGCCAGGATGGTCTCAATCTCCTGACCTCGTGATCCGCCCGTCTCGGCCTCCCAAAGTTCTGGGATTACAGGCGTGAGCCACCGCGCCCGGCCTGAATTGTATACTTTGGTGAATCTTGTAGTACCTGAATTATATCTTAATAAAGTAGTACCAAAAAAAAAAAAAGCAACAGGCTGATATTAAGTTAAACACAAGAATTTATTTCGTAAAGAATTTATTTTGTAAAGACACAAAAAGTTTGCGAAGGAAAATCGGTATCTTTTCCTGGGAATTTATGAGGGCATTATTTTCCATTTACTGATGACGTTTAGATGTAGTCCTCCTACAGTGATAGATCAGATGGCTGGCCCTTTTGTGAACCTTCGAGCACCATTGCCAGTTATCTACGTTATTTAGCAAATGCAGGATGTTTCTGCCCCATTTCCCTTTGTCCTTCAAGTTGGGATTACTGATCAGTCTACCATTTAACCTCTCACAAACCTTCTTTTATGATAAAATGAGGTAAGTATGTACTTTGATTTCCAAACTGTGAGATTCGATTAGCTAGATGGGAAAGTCCTTCCATGAAGAGTGCATTATAAGTTCAAAGTGAGATTATTATAATGTTAAGACATTTTTTCAACAGATAAAGACGTATAACTTCATTATTACAGTCATATATACGATTCTGGGCAGGACATATTTCCAGGAAAAAGAAAGAAAGAAAAAAGCAACTCTTTAGATACAGAACACAAAGATCCAGTTTCTTGTGATCTTCAGGTAGCTCCTGCGAGCAGCCCGTCTCCACTCAACTTGAACAATAATGGCCTCCTTTGGGGCTCCAACTGAGTCAGATCTATTTAGGTGAAGTTCAGAACCTGACCTTGACTTTCAGCTCTATCTTGGCTCTCAGCTCTAACTTAGATCTCAGCTCTATCTACATCTGTGCTGAATGTGTCAGGTCCGTAAATAAAATACTGATTTCAGTCACTTCTGCAGAATGTATTTTGATACTGTGGATACTTTTCAGTGCCAGCTCCATTTTAAAGCCAGTTATCACCAAGGGGAAAAGGCAGTTAATCAGTTACAGTTAATGTAAAAAAGCAGTGGAGGCCTAATGCTGGTCATTTTTTTATAAAAGCCTCTGAAGTCCTCCCTTAATTCGGGAAGGTAACCCAGCACAGCACTCAGATTTAAACGTTGTGTCATGTTAACTGTCAAATGAAGACACAAGCCTTGGATTCCAAAGTATCTCTTCTTATGGGGCCAGTCTACACAATCTAATAATAATGCTTTTTATTTAGAGCAATTTTGCACACCTCATGGGGCCCAGGACAGGCTGGCCCTTGAAGGCGCCTACGGCTGGTCACTTGAAGACCTCTCCATCTTTGCTTTTCTGTGAGACTCTACCCATGTCATCCGCTTCATATTTTTTTTTTTTTAAGACAGAGTCTCGCTCTGTTTCCCAGACGGGAGTGCAGTGGCACCATCTCGGCTCCCTGCAACCTCTGCCTCCCAGGTTCAAGCGATTCTCCTACCTCAGCCTCTGGAGTAGCTGGGATAACAGGTGCACTAGCTGTTACCCAGCTAACTTAGGTATTTTTAGTAGAGACAGGGTTTTGCCATGTTGGCCAGGCTGGTCTTGAACTTCTGACCTCAGGTGATCTGCCCACCTCGGCCACCAAAGTGCTGTGATTACAGGTGTGAGCCACTGTGCCCAGCCCTGCTTAATAAGTGTTCTGATTGAATACATGAACGAACTTCCAGGTGATGCTTAAGATCATTTCTGTTGGGAAGTGAGTTATTAAGTCATGAATCAGAAGAGACTTAATCTTTTTAAAAGAGATTTTATGAAACTGGAAAACAAGTTGAATTGTTTTAATGTGCGTTTTCTCTAAATCCTAGCACTAAGGGTAAATCTCCTTCACAAACTAGTAATCTTGGAAGTTCTGAAATTCTCAAGCCTGGGCCCCTGCTATTTGCTCTCACTCCCTAATCTCATTCACATTTTTTGTTACAGTTAAACACAAACACAAGCAACTTACACATTTATTTATATCTCAATTTGTTTCCTTTGAGATCCAGACCAGGGTACTCAACTGCCTGCTCAGCATCTTCAGTCTGACATCTCAGAGGAATCTCAGACTCAACACACAAAAATCTAAACACATGGTCTTCTCTCCCAAACATCATATTCCTTCAGTGTTCCCTGTTTCAGTCAACAGCTGTGCCGGCTCCCTATTTCTGCAAGCCAGACACTGGAGGACCCTCATGCTTCTCCTTCCTTACTCCTATATAGAAAATATCTCCAAACCCAACACAGGTTGAACATACCTAATCCAAAAATCAGAAACCAAAATGCTCCAAAACCTGAAACGTTTCGGGTGCCAACACGACACTCAAAGGTTTTTGCCCGAAGGAAATGCTCACTGGACCATTTTGGATTGGGGAATTTTAGATTTGGGATGCAAACATTCCAAAATCTGAAAAAAATCTGAAATTTGAAACACTTCTGGTGCCAAACATTTAGGGACTATTTCAGGGACGATCTATCCTTCTAAACTGTCGATTTACGTAAATACATATGTATGTCCCCTCAAATCGATTTTCCTCAGGCAGCTAGAGCAATCTTTTCAAAATGTAAATCTGATAACATCACCCCTCCCCACTTCACTTCTTGATATACTCTGTGGCTTCCAATTACTTTCAGTGTAAAGAAAGCACTAAACACAATGCTCAGGGTGTGGAACAAATCCTCTCTCCATCTCATCTCACGCCATGCTCCCACTCACTCTCAGTGCTCCCACTCACTCTCAGTGCTCCCACTCACTCTCAGTGCTCCACTCACTCTGGCCAGATTCACAGCTCTGATGTTTTTCTGTGTTCCTTTAAGTCACAGGGCTTTTGAATAGAGTTTTATTTCTGCTTGAAATGTTTTATTCTCCCTTATTTGACTCCTAAACTCCTCTCTACCCTTTATATTTTCATAGGCTCAAGCATAACCTCTTTAGAAAGGCCTTCTTCAACTAAGTTCAAAAACCTCTGTTATACACTCCTGAAGCACAGTATTCTTCACCTTTGTGACATATTATAATTCCAATTTTAAATGTATTTGATTAGTGTCCCTCATCTCTTCTAGAATGCAGATTCTATGAGAGGAAGTTCTCTGTTTTTGTTTGCTACTTTATACCTAGAGGGTAGCCAAATTCAGAACTCATAGGAGGCAAGGATAAGTATATTTAGTGCGAGAATGAAGAAACTGAAAGCTATTGTCCTGTAAGAGTGCATGGCTACTGTATTAGTCTGTTTTCACACAGCTGGGATAAAGACGTACCTGAGACTGGGTGATTTACAAAAGAAGGAGGTTTATTGGACTCAACAGTTCCACGTGGCTGGGGAGGCCTCACAATCACGGCGGAAGATAGAAGTCACGTTTCACGTGGCAGCAGGAAAGAGAAGAGGGCTTGTGCAGGAAACTCCCGTTTATAAAACCATCAGATCTTGTGAGACTTTTCACTATCATGAGAACAGCACAGGGAAGACCCACCCCCATGATTCAATTTTCTCTTACCGGGTCCATCCCACAACACATGGGAATTATGGGAGCTACAAGATGAGATTTGGGTAGGGACACAGAGCCAAACCATATCACTCCGACCCTGGCCCCTCCCCAATCTCATGTCTTCATATTTTAAAACCAATCATGCCTTCCTAACGTTCCCCCAAAGTCTTAACTCATTTCAGCATTAACTCACAGTCCAATGTCTCATCTAAGACAAAGCAAGTCCCTTCCACCAATGACCCTGTAAAATCAAAAGCAAATTAGTTACTTCCTAGATCCAATAGGGGTATAGACGTTAGGTAAATACAACCCTTCCAAATGGGAGAATTTGGCCAAAACAGAAGGGTTACGGGCCCCATGCAAGTCCAAAATCCAGCAGGGCAGTCAAATCTTAAAGTTCCAAAATGATTTCCTTTGGCTCCATGTCTCACATCCGGGTCATACTGATGCAAGAGGTGGAGTCCCATCATCCTGGGCAGCTCTGCCCCGTGACTTTGCAGGTGCAGCCTCCCTCCCAGCTGTTTCCACAGGCTGGTGTTGAGTGTCTGTGGCTTTTCCAGGCACATGGTGCAAGCTGTAGGTGGATTGAATATTCTGGGGTCTGGATGATGGTGGCCCTCTTCTCACAGCTCCACTAGGTGGTGCCCCAGTGGGGACTCAGTGTGGGGGCTCAAACCCCACAATTTCCTTCTGTACTGCCCTAGCAGGGGTTCTCCATGAGGGCCCAGCCCCTGCAGCAAATTTCTGCCAGGCATCCAGGTGTTGCCATACAGCCCGTGAAATCTAGGCAGAGGTTCCCAAACTTCAATTCTTGACTCCTGTGCACCCGCAGCCTCAACACCACATGGAAGCTGCCAAGTTTGCGGCTGGCACCCTCTGAAGCAACAGCCCAAACTGTACCTTGGCCCCTTTCACTCACGGCCGGAGTGGCTGGGACACAGGGCACCAAGTCCCTAGACTGTGCACTGCAGAGGAACCCTGAACCCTGCCCACAAAACCATTTTTCCTTCTGAAACCTCCAGGATTGTGATGAAAGGTGCTCCTGCAAAGGTCTCTGACATGCCCTGGAGACACTTTTCCCCATTTTCTTGGGGATTAACATTTGACTCCTCATTACTTAAGCACATTTCTGCAACCAGCTTGAATTTCTCCTCAGAAAACGGGATTTTCTTTTCTATTGCATTGTCAGGCTGCAAATTTTCCAAACATTTTTGCCCTGTTTCCCCATTAAAACTGAATGCCTTTAACAGCACCCAAGTCACAACTTAAATGCTTTGCTGCTTGGAAATCTGTCCTGCCAGATACCCTAAATCATCTCCCTCAAGTTCAAAGTTCCAGAGATCTCTAGGGCAGGGGCAAAATACTGCCAGTCTCTTTGCTAAAACATAACAAGAGTCACCTTTGCTCCTGTTCCCAACAAGTTCCTTATTCCCATCTGAGACCACCTCAGCCTGGACTTTATTGTCCATATCGCTATCAGCATTTTGGACAAAGTCATTCAACAAGTCTCTGGGAACTTCCAAACTTTCCCACATTTTCCCGTCTTCTTCTGCGCCCTCCAAACTGTTCTAACCTCTGCCTATTACCCAGTTCTAAAGTCGCTTCCACATTTTTGGTTATCTTTTCCACAGTGCCCCACTCTACTGGTACCCATTTACTGTATTAGTCGGTTTTCACGCTGCTGATAAAGACATAACTGAGACTGGGCAATTTACAAAAGAAAGAGGTTTATTGGAGTTACAGTTCCATGTGTCTAGGGAGGCCTCACAATCATGGCGGAAGGTGAAAGTAACGTCTCACATGGCGACAGACAACAGAAGAGAGTTTGTGCACAGAAATTCCCATTTATAAAACCATCAGATCTCATGAGACTTATTCACTATCACTAGGACAGCTCAGGAAAGACCCACCCCCATGATTCAATTACCTCCCACCAGGTCCCTCCCACAACACATGGGAATTATGGGAGCTACAGGATGAGATTTGGGTGGGGACACAGAGCCAAACTACATCAGCTACCAATGGGTTGCATTCTAATAAGAGAGTTATTTTAAAGGGTATTTTCCCCCAAAATAATCAATGATTTTTTCACACCACTTGGAAGAAGAGAGAGTATGGAAATAGTGTGAGCAAGCTGCCAGACTGAGGATGACCTTTCTTCTGGCTTAAAGCTGGCCATCTTCTCTCTGTGTCCTCATGTGGCAGACAGAGAGACAAAACTCATTGGTGTCTTTTTTTTTTTTTTTTTTTTGAGACGGCATCTTACCCTGTCACCTAGACTCGAGTGAAGTGGCACAAACACGGCTCACTACAGCCTCACACTCCTGGGCTCAAGTAATTCTCCTACCTTAGTTTCCTGAGTAGCTAAGGCTACAGGCATACACCACTATACCCAACTAACCTGTTAATTTTTCATACAGACAGGGTCTTACTGTGTTGCCCAGGCTAGTCTCAAACTCCTGGCCTCAAACGATCATCCCCCTCAGCCTCCCAAAGCTCCAAGGTTACAAGCGTGAGCCACCATGCCTGGCCTGTCTTCTTATAAAACCACCGATCCTATAGGATTAGAGCCCTCCCTTGTGACTTCACTTAATCCTACTTATCTCCTAAAAGCCCATCTCCAAATACAGTAACATTGGGGGTTAGGGCTTCAAAATATGAATTTTGGAAGAACACAAACATTCAGTCCATAGCAAAATGTAAATGTATTAATTAAAAAGAGAGAGGGCAGGGTGAGGTGGTGCATGCCTGTAATCCCAGCTACTAGGGAGGCTGAGGTGGGAGAATCACTTGAACTCAGGAGGCACAGGTTGCGGTAAGCCGAGATCACGCCATTGCACTCCAGCCTGGGCAACAAAAGCAAAACTCTGAAAGTTAAGATGGTAAATTTTATGTTATGTATATTTTATCACAATTTTTTTAAAACACAATTTTTAATAAAAGAAAAATTTCAAAAGTGTAAATGAATGCCTAATGGTAGAGTCCTATAGTGTCTCATTACGGTTTCATGATTTTGCCCAAAGGTGACCTTTTCCAGTTAACTAATAGGAAACAAAACACTTTGACAATGTCACGGGAATGAGGCACAAGGGACTCACTGGTGCTGAGGACTTTCTGAGTCAGGTCAAGAGCCTTGACAGGGAAGTTGGAATCACAGACTATAAGGCTTCAAAATGAATTTAGAGTTTGTGTTCATGGATCTGCTTGCTTTTCTGTTTTTGTTTGTAACTCAGTGCACATGGACCTCCAGAGTGTCAGTCAGTCCCCAGCCTGTTCATAATTGTTTCATATATTTGCACATGTGCGCTGTTCTAAGGAGAAAGTCTATGGCTTTCATCAGATTCCCAAAGCATTCTGTCAACCTGCACAAAATAAAGAAACGGATCTAGTCTGCTCTCATCTTTTTCAGATGTGGAAACTGACATCTGAAGAAATGTGGCTTCGATTCCTAGAACAGAGCTAGTTTTAGTGAATTCTGCTTCTCCCTTTCATTAAGGTATTTTAAGTTTCAGGTGGCTTCCCCCACGGGAGTATTTCCATTTTTAAGAGAGCGATGCTGGAACTAGCTGTCCTTAGAACAATGGAAGGGATTGTATCTCAGTCCCTTTCTCTGCTGGCCCTGCCTTTAGTGATTCCAACGGGAGTTCTTTAATAAGGGAAAGAGGAGGGTGACTAGAATAGAAGCAGAGGAAGGGAACAGGATTTGCTGACAGGGCCGGGTGGAGGGGGAGGTGCAGACTGTAACTCTTTGGATGTCCTTGGACCTAAACGACTCCCCTGAGATGGTAGCAGGAACTAGAACCATTGTGTTCATATCACAGCACAATCTAGACGCAGGGCTGGGCACAGCACGATCTGGCCTCCAGGAGGGAGAATGGAGAGCGATTCACAGCAGGACCTTCCCAGAACAAAAGGAGAAGGAAGAAATTTGGGCTAAGCACAATGACTACAAAGACCAAACAGGCAGCCTGATAAAGCATCGAGCCAGCCAAAGAAATTTAAGCCCTTTCTTGGCAAGAACTAACTATGTTTTAGTAATAAGATCTTTTCACAGGAAAGCAGGTGCTTTGTCGACAACTGGTCTTAATGAGCACACATCAATAGGTTTGGCTGAAAATCTTGTAATACCAAAGAGCAGAATACTTAAATCAAATATGAAAGTACCATAGTTGTTCAGTAAATTAAGGCACACTGCCCAGAAACTGTGCACTTCTCTGTTGTCTCAAAATGTTGTGCTAAGTGGCACAATGCTCAAAAGAAGAGTTAGTTAGGTTAGTAGATTAGAATTATCCACTAATTAAATTGTGGCACATAGTCTTCCAGCCTGAAGCAGTAGTCAGCAGCAAAGAGCCTTTTTCAATTAATTAGAGAGCAGTGGCATTTACCAGATTAGATGCCACGTGCTCCAGACTCTCCACAGCATCAGTTCCACAAATTCAGTGACCACGAGAGACAACCTCCCGAGTAGCTGGGACTACAGGCGCCGCCACCGTGCCCGGCTAGTTTTTTGTATGTTTGTATTTTTGTATTTGTATTTTTAGTAGAGACGGGGTTTCACCGTGTTAGTCAGGATGGTCTCCATCTCCTGACCTCAGGTGATCCGCCCGTTTCGGCCTCCCAAAGTGCTGGGATTACAGGCATGAGCCACCACGCCCAGCCCATAAAATTCTTTTTTTTTTTTTTTTTTTTTGAGACGGAGTCTCACTCTGTCGCCCAGGCTGGAGTGCAGTGGCCGGATCTCAGCTCACTGCAAGCTCCGCCTCCCGGGTTCACGCCATTCTCCTGCCTCAGCCTCCCGAGTAGCTGGGACTACAGGCGCCCGCCACCTCGCCCGGCTAGTTTTTTGTATTTCTTAATAGAGACGGGGTTTCACCGTGTTAGCCAGGATGGTTTCGATCTCCTGAACTCGTGATCCGCCCGTCTCGGCCTCCCAAAGTGCTGGGATTACAGGCTTGAGCCACCGCGCCCGGCCCATAAAATTCTTAAGAATAAACTTAACAAAATAAATGTAAAACTTGTACACTGAAAATTACAAATCTCAGTGAAAGAAACTTTAAAAAACCTAAATACATAAATGGAAAGATATCTTCTGTCATGGATTACAAGACTAAATATTGTCAAGATGGCAATACTCCCAAATAGATCTGCAGATTCAGTGCGACCCCTATCAGAATTCTAACTGCCCTTTCTACGGAAACAGACAAAGGTGATCCTAAAGTTCATATGAAATGCAAGAGAACCATAATAGCCAAAACAATCTTGAAAAAGAAGAACAAATTCTGATTTCAAAACTTACCCCAAAGCTACCGTCATCAAGATAGTGTGGTGCTGGCATAAGGAATAGACGAATATAGATTAATCAAATAGTATTCAGAGTCTAGAAATGAATCCATAAATAGGTCCTCAATTGATCTTTGACAGGCTGCCAAGACCATTCAATGGGGAATAAAATTAGTCATTTCAACAAATGATGTAAAGACTAGTGGATATCCACATGGAAAGAATGAAGTTGGTCCATACCTCATGCCATATACAAAAATTAACTCCATGGCGGGGAGGAATCAAAGACATAAATATCAAAATATCAAAATATCAAATAAAAATCAAAAACATAAAACCCTTAGAAGACAACACAGATGTGAATCTTTGTGACCATGGCTGAAGCCATGGTTTCTTAGATATGACACCAAAAGCACAAGCATCCAAAGAAAAAAATAAATGTGAAAAATTGGACTTCATCAAAATTTAAAACTTCTTTTGTGTCAAAGGACACCTTCAAGAAATGAAAAGGCAACCCACAGAATGGAAAAAAAAATTTGCAAATTAAATAAAGATCTAGAATCCATAACACATAAAGAATTTTTACAACTCAGCAATAGAAAGATAAATAAACCGTCTGAAAAATGGCAACAGATTTGAATAGACACTTCTCAAAAGAAAATATACAAATGACTAATAAACACGTGAAAAGATACCCAGTATCATTAGTGTTTAGGGAAATGCAAATCAAAACCACAATGAACACTTGTAGTCCTAGCTACTCTGCAGGCTGAGATGAGAGGATCACTTGAGCCCAGGAGTTCAAGTCCAGCCTGGAAAACATAGCGAGAGCCTGTCTCTTAAAATAAGACACAAAACACAATGAGGTATCACTTCACACTCACTATGAGGTCTATAAAAAATGGAAAATATGGTAGTCCCCCCTTACTCACAGTTTTGCTTTAATTCTTTAACACAAACTGTGAGTTTTGCCTGTAACTCATTAGCTACTACTTTAACACTTACGTGTTTCATCCACCCATTTGTCTCTCTTGCCTTCTGTAGCAGAATTGAATATTTGTAAATAATACAGCAAACTCACATTACAAGAACTGAGAAAAGCTGTTGTATTCAGCCAATTTTTAAAGTACTTTCACATTACTCCCTCTTCTTGAAATATTATAAACAGCCATTTGATCTTCTAAATCAATATGGTTCTTTGTAAAATTCTAACCCTATTATTTGACTAATTTTTGTAGTTGAGTTGTTTTGATCCCTTTTCTCCTATTATAAGTGTACCAGCCAGTAGACAGAAATCATGAGTTATTTTAACAGAGACAATTTAATAAAAAGAATAAATGGCTAGGTATGTGAAATTGGTAAGTACATTTCAAAGTGCCAAAAAGATAAATAGAACATTAAGCAACCACCGCCCTAGAAACTATGGGAAGCAGAGGGCCCTCCTCTTTGGGGATTAAAGTGAAGATTGGAGTGGGGTGTGGTGGTGCGAACCTGTAGTTTCAGCTACTCAGAAGGCTGAGGTGGCAGGATTGCTTGAGCCCAGGAGGTCAAGATCATCCTCGGTAACATAGCAACACACTGTCTCTATGGAAAAAAAAAAAAGCTAGTCATGGTTGCATGCACCTGTAGTTCAAGATACTCAGGAGGCTGAGGCCATAGGATTGCTTGAGCCCCGGAGTTGGAGGCTGCAGTGAGCTATGATTGTGCCACTGCACTCCATCCTCGGCAACAGAGAAAGACAGACAGACAGACAGACAGACAGACAGACAGAAAGAAAGAAAGAAAGAAAGAAAGAAAGAAAGAAAGAAAGGAGAGAAAAGAGAGAAAAGAGAGAAAGAGAGAGAGAGAGAAAGAAAGAAAGAAAGAAAGAAAGAAAGACAGACAGACAGACAGACAGACAGACAGACAGAAAGAAAGAAAGAAAGAAAGAAAGAAAGAAAGAAAGACAGAAAGAAGGAAGGAAGGAAGGAAGGAAGGAAGGAAGGAAGGAAGGAAGGAAAGAAGGAAAGAAGGAAAGAAGGAAGGAAGGAAGGAGAAGGAAGGAAGGAAGGAAAGAAGGAAGGAAAGAAGGAAGGAAAGAAGGAAGGAAGGAAGGAAAGAAGGAAGGAAGGAAGGAAAGAGAGAGAGAAAGAGAGAGAGAAAGGAAGGAAGGAAAGAAAGAAAGGAAAGAAAGAAAAAGAAAAGAAAGAAAAGAAAGAAGGAAAGAAAGAGGAAGGAAGGAAGGTAGGAAGGAAGGAAGGAAGGAAGGAAGGAAGGAAGGAAGGAAGGAAGGAAGGAAGAAAGAAATTAAGGAAAGCTTGAAGCCCAGACCTCTGAGAAGTGGATGCTGCTTGGTGCTGGAGACTCTGAGCTCAGAGTTGGGCTTCATGGCACTGGAATCTGGACTTCTGAGAGCTGGCTGATACTGGTGGTTCCTGAGGAGGTACATCGAGTCTAGTTCTTCTAGGAGAAGAAAAACTGCAAACTGGATTCAACTGTGCCATAGGAATCAGCTGCTGCTAATGAAGTGCAGCGTTATTGCTGAGGTGACACTCACGGTCACAGGGGCAGACACGAAGGAGAAACCCTTTCCTTGCCCAGCCACGGAGCCTCCCTCCAAGACTTCACAAGGACAGGACCAACAGCTGGTAGACCAGAAGTGTGGATTGTAGGTGTGGGTTGTAGACACTTGGCCCCAACATCACCAAGTCCAGTACAAAGGGTGGTTAGAAGTAGAGGGGCAGTGGCTTAGTAACTGGCACAGCAACCCTGACAAATGCAGTGACACCTTTTGTATGTGCTATTATTACTGACAAATGCGTGGCAACTCCTTACTGGCATCAAAGCTCCAGTATGAACCGAACCCATGAGGGCCAATTTTTATTTCTATCTGCGACAAAGTGGCATTCTATTCTAGGTGAAGCCTAAGAGGATATCCCCAAAAGACTAGCATATATTTTCTCTCTTGAATGGGGAATCTATTCTGAATTTTCAGCAAATGGTCAATACTTTATTCTTCCTAATGTTTAATTTATCACTCATACGTCTTTCAGCCTTTCAGAATGGTTTGCTACTTGGTGGGTATAATAATATCAATATTTATAAGCATAGACCTCAGATAACTGCCCAATTTCCCTACAAATCTATGAAGCATGACTCAATTGTCATGTGAACCTTTCCATAGGATGTAAAAATTTGGCTGGAAATTCTTTCGTCAGTCCCATCCCCTACTGAACTTAAACTGTAAATGAAAATGAGCTCAATTCAACATCTATTATACTGGTTATGTTTAGTTATTTCTGAAGAACAAATCTCAGTTTAACTATCAAGAGAATTATCCCCATATCATTAATCACAGATATACAACTTGAATTGTTTTTAAACATCAGTAGAAATTCAAGTCTATATTGAAATTTTAATAATTAATCAGAAATATGCAATATTAATGAAACCCAATATATTCTGTGTGACTTGTAATAACACAGCATGGGTATAGAAAAGCATATACCTAAATAAGAACAGAGTTGAGGAACACCCACTACTCCTTGAAGTTGCATCTTCCCTGTTTTAATTTTAAGCAGGTTTGCATCATATTATGAAAAGCAAAGTAAAAATCACACATAGGATTGAACACAAAGAGATATTAACGTGATACTCTAGTTTTTATAAAATGCAACCAAAGTAATATTATTAATATCAATAATTACATTAATTAATTTTATATATCTGCTAACAAAAAAAATTAAAAACGTTTTTGGTAATAGAAAATATGCAAGAATGTTAGTCACAGGAAGAGTTTTTTTCATGAAGAACATAGTTTTAATAATGATATTAAATAATGGTAATTTCTTTTTTTTTTTTTTTTGGACAGAGTCTAGTTCTGCCACCCAGGCTAGAGTGCAATGGCATGATCTTGGCTCACTGCAACCTCTGCCTCCCAGGTTCAAGTGATGCTTCTGCCTCAGTCTCCCGAGTAGCTGAGATTACAGGCACCCACTACCACACCCAGCTAATTTTTGTATTTTTAGTAGAGATGGGGTTTCACTGTGTTGGCAAGGCTGGTCTCAAACTCCTAACCTCATGATCCACCTGCCTCGGCCTCCCAAAGTGCTGGGATTACAAGTGTGAGCCACCCCGCCCAGCCAATAATGGTAATTTCATTTGTTAAAATATTTTAATGATACATCTGCCTGTCCAGATTTTAACTATTTTGTGTATTTGAATTAACGATCACTCTGCACTTATTAGCTCATCTATTCAAGACATCTTTTTGAAGATATACAAAAATAAATAGGTTATTGCCCCTGCCCTAATGGAACATAGAGTTTAGTAAAATTTAGGATTTTAGTTCTGTCCCTTTTGTGAATTCCTTTTTTTAATGCAATCCTTGAAAACAATTATTGGCCTGAGAAAGTCCTTGATTTCAGATGGAAATGTAATATTTGCAATTTTTTTTTACAATGGCACTCATCTGGTTTTAGCTATAATATGTTATCTATTTAAATGACTTGTTTAACCACAATTTATGGAATATACACACAGTTATATAAAAAGTCAAAGCACTTTTTCAGGCAAGTAAAACCAAAGAAGAATCTCCTGACGAGACTCTATCATTGATCAAATTCATCAGATCACATCTACCAGATAATTTACTTGATAATACTACTGAGCCATGGAAGGAAAGAAAACTTTTCTCTTTTCTTTTATCCATTCATTTAAATTAGCTTTTGGTTATCAAAACCACCTTTGCAAAATTTATGAAATTGAGAGAAATCTGACATAAATACCCCCATCTTGCTTCCAATAGCACAAACTAACTGACTTTATTAAAGATGATAACAGTTCCTTCCTGAAACAAACTCCTTCCTTGCTCAGGGACTGAAACTGCCTTTGTAAGTCTCATGAAAGCCCACAAGGTTAGGATTATGGGAGGGGCCTGAATTCTGCTAAGATGTAGGCACAGTTAAACAAAAATCAGCCATTGTTCCATAGCTTGCCTTTCTGTAATTGCTTACTGCTTGAGAATCACATAGCCAGAGGTCACAGGATTAGTAACCTCCTCAGTTTCTCCTATAAATAACGTCACTATTGTCAAACCTATGATTGATCTTTGAGATATTTTTCAGACCATTGCATTGGTGCAGACCCACGAACACCACCAGGACCCACCCAGACCCATGACTCAATCAGTCTTGTGACACCACCCACAAGAAACTGTCACCTGCCAAATTATCCTTAAAAACCATAGCCTCTGAGCTCTCAAGGAGGTGAATTTAAGAAATATTTCCCATCTTCTTACTTGGCTGCCTTGCAATAACTAAACTCTTTCTCTGCTGCAACACCGCTGTCTCAGTGCATTGGCTTTATCTGTGCAATGGGCAAGAAGCACCACACTGGGCAATTACATTATTTCTAGGAACTTCTAGGAATGTATTACTGCTGGTTGCAGTAACTGAGTCTAATTAAGTTTTGGTTTAAAGACATAAGCATACACAATAATTGTACCAGCAGTAGAGAAAGATTCATTTTGAATACTTTAAAGAGTGTATTTCTCTTACAATCAGAAATTTCTTGCAACTTTTAGACAGCTGATTGTTGTGCAAGTTAATCATAATAGCACAGTGAATACATAAAATATATTCTATTCAGTAGTGGGGCATTAGGATTTCAAGATTACAAAATGATTATTAAATTTGCAAAAAAGAATATCCATTTTGAAAATGCTTATTTTTAATAACTATTATGACTTAAATTTAGTATATGTGTCAGGCAGATCTTTTAATCTCTCACTTAATTGCCAGAATGTTATAAGGAGGTTGTTATTAATCTCCATTTACAAATGAGGAGAATGAATGAAAAGGCTAAAGGCATTTGTGTAAGATCTCACAACTAATAAATGACACAGTTTCATTCCTCCCATTGAGTTACCAAAGACCTGATTTTCCTGAGAATAATTTTATTTTCCCACAGTATCAAGGGGACATTGCATAAAGTTAAAACTGTGTAAAAATCTAGAAACTGAAGGAGCAAGAGAATCTCTTGATTTAAAGCTGGTGAGTCTAAAGTCAATAATTTGCAAGACCAAAATAATTCATGTATTTTATCTGGCATTTCCAGTGACAAGAAAACTCCATTCATTTCTACCCATAACCTCCTGAGATGTTCAATTCAGGCTGACACTAAAGGCCTTTCCATTTAGATGTTCCCTTTTATTCTTCTTAAATTCTGAAGCTAACTCTTGTATGTCCAATTTCCCTTTCATCTGCCAATATAATCTCTGCTAGGGTTTCAACTATATTGTCTAGTATTAGTTATTATTGGCTCATGAAATGAACTCATTCAGAGATCCAGAAAGTTACAACCAAAATGACTGATGAAGGCAGGTGTCTCAATCAATTGAGGTTTATTGAACCATCTTGAGGGTATGCCCAGGAAAAGCATGAGTCACAGATGTCCTCTGTGGCTGTTTTTTCCAAAGAGCTTCTTAGAACATTTAGTATATATGCATTTTCCTTAATGGGGAAATGAGACAAATGGTTACATACTAGTGAGACTTTAGTTAGTCCCCAATAAATCTGTATTTTATATAGATGAACATTTGAAGAAAAAGAGAATAGAAGAAGCAGGTGTCTCAGCTGAGGGTGAAGGAGCAATTAATCTCACCTTGTCTTTGTTCTGTGCCTGGGAAGATAAGCTGGTAATTGACGTTATCAACGTGAAATCTTTTGAAAAGTTTGACTTCTGTTTTGCCTTAGGGAAGAGATCCTAATGGCAATTTTTGAGGGAATGGGTATAACAAGGCGTGTCTGACCTCCATCCTGTCATGGCTGGAAATGCAGCTTCTAAGGCATTTCCGGGGTCCCTGTGGCCAAGACGGGGTCCCATCAGTCATTTCGGGGCTGTGAATTTTATTATTTCTCAAAAATCTAGAAACTGGATAAGCTTTAGATGTATCCTCAGTGTCAACCACTGGCACCTGAGACAAAGCAGAATGTGTTAATGAATAAATAAATGAATAAAAGAAAGTGTTACGATGACAGAGGAGATGTTGATATTTGTAAATTTACTCTAAGTTTGCCCTGGCAATCAAGACTAGAAAAATATTTAAAGTGTGTGTGTGTGTGTGTGTGTGTGTGTGTGTGTGTGTGTGTGTGTGTAAATATATATATGTTAAATGACAGGGAGGGACGGGCACAGTGGCTCACTCCTGTAATCACAACACTTTAGGATGTGAAGGTGGGAGGATTGCTTGAGCCCAGGAGTTTGAGACCAGCCATAAGGAGACCCCCATCTCTACCAAAGATATTAATAATAATAACCATGCTGCAGGCCTGTGGTCCCAGCTACTTGGGAGGCAAAGGTGAGAGGATCACTTGAGCCCAGGAGGTTGCTGCTGCAGGGACCCATGATCCCGCCCCTGCAGTCCAGCCTGGGCAACAGAGAAAGATCCTGTCTCAAAACAAACAAACAAGTCAGAGAGAAGGGAAACACCATTTCTATTGCATTGTTGTAACTGCCCAATGGGTTCACCTTACTTGCTGCCTAGACGGAGCTGAGTTCTCAAGACAGGAGAATTGCAATAGAGAAAGAGTAATTCACGCAGAACTGGCTGCGTGGGAGACTGGAGTTTTATTATTACTGAAATCAGTCTCCCCGAGCATTTGGGGATCAGAGTTTTTAAAGACAATCTGGTGGGAAGTGAGGGGCAGTGAGTCGGGGAGTGCCCATTGGTTGGGTCGGAGAAATCATGGGGCATCCCTGTCTTCTTGCGCTGTCAGTTCCTGGGTGCAGGTCACAAGTCAGATGTGCTAGTTTCTCCATCTGGATGGTGCCGGTTGATCCATCAAGTGCAGGGTCTGCAAAGCATCTCAAGCACTGATCTTAGGAGCAGTTTAGGGAGGGTCAGAATCTTGTAACCTCCAGCTTCGTGACTCCTAAACCATAATATCTAAACTTGTGGCCAATGTTAGTACTCTAGTCCCTAGGCAAGAAGGAGGTTTGTCTTGGGAAAAGGCTGTTATCATCTTTGTTTTAAACTATAAACTATAAAGTTAGCTCAGTCTATGCCCAGGAATGAACAAGGACAGCTTGGAGGTTAGAGGCAAGATGGAGTCGTTTAAGTTGGACCTCTTTCACTGTCTCAGTCATACTTTTGCAAAGGTGGTTTCACTATTACTATTCGCCTCCTTTTGGTCATCTGCTCAGTGTTCTGCTGGGGGCCCTAAGACAAAGAAATCATCTCCAACTCTCTCTTTTTTGCCCACCTATCCCCACAGACATATGCTTCTAGTATTTAGGGAGTGTCTTAGTTTGATCTGGCTGACATAACAAAATACCATAGGCTGGGTGGCCTAAACAACAGGAATTCATTTCTCAAATTCTGGAGGCTAGAAGTCCAAGATCAAAGTGCCAGCCAATTTGGCTTCTGATGGGAGCTGTTTAATGGATGGCCACCTTTTCACTGTGTCCTCACACAGCAGAGAGAGTGAGCTCTGTAGGGTCTCTTCCTACGAAGACACTGATCCAATCAAATCACTGCTCCAGCCTTGTAACCTCATTTAACTTTAATTACGTCCTTATCCCATATACAGCCACACTGGGGGGTTAGGGTTTCAACATAGGAATTTTGTGGAGGACACGACTCAGTCCATAGCAGGGAGTTAGTACAAAAACTCAGCAAATCACTTCTAACCAGTGATGGCTAGAAAATGCTTAACAACTGGCAGGGGATAGTAAGGGCATAGTGAGGGCTGGTGCAGACTGAGGAAGACTCCTGCAGGAATAGAAGAGCCTAAAATTTCAGAACTAAATACCTTTGGGAATTACTTATCCAGTACTTTCTGTGTCTTACAAGAAGACCCTGAGATCCAGCAAGAAGTGACTCCTTTAGGTCATAGAGTTAGTGGCAGAGCTAGGACTAGAAACCAGATCTCCTCATGCCTTCTCTTTATTGGTGGTTCCCAAAGGTTGGTCTGTGGGTATTTTACATAGGAGTTATCTTTCGACATTGATATGGTTTGGCTGTGTCCCCACTCAAATATCATCTTGAATTATAACTCCCACGATTTTCACAGGTTGTGGGAGGGACCCAGTTGGAAGTGATTGAATTACGGGGGTGAGTCTTTCCCGGACTTTTCTCATGATAGTGAATGAGTTTCATGAGATCTGATCATTTTAAAAATGGGAGTTTCTCTGCACAAGCTCTCTTTGCCTGCTGCCATCCATGTAAGACGTGACTTGTTACTCTTCGCCTTCTACCTTGATTGTGAGGCTTCCCCAGCCATGTGGAACTGTAAATCCACTAAACCTTTCCCCTTGGAAATTGCCCAGTCTTGGGTCTGTCTTTATCAACAGCATGAAAACAGACTAACGCATACAGCATACTATAAAAGAAGTAAGTGTGTTTACTTATTTTAACTTATTTAGGACTTCTTCCCCTTGTGAATAACATAAAATTAAAATGTCCCATTCCTTTCACATTGGAGAACAGTCTAATCCACACCATCATGTACTATGCCTGTCATTATTCTTCTAATTAAAGCCAATACAATGGCTGAGAGGAAAATCAACTGCCAAGGTGCAAAAAGAATAAAAATATTCTTTTCCTGATAACCATAACTTTCTTTGACTTTAACTCATCTAAAAGTAGGCCCACACCTGGTACTTTGTTGCCATTGTTGTTGTAGAGATAGTGACTCCCTGTGTTGCCCAGGCTGGTCTCAACCTCCTGGCCTCAGTAAATTTTTCCTTCCACCTTGGCCTCAAAGAGTGTTGGGATTAAAGGCATGAGTCACAGTCCCCAGCAGGTATGATAGTTTTTAAAACTCTAAGATAGTTTTTAGGCCTTCACCAGAGAAGATAAAGATCTGCAGGGGAGACAAAATTTTACCTCTACCATTGTAGGGCTTTTGGCTAAGTCTAAGAATTAAACTGACATAAAACTGATTAACAGAAGAAAAGCATACACATTTATTTAGTAAAAGGTTTGTGTGACACAGGGACAAAGGAAATGAAGACTCAACAAAGCAGTATTAAACAAAAATTTCATACTGAGTTGGACAAAGGGTAGTAGATTGTAAAAACATGACAAGGCAAAGGGGCTTTGGGCAAGGTAATTAACTGGGTGGTGAAGTCACTAGGAAGATAAGGGTTAGTTACTTGAACAAGGTTTGTTCGCGTGGATTTCTCTTGGCTTTGCCTTCCCATCCTTGATAATAAGAACCTTACTTTCCTCCTGGTGTAGGGATTTCCTCCTGGTATAGGGAAACATCTTCCATATGAGAACTTTGTCTCCTGCTCACAGGAAGAAAAAGGGGGGTCACAGTGACCCTCTTGCACCTGCTGCTTTTTCAAGTATCTTTAGCTCAAAATAATTCTTATGCCAAAGAGGCATATTTTTGGGTGGTATGTCCTGAACTCCTTTGGACCAGCAAAGGTAGGTATCTAAGTTCCAGAAGTTCTCTCATTGCCTTACCTGCCAATTATTTACAGATTAAGAAAGAAACCCATATACTCACTGTGGTTCTCTTTGTTGACATTCCTTCTTGTCAGAAGCACAGCTGCTTATTTAAAAAGACCAGAATCCAGGCTTGGTGGCTCATGCCTGTAATCCCAGCTCTGTGGGAGGCCAAGGAAGGTAGATCAGAAGGTCTGCAGTTCAAGACCAGCCTGGCCAACATGGTGATACCTGTCTCTACTGAAAATACAAAAATTAGCCAGGCATGGTGATAGGCACCTGTAATCCCAGCTACTCGGGAGGCTGAGGCAGGAGAATCATTTGAATCCAGGAGGCAGAGGTTGCAGTGAGCCAAGATCACACCTCAGCACTCCAACTGCTGAAGTCAGGAGATCTGAATTCAAGATTCCACCTTTGAGCTGGGAAACAGCACATCTCTGCACCTCCATATCCATCTGTAGAGTGAAAATGATATGAAAACAAACTCCCCTTGCTTTCCAGTACTCAAAAGGGCTGATGTATGAGAATAGGCCTGGTAAACATAGTGCTTCAGTATTTATCAATATATCTTCCAGAGAGGAAGAGTAATATGTTTAAAATAGACCAGTAGAAAGAATAAGTCAAGACAGTTTTGTTGATAATCTGCTTGCGAAGTATACTAATTTCCAGTTTTGAGAATTCATCGTCACAGAAAAGATGAGCAAAATATGATCTATGTGTCTGAGTCTACGATCAACATTAGACCGATTCATTCTGATTTTGTCATATATAGGCAAATGGTTGTAACCTTCTTACATGCTTCTGGACTTCCCAAAGATCTTAAGAAAATAAGTTTATGAAAAATTGCATTGTTTTGACAATGTGATTAATTTACTGCTTTCTCCACAATATTATAGTTTTAGATTTTTTTAAAATCACAGAAAATATCCCAAGAAAGAAAAATTGACTTTAACATTTTTTAAACTCTGAGTAAATATGTACTGAATAATGCATAAATTTTTTCATGGCAACATCTATAGTTTGCTCAGCGTCATTTTACATTAAAGAACTGAAACCCATGCATTTTCTACTCACAGTCACTAAAATCCTGTGGCTATTTTCAGATAAGCATTTCCTGGCTTATTCACATTTCTGCACACAGAGTCATAAGGTAATGAACAAGTGTTATTCTTAATTGAAAAGTCTCTCAAAACAGTATTGAATTCAATTGCAATTAAGTATTTGTTGATGGGTAATGATCTTCTTTTTTAAGTTTCAGTGATTCTATTTGTTTCACTAAAGCAGATTTTCCACTTGGAAATATTTATCAGTTTGGGCGGGGAAACTTTTGTGGTAGTGTGTTTATTTTACTGCAGGAAAACACATTTTTCACTTGGAAATTGTTAACCTTTTTGCAGTAGTAAGCTAAATTTGGGAACACATGGTAAAAATAAAGTAAGTCCATTGTGTGGAGCTGATCGTAGACTCAGACACATATATCATATTTTGCTCATCTTTTCTGTGACGATTAATTCTCAAAACTGGAAATTAGTATACTTCGCAAGCAGATATGCATGCTGTATAAGACTTAATAACTGTATATTTTAATGACCTGGTATATTTTGTCTACTGTGGGACCTTAGCACTACAGTGTTTACCTAAAAGGACATATTCCATATACATTTGTTGAATGAATATCAACGCTGATTAGTCTCTGTTAAAAATATTGATTTATTCTTTTTACTGGATAGAAGAATTGCATAAACCACTGTGGCAAATGGTGTTCAGGCTGCCCCCTCCCCCATTCACATCTTGCTGCCCGTCCTGGGGTTATGTTTGGTTCTCAGTGAGATGAGTCCTCCACGGTCCTAGGTGAGTGGGGCTTGAACCTTGGTAGTCATTCTACTGGCCGGAGACTGGTGGGATGTGCATGCAGCTCCAGCCCATGAGACAGGAGGAGGAAGGAATCCATAGGGCACTGATTCTAAAACTGGGGCATGAGCAGGAATGTGCTCCTCACTGTCCATCCTGTCTCTGGATATTTTCGTGTGAGCACATGATGTCTGAAGCTGCCACAGTCAACTTGTGACCATAGGGAGGAGGAAGGAGGTGGCTCACATGCTCTGAGAGAGGTGGAGCAGAAAGAATGGGAAATCTTTTCCCCTGATAATGTCTTGAGCCTCTGACTTAATGACCCACAGAATCAACCTCCCTTCCGGACTGGTTGTTGTAGAAGAGTTTCCCCCGAACTTTCAAGCTGCGTGTTCTGTTATTTTCAAGCTAAAGTATCATCGCTGATAACTGACACAGACCACAATTAGTTGATGGATTTTTGGAGTTGACTGCCATGATTTTTGGAGTTGACTGCTAGAATGCTCAGAGTCAAATTTAATGATAAATCATTACCTTATGCCAGTCTGAGTTCTAACAACATCAAACTGACATTATGCATGTTATCTTCTTCTTTCCGGAACCTAGTCTAGACAGACAGACCAGGAACCTTTACCACGCAGTGGGAGTAGAAATGGGTGTTTCTCTTCCATAGCCTGCCAGGTATCCCCTCCAAACCACGTCAGTCCTTCATGCAAGTAATTGGGCAACTGATGTGCTACTGATAGCCCCAGTGCTAGAGAAGGGGAACTGCAGGCCTCTGTCCCCTGAGCGAGGCCTCCTGCTGGGTGTGGACTCCCCAGGCACACACCTCACAGCGCTAGTCCTGACGTTTTGATTCACCTTTGTCTGTTTCCAGTGGGAATCCTGGCTCACCTAGCATCTGGTGGACACACAGTTTTCACTCTCCAGTTTCACCTCCTTTATCTGGATTGGCTTTCCGTTCTGACCCTGATAACTGGACCTACCGATGTAGGTGAAGGAGTTTGGGTTTAATCTTAATGGAGTGAAAAGCCACTGGTGGTTTTCAACAGGAGACCCAGCCCAGAGGAGCCGTTGATTTCCAGGGCTCTGCATTCCCCAGCCAGCTGCTTCCATCCTTTACCTGACCAGGGCCTCCGTGCCTTGGAGTTTCTGACTCCCCGTGGCAACAAGGCCTGGGCAATCACACCAGGGTCAAATCAAATGCTCACGCTAGAGCACACCAGCAGTAGTAACCTGGGCAAAATTACAGAATGCCTTTCACTCACAGTCCCCATTTAGGCCACATGGGGATGAAAAGGAAGTGTAGGCAGAGGAAGGAAACCAAATCACAGAATTCCCAATAAAAAGTGAGTGGGAAAATTAGTTGAAAGGAAAAAACATACCAGCAGTGATCAAAAAAGGCATGACTTCCTGATGAAGAGTACAGTTTAATTCAGAAGCAAATCCTAGAGAAACTCCTGATCCCAGCTGGGTCATCCAGTTAGTAGTTGTCTCATTAATTTTTCCCAATTGTGGAAACTGTCTTCGAGGGTAGCTTTGTCTTTCTTCTGCTGTGTGTTTGTGTGTAAGTGACAATGGCCTTTGGGTGGAATTCATAAAATGATGAAGGAGAACTAGGGGGTGGCTCTCTCTGCCTGAATCTTAGGTGAGTGGGTATTTTGCTGGTGCGAGGGAACCACCTGAATCCTGAGATGTCTCCCAATGGGCAACAGCATGTATCCTGCCTGCCCTCTCCAGGTTAAAGGAACGACAGTGTAGCACATTTCTCAAAATCTAAAAGAGGGTAAAACTTTGTAAGTTTAATTTTAAACCATTCAACTTGGCCATCTTAAATAACCCCAACTTGTTAGTTCATGAGAAACAAAACTGAATCTGAGATTTAAAAAATATATCTCAGGATTCCTGGGCAAGATGGCTGAATAGGAACAGCTCCAATCTGCAGCTCCCAGCGAGATCAATGCAGAAGACATGTGATTTCTGCATTTCCAACTGAGGTACCTGGCTCGTCTCGTTGGGACTGGTTAGACAGTGGGTGCAATCCACAGGGCATGAGCAGAAGCAAGGCGGGCCGCCACCTCATCCTGGAAGTGCAGGGGACAGGGAACTCCCTCCCCTAGCCAAGGGAAGCCACAAGGGACTGAGCCATGAGAGATGGTGCATTCCAGCCCAGATACTGTGCTTTTCCCATGGTCTTCGCAACTCGAAGACCAGGAGATTCCCTTGGGTGCCTACACCAACAGGGCCCTGGGTTTCAAGTACAAAGCTGGGCGGCCGTTTGGGTAGACACCCAGCTAGTTGCAGGAGTTTTTTTTCGTACCCCAGTGGCACCTGGAATGCCAGAGAGACAGAACCGTTGGCTCCCCTGAAAAGGGGGCTGAAGCCAGGGAGCCAAGTGGTCTTGCTCAGTGGATCCCACCCCTATGGAGCTCAACAAGCTAAGATCCACTGGCTCAAAATTCTCGCTGCCAGCACAGCAGTCTGAAGTTGTCCTGGGACACTCTAGCTCGGTGCGGGGAGGGGTGTCCACCATTACTGAGGCTTGAGTAGGCAGTTTTCCCCTCACAGTGTAAACAAAGCCTCCTGGAAGTTCAGATTGGGCAGAGCCCACTGCAGGGCCACAAAACCGCTGTAGCCAGACTGCTTCTCTAGATTCCTTCTCTCTGGGCAGGGCATCACTGAAATAAAGGCAGTAGCTCCAGTTAGGGGCTTATAGATAGAAGTCCCATCTCTCTAGGACAGAACACTTGGGGGAAGGGGCAGCTGTGGGCACAGCTTCAGCAGACTTAAACGTTTCCTCCTGCTGGCTCTGAAGACAGCAGCAGATCTCCCAGCACAGTGCCTGAGCTCTGCTAAGGGACAGACTGCCTCCTCAAGTGGGTCCCTGACCCCTGTGCCTCCTGATGGGGAGACACCTCCCAGCAGGGGTTGACAGACACACCCTACAGGAGCACTCCAGCTGGCATCTGGCAGGTGCCTCTCTGTGATGAAGCTTTCAGAGGAAGGAGCAGGCAGCAATCTGTGCTGTTATGCAGGCTCTGCTGGTGATACCCAGGCAAACAGGGTCTGGAGTGGACCACCTGCAAACTCCAGCAGACCTGAAGAAGAGGGGCCTGACTGTTAGAAGGCAAACTAACAAACAGGAAGCAATAGCATCGATATCAACAAAAAGGATTACCACTCAAAAACTCCATCTGAAAGTCACCAACATCAAAGACCAAAGGTAGACAAATCCATGAAGATGAGGAAAAACTAGCAGAAAAAGGCTGAAAATTCCAAAAAGCAGAACAACTCTTCTCCTCCAAAGGCTCACAGCTCCTTGCCAGCAAGGGAGCAAAACTGGATGGAGAATGAGTTTGATGAAGTGACAGAAATAGGCTTCAGAAGATGGGTAATAAACTCCTCCAAGCTAAAGAAGCATGTTCTAACCCAATGCAAGGAAGCTAAGAACCTTGATAAAAGGTTACAGGAAATGCTAACTACAATAATCAGTTTAAACAAGAACATAAATGACCTGATGGAGCTGAAAAACACAGCACAAGAACTTTGTGAAGCATAAACAAGTACCAATAGCCAAATTGATCAAGCAGAAGAAAGGATATCAGAGACTGAAAATCAACTTAATAAAATAAAGCATGAAGACAAGATTATAGAAAAAAGAATGAAAAGGAACAAACAAAGCCTCCAAGAAATATGGGACAATGTGAAGAGACCAAACCTATGTTTGATTGGTGTACCAGCAAGTCATGGGGAGAATGGAATCAAGCTGGAAAACACTCTTCAGGACATTATCCAGGAGAACTTCCCCAACCTAGGAAGACAGGCCAACATTCCAATTCAGGAAATTCCTTCTTTCTGGGCAGGGCATCACTGAAATAAATTCAGAGAACACCACAAAGATGCTCCTCGACAAGAGCAACCCCAGGACACATAATCATCAAATTTACCAAGGTTAAAATGAAGGGAAAACTGTTAAGGGCAGCCAGAGAGAAAAGGTTGGGTTACCCACAAAGTGACGCCCATCAGACTAACAATGGATCTCTCTGCAGAAACCCTGCAAGCCAGAAGAGAGTGGGGACCAACATCCAACATTCTTAAAGGAAAGAATTTTCAGCCCAGAATTTCATATCCAGTCAAACTAAGCTTCATAAGTGAAGGAAAAATAAAATCTATTACAGACAAGCAAATACTGAGGGATTTTGTCAACACCAGGCCTGCCATACAAGAGCTCCTGAAGGAAGCACTAAACATGGAAAGGAAAAACTGGTACCAGCCACTGCAAAAACATACCAAAATGTAAAGACCATTGACACTATGAAGAAACTGCATCAACTAATGGGCAAAATAACCAGCTAGCATCATAATGACAGGCTCAAATTCATATATAACAATATTAGCCTTAAATGTAAATGGGTTAAATGCCCCCATTAAAAGACACAGACTGACAAATAAGATAAAGAGTCAAGACCTATTGGTGTGCTGTATTCAGGAGACACATCTCACGTGCAAAGACACACATAGGCTCAAAACAAATAGCTGGAGGAAGATTTACCAAGCAAATGGAAAGCAAAAAAAGGCAGGGGTTGCAATCTTAGTCTCTGATAAAACAGACTTTAAACCAACAAAGATCAAAAAAGACAAAGAAAAGCATTACATAATGGTAAAGGGATCAATTCAACAAGAAGAGCTAACAATCCTAAATATATATGCACCCAATACAGGAGCACCCAGATTCATAAAGCAAGTTCTTAGAGACCTACAAAGAGACTTAGACTTCCACACAGTAATAGTGGAAACTTTAGCGCCCCACTGTCAATATCAGACAGAACAATGAGACAGAAAATTGACAAGGATATTCAGGACTTGAACTCAGCTCTGGACCAAGCAGTCCTAATAGGCATCTACAGAACTCTCCACCCCAAATCAACAGCATATACATTCTTCTCAGCACCATATTGCACTTATTCTAAAATTGACCACATAATTGGAAGTAAAGCACTCCTCAGCAAATGCAAAAGAATGGAAATCATAAAAACAGTCTCTCAGACCACAGTGCAATCAAATTAGAACTCAGGATTAAGAAACTCAGTTAAAACCACACAACTACATGGAAACTGAATAACCTGCTCCTGCATGACTACTGGGTAAATAATGAAATTAAGGCAGAAATAAATAAGTTCTTTGAAACCAATGAGAACAAAGACACGTCATACCAGAATCTCTGGGACACAACTAAAGCAGCGTTTGGAGGGAAATTTATCTCACTAAATGCCCACAGGAGAAAGCAAGAAAGATCTAAAATTGACATCATAACATCACAATTAAAAGAACTGGAGAAGCAAGAGCAAACAAATTCAAAAACTAGCAGAAGACAAGAAATAACTAAGATCAGAGCAGAACTGAAGGAGATAGAGACACCAAAACTCCTTCAAAAAAATCAATGGATCCAGGAGCTGGTTTCTTTGGAAATATTAACAAAATAGATAGATTGCTAGCCAGACTAATGAAGAAAACAGAGAAGAATCAAATGGACACAATAAAAAATGATAATCACTGAGATCATCACTGATCCCACAGAAATATAAACTACCATCAGAGAATACTATAAACACCTCTACAAAAATCTAGAAGAAACGGATACATTCCTGTACACATACACCCTCCCAAGACTAAACCAGGAAGACGTTGAATCCCTGAAGAATCTAATAACAAGTTCTGAAATTGAGGCAGTAATTAATAGCCTACCAACTAATAAAAGCCCAGGACCAGACGAGTTCACAGCTGAATTCTACCAGAGGTACAAAGGGGAGTTGGTACCACTCCTGCAGAAACTATTCCAAACACTGGAAAAAGAGGAACTCCTCCCTAACTCATTTTATGAGGCCAGCATCATCCTGATACCAAAACCTGGCAGAGACACAACAAAGAAAAGAAAATTTCAGGCCAGTATCCCCAATGAACGTCGATGCGAAAATCCTCAGTAAAATACTGGCAAGCCAAATCCAGCAGCACAGTAAAAAGCTTATCCACCGTGATCAAGTTGGCTTCGTCCCTGAAATACAAGGCTGGTTCAACATACACAAATCAATAAACGTAATCCATCACATAAACAGAACCAATGACAAAAACCAGATGATTAGCTCAACAGATGCAGAAAAGGCCTTCAATAAAATTCAACACGTCTTCATTCTACAAACTTTCAGTAAACCAGGTATTGATGGAACATATCTCAAAATTATAAGAGCTATTTATGACAAATCCACAGACAATATCATACCGAATGGGCAAAAGCTGGAAGCATTCCCTTTGAAAACCGGCCGAAGACAAAGCTGGCCCTCTGTCATCACTCCTATTCATCATAGTGTTGGAAGTTCTGGCAGGGCAATCAGGCAAGATAAAAAAAAAAAGCACGTTCAAATAGGAAGAGAGGAAGTCAAATTATCTCTCTTCGCAGATGATATGATTGTGTATTTAGAAAACCCCATCGTCTCAGCCCCAAAGCTCCTTAAGCTGATAAAGCACCCTTAGCAAAGTCTCAGGATACAAAATTAATGGGCAGAAATCACAAGCATTCCCATACACCAATAATAGACAAACAGAGAGACAAATCACGAGTGAACTCCCGTTCACAATTACTACGAAGAGAATAAAATACCTAGGAATACAACTTACAAGGGAAGTGAAGGACCTCTTCAAGGAGAACTACAAACCACCACTCAAGGAAATAAGAGAGGACACAAGCAAATGGAAAAACATTCCATGCTCATGGATAGGAAGAATCAATATCGCAAAAATGGCCATATTGCCCAAAGTAATTTTTAGATTCAATGCTATTCCCATAAAGCTACCACTGACTTTCTTCACAGAATTAGAAAAAACTACTTTAAATTTCCTATGGAAGCAAAAAAGAGCCCGTATAGCCAAGACAATCCTAAGCAAAAAGATTGAAGTTGGAGGCATCATGTTACCTGACTTCAAACTACACTACAAGGCTATAGTATCCAAAACAGCTTGGTACTGATACCAAAACAGTTATATACACCAATGGAACAGAACAGAGGCCTCACAAATGACACCACACATCTGCAACCATCTGATCTTTGAAAAACCTGACAAAAACAAGCAATGGGGAAACGATTCCCTATTTAATAAATGGTGTTGGGCCAGTTAGAATGGTGATCATTAAAAAGTCAGGAAACAACAGGTGCTGGAGAGGATGTGGAGAAATAGGAACGCTTTTACACTGTTGGTGGGACTGTAAACTAGTTCAACCATTGTGGAAGACAGTGTGGCGATTCCTCAAGGGTCTAGAACTAGAAATACCATTTGACCCAGCGATCCCATTACTGGGTATATACCCAAAGGATTATAAATCATGCTACTATAAAGACACATGCACACCTCTGTTTATTGTGGCAGTATTCACAATAGCAAAGACTTGGAACCAACCCAAATGTCCATCAATGATAGACTGGATTAAGAAAATGTGGCACATATACACCATGGAATACTATGCAGCCATAAAAAAGGATGAGTTCATGTACTTTGTAGCAACATGGATGAAGCTGGAAACCATCATTCTGAGAGAACTATTGCAAGGACAGAAAACCAAACACCACATGTTCTCACTCATAGGTGGGAACTGAACAGTGAGAACACTTGGAAACAGGGCAGGGTACGTAACACACCGGGGCCTGTCATGGGGTGGGGAGGAGGGGGGAGGGATAGCATTAGGAGAAATACCTAACGTAAATGACGAGTTAATGGGTGCAGCACACCAACATGGCACATGTATCCATATGTAACAAACCTGCACACTGTGCACATGTACCCTAGAGCTTAAAGTATAATCATAAAAAAAAGAAAAAGAAAATTTAAAAATTAAATAAATAAATAAATGGTGTTGTGAAAACTGACTGACCATATGCAGAAAATTAAAACCGGACACCTTCCTTACACCTTATACAAAAATTAAGTCAAGATGAATTTAAGATTTAAATGTAAGATCTAAAACCATCAAAACCCTAGAAGAAAACCTAGGCTATAATACCATTCAGAACATAGGCATGGGCAAAGACTTCATGACTGAAACACCAAAAGCAATGGCAACAAAAGCAAAAATTGACAAATGGGATCTAACTAAACTAAAGAGCTTCTGCACAGCAAAAGAAACTATCATCAGAGTGAACAGGCAACCTACAGAATGGGAGAAAATTTTTGCAATCTGTCCATCTGACAAAGGGCTAATATCCAGAATCTACAAGGAACTTAAACAAATTTGCAAGGAAAAAACAACCCCATCAAAAAGTGGGCAAAGGATATGAACAGACACTTTTCAAAGAAAGACTTTTATGTGGACAACAAACATATGAAAAAAAAGTTCATCATCACTGGTCACTAGAGAAATGCAAATCAAAACCACAATGAGATACCATCTCACCCCAGTTAGAATGGCGATCTTTAAAAAGTCAGAATACAGGCCGGGCGCTTGAGCCCAGGAGTTCAAGACAAGCCTGGGAAACATAGGGAGACCCTATCTCTATTAAAAGTCAGCTAAGTGCGGTGGTATGCATCTGTAGTCCAAGCTACTTGGAAGGCTGAGGCAAAATGATTGGTTGAGCTCAGGAGGTCGAGACTGCAGTGAGCTGTGATCATGCCATTGCATTCCAGCCTGGTGACAGAGTGAGATCCTGTCACAAAAAAGCAGCCAGGTACGATGGCTTATGTCCGTAATCCCAGTACTTTGGGAGGCCCAGGCGGGTGGATCACGAGGTCAGGAGTTTGAGACCAGCCTGGCCAACATGGTGAAACCCTGTCTCTACTAAAAATACAAAAATTAGCCAGATGTGGTGGCAGACACCTGTAATTCCAGCTACTTGGGAGGCTGAGGTAGGAGAATCACTTGAAACCAGAAGGCGGAGGTTGCAGTGAGCTGAGATCACGCCATTGCACTCCAGCAACGCTTTTACACTGTTGGTGGGAGTTCAACCATTGTGGAAGACAGTGTGGCGATTCCTCAAGGATCTAGAACTAAAATTACCATTTGACCCAGCCATCCCATTACTGAGTATATATCCAAAGGATTATAAATCATTCCACTATAAAGACACATGCACATGTATGTTTATTGCAGCACTATTCACAATAGCAAAGTCTTGGAACCAATGCAAATGCCCATCAAGGATAGACTGAATAAAGAAAATGTGGCACATGTAAACCGTGGAATACTATGCAGCCATAAAAAAGAATGAGTTCATGTCCTTTGCAGGGACATGGATGAAGCTGGAAACCATCATTCTCAGCAAACTAACACAGGAACAGAAAACCAAACACCACATGTTCTCACTCATAAGTGGGAGTTGAACAGTGAGAACATATGGGCACAGGGAGGGGAACATCACACACTGGGGCCTGTCGGGGGGTGGGGGACAAAGGGAGGGAGAGCATCAGGAGAAATACCTAATGTAGATGATGGGCTAATGGGTGCAGCAAACCACCGTAGCACATGTATACCTATGTAAGAAACCTGCAGGTTCTGCACATGTATCCCAGAACTTAAGTATAATAAAAAGAAGAAGAAGAAAAAAATCTGTTTGAAGGGCATATTCGGTAAATAAATGAAGGTATTTGGCTACGTACAACTCCTATTTGAATATTCTAGCATTTTCAACACTACTCTTTCATTAGAATAAACAAGAAATTATTGTTTACTCACCATTGCTTTATCTAATTGCTTAAACAACAAGTACATCATTTGCTCAACGATAAGATAATGGTAAGATTGTACAAGGAGGAAAAAGTGACAGAGCGTGCCGCATACTTTTCAGAGGCGTGCCTTTGTTGTTGAAATGTGGCTAGGGCATGGCAGGACCCACAGTTGGAGTGAAAGCAAAGGCTTAGAAAAACTCAAGCATCCGAGGGCACCTCATTCAAAGACAATGGAAAACTCACAAATCAGTGTGATGCTTACACTGATATTCAGAATGGAGCCAGGCACACACAACAAAAAATAGTCTTATTAAAAGTTTCGAGATAATTCTTTCTGAAAGGTCTTTTTTTCCTCTCTCTATTTAACAATGATACATTGCTTTACACAGATTTGCAGAGCACTACAATACAAGACAAAACATTGCGGGGGCTGAAAGGAGTATGGAATTCCAAATAATACAATTGCTTGAATTTGTAGAAAGACTGATAATTAGCAGTGAACAGCAACAAATGACATCGTTCGCTAATTTGGGCAAGCAGGAAAACGTAATGGAATCTGGCTCATGATTGTAAGAGGAACTGCCCTATTTACCTTTCCCATAGCCAGAAACAAAAGATCCACACACGATTTAAAACTGTGGTTACAAATAAAATATTTGGTGCTTTAGTTCTTTGTTTACTCAAAACTATTTTTTCTCAAAATTTAACTCTAAGGGTACATAAGGCCATGAGCTGCAACATAAAATTACTTCCCCTTTGCCCTAGCAAAGAATTTAAAAAAATAAAATAAAATAAAATAAAAAGAAAAGAAAACACTATCACATGAATTTCTGACAATGTTTTGCGGGGAAAAAGTGACATTTTTTTCAGTAGCAATGGAATGTTTTTTTAGTGGGTGGAAACAGTAACAGCAGACACTTCGAAACATAATACGACTTTTCTATTTAATGGAAAAAATACTTTCAAACACATTGCAGTTTATAGAAATATCTGTGTACAGAAAAATGAAATGTATTGCTCGTTTTCAGAATTATAAAAATCAGAAACTCAAGAAAATTTATTTACATGAACAATAGAAGATTTTTTTTGAAATCTAATGTAAAGAAATATTTTTAATAGTCATCGTGTTAAGGTGGTTAGGTAATTAGTGCTTTCCTTTTACAAACAAATTCTGTAATGTATGTGTGTGTATGAAAAGGAAACAATATAAATCAGTATTTTTAATATGGATATTTTAAGTATGGGAGTGCATTTAAGACAATATCATTCATTTAACTTAAAGCCATATTGCACCATATGTAGTCCTACTCGTTTAGAATCACAGGTAAAGTATTGATATAATTATCAATATCTATTAGATGTCCATAGTACTCTATAAAGCAAATACTCAAATTGGGCACAGTGGCTCATGCCTGTAATCCCAGTACTTTGGGAGGCTGAAGCAGAAGGATCACTTGAGCCCAAGAATTCAAGACCAGCCTGTGTCTACTGATAATTTAAAAAATAAACTGGGTGTGGTAGCATGCACTTGTACTCCCAGCTACTATGGAAGCTGAGGCTGGAGGATCGCTTGGGCCAAGGTGTTCAAGGGTGCAGTCAGCTGTGATCCTGCCACTGTCCTTGAACCTGGGTGACAGAGGGAGACCCTATGTCAAACAAACAAACAACAACAACAAAAGCTGAGACATTTTTATACCAAAAATGCATTAAATGAAAAAAAAAAAATCCAAGCTGACCATTTTCTTTGTGTACCACCCACATTCCCACAAACCTCATACAGGAAGACCTCTGTAGAATTCCTATCATTTGGCCATTCAGTCTTTGCTATCATTTTAATTCCAATATTCTGCTGGGAGGGGAACACAGAAATAGATAGTAACCAGTGATTGCAAGTCTAGCTGAGCATCAGAATTACATCGGGAGCTGTTTGTGAAAAACATTATAAAGTTATATACGGTCATTCAGGGGAAGAGTAGAGAATTGTAAAAATTAAAAATGAGAAGTTCTTTGTTTCTTTCTTCTACCCCACAACCATTTCCTAGAGTTAAATCCTGTTAACAGTTGAATGTACAGTTACGCATTACATCACCATATTTCGGTGAGCAATGGATGTAGCACGGGGTGTCCCATAAGATTATAATGGGGCTGAAAAATTCCTGTAGCCTAATGATGTCATAGCTGTCCTAATGTCATAGTGCAATGCATTACTCATGTTTACGGTGATGCTGGTGTAAACCTACTGTGCTGCCGGTTGTACAAAAGTATAACATGTGCAATTATGAATGGTACATAATACTTGATAATGACAATAAATGACTGTTACTGGTTTATGTATTTACTATACTGTATTTTTTATTATTGTTTTAGAGTGTACTCCTTCAGATAGGGACAGGCAGCAGAGAAATTCTAGGCAGAAAAAGGTGAGTCCCTGGCAAAGCCCCACACTCAAGCCAAAAAGCCTAAGACCGCAGCCCAAAGTGAAAACTTGCATCCCTGTTTTCCTGCTCAAATGTTGCCTTTTCCTGAACTACGCATGGCCCACCCCACCTCCCACCCCACACTCAACCGACAGAGAGAGGAGAAGCAGCTGGACATCAGACTGGGCCCCTTTGGATTGGTTGCTGTTATTCTCCTGATTTTTCAGAAACGCCCATTTCTAAGTTTAGTTTGATTACATGGCACTTGGCACGAGTGACCCATTCTGGTTTGGTCTGGTCTGTTGGGGTCTAGTGCATAAGCTCAGTCCAAAACAATGACGTCCCATAAACTTTATTTCACAAAGCATACAGGAGGCGTGTGGAAGTGGAGTGCATGCACACTATTTTAAATTCCGTGAATCATATTATGCATCTACTGTTCTGCAACTTTTTTTGGAACATTTGTTTTCTCATTTAATCTGTGGCAAAGACTTGGTGATTTACTCGTTGAATACACTGAACCAGAGGCGCTCTGGACAAGAGATTTCTGGCATAGCCAAAAGCTTATCAGGCAGGTTCTTGGCAGGAAACAGATGGCACACTTTCCTCAAACTGCAACGAGGGAGAAAACTGGAAGTCTTCATGATGACAAATGTGTCCCAGTTTCACTCCCGAGTACACAGACAGCCATGTATTCACTCCTTTCTGAGGAAACTGACCACCCAAAAAAGAAAAAGCAAATGTAAAGATAGACCCTGTCACAATATCCCCGCATGATACTCACAATACACCAAGCGCTGCCTGAACACACAGAGCTTCCAAATTAGTCTTTCAGAGCCTCATTTTAAAATAGGAACAGACCACGCGGGATCACTGAACATTTGAAGAAACCCAGACATGAAAGAACAAAACAAAGAAACTCACAGGGACAGAGAAAGCTCAGGAAGCAGAAGGAAATATACATATATAGATAGATATTCTCAAAGTTATCAAAAAGAATTTCCTCCATGAAACAACTGATCTTAAAAAAAATAGGAGCATTCAGACAACTAAAACTACTCTGGGAAATTAATGTTATGATAGCAAAAATAAAACATGCAATAGAAGGATTGGAAGATAAAGTTGGGGACATCTCTCAAAGAATAAGGTTAAAAGGCAAAGAGATGCAAAATAGGAAAAAAAGGATACAAAAATAAAGTCAGAAAAGAGATAAGAATTTCCTGGTAGGAGTTCCAGAAACAAGGAACAGAGAAAACAGAGAGAAATATCAAAGACATAATGTAAGAATATCTCTCCAAACTGAAAGGTAAGAATTTTCAGAGCAAAAATTTCCTGTTGAGGGCACAGCACAATGAATAGGAAAAGGCAAATATCAAAGAATATCTTTATAACGTTTCAAAATAACAGGGATAAAAAAGAAGACTCTAAATGTTTCTACAAGGAAAAAATAGGTCATATGTTTCCAGAAGGAGAATTCAAATACCTTGAAGACAATGGGGCAAAGCTTTCATGCTTTTGAGGGCAAATTATTTCCAGTCTAGAAATATAAACCTAGTCTGAAATTCAATTAGGAATGAAAAGAAGCTGAATGCACTCTTCCCCTGGAGTTCTCTAGGCTTTCACTGCAACCTCACCTGGAATTGCAAAACCCTGTGTGATTTAGGCTCTGCTTGATGTGCTGAGAAGGATGGCAGAAATCTTATCTCAGAAGGCCCTGTGAGCTATCTAGAGATCAACACCAACTTTGCAAGTCTGAAGTTCATAGATGTTACCTTACATTTTTGAGATGAGAATATTTATACATGCCCAGCTTTCTATTTCTCTGTTCTCCTGATGCCTCAATAGTAACTCAACATTGCTGCTTAAATATAAACTCATTAGAACTAGACCAAGCCCCAGAGGAGACGGGAAGATGTGGCAAGGGGAGAGTGCTCCACAGGAACCCAGGACGGAGTCTCACCCACTCAAAAAACGCCTTTTGGGCCAGGTGTGGTGGCTCACGCCTGTAATCTCAGCACTTTGGGAGACCGAGGCAGGTGGATCGCTTGAGGCCAGGAGGTGGAGACCAGGCTGGCCAACGTGGTGAAACGCTGTCTCTACTAAAAATACAAAAATTAGCCAGGCATGGTGGTGCATGCCTGTAATCCCAGCTACTTGGGAGGCTGAAGCACAAGAATCACTCGAACCTGGGAGGCAGAGGTTGCAGTGAGCCGAGATCGCGCCACTGCACTCCAGTCCGGGTGACAGAGCGAGATCCTGTCTCAAAAGGAAATAAGGAAAGAAAGAGAGAAAGAGAGAGAGAGAGAGAAAGAAAGAAAGAAAGAAAACAGGAAAAAAAAAAAAAAGTCTATTGACCGGCCAAGTTAATAACATATTCAAAAGACTTCTACTCAGGAGGCTGAGGCAGGAGAATTGCTTGAACCCAGGAGGCGCAGGTTGCGGGGAGCTGAGATCGTGCCACTGCACTCCAGCCTGGCGACAGAGCGGGACTCCTTCTCAAAAAAGAAATTTAAAAAGACTTCAGCTTGGTAAGGGCTGTGAAGTGAGCACAAGCTAGATTCTCTAAATTTGCTCTAAAATTCTGATTTAATAAGGTATATTTGTCTCATCTTTTCTAGTCTGAGAATCATTCTAAATGATAGGGAAAACATACAAACTTCAGTGGATTTTTTTAAAGGAGGGTTTCCTGATATCTTGGCCTATGCTATTTAAAATCCTTCCTCCTTGTATCTCTCTCTTTTCTCTCTCTTTTTTTTTTTTTTTTTTTTTTTTTTTTTTTTTTGTGCGGGGAGTGGGCTTTTGTTTGTTTGCGACAGAGTCTCTCTCTGTCGCCCATGCTGAAATGCAGTGGCGTGATCTTGGCTCACTGTAACCTCCACGGGGGCCACCGGCACGTGCCAACGCGACGGCTAATTTTTGTATTCTTTTGTAGAGATGAGATTTTGCCATGTTGCCCAGGCTGGTCTCGAACTCCTGGGCTGAGGCGATACATCTGCTTCAGCCTCCCAAAGTGCTGGGATTACAGGCATGAGCCTCATGCCTGGCCTTGCTTCTCATCTCTCTAAAAATGTTTTTGTTTTTTTGTTCTGTTTTGTTTTCAGACTTACTACAATTTAGCACATTCTGAATATTGGCCTTTCTAACAATATTTTTACAGGCCTGGGCTATCCTTCTAAATCTATTTTTGATTAGGTTTCCTTTTTTTTAATTTGTTTTATATTCATGCTTTTAAAATGTGAGCTCACTGAAAGCACATTCACAGTTTGGGGTACTTCTGGCTATTCTTTTATCAGAATCACTAATGATTACATTGATGTAATTCTGGCTTCTGAGAGGTTCCCATTCACTGTATTTGTCAGCAGAAGTAGGAACAAAGAAATGGTTAATAGCTCTCTGCAGGCTCTCTGTCACCTCATGCAGGCTGTAGGATGCAGCAAACCTCCTGAAGGCTGGTGACAAGGGCACGTAATTGACCTCCAGAACAAGTTTTTTTAAAAAATTATATTTATTTATTGAGACAGGGTCTCACTCTGTCACCCAGGGGAGAGTGCAGTGGCATGATCCTTCGCCTCCCCAGGTCAAGCGATTCTCATGCCTCAGCCTCCTGAGTAGCTGGGATTACAGGCGTGCACGACCACGCCTGGCTAATTTTTGTATTTTTAGTAGAGACAGGGTTTCAACCATGTTGGCTAGGCTGGTCTTGAACTCCTGACCTCACCTGATCCACTGCCTCAGCCTCCCAAAGTGCTGGGATTACAGGCATGAGCCACCGAGCCCAGCCCAAACAATTTATATTCTTTCTGGTTTTTTTCTATGCATCGTAGCCTGCTGCTTCCTGGAAGCTTAGGATCTACCCTTTGTGCAATGGGTCACAATCCCGCCTGCACATTTTAATCACCCAGGCAGCTTTTAAAGCATACCAGTGCTTGGGCCTCACCTCAGACTAAGAGAATTGGTATCTCCGAGGGCTGTGGCTGCACTAGAATGCCAGACAGACCACCATCCTGATGGCTTTGTGATTGAAAGAACACCACCCTAGGAAATGGGCATTATTTGTTGTAACTTTAGTTCTGCTGTGTATGAGCCATGCAACGGTAGACAAGCTCAATAGAGTGGACTGGTTAATATGATTCCCAGAATCCAATCAACCCGGTGTGCATCCTGGCTCTGCCACTTACAAGCTGCGTGACCTTGGGCACGTTATTTAACCTCTTCCGAACTGTGAGCATTAATAACATTATCTACTCGTTGAAGTTTTGAAAGGATTTAATGGGAAAATGTACGCAAAGTACTACAGTGCCTGAGTAAACACTAAATGTTAAAAATGTCTTAATAATTGTTGCTCATTTACTTAATCTCTCTATCCTCCATTATTTTCACCTGGAAATGAGAATAATAATAAAACCTACCTCATAGGGTGGTTCCAAAAATTAAAGGAAATGAAAGATTCCCAGCATTATACCTATAGCCCATACTGCAGCATAGTAAACACTCAAAATGTTGCAGTTGTGATTACTAATTAGCATATGAAAAGCAGCAAAACAAGGCCGGCGCGGTGGCTCACGCCTGTAATCCCAGCACTTTGGGAGGCCGAGACGGGCGGATCACGAGGTCAGGAGATCGAGACCATCCTAGCTAACATGGTGAAACCCCGTCTCTACTAAAAATACAAAAAAATTAACCAGGCGTGGTGGCGGGCGCCTGCAGTCCCAGCTACTCGGGAGGCTGAGGCAGGAGAATGGCGCGAACCCAGGAGGCGGAGGTTGCAGTGAGCCGAGATTCTGCCAGTGCACTCCAGCCTGGGCGAAAGACCAAAACTCCGTCTAAAAAAAAAAAAAATTTTTAGAAAGAAAAGCAGCAAAACAATACCCGTCTGGTCTACACCACCGTGGTGTTGTGATGTGACAGGCGGCGAATCCATACGGGTCTGCAGCAACCTCAGTCCTTGCCTCCTCGGAAGAAAGAATTCGACGGAGGCGCATAAGGCAGAGAGAGAGAGACCTCGGCAAGTTTCAGAGCAGGAGTGAAAGTTTATAAACACACTTTAGAGCAGGAACAAAAGGAAGTGAAGTACACTTGGAAGAGGGCCAAGCAGGCAGCTTGAGAAAATGCGTGCAGCTGGACCTTTGACCTGGGGTTGATAGGTTGGAGTACTTCCAGGGGGTTGCATCCCTTCTCCCCTGATTCTTCCTTTGGGGTAGGCTGTCCACATGCGCTGTGATCTGCCAACCCTTGGGAGGGGCCACAGGCGCAGTGTGTTTGCGCAGCTTTGCACATGCTCTCTTGAGGCGTTCTTCTCTTACCGAATGTTCCTAGAGGAAGATTATATACAAATTAAACTCTGCCATTTTTCTGGTACTATGTGTGCTTGAGCCCACTCGCCCAAGATCTGATCGAGAAGCTGCTGACCACCAGTTTCAGGTTTTTTTCTAGCTATTGGGAGATTGCCTTTCCCTGGCGCTGGCTGTGACCAATTATTATTCTAGAAAGACAGTTTAATAACCTGCTGACCATCTCCTGATGGTTGCCTGACACCCTTGGTGGTGAGGGGCTGTCTCCTGGCCTGTTCATGTCTGCCTTACCATCTACTCTAAGAGTAATACTCAAATTAGTTCTTGGAAGTGAAAAGCACTGCTGTTTAAAAAAACGTAAGGTATGTGTGTACGTATATAATTTATTTCTAATACAGATGTAGACATGTATTATGAGGTTCACTTTGCCAATCCCTTTCTATGGTAGGTTGAATGTTTCCCCAAAGGTTCACATCCTAATTCCCAGAACCTGAGTGTACGTCACTTTATATAGTAAAGGAAACTTTTCAGGTGTGGTAAAGGAGATGGTGAGATTACTCTGGATTATCTGGGTGAATCCAATATAATCACAGGGGTCACTGTAGGAAGGAGATAGTGTGATCAGAGTAAGTAGTAGTAGACGTGATGATGGAGCACAAATTTGAATTGGAGGCCGGGCGCGGTGGCTCAAGCCTGTAATCCCAGCACTTTGGGAGGCCGAGACGGGCGGATCACGAGGTCAGGAAATCGAGACCATCCTGGCTAACACGGTGAAACCCCGTCTCTACTAAAAAATACAAAAAACTAGCCGGGTGAAGTGGCGGCGCCTGTAGTCCCAGCTACTCGGGAGGCTGAGGCTGGAGAATGGCGGGAACCCGGGAGGCGGAGCTTGCAGTGAGCTGAGATCCGGCCACTGCACTCCAGCCTGGGCGACAGAGCGAGACTCCGTCTCAAAAAAAAAAAAAAAAAAAAAAAAAAAAAGTTGAATTGGAATGAGGAAGGGGCTTTGAGCCAAGGAATACAAATGGCCTCTACAAGGTGAAAAAGACCAAGAAATGAATTCTCCCGGAAACCTCCAGAAAGAACCAGCCCTGCCAACACTTTGATTTTAGCGAATCGTTTAAGACTTCTGACATCTAGAACTATAAGAGAATAAATTTGTGTTCTTTTAAGCCACTAAGTTTGTGTACTTTGTTACAAACAGCAATAGGAAACGAATATATTTCCCTTGAAGTCAAGGAAAATGAGAAGTAAAAGTCAAGATGGTTGACCTGCTGACTGCTTTGGGGCACAATATGTTCATGACCTTTATTTACTAGTATTTATTTTTTTTCTGAAGTAGAGACATAAATTGATTGAATGGATTTTTAGTGTTTAATTCTTCCAAGAAAAGAGTTGCAAAATAAATTAAAAAGGAGTTTAAAATAAATTAAAAAGGAGTTTAATTTTAAGTAAATTAAAAATTTATTTAAAAATAAATTAAAAAAGAAAGAAAGGAGTTGCAAAATAAATATTTGTTGAAGACTTAGTCTATGCAAAATTTTGTGTAAAATACTATCTGGTAGAAATAAAATTGGACAGCAAATATTACACATTTTTATACAGTGGGAATTTGAATAGATATAACCTGATTATCTCAACACAAGGTCAAAAATACAAATCAATATTGTTTCCTGGTACCTAACAATATAGTTATTTAAGAGTATCAAAATCATCAAAAACATGTTTTTTAAAATTATTCATGGTAATAAAGGAGACCTATGTTGATAGTAGGGATTTATCTAGCTGTTTTGACTTTGTTACTATGTAGGTATGGTTGCCAGATTTAGTAAATAAAAACACAGAGCACACAGTTACATTTGAATTTCAAAAAAAACCATATAATTTTATATATAAGTATGCATATATTTGCAGAATATTTATACTAAGGAAAAATAGTAGTTTATCTGAAGTTCAAATTTAATGGGGCCTCTTATATTTTATCTGGCAACTCTAGCTGTATAGCTATTGGTAAAACCAGTTAATATACAAGCAATCTCTATTTATTTACTTTAGCACATTTATGAAAATCACATCAGAAGAGAGAACTGTAAAATAAAGATCACTTTAATCCCACTAAACATAAGCTTCTGCTTAACCAGAAATGACCATTTATATTATCAGATACCACTGTACATTTGGTCAATTAAAATGCAAATTGAGGCTATTTTTCCTGATGAACATACTTCAGAGATGGATAAAACTCATGAATAATGGATTAATGGTGAAAAATGATATATGGGTTTTAATGACACTGTTACATAAGTAAATCAGTGAAATCTGAAGCAGGAAAAGGAATTAATGGTTGTATAATTATAAGATGCTCCATGGATTATAAAACAGCAAGGCATCTCCTGAGGGGAATTTGGCACACAGCGTCATTTCTAGGAAGTATTGGGGCACACATAACCACATTATATGCTTCCTTCTCTTCCTAACCATCCATTTTATACAGCTGAAATCTAGTTAAATAAATTTCCAAGGCTCTCTGGGGAAAAAAAAAGGTCACAAAAAGGCAAAGGAAGAATAGCCTCCTCATTTCCTTTAGAAATTTGGGGAAGAGAGTGTAGAGTGAGGGTATTGCTGTCCAGTGTAGCAATAACCAATAGGGAGAGGAAGAGAAAAAAAATCAAATAAACCTCTTTATTTTCTCTTGCATTTCTCCAACAACGAGCCCCTCTAAGACAAATCACTGATGCCATCTATGGTCTAGAGATGACCTCAAACATGAAATCAGGAAACTGTAAAGTATGACCAGCTGTAATCTTTTACAGATGTCAGGGTTCCGGTAGTTGTAGATTTTAGGGAGCAAGAGACCAGTCAGTTGGTAATTTGCAAATAATAGATGTATCTTGACCATCAACAATGTTCAAAAGAATTATTCCAAGATGTTTCCAAGCATCAATTCACAAAATGCACTTGTTTTCATGTGCTTTTTGATGTTCTTTCCTAACCTTCTCCCCCTTCACCCTCAGCACCCTGGACACAGCAAGCACATGTCAGGCCCCAGTCATAGCCCTTTCTCTGGAGAGTGCTTTTTTAAAATCCAACCATGCTTCCTACTACTTCCCAATTCACCATCACCAGTACTGAGAATCTAGAGGTAGTCCTCATTCGCATTTTTAAAAATTATTCTTCTCCATAACAATATCATTTTGCTCAGGTCTGTGGCTCTATGAAACACAGGTCAAGTGAATTAAATGAAAGTTTTGCTCTTAATAAATACATTTCAATGTAACAAACTGTCTTATAATTTTGATATATTGATCATCAATTCTCAAGTTTGAGAGATAATCATACTTAAATTATCTCAGATTGATGAAAATAAAATGTGCTTTTCATTCACAGAGGAAACATAAAAGATTAGTGATTTGAAGGAAAGCCAAAGCAGAGAAAAAGCAAAACCCTACAGGTGGTTAAGAGTTTAACAAAACTATGAGCGGCCGCAGTGTGATTACAGTTTATCATACTTGGTTCTAAAGCTAAAACGAATGTAAAATCATATAATAGATGCCACATTACTGATATTTTTCCTTAATGAGGCCATCTTTTTTACTGTCAAAAATAATGTTGAGTTAAAAGCTTGAAATTGTTTTTACTTAAACTTCTATGAGAGTAGTTTCTTTGACATAATCATTTGAGAGGAGGGTGTCTAAGGAGCAAAGAAGTAAGGGTAAGGTTAATATACTATTACTTAAGACAAGACCAGAAGCCATAAAGACTTCCCAATGCTTCTCTTAGAACTGATATTTTATACAAACATTTATAGATTTTGTGGTTGTTCTACTTTAACAAATTCTATCAAAAAGTATTTGCTCAGCCAAGTGTGGTGGCTCATGCCTGTAATCCCAGCACTTTGGGAGGCCAAGGCAGGTGGATCACGAGGTCAGGAGTTGAAGACCAGCCTGGCCAACATGGTGAAACCCTGTCTCTACCAAAAATACAAAAATTAGCCACGCGTGGTGGTGCACAACTGTAATCCCAAGCTACTTGGGAAGCTGAGGCAGGAGAATTGCTTGAACCCAGGAGGTGAAGGTTGCAGTGAGCCGAGATCGCACCACTGCACTCAAGCCTGGGCAACAGAGCAAGACTTCATCTCAAAAAAATAATAACATTAAAAAATTTAAAAAGTATTTGCTCGCTTTTTCACAGCAATGCTGTGGTTCCCCAGAATACCCTTCTCACCATTATAAGTCATTTTATTATCTTAGGTTACACATAAATAAATCATTTCTTTGCTTCATTGTCTTCCATTACAATTCCCTGAAGTTCATTATCCAATGAAGCGGTGCTATATTTTTTAATACCAGTCATTTTAATGTTGAGTTGTCAGTAATTAGTCTATTGTTTTTCCAGTGAACAAATCTGGATATATATCTCATACAAAATTTACACAGATATTTCAAGTAGGAGTAGACCACAAAAATTGCATTTAACCTGAAAATGTCATTATTACTAATATCCCTTTCCCAACCCTCTCATTCACTTTTTAATGATATCTTAATTAATTTTTCAACTATTTATTGCTAAATCTTTAAAACTTAATTTTAAAAGAGAACAGTATTGTGAGCACCCCCATTGCACACACTAGGATATTTTACCTTGATTTTAGTAAGCATCTCCTAAGAAAAGGATATTCTTCTGTATAATGATGATACCATTATCATACCTAGGAAAATAAGCAATAATTCCCTATTATCATCTAATGCTCAATCTATTTTCAGATTTCCTTAATTTTCTGCCAAATTTTTTCATCGCCGGTTTTATTTTAGTTCTTTTAAAATTTAATGTTATATTCGTGCTAGGCCGGGCGCGGTGGCTCAAGCCTGTAATCCCAGCACTTTGGGAGGCCGAGACGGGCGGATCACGAGGTAAGGAGATCGAGACCATCCTGGCGAACACGGTGAAACCCCGTCTCTACTAAAAAATACAAAAAACTAGCCGGGCGAGGCGGCGGGCGCCTGTAGTCCCAGCTACTCGGGAGGCTGAGGCAGGAGAATGGCGTAAACCCGGGAGGCGGAGCTTGCAGTGAGCTGAGATCCGGCCACTGCACTCCAGCCCGGGCGACAGAGCCAGACTCCGTCTCAAAAAAAAAAAAAAAAAGAAAAGGAAAAAAAAAAAAAATTTAATGTTATATTCGTGCTAAGTGAAAATTCTGAGCCAATCTTTTATGTGAATATAAAAATATATATCCTATTTTGTTTATGTATAAAGGCTTGATTAGGTCCAACTAAGACACTGCTGGCCATTTTATAGGTTATGTGTCTACATCATATTGCATCCCGTCAAGAGGCTGTAATGTTAGATTATTGACAATTATTTCATGTAAGACAGAGACTGCAAGATCATTCTATTGTGGGTACTTGTAAACTTTGTGATTAGCAAATATAGTGAGTCAGCTATAATTTAGCAGATGTGGTACTAAAAATCATCAGGTATGAAAAATTGCAAAATAAAAACCACAGGGTTTATGGGGAAAATCAGGTTAAAGATACAACACACAAAAGCTTCATCAATGACACATTTTTTTAAAAAGCAGGAGCCCAGTAAAAATGACAGTACAGTTTTACACATGTAAAATGGTAAAGAAATGCATGTAAACTATATGAATAGGGCACTTTGCCCTGAAAAGACCTGAAGTTTGCATGTAGAAGCAGGTGACAGGATGACTCTTCTGGATTAAATCAGGTATAAGCAAGTGCAAAATCTGCATTGTGTTCAAATTGTTCCCTAATATATTTATATAGAAGTAAACTGTGGTTTTAAAACAAGCTGTAGAAGAACATAATCTGTGGGTTAATACTTTGACACCCTATGTATATCCTATTTCTCACCACCCTTTCTCTTACTGGTTTTAGCATCCATTGATTATCCCTGTCCGAGTCAATTACTGCAGTAGCAGTTGCAAAATGGTGACTTTCTAATTCCATCAATCCTTCTACATTTATAAGCTGACACTGGTCTGCAGACTGTCTTTCCTCTTCCGTATGGGGGATGATCTCAGTATTACCCTTTGTACCAGGCACAAGTCTAGTCCTTCTTTTGGGGGTTGTCCTTCGAATGTTTTAAAGTCATGATTTTGTACTCCCTCAGTCTTCTTGCCTCCCAATTTCTTTAACTGTTTCTCATAACACATGCTGTAAAATCATTTCACTGTCCTGATCACTTTATTTTGAGTAACCTCCGATAGCACCTAGACAATAAAATTTTTCAGATGGGATTTGATGGAAAGGATGGAGAAAACTGCCTTTCTCACCCTGGACATTACCCTTCTTGTCTTGCAGCTCAAGGGCAGCGTAGCTTTGCTAAGAGTCACGTCTTGCTGTTGACTCATATTTTCACTATGATTGCTGAGCTGCATTTCCTTCAATTTCACTTGTTCATTTTTTTTTAAGACCAAATATCATGAACTTACTGTGTTAAATCTCATCTTAGTAAATTCAACCCAATTGTGCAGATCTTTCTGTTAGTCAGTTTTCTACGCTGGCTATAAATCTACAGAGCTTCATATTGTCATCTAAGTCATTAATAAATTTGATCAGCAAAGGGCCAAGGACAGAGCTTGCCCTTGATTAGGGTCATTTTGACATGTCCTGATTACAATCATTCACCCAGGGCTCAGTCTATCACACTGTTCTTGCCTCCAGCTAACATTTCTTCCTTTAATCCTTAAAGATATCATATGAGAGACTTTGTCAAATGCTTTGCTGAAGTTCAAATACCCTGAGTCTATACTTTGCCTCTTAATTACCCCTTTAGTCACACTGGCTAGTGTGGCGTCACATGGTTTTGGTGAAGCCATCCCATAGCCTTGTGATCCTGGCTTCACTTTCAAGGAGCCCACAAACTGCTGAGTATCAACCAACTCATTCATCAAGGCAACAAAAGCAACTGTTTTCAAGAAGTGAAAATGAAATATGTTTAGGAAGAATTACCTTAAAATTTGAATAAACTATGAATTTATAATGCTTGCTTATTTAAAATTTTTTAAATTTCGACTGTGCTTTGACCATGGATGAATGTTACAGAATTATGAAAATATAATAAATGGCAGTATGCCTACTTGATTCCAAAAGAAGATCTTTCCTTTAAGTTTTTGATGCACTGTCTTAATTTTTTAATATATTTTGAACAAATTCCCATTATTGTAAAGGATTTACAGTTTTTTTCAAAGGATAAAGTGTTGAAGTCAGTTTTATTCTCCAAACCTGCTTTTAAAATTTTTACATCATTAGTTTGTAACACCACCTATGAAGCCTCATTAAATAACATTCCAACATTACTAACTTTATGTGATGTGTGATAGGCCTATAAATATACCTAAACAGAGAAAGGAGAAATCAGTTAACAGAGTTCAACCAAAGGGATCAATCAGTAATTTTATGGCAGACGATCCTGAAAATGGATTGATCTGTGTTAAAATTCTAGCATTGAGGTTATGAGAGAAATTCATGCAGTTGAATCTATGTAGCATTATTTCATAAAACTAAAATACGAGTGAGAAAAAGTGTGATGACTATTTTTGTATAAACGTAGAACTCTAAAGAAGTGTTTTTGGCAATACATTTTACTAGACCTACGACAAGACTATCTTTGCCTTTGAATTTATATAGGAGAATCAGTCTGTAGCACAATTCTCAGTTTTCTCTGGTGAGTTAATGCTGCTGAAAACCAACAGAAGTTTTGTGATTAAAATTTTAGAGACATGTGTATGTCCTCATTCTGATGCAGTTCAGTGTTTGTTCTGTTTATTTTAAGATGTTAAGACAGTTAAAGAGCTAACACCCATGCTTAAGGATCTTGAGACATAATGTGACTATGTAAATCACGTAGTAGTGTAATATATCATATATATAAAATACATAATCCTTTAATAGTAGAATGTCAGGCATCTAATCCAAGAAAAAGAATATGCTTAGTATTATCACAAAATGTAGAAGCATAATTTCAATGTTACAAAGTAGAAAACATTGAAATCAACTTACATCAATTCAAGAACTAATAGTCTCAACCCTATTTAAAAGAGGATAATTTAATTACTTTGTTTCCTCGAGAGGAAATGAGCACTTTACCTTTTATTTATTTCATGGAATTCCATGAGGGATTCAGAATCTAAATATTACTTGGTAATTTTCATCTTATGTTGAAATATCAATCTTTTTTCTAAAATGTCCAATACTGTAATTGTTACATTAATCAAGAAATAAAACTCAGAAGGCAAATGATTTCCTTCTCTTCACATTGAAAACAGAATATAAATTGTCTGCTTCTTTTCAGTGATTTTTAAAAACCTAGATAATCACTATATATTTTTAAATCAAGATAATTTAGTATTATTGTTTATCATGCTAACCTATATTTTAGAGAATTATGGGATATATATTATACAAATGAAACCAATTGGTTAATAGTAAACTACACAAAATCTATTTTATTATGGAGAGTTTAACATTAATTTCAGTTGACCTTCCTATGAATTTATTTATTTCTTCTCCCTTCTTTCACTCCGTCTAAATAAACTCTATGTTAATTACAAACTGAGCTCTGGCTCAGTAAATTACTGATCCTGCTTTTTATCTATTTGTAGTGAGTTACCCAGGACTATAAAATTAGTGGAATAGAACACTGTCCAGTTTCCATGCCAATTACTTTTAAAATAAACCTCTTTTAAAATGAACACTGTGCTAATATGTGCATTTGATTTAGAAAATGATTTGTAAAATTAGAAGAAAATCTTGGCTTAGCTTTTATAATGCCCTAACAATCCAAGTCCATTATCTTCCTCAGATTGATGAGTTCCACTGTGGATGGCATTTAATTAAATAAGGTAATGCATGTTCTTATTAATATGAATGTCCTTATTTATCTTATATGAGGGAGTTCACATTGTACAGAAAGTCAGATTGTAATGGTTACGTTAAAATATTTTTCGGGCTGGTGAATACAAAAGGCTTTTGAAATGTAATTGCTCTCTAAATAATTATTTTGTTCTAAATTAATTTCACAAATTAAGATTCTAGTTTTTTTCTAATCTGTTTTTAGATAAACAGAAGGTCTTTGATTCTTAGATGTGCTGGTCATGTTTATTTTACTTACCTTTACAAAAATAAACTTCCCCCCTTTTTAATATAAACATATTTGTGTATAATTCACAATATTAAATGATCCATAAAAGTAAAGACATTTCTGGAAAAGAAAATCCTGACATAATTTGTTCTGAATGTTAACATCTAACATTATGTCACAATTTCTATCAGAAATAGATATCAAATAATGCATGTACTCCATGAATTACAGTCTCAGCTTTGACAAGTAAATTCCAAAGTAAGAAAGAAAATAGGAATGTAGCCATTTCTGGAATATAAAAACATTTAGATTAATTAGTATCCTTTCACATACACATACACACACACACACACACACGTACAATAAATGGCATAATAATGGATTTCAAATTATGGAAAAAATGTATATAAAGACAATACGGAAAAAATTTCTATTTGCAATAAATGTTACAATAAAAAATGGGGTCAGGTGGAGGGGATTTTTATTGGCCCAATGAAAGAAGGTCATTACTTTCCACTGATAAACAACGGAAAGAAAGGAAGTTGCTTACTAGGAGTAGTTTATCAGAAGAATAGATAAGAGAAGAAGTTTTCTGACCAATTTAGACATGCATTTAACTAGAAAGAAAAAAGAAGAAAGAGAAAGCGTAGTTAGAAAAAAAAGGAGAGAAAGAATGGAATTCATGTGGATCAGTGAAATGTACAGGTCATTTAAAATTATAAGTTAAACGATTTTTAAATATTTTCTAAATATTTTCACAAAAACCTAGTAATTATTATACAATAGTTTGAGAAATAACAGAAAAGCCAATTTGATTTTAGTTTAATTTACAAATCATAGCCTCTGTGGGATGCTAAGGGCCTCAAAGCAGGCATCCAGATTGATGTTAATTAGTTAATTATGTTCTCAAAGGAATATAATTTCAGAGTGTTATTTCTAAGATATTGTAGAAGGTAATGAGGCTCTGAAATTATAGCTCAAATGGCATTAATAAAGAAGAAAAACCAATGGCAGAAAGTATTAAAACATATGGGAAGATAAAAGAATGATGGTATAAGTAAGTATGTCAGAGTTTGATGGGAGACACAGAACCACTCTACATATTCTTTATTATACAAATATTGTGTGTTACAAGAATTGACCTCATAACACATGGGAAAGGGTTGGGCAGTCGCTGTAGGACTATAGTCTTTCTGTCTGGTGTTTGACCTTCAGTCTGCGGGGCCACAGGCAGGAAGGGAAAACAGATGGAAAGTGGAAAAGAATAAAGGAAACTGGAACCCATGGGCATAAGCTGGAGCCCACAAAGACAGACTGGAGCCTGGTGAGTCTTGTCTCTGCCAATGCCGATGACGTGGGTGTCCTGCAGGGGAAGCTGGCATTTTTGTTTTGGAGCCGAACACACACGTGGCCCAAGCATCAGAGAAGCTATGGGAGGATCTCGGGTTGACACAACAGCTGCATGCCCAGGTACTGCCCACACCAGTGAGGGCAGCCAGCAGGCAAATGCCAATGGGCACGAGTTGCCACAATATCTGGTGCCTCTTCACAGATCCTCGAGCCTAAAAGTTACTCTACTTCCCCTTTTCGAATATCTCCGTGACCCACCCTAGCTAGAAACATACAGGGACAAGAATTTTGGAAAATGTCGTCCAGCCTAGCCAAGTTAGCATATTGCCAGGCCATCAGAGTATGCTTAGGGATTAAGCAGGAAATGAGATGACAGCATGGTTCTAAGATGCAAACTCCAATTAAATGACTCCAAGCTACAGACTTGCATTGCATCCACTTGCATGCTGTAAGAAGAAAAGGTGCTGTGTCAATCAGAGCGCTGGCAGAAATGGAAGGCAGTCCCAAAGTGTTTAACCAAAGAAAGCTTGGGAAAGCAGCCGACCACAGAGGTGAGCCAAAATAAGGAAACTAACTAGGGATAACAAAACACCCGTGAACTGGCAACAGTGGGAAGCCATTACCACCCACAGGCTCCAGGCAACAAGAGGAAAGAGCAGCTCCAGTGAGCCATGGAGGGTGACAGAGGGAGATCTCAACGAAGCCTAGAGCGGAGGAAGGCAGTCTCTATCCAACTACACCTAGCAAAGAGGGGGCAAAGGGAATCAAACACCCCAAATTCTTTCTGCTCTGGATCTTCCATCACGTACTGTTTACCATCATTGCTAAACCCACACGGACGCCAGCAGGCAAGGAAGCCCCAGACAATGTCATCCGTAGACAGCAGCCTCCTAGACCACGGAGTAGAGTGGAGATGAGTGAAGGGTGGATTTGAGTGAGAAACTGAGAGTAAGCAGCACAGGCAATCGGTCTCAAGTAAAATGACCTCCTTTCATAAGCACACACAGTTTTTAGTGACATTTGCTGCTTCTACTGAAAAACTTACTAGTCAATAATGCAATTTTGTAAACGTTATTTAGGGTGACAAATTTCTAGGAAATACTAAATCACTCAAAATTAGTGTTGTTCCAAAGTGTCTGCACTCCACCAGTTTCATTGTTTTTTCTTTGCTGTTTAATGTCATTCTCTCTCAGGCACCAGGATAATACTTGTGAGCAAGTGCAGACTCTACAAGTGCACCCTCCCCACTGCTTGATAGGCTTGCAACTCACCAGCTGTAGGGTCCCAGCTCCCTTTCCCATTCTCTGGTCCTCCACCCACCAAACCAATGCCTCTGCCCTAGCTAATGATGTTAAGTTGAGGCAACATCTCCTCTTCCCACGGGCCTGGTGACACAATCCACAGTAGACCAGTGATCCCCGAGGCTATTGCAACTTCCATTCAGGAACAAGCGAGATACCTGGAAAGAGGGTGGGCAGATCTTCCCTCCCCTCCTGTCACCATGAATGAACCATGAGGCTGACAGTCCAACATAGGGGCACGATATGGTTTGGCTGTGTCCCCACCCAAATCTCATCTTGAATTGCAACTCCCATAATTCCCATGTGTCATGGGAGGGACCCAGTGGGAGGTAATTGCATCATAGGGCAGGTCTTTCTCATGCTATTCTCACGATAGTGAATAAATCTCATGACATCTGATGGTTTTATAAAGGGGAGCTCTCCTGTACATGTGCTCTTGCCTGCCACCATGTAGGATATGACTTTGCTCCTCATTTGCCTTTAGCCATGATTGTGAGGCCTCCCAGCCTTGTGGAATTGTGAGTCCATTAAACCTCTTTCATTTATAAATTACCCAGTGTCAGGTATATCTTTATCAGCAGCATGGGAACAGACTCATACAGTAAATTGGTACTAGGTAGTGGGGTATTGCTGTAAAGATACCTAAAAATGCACAAGCAACTTTGGAACTGTGTAACAGACAGAGGGTGGAACAGTTTGGAGTGCTCAGCAGAAGATGGAAAAATGTGAGAAAGTTCGGAACTTCCTAGAGATTTGGAAGGCTCAGGAAACAGGAAGATGTGGAAAAATTTGAAACTTTCTCGAAACTTATTGAATGACTTTGACTAAAATGCTGATAGTGATATGGACAACAAAGTCCCAGCTGAGGTGGTCTCAGGCTGAGGAACTTGTTGGGAACTGGAATAAAAGTCACTCTTCCTGTGCAAAAAGATTAGCAGCATTTTGACTCTGCCCAGAGATATGTGGAACTTTGAACTTGAGAGATTATTCAGGGTATCTGTTGGAAGAAATTTCTAAGCAGCAAAGCATTCAAGAGGTGAGAGAGCATAAAAGTTTGGAAAATTTGCAGCCTGACGATTCAGTAGAAAAGGAAAAACCATTTTCTCGGGAGAAATTCAAGCCAGCTGCAGAAATTTGCATAAGTAAATAGAAACCAAATGCAAATCACCAAGACAATGGGGAAAATGTCTCCAGGACATGTCAGAGACCTTCACAGCAGCCCCTCCCATCACAGGCCTGCAGGCCTAGGAGGGAAAAATGGTTTCATGCAATAGTCCGAGGGTCCTCTGCTCTGTGCAGCCTTGGGACATAGTGCCCTGCATCCCAGCTGTTTCAGCTCCATCCATGGTTAAAAGAGGCCAAAGTATAGCTCAGGCCATGGCTTCAGAGAGTGCAAGTCCCAAGCCTTGGCGGCTTACATGTGGTGTTGGGCCTATGGGCAACTGTGACAGCCCAGGGTAGGGCTTTAGAGTTGTTGTTGTTGTTGTTTTTCCTAAAAATTCTCTCAGGGATTTTAACCATAAGTAAAATGAGGTCAACTTCCTGAAGAGATGCTACCCCTTGTTATTGGAAATTTTTGTGAATATTCATGAAATGGAACATAGTTATTGAATGTCATAGGCCTTGAGATAAGGATTGTTTTTGGTTTGCTTTTATTTTTCTCTAATTTGGTGACAGGATTTTCTATTTGTTGATTAGGCATTAAATGATGTTTTCTTCTGACTATATTTCCAGTAACAAGATACGTCTAATACTGTCATAGGGTGACAAGGATTCTTGTGAACCAAACCTGGTTCTGATAAAAAGTTGGAAGATATTTTATAGAGTTAAAGTTTTAATTCCTGTTCTCTAAAAAAGCCACTATTTCACATGTTTCCAGATGTTAAGGTTTGGAATTTTATTGTGACACTGATAATGTGAATTGATCTTAGACAAATATTAACTCCCCTTGCCTTTTTTGGAGGGATGGGGTCTCGCTCTGTTATCCAGTCTGGAGTGCAGGGGTGCCATCGCAGCTCCCTGCAGCCTCAACTGTCCAGGCTCAAGCAATCCTCCCACTTGAGACTCCTGAGTAGCTGGGACCACAAGTGTGCACTACCATGCCCAGTTAATTTTTTTTATTATTATTTGTAAAGATGAGGTCTTGCCATGTTTCCCAGGCTAGTCTCAAACTACTGGGCTCAAGCCATCTTCTCACCTGTGTCTCCCAAAAAGTGCTGGTATTCTAGGTGTGAGCCACCGTGTGGAGCCAATCTTTAAAAAGAAGAAAAAAAATTGCGGCACTATTCACAATAGCAAAGACTTGGAACCAACCCCAATGTCCATCAATGACAGACTGGATTAAGAAAATGTGGCACATATACACCATGGGATACTATGCAGCCATAAAAAAGGATGAGTTCATGTCCTTTGTAGCGACATGGATGAAGCTGGAAACCATCATTCTCAGCAAACTATTGCAAGAATAGAAAACCAAACACCACATGTTCTCACTAATAGGTGGGAATTGAACAATGAGAACACTTGGACACAGAAAGGCGAACATCTCACACTGGGGCCTGTTGTGGGATGGGGGAAGTGGGGAGGGATAGCATTAGGAGATATACCTAATGTAAATGATGAGTTGATGGGTGCAGCACACCAACATGGCACATGTATACATATGTAACAAACCTGTACTTTGTGCACATGTACCCTAGAACATAAAGTATAATAAAAAAAAGAAAAAAAAATTAAAAGTAGAAGAACTCATATAAGCATTTTTACAACCTACCTATGTTTCTCATAGCTGAGCTATTGGTACCAATTAATTTAATTAGAACTGAATGTCAATTTGAATGTGTCTATTTCCATTGGTTTGACAAACTGAAAGTCAACAAAATTTTGCCTGGTAATAAAATTTTTAAAAATTTTTGGTTAGTTAAAAATTAACAGGAAAGCTCTGATCTTGGCTTAAAAGTATTAACTAACATAAAATAATTTGAAAATTGTCTTTCTTCCCTTGGAGCAGTTACTTAGGAAATACGTCATTCTTTTAATAGTCCTGATTTACAAGATGGATTTTTTTTTTAATCAGGTAATTGACTTAAAAGGAGAAACTGAAAGATACAAATACGATTTGGGAGGAAAATAATGTTGAGATTCTTCTATTCCCTGATTGGAAAAAAATAAAAACAAAAATTCAGCCAAAATATTTTGAGACAATGTGTCATTCTGATGTAAACCAAAAATAAAATTCTAAGCCTCTCAGTCATCCAAATGGACCCCTCCTTTCAGCCAACAGCATTCCAAAGTTAACCTGAAAAAACTAGGTCAGGTCATGATGGGACGGGAGGAGTTGGGCATGCCTCATCATACCTTTCTCCCTCTTAGAGCTCAGGCCCAGCTTACCAGCATTAACATCAACACAGAACTTAAGACTGATAGAACAGACTCTTTAAATCTGGTAAGAAACATTTATAATCTAGTCTCTCTGAAGCATGTTACCTGGAAGCTTCATATGCATGATGAAACCTTGGTCTCCACAAACCCTTATGGTAACCCAGATATTCCTTTTTATTGATTCTGTGTCTTTAGACAATAACTCAACCAATTGTCAACCAGAAAAATCTTTTTTTTTTCTTTTTTTTTTTTTTTTTTGAGATGGAGTCTTGCTCTGTTGCCCAGGATGGAGTGCAGTGGTGCTATCTTGGCTCACTACAACCTCTGCCTCCTGCATTCAAATGATTCTCCTGCCTCAGCTACCCAAGCAGCTAGGATTACAGGTGTGCACCACCACACCTGGCTAATTTTTGTATTTTTATTAGAGATGGGATTTCGCCATGTTGGCCAGGCTGGTCTTGAACTCCTGGCCTCATGTGATTTGTCTGCCTTGGTCTCCCAAAGTGCTGGGATTACAGGTATCAGTCATTGCACCCAGAAGAAAAATCTTTGAATGTGCTTATGACTTGGAAAATCTCCCAACTTTCAGTTGTCCCAGCTTTCTGGACTGAACCAATGTACATCTTACATATATTGATTGATGTGTTATGTCTCCCTAAAATGTATAAAACCAAGTTGTAGCTCAACTGCCTTGGGCACATGTTCTCAGGATCTCCTGAGGACTATGTTACAGGCCATTGGTCACTCGTATGTGGCTCAGAATAAATCTCTTCAAATATTTTACAGAGTTTGACTCTTTTTGTTGAGATTAAATCGGTAGTATTAACATTAAAATGTTTAATACTAGTATTTCTGAAGATTAACTGTAATTTAAACCTGCTTTCTATTTACTAATTTTACTGTATGAATCCTCATCTCTTCTTTCAAAATAACAATAACCAAAGTGTATACTAACTAAGAAGCATTAAGTTCTAGAAAACAAAAATTGATTTCATCTCACAGAAAACGTCCCTGTTTTATATTACATCTGCTTTAAAATTTGGAGGGTAAACATTTTTGCACATTCAAGCATGGCTTTGAAATTTGAGACTCGTGTTACTTGTTGGTATGACAGAGCAGAAGTAAAATGTTTGAAGGTATCTTAGCCTTGCTCTCAGAAACACCCTGGGACAAGCTGAGAATCTTCTATTCAGATCTATCCTTGTCTGGTTCCTCAGCATCTACAAACTTGGTGGCCTATCCTTGGCCTGCCTAAAATTTAAACCTATTGCTCTGCATCAGCCAGCAATAAAGACTAAATATTTTATATTCCAGCTATTTGTCAGGAATCAAGGGATTTATCTGGCTGCCACTCAATACTTATCAGCAACTCAGTTGAGAGACAGTATCTTTACAGAGATAACCTGTCTGAAACCCAGTGAGGTAGTCTTCTGAAAAGTTAACTAATTGGACTACAGTTGTTTCCTCCAAGATCCCCCCTGCCCCAACCCTAAAATTGTTTTCACACAAAATTGAATCTGCAAATAGCTAATGACAGAAGGAAATCTGAATCACACTAATGTTTCCTAAATAGCTCCCCAGGTCTCTCTTTGTTGTTTTATCTTTTCGAGTTAAATCCTGGGGTTGCCAGATTTTTCCTGAGTTTATGCAGATGCAGCAATATTTTTAAAGAGGAATCTTCTAGAAGACTATTCCAGAAGGTACTGGTCAAAAATTGCTCATTGGCCATTTTTGATAGATGTTAATTTGCTATTATAATGAACTATATACTATATGCCAATAAAATATAATCTTCCAATAGGTATTTACTTATTCCCTTAGGAAATGAAGACTTGTCTTTTGCCAAGTACTTTTCTTAAGTTGGTGCACAGCCTATTCTGTGTCTGGGTCTTATCTGAAGTCAACTTTTTCATAATGACAATGCAGGGATAATGAAGAGAGAAGAAGGAGGTGCATAGGTGGCTGACTTAGCATTGATCGTTGTGACAATTATTAACAAAAAATTAAAAGTTAATTCTACTCTAAAACTCTCTTGCCTGCCACCATGTAAGACATGCCTCATTCCTCCTTCACCTTCCTCCATGATTGTGAGGCATAAAGTTTAGGGATGAGACAGCAGTAAAAACTGGTTTAGTTCCCCTTTCTCATGTAATTGGTGGGTCACTTCTTCCCTACAAAATATGGACATGGAAAGATGATTATTTTGATGTCAGAAGTAAAGAGAAAACCAAGGAGATAGATTAGAATGTAGGGGCAAAGAGAAAACATCCCCTTTGCTGTGAAGCTGAAACCCCGTCTCTACTAAAAATATAAAAATTAGCTGGGCGTGGTGGCAAGCACCTGTAATCCCAGCTACTTGGGAGGCTGGGGCAGGAGAATCACTTGAATCCAGGAGGCAGAGGTTGCAGTGAGCCGAGATCCCACCACTGCACTCCAGCCTGGGTGACAGAGCAAGACTCCAACTCAAAAAAAAAAAAAAAATTATTATCAGCTTCTGTGTAAATTCAAATATATACAAAGACTTGATGACTAAAAATAATATGGAAATTCTGCCCAATTTTGCTAGGAGCCTAAAACTGCTCTAAAGAATAAACTCTATATAAAATTCTGGAAAACAAAATAGTAAAATAAAATTCTGCAAATGAGCATACTTATGTACCTATTGGCCACTTAGAAATCCTCTTCATTCCTCATGCTGAACATCTTGCTCACTCTCTTTAAGCGTCAGAGGCATAGGGTGTGATGGTTCAGGAGGGGAGCCAAACCAGACAATGTGAGTTCAAATCCTGGTTTTGCCACTTTTAGCTGTATGATACTGGGCAAGTTAATTAACCTCTCTGTGACTTATTTTCTTTATCTATAAAATGAAATGTATTGTCTACTACTGCATAACAAATCACCCCAAAACAGTGGTCAAAAACAATATATATGTATTGTCCCACAGTTTCTTTGGGTCATGAATTCAGAAGAGTCTTACCTGGGTAGTTCTGATTTGGATTCTCTTCTGAGGTTGCAGTCAAAATGTGGGCTGGGCTTCAGGCATTTAAAGCCTTGTCTGGGGCCAGGGTTTCCATGATGGCTGCTATCAGCTTGAATTTCTTCCCAGAAAATGGGGTTTTCTTTTCTACTACATTGTCAGGCTGCAAATTTTTCAAACTTTTATGTGGTGAAAACTCATGTGGTGAATCTCTCACTCATGTGGTGAGTTTCTATCCACACGAGCTATTCCATGAGCTGCTTGAGTTTCCTCACAAAATGGTGACCGGCTTCTTCCAGAGCAAGTAATTCAAAAGAACAAGATGGAAACCACAATGTTTCTTATGATCTGGCCTCAGAAGTCAGGACACTCAATCACTTCTGCAGTATCCTATTGGTTACACAAGTCAGCTCTCCTCACTGTGAGAGAGGATGACACAAGAGCACAAATACCAGAAGATGGGGATCATTGAGGATCATCTATCTTAAAGTCAGTCTACCAAATGGGGATAAAAGTATTTAGACCTCATAGTGTGATGTGTAACATATTCACTAATTTAGTATGTAAGGCATTTAGGGCTTACCTAATACCTAAAGCACTCAGCAACTATTATATATTATTATAATTTTAACCTTCCTTCATTCTTGCTTTTCCTTTTTCGTAACTAAGCCTGTTCAGTGAGAAAATCAACTATCTTTCCCATTAATTGGTGTTATTAGAACAAAAGAGCATGCTACACCCTTATATATTTTATTTGCATCTAATCAACTGCATATTTAACATTTTACCTAGAAATGGCAAAAGAACTTAAACTCAACCAAACGAAGATCATGATATTATCCCTGATAAGCCAGTTGTCTCCTTTCTCAGCAAAAGGGACCACCATCCATCTACCCAGTTACATGTGTAACCCATCTTCTTCCAAACCCGTAACTCCCTTTGTTCATGTGATAATCATCTCATTTGTACTAATGCAGTAACTTTTAACTTTCTGCTTCTGCTTTTGCCTCCTCTTAATCCATTTTTCAGTCTGAAAGCAGCACAATATTTCTTTACTCTAGCTTTCCTTGACTAGGTTAAATCTGCTTATTATGTGCTCTCATAGTACCTACCACCCACATTTATTTGTGTGATTTTTCTACGATAGTGACATTTTATTAGTTAGGATTCTCCAGAGAAATAGAACCAATAGGATATGTGTACATAGGTGCATATATTTGTGTATATTTGTAAAGAGTATTATAAAGAGTTTACTCACACAATTATGGAGGCTAGAAAATCCCAAGATGCACAATCAGTAGACCCAGGAGAGCTGATGGTGTAAGTTCCAGGATGGCAGGCTCAAGACCCAAAAGGAGTCACTGTTTCAGTTTGAGTCCAACTTTAAAGTCAGAAAGTAAAAAAATAAATAAATAAATAAAAAATAAAAGATATCCTAGCTCCTAGCTCAAGCATTCAGGCATCAATAGTGGTTGTCTTAACTTTTTTGTTTTATGCAGGTCTTCACTTGTGATGGTTATTACTGAGTGTCATCTTGATTGGATCAGGGGATACAAAGTATTAATCCTGGGTGTGTCTGTGAGGGTGTCGCCAAAAGAGATTAACATTTGAGTCAGTGGGCTGGAGAAGGCAGATTCACCCTTAATCTGGTGGGTACAATCTAATTAGCTTCCAGCGAATATAAAGCAGGCAGAAAAACATGAAAAGGAGAGGTGGGCTTAGTCTCCCAGCCTACATCTTTCTCCCATGCTGGATACCTCCTGCCCTCCAACATCAGACTCCAGGTTCTTCAGTTTTGGGACTCGGACTGGCTGTCCTTACTCCTCAGCAGGCAGATGGCTTATTGTAGGACCTTGTGATCATGCAAGTTCATACCTAATAAACTCACCTTTATATATATATATATATATATATATATATATATATATATATATATATATATGTTCTGTCCCTCTAAGAGAACCCTGACTAATACATCACTTGGTTGGATGATGCCTACGCACATAGAGAGAGCAATCTGCTTTACTCAGCCAACCAAGTCAAAAGTACATCTCACTCAGGAACACCTTCACAGACATAGAATAATGTTTGCACCACTTGTTCCAGTACAAGTTGATACATACAATTAATCATCACAGTCATCTCCCATGAAGTCCAGGAAAACATGGCTGTGTATTCCCAGTGCCTAACACAAAATAGACCATCAATACATATCTGATCAATGGGGGAAAGCTTTATTTTCATCATCTGTAATATATTCATTGTATTAGTCTGTTCTCATGCTGCTAATAAAGACATACCCAAGGCTGGGTAACTTACAAAGGAAAGAGGTTTAATGGAGTCCCAGTTCCACATGGCTGGGGAGGCCTTCACAATCATGGTGGAATATGAAGGAAGAGCAAAGTCACATATTACATGGTGACAGGCAAGACAGAGTGTGCAGGGGAACTCCCCTTTATAAAACCATCAGATCTTGTAATACTTATTCACTATCATGAGAACAGCACAGGAAAGACCTGCCCCCATGACTCAATTACTTCCCATCAGGTCCCTCTCATGGCACGTGGGAATTATGGCAGCTACAATTCAAGATGAGATTTGGGTGGGGACACAGCCAAACCAGATCATTCACTTTTCTTTTTTTCTCATTTTAACCACAAAAAAACATAGTTGACAATGTGTCGTACTAAGGAATTCCTGTATGTAAACTTAGGCATTTGTTAAGAAAGAAGACATTATTCTTTTCCAATGCTGTCTCATCAAAACCATTCAGTGGACATAAATGTTCCCACTCCTGACTCCAGGCATTATCAGATAGTAAAAAATTATCGAATCACTTCTAGATTAAAAAAAAAAAAATCCAGTCCATGGTAATATCAAAACTCAGAACCATTATCCAATGTAAAATGTCTCTCTACTCCTCTAGCACTCAGAGCTTCAGGTTTGGAGGACAGGATTGTGGTCAGCTTCTGGGTCATTTCCTCCCTCCATGTGAACCCACATTTTCTAGCTACTGTCTTGAGACATACTAGTATAAGAAAAAATAACAATTATTATTATTATTGACAGAAAGGTCTTGCCAGAGATAAAGTTGTCACCTGCCATTAGTGAGCTCAATGTAGCAGATCCCCAGTGCTGATTTTTTTCTCATGAGGTACCTTTGTAAAACTGCCTTTGCAAAAATTATGACAATGAGAAAATTATGACCATGAAAGAGATCTGATCGAACTGCCTTCATCTTGCTTCTAACCTCCAAGCCGTCCTTGTTCATTCCTGGGCATAGGCCAAACTATCTTTGAGAGGAACTTAGTTTAAAGTTTAATTTTGAAGCAAAGATGATAATGGCCCTTTCCCTAAATAAATCCCCTACTTGTCTGGGGACCAGACTGCCTTTGTAGGAATAACAAACTAGCCACAAGATTAAACGTTATGGTTTAAAAGTCATGCAGCCAGAGGCCACAAGTTTCTAAATCTCCCCAGTTGCTCCTAGGGATAACATCACTATTGTAAAAATAAGATTGGTGCTTAAGATATTTTTGAGACCCTGCACCTGATGGATCAGCTGGCACCACCCAGATAGATAAACTAGCTCATCTGGTCTTACAGCCCTCACCCAGGAACCAACTCAACACAAGAGGACAGACTTAACTTCCTAAGATCATCTCTGACCTGACCAATCAGCACTCCCCACTCCTTGGTCCCCCTGCCCCCGCAAATTATCCTCAAAAAACTCCAGTCTCCAAATTTTCAACTTTGGGGGAGACTGAGTTGAGTAATAATAAAACTCCAGTCTCCCATTCACCTGGCTCTGCAAGAATTAAACTCTTTCTCTATTGCAATTACTCTGTCATGATAAATTGGCTCTATCTGGGCAGCAAGTTAAATGAACTCATTGGGTGGTTACATTTGTGGTTCTTTAGAGATATTTCTTCCTTCCTCTTCCCTCACTCAATTGGGTTCACTTGTCTACAGTTCTCTTGATTCACTCAGGGCGTGTCTCTACCAACTGACCTTCAGAATTGCAATCAGCTCCTGTCTTTCCAGACATGCACTGAACTGCTCCCCATCTTATACAGCTATTTCAAGTCCTGGCAAATAAAAAAGAGATCCAGACTTAGTGAAGAAAGACTTTATTCAAAAACATTATTGCAAATGTAGGGGTATTACTGGGAAGTGTGGGGATCTTTGATTCTTACCTTCTTGAAGGAAAGAATTCAGCCAAGAGACCAATTAGTAAAGTAAGCAAAAAGGTGTATTAAGGAAAAAAAAGTACACTCCAAGAGAGAAGTGGGCTAACCTTCCCAGGAACAACCCTGAGAGTTCTGTGTTGCAGTTTTCATGAGGTCAGACTTTTCCCTTAAGTTCCTGCCTCTGTCTTCTCTCTGTCTTAAGTCTTTGTCTAGTTTCCTGCTTCTGTGTTAAGTCTCCGCCTTTGACCCCCGCCTAATTCCCTGCTCAGGTTTGTGGAATTCTCTCTTACTGTCAGTTGATGCACATGTGTGGGACCACGCGATCAACACTAATCCTCCTACTGGTGGTATTGCTTATTACCACCACCCCAGGAAGGTCGTATAGTGGTCAGGTCTGTACTTACTGTGCCCACGTATCTCATTAATTTCTCTTTTGCCCTTTTGCCCTTCTTATCAACATGTAGCTAGCTAGATTCTGACAATTTTATCTGCAGAATGAGCATTGACTGGACATCCTAAGGGGTGTTTCAGGGTGTTTCTCTCTTTGTAGATATCTCCCCTCATCTCTGCTCATACTTAGTATGCAGGTTTCAGGTGGTCTCTGGGGCTTGAGATTTTCCAGAGCTTCCTCCCCCACAGGCTTCCTTTCCTGTTCATGTCTAACTATCTGCCTACTCTAATGGGGGAGTGACTACTGCACCATGGGAGACCAACTATTACAATGGATTTGTATGTCTGACATCAGTCTCTGCACCACTCAGACACTATGGGCATAGGTCAAGCTATCAAATTTGTTTCTCTCTAGCCTTCTTGTCACTTGCCTTAAAATGGGGAGGACACAGTTCCACCTCTCCCTCATTACAGAAAGAGACACACAACTTCGGTTTTCTATGGGAAGTTAGGTGGGTGGGCCAATTCAAGCAGAACAGCTTGTGGAGCAAGCCTTCTGCAAATCTGGCAAAGATAGCCAAGCACTTAATATAAAGGTACTTAGCACCTATTACGCCCAACCTCAGCCAAAACTCTGAGCCAACTCTGACAGTAAAATGGGTCCTGGCAGGGGAAAGTCTCACACACTGAAACCACTTGTGCAGTATTTAGTTCAAAGACAGTACCTTTTGATCTTAAGTCATTTGGTCAGCCACTAGTAAAATGTGACTCAGGATGGGAAATTTACACATACCAATTTCTAAGGTATGTTTATTATTGTACAAGACGTTGAAATGACCAGCACTTTTGCCTGACCTAGCACAAATGTCATACTTCTTAGATATGTATGCTATTAATTGAAGAGAGTAAGGTTACTTCTACATAAATTATACTATTAATCTAAGTGCCTCAGTAATCATTGATTGGCCTGTGTATCACTACTTATATCTTATATGTTTATTCTGGGTTGCTCACAAAGTGAAATAACATCACATTGTTCCATTTTCAATATCTGCTCCTTGCAATAGTTCTTCTTTAATGAAATAAATCTGACTTTCATCGGATTTAAAGTATTTCATAATCTATGACTGACTAGTTTCATTCTCAAGAATGTGTTTGAGGCTGGGTGCAGTGGCTCATCCCTGTAATCCCAGCACTTTGGGAGGCCAAGGTGGGCAGATCACGAGGTCAGGAGATCGAGACCATCCTGGCTAACACGGTGAAACCCCGTCTTTACTAAAAATACCAAAAAAATTAGCCCAGCATGGTGGCACACACCTATAGTCCCAGCTACTCAGGAGGCTGAGGCAGGAGAATCACTTGAACCCAGGAAGCAGAGGTTGCAGCGAGCCGAGATCATGTCACTGCACTCCAGCCTGGGCAACAGAGAGAGATTCTATCTCAAAAAAAAAAGAAAAAAAAAAAAAAAAAGAATGTGCCTGAATAGCAAATTGTAGGACAACTACTTTAAAATAATTATTAGCAATGTGGGAGAGTGGAATATGACACCCCAAAATATGAAAGATTGTTGATCTAAAGGCCATTAAAAAGAAGCCCATGTAGCAAAGCTCCCTATGCTCCCCATATTCACCTAAATGCAGGACATAGGCTTACGAGGACAAAGGTATCCCGCCTTCCTTTCTACCAGGGAGAATGAAGATGAACCACTGAACTCAACCATCTGGAGATGGTATAAGAGGAATCTACATGAATAAGCTTTTCTAACTAGCGTTTATCTATCATTTATTTGCACTCAACCCCATTTGCCACCCCTACAGACTAACAGTGCTTTCCTTTGTCCTATCACTTCTCTCAAAATTTACTGTGTTTTGGTGAAGATGCTGAAGGAGCTGGAATTCAAAGCCACCTCTTTGAGAAGTACTCACTCCCTGGGTTTCTCCCATGTAGATGTGAAATATGCACGTAAATAAACTTCTGCTTTTTTCTTCCTAACCTGTCTTTTGTTACAGGGGTCCATTCCAACTAAAAACCTATAAGGGTTGAAGAAAAAAGTATTTTTCTTTCCCTACACCATTCCAGCAATTTCTAACTTTGGGTTAATACCTTCTGAAAAATAACAGTGGAAAAATAAAAGGTTTGTTAGTGATGGAAACTCTCATCTTGACCAAACTTTAGTTGAGCTCCTCTAAATTCTCTTCTCGACAAGGCCCCATCCTTGCCAAACCTGCATATCCCAGTTTTAAAAATCCTGTTAAGTCAATTTAGAGAGAATCCCCACCCTTGATATCTGATCACTTCCCATATCTAATCCACTTCCTCATCCCCACCATCCCGCAAGTGATGTCAATCACCTTGGCCCGTTTTCAGCAAGAATTCTATCAAGTCTGTTTAGCCAGAATCTCCCCTTACCCCTTATGTTTCCTCTTAGCAATTTTCTATCCACTGACCCCACCCTGCTCTTTGCTATAAATCTCCGCTGATCCATGCTGTGCTTGGAATTGAACCTGGCTCTGCACTGAGGTCTCTTGTCCTCTATTGCAATAGCTCCTGAATACAATCTGTTTCATCACTTGCTATGGTCTGAATGTTTGTGTCTTCTCAAAATTCATATATTCAAATCCTAATCCCCAATGTGGGAATTACAAACTTCTTATGTTCAAATCCTCCCACAATGTTGGGAGGTGGAGCCTTTGGCAGGCGATTAGCTCAAGAAGGAGCCTTCATGAATGGGATTTGTGCACCTACAAAAGACACGCTTTTTCTGCCACGTGGGGACAAAGCAAAAAGATGATTGTTCACAAACCAGTAAGTGAGGACCCAACCAGACACTGAATTACACCGACACCACAATAACAACTTTCATCCTTCAGAACTCTAAGAAATACCTTTCCATTGTTTATAAACTATCCAGTTTGTGGTATTTTGTTATAGCAGCCCGAACAAAGACACTACTTGAACTACTGTCACTTTCTAGTTCTCTTTAACAAAAGAAATTAGGCTTTGTAAACATCACTAACCTTAGGCCATGTGTGGTGGCTCATGCCTGTAATGTCGGCACTTTGGAAGGCTGAGGTGGGAAGATCACTTGAGGCCAGGAGTTTGAGGCCAGCCTGGGCAACATTGCAAGACCATGTCTCCACAAAAAATATTGAGCCTGGTGTGGTGGCACAACCTATAGCCCCACTACTTGGGAGGCTGATGCAGGAGGATCACTTGAGCCCAGGAATATGAGACTACAGTGAGCTATGATTGTGCCACTGCATTCCAGCCTGCGTGACAGAGGAAGACCCTCTCTAAATAAATAATAAACAAAAGTAAGTCATTAACCTTGAACATATGATCTTGTTCTAATTAAAACCTTTTTTGTATCTAGAACCTAAAAATCTTTCTAAGTGGGACTTTACATACGGCTTGAGATAAATAAACAAAACTCTGATTTGAAAACATGTGTTATAAAGTTTGTCAAAGAGTGACTAAATTAAAAGCAACTGAAAAGTTTGGCAAACTTAGTGACTCTTATATAATTAGTTCCATGTATGATCTTCAAACAAATTACTCATTCAGATTCTCATTCACAAACTGGCAATAATTTTACTAAGCACATCTGGAAATTTTGTGAACGGAAATAAAAACACTATGAAATTTATCGTCAGTCTTTTTTTCTATCATCCATTTGGTCCCATGTAAAATTAGTGTTTTCACATATATTTTTTAAAAACCAAATATGATGACATCATTAAATCCTTCATTTATTCAACAATGTTTCACTAAACACCTACTGAGTACCAGCACACTATCAGGTGCTGAAGATACAGTGGTGAATGAAGAAACCTCTGTCCTTTCAGATTTTGAAGTCTCCCATGAGAGAAAGACTTTCACAAACAATCATGTGAAGAATTACATGATTACAGTCATAATAAGGCCCATGAAAGAAAAGTAATAACAGCTGCCATTTATTGAGGATTTACTCTCAGCCCACCTCTGTGCTAAGGGTATTATATAATCATTTAATCGCCTGAGAAACCCTTGGAGGTAAGATCTGTTATGACTGTTGACAAATACTCTCTCCACCTAACTCTAGTCAGACTTCTCTTAGCCCTCTAGCCCTCCACAATCAGTGGACACCCTTGGTTTCTGTCGGTCTACATCAGTCAGTGGTAGCAAGAATCCTGTTAAGTCAGATTACAAAGGACGCTCATCCTGAATATCTGGTCGAATTCCTTATCCCCACCATCCCCCAGGTGATGTCTGATCACCCTGGCCCGCCTTCAGCAAGAATCCTGTCAAGTTGGTTTAGCCACAATCCCCCCTTACTTCTGACGTTTCCTCTCAGTACTTTTCCAACCACTGACCCTACCCTGCTTTGTGATTATAAATGGCCACTTGTCCATGCTGTATTTAGAATTGAGCCTGGTTCTATACTGAGGTCTCTTTCGCCTATTGCAATAGTTCCTGAATAAAATCTGCACTCACAGCGTTAACTCCTGCCCTGCTCTGGTTTTATTTAACTGTGACTGGCTTCTGGTTTTATTTAACTGTGACTGGCTTCCATTTTTTTTTTTTTTTTTTTTTTTTTTTTTGGCTTGCCCTGTGCCACTGCCATCTTTACCTTACGGGAAACCCATTCCCTAGAGTTTAAGTGGGCCGCTTCATGCCTAATTCCACAGATATGTGTAGACACAGGACCCAGCCTGGTCAGCCAGAGAACCGCATTTCCCTGACGACATTTATTATTCAAGTCAGCCAGTTAGAACCTTCCCTGTGGGAAAAGGTTCCCTCTCTCCTCTGGCATCACAAACAGAGACAATCAAATGCAGAAATGGCTTCTGGTCTCTGAATGCAGGTGTGGGTTTGAATCCCAGTTCTGACAGAAATGACTAAAGACAAGTGCAATGCTTCAAAAGGCAAGACAAGAGTGGGCTGGACCTCAAGCTCCCAACACAGCGAAGAATCCCCCCTCCAAGCCTGCTCTTTAGGGACCACTTAGATCTGATTAATAGGATGTCAGGGGAACCACGAGGAGAGGGAGAGGAGAGGGCCCTGGGTCTGCAGGAATCACATTAGCAGATTCACGTGTAAACCTAGAGAAGGAAAACAAACCCTGTTTCCTTTTTTTTTTTTTTTTTTGAGATGGAGTTTCGCTCTTGTTGCCCAGGCTGGAGTGTGATGGCGGGATCTCAGCTCACTGCAACCTCCGCCTCCCAGGTTCAAGCGATTCTCCTGCCTCAGCCTCCAGAAAGTAGCTGGGATTACAGGCGCCCACCACCACGCCTAGTTAATTTTTGTATTTTTAGTAGAGACGGGGTTTCACCATGTTGGCCAGGCTGCTCTCAAACTCCTGACCTCGTGATCCAACCGCTTCAGCCTCCCAAAGTGCTGGGATTATAGCCATGAGCCACCACGCTTGGCTCAAACCCCATTTTCAATAATGGTAAATGTTGAATGTTTCCGCCAAGCCAGTAAGATAAAAGCTCCGGGCTGTATTTCACCTGATTTAAGGCAAGTAAAGAAAAAGGGCTAGGCATGATGGCTCACGCCTATAATCCTAGCACTTTGGGAAGTCGAGGGGGGCAAATCATTTGAGGTCAGGAGTTTGAAACCAGCCTGGCCAACATGGTGAAACCCCGTCTCTACTAAAATACAAAAATTAGCCGGGCGTGGTGGCACATGCCTGTAATCCCAGCAACTTGGGAGTCAGAGGCAAAAAAAAAAAAATCACTTGAACCTGGGAGGCGGAGGTTGCAGTGAGCTGAGATTGCACCACTGCACTCCAGCCTGGGCGACAGAGCAATACTCTTTCTAAAAAAAAAAAGAAAGAAAGAAAGAAATAGGACTTTTCCCGCTCGCTCACATGTATGTGGTTGCCAATGCGTATCTTCTTTAGCAGTAGAATGGTATTTGAGTACTAGAAGCAGTAGAGAAGGGGTTTGAATTTGGGTTTGACTTCAGAATCCCCACATACATTTCTTTTAAAAAATTTCAAACATGCTGAAAAAACACAGACTAATAGAATGGACAGCCATGTACCCACCACTGAAATTTAACAAATGTTCGCATTTCGCTTTGTTTACTTTTGGGTTTTTCTTGAAGGAAGAATATGTCCTTCCCTTTTTAAGGAAAAATCCCCTTTGTATGTCTCACTGATGATTCTCCTGTCTCTGTCCCCAAGGATAACACCTACCTTAAAGTGTGTGTCTTTCCAATTCATGTTTATATACTTTTGCTTTTTTTAGACAGTCTTACTCTGTCACCCAGGCTGGAGTGCAGTGGCGCTATCTGGTTTCACTGCAACCTATGCCTCCCGGGTTCAACAGACTCTCCTGCCTCAGCCTTTCTAGTGACTGGAATTACAGGTACCCGCCACCACACCTAGCTAATTTTGTATTTTTAGTAGAGATGAAGGTTCACCATGTTAGCCAGCCTGGTCTCGAATTCCCCACCCCAGGTGATCCACCTGCCTCAGCCTCCCAAAGTGCTGGGATTACAGGCACGAACCACCACGCTCGGACTTGTGCTTTTTCTATATATGCATGTACCCATAAAAATGTATATTATTAGTTTGAATGCTTCAAACCTTACATATATGGTTTCATGCTGTATGTATTCTTCTAGAACGAGTTTTTTGTTTCACTAAATAATGTCTTTAATATATACACATGTTGATACATGTAATCTAGTTTACTCATGTTTTTGTTTAAATGGAACTCATTTGATTTATCCCATTACTCAGCTGTAGACATTTGCATTATCGCCACTGTGTTGTTTTGAGGTTTTCACTACCACAAACAGTGCTTCAATGAATAGTTCTTGTTTTCTTCATTATCTTTTTTAAAACAGGGTCTCTCTCTTTTGACCAGGCTGGAGTGCAATGGCATGGCCATAGCTTATCGCAGCCTCCAATTCCTCTAATTCCTGGGCTAAAGTAATACTCCTGCCTGAGCCTCCCAAGTAACTGGGACTACAGGTATGCACCACCATGCCTGGCTAATTTTTAAATGTTTTATAGAGATGGGATCTCACTATGTTGCTAAGGCAGGTCTTGGACTCCTGGGCTCAGATGATCCTCCTGCCTTGGAGTGGGATTACAGGTGGGATGACGGGTATGAATCACCATGCCTGACTCATTTCTTGTTTTCAGATCTTGATGGCATACATCTAAAAGTGTCAGTGCTTGGTGAAAGTGTATTTACACCTTCAAATTTACTAATATTTCAAGATTACTCTCTAAAGTGGTTAAATCATTTTGTAATTCCATCAGCATTTTTAAAGTTGTAATCCCACCACTAATTTTAAGATGAGGCCTCATCTTTTCCTTACATCCTCACAAACACTCGGTATTGTCTGACTCTGGGTTGTATAAATTTTATTCCCAGTTCCCTAGTTAGGTTAAGGATATTCTCTTTTTTTTTTTTTTTTTTTTGAGACAGTCTTGCTCTGTCTCCCAGGCTGGAGTGCAGTGGTGTGATCTCAGCTCACTGCAAGCTCCGCCTCCCGGGTTCACGCCATTCTCCTGCCTCAGCTTCCAGAGTAGCTGGGACTACAGGCACCCGCCACCATGCCCAGCTAATTTTTTGTATTTTTAGTAGAGACGGGGTTTCACCGTGTTAGCCAGGATGGTCTTGATCTCCTGACCTCGTGATCCACCCACCTCGGCCTCCCAAAGTGCTGGGATTACAGGCGTGAGCCACTGCACCTGACCTCGAGGATAGTCTTATAAGATTTTTATCATGTTGAGTTTCTGTAAGTTGCCACTCAAGTGATTTTCCGGTTTCCTAAATAAGTCTTTTGTCTTTTGTATTTTGTGTATGTGTGTGTGTGTGTGCACATGCACATTTGTCTTTTGATGTACAGTTTGGGTGTCTATGGCAGCCTCAGGCCATGGCAGCCTCAGGCCACTTGGATGCATGGCTTACATGTCAGTTTAGGACTCCAGAAAGAGTGATCAAGCAAAATAGGTAGAGGTCACATCCCCTTTTATGACCTAACCTCACAAGTCATGGAGTATCACTTCTACAGCATTTTATTGGTTAAAAGTGAGTCACAACAGTAATCCTAGATTCAAGGGAAAGGCATATAGGGTGTCAAAGAACTTCTGGGCTGCTTAGCTTCGTCCACCTATTGTTACTTCTTGATGATCATATGTTAAACAAGGGGTGGATTATTCATGAGTTTTCCAGGAAATGGGTGAGCAATTCCTGGAACTAAGGGTTCCTCTCCCTTTTTAGACCATATAGGGTAACTTCCTGACTTTGCCATAGCATTTTTAAATTGTCATGGTGCCGGTGAGAGTGTCTCTTAGCATGCTAATACATTATAATTAGTGCATAATCAGCAGTGACAACGACCAGCAGTCACTTTTGTTGCCATCTTGGTTTTGGTGAGTTTTGGCCTGCTTCTTTACTGCAACCTATTTTATCAGCAAGGCCTTCATAACCTGTATCTAGTGCCAACCTCCTATCTCATCCTGTGACTAAGAACACCTTAACCTCCTGGAATGTAGCCCAGTAGGTCTCAGCCTTATTTCACCTAGCCCCTATTCAACATAGAGTCACACTGGTTTGAATGCCTCTGATAGTCTCACCAGGAGGGAAAGCAGTGGTGGTAGTTCAAGACCCTGAGCTGGTCATAGGAACCCTTGTGTCTGGTTATTGGAGAGAAGAATTCTAACACCTTCCTCCATTGCTGGGTTAATAGGGGGAATTGTAGATGATATTATTCTCTATCATAGGACATACCTCCTACATTTTCTAAAGTGGCAAATACATGCTGTTGACTCATAATAATAATGAGTATTTGCTAGATTTTTGCACTAAATCTATCGGGTTACTGTCTTGGTTTGGCTGTGGCTCCAACCAAATCTCATCTTGAATTGTAGTTCCCGTAATCCCCACGTGTTGAAGGAGGGACCTTGTGAGAGGTGATTAGATCATGGGAGCAGTTCCCCCATGCTGTTCTTGTAGTAGAGAGTCAGTTCTCATGAGACCTGATGGTTTTATAAGGGGCTTTTATCCTCTTCACTCTGTACTTCTCTCTCCTGCTGCCACATGAAGAAGGACATGTTTGCTTCCCCTTCTTCCATAATTGTAAGTTTCCTGAGGCCTCCCCAGCCCTGCGGAACTGTGAGTCAATCAAACCTGTTTCCTTTATAAATTACCCAATCTCCAGTATTTCTTCACAGCAGCATGAGAAGAGACTAATACAGTTACCTGATAGTGAAAGGTTAAGTAAGCAGTCAGAGGGGACCCTGAATCCTAGAAGCAAAGAGGGCAGGCAAGAGTAAAGTAAAGCACTTTGGGAGGCCAGGGTGGGTGGATTGCTTGAAGTCAGGAGTTCAAAACCAGCCTGGCCAACATGGTAAAACCCTGTCTCTACTAAAAATACAAAAATCAGCTCATTGTGGTGGCAGGTGCCTATAATCCCACCTACTCAGGCAGCCAAGGCAGGGGAATCGCTGGAACCCAGAAGGTGGAGGGTACCGTGAGACGAGATCGTGCCACTGCACTCCAGCTTGGGCTAGAGAGACTCTGTCTCAAAAAATAATAATAAATAAATAAATTTATCTACAAGTGAGAGTCTTTGATCTGAAATAGAGAATAATGTTAAGCTCAGCTAAATGTACCAGGGACTAAGTGGGAAAAATATATTGCTAAATATCTTTGTTTACCTTTCTGAGTACACAAACAGGTATCCACACAAACAGCACCACATATTTTCTGCCAGGTCTTAAAAATCCTCAGAGCTCACTGTTGAGGGTGGTAGACATTCGTTTGACTCTAGCTCGTTCCCACCTAGCAGAATCTAGCTAATTGAAACAACAAAGACACTTTCCCTCAATAATTATGCTCTGGAAAGCAGGTATTTGTCACTGCTCGAAGGACACACCAGCCACACCTATATCTTGAAGTGGAGTTTTAAAAGGATTTCAGAGTCCGTTTCTCAGAAGGATGCTCTTAAATAGATGTAGAGAGGAATGGTATACTCATATTTATTCACCAAATATTGCTTGAGTATCTATTGTGTGAAAAATTATCTTTCAAGGTACTAGTACAAATAATATAAAGAGAAATAAGACAAAACATCTGCATTCAAAGGAGGAGAGATGAGAAATATTGCAATTCAGGGTAGAGTGTGAAGTGGACTCTAGAAAGGACTGAACCCAAGTGAGGTTCACAAATGGGATTACATCATTTCTGGTGGGGCAAATCTGAACCTTGACTGATCGTGAGTAAGATTTTCTATTTATAAAAATAATTAGGTGGTAGGGAGTGAGAAGGAAGAAAATTCTAGGCAGACAGAAAAGTATAAATTAAGGTACATGGCTGGATCTGTTTAGAGATTGAGTTACCCATCTTGGCCCGGCAAAGTGAAGCAGAAAGAAGCAGTGAGTTGTGAGGCCGGAGAAGCAGGAGGGGGCCACTTCTCCAAGAGCTTTGGATGTCAGGTCAATGTGTCATGATCTTACCCTTAGGTGGAATTTGTGATATGAACTGGGATGATTTTGATGTTATATGAACTGGGTGGCATGATTAACAGTTGTGCCAGAACAACAGTGACGACCTGGTATTGTCCTGAACAAACTGGGATCTATGGTCACCCAATCATTGAGAAATTCTTCAAAGAAAAGTTTTGATTGGGAAGTGCCATGGCTTGAATATGGTCTCTCTGCACCAAAACTCATGTTGGGACAGCAAGTTCTCGCTCTGGGAGGACTGGACTAGTGATAAAGTGAGGCTTCCCATCGTGTTGGGTCTCTCTGATATGCACTGGCCTCCCCTTCTGCTTCTCCACCATGTTACAATGCAGCATGAAGTCCTTATTAGAAGCTGACCAAATGCAGCTGCGTGATTTTGGACCGTCAGCCTCCAGAATCATGGGCTAAATAGGCCTCTCATTTATGTTTTTATTTTATTTTACTTTTCCCAAGACAGAGTCTTGCTGTGACGCCCAGGCTGGAGTGCAGCAACGCGATCTCGGCTCACTGCACCCTCTTTCTCCCAGGTTCAAGCAATTCTCCTGCCTCAGCCTCCTGAGTAGCTGGGGTTACAGGCACGTGCCACCACACCCGGCTGATTTTTGTATTTTAGTAGAGACAGGGTTTCACCATCTTGGCCAGGCTGGTCTCAAACTCCTGACCTCAGGTGATCTGCCCATCTCAGCCTCCCAAAGTGCTGGGATTACAAGCATGAGCCACTACACCCAGCTGCCTCTCATTTAGGAATTACCCAGTCTCAGGTATTCTGTTATAGCAACAGAAAAGGGACTAAGACCGGAGCAGACTGCAGTGAGTTCATTACAGAGAACAGGCACTGAGGTTAGGCAGGCCTAGGAGCACTGTGGTCATTTCCTAGAGCTACCACAATAAAATACCTTCAGCTGGGAATGGTGGCTCACACTTGTAACCCCAGCACTTTGGGAGGTTCAGACGGGCAGATCGCTTGAGTTCAGGAGTTTGAGAGCAGCCTGGGCAACACAGTGAGACCCCATCTCTTAAAAAAAATTAAAAACAAAACTAGACAGGCATGGTGGTGTGCCTGTAGTCCCAGCTACTTGGGAGGCTGAGGTGCGAGGATCACTTGAGCCCAGGACGCGGAGGTTGCAGTGAGCTGAGATCCTGCCACTGGGCAACAGAGTGAGAGCCTGTCTCTAAAATAAAATAAAATAAAATAACAAAATAATAAAGTACCTCCAACTAGGTGGCTTAACACAGTAGAAATTTATGGTTTCACAGTTCTGGATGTAGGAACTACAAAATCCAGGTGACACTGGGGCCATGCTGCCTCTGAAGGCTCTGATGAAATCCTTCCTTTCCTCTTCCCAGTTTCTGGTGTTGACAGCAATTCTTGGTGTTCCTTGAGTTGCATATGCATCGGTCTAGTCTCTGCCTCCCCAGAGTTCTTTCTGTGTGCCTTTACCTCCTCTCCCCTCCTTGTGTGTCTGTCTCTGTGCCTCTTGTCCTCTTATAAAGACACCAATCACATTGGATTTAAGGGCCCACTCTATCACAGCAGGACCTCATTTCAACTTAACAGTGGCAGAGATCACACTTCCAACGAAGTCACATTCTAAGGTTCTCGAAAGGACATGACTCTTTGTGGGACATTATGTAACCCAGGACAAGTACAATGCAAGGGAAATTTGTGTGAGTGGAGTATGGCGCCTAAACCATCAAGACAGGAAGGCAGGAACAGCAGAAGGGCAATGGGAAGGAGGGAAGGAAGTGGAGGGTGGCAAATTTTGCTTGCTTTGCAGCTTTTCACAGGGCCCCAAGAGTGCTTTCAGCACTGAGAATGTACAGTCATGCACCGAATAGTGTTTTGGTCAACTGCATACATGATTGTGATCCCATGGTAAGATTATAATGCTGTATCTTTACTGAACCTTTTCTATGTTTAAATATGTTTAGATATACAAATACCTTTGGGTTACCATTGCCTTACATAATTCAGTACAGTAACATGCAGTACAGGTTTGAAGCCTAGAAGCAATAGGCTATGCCCTGCTATTCTAGGTGTGTAGTAGGCTACCTCTAGGTTTGTGTAAGTACAGTCTATCACGTTAGCACAAGAAATCACCTAGTAACACTTTTCTCAGAACATAGCACTGTCGTTAAGTGAGGTATGACCGTACTTGAATCACCAGGACTAGGATGGAAGGCTGCACACTGTAACCCACCCTGCTTCCATCCAGTTCTCTCAAGTCTAGACTTCTCTTTTTCCCCTTTCAGATGAAGGAAAGAGGTTTAATATTAGAAATCAAACAAGACTCAAAATTGGGAAATGTCACAACTTTGTCACTTGGGGCAAATCATTTGATCTCTCAGTCTGTTTCCTCCTCCTTCAAATGAGGATGTTGGATTGTTTTCATGTCTGAAAAAAGAGGATGTTGAGGATGATCAGTACGGGTGCTTCTGGCTCTATAGGCTATTGCTCTAGGAGGAAGCAGTGGAACTGTGCTCCCCTGTCACTGTTAAGAGGATAGATTTTCAATATGACTGGTGGCTATCCTCATTTTTTAACAAGCATATCTATCGGACAGCATTTGTAATGGTAAACGACAGAAATTGGTTAATTTGAGCAAAACAGGGATTTATTAGAAGGCTTTGGGGACTGGCACCAGGATCAATTTGGTGCAGGTACCTTATTACAGTAGATGTGATCCCATTCTCTTCTAGGAGCTTTCCATGATTATATCACTTGCAGCACAGTAAGCATCTGGACAAGAGTTTTTTGGTTTCTTTTTCTTTTCTTTTCTTTTTAGCTTGGTCTTTCTTTCTTTTTCTCTCTCTTTCTCTCATTCTCTTGCTTACTTATTGAGATAGAGTTTTGCACTGTAGCTCAGAATGGAGTGCAGTGACATGATAGTGGCTCACTGCAACCTCTGCCTCCTGGGCTCAAGCAATCCTCCAGCCTCAGCTTCCTGAACAGCTGGAACTATAGGCATGTGCCATCACACCCAGCTAACTGTTGTATTTTAAGTAGAGACAGGGTTTTGCCATGTTGCCCAGGCTAGTCTCAAATTCCCCGGCTCAAGCTAGCTTTGGCCTCCCAAACTGCTGGGATTACAGGTGTGAGCCACCACGCCCAGCCTGGTTCTTTTTGTAGACAGAGTCTTGCTCTATTGCCCAGGCTGGAGTATAGTGGTACGTTCATAGCTCACTGCAACCTGGAACTCCTGGGCTTAAGCGATCCTCCCACCTCCATACCACCATGCTCTGCTAATATTTTAATTTTTTGTAGAGCTGACATCAGGCCATGTTGCCCAGGCTGGTCTTGAATCCCTGGCCTCAAGTGAACCTCCACACCTTGGCCTCCCAAAGTGCTGCGATTACAGGTGTAAGCCTCTCTGTCTGGCCTGGGCAAGAGTTTAAGTAGGTGAGTCATTGGCATGTATCTTAGCTGTGCTGGTGTTGGTAGGGCAAAGATAAGATTTCCTCCAAAGGGAGAGTGAGGGCTGATGGAAAAAAGGGTTCAGTGGCGGACAGCCAAGAAGATATCACATGTTTATGGCCAAGAAGTGTTTGGAATTCAGCCAAGCGGAGATTTTAATAGTATATCTAGACACTAATATCTCTACACTGAAGTTGTTGCTATATTATTGTTATCACTATTTAGTGGCAAAGGGCTCATATTCTGAAATCACAGAGGCCTAAGCCTGAATTCTAAGCTCTGCCCCATAGTAGCTGTGACTTTGGGAGAGTAAATTACTACTTTCATACTGCAAGTCTCAGTTTCCTCATCGGTAATGTGGGCATGATGTTAATACTGACCTTACAGGATTGATACGAAAATTAAAGGCCATAACATATTCAAAAGAGCTGAATGCAAGGCCTGACTCATAAAATTTTATTACCTAGATTAGGCCCCTAGTGGTTTTTGTGCATTATTTCATGTAATCTTACAACTATTTGACATAATAAATATCAAGCTCCCTCACCTCCCTTTACAAAAATAGAAACTGAGGTTACAACTGAGAAACTTGTTTGAGGTCACACAGCTGTGTGACAAAACTGTGCTTCTGGTCCAGCTCTGCCAGACTCAGAACCCCAGGGTCTTAACCATACATTTAAGTGTCTCCTGGAAGAGTCAACTCTTCCCCATCCTGCACAGCCCCATTGCTGTGTGAAAGGCTCACTAATCCCCTGCTGCACAGCTCCTGCCAGTTGTCCTTTTTAGAAAAAATGAGGAGACACTGGCACCCCGAGGCAGTAGGATTTGCTTCCTTTCTTTCTTTCCTTTTTTTTTTTTTTTGAGATGGCATCTAGCTCTGTCACTCAGGCTGGAGTGCAGTGGTGCGATTTCAGCTCACTGCAACCTCCGCCTCCCGGGTTCAAACGATTCTCCTGCTTCAACCTCCCCAGTAGCTGGGATTACAGGCAGCTGCCACCACGTCCAGCTACTTTTTGTATTTTTAGTAGAGATGGGGTTTCACTGTGTTTGCCAGGCTGGTCTCGAACTCCTGATCTCGTGATCTGCCCGCCTCGGCCTCCCAAAGTGCTGGGATTACAAGCATGAGCCACTGTTAATTACTATTTGTTGTGTTTCCCACTAACCTCTCTGACAATTCTATTTCAACCTACATTCTCCAATCACTGTAATTAGATATTTGAGAATTGTGTTGCATTTCAATCACGGTAACAATAATGGTAGTATTTTACTAATAAATTCAAAGTAAAAACTGAAGATGACAGTGTATGATACATAACAAATGACATCAACTTCGCATCACCTAAAGATACAACTTCACTGTTATTCTTGCGGAAATCTAGATTGTATATTGGACATAGGAATTAAGATTACTGTACTTGAACTTTTTTGTAACTAACAACTTTATTGAGATATAATTTGGGTACAAACTCATACCTGAACAACTTTTTAGATTTTTTTTCTAGCCCTTTTTTCTCTGTACTTTCAGTTTTCTTTTAAAAAGGTCTATACTATTCAAGAAACACAACTTTTAAAGTCCACAATAATTCTTGTTAGATTTTAATAATACTTATCTCCCCCCAAGCTTTATTGAAATACTAATGATATTCATTTTTAAACCACTTTTCATCGTAAGAGAAATACAAATTTTCCTATTGATTCTTATGGACAAAAATCAAGTTTTTGTGGTACCGCTATACATTAGTAGTATGTCCAGCCAGTTTCAAAAGAAATTAGTCATGTTTCCAACATGCAACTTGTGTATCACAGTACCTTGGAATTGGGCGGCACAAACAACTATTACTTGTACAAAATCTCCCTGAAAACGACTAAATGGAAAAGCAGATGGCTTGAAAAAAGGAATAAGTTTGTCTTTTTAAAAAGCGTTTTTCACAATTCAGTCGAGATGTGGGGAGGGTTTCCCCACTTGTGGCTCTGCACAGCGTGCGCGCGCGTCTGTCCTGGGGTCCCCTCTCTGCGGGGACGAGGCCGGGGTCCCTGCGCGAGCCCAGCGGACCCGGGCAGTGCAGGGGTCCGGCCGCCGGCCGCAGGGGCACAGGGACAGCAGCCGCCAAATCCGCGGGGCCGGGGGGTCAAGGAGACTATCCTTTCCGCGTTAGCCGGGGCCACCCCCGCCAGAGGGAAGGCACCAAAGGAAAAACCAGGACAGGGACACTGGGGGCGGGAGGAGCGCCCGCCTGCAGGCACCAGTGGAGGGGCGCGGGGGGTAGGGATCCGGGATCTGCGCCCCGCCCGCCCCACGACCCCGGCCCGGCGCCCCACCCCTTGCAACCCCCACTTAGTGCCCGGCCCCCGCCCCACCCCGCGCGGCCCCCGGCCTCAGTCCCGCGCGCCCCGACACCCCGCCTGCGCCGCCGGCCGGAGTAGTGGGCGCGGGGCGGCCCGCTCGGCTCCTCCGCACCCGCTCCCCGCTCCGGCCGAGGCGCCGCGGCTGCGCGCCCCTCCTGGAGGAGGAGGAGGAGGAAGGAGGCGGGAGGAGGAGTTGCGGAGAGAAGGCGAGCGCGGCAGTCGCGCCGGCGCTGGGCGAGGAAGCGGAGCCGGGCCGCCTCCGGGTGAGCGTCCGGGTAGCCCGGGCGGGAGGCAGGGGCCGGGCTTCGCCGTCCGCCTTCGGCTCGTTCGCGGTGCGGGGCACCGGCCGCGGGGCTGGTTTTCGCCTCGGGGCGCAGGGGGCGGATCTGGCGCGGGCCGGGCCGGGGAGGCCGCCAGGCGCTGGGCTGCAGCGGCGGGTCTGGGGCAGCGCGAGGCCCTGCGCCGTCTCGGCGGGTGCGCGGGCGGGGGCCAGGGCCGGGGAACAGGGAACGGGGACCGGGCCCAGGCCCGGGAGCGGGGACGCGGGAACCGGGGAGCCGGGGCCGGGGCGCGGCGGCCCCTGAAGGGCCGAGGCCTGCGCGGCCGCGGGCGGCTCTTCCCGACCCCTCGGCCTCTTCGGCCGCGGCGCGCCGGCCCGGGCCGCCGCCTTTGTTGCCCGCAGCTCGCCGGGGAGAGGCCGGGGCTCCGCGAGGCCTGGGCGGCGGCGCGGGGCTTCCGCGGCTCTGCGCCCCGGCCGGATCCCTTCTCGGACCTCCGCGGGCTGGGGCTCGGGGTCGGGGCGCGGCGAGGCCGCAGACGCGAGGGCGGGCCTGGGGCGCGGCGCTGGGACTCGGGGACGCCCCCGCCCCACCGCGAGGTCGCGCCGGCGCTGGTGGAGGTGCAGGCCGGGGCTGCTCTGCCGCTGAAGGTGCCGCCGGCCGGCAGCGCACTCACCCGGGTATAGGGAGGAGACGATTGTGGAATTTAAACCGCTCCTGGGACCGACACGGGCCTGAATTTTCAGTTTGCTTCGGGAGTTGGCAACTTCAGGTACACCCCTGTGGCTCACGGAGCAGAATTATGGACGTTTCTCAGGGGCAGGTCCTGGCACAAAACTTGGGATGTATGCGGTAATGTGTGCGCCAACTTGTCGTTCAGTTGGAATGTGAAACTGGGGTTCCCGTCCCCACTGTTTGGAATGAAGGGCCAGGTGGGAATATGTGGCAGAACTCAGTCTTCCGGTAGCAAAAGAAATAATGTTGAATTCATTTCAACAAATGTTTCTACAACGTCTGCCCGGATAAGGCAACATGCACTGTGCTTGAGGACAGAGAACACAGTAATGACAGAAATAACGTGAATTACACACACTGAACGTCTCCCAGAGACGTTTTAAATTTACTGTGTTCCTTGGGATACATTTGGTTACATTTGATACATTTGGAATCAAACAAAAGTAAACGGTCTACTTCAAGATGAAATATCTGACATCTTCTCAGCCACAGAAGGTAGCAATTTATCTTGACTTTTTTTTAACCAACTGCCACAACGTTAAATCCATTTAGCTTACTTGAATGAATGAATTTTAAGTGGAATATTTAATGTTGTGGACAGTCAGCCTTACTTAAAAACACGAGTGGCGTTGCTCACCAGGTTTCACAAAAACCGGAAAAAAGTCTGTAATACTTTCCTGTGGGCTTTCTAATTTCTCCTCCTAGTGGATTTTGTGCACGCGTGGATATGGTAAGGTCTAGGATCCTTTCAGCTCTAAACTAAATATGTGGCCTTAACCCTTTGGTTCCATCACCCTCCCTAAGCCTGCCTTGGTGCCTTGGAGGAAGCTGGTTGGTGGACAGTGGATTTGATAAGGATTCCTGGAAGAACTTCTATCTGGAGTTTGACCCGAGCTTGCTTTCCGCTTGTGCCTGGGTAAGGATGAGCCAGGTATTCACCTGAATGTATATTTTTAAAACTCCATTCAGCATCTCTTTTGAAACACTTTTTCTCTCTTACCTTTATCGTTATCTTTTAAATTACCCTCTAAATTGGTAGTCTTGCCCCTTTCTCTTCAGCAGGGCCTCCGACCCAAGGGCACACCCTCAGGTCATCCCATGACCTCCTCTCTTGGTGCCCCCCTACCCCCTGCCCACAGGGAGTGGCAGGGAAGGAATTTGAGAGCCATTGACTGGGCGTAGGGTGGAAAATGGTGCTGTACTGACTGCATTTCTAGTCATTTTGTCTTCCAATGTTTTTCTTCATTCTTTTTTTTTTTTTTTGAGACGGAATCTTGCTCTGTCGCCCAGGCTGGAGTGCAGTGGCCGGATCTCAGCTCACTGCAAGTTCCGCCTCCCGGATTCAGGCCATTCTCCTGCCTCAGCCTCCCGAGTAGCTGGGACTACAGGTGCCCGCCACCTCATCCGGCTAGTTTTTTTGTATTTTTTAGTAGAGACAGGGTTTCACCATGTTAGCCAGGATGGTCTCGATCTCCTGACCTCGTGATCCGCCCGTCTCGGCCTCCCAAAGTGCTGGGATTACAGGCTTGAGCCACTGCGCCCGGCCTTCATTCTTGCATTAGAACTGGAAAAGGTGCTCTTTTTAATGGCCCTTTTTTTTTTAGGAAACAGAAAGCAAGAATCTTGTTTTTTGTTTTATCTCTGTCACCCAGGGTAGAGTGCAGTGGTGCAATCATGGCTCACTGCAGCCTTGAACTCCTGGGCTCAAGTGATCCACCTCCCTCAGCCTCCTGAGTAACTTGGACTGTAGACATGTGCCACCGAACTTGGCTGATTGTTTTTTGGAGAGGTGAGGTCTTGCTATGTTGCCAAGGCTGGTCTCAAACTCTAGGCCTCAAGATCCTCTCACCTCAGCCTCCCAAAGCTCTGGGATTACAGGCATGAACCACCACACCCAGCCTGCAAGTGTCCCCTTAAGCCTGTCTTGTGTAATTACACTCCTCAGAAAACTCCTTGCTAGTTTTCTCCATTGTGGCCAGTTTTCAGGAAACTTTTGGGTTATATTGATCATATCTTTTATTTTGCTCATAGAGATGTGATCTCATTTAAAAGTCCAAACATATAGATGGTCCCCAATTTTGAACTTTTTGACTTTTTGATGGAGCAAAAACGATACACATTCAGTATGCATCTCGACTTAGATCCAGATAAATCCACTGTGAGTTTTGACTTTAAGATACTTTCAATTTATCGTGGGCTTATTGGGATGCAATTACTGTTATTCTCTTGAAAATATGCACTATGAGAAAGGATAATACACACATAAATGCATATGTATTTGGAAGCGTGAGGTCAAATACTTCATTTATAATCCAGTATAGCTAATGGATGTGTATACATTCTATTTTAATGCTTAATAAAGTTAGATAAACAAATAAACTAAAAAGGTCTCCTTTTGCTGTTTTCTGTTTATTTCATCCTTTGTAGGAAGTGAGAATTGTCTATTATAGTTCTCTGGCCTCATCCCTGACCTCTTCCAATTCTGAAAATTATATTTTCATCTGTGGTGCCGAAGTACTTTTGTAAAATTATTCATTTTACAAGGGAGAAATTCCTAATACTAGTATATGTCATAAAAAGGAGAAACTTTCTTATATGGATAGATTGATAGTAATAATTCTTCAGCTGTTAAAAGAGGAATAACATAAGACGTGTTTGATATTGAAGTGAAATTGTCATTAATGTTTTTATGGGTAATTAAGTATGCTGTTTGGCGTGTTGGTTTAGCTAATAAGTCGTGATGGCTTTAGGACTGAGAACACAGTTTACTTAAACTGATTTCAGGTCTTTACCCACCCATACAAACATTAAATTTTACTTAGTTGGGGCAGTTACTTTTAGGTGGCCATTGGTCTTAATGTTTTGAGAACAAACATACTTAGATAAAGTCACGTAAGATTTCAGTTCCCACCTTGCACACTCTGGACATGTTGGGAGCATCCATTTACCAGCTCTGTGACCTTGAACACGTTGTATATGCCCTCTGAGTCTTATTCCTCAACTGGGGCTAAAGTGGGGATAATTTATCTCACAATCTTGTAATGAATATGTATTTATGGTAAAATCCAAACTCTTGTTTTGCTTTGTTTTGAGACGGGGGTCTCGCTCTGGATGCCTAGGCTGGAGTGCGGTGGCACCATCAGGACTCACTACAGCCTCAACCTCCCAGGTTCAAGCTATCTTCCCACCTCAGCACCCCCTCCGCCAGTAACTGGGACCACAAGTGCATGCCTCCATGCCCAGCGGATTTTTTTATTTTTTGTAGAGAGGGGGTCTCCTTATGTTGCCCAGGTTGGTCCTGAAGTCATGGACTCAGGTGATCCTCCCACCTTTGCCTCCCAAATTGTTGGGATTGCAGACGTGAGCCACTGTGCCCAGCCAAAAATCCAAACTCTTTCTCATCGACTGTAGCATTTCTGCCGAGTTCTGAAATGTGTTTTCATTTCTCCCTAGTTCTCATCTTGAACAACCATCTCTGCCTTAACCAGGGTTCTGCCCTAGCCTTTCTGTTCCTCAGCAATCTGAGCTGCTTCCTGCTTCACCACCTTTGACACAGGCGTTCTGTTTGCCTCCAGTGTCCTTCGGTGGCTCCTGTGGTGGGTTCATTGTCAGATCTTAATGCCAGTGTCACCGCCTCAGAGCATCACCACCTCAGAGAAGGCTTCTTCGACTACCTTACGGCTCCTTCAGTAATCCCAAGTAATTGATTGTATGGTTCCTTCCTGACCTCTGCTGTTACCTGTAATTACTTGGTTTACTTGTTTCTGCTGTTCCCCCGCCACCCCAAATAAGTTCTATGAGGCCAGAATGTCTACTGCGGTCCCCTTTTCTGTGTGCCTGACACATCCCAGGGGGCCTAGCCGCTGAGTAGGAGGGTTGTGGGTATACAGAAAGTACTTGCAGTTTTCATGTTGTGATCTACACCTTAAAGGCAGAGACACGCTGTGTGCGTGTTGGAAAGTTGTTGGTGTTTCATGTCGTTTGTCCTTTTCTGAGCCGCACTGCTTGCCTAGCTGAGGAAATCGTAGCACTAGTAAAATCAAAGTCCTTATCGTTACATGGCCCCAACAGCCCTGCAGAGAGAACTGTCACTGCCCTTAGAGGCATGATGTGTGTCTGAGTGACTCGAGTACCAGACTGACTCGCAGTGTAGACGCCCAGATCTCCTTCACTTCTGAAAGTATAGTCATGTAGAGTGTGTAGAAAGTCACCATCCCAAAACGCATTTCCCCTGCTTACATAGCTTAGTAAAGTGAAACCTCAGTTATCTGGAACCTCCTGGTATCCTCAGTTTTCTGGTGTAGAATTAAGCCAGAAGGAAAAACTCCTTTGGAATTAGAAAAGCCGGAGACTTAGAAGCCCTCCGTGCTAAGGAATGCAGTCTCTCATGGGGATGCAGATCTAGGTTTGAATTTCAGCACTTCAATTTTATAGGGTAGATTTTTTTTAAAAAAAACAAACTTAAAAGTTTTTGTTCCTTTACATATATAATAATGATGATGTTTCTCTCAGAGCTGGTGTAATAATGGAATGAGATAGCTGGGCGCGGTGGCTCATGCCTGTAATCCCAGCACTTTGGGGGGCCAAGGCGGGCAGATCAGGAGGTCAGGAGTTTGAGACCAGCCTGGCCAACATAGTGAAACCCCGTGTCTACTAAAAATACAAAAATTAGCCGGGCATGGTGGCACGCGCCTGTAGTCCCAGCTACTCAGGAGGCTGAGGCAGGAGCTTGAACCTGGGAGTTGGAGGTTGCGATGAGCCGAGATCGTGCCACTGCACTCTAGCCTGGGCAACAGAGTGAGACTCTGTCTAAAAAAAAAAAAAAAGAAAGAAAGAAGAAGAAAATGGAATGAGATAATGCATGTTATTGTATTAATTAAGTGCCTGAAATATAACAAGTGCTAATACTTTAACACTAGTATTCTGCTCCTTAATCTGACTGCTTTTGACTAGTCAGATTGTGTTTTAAAATAATAGTAATAATTCCTATTTAAAGTAATTATTACTATTAATATTATTACTATTAATTCTTTTTTGTGTCCCTGACATATCCCAGGGGGACTGGCCACTGAGTCTTTTTCTTGTCAGTTTTTTGTTGTTGTTGTTGTTATTGTTGTTCTTTGGAGGGGAATTCCCTCAATTTTTCTTTTATTGGATATTTTTTTGGCTGTGGGAGTTTTGTTTTCTAACTGTTCTCATCACCCCCTCTTTTATAATATATAATATTATGATAGTAATAATTCCTAAAGTAATTCTTACTATCAATTTAAAACATAATCTGACTAGTCAAAAGTAGTATTCTGATTAATCAGCCACACCTGTGTTAGACTTGAGTGTTTTTGTTAAGGAAGCCTAATGTGAGAAAAAGGTTTGAGACCAAAGGAGCAAGAGAAATGGAAATGAAAGCAGGGAGTGAATGGGCGTCTTCCGAAGGATTGCTAGTGCAGGCTGCTGGACTGGTAAGGATTACAGGTGGTCACAGTGTTAGCAGCAATTGCCTGGCTTGGCTCTGGGGTCACTGCAGTTCATTGGTGGGAGACTGAGAACAAAAAGGATGCCACACTTTGCCTTCTCTGCAGAGCCTTCTGCTCTGATTATGTTTGTTCTGATACTGTTTTATCACTCTTAACAGCCAACACACTAAAATACTTTAAAATTATTAAAAGGGCATCACACTTGGAGACTGGGGAGTGATCATTATCTCACTTTCCATAGCATTGGACTCTTGAATATAGAGAAGAAAAGAAAGAAGACAGGATATATCTGAGGGCCTGGGAGGCAGGCAGTGACCTGAACATCAGTAAGTCCTAATGGTGTCATTATGCCATCCTGAAATTTTCCAGCAGATAAATTTGGTCATCTGGAGAGGCATCCATTTATATACAGCAGTTTGTGACAGTCTGGGATTGTACTTAATATACACACTTGTGCTTAAAATACCTTTTTGAAGTTAGAGGACTGTATGGCTCCTATTAGATAAGATTTCCATCAGAAACAATTTCAATAGTTCAGTGTTAATCTTTAGAATTATCTAGACAAGGTGTTTTTAACTCAGCGATCTGGGTAGCCAATTATTTGGTGCTGTTTACGGTGGCACTTAGTGATTTTTGTGGTACACGTTGTTCTGACTATATCAGTAATATGCTAGATGGTTGAAGCAGCTGGGTTAGCATGCTTTTAAAGTCAGATGAATTCTTACTGGTAGATTTTTACTGTGTCTGTATGTTACTTGTTTAAAGTTTGTTGTGATGTTTATAATGTGTTTGTTTTTAAAGCTTAATTTTGGTTTTAAGTAACATATTACCATCCCTCAGACAATAGTCATTTTTGTTTGTTGACATTGCTTTTGAAGTTAAAAAAAAAGTGACATATTTAGGGAATAACATTATTGCCAAATATCACAGACTGGCAGAAAATGTAAGCAAATACCAAAGCAGAGAATTACAGTAGGGTTTTAGTGATTTTATACATTTGCAGCAGAATTACTGCATTTTAGAGCTAGAAGGAACTCCTCTGATTATAGATTATCTTTGTCCTTGCACAGATGAGGAAATTGGGTCTAAGCAGGGTGTCATCTGCCCAGAGTCACACACCACATTAGTAGTCGATTTCAGAATGGACTCTGGTGTGTGCAGCCCTTCTTCCTGTTGATGCTGAAGGTTTTAATTTAATCCTGGGAGCTGGGGAATTTGGATTTGTGTCTTCATGGAGGATATTACAGTTGAGCTGGCTCTTGCAGGGTGACGTGTGTGTGATTGGAGAAAGATACAGAAGGCAGGGACAGTATCTGAAACAGGGCGAATCGCAGGAGACTCTACCATCAACTTAGAAATTCTTCTCTCCTTCCCAAGTGGGGTTCCTTGTTTTCTGTTCCTTAGTTTACCTCCTCGATACGATGAAGCTCATCCTCCTAGTGACTTCTGTGAAAGGTGATGGGGAGGATGATACTGTTTTTCTGAGCCTTGTGTGTCAGAAAATGTCTGTGTTCTAAGTATCGGGTGTATGCCTGGCTGTATAAAATTCCAGGTTAATATTTTAGTTCAGATAGAATAAGTTATTTGGCAGTGACAAATTAACTCTGAAATCTCAGTGCATGAATAGAGGTCTGTGTCTTGCTTTCGCAAAGTCTGCGGTGGGCGCCGCCTCCCTGGGCCTCTTCCTTTGGGTCTAGTCTGCTTTCACCTACAGTTCCTATCTGTTGCCCCCATGGCAGATGTGGGTGTATCTGCAGGTCGCACGCTGGTGACCATAGGCCAGAACCAGGCCTAGTCCCTGCAAGAATGCCAGACACGTGCAGGGGCACAATGAGAGTCATTGAACTGTCAGTGGGGGTCACAGTTGTAAGTGTGTTTCCTCTTGGAATTTTGCAGGCATTGCTCCGTTGTCTTCCGGTTTTCAGTGTTACTGTTAAGTCACGTGCCGCCAGTTTGCCGGGCATTTGTAAGCCATTTCTTTTCTCGCTGGAAGCTTTTGGGGGAGTTTCGTGTTATCGCCTAAATACTAACATTTTACCATGGTGGGTCTGGTGATTGTTCTTTTCTACTTTGGATGTGCCGAGCATTCCACAGAGCTTTTCAGTCTGTAAACTTGTGTTTTTCAGTTCTAGGAAAACTATTAAATGACTTTTATAATGTCTTCCCTTTCCTTTTCTCATTCCTTTTTTTTTTTTTTTTCCTGTCTTAAGCTCTTCTTCATTGGACATAGGAACTCCTAAATCCATCTATTTATTTTCTTAGCTTTTTTCTCCATTTTTCTTGTCAGTTTTTGTCGTCGTTGTTCTTTGGAGAGGAGTTCCCTCAGTTTTTCTTTTATTGGATATTTACTTTTTGGCTGTGGGAGTTTTGTTTTCTAACCGTTCTCCTCACCCCCTCTTTTTTAAACAAATAGCATCCGCCTCGGGGTTCATATTTTTGAAACCTTTTCTCAGGCTGGTTTTTCATTGTCTTCCTTTCCAGCAGTCTTAGATTTTGGTTTACCCCAGTTTGTTTTAGCCACTTAACACTGTTGTCATCTGCCATAATTCCCTTTGTGATTTTCTTCGTTCCTGTGTTTTTGGGGAATGATGGAGATAAAGAAGTGTATGTTTAATCAGGAGGGTTTTTTTTTTTCCTTTTTTTAAACAGTTTTCGTTTGTTTTGCTAGCATCAATGAATAGTAAACTCTTCGTTTTTGGGGAAAAACCACATCTATTTTTTTCTTTAAATAAAGGTAGTGTTTTCATTTAGTGCTATCATGAAGCCACATCTGTGTCACTGAGTTCAATTAACTTAGTTGATGAAATGCTTGCTGATCTGTAGTGGGTAACATAATTATTTTAATTTGGACTATTTTAAAAGCATCAAGAGATCACATCTTTGGGAACCCATAATAAATGGTTACTTGTGGCAATCAAATTATTGTTTTACAATGGAAGTAATCTTTTCATTTTGTAAGATTTTTATATTATTTGCTTAATAGAGATATATTATTAAATTGAATAATTATTGCTTTCCAAGATTCCCTTCAGCTCTAATGATCAGTGAATGAAGTTTACGTTGGCTCTTAATGTACATTTAATAGCAAATTTCATGTGGATTACTTTTTGTACCCCAAATCTGCTATTTAAAATTCCATTCTTCATTTGGATGTGCTTTAGAAATGAGGAAAAGAGTATTTTAACTGAAAACTCATGTTCTCTACTGCAAATTGAACGACAAAATCTTGTATGTTCTATGTGAAAGCATTTGAATAATGGACAAATTGCTCTTTAAATTAGAGCTTTTGTGTTGCTCTGAAGGCTCTGAGAGCAGTCATAACAGTTGTGTTACTTTTCAGTTATTTTTATATGCATGTTGCCTTTCAGAAGTTAGATATTTTTGCTTTAGTAGTTCATTACATTTAAGATATTGTAATATATAAACAAATTACTTTTAATCTTGAAAAAATAAAAAAGCAATGAAGAAACTTCATTAAAACACTTTGCTACAGTACAGAATAAAAACAAAACATCTTTGTTCATAGTTTGTCAAATTCTGAAAGAATCTTACCTACTTGGTAGTTTATAATTCATGAGGTCATTCTTTTTCATAGGCAATGAATGTGGTGAGATTTTTAGGGAATTTGCTATATTTGTAGTTAAAATAATTTTGTTGACATTAAAATGTTAAATAATTGTTTTTTGATTTGTCATTGTCAGCTATGATCATATATAGGTGAATGGAATTAAAAGAACTATATATGAGATAGTATTTTACATTTATCATTCTGGAGGTCAGGATGTATTACATATATATTATATCAGAATGTATTACAATAGCTGTTTCTAAAACACCAACTGTAATTATACCTTAGCCAATAAGGTTGCAGATGTGGACATTATTAAGGATCTTACTATTAGTAAGTCGGGGTGCTGTATTTTCAGTGTGCAAATGATTTCCATTATCAGTGTTGCCCAGGTCTCCACTGATTTTAGAGTTAAGATACCTATATTAATTTGTGGAAAAGTGTCATAGTTATTTTATAGGAGACCCAGGCCTGATACACACAGTGGTAAAGATAAAAGGCCGATTTATTTCTTGTGATGTGTTTCCAACACCAACAACGACTTCTTTCAACATGAAAACCGAGTGTCCTGGCCGGGTATGGTGGCTCATGCCTATAATCCCAACATTTTGGGAGGCCGAGGTGGGTGGATCACTTGAGGTCAGGAGTTCAAGACCAGCCTGACCAATGTGGCAAAACCCTGTCTCTCCTAAAAATACAAAAATTAGATGGGCATGGTGGCACACGCTGTAATCCCACCTACTTGGGAGGCTGAGGCAGGAGAATTGCTTGAACCTGGGAGGCAGAGGTTGCGGCGAGCTGAGGCAGGAGAATTGCTTGAACCTGGGAGGCAGAGGTTGCGGCGAGCTGAGATCATGCCATTGCACTCCAGCCTGGACAACAAGAGCAAAACTTGTCTTAAAAAAAAAAAAAAGAAAGAAAACCGAGTGTCCAATGTTTCAGTTAATTCAGACACTACCCAGAGTAAGTACAGTCCTCACAGGCAACAGGCTGAGTCCCATAAGACTGCCCCGGCCTCAGATACCAGTCGCAAGTCCCAGGCCTCTCACATTTCTGACTGACTGGTTACAAATCAGCAGTTCCCACTACCTCATCAGATTAGATAATTTGCTGGGATAAAACTCAGGAAAACATTATTATAAAGGGCACAGCTCAGCAACAGCCCAGTAGAAGAGGTGCACGGAACAAGCACGGGGGGACGTGGAGCTTCTGTGGCCTCCTAGGGTGGCCTCCTGCCCAGCTCGCCCTTGTGTGCACAAGGTCCCCAAATCTCGTGGTTAGAGTTTCTGTAGAACTCAATCTCTAATTCTTTCCTTTTCTCTTCAGGATAGGGACTGAGGGTCTGGGCTAAAAGTTCCACACTCTAGGCCCTGGGTCTCTGGGTGACCAGCCCCATCCTGAGGCTGTCTAGGAGGGCTCCTTTTAATCACAGCATTAGCATTAACAGTTGTGATTGAAAGGGGCTTGTTTTGAACAACAAAAAACATTTCTATCTCAGGAAATCCCAAAGATTTAGGAACTGTGCCAGGAACTAGGGACAAAGATGCAATATTTCTTATATCACATTTCTTTGAATTGGTTAAGTGCACATAAGACAATGAAAAAAATATAGTTTAACCATTTATATAACACTTGTGTTAGGTATTATAAATAACCTAGAGATGATTTAGAGGGAGGATGTGCATAGGTTATATGCAAATACTATGACATTTTACATAAGGGACTTGAGCATTCATAGCTTTTGTTATTGGTGGGGGTCCTGGAGCCAATCCCGCATGAATACCGAGGGGTGACTGTATATGTACAAAGACAGTGATGAATTGACGTATAGGTGTACTACTTTTTAAATGTAACCTGTTAAAATCTGAATTAAAAAATTAAGGAGACGGGCGCCTGTAGTCCCAGCTACTCGGGAGGCTGAGGCAGGAGAATGGCTTAAACCCGGGAGGCGGAGCTTGCAGTGAGCTGAGATCCGGCCACTGCACTCTAGCCCTGGCGACAGAGCGAGACTGCGTCTCAAAAAAAAAAAAAAAAAAAAAAATTAAGGAGAGGTGTGCAGTCATTTAATCAATTCTTTATGTGTTTTTCCTTGAGACGAAGTCTCTCTTACCCAAGCTGCAGTGCGGTGGCACCATCTCAGCTCACTGCAACCTCTGCCTCCTGGGTTCAGGCGATTCTCCTGCCTCAGCCTCCCGAGTAGCTGGGACTACAGGCACCCACCACCACACCTGGCTAGTTTTTGTATTTTTTTTAGTAGAGACAAAGTTTCACCATGTTGGCCAGGCTAGTCTCGAACTCCTGACCTCAAGTGATCCACCCACCTCAGCCTCCCAAAGTGCTGGGATTACAGGCGTGAGCCACCATGCCCAGTCTCATTAATCAATTCTTATAAGCCAACACAATTAGCAGTTTTACATGATTGACGTTATGAATATTTGTTTCATACTCAGTTTAATAATTGAAGAAGAATGCATTGAATGCAATTACAATGAAGGATGCTTAGAAATGCTCTTGGGAAAGTTCATTGCTGGTTAGATATCTAAATCTGTACATATTTTTATTATTTTCATTGAGTCAGATGCTGTTAGAACTGGACATGATTTAGAGATTATCACCTATTTTATATGGAGATTCAGTCAGTATCCCCCTGCAAACTTAAGCTAGTGCTACCCCATATTTTTGTGTCAATAGCGTATAAAGTAGGAGTGAATCACTTGAGAATTTATTAGAACTTTTGCTGTAAATATAAGTTTATTCTTAAGTTTAAATTATTTGGCAACTTTAAGTTCATTTTTCTTAATTTGGCTAAATTTAAATTTTTTTAATCTACCTTTGTAGCCATGTAGTGTTCCTATTGCATTTAAATTAGAGCTTATTGTGTGGTAAGAGCTAAGGGCCCTGAAAGAAGTCAAAGCAATTGTATTACATTTATTATGTAAATATAATTGTGTTTTTATGTAGTTGTAAATATTTATTATGTTTGCATGTAGTTGCCAAGAAGTGTGAAATGTCTGAGATTTTTGCCTTCAACACAAGCTCAAAGGCAGGCTTGCCAGCCAGCCTGCTGCAGTTTCATGGATGCTGGCAGAAGACATAAGACTCTTGGGTCAGAGATGAAGGACCTTATTACAGTAGCAGCCAGAGTGTCAGCATCTGTCCCAGTTGGCTGAGACATGTTGAGAACAGAATGGGGCAGGAGAAGGAAAGCACGGAAACGAATTAGGAGGTATTGCCATAATGCAGGAGAAAGAGGATGGTAGCTTGGACTAGTATAGTGGCAAAATGTAGTTGGATTTTGCGTATGTTTTGGAGGTAGCTGAAATTGGGATTTCATGACATACTGGATGAGGTATGAGGGAAAGAAAGGAGCCAAGGGTGATTCTGAATGTTCTGATCTGATCATTGGAAGAATGTGGAGTAGCCGGAAATGGAAGTAGGATAGAGAAGATTTAAACCTGCAGGTGGGGAGGGTGTGGGGGTGGGGTGGGAAAGAGCCAGAGTTTAGTTTTGAACTTGTGAAGTTTCAGGTATCTTCAAGACTTCAAAGTGGCAGTGTCCCGAAGGGAGCTGAATATAACTAATCTGTAAATGAAGAGAGAGAATTTGGGAGTGTAGGGCACATCGATGCTATACAGTGTCACGAGCATGAGTGAAATCATGGATGGAGAAGAGGGGACCAAAGTCTGAGTGTTGGGGCACTCCTATTAAGACTTCAGAGGGGAACTAGCAAAGGAGTCAGACTGAGGGACCTTGAGAGTGTGGTGTGCTTAGCAAAGAGGTAAAATTATATGAAAGGAAAAGGAGGGTCAGTGGTCACACAGTGCCTCTAAGATTAGAACTGAGAACTCACGCTAGACAAGAGCTGCTCCGTGCGCTGGTTGGTAGAGAAGCCTTTGGTGTGGGTGTCAGAGAAGGTTGGAGAGGAATAGTAGGCATCGGTAGACACAGTTCCCCTAAGGTGTTTTGCTGCAAAGGGAATGAGAGAGATGGGGCTGCAGCTGGTAAGGAAAGTGGGGTCCCCACAAGTTTGTTTATATATGAGAAGTAACATTTTCAGGAGTGATCCAGTGGAGTGGGGGAATTGTTGGGAGATTAAGTGTGCCAGCTGACCGTGGGGGCCCTTGAGCAAGGCAGCAGGATAGAGTAGATGGAAGCATGGTGCTGAGTGGGTAGATGGAGGCCGAGGCCAAGGTCTCCTGATGTCGTTCCTTTTCTAGGTGAAATAGGAAGTCGGGCCATCTGCTGAGATATTAAATGAGGGAGTGTTCCGGGGTGGAGAAAGGAGAGGGCAGGTGTGAAATGGTAGGCAGGGAAGGAGAAGAATGGACCAGGGAAAAGTAGTTTGATTTCCAGACAGTGGTGAGGACCCACCTGAGGGTCCTGGCCTTGACTACAAAATGAGACCCATCAGACCAGCTCTCTTTTCCTCCAGCCTTATTGAGCTCTGTGGGTGCAGGCATGACATAAGCGGAGTTGAATTTGCTGATACGGTTTTACCGAGAGAGTTTTTCAGGAGAGTAGAAGAAGGGGATAGAAGTATACACGAGGAGGCCGGGCGCGGTGGCTCACGCCTGTAATCCCAGCACTTTGGGTGGCTGAGACGGGTGGATCACGAGGTCAGGAGATTGAGACCATCCTGGCTAACACGGTGAAACCCCGTCTCTACTAAAAAAAATACAAAAAACTAGCCGGGCGTGGTGGCGGCGCCTGTTGTCCCAGCTACTCGGGAGGCTGAGGCAGGAGAATGGCGTAAACCCGGGAGGCGGAGCTTGCAGTGAGCTGAGATCCGGCCACTGCACTCCAGCCCGGGCGACAGAGCGAGACTCCGTCTCAAAAAGAAAAAAAAAAAAAAGTGTACACGAGGAAATGATTGTGGAATATAAGCTGAGTAGGAAGGGAAGAGGGTCTTGAAAGCTGGTAGGCGCATCACTCTTGTCATTTAGACTTTGAATATTCAAGGCCAGTTCGTAACTATATATACACCAGTACAAAAAAAATTTAAGTCAGATTTGCAAAAAGTTATTTTGAGCAGGTAAAGAGGAGGAGGCTGTCTAAGTTCTACCAAAGCCAAAGAATAACAGTAAAAACAAAAAGCTACAAAAAAACCCAATAGTCTCATCTTTTGATTTATTTTTTGTTTGGCAGTCATGGTATAACTGAAAGCCAAGAAAAGCCCCTGCATTTTTAATGGATTTACTCAACCATTTCCTTTAAAAAAGTAAGAACAAACAAGCTCACAGGTTTTATTCTTATAAAAACACTGCATGTTCATTATAGGATGTTTTGAAAATAATGTTTACAAAAATTCTGCTATCCAGTTAACAGTTCTGCTGTACTTTGTGGTCCAGTTTTCCTCCCTATTCTTTCTGTGTAATTGAACCACATACATATAATTTTGTTTCCTGTGTTTTTGCACTTAACCAATGAACAATATGAATTTTCCCCTCATGTTATTTATAACTCTGTATAAATATCAATTTCAGTGGTTCTCTAAAGTTCCATTGTGTAAATGTGCCAGGATTTTGTTTACTCATACTGTTGGAAATTAGGATGTTTCCAATTTTTTAAATTTAAATTTACTTTTTGTCATAAATAATGATCCAGGGAATATTTTTATTTCTTATTTTTTTAAGATTGATAAAAACAGCATTATTGGGTCAAGGAGTATGATTGTTTTTCAGTTGCATATTGCCAAATTAATTTTTATGACTGTATTAAGATACCTTCAGCCGGGCACGGTGGCTCACGCTTGTAATCCCAGCCCTTTGGGAGGCTGAAGCAGGTGGATCATCTGAGGTCAGGAGTTTGACACCAGTGTGGCCAACGTGGTGAAACCCATGTCTACTAAAAATACAAAAATTAGCTGGGAGTGGTGGTATGTTCCTGTCCCAGCTACAGCAGGCTGAGGCAGGAGAATCGCTTGAACCTGGGAAGCAGAGGTTGCTGTGAGCTGAGATTGCACTACTGTACTCCAGCCTGGGTGACAGACCGAGACTCTCAAAATAAATAATAATAATAAATTTTAAAAAAAAGATACTTTCAGGCAATCAGTACAACCATTTAGAAAAAATCTTTGCTGATTTGACTTTTGGAAAATCATAGTGTTAATAGTTTAATTTGTATGTCTCTGATTCTTGTAAAGGTTAATATTTTTCCATAAATGTGTTGAGTGAATTGGTTATATGCGTGGAAAAATAAAAATCCCTACCTACCTCACACATAAATCAGTACTAGATTAATCAGGGACTTAAATATGAAAACCAAAACTTGTTTACAGCAAATTCACAAGAACATATGATCTCAGTGTTAGATGAATTTTTTAAAGACAATAGAAGAGGCAAAGGTAAACTGATAAATTTGACTAAAATAAAATGGAGAAACTTCTGATCATCAGGTACTAGAAAAAGACTAAAAAGTCAAGATACAAGGTCAATGCAACAGTAAAGAAAAAAGAGAAAAGACACAGGATGATCTGTGTGAACTGATACAGAGTGATTTCTAGGGGTCTGAAGTTTACCTGCCCTGTGATACATTTTTTTGTTCTCTATATTTAGCCACACACTTTAATCATCACTTTGCCGAAATCGGGAGAAAAGAAAGACTTGATTTAAAAGCCAACCCGTCTTACATTTCCACCAGCCATGTGTGAGGTTTCTGGTTGCTCTGCACCCCTGCCTTTGTCATGATATTGTCTTGATAGTGTTTGTGCAGTGGTATCTTTTTGTGGCTTTAATTTACATTTTGAATGATTAATACTATGAAGCACCTTTTCGTGTGCTTATTAGCCATTTGCGTGTTGTCTTTGGTCAAAGGTCTGTTCACATCTTTTGCTCATTTAAAAAATTAGGTTTTATTTGTATCTTGGTATAATCTCTTGTCAGTTATGATACACAGATATTCTAACCTGTGGCTTAGAAGATATGATACAGGTATTGTATAAGCCTGTGGCTTATCTTTCTTTTAGTGGTTTGTTTTGAAACACAAACATTTTAAATTTTAGTTATTAGATTTTAATGATGTCTGACTTAGCAGAGTTTTTCTGTTATATGTGCTTTTGGTATTGTGTCCAAGAACTCTGTGTCCAAACTAGGGGCACAAAGCGTTTTTAAAGAAGTTTTATAGTTTCAGGGCTGAGCGCAGTGGCTCACGCCTGTAATCCCAGCACTTTGTGAGGCCGAGGCGGGCGGATCAGAAGGTCGGGAGTTCGAGACCAGTCTGGCCAACATGGTGAAACCCAGTCTCTACTTAAAAAACACAAAAATTCGCTGGGCATGGTGGCATGTGCCTGTAATCCTAGCTACTGGGGAGGCTGAGGCAGGAGAATTGCTTGAACCCGGGAGGCGGAGGTTGCAGTGAGCTGAGATCGCGCCACTGCACTCCAGCCTGGGTAACAGAGCTAGACTCCATCTCAAAAAAAAAAAAAAAAAGAAGTTTTATAGTTTTGGTTCATACATTTAGGTATATGATCCATTTTAACTTAATTCTTACCTGTGGTGTGAGGGTTTACATTTCTGTTTTTAGTTATTCAGTTGTCCCAGCACCATTTGTCAAGAAGACTTTCCTCATTGACTTGTCTTGGGACTTTTCTTGAAAATCAATCGACTATAAGTGTAAAGACTTATTTCCAGACTCCTTTATTCTCTGATGTGTATGCCAGTCTCTATGTCAGCAGCACACTGTCTTGATTCCTATAGTTTTATAAGCACTTTCGAAATCGGATAGTATAACTTTGTTCTTTTTCAAAATTGCATTTCAATACAAAGTTTAGGAATGTTGTATCAATTAATATAAAAAAGAGCTTACTAAGCTTTTGATGGGGATTGTTTGAATCTGTAGATCAATTTTAGAAGAATTGCCGTATTAATGAATCTTCCAGTTCAAAAACATGAAATCTCTAATTACTTAGAATCTCTACATTCTCTTAGCAGTGTTTTGTAGTTTTGACTGTATGAATCTTGTACTACATGTTAAATTTATTCCTCAGCAATTTTATATTTTGTGAACAGAATTGTTTTCTTAATTGACTTTTGGTGTGCCAGTAGTTTTATTGTTGTAGGCTTGTAGGGGGTGTGTGTGTGTGTGTGTGTGTGTGTGTGTGTGTGTGCGTGTGCGTGAGATTTCCTTGGGTTTTTCTACGTATAAGATTTTGTCAGCTAGCCAGGCGTAGGGGCTTATGTCTATAATCTCAGCACTTGGGGAGGCCAAGGCTGGAGGATTGCTTGAGCCTAGGAGTTCAAGACCAGCCTGGGAAACATAGGGAGACCCTGTCTCTATTAAAAGTTAGCTAACTGTGGTGGTATGCATCTGTAGTCCAAGCTCCTTGGAAGGCTGAGGCAAGAGGATTGGTTGAGCTCAGGAGGTCGAGGCTGCAGTTAGCTGCGATCGTGCCACTGCACTCCAGCCTGATGACAGACTGAGATCCTGTCACAAAAAAGCAGCTGAGGTGGACGGATCACGAGGTCAGGAGATTGAGACCATCCTGGCCAACATGGTGAAACCCTGTCTCTACTAAAAATGCAGAAGATTAGCTGGGTGTGGTGGTGCGCGCGCTTGTAATCCCAGCTACTGGGGAGGCTGAGGCAGGAGAATCACTTGAACCCGGGAGGCAGAGATTGCAGTGAGCCGAGATCACACCATTGCACTCCAGCCTATTGACAGAGCGAGACGCCATCTCAAAAAAAAAAAGGCAAAACTAAGATTGTATCAACTATGAATAAAGGTGGTTTTATTTCTTCCTTTCCAATTTGTATGCATTTTTTTTCTTGTTCCACTGGCTCAGACCTTCAGTACAGTATTGAGTAGAGGGGGTGAGCGTAAATGTCCTTGTCTTTCTCCCAGTCTTAGTGGCAAAGCATTCAGCCCTTCACCATTAAGTGTGATGTTAGCTGTAGGTTTTTCATAGTTGCCCGTAATTAGTTTGCGCAAATTTCCTTCTATTCTTAGCTTATAAAGTTTTTATCTTCAATAGGTGTTGTCAGTGCCTTCCTGCAGCTATTTTTTTTTTTTTTTTTTTTTGAGATGGAGTCTCGCACTGTCACCCAGGCTGCAGTGCAGTGGCACTATCTCGGCTCACTGCAGGCTCTGCCTTCCGGGTTCATGCCATTCTCCTGCTTCAGCCTCCCGAGTAGCTGGGACTACAGGTGCCCGCCACCACGCCCAGCTGATTTTTTTTTGTATTTTTAGTAGAGACGGGGTTTCACCATGTTAGCCAGGATGGTCTTGATCTCCTGACCTTGTGAGCCACCGCGCCTGGCCACCTTTCTGCAACTATTAAGATGATCATGTGTGTTTTTTTCTTTCTTTGTTAGTATGCTATAGTGCATTAATTGGTTATTGATGTTAAGCCCACCTAGATAAATCTCATTTGGTCGAAGTATATAATGCTTTTTATATGTTGCTGAATTCAGTTTGCTGGTAAGTTTTGGCCAAGCATGGTGGCTCACGCCTGTAATCCCAACACTTTGGGAGGTCTAGGCAGGAGGATTGTTTGAGGCCAGGAATTCTAGACCAGCTTGGGCAACATAGGGAGACCCTGTCTTTACAAAAAATAAAAAAATTAGCCAGTCTTGCTGGTGCATGCCTATGGTCCCAGCTATTTGGGAGGCCAAGATGGGAGGGTCACTTGAGCCTGGAAATGGAGGCTGCAGCGAGCCATGATTGCACCACTGCACTCCAGCCTGGGCAACAGAGTGAGACCCTGTCTCTAAAAATAATAAAGAATTTTTGTATCAGTGTTCATGATATTGATTTTTAGTTTTCTTGTGATGTCTTTGGATTTGGTATCAGGGTAATACTGGCCTCACAGAATGGCTTGTGAAGTGTTCTTTTCTTCTCTATTAGCAGAAAGAGTTTGTGAAGATTTGTATTAATTGTTTTAATCTTCAGTGGAATTTACCAGTGAAGCCACCCGAGCCTGACCTTTCTTTATAGGAAGGTTTTTAATTATCAATTCATTCTTTACTCATTATGAGTCTATTTAGATTCTCTGTTTCTTTTTGAGTCAGATTTGGTAATTTGTGTCTTTCTAGGATTTTGTCCATTTTCTCTTAAGTTTTCTAATTTGTTGGTAAAAGGTGGTTTATAGTATTCCCATATAATCCTCCAAATTTCCGTAGGTTTGATAGTGATAGCCTCTCTTTCATTTCTGATTTAGCTAATTTATGTCTTCTTTCTTAATTTCTTTGTCAGTCTTGCCTAAAGCTTTGTGTGTTTTGTATCTTTTCAAATGACCCACTTTTGGTTTTGTTTATTCCTTCTTGTTTTTCTGTTTTCTATTTTATTTCTACTCTAACGTTTACTATTTTATTCTGCTTTCGTTGGGTTTAGTTCTTTTCTAATTTCTTAAGGGTGAAAGCTTAGGTTATTGATTCGAGACCTTTTCTGATATAGGCATTGAATGCTGTACATTTTTTTCTAAGCACTGCTTTAGCCACATCCCATAAATTTGTGTATGTTTTGTTTTCATCCTGTTCAAAATATTTTTTAACTTTCTCTTCTGATTTTTAGTCTTTGGCCCACTGGTTGTTTAGAAGTGTTTTGTTTCATTTAGAAATACTTGGTGTTTCTCCAGATTTATTTCTGTTGTAGATATATAATTAATTTGCTTCCATTGTGGTCAGAGAACATACCTGGTGTAATTATAGTGTCAGTCTTTTCACATTTATTGAGGCTTTTTGAGACAGTCTTGCTCTGTCCCCCGGACTGGAGTGCAGTGGCCTAATCCTGGACAAGGCGCAGCCCCAACACTCCTGGGCTCCAGTGATCCTCCTGCGCCAGCTTCCCATGTAGCTGGGGCTACAGGCGTGTGCCACCATACCTGGCTAATGTGTTTTTAAATTTTTTGCAGTAACTAGGTCTCACTGTGCTGCCCAGGCTGGTCTTGAATTCCTGGGCTCATGTGATCCTCCCACCTTTGCCTCCCAAAATTCTGGGATTACAGGTGTGAGCCACCACACCTGGCTATTGGGGCTTATTTTGGTCTATCCTGAAAAATGAAGCCTTGAAAAAATATTAGTTAGGTCAAGTTAGTTGATAATGTTGAAGTATTATATACCTTGCTATTTCATGTTTATTTGTTCCATCATTTATGAAATCGGCTTTTTGAAATCTTCAGGTATTATTGTTGAATTGTCCGTGTCTGCTTTCAATTCTCTCAGGCTTTGCTTGATGTATTTTGGGGTTTTATTAAGTGCATATGTGTTTACAGTTGCTGTGTCTTCATTATGTATTGACCCCTTTATCATTTTGAAATGTCCCTTTTTGCCCCTAGTAATACTTAAAGTCTATTTTGTCTGATATTAATGTAGCTATTCTAGCTCTCATGATTATTATTTACATGGAAACTTTTTCCTGTCCTTTTTTTTTTTTTTTTTTGAGACTGAGTCTGGCTCTGTCGCCCAGGCTGGAGTGCAGTGGCCGGATCTCAGCTCACTGCAAGCTCCGCCTCCCGGGTTCCCGCCATTCTCCTGCCTCAGCCTCCGGAGTAGCTGGGACCACAGGCGCCCGCCACCTCGCCCGGCTAGTTTTTTGTATTTTTTTTTTAGTAGAGACGGGGTTTCACCGTGTTAGCCAGGATGGGCTCGATCTCCTGACCTTGTGATCCGCCCATCTCAGCCTCCCAAAGTGCTGGGATTGCGTCTTTCTGTGTTAGGGGAGCCTGTTGTAGCCAGCACATAGTTGTTTCTTTTTTAAAAAAGATTTAGTCTGACAATTTCTACTTTTCGAGTAGAGTGACATCAGCAAACTTTTTCTGTAAGGATCAGATTGTAAATATTAGGCTTTGCATGCTTTATGACCCCTTAACAATGCAGCTTTATGACTGCAGTGAGAAAGCAGCCAGAAAAGATATGTAACAAAGTAGGAGTGGCTTTATTCCAAGCTTTTATTTATGAACATTGAAATTCAAATTTCATGTAATTTTTGTGTCACTTTTGTTTTTTTATCATTAAATAATAAAAAAACCCCACATTTTTTAGCTTTGAAATACACAAAAAGGATGATGTGCTGAATTTTGCCTGTGAACTAAAGTTTACTGACTCCTGGAGTAAGGGTTTATTAGTCCATTCACACTTAATGTGATTATTGATTCCATTAGATTTATGTTCGTCATTTTGCTATTTTTTTAAATTTTGTTTTTGTTTATTTTTTCCTCTGTTACTGCATTATTTTGTGTTAAGTGCATATTTTTTGGTGTGCCAATTTAATTCCTTTGTTGACATTTTATTTTTTAAATCATATTGTCTACGTAATTTTATTCATGGTTTCTCCACAAATCACTCCATGTATCTTTACTTATCACAATGTACTTCAAAATAATGCTACCTTAATACTGATAAAATACAGACACTTGGCTTCATGTCTTCTTTTCCTCCCCTGACTTTATGCCATTATTTTTATTTTTGAGACAGAGTCTCGCTCTGTTGCCGAGGCTGGAGTGCAGTGGCGTGATCTCAGCTCAACGCAACTCCCACCTCCCAGGTTCAAGCGATTCTCCTACCTCAGCCTCCCAAGTAGCTGGGATTACAGGCATGCACTACCACGCCAGGCTAATTGTTTTGTATTTTTAGTAGAGACAGGATTTCACCATGTTGGCCAGGCTGGTCTCGAACTCCTGACCTCAAGTGATCTGCCTGCCTCACCCTCCCAGAATGTTGGGATTACAGGCGTGAGCCACGACGCCCAGCCTGTGCTATTATTTACATAAATTGCTATATGTTGTATGTTATAACCTCAACAGTACTGTTAATAGTTATTAACCTATACAATCTCATGCCCTTTGAAGAAGAGAAGAAATGAAAAGAATATAATTATAGTATTTTAAATTAACCTACACACTTATCATTTCCAGTCATCACCAAATGTGATGAATTCAAAGTACTGAAATGGTTGCTATTGACAGTTTAGTCCAGCTTCATACTTACTTTTAGGGAAGGAGATTTTTTTTTTTTTTTTTGAGGCAGAGTCTCACTCTTGCCCAGGCTGGAGTGCAGTGGCCAGATCTTAGCTCACTGCAAGCTCCGCCTCCCGGGTTTACGCCATTCTCTTGCCTCAGCCTCCCGAGTAGCTGGGACTACAGGCGCCCGCCACCTCGCCTGGCTGGTTTTTTGTATTTTTTAGTAGAGACGGGGTTTCACCGTGTTAGCCAGGATGGTCTCGATCTCCTGACCTCGTGATCCGCCCGTCTTGGCCTCCCAAAGTGCTGGGATTACAGGCTTGAACCACCGCGCCTGGCTGGAAAGGAGATTTATTGGCCTCCTCATTCCTTTTTTTAAAATATAGTTTTTATAAATGATTTTTTTTTTTTTGAGACAGGGTCTCACTCTGTTGCCCAGGCTGGAGGGCAGTGGCATGATCTTGGCTCACTGCAACCTCTGCCTCCTGGGTTCAAGCAATTCTCCTACCTCAGCCTCCTGAGTAGCTGGGATTACAGGCAAGTGCCACGCACCACCATGCCTGGCTAATTTTTGTATTCTTAGTAGAGACAGGCTTTCACCATGTTGGCCAGACTGGTCTCGAACTCTTGACCTCGTGATCCGCCTGCCTTGGCCTCCCAAAGTGCTGGGATTACAGGCGTGAACCACTGTGCCCGGCCCATGGATTTTTTAATGATGAATGAATTGAGAATATTTTAGGGTATTGATTGGCCACTTGAATTTGTGTTCTCCCTCTTGCTTTCATGATTTCTTTCTTATTCTTGCCTTTCTTCTTCCTTTCCATCATTCTTTTTGTGTGGGTTGTTTCTGTGCTTTGCCTGCTTGCTTTTAGAATTGTTAGACTTTCTCTTACTGATTTCTAACAGCACAGTTTATGTTATAAAATTAATCCTTTGTCATATATGTTTGCAGTTTTTCTCTGTTTTTTGCTTTCTTTATGTCATTTTTTAGTTATCAAGAAATTTATACATTTTGCACTGTCAGCTTTATTCATCTTTTATGGATTCAAGGTTTTATGTTACGTATTAGAAGGACTTCTGCAGTGCAAGGCTTTTAAAAATATTTTTCTCCAACTTTTATATTTTAAAAATACAAATATTTACATATTCAATCTTACTGGAATTCATTTTGAGATAGGAAATTAAGTAAGAGCCCTGCTAGACCCACTAGTCCCAAAAGTTTCTCCCACCTGCTCATCATCATTCATTGATAGTTCACCTTTCCCTGGTGGTCTTCAGATGTCTTCTTAATGACTGACATACTCTTCCCATATGTCTCTTGGTCTATTTCTTGACTTTCTATTCTGTCTTTCCCCTTCTCCAGTGTTAAGCTGTTGTCACGTGTTTTTAATATGTCATATAGCTCATCCTCCTTCAATTAGTCTTTTAGAAGTTTTCTCTTTTTGTTGTTTGCATAACAAAGTTAACTTCACTGTCATTTTGTTGACTTTCTTGAAAAAGCATTATTGGTGTTTTCTTGGGATCTTGAGTCAATATTTTGACAGGATTGAATTGTTTTACCTGAGAATAAGATGTGTCTGTGTGTATTTGATCTATTATGATTCTCTAAGGAGTTTTAAAGTGTTTCATGTAGTTTTACATTTCCTATTCACTTTTTTTGAAGCTGTTATAAATAGGATCTAGTGTTTTATTATGTTTTCTTATCTGCTTCTTAAAATTATAGAATCTACAAAAATTAGCCGGTTGTGGTGGCACTTGCCTGTAATCCCAGCTACTCAGGAGGCTGAGGCAGGAGAACCGCTTGGACCCGGGAGACAGAGGTTGCAGTGGGCCGAGATGGCACCACTGCACTCCAGCCTGGGCGACAGAGCGAGACCCCATCTCAAAACTAAAAATAAAAAAGTCATAGAATTACTAGTGATTTTTACATATGAATTTTGTAATTGGTCACTTGACTGAGTTCCTTTTTTTCCCCAATACAGTCATGCCCTGCAAAATGACAGTTTAGTCTATGATGAATTGAGTGTGTAATGTGGTCCTATAGGATTATAATACCATATTTTTACTCTACCTTTTCTTTCTTTAGATATGTTTAGATACACAAATACTTACCATTGTGTTACATTGCCTACAATATTTAGAACAGTAACGTGCTTTACAGGTTTGTGGCCTAGAAGCAATAGGCTATACCATAAAGCCTAGGTAAGCTATACAATCACGATTTGTGTAAATCCATGCTATGTGTGCACAATGACAAAATCACCTAACGACGTATTTCTCAGAACACACCCCGTTGTTCAGCTGCATCTATTGAATTTTCAGGTGTTTAATCATTTCATAAGGATAATTTTGTCTTCTCCTTTCCAATATTTATTTTTATTTCTTGTCTAATTCACTGGCTAATATGTTGGAAATAATGCTAATTAATAATATTGATAATTGATGTCCTCGTTGCTGGCTTTCAGCATTTCTTCATTACAGCTCTGATGTTGTGTGTGTGTGTGTGTGTGTGTGTGTATATATATCATTAAATGTCCATCTGTTTCTGTTTTGCAATGGGTTTGGGGTGTCAAGAATTGATGTTTAATATTTTTTCAGATCCTTTTTGTGACTCGTAGCTATGATCATATTATTTTACTCCTTTTATCTAAAGTAATATATATTAATAAACCTCCATATTAGAGCCACGGTAGCAATCCCTGGATATACCTTATCTAGTTGAATTGCTTTCCCCCCACCACTTCCAATGTTTGCTGGTATTTAAGGTTTGTACTTCAATGTTCCTAAGTGAGATCAGTTTGATTTTTTTTTTTCCTGTCATCTTTGTCAAATTTTGGTATCAGTATGCTTTTGACCTCAAAAATAAATTTGGGAGCTTTGTGTTTTCTCTGTGCTCTGAAGTGGTGTTTTGAATTTTGGACCTGTCTTGATTGTCCTTCCCTTTCTTCTCCTGAAGGAAAAAGAGCCGTGGTAGCTCCTTGATCACTTTCTCAGTTTCTTTGACAATTGTTAGCTTCTTTTGGATTCCTGTGTCTTCTACTGCAAAGTCTGATGATATATATTTTGCTATAAAATTACCCTTTTCATCTGAGTTTCAAATTCATTTTCATAGAATTTTCAAAGTAGTTTTACACATTTTGGTTCCTCACGAATGTGTGGTTATTGCTCTGTTTCTAATGTATAAGCACATTTCCCTGTCTTGGTTATGCCAGCTAGTTGTTTACCAATTGAGTTTTCTCTTGTATAATCAAAGAATCAAGTCTTGTAATGTTTAATGCTGTTACTTTTTATTTTCTAATTCATTAATTTGTGCTTTTATCATTATTTTTTCTGATTTTTCTTTTGCTGGCTGGGGGTTTATAATTACTGACTTCTTGAATTGAATGCGTAATTTGTTTCTTTTAATTCCTTACCATGTAGTTTTGTAAATGTTTAAATCTTTGAATTTTCTGTGGACCCGGTTTTAGGGTCTTGCAGAATCACATAGATTTTGATATGTAGCTTTTTTTTTTTTTTTTTTGAGATGGAGTTTCGCTCTTGTTGCCCAGGCACTGCAACCTCCGTCTCCTGGGTTTACGCTATTCTCTTGCCTCAGCCTCTTGAGTAGCTTGGATTACAGGCACCTGCCACCACGCCCAGCTAATTTTTGTATTTTTAGTAGAGACAGGGTTTCAGCATGTTGGCCAGGCTGCTCTTGAACTCCTAACCTCAAGTGATCCGCCTGCCTCAACCTCCCAAAGTGCCGGAATTACAGGCATGAGCCACCGCGTCGCCCGGCTGATATGTGGCGTTTTCATTATGTTCGTATACCATTTTTGTTCACTTTGAGATTTTGTCTCTGATTTATTTAAAGATGTTCGATTTTAATTTAATTTACTTAATTTTTTTTTTTTTTTTTTGCTTGTCCTATTTACTTTTATTATTGCCTTGTGGTTAATTAAGGAGATCTCTTGGACTTTTAAAATTTATGAAGGTTTTAATTGGGGCCTTTAGTAACTGTTGCATAAGTTCTTGAAAAGGAGATGTGTTCTCATTTTTTAGGGTATAGAATCCCATATGTCTAAAAGGAAAATTAATTTTGTAATTTAAATTTGCTATATTCTTCATTTTTGTTTACTTCATTTTCCTCGGCTGAAAGAGACATTTTAATGCTGTTCCATTTTATGTTCAAAAATTTTTGGCAGATTTTTTCATCATTGTATTATGGCTTATACTTTTCCTAATGTGCCCCTTTTCATTTTGTTTGACCAGTTTTTCTTGAATGCAATGCCATCTTGTTACTCTAGCTTCCCCGTTGCTTGCCTATGCCTTTTTCCATTCTTTTCTGTAAGAGGACTATTTTTTTTCTTCAAAATTTTTCAGAATTGGTGTTTGTCAGTTAATTGAAAAACTTCACTAAACTAGGACTCGTGTACTTTAAACATTTTATTTTAAATTAAAACAAGTAAATGCACTCTTTCATTAATTTCTAAATGTAGGACCAATGTGTTTTCTTTAAACATCTATTGACCGAACTCTGTATCAGCCTAAATGATACAATCTATATCCTCACGTAATGTGTCTAGGATTTCTAGTTTAGTACTTCTTTTAAGTATTAGAATTAGAAGTTTAATTGCCTTTGCAAAACAATTTTTGTACAAAGGCCCAGTTATTTTTTTCAAGGTAGCATAATGGAATGTATTTTTTATAATGTATTTTTGGTTGCAGTAAGTTTTGGGGGAACAGGTGGTTTTTAGTTACATGGATAAGTTCTTCAGTGGTGATTTCTGAGATTTGGGTATACCCATCACCTGAGCAGTGTACATTGTACCTAATGCGTAGTCTTTTATCCCTCACCCCCTCCCACCCTTTCCCCTGAGTCTGCAAAGTCCATTGTATCATTCTTATGCCTTTGCATCCTCATAACTTAGCTCGCACTTGTAAGTGAGAACCTACGATGTTTGATTTTCCATTCCGGAGTTAGTTACTTCACTTAGAATAATGGTCTCCAGTTCCATCCGGGTTGCTGTGAATGCCATTCTTTCATTCCTTTTTATAGCTGAGTAGTATTACACACACACACACACACACACACACACACACCCCCCACATTTTCTTTATCCACTCATTGGTTGATGGACGTTGGGTTGTTTCCATATTTTTGCAGTTGTGAGTTGTGCTGCTATGTGTGTGCAAGTATCTTTTTCATATAATTTTTTTTTTCCCTCTGGGTAGATACCTAGCAGTGGGATTGCTGGATCAAATGGGAGATCTACTTTTAGTTCTTTACGGAATTTCCACACTGTTTTCCATAGTGGTTCTAGTTTACATTCCCACTAACAGTGGAGAAGTGTTCCCTTTTTACCACATTCTTTTTGTTTGTTTGTTTGTTTGTTTTTTGAGACAGGACCCTACTCTGTTGCCCAGGTTGGTGTGTGGGTGTGCATGGTGTGATCTTGGCTCACTGCAACCTCTGCCTCTGGGTTCAAGCAATCCTCCCACCTCAGCCTCCTGAGTAGCTGCGACTGCAAGCACACACCATCACGACCCGCTAAGTTTTGTAATTTTTGGTAGAGACGGAGTTTCACCATGTTGGCCAGACTGGCCCTCGAATGCCTGACCTCAAGTGATCCACCTGCCTCAGCATCCCAAAGTGCTGGGATAACAGGTGTGAGCTACTGTACCTGGCCTATTATTTATTATAGATATAGTTTTGTTTTTCTTTTAAAAAAAGGAATGTTTCCCTAGTCTTTTTGCCTGTACCTGATTCTGCAGAAAACATTTTTAGCCACTTGCATTTATTATTTCTAAATCAATTAGCACTATTTTTATATAAATAATTTTCAAAAATGTACTTATTTGTTCATGTGTTTAAATTGCATAATGAATTTAAATACAAAAAAAGTTTGCATCTGAGTATCAGCTATGCCCAGGAACTATCTTTGGTACTGGAGATATAGCAGTGACCACTACTGAAAACATTCCTGATCTCAAGTAGAACACACTTAGTACAACTAGCTGGTAGCATAAGAAAATCACAGGCACAGTGAAGAAGAGAATAGTTGGAAAGAGTGGAAATACTGGAGAGATTTTATGATATTTTGAAACTTTCTGAGATAATTTTAGTGTGTCCTTTCCATATATAACATATGATTGTTGTTTGTTTTTTTTTTCTTAGTCAGATCTTAAAATGTTTTTCTTCTAGGCCGGGCACGGTGGCTCACGCCTGTAATCCCAGCACTTCGGGAGGCCGAGGCGGGTGGATCATGAGGTCAGGAGTTTTAGACCAGCCTGGCCAACATGGTGAAACCCGTCTCTACTAAAAATACAATAATTAGCCGGGTGTGGTGGTGGGCGCTTATCATCCCAACTACTCATGAGGCTGAGGCAGGAGAATCGCTTGAAACCAAGAGACGGAGGTTGCAATGAGCCGAGATCGTGCTATTTCGTGCCATTGCACTCCAGCCTGGGCGACAAGAGCAAGATTCCATCTCACAAAAAAAAAAAAAAAAAAAAGTCTAATACTTGAATTTACTCCATTTATATATATTGGTATAACAAACATTTTGGAGCCTACATCTTATATTTCATGTTATATTTGTATTGTAATTCTTTTTTATTATATGGTCTGTTCCGTTCTTCCTTTTTCTGTTCTCCCTTTCTGGGAAGACTTTGGTATCTCTTATTTTTCCTTTTTTTCCTAAGTGAATGGCAAGTAGTGTTCCCACAGGTTCAGGAGCAGTGGAGTAGAATCTAAGAAACTGAGATGAAAGTACATGAACCATGCAGGTTCAGAAATTGACAATGCAACTTAGGGTGTAGAGAGATATTTACAACGCTATTAACTTTTTATGTGGATTCTTTGCTTTATGTTAAAGTCTTTATTCTTTTAAATTGCCTTCACAGATAATTTAAGCCTGTGGCTCTGGTCTGTGGATCCTCTTTCATCATAATGCTGAAACATCATTTGTGTTTTTCACTGATGGTACTGAAAGCAATGATGGATAAAACTGATAATGCCTCACCATGAGTCAAGGCAGTGGCACCAAACTGTAATAGTAAATGTAATAATAGTCATATGTTTTTTACTTTAGTAAGAACCAAGCACTTTAGTTAAAAAAAAAAAAAAAGGTTATACTTATGGATGCCATTGATGAAGCTATAAAAACTATTAATTTTATGAAATCTTTACCCTGAGCATACATCTTTCTAAAATCCTTTTTATGAAATGTGAATATTTCAAAGATACTCTACAGTACATACTGAAGAAGGAAGAGTGTCTCCAGGGGAAGTGCTTGTTGTTTGAATTGCTGGCTACACTAGCTAACTAGCTCCTTTTTTTTGTGAAATAACCACTTTTACTAAAAACAACAATCGACAGACACACATGATTATTCCATGTGAGTTTTAATATTTCCCATAAATGATCAACATGAGTCTGTCACTTCAATAAAAACAAATGACAGTATTGTTGCCAGTGATAAAATTCAAAGTTTCTTTCTTTTTTTTTTTTTTTTTGAGATGGAGTCACGCTCTGTTGCCCAGGCTGGAGTGCAATGTTGTGATCTCGGCTCACTGCAGCCTCTGCTTCCTGGGCTCAAGTGATTCTCCTTCAGCCTCCCGAGTAGCTGGGATTACAGGCGTGAGCCATAATGCCTGGCTAATTTTTGTATTTTTAGTAGAGACGGGGTTTCACCATGTTGGTCAGGCTGGTCTCGACCTCCTGACCTCAAGTGATCCACCCACCTTGGCCTCCCAGAGTGCTGGCATTATAGGCACGACCAATGGCTTTGAATGTTATAGAGTAAAAAAATTTCATGTTATGGTTTCAGATTTTACAGGGCAATTTAACATTAAGAAACTCATTCATTGAGCTTTGATATAGTATCAAAGAAAGATATCCATAGTTATATGAAAAGGTTATTAAATAAAATATATTTTTCCTTTTTCCAACTACGTATCTGGAGGAGGCTGAATTTTCTTCTTACAGGTAGTCCCCCATGCACAGTTTAATTACCCACGGCCAATAGTCATCTGAAGACAGCTGAGTGCACTACAGTAAGATATTTTGTGAGAGAGAGTCCACATTCTCATAGCTTTCATTACAGTATGTTGCTATAATTGTTCAATTGTATTATTACTTATAGTTGTTAATCTCTTACTGTACCTAACTTAAAAATTAAACTTTATCATAGGTATGTGTGTATAGGAAAAAAGCAAAGTCTACTTTATATAGGGTTCTGTACTATCTGTGGTTTCAGGAATCCACAGGGGATCTTGGGATGCATCCCCTGCAGATAAGAGAGGGCTACTGCTCTGTAACAGATCCAGTGCAGAAGCAGACGTGAGAGCCCAGCTGTCTTCCTTTAAGTCAGGCCGAAGAGATTTACAGTAATGTCATGTGGTGCCACTTTCACTGATTTTTATTATTCATGAAAATGATATTTATGTTAACAAGTAAAGAGTATATTGTCATTTTAAAATACATATAAAATTAGGCTGGGCACAGTGGCTTACACTGTAATCCCAGCACTTTGGGAAGCAGAGGTAGGAGGATTGCTTGAGGCCAGGAGTTCAAGACTAGCCCGGGCAACAGAGACCTCATCTCTACAAAAAGTAGACAAAATTAGACCTCATCTCTTCAAAAAATAGACAAGATTAGCCAGGCGTGGTGGTGCGTGCCTATAGTACCAACTACTCGGAAGGCTGAGGTGGGAGGATCCTCTTGAACCCAGGAGGTTGAGGCTGCAGTGAGCCGAGATCATACCACTGCACTCTAGCCTGGTCAACACAGCAAGACTCTGATTCTGTGTCTTCAGTAAATAAATAACAAATTTTCTCAGGGTTTTCTTTTCTTTTCTTTTCTTTTTTTTTTTTTTTTTGAGACAATTTTCAGTCTTGTTGCCCAGGCTGGAGTGCAGTGGCGCGATATCGGCTCACTGCAACCTCCGCCTCCCAGTCTCAAGCAATTCTCCTGCCTCAGCCTTCTGAGTAGGTGGGATTACAGGCACACGCCACCATGCCTGGCTAATTTTTTTTTGTATTTTTAGTAGAGACGGAGTTCACCATGTTGGCCAGGCTGGTCTCAAACTCCTGACCTCAGGTGATCCGCCTTGGTCTCCCAGAATGGGATTACAGACATGAGCCACCATGCCTGGTATCTCAGTTTTATTTTCTAGTAGAGTACATTTCAATAGACACAACCCACATAAACAATGCTGCTTCTTGTCTTCCAATAATTTTTAAGAGAATAAAGGGGTTCTGAGACCAGAATGTTTGAGAACCACTGATGTAAGCAGTAGAATGACAGGTAGGACAGTTTGATGTAGAGAAAGAATGTGAGCTTTGCAAATAAATAGCCAGGTTTAGATTCTGGATCTGTTGTTTCTAGTAGCAAATTTTAACTTTTTTGGGCAAATTCCAATCTCTCTAATAACCAGTTTCCTCATTTTATAAAATGGGGTTAATAAAGCTGTTTTATTTATTGAAGGTTAAGTAGTTGTTTGATCTTTTTAATTTTTTCATTATGTGTTATGATGACTGACAGACATGACTACCTCAAGTCATTTCTTTAAGAAGAGGTTGAAATTATTTGAAGAAGTTATCCTTTACCCATATGGATAAAGTATTTAAATGTGTAAAGCTTTTTCCCTTGAAACTTTATATACATTTTCACGTATATGTGTAAACTTAAAATTTTACAATTAGAAAAGCAGTAAAACTAATTCAGAACATTTACTTAGGCATGAGACAGATGGTAATCCTATAAAAAGATGGCATGTATTTTTGGATGTGCAAACAGAAAAACAGATACTCTTAAAAATTTTAGAGTAATCTTTGCCTAGAATATGAAGGGAAGAGAGAAAAGACCATATGGCCTAATAGAACTTTTACAGTTTGTAATGTCTAGGATTGCATTTTGTTTCTTTAATATTAGTATTGATTAATAGCTTACAAATATGGATTGGTAGTTGAAAAAGGAGTAATTTTCAAGTAGGTAATTGCCAGGTACTTTTACCGTGGTTGCTAGTCTCTCGTGTTTTGGGGTATGGGCGTGATCGTGGGAAGCAGGACTATTTGAATCTCACATTTAGTAGGGTTAATCAGTTACTGATTCTAGCAGTTATAATATTTCATTATGCTTGGGTAGAAGACATGCTACTAAGACACTGAGTTCACCTAATATACAACTTCATTTACTATTCAAAAGTAACTGGTGCTTCAAATATTTTGGTTTTTATTTTTTACAACTTACTCCGAAACGTAGTACATGACAGTAGACTTTTAAAAATTGGTTCTTCCTTTTGGGGACATGGTATTACTGATCCCCTGATAGGTTCTCTGATCTGAATGGTTTTTAGTAAGAATGATTCCATCTGCAGACCACCCAAATCTTACCTGTAACTAAAAGGAGACAATCGTCAGGTTCTCTCTGTCCTGTCAATTCCCACCTTGTATACCATTATATTACAGAAGGATTGATACTACAATTTATCTGTTCATACATCTGTCTCTCCTACTGGGTTGGGCGACCATCAGTTATTTATTAATCTGTGTATTGCCACACAGGGCTAAACCAAGCTGACCCAGCGGAGGCCAAGTAGGGGCTTAGTAAATGCAGAGTGAATTCATGAATGGGATCAAAGCTAGAGCCCTAGTCTTGTGCCAAGAAACTGAGTGGTGCTAAACTGCTGGTTTGGGAGGCTAGAATCTTGTTCTGGGCTTTATTAGCATTTCGCTGAAGTCAAGCGAGTCATCTTGTCAAGGCATACTCTGATGGTTGCAGAGAAGGCAGAACATGGCCTTGGAGGAAAGAAAACATTCCACACGATTTAAACACAAGGCCTTTGCAAAGCAGTGTTAGGATCACTTAACGTGGTTTATGGAACCAAGAGTTTTTCCTGTGAAATGACTTTCAGAAAGCCTTTACAGAATTGAAATCCTGTCATTTCAGTGTAGAACAATGTACAAAAAAAGTTTAGAAAATATATTTCTGGATATAGAAGTAAAAATTTGCCATGGGAAATTGCAAAAAAAGAAGAGTAAGAAAGAATAATTCTGGAAATATGTTTCATAATCTTCCAAATAGATCAAAGCTAGACACATGGGCGTACTTAAGAGATGAAGCTTTGCAGCCCACATGCGTTGGGCATCTTCCTCCTCTGTGCATTGGGAACTTGAAGGTGAATGATTCTTGTTCTGAAGGAGCTCTCGAGTATAGAAGAACATCTCTAGATAATGAAATTCTTTTTGTTTATTTTGACACATGCTTAAATATTTAAAATATGCATAAGTTGTTGAGTTGACTAGGCTTGTTACTGCAGTTCTAGGGAACGCCTTTACTGTCGTCCTGGGACATGGGCGGGCAGCAGAGAAGCAACCGGGGTCAGTGCTGAAGGAGTGGACTCCGCTAGAGCCCAGCTGGGAAGGACGTGAACACTGGCCCACACGTTAGAGATTATACCAAAAAGCAAGGTGCCAAAAGAAATAAAGGTAGATACAGGCTTGTTCTTTATAAACATCATGAAATATTTGCCAAATGCTCATGTGTAGTAGGCAGTGATCTGCTCTGCTGGGTGCAATAGAAATCCCGGTCCTAACAGAGTTGACATTAAGAAAAGATTGGGCCAGGCGCAGTGGCTCACACCTGTAATCCCAGCACTTTGGGAGGCCGAGGCGGGCGGATCACAAGGTCAGGAGATTGAGACCATCCTGGCGAACACGGTGAAACCCCGTCTCTACTAAAAATACAAAAAACTAGCCGGGCGAGGTGGCGGGCGCCTGTAGTCCCAGCTACTCGGGAGACTGAGGCAGGAGAATGGCGTAAACCCGGCAGGCGGAGCTTGCAGTGAGCTGAGATCTGGCCACTGCACTCCAGCCTGGGTGACAGAGCGAGACTCCGTCTCAAAAGAAAAAAAAAAAGAAAGACCGGGGTATTGTTGTTCAGAAGCTAAAGGATTAAAACTGACTAAAATAAAACTTTTGTGGAAATATTTTTTAATATGACTCTTCTTTTTATTTTTTAGAAAATGTCTCCAAAGGTTAAATGAAGCAGGAAAAATACATAGATGCAGCCTTGCAGCCTCTCCAGATGTTTGGGGATAATATTCCAGATAGAAATTTTGATCCCTTGGATTAGGTAACTAGTCATAATGAAGAAAATTAGTCTTAAAACCTTACGGAAATCTTTTAACTTGAATAAAAGTAAAGAAGAAACTGATTTCATGGTAGTACAACAACCATCGCTAGCCAGTGACTTTGGAAAAGATGATTCCTTGTTTGGTAGCTGCTATAGTAAAGATATGGCCAGCTGCGATATCAACGGTGAAGAGGAAAAAGGCGGAAAAAACAGATCGAAAAGCGAGAGCCTGATGGGTACGCTCAAAAGGCGGCTTTCTGCAAAACAGAAGCCAAAAGGCAAGGCGGGCACGCCCTCTGGGAGCTCTGCCGACGAGGACACCTTCTCCTCCTCCTCAGCACCCATCGTCTTTAAAGACGTGAGAGCCCAGAGGCCGATAAGGTCCACCTCGCTCCGCAGCCATCACTACAGCCCCACGCCGTGGCCTCTGCGGCCCACGAACTCCGAGGAGACCTGCATCAAGATGGAGGTGAGAGTCAAGGCCTTGGTTCACTCTTCCAGCCCGAGTCCAGCCCTGAACGGCGTGCGGAAGGATTTCCACGACCTCCAGAACGAGACCGCTTGCCAAGAGCAAGCCAATTCACTGAAGAGCTCGGCTTCTCATAACGGAGACCTGCATCTCCACCTGGATGAACATGTGCCTGTCGTTATTGGACTTATGCCTCAGGACTACATTCAGTATACTGTGCCTTTAGATGAGGGGATGTATCCTTTGGAAGGATCGCGGAGCTATTGTCTGGACAGCTCTTCTCCCATGGAAGTCTCTGCGGTTCCTCCTCCAGGGGGAGGGCGCGCTTTCCCCGAAGATGAGAGTCAGGTAGACCAGGACCTGGTTGTCGCCCCAGAGATCTTCGTGGATCAGTCCGTGAACGGCTTGTTGATTGGCACCACGGGAGTCATGTTGCAGAGCCCGAGAGCGGGTCACGATGATGTCCCTCCACTCTCACCATTGCTACCTCCAATGCAGAATAATCAAATCCAAAGGAACTTCAGTGGACTCACTGGCACAGAAGCCCACGTGGCTGAAAGTATGCGCTGTCATTTGAATTTTGATCCGAACTCTGCTCCTGGGGTTGCAAGAGTGTACGACTCAGTGCAAAGTAGTGGTCCCATGGTCGTGACAAGCCTTACAGAGGAGCTGAAAAAACTTGCAAAACAAGGATGGTACTGGGGACCCATCACACGTTGGGAGGCAGAAGGGAAGCTAGCAAACGTGCCAGATGGTTCTTTTCTTGTTCGGGACAGTTCTGACGACCGTTATCTTTTAAGCTTGAGCTTTCGCTCTCATGGTAAAACACTTCACACTAGAATTGAGCACTCAAACGGTAGGTTTAGCTTTTATGAACAGCCCGATGTGGAAGGACATACGTCCATAGTTGATCTAATTGAGCATTCAATCAGGGACTCTGAAAATGGAGCTTTTTGTTATTCAAGGTCTCGGCTGCCTGGATCTGCAACTTACCCCGTCAGACTGACCAACCCAGTGTCCCGGTTCATGCAGGTGCGCTCGTTGCAGTACCTGTGTCGTTTTGTTATACGTCAGTACACCAGAATAGACTTAATTCAGAAACTGCCTTTGCCAAACAAAATGAAGGATTATTTACAGGAGAAGCACTACTGAAAGATGAGAACCCTGCATCTTGCACTTTGGGAATAAGAACAAAAGATTGAAATACAGTTTACAGACTTTCATTGCCATCAAAATATTTTGCTGCCATTACTATTTCAGTTTTATGTGTAAAAGAGTCATCAGTTTGTTTAGGGGTTGGGAAATGTCAGCAAGGTGTCTTGGGTTTATTTTGGTTCTTTAAAAAGGGAAGTCTTGAGGTTTTAGAGGTGTGAATTATCTTTCATCAATGTGCAGAATAATCACAATGTGAATTATCAAATTCTCCTAATGCCCCTCCCCCCAGTCCTTTGCTGCTATCCACTGTGATTTTTATGCATTAAAAGCACATTTCATGTGTATTCAACCCTAAGTAAAGCTGAATGAAACTTACAGAATGGAAATTGCTATGTCTTTTTAAATGGCCCATTTTCAAAAGATAGTGTTGAATAAACATACCTGTGTGATAAAACACAGAATTTACTATACACTGAAGATGAGTTTTTAATCTCTTTAAAAAGATTTATTTAGAATCGTGAATTGACATAATCTTGGGTAATGGAACGGAGATCTGCAACTTATCTTTTAACAACACTTTTTTCTAAATTATTTCTAAGGTTATGCTAATTCTTTTGGTTGTGAAAAGTTGAATTTTTCTGTTGCCTTCATTTTCATCTTATAGTTTGTCTATTTTAATAAATGGCCTTACATTAAAAAATTGTAAAGAAATGTATACCACCGATTTAGAAATTGTTGCCTTTTCTGTAATTGAACTCGGGTACAAATTGGCGCATAACATGAAAACCTATGGAACTAGAATTATTATTAAAGAAATATTAGATGATCATAGCTTCCTGTGATAGCATTTTTTTGTGTGTTACCTATACTTTTGGTAAAATGTTTTATCTGTGATTTCTTTAGCTTAGTCAGCATTTTCTTGGGTGAACTTGATTGTCAACTAATTTTCATAAATGAACTGGATTCTCTTGCAACATTAATGTTTATAAAAAGTTTTAAATTGATTTGAATAGAAAGAAAACATTGTTTTAAAGTTGGACTTATATTTTTCTTCTATGTAGTTACTATAAAAGTGTGCTGGATTTGACCAATCCTTACCCCCACTATAAAGAGAACCCTTGATGACTTTAGTTTAAAAATCGTGGAAATTATTTAAACCATATTAGATAATGATGTGGAAGTCATATTGTCTTTCATGTATACTGCCATTTAAAAATAGGTTTTTAAAATTTAGCTAAGTCTTAAGTAATTTGCCATTGCTAATTTATCTCCTTGAGTCGGTTGTTGGGGAGGGATGTTATATTCAATAATTTTTAGCTATTTTGAAATGCAGAGTGTTTATTCATTTCACAGTTCTGCAATGGATGTAGTATTTTGGGATTACCCTGTCCAGAAAATTTTCAGCTACACACCTTTAAAGGAAAAGGTTTCTATTTCAGATGAAACTTGTAATTTGGGATGGTTCTTCCTTTGTCACTTAAAGGAAGAGATAGGAAAAGTCTCTTACCCACTTTAAACATGAGGGTAAAGGTTTAGGTCAAACTTACTGGCTTTGTCATTCAAACATATCTGAATCCTCACTTTTTTCTCTTTATTTTTTAGGGTCAGAACTGAGATATTACCAAGAAAAGGCACAATACCATAATATTATGGTCTTATGGTATTTTGACTTAAAGGGGAAAAGGTACTTAATTTTGGTGGGATGTTGATTGTACCTTGTTACAAAGACTCATTTTCTCATATGTTTTCTCCTAATAAGATGGAATATGGAGTATACTGTAATAATATAATTTAAGTGTTCATTATAAGCTATTTGGATTAAGAACTATTACAGAGTTGTAAGCTTGTTATCAAATTAATGCAAGACATTTAAACTATTTTTTTGCAAAACTATTTATTTTTAAAACAACTTAAAGTATATCTAGGGTGAGTTAAAAGTCCCTGTGCATCTATATTAGATGGCAGGTTTTGTCACAGAGTCACTGTGTATTAATAATAAATGTTGAAATGGCTTCTCCGTGTCTCCAGAAGCATTTACATGTCCTCCTTGTGAGATCATGGTGCACAGAGGTCTTTGGACTGCCCTGAACCCGTCTTATGTGGACATAACCTATTCCCTGCGTTTTCTTATCATGTCATGTGTTTAAGATCTGCCCGCTTAGTGTCAAGATTATTCAGATTTTCATCTAAATGTTTTTAAAATTGTATTTTGTGTTTTAGTGGAGGACAGTCTTGATACTGTTCTAATTCAGAAAGCCAAATTTTGATGCGCTTTTATATGTTCATAATACATACTTTAGTATGCCGTATTCTAATCTAGTTTGAAATTGTCAGATTCTGATAGTATAATGATAAAGTCAAACTATTTGCCAAAAAGTTAAATTTACAAGCAGAAAGATGTTTTGCGATATTTTCTACTTTTGTGTAGAAAAATAACCATTTGGGGTAGGCAGCACAACAATGTGAAAGATTGGCTTTATATGATAGTAACACAGTCCGGTTAAAAGTGGAAACAGGGAAAAGAGAGAGAGAAAACTCATCATTTAGTTTGGTCTAGACACAATTCGGTTAAATTTTAGGATTCGATTGGCAGTTAACATATATGACATGGACACAGCCTATGAGTGCTTTTTAAATATGTGCTTCTAAAAATCTGAGCTCAAGGCAAGAAAAAACAGGAAAGCTGTATCCATTTGCCATAATAGATGAATCAGAGTTGTTTTCTATTAAATATTTCATCACAAAATATGATGGAGGCCAGAAGCTATTTTTAGGCTTACTATAACACTATTATGCATTTTTATAAATAATAAGAAGGCTATAGAAAGTACTTGAAAAATATCTAATTCTTTCTCTTTCTGTCTGAGGAAAACTCTTTCTACTTGGTGCAATAATCTGAAAATTTAGAAGGTCAAAATATGTCACAGGAAATGATCATAGAACTAAAAATAGTTTTTAAGGAAACCAGCTACACGGGGCAACCATCTTGCTGTTGAAGAAAATAAAATTCCAAAAGGCTAAATCATTGGCATAAAGGAAACAAAACCCAAAGTATACGTTGTAATTTTTGAGCCAGTATTATTGAAACAGGATACAAGTTACTAAAATCTAACATAGGTTAATGCAATGTCTCTGCTAGTGCTACAGGTCTAAAATAATCCTTGTAACAATGCTTTCAGAAATGCCCATTTTAACTACTGTACATTTCACATTGTATATGGGAGATATTGCTTTACGAATGAATCAGAATAATACATTTTAATTTAAATCCTAATTGCTTTTCATCCAATATGAAGTCTTAATTTCAAAATGAACTCACTACCAGCAATAGGCAGTTCTCTTGAATAATAAGGAACAATAGCCAGTTCCGTGAATAACTTTAAAATTCTAAAAGTGTTAGTACACTAGCAATCACAAATTTGGTTTCTTTGAATACTTTTTTAATCCTGTAAAGAAGGTTTTTTATAAACATTCTTTTTATTAATCAGTCATAACATGGCAAAGTGTGTAGTTGCTGTTTCTGAAAAGTGATCCAAACTCTACATCCAGAGATTATGAAAAATTCTTATAGAATTTTGTAATAAGTATATACATGTTGGGTTAAAGAAATTTCATAGTTGTTGGAGTGCCATGAAATTAATACTTGCAATTCAAATTGCGGTAGTTTACACTTTTTCTGTATGTTTCAAATCAGGTGTGTACCATTTGTACTGAGAACACCACAGAATGAATTATCCAAAGTCCATTGATTTTAATACGTGTTTTGGTTTGTAAACAAATTATAGTAATTTCTTGCACATTTTTGGAAATTAATTGTATAAGAATTTATGTATCTGCTTCTAGATACAGTGTGTAAATAAAAAATTTCGTTCACAAGACCTGCCTTGTAGTCTACTTAATACCCTGAGAGGTGCCTGATTTTAATTAGTATGGGGTTAACTGGATAACTTCTGGGTGTCCCAGGAACTGCACAGGGGCTGGAGGGTGAGAACCAGCAAATTTTAGTAAAAATGGGAAAGCAGAATCATGTCCCTAATGGAAGATGTCAGCTAGTGGTGCTAATCTCCGAAAGCCTTCCACGTGAAGGCTGGAGCTAGTGAAGAACTTGTACTAAGCAAGAAGACTAAATTAAAACTGACACAGTAATGAAATCTCACTGAGAGAAGCCTAGGCTAAATGATACAATGTTTGGGTTGTGGCATATTAAAAAGCATGTCACTATTAATATTTCATTGAAATAGAACCAGGTCATTAAAGTTCATATAGGGGTCATTTAGAAATTTTTTCATAGATAAGAAAGAGTTCTCCTTATATCCACTGTATTGTATTGTATCAGAGTTCTTAACCATGGGATTAAACACCCACTTTATTTTGTTTGAATACTTCGTAGACAGATTCTTTTTTTAAAAAACCATGGCTAATTCAAAGATGAATTTTCGACTGATCTTGTTTGGAATGTATCACAAATTTTCACTTGAGTGAAACCCAATTTGGATTCAGTGGAATACACATAGCGCGGTCTCTAACCCCATTTTCCAGAGCTGGTGTCGGTTGACAGCATTGATGTTAACGTTATACTTTGCTGATGATGGTGCTAACGAAAGACTATCGTGGGATCAAGAATTGTGCAAAAGAACAGACTTCACAAATGTACACCGTCACCAGGTAAACAAACTTTGAACTGTTTTAGAAAATGAGTGTTTCATGTTCATCTGCCTCTTCTCTAGGGTTATTCATTTAATAAGATAGAGGAACAGGGAAGTTTGTTGAGGCCAAGCTGCATTCCTTGTAGGTGCTTGTCCTGAAAGGCCACCTGTGAGGAGGGCGAGGGTGAGAGCAGGCGGACGCTCTCAGAAGATGAAAGACCTGCTGCTAGGCTGCCAGATAACACAGAAAATACTGTGTCTGCGTCAGAACTTCCATAATAACATTTTGTTTGTTATAGCCAATTTTTTTTACTACCACCTCTAAATTTTTCCTTTTTTTTTTTTTTTTAAGCCTCACAGATTTTACTTATGCTTTTCCTAGGCTTTCAACTTTCTGGATCAAAAATAGTTTAATGTTATTTCTGTTGAATTTAGCTTTCATGTCTGCTGTTTTGGCCTAGTGGCTTTTCTTCTTTCAGATCTTCAGCTTCGTTTACAATTCATTGGTTGTTTTTTTTTTTAAATGGTTGTTTAATTCTTTTAACTTTTGTTGTATTTCAGTTTCTAGTTTTGGGGTTACCTAACCTTTTGAATCCTCTTTTTAGCAAAACGTGACTCTTGTCTTCCTTCGTGTATGGCTTGTTTTGTTGATGGATTTACAGCTGCTTTGACCCTTGCGGCTCTAGCCAGGCTCCCCCTCATGTTGGAATTTTCCAGAACAGTTTTCCTAGACCTTCCCCTGTCAGACTTTACAGTTCCATAGGGTCTTTGTGTTCCTTTATGGAAAGGGCAGATTGGATGGAGTAGAAGTATCAGTTTATGACATAATTCAGTCCTAGTAGGAAGATCAGTCATAAACCCCAGGAAACAACCAATGGATCTGAGAGTGAAAAGTACCTTTTGCTTGTTAAGATTTGATTACAGGCCGGGCGCGGTGGCTCACGCCTGTCATCCCAGCACTTTGGGAGGCTGAGACGGGCGGATCACGAGGTCAGGAGATCGAGACCATCCTGGCTAACACGGTGAAACCCCGTCTCTACTAAAAATACAAAAACTAGCCGGGCTTGGTGGCGGCGCCTGTGGTCCCAGCCACTCGGGAGGCTGAGGCTGGAGAATGGCGGGAACCCGGGAGGCGGAGCTTGCAGTGAGCTGAGATCCGGCCACTGCACTCCAGCCTGGGCGACAGAGCGAGACTCCGTCTCCAAAAAAAAAAAAAAAGGTTTGATTACAGAAGTCAAATCCAGAGACCCCAGGAGTGTCCCAGGCCTGACGCTGGCAAAGAACCAATAATAGTGAATATCTGGGCGGGCATTCATCTCGGGGCACAGCTGAGTTTTGTAGCCAGAGTCCTAGAACGCTTTCGTACCAGCCTATATTCTTCCCTCCTCAATACCAGGCAGGCAGTCTCACCACCACTTTTGGAGGAGTCATAGGAGGGAAAGGCTCCCTTACATAGAGCCAAGCAGAGCTGGCTAGATCAAGGTTTATAAATAGGGCCAACTGTCTTGCCTAGAGAGAATTGTGGGCTGTCAAATCTTGTCCTTGGTTAACTTTGGCTTACAAACAGGGTAAATATTAAATTGAGCAGGGCATGGTGGCTCACGCCTGTAATCCCAGCACTTTGGGAGGCTGAGGTGGGCAAATCACAAGGTTAGGAGTTCGAGACCAGCCTGAGCAACATGATGAAACCCCATCTCTACTAAAAATACAAAAACTAGCCAGGCATGATGGCATGCACCTGTAATCCCAGCTACTCAGGAGGCTGAGGCAGGAGAATCACTTGAACCCAAGAGGCAGACGTTGCAGTGAGCTGAGACTGCACCACTGCACTCCAACCTGGGCAAAAGAGCGAGACTCCATCTCAAAAAAAATATATATATATACATTGAAAAGGAAGAATTCCCTTTGTAATCATAAGCAATGGATTTCCCCACACCAAGAAAGCCCTAGGAGGCACAGATACGGATATAAGGGTTTTTCCGGATCTCTCACTTGGTTTCATGGGTCTAAAATGGTGGCATCCAGGGACAGTAGGATTTAATTACACTAGGTCACAAGGTGAATATACAGGTGTCACTGGGTATCTGCATGGGATTGGTTCTAGGACCACCCTCTATCCTCCCCGCTCTCCTCCACCACCTGTGGATACCAAAATCTACCAATGTTCAAGCCCCTGAAAAGGCCTCTAGCTCTGTGGATTCAAACCAGCAGATACAGAGGGTCAAGAGTAACAAATGCTTTGCCTTCCCCAAAGTAAGAGATAAGTATGAACAGTAATGGCTGCCTGTGGGCATAATAGTGGCTTGAGTAATCCAATGACTTAGCCACCGAAGCAGAGTCAATAAAAATTATTGCATTTATTCATCTGTCTTTATTTCAATCTTTCCCATCCCACCCAACCAGACAATCAATACTCATTCTCCAAAGGTAATTCAAGCCTTATCTCACAATGTCTTCTCTCATTATCCCAAATCAAATTGATTAACCTCTTCTCCTTGAAACTCTCCTAAGCCTTAGAAAGAAAAAAGGAAGGGAGAAGATACAACCTGTTTCACTGTTGAAAATGAAGACGAATATGTTCAATGATCCTTATAAGGGTGTATGTCCTTACATGACATTTTAATTTTAAAGATGACAGAATGGCACATGACACTGTTCAGTTTTTTCTTTTTCACACCCCATCAAAACCTTCAGCTTTTACACAGAATTGTTGCTATGCTTCATTCATACTTCTCCAAATTTTCTAATGGAGACTCTTAAGCTATCACGTAATTCTGAATCAACAAAGCTTATGCAAAAGGGATGAGCTAGCAATGTAACAGCCACTCAGTGCATCAGCTTTTTGGTCATTTTGTTAAATAAGATTTTAGAGTTTCCCTGTGGGTATGAGATTATGAAATCTTCCAGTTGAAGCTATCAGTGTAGTAATAAGAAATACCTTTCTTACATGTTACTCAAAACTGGCAGATTTGTGAGATAATGATTGTCTCAGCTTTAGGTGTCCGCATTTGAAAAACTTGGATGTGGTGCTCTAGGATTCCTGCAGGTAGGGAGCTGGATAAGGTGACTTTTTAAAGTCTTTCCAACTTGAAATTTCTAATAAGGTTTCTAAGACAAAACCTAAATAGAGAAAAAGAATAAAAGATTTGGAGAAAAAAAAAAAGCTAAAAGGAAAAAAAAAAAACTTGTAACATAGTTGCAATAGGCTGAGTCCACAATGAGCCCATCAGTTTGGTATGCCCATTTCATTTAAGTTCCTGGGATAAGATCCTTGGAGTCAAGATGTAACCAGGAAGTGCATGGAGCACTTCTCTGTTTAAATGCACCATTGACTTGTTGCCCATGACACCATCAAGAGTGTTCCTACAGACCCAGTCAGACAGCTTGGTCAGGCACAGCCCAAAATGGGCCACCCATTGACTCAGAAGCTGTTTTTCAGCCTTGAGTTCAAATTGTTTCCAGGTTTAGTCAGGGTTGAGGGGCCCTGGTTTTAAAGGGTAAAGCCAAGGTGCTCAAACAGTGTAGCAGGGAAACAGCAGTCCCAAGATGAATCCCAGACCCCTTTGACAATCCAGTGAATTTTGTCCCTTTCAAGCTCACTTTACTATTCAAATGAACTGAATGTTTAGGTCCTTCCAAAATTCAGAAGATGAAATCCTAATCCCCAAAGTGATGGTATTCGGAAATGGGGCCTTTGAGAAGTAATCAGTTCATGAGGGCTTTGCTTTCATGAATGGGATTAGCACCCTTATGAAAGAGGCCCCTGAGAGCTCATTGGCCCCTGGAGAAGGTGCTATCTATGAAGCAAGAAGTGGGTCCTCAATGGACACCAGATTTGCTGATGCCTTGATCTTGGACTTCCCAGCCTCCAGAACCATTAGAAAGAAATTTCTGTTGTTTATAAGCTACCCAATGTATGGCATTGGGTTACAGCAGCCCAAACAAGATACAAATCTTTACTTACTCCCACACCCCAAAATAGAAATACATGTAAAATTGTGCCTATAAAATAAACTACACTTCTCAAAGGTGAGTAAGGCTACTATTACTTATTGGAAAAACAAAATAATATGGTAGATCAGTCTTTGATACCATTTTGGCTTATGTTTACTATTTCAATAGATGTTGAAAGTGATAACTAACAAATGAAATCATAGACACTACACTTTGCCTGGCGATGATGGGTGTGGTGTACACTGCTAGTTGCTGAGGCAACATCATGTCTCTATTTCATCCTCATTAAGAAAATTTTAATTTTTACAGGAATGGCAGTGTGCCCAGTGAAAAAACTACAGTTACCAGACTCTCTTGCAGCTAAAGGTGGTTGTGAGACGTAGTTTAGGCAAGATATACATTTATTGGGGTTCTGGAAATGTTCCACTTCCTGCTATAGCCACTTATCCTCCCTTCTTCATCTTTCTTCTTCTTCTCCTGGCTTGCTAATGTAACTCTCAGATGCTCAGCAGTTACACATGCAGGATGGAAAAGCCGAAAGGTCAAATGAGCTGGCCCTGGAGCAGTTGCACTGGGCCCTGAAATGAATACTTTCCTACTGTTTGCAAGACAAATAAACCTCTTATTTGTTTAAGCAGTGTCAAAGTTTCTGTTACTCTCAGTTAAATCAATCCCAACTAGAGAGTGCAGATTGAGAAACATCAAAATTTTCCAAAATTCTATGGGTTTTATTCATATCAAGTTGTCTTCTTTATTTTCAGATGAAGGAGAGCTTTAGAAAGATGTGTTTGTTGTTTGCATGCTTCATTGCAACAGCCCTGCCACACTAGGAGGAAGACAGGTTTGGGTCCTGTCTTGGTGATAAAGGTAAAACTAAAGGACAATCAGACCTTATCAAACTTCTCTTCTGAGGTAAGCTGTTGAATACAATATTTTGTTGAACATAATAAAAACAGAGAAATGTCAACGATAATGATACCAGAATGCATCCTGTATTTCTATTAATGAGGAAACTATTCTGGAATTAATACATAGAATTGATCGTATGGCATATTGCCTATTTGCAATGTCATCCCATGCCATTCTCTATTTACAGAAAAAAAAAACTTCTATGTAAAAGCAAGGAAAATGAGAGAAACAATAATTTAAAAGGGGGATCTAATTTCAGATGATGAATGCCAACTATCAATGAACCTATACCGACTGTGTTTTTGACAAAACTAATAGTCCAAGCACCTAGAACTGTTACCCCTTTAATTGTTGATCCCTCATTTTTTAAATCACAAATATGAGTGGCTACGTGCCTTCTTCACAGGGTCGTGGTGAGAAGCAAATTGAAGCCAGTGCCATTTTTTCCACCTCATTTCCTTGGGTTGCACAATTTTGTGGGAATTTTCTGGGAAAACTTCAAAGCAGTTTAAATAGATCTGTCCCAACCATGCAATTACAGGAGCTGATGACCTTTCAGAAACAGTGACAAAGTTCAGAATCCCATTCTTCCATCCTAGATGGGTAACATCAACTTTCCTGATGGTGAGTTTGTCAGAGTCCATTCCCAAGAGTGGGGTGGCGGGGTCAGGGGGGACTGTTGACAGGCAATGATTTCTGTGGAGTAGAAGAGAGCAAAAGAGAAAAAGAATGTGTTAGTTGTGACAGACACTTCGGTTAATTGTTCTTCATCCACTTTTCCTTGCCGGCCTCTCAATGTAGATGCTGAAAAAGCAAGATACTCATTTTTCCAGCCACCCGTGCAGAGCCAGAGAGCCCATGACATTCAATAGATGTAAGGTTGAGAAAGACTTTCATTCCTGAATGAAAGGAGACAGGCCTGGGAGAAGAGTTTTCTCTTGCCATCTTTGTGATCTCTCCACTTCTGACGTGAACAGGGTCAAGTAAAGACTTGCTGTCTGGAAGTGTGGCAATGACTGGGTGGCCGTGAGTCATCACACTTAAAGACAAAAACTAAACATGCTGCAGTTGTTGGAGTGGAAGGAAAGAAAGAGCATGGGACCCCATGACCAGTCTGGGAAAATCTATCTCTGAACATCTTATTAAGTACACATTGAATGTCCTTTCTTAGCAAGTAGGTTGTTCCTCCCAGCTCTAGTATCCCTCAGTCTTGAAGAACATACACTGACACAGACGAGTGGGATGCACAAAATCATAGGGGTTCAAGAAAGGTAACCCCAAAGAAACTCAAGAACAATACAACTCTAAAAGTTAAATCATGAATAACCAGTCTCAGACTTAGCATGTTAGTTCTCGGAAATATTTACCTGGCAGAGATAAGAACCCACTGGGACAATTTCAGGGTTCTTCAGCCACTGAATCAATTTTAAATCAATGCCAGATGCCTCTGGGAGAAATTTGGCATATCTTCTTCATTGAGAAGGGATACAATAAGCACAGCTATAAAAATCAAGGAAACCATGAGAATGGTTTCTTATATTAATACAGCAAACATATTCCTGAAGGGATTGATAATTTCATTTTGTTTTTAATAATAATCTTTGCAATATCCTGGTGGGGAGATGGAGAGATAAAGGATGATTACTACCACGTTAGAGGGGAAAAGATAGAAAGAACATGACATGAAATGATTACCTGTAAGCCATAGTTAAAATGTAGCCCCATGTAGACAGCCAGTAAGACAGCAGAGGGAAGATTCCAGATAGCTTAAGTTGTACTCTGGCCTCTGTCCCTCAGGCACTCTCTCTAATGACTCAGCAGGTCCCAATGAGTCACTCAGTGCCTTGCACCTCCCAGAAACTAGGCTAGGATATAAAGAGAACGCAGATTAAAAAGGAAAACCAAACTAACTCATTCAAACCATTGTAATTAAGGCCACCTAGTCACTTTTTGACTCTTAAACCTTTAGAATAAAAAGCAGCCAAGGAGAAAAAAAAAATAAGGAAATCACCAGTATAAAGAAATATACAAGAATACTTAAATGTCAGCAATATTGTCAAACAACTTCTACAAAGTAAGCAAAAATGGAGTAACTAGAAGTAACAGAGGTGAGAGAAATATAAATATGTTAAGTGTTGAGAGTTAACTAGGGTTGTCAGCAAATAAAACTTTTTGCTTATTAATAAGGCATGCTATAACTCTTTCAAAATAACATAAGTGGCTTGAAATAAAGTCTATATAAGCCACATGGCCTTTAAAATATAAATATAAAACACAGCCTGAGTGGAAACCCTTGCCTAGCCACATACTAGCAGTGCCATTTAGCTTCTCCCTGCCTTAACTTTACTGATTAAGTTTATTGCGGTAGTAATAACAGCTCCAACCTCAGAGGGCTCTCACTTAAGAGTTACTTTATCTAAAATTTCTGAAACAGCACCTGGCCCAGAGTGAATACTATGCAAGCGTTTATTATTACAAGAATTGAATAATGTAATTAACAGGTATTTTAAAACATATTCATATATATATTTAATATAAACATTTGGAAGATGTAAAGAACTGATCATATCTTAGGACTTTAAGAATATCTCAGGCCGAGTGTGGTGGCTCACGCCTGTAATCCCAGCACTTTGGGAGGCCAAGGCGGGCAGATCACCTGAGGTCGGGAGTTCAAGACCAGCCTGTCTAACATGGAGAAACCCAGTATCTACTAAAAATACAAAAAAATTAGCTGGGCATGGTGGCGCATGCCTGTAATCCCAGCTACTCGGGAGACTGAGGCAGGAGAATTGCTTGAACCTGGGAGGCAGAGGTTGCAGTGAGCCGAGATTGCACCATTGCACTCCAGCCTGGGCAACGAGAGAAATTCTGTCTCAAAAAGAAAGAATATCTCAGCAGATTCTAAAAATTACAAAATATGAAACCCACATTGTCTGACTACATTACAATAAGTAACCAATAATTATTTTGTTAACGGTAACATTTAAACACTCCCTCTTTGCCTCAACCCACCACCACTGAATAAGGCATGTTGTTTTATAGGGGTGAGAAGTTGGTTGTAGGTGGTGGCATTTTTCCTACCATGGAATCATGAGAAATTTCCCCTTTTTCTTTGTTAAACGAGATAGCTGGTCTTGAAGTCCTTGAGTTCTGGATATCCCTGACCTAGAGGAAAGCTCATTTTGTTTTATGAGGCACATTAGGGGAAAAAAGTTTTGTTCTGGGGGTGCGAAAACAAAGTGGCCCTTCCTGGGGAGATAGTTGGATTTTATGACACCAAGAGTTGGGAGTGTCTTCAGGTACAGGACCTTGGTTGGGGACTGGCTCCTGTCATCCAACACAGAACCAAACACCATGGCTTTTGGAGCTCAGCCAAGATCCCCAAGGCCATATTTGATGTTAAGGGTGTGAAAGCCATGATCAGAACCTGTCTTCTAATAAAATTATATTGTAGGCATCTATTGTTACAAAGTAAACTATCCCAAAACTTTAAATTGTTGACTTAGAACAATTTATTACAGCTCCTGATTTCGTGGGTTTGGAATTTGGGTAGGGATCAGCTGGGTGGTTCTTCTATCCTAAGAAGGGTTGGCAGCACTCAGTGTTTTTCAGCTGACAGATGGGCTGGGCTGGAGGGCTCTAAGATAGTTTCCTACACAGGAAGGCTTTGTGCATGTGTCTGTTCAAAGATGGCTGAAGAATCCGCTTAGCAGGGTTGGTTGATCAGGGCACCTACGTGTGGCTTGTGCAGCATGACGATCTCAGTGCAACCAGACGTTGTAGATGGTGGCTCAGGACTCCAAGAGTGAATGAGACAGAGCACCATGGTCTTTTATAACCCACACCAGAAGTCCTCTACTGTCACAGGTACTATTTACTGGTCAACTCAGTCACAGGCCAGCCCAGATAAAAGGGAAGGGTTCATAACCCCCTTAGTAGTAGGGAGGCCAAAAACTTTGCAGCCACAACTTTAAACCACCACAGCTATGTCAGTATAAGCTTAGGGGAACATCAAAATGAACTGGGAATCAGGGTCCTTTCTCCCATTTCGTGGACTGCATAAGCCACCAGAATTCATGTGTAAATGTACCTAATGGAAGAGAAGCCAGAAGGAGGCTGATGGTTTTAATTAAATATTTTTAATCACATCAAGAAAACATCCATAAATTCTTAGATTACTAAAGTTTTAAAATTGTTACATATTGAAAACAAATGTATTCATGTAAAAAGTACCACAGAATTTAAAATATCTCTTCTTTACTGTACCTCAACAGATTTTTGTTGGCTGCTGTGGCAAATATCACACACTTAGTGGCTTCAAATAACACAGATGTATCATCTGACAGGCTGGAGATGGTAAGTCCAGCATAGGTCTCATTGAGCTTAAATCTACGTGTTCTAGGGGCTGGGTTCCTTCCTAGAGACTCTTGCGGAGAATCTGTTTACTTGCTCATTTAGGTTGCTGGCAGAATTTAGTTACTTGAGGTTGTAGAACTGAGATCCTCATTTCCCCATTCCTAAGTTCCAAAGGCCATCCACATTCTTTGGCTCAGGGCCTCTCCTTCATCTTCAAAGCCAGCAATGGCAGGTCCAACTCTTGTCAGGCTTTGCATCTTTCTCCCTCTTCCTGACTTCAGCCAGAAAAGATAACCTGCTGTGAAAGATTCAGGTGATTAGATTGTCTGCATTTAGATAAATTCAGGATAATCTCCCCATCTCAAGATCCTTAACTTAATCACATCTGCAAAGTTCCTTTTGTTACAAAAGGCAATATACTCACAGTTTCTGGGGATTAAGATGTGGATATCTTTGGGGGCCATTATTCTGTCTATCACACTCAAAGTTCCCCATCTGATTTCTAAAATCTTTTTGCTCTATTACTAGTGTATACTACTGTTTCTGGATTTTCTTGTTTAGGTTAGACCTTAGCATTAGGGCATTAACTGTTGACTTACTTTCATAAATATAATGCTGTAATTCTTTTATATACCCACACACTCACACACATACATATTGTTTCTTTCCTCATTCTCCCAAACGTGTTATATCCCAATTTTTGGAGGTATTCAAATTATTATAAGCCAATAAATATTTTTATAACTAAAACATATATTGTGCTATGATTATTTTTTCCTGTATAACTTTTCTTGTACAACTGCAGTCTCATTATTCGTCACATTTTTTTCATTCACTTAATTTTCTATGTGTTGGTCATCTTTGAAGTTTTCCTCAGAATTGGAAATTATTTCTCAATACATTGGAACACAACAGATAATCTATCCACTTTTCTTTCTTCTTGAAACATCCCTACTTGCCCTCATGCTTTTTCCCTTGAACTTGGATGGATTGCTCTCTAGTCTACTATAGCTGCTAACCTTAAGATATCCTTAAGCTACGTTTAATGTCACTCCCAGTGATACTACTGAGTTATCTTATTATCACTCCCAGGATTCCCTTCATATTTCTTCTCTGTTGGGGATCACCTGTCTCTGGGTTTACTCCCTCTTTTTGTTGGAGGACATCCTCCAATAGCTCCCTGAGAAAAAGTACATGATTGTTTTTTCTTTTTTAGTTTGAATGCCTTAAAATCTCTTTATTCCACTCATTTGTATGTCTATTTGTTTACTGGTTAGGTTCTGTGTAGTATTCTGGGTTGGAAATCTGTCTCCCTCTGTCTCCAAAACAAAGCTGAGATTTGTGGGGGTATGGTGTGGCCAGTGGCCTACATGGCATCTTATAGCAATGGAATGACAGAGAAGGATACTTGTGAAGAGAGAATTAACCAGAATGATGTCTCCCCAAGCACATTCTCAGGAAGATCACTTTTAGAAGAGAATAGACATGGTACTTGAGGATCTGGGAACTAATTCTTTTAAACTATCCATACCTGCTTACTGAAGAGAAGTTTACATGTACTTAACCTCTAGACTTTCATGTACTTACCCCAGTTTGCATACTGCTATTCTAAAATATCAGATCTTCCTGGAAATGTGGGAACCAACAGGTAGAGAGACATAAATACCAGGCTGCCTCTCTTCTTTACTTATCTCCCAAAACCAGAGACAAAGAGCTTTAGCTATTTCTTTCTTCTGTTTCACATCCTTTTTCCACCCTATAGAACACCAGTAAAAGTGGTTTGGTGGCCTCTTTGTGATTTTAATGTTCAGTAACCTAAATTTCTCTAGATTATAGAATCCGGAATACTCAAATATGGCCATCAGTGATGACAATTGTCCTTTATTATTTTTCATTTTAAAATTTATATTAGAGGTCGGGTGCAGTAGCTCATGCCTATAATCCCAGTACTTTGGGAGGCCGAGGCAGAAGGTTCACTTGAGCCCAGGAGTTCGAGACCAGCCTGGGCAATATGGCCAGACCCCAACTTCATAAAAAAATATAAAAAATAGCCAGGTTTGATGGTACATGCCTGTAGTCCCAGCTGCTTGGGAGGCTGAGATGGGAGGACTGCTTGAGCCTGGGAGGTTGAGGCTACAGTGAGCCAGATCACACCATTGCATTCCAGCCTGGGTGACAAAGCGAGACCTTGTCTCAAAAAAAAAAAAAAAAAAAATATATTAGAAACTTGCATGGTTCCCTTTGGAAGATATGAATTTAAGATATATATGCATTTTAGATTTTTAAAAAGACATCTTTTTTTTTTTTTTTTTTTTTTTTTGAGACAGTTTTGCTCTTGTCACCCAACCTGGAGTACAATGGCACAATCTCAGTTCACTGCAACCTCTGCCTCCCGGGTTCAAGCAATTCGGCCTCAGCCTCCCAAGTAGCTGGGATTACAGGCATGTGCCACCATGCCTGGCTACTTTTTGTATTTTTAGTAGAGACAGAGTTTCGCCATGTTGGTCAGGCTGGTCTTGAACTCCTGACCTCAGGTGATCCATCCGCCTCGGCCTCCCAAAGTGCTGGGATTACAGGCGTGAACGACCACACCCAGCCAAAAGACATCATTTTTAAGGATTCAAGTTAAGAAGGAAAAGAAAGACTTCAAGAATTTTCTAATCACCTGTATATTGTGAGCAATTTTGGCATATGTGCCTGCTAACATCATACTAAAAATTATGATTAATTTTAGAAACATTTTAAAGGAAGTCATCAAGTCCTAGAGACTAGGTATTATGGCAGTCTTATAACCTTATGCTCTAAATTTTTATAATCTTCTTGGGAAGGCAAGACAGTTATATAGTGAACAGTTAAGCAGTCTATGATTAATTGCCAAAATGAGTGCTAGAAAGATATAATCTCCGATTCACTATCAGGAAAGACCAGGGCTGTTAGGGAATTTGCCCCAGAACTTTATTTTATAATCTATTTAGATTAAAAAGAAAATCATAAACTATCAGGTAGTAAGAAATGCAATAGAAAATTTCATACTAAAATTCAGAATTACCTTAGTTATATTCTCAACTTCTGGGTCCAGACATATTCATTTCTACCACAAGTTCTGAATAGAAGTAAACATTAAGATATTAAAATTGAATTTTCACCCTAAGGCTAATATGGAAATGAAATTAAAAAAAAAATACATCTATTGCTTTTACACAGAGCTTCCTAAGAGATTTTAGTTATGTGAACATTTATATGTCTTGCATTTTAACTTCCGCAGGGAACAATAGAAATATATTCCCACCCTGCTAAGGGCTTACCACCCAGTTCCTATAGAGAGGGAAATCCTTTCAACTCAAATAGTTTAACAACAGTGTTACAGTTTACGGCTCTATCAATTAATGATGAAGGATAACAATTTAGTAGTTGATAAATATTACATATTTGATGTCTGTAGATTAACTCTTTCATGCCCTTGAGCTAATAACACATATTAATTAAATTAAATGCAGATTTCACACTTAATCTTCCCATTACATGGCAAATGTAGATAGCTTGAAAAGTCACAAATGACTTGAAACAATATAAATGTGTAGGTATTTCAGTATATGTCACAAAGGAAAAAAATATTTGGTTCAAATTGTTCTAAAGCTCAAGTTCAAATTTCCCTTTCTAGTTGACATTTGCTGAATTTCTGGAATCCACCAATTGTCTTTAAATTCTAAACAGGGAAAAACTACTTCCTTAGGAGTAAGGAAAAAAAACTGATGAAAATTAAATCACTTTTTAAGGCAATCACAAACCAACCATCAACTATCATTACTAGGGAAATATGTTTAGGATTGGGAAATAAGAGCTCTTTGAGTGGGATGCTGAAGGCATAAATATAAACTACACACCACACCTTAGCTGTACTTGCCAACTGAGGCTTCAAAAATTAATGGTTTCTAATAAGTAAATTACATTCATATTTTTCCCATAATCAAAAGATATAGATCAAAGTTTGGCTTCACAATCTTGTTGCCTTCTGAAGAGGCATTCTCATGTGAAAAAGAGGCCATTGCCTAGGTCAATTAAGAGACCAGCTTAGACAGTGATCAAAGCCATGAAAAACCCATTTTGTAAATTATTCAGGGACATGCAGACACACTTATTGAGAGCTCCAAGGTCACAGCAAAGCAAGGTATTGGTGTACATTTCTGCCTTGCGCCCTGGCATATTTTTTTCATTAAAATGGCTTCATTTGGAAACCCATAAGAAAAAGCACTGCTGTACCAGAGGAAGAAAAAGAGCTTGTAGGTTTTAAACTTTAATAGAATTGTTTCAGCAACTTATATGTATTTTTTACTTTTAATCTATTTGAATGTGATGGCTGTAGGCAATACGTTGGAATTGAATCTTTAACAACTGCAAGAGTCTTGTTTATGAAAGAAAATTTTGTTAGATACTGGAACAACCTGAACAAATGCAACACAGAATTGTTAAAAATGCTATTTCTGGAGATAGAAAAATGCTGTGCTAGGTTAAGGTGGCAAGAGCAGAGCAAAAACAAGGTAACTGCAGGAATGTTTTCCATTCCAGAGTAAATCTGCCTGCTCAGATAATAAAAGACAACCAAAACCCTCTTGGTTATGGTTGGGTTTGTGCACATTTTGTTGTTGTTGTTGTTGTTGAGATGGAGTCTCGCTCTGTCGCCCAGACTGGAGCACAGTGGTGCGATCTAACTTCCTTTTTTTTTTTTTCTTTTTTCTTTTTTTTTTATGAGACAGAGTCTTTCTCTGTCCCCCAGGCTGGAGTGCAGTGACACAATCTCAGCTCACTGCAACCTCGGTCTCCCGGGTTCAAGCAATTCTCCTGCCTCAGTCTCCTGAGTAGCTGGGATTACAGGTGCGTGCCAAGGCACCCGACTAATTTTTTGTATTTTTAGTAGAGATAGAGTTTCACCATGTTGGTCAGGCTAATCTTGAACTCCTGACGTTAGGTAATCCGCCCACCTTGGCCTCTGAAAGTGTGCACAATTTTTAAACCACTAAAACATCATATACACCATGCAGAAATATTACAACTAAACATATAACTGAATGGGAAGAAAGAGAGGAATCTGGGGCTACACAAATAGGACAAGAGACCTCAGGTTAAAAAGCTGAGGTGGCCCACCCAACCACCAGCTGGGATCTGAGCCACCCTCACTGTTATGAACTGAATGTTTGTGTCCCTCTAAAATTCATATATTGAAGCTCTAACACATCCATGTGTCTGGTATTTGGGGCTGGGGCCTTTCGGGGGTAATTAGGGTTTGATGAGGTCATGAGGGTAGGGCCCCCCTAATAGGATTAGTGCCCTTACAAGAAGAGGCACGGGCCGGGTGCGGTGGCTCACACTTGTAATCCCAGCCCTTTGGGATCCCAGGCCAAGACAGGAGTATCACTTGAGGCCAGGAGTTCAAGACCAGCCTGGGCAACATAGTGAGACCCCATCTCTATTAAAAATAATAGTAAAAAAAAAAAATAGCCGGGCATAGTAGTGTGTGCCTGTAGTCCCAGCTACTTGGGAGGCTGAGGTGAGAGGATTGCTTGAGCCCAGGAGGTCAAGGCTGCAGTGAGCGATGGTCATGTCACTGTGTTCCAGCCTGGGTTTTAGAGCAAGACCCTATCTTTAAAAATAATAATAATTATTATAATAGTAATAAGAAAAGACACCAGAGCGCACTTATGTTTGTGCATGGGTGTTCTCTCTGTCGCGTGCTTTCTCTCTCTCTCTCTATCTGCATACACTAAGGAAAGGCCATGTGAAGACATGGCGAGAAGACGGTCATCTGGAACCCAGGAGAGCGACTTCACCAGACACCAACCCTGCTGGCAACTGTGAGAAATAAATTCCTGTTATGTAAGGTGCCCGGTCCGTGGTATTTTATTGTAATTGTTGGATGCTTAAAATGTTCATGCAAAGAGTAAAACTTCAAGAACCTTAGAAGGAAAAAAAGCCTAAAAAAAGAATCCTGGAAGAAAACAACAGCAGGGAGGCTGAAGAGCCAAACAGAGATGTTAGCAGCTATGAAATGCTGGGGAGACAGTTGCTGGAGTTCAAGTAGAGTGGGTTTGGTAAGCACTCAAGCTTTAAATCAAGACCTCAGGGTGGCTGTGCCAGAAGAGTAAGGAAAACTTAAATAGGCCAGACTTAACAATGCCTACGACCAAGTTTCAAAGGAATCCGTTACCTAGCCTTTCTTCAACAAGAAAACTTAACCCTCTTTGAAGGAAGGCAATAATAGTTCAGAGCTTCTAAAATTTTTCATCCACAATGTTCAGCATCCAGTCAAAAATTATCAGTCATGCTAAAAAGCTGGAACAAGAGACCCCAGGCCAGACAGTAGGAAAAAAAAAACCAAAAAAAAAAAAAAAAAAAAAAAACTAGAAATGTGCCCAGATGGGAAATCTCAGCTGAGAAATGGAAACTCCCAAAAAGAATCAAGTGGAAACTCTACAACCAAAAAATACTATATCTGAAATTTAAAAATTGATTGCATAACAGCAAATTGGAGACTTGAAACTGTCAGAGTTGGTCAACTTGAAGCTAGATCAATAGAAATTATATTCTGAAGACCTAGAGAAGAAATGGATGGAAAAAATTAGTAGCCTCAGTAATACTTAGGAAGGTATCAGTCTAACATAACTGAAATTGGAGTCCTACAGGAGGAGGAGAGCAAGAAAAGGATAAAATATTTGAAGAAATGATTTAAAAAATTACCTACAATTGGTGAAATCATAATTTACAAATCCCAGACACCAAACAGACCCCAAGCAGGAGAACTATACCTAGGGACATCGTAATCAGACTATTTAAAATAAGGAGAAAAACCTTATAAGCTTCTGGGAATGAAAGGATGACACATAATTTCCAGAGGAACAACAACACAACGACAGCTAACTTCTCATCAGAAACAATAGAGTCCAAAAGACGATGGACTATTTTTTTTTTTTTTTTTTTTTTTTTTTTGGGATGGAGTCTCACTCTTGTCGCCCAGGCTGGAATGCAATGGCATGACATCAGCTCACTGCAACCTGCACCTCCCTGGTTTAAGAGCTTCTCCTGCCTCAGCCTCCCGAGTAGCTGGAATTATAGGTGGGCACCACCAGGCCTGGCTAATTTTTGTATTTTTAGTAGAGATGGGGTTTCACCATGTTAGCCAGGCTGGTCTCAAACTCCTGACCTCAGGTGATCCTCCTGCCTCGGCCTCCCAAAGTGCTGGGATTACAGGCGTGAGCCACCGTGCCCAGCTGACAATGGACTATCTTTAGTGAGCTTAAAGAGAAAAAGAAAGTCAACCCAGAATTCTATATCCATTAAAAATAACTTTCAAAAAGAGGGTAAAACAGCTAAACAAAAGGCGAGAAAATTTATTTATCCTCAGACTTGCATTATAAGAAACATTAAAAGGTATTTTAAGTAGTAGTTCGATACCTTCAGTTTTCCTTAATTGCCCTAATTCCCTAAAGCTGTCCAGGCCTATCACATGTGCTAGTAAGGGCTTAAGACATCTATTTCAAGGTTCCTAATAAAATGATTTCTTCTGTTTTAATGATGTTGAGCTAGGTATAAAATAAACAGCCATTTTCCAGAATAGAAATGGGGAGGGAAATTTCCTTTAGATTCATTATAACAACTAGCCATATGAATACAGGTGAGCTTTTCTACCCCTTTAGGTGTAGGTAGAGAAGCCAGAACATCCAGTGTATCTAGTGCAGCTAGGCCTGCTTCTAGAAGGACGTTCCTGCTCAGCGTGTGCTTACCACTGAATGAGAGCAAGTGGAAAATAATTGGCTGAGCAGGAAAGTGAGAGGAAAAGGGTAGAGTCTTTGATCTGCTATAAAACATAAAACCTTTGCTCCTCGTGAAACAGAGCACAACGACTGTCTGAGGAATTGACCAAATACATTAGCAAAAAAGCAGAATTGGCACTTTTCCTTCTGTGCCAATCGTGGAGAAGTCGGTCTCCCAAGAGTTATGATTGAACTTTACCAAATCTCATCCCCATATTAGTATATGAAGCAGTTTTCTTTTTAAGTAAATCTTTATAAGGCCATACAAAGGAAAACAGTGTTCGCCTTCCATATCAATAAAAGATGAAGCCCCACAGCCAGGCTACCAGTCAGGCATTCATAAATGGTTACCTTGTCATTGCTTATGTAGGGTATCTTTTTTTTTTTTTTTTTTTAAAGCTATAGAATAGTCCCATTGAGGAGAGAGTAGCTGGTAATTTTTTATGCTAATGTTTTTCCCCTGACATTCATAGAAATAAATGCCCTAAATAATATAAAACCCTAAATAGAGGAAATGTAGCATATTGGATAAGAGCATAGATTTTGGAAGCAGACTGTTTGAGTTTGTAACCTGGTTCTGTCACTTGTCTTTGTGACCTTGGGGGAAGTTCACCTTTGTGCCTCTGTTTTCCTATCTATAAAATGAGGATAATGGTGCCCGCTTTGCATGGGGCTGTTCTGAATGTGTGAGTTATTTTTGTTAGGTGTCAGTGGCATATATTAAGCACAGTTCATGTATTTGCTGTCATTGTTAACCAACAAATGGTGTAAAATCCAGCTCTCTCGTTTCATCTGTTGATCTCACTAACTAGATTCCAGGAGAAACTCAGTTTATTGCAGAACAATTGATTTTATTTTGCTCACAAATATAGGCACCAACCCATAGATGCGTCAAGTTGAATACTTAGTGGCCCTCAACATTTTTCACCCAGAAAATCACAGTATAGATGACCTTCTTGAACAAGGAGGCACAGTGGGTTATACGCCATTCTAGGCAAGCTACCTGGAACTTGATCCCCTTCTCTCTTAGAAGCAGACTGCAGTACAAAGGAGTGTGGAATTATAGAGAAAACAAATGTAAGCACTGTATTTGTTTTTGAAGAGTTGTCACAACTGATTTCAGTTCAACATGTAGATGACTATAGTTGAGGAATATCAAAAGGACGAAGATGCCTGTTGAGTTCATCAATGGCTACTTAATTCAGAGCTTACTATAGCAAAGAAGTGAGTTACTATTTCAAGGAAGGAATCTGGTAGAGACTCAAAGGGATTTGAAAGGACAGTGGGTTTTGCAGAATAAAAGGAGGAAGTCTTAGGACAATATTGGGTTGGTCAGTGTTCTATTGGGTGGCATGCGGAAGTGATGTGGAGGATATGGGGGTGGGTAGTGGAGCTTTCTGATTGGCTTTCCAATCGGTTGTTCAAAGTCTTTGATTGGAAACAATCTCCACATGACTGGAGACCCTCACCCCCCTAACCCCTAAGCTGGGTAGGCTAAGAGGGGTTTTCCTGTTTCAGCTAAAACAATATCTGGGCTGGGTGCAGTGGCTCACGCCTGTAATCCCAGCACTTTGGAAGGCCGAGGTGGGCGGATCACCTGAGGTTGGGAGTGTGAGACCAGCATGACCAACTTGGAGAAACTCCATCTCTACTAAAAATACAAAATTAGCTAGGTGCGGGGTTGCATGCCTGTAATCCCAGCTACTCGGGAAGCGGAGGCAGGAGAATTGCTTGAACCCGGGAAGCAGAGATTGCAGTGAGCCAAGATCATGCCATTGCACTCCAGCCTGGGCAACAAGAGCAAAACTCCATCTTAAAGAAAAAAAAAAAAAAGAATATCTGGTCCTCAGCTTTGGGTTCCAAGTCCAACATAAGCCAATTCTGCAAGCTTGTTGCCTTAGACTGTAAGCTCCTTTCCCATCATATATCAGTGCCTGGTATATATATAGCAGGAGTTAATAAATATCTGTAGAATATATGATAAATATTTTACAAAGGAGACTTTAAACATTTTACTTTAAAAACGTTCATATTAAAAAAGTTGAAAGAACTGTACAGTGAATATTCATATGCCCATCACTTAGATCTACAATTAAAATATTACTATATGTGCTTTATCAAATATCTGTTCATCCCACAGGAATAATTTTCATATGGCACATTTGATTAAACTAATAAAAAAAATTAAACTATTTATAGCCTTACTACCTACATGAGGACAGATTTATTCCAAAGGAAAAATGAAAATAGTTCCGGAGATTTCTCAATTACCCTATAAACCAGGATTGTTTGGCAAACATAGGTGGGACTCAGATTCTGTCTGAGGCTGTTAGCATCCAAGGACTGTAGGCAGCTGAAGTATGGATATACTAAAGGTTCATTTGTAGATATTGTTATAGAGACTGGATTTACCCATACCTTTAAAAAATACATTATTAAACTTTTAAGGCGAACTGTAGGAAGTTTAAGCTTAACAGAGCTACAATAATCAGTGTTTATAATATGATTTTTTGAAAGATTCAGTGGAAGTCATCTTCATTCACAGATGAAAGTCAATCCTGTAGGTGAAATGAGGCAAGTTAAAGTTGAATGAATATGCCTGCTGCATCAGAAACTATTTAAGAGATTAGTCATCAGAATATCTTTGCTTGGCCGGGTGTGGTGGCACATGCTTGTAATATCAGCACTTTGGGAGGCCGAGGTGGGCGGATCACTTGAGGTCAGGAGTTTGAGACCAGCCTGGCCAACATGGTGAAACCCCATCTCTGTTAAAAATACAAAAATTAGCTGGGTGTGGTGGTGCATGCCTGTAATCCCAGCTACTCGGGAGACTGAGGCAGGAGAATTGCTTGAACCTGGGAGGCAGAGGTTGCAGTGAACTGAGATTGTGCCACTGCACTCCAGCCTAGGGGACAGAGAAAGACTCGGTCTCAAAAAAAAAAAAAGAAAAAAGAAAAAAAAAGTTGAATGACTATGCCTGCTGCATCAGAAACTATTTACGAGATTAGTCATCAGAATATTTTTGCTTGGCCGGGCGTGGTGGCTCAGGCTTGTAATCCTAGCACTTTGGGAGGCCGAGGTGGGCGGATCACTTAAGGTCAGGAGTTGGAGACCAGCCCAGCCAACATGCTGAAACCCCATCTCTACTAAAAATACAAAAATTAGCTGGGTGTGGTGGAGCGCACCTGTAATCCCACCTACTTGGGAGGCTAAGGTCAGAGAATCACTTGAACCTGGCAGGCGGAGGTTGCTGTGAGCAGAGATCTTGCCACTGCACTCCAGCCTGGGTGACAGAGCAAGACTCCTCAAAAAAATAAATAAATGAAAAATCTTGCTTGTTTTTTTCGTTTTTTTCTTGAGTGTTAATATATTTTCACATTATTACTGTTGAGTGTCTTATAATCCTATTCAGCTGAGGTGTTCTAAGATTGAATGAGATGATAAGAATAAAACATAGTACATAATGCTGCAGCATGTAAGTTCCCCATTCCCATTATGGTAGCTACTCTTAATAAGATAGGAAAAGGAGGTGGAGAAGGAGACAGGAAAGGAATTTTAAAGGAAGAATACTTTCCCTAATTTTCATAATAGATCATGAAAAGCTTGAATCCTGAAAAGATCATGGTACTAAGTTCAGGTCTAAAATGATGATGAAGTTAGAAAAAAAGAAGAAACAAAATAGAAGAATGGAAGATGGAAAAAAGAGGAGTAGAAAGATAAAATGCTGATGGAAAGAAACTGATGGTCATCAAGATTTCCGTTTACTTCTGGGGTTTATTGGCTTTGGCTAGGTGTAGAAGACCACAAACATGGTGCGACTGGACTCCATGTTGCTCCTCTTGACTGCTCATTGCATGGTGCCATCCTCTGTAACAGCTGTCATCAATACCATGAGTCAATATATGGAGTCTGTAGATGGAAATTCATATATCGAGCCAATATGTGGAATAAGTAAATACACGGAAAAGAGAATCACTATATGGAAAGTACTTAGAGCAGTGCCTGGAAAATATATATAACTTTTAATGGCAAAAATTGCAATCACTTTTAAGTAGCAAAACCCACAATTACTTGTGCACTAACCTAACGTGTGTGTATATATGTATATACACACATACACACAAACACATATATATATAATGTACATGTTGTCAACTGAAGAATCATGAGAGTTATAAATTTGGAAAGGAGACCTTTTTTTCTTTTTTTTTTTTTTTGAGACGGAGTCTCACTCTGTCACCCAGGCTGGGGTGCAGTGGTGTGATCTCAGCTTACAGCAACCTCCGCCTCCTGGGTTCAAGCGATTCTCCTGCCTCAGCCTCTGAGTGGCTGGGATTACAGGCGCCGCCACCACACCTGGCTAATTTTTGTATTTTAGTAGAGACGAGGTTTCACCATGTTTGCCAGGCTGGTCTCAAACTCCTGACCTCAGGTGATCCACCTGCCTTGGCCTCCCAAAGTGCTGGGATTACAGGCATGAGCCACTGCACCCAGCTGAGAGCTTTATTCTTATAAGGTGTTGTAACTTGCAGGCTGACCATCCCACAGTCTGGGAAGTGAAGTCTCCCACAGAAGCCAAAAGCGAGCACTTTAAAGAAGGGAAAAATGAGACAGGACTTTATGCTGAATGGGCTGGCCAAGTGTACATATTCAACGGGTTACTGGGGAAGCTATGAATATTCATGAAGGGGGTATACACATGTGTAGTAAGCAAATATGCATGTTACATGCGTCCCATGTTCACTTTGGGGTGGAGACTTAACACTTAAATGTATTATGATTAGGCCCTATGTGTCCAAAGGTGAAGCAGGTACATGAAGGCACTTAGTGCATTCACTGGTCTGTGATCAGGAAAGAATGCTGGTCACTTGCTGTGCCAGAGTTCAGGAAGTCTTTAGAAAGGGCTGGTTTCTGTTTAACCCTTAGGAAAGAAAGGATAATGGCAGTTAGTGAGGGACTGGATATAGCGGCATGTCCTACCTCCTACCCAGTCATAGCTGGGAACTCAGTTTTTTTTTGTTTGTTTTTGTTTTTGTTTTTTTTTGAGATGGAATCTCGCTCTGTTGCCCAGGCTGGAGTGCAGTGGCGCGATCTCAGCTCACTGCAAGCTCCACCTCCCAGGTTCACGCCATTCTCCTGCCTCAGCCTCCCGAGTAGCTGGGACTACAGGCTCCTGCCACCACGCCCGGCTAATTTTTGTATTTTTAGTAGAGACGGGGTTTCACCTTGTTAGCCAGGATGGTCTTGATCTCCTGACCTTGTGATCCGCCCACCTCGGCCTCCCAAAATGGTGGGATTACAGGCATGAGAACTCAGTTTTTAAATTTTTTCTGGAGTCCCATTGTCCAAGACGGGTCTGTTCAGTCAGTCGGGGGATTTAGGATTATATTTTTGTTTCTCAATGTATATACATGCTTGCTATTATTATTGCTTTTATGAAGAGTAGCTGGGATTACAGGAGCCCACCACCATGCCCGTCTAATTTTTTAAATATTTTTAATAGAGACAGGGTTTCATCATGTTGACCAGGCTGGTCTCGAACTCCTGACCTCAGGTGATTCACCCGCCTCAGCCTCCCTAAGTGCTGGGATTATAGGCGTGAGCCACCGCACCTGGCGGGAATTTGGATTTTCTTCTGCCATAGTGTTATCTCTCTTGGTATGTTGTCCTTGGTCCTCAGTTTTTGCATTTGCTGAAGGAGGAAGGTTCTACCTCAGTTCTCAGCTATGTACATGTAGAGTCATGTGGGGGTATTCAATAGCTAATGGCTGCATTTCAAATATTTGGAACACATTTTCTATCAATTGTTATAACAATAGCAACATTTTTTTTTTTTTTGAGATGGAGTCTTACTCTGTCACCCAGGCTGAAGTACAGTGGTGCGATCTCAGCTCACTGCAGCCTTCACCTCCTGGGTTTAAGCAATTCTCCTGCCTCAGCCTCCTGAGTAGCTGAGATTACAGGCATGTGCCACCATGCCTGGCTAATTTTTGTATTTTTAGTAGAGACGGGGTTTCACTATGTTGGCCAAGCTGGAACAAATATTTATTGAATGATTTTTCCAGACACTGGACTAAGTGTGTTACCAGTATTGCTATTTCAGTTGATCTTCATGGGAACCCTTTTAGGAAGATATTGTCACCAGAATTTTTTTTTTTTTTTTTTTTTTTTTTTTTGAGACAGAGTCTTGCTCTGTTGCCCAGGCTGGAGTGCAGTGGTGCGATCTCGGCTCACTGCAAGCTCCGCCTCCCGGGTTCACGCCATTCTCCTGCCTCAGCCTCCTGAGTAGGTGGGATTACAGGCACTTGCCACCACGCCTGGCTAATTTTTTTTTATTTTTAATAGAGACGGGGTTTCACCATGTTAGCCAGGATGGTCTCGATCTCCTGACCTCGTGATCCGCCCGCCTCGGCCTCCCAAAGTGCTGGGATTACAGGCATGAGCCACGGTGCCTGGCCCTGTCACCAGCATTTTAAGGGAACAGGACAGAGTTAGGCAGTTAGCTCCAGCCTTATAGCCAATGAGCAGCAAAGACAGGATTGGTTATCTGATTCTGAAGCTTGATGAATGGCCTTCTCTCACAGTATGAGAACATACTTGTTAACTCTCAGCATGTCTGCCACATGCTACAAAAATTTAATAATTGAGAAATCAGTTTTAAACTTGGAACAATTTGGAAACAGGAGGCAAGATAGCTGTTGTAGAATCTGGAGATAGAAAATTTGGGTTGTTAATACTCTCTTTGGTGGTGAAACTCTATTCATTTGGAATTTGCTCTGGACAATTTTCCCTGAGAAAGTCTCTTGCTTTAGGATGTCTTATGCTGTTGCCAACACAAAGAATTTTTCCTGAGAAAATGAACTCCTGATTATCCTGATTTAACAAATAAAGAATTTCTTCTTGACTTGACAGCATTTCAATATATATATTTTTTAAGTTGCTGATCTGTTCATGTAAAAAGTAAAGTGCTTGTGGTGGGGGGGTGAATATATTACTGAATAAATTATTTCAGATAAAACTGGCACATTTTAGCTGGGCACAGTGGCTCACGCCTGTAATCCCAGCATTTTGGGAGGCCGAGTCAGGCAGATCACTTGAGATCAGGAGTTCGAGGCCAGCCTGACCAACATGGTGGAACCCCATCTCTACTAAAAATACAAAAATTAGCTAGGCGTGGTGGCGGGTGCCTGTAATCCCAGCTACTCAGGAGGCTGAGGCAGGAGAATGGCTTGAACCCGGGAGGCAGAGGTTGCAGTGAGCAGAGATCATACCACTGCACTCCAGCCTGGGCAACAAAGCTAAACTGTCTGGAAAAAGAGAAGAAGTAGTTTAAAAAAAAAAAAAAAAAAACCTGGCACATTTTATGGTTTTCTTTTGCCAAGAAAACCCTCTGCAAGAGATCTGGGGGTTTTCACAAACTTCTAGTATCTTTAGTACTTGTCTTCCTTTGAACCTGTTGTCAAGATGGTCCTTATTGTCTTACTGTCTTTCTGACTAAATGCTGCAAAGCCCTCACGGAGAGTGCGGTGCACGTGACCACCTCTCCAACAATCATCTCTTCATTCTTTTTTCTCACAGAGAGCCATGATGGTGTGATTGGCCCTACCCAGTACCCAGGGATGGACCCTCACTGGTTTAGAACAATATGTGTTTATCATTGTTAAAAAAGAAAACTGCTAAGCCCTAAGCTTGCACATGGAAAAGTGCCACATGAGCCAAACAGAGCCGGAAATGTCTCACCTGAGATCTCTGAAAACCAGTCTCTTTGATGTGGCACTTTGCCACATCAGTTTTAAAATGGATCACATCAAAAAGAGGAGTTTTCAATTTTCTCCTCTACCCTTCCGAAAAATGATTGGTACGTAAAGCCCAGAATCCTTTCTTTTTTTTTTTTTTTTTTTTTTTTTTTTGAGACGGAGTCTCGCTCTGCCGCCCAGGCTGGAGTGCAGTGGCCGGATCTCAGCTCACTGCAAGCTCCGCCTCCCGGGTTCCCGCCATTCTCCTGCCTCAGCCTCCCGAGTAGCTGGGACTACAGGCGCCCGCCACCGCGCCCGGCTAGTTTTTTGTATTTTTTTAGTAGAGACGGGGTTTCACCGTGTTAGCCAGGATGGTCTCGATCTCCTGACCTCGTGATCCGCCCGTCTCGGCCTCCCAAAGTGCTGGGATTACAGACTTGAGCCACCGCGCCCGGCCCCAGAATCCTTTCTAATGTAGAGTAAATACCCCCTTGCCTGGTTCTGTAGATCCATTCTTGTTTCTTTTAGCCATGCTTGAATGAGGGACTCTCTTTCTCCTGGCAAGAAAATAAATTCAGCTTTGCTCTTTTACTTTTTTTTGTTTGTTTGTTTTACATTCTCCTCCTGGATTCAGTGATTCATCTTATTGTGGTGAAAGACCAAAGTCAGCACAGTAAAGGTCATCAGTTATCACTTCCTGGACTTTGAGTAGGCTACCAGGGACTTAAATAAGGAAGTTTGTAGCTCTAGAAATTACTGGAAATCATCTTAGGAACAAGAAGAAATCAAGCCATGGGTCAGTTTTATAAGGACAGAATTGAGGCATGAAAAGAAATTGGGTCCTTGCAGACCAATCTTTACCTGAAGTAAAATCTGCACTTTTTCAGTCAAATGGACCAAATAATTCCTTTATTAGTTAGGTGAGTCTGAGTCTCCTTTTTCTTAATTGATAATATGAAGCTTCCTTACAGAAGCAGTATATGGGCTAGGAAGCATAATAATTACTGTTCTTACAAAGACAAATAACACATAATCCATGCCCTCAAAATCTAGGAGTTCATAATTTAAGAACTTTCTTTTCCCCATTCAATGCTTCCTCAATAGCATGGGCAGGCAGGATTATTTTTATCATGCCATTAAAAATTTTTAATACATGTGTTTAATTGAGATGTTGTTCACATGCCATATTATTTACCCTTTCAAGGTGTACAATTTAGTGGTTTTAGTATATCATAAGATTGCACAAACATATGCACTAATTTTAAAACCTTTTTATCACCCCAAAAAGAAACCTCATAGCTATGAGCAGTCATTACCCATTCTGTCTTCCCCACAACCCCTAGTAACCACTAATCTCCATTTTTTCTAATGGATTTGCCCCTTCTGGACACTCCATATAAGTGGAATCATTAATATGTGGGTTTTTGTGACTTTCTTCTTTTATTTAACGTAGTATTTCAAGGTTCATCCATGTTATAGCATCTATCGGTACCTTCTTATGGTGGAATAATATTCCATTGCGTGGATATCCAATACTTTCTTGACTGATTCAACAGTTGAGGAACACTTGAGTTCTCTCCTCTTTTTGGTTATGAATGATGCTGATATGAACATTTATAACCAAAGTTTTGTGTGGACATGTGTTTTTATTCTTCTTAGGTGTATGCTGTGAGTGGAATTGCTAGGTCATATGAAAACTCCGTATTTAACTTATTGAGGAACTGCTAGAATGTTTTCCAAAGTAGCTACACTATTTTGCATCCCTACTACCAATGTTTGAGGTATCCAATTTCTCCACATCTTTGCCAATACCCATTATTATCCATCATGTTAGTTAGGCCATCCTGTGGGTATGAAACATTATCTCGCTGTGGTTAATGGGCAGGATTTTGAGAAGACCTAGCCTGAACTCAGCCAATCCTCAGATAATGTGCTGGAATCACAGCTCCAGGAAACTGGTCATGGCATTCTTCCTGTTCCGTTTCCCCCATCTGGCCTGTTTTCATTCCTCAACCTACTCTTGCTTGGTGAAAAACCAAAAGATATGGGGATGGAAAGGAGATTCCTGGTAGAGTATGTCTGTGTGGATTCTTTGGAGTCTTTCTTTTTGTAAAGCTCTGTGACAATTCTGATGAGAAGCCAAGTTCTGGAACTATTGCTCTGGACTTAAGCTCCCTTGGGGCAAGCAGTGTTTTCTGCTCATTACTCATATCTAGAACAATTTCCAGTCCATAGTGGATGCTAAATGTGTACTTATTAAATAAATGAATGAAACATTAGGATATTGAGGATTATGATAGAAAGATCTAAAACTCCGGAGAAGTCCTTCTATTTTGTTCACTAACAAACTGGATATAAAATGAGCGGAAAGCATTTGTTCAGCGTTGCAAAGAACTTGAAAACATTCCACAAAATCACAAAAACCTCCCTCTTAAATATTTATGCCTCATCATATGCATGAGAAATACTGGCCTTTTATTTCTAAAATCAGGGCTCTGAGGGTTGGCACTTGGACATCCTCAGCAACCAGGCATTTGAGGGGGAAGCTAAAGAATTGGAACCCAGATGGCATTTGAGGTCACTCTGCCTTCCAGATGTTGATAAAATAAGCTGAGATTCCATATCCCAATTTATTAAAAGGGCCAAGTTTTCTGCCAAATCCTGGATGTTTACATTATCGAGACCACTCTGCCTCACAGGTCCTGCTCACCTGATTGCGGATTATTTTACATTCACGACTCATTTTTCAATGCCTTGGCTGTTCTCTTTTTCTACCACCCCACCTATAGAACTAAGCCCCTGTCTGTATTCTTTGATTTATTTTTTAACTCCATCATCCTGCATTTGGTAGTTCATTTCCTTGAGGGTATATGACCCAAGGCAGGCAAATTTCTTTGCAGCCGACCACTGAAGGTTTGGGGATGCAGTGGGGGAGGCTTATGCCACAGCAAAACATGGGGATTAAAGCTGAATAGTAGACATTCTTTCCAAGGGCTTTCAGCCTTCCTGCTGTTTGGAATTTCTCACAGGAAGCTCCCTCCAGCCTCCCGCATGTTGGCTAGACTTTCCTCTCTCTTCCTTTCTCTGTCCTCATTCTCTTCTATTTATCCACATGCCTCTTTCTTTCTTGAGCAGAACAAGTTGGCTACCCATTTGTTTCTCTTTCTTTGTTTTAACCCAGCTATCTGGGCCCACCTTTCACACCCTAAATTTGTTTATATTCAGCAAAGATAGTACTCTGTGACTAGTGATTTATCTCTGTCTCTCTCTGTCTCTCTCTCTCTCACACACACACCCACACACACACACGCACACATGCACAGACACATGCACACACACATACACATGCACATATATACACACACACACAGAGTTTTCTTTATTGTATAGCTAATTGGTAAGTGCTTAGAATCCAGCTTCCTTGATTTACATGTAATATTCTGCTTTCAAAGCTCACACAAAGATATAGGTACATTCCAGCTGCCATGGTCAAGCCAATTTGTAATTGGTTGCCTGTAAAATGCAAGTAGCTGGACTTGAGATAATCACAGTCTCCACTCACACGCTGCCTCCTTGTCTTGTCCCTCTCTTCTCTGGCTCTTACCCACCAATGCCTAACAGTGAGCCAACCAGTGTTCATCGCATACCTACTATGACCAGGCCCTATGTTCAGCACTGAATAAGATAAAACACTAAACAAGAAAATTATGACTTCTGTTTTCATGAAGTTTATAGGTGAGGACTAAACTCTGATTTTTTTATTTTGCCCAAATTTCTATTTAAGGGGTCTGGAGACTCATGCCCTCCAAACCATAAATTCTCATCAGATGGGTTTTATTTAACCCGATATATCATGACTTAACTTTTCAATCTGTCTCTGGCATAACATTATGTGACAAAGAAGAAAACAAAATTATTTTACCTCAAAACCTGTTGCTTTGCCATATTTTGAAATGGTACTGCAAAGCCATCCTTTGTGAGGGAAAATTTGCACCTGTAAAGAATCTCTGTTAACATAGCTAGATCTTTTTCTTCCAGGCCCTTCCAATCCTGAAGAGATTAACTGAGATTCTAACACCTTTTAAAGGTCTGATTAGGAAATCTTTGTCATCTGTTCTCTAAGGGCAGCCACTATGAGACTTCAAAAGAACCTTGATCTCCACAATCTTTTTTTTTGTTTGTTTTGTTTTGAGATGGAGTCTTACTGTGTTGCCCAGGCTGGAGTGCAATGTCATATTGCACTATTGGCTATAGCCAATAGCTACGGTGTGTTAGCTTATCTGTGGTACTTCATACATAGTGATTATCACAAGGGAGTCATTAAAAACACAACAAACAAAACACAGCTTATCTTCACAGCTTCATTTTATGATAGCTATGCCTTTCCTAAAAGATAGTTGAAATGATCTCAGCCTCCTGGGTTCAAGGGATTCTCCTGCCTCAGCCTCCTGAGTAGCTGGGATTACAGGCGCCTGCCACCACGCCCGGCTAGTTTTTGTATTTTTTTTAGTAGAGATGGGGTTTCACCATGTTGGCCAGGCTGGTCTCGAACTCCTGACCTCATGATCTGCCTGCCTCAGCCTCCCAAAGTGCTGGGATTACAGGCGTGAGCCAACGTGCCCAACCTGTCTCCCCATGTTAACCTGAACTTTTCCTTTCCATTAATCCCAGGTCTTTAGACAAACTCAACCAATTGTCAACCAGAAAATATTTATTAAATTTACCTATAGCCTGGGAGCCCCCACTTCCCTCAAATTGTTCTGCCTTTCTGGACCAAACCAGAGTATTTCCCAAATGTATTTGATTGATGTCTCGTGCCTCCCTCAAATGTATAAAACCGAGCTGCACCCCAACCACCTTGGGCACATGTTCTCAGGACCTCCTGAGGGCTATGTCAGGGGCCATGGCCACTTATATTTGGCTCAGAATAAATCTCTTCTGGCATTTTACAGAGTTTGACTCTTTTCATCGACATAGGTAATAATGTATAATAGATTGCAAGTATCACCTTTGTGTAAAACTAGAATAGAAACATGTACAGCATTTTGTGCACAGTAGCCTTTAATACAATAAAAACTTCCTCCAGAATTCTTCCTATAAAATAGAGATTTGGTCCCCTAGTAGCCCCTGGGAAAATAGTGATGTGGAGTGTGTTTTTCCCATTATGACACTAAAAGCCTTTAAAATGGGTGTTTTTTATTCTATCACAGCTAAAAAGTTAGACATGTATAAATCCTGCTAAGCCCCTAAATGAGGGTTTATTATTACAGTGGAACCCTGCAGAGTTATTAGGTCAATAAAAACCTTAAAATTATTTTACAATTTTCATAGAATCAGAAATGAAAAATATTAGCAGCATTCTTTGGATTATAGGAACCAGAAAGTGTAATTAGTGGAAATAAAATATGTAAAATGACTAATACTGCTCAAGGAGAATATAAAATAAAAGCTCCAGAAAGCATATGTGACCCAATGCACATTTACTGTTTATTAAAAAAATTTTATTGCAATAGCTACGGTGTGTTAGCTTATCTGTGGTACTTCATACATAGTGATTATCACAAGGGAGACATTAAAAACACAACAAACAAAACACAACTTATCTTCACAGCTTCATTTTATGATAGCTATGCCTTTCCTAAAAGATAGCTGAAGTCATTTTATGATAATTCAATTGTGACAGTTAGAAAAAGACTTGAGGAAATGCTAAGGAAATTTTTGTACATGCTATAGACTCCTTCATCCATTCATTGTCTTACTATAGTTAGGATTGCAAGAGGTATGGAAGAATTACCCTCATCTTACAGAAGCTAATAGCTTCATTAGACACACAGCACATGATTTCATAACAAGTTAAATCAAAGGCAGTAATTACGCCAATAAGCGATGCTTTGGTTAGGCAAGACGGGTTACATCACTGGGCTGTAATGAACTGGATGGCTTTGTGGAGGAAGTAGTAGGATTTGAACCAGGTCCAGGAAAATGAATGAGTTTGAGACAGGCATAGAGGGATGAAGGGTCAGCTGAGGTGAAGGCACAACATGAACAAAATTAGGAAGTAGTGGCACCATAATGAACATTGGGTTAATTTTCTTTCCTGTGGCAGAAGATTTGGGTTGGAATGATACAGAAATAAAGGATTGCAAATCGGATAGGAATGTATGGTGGAGAAATCTGACAACTGGGGAAGGAGATTGGGTTTCATCTTGTAGATGGAGAATTCTCACCCTAGTAGTATTTCTGAGGATCCTGAAGGGAGCTCCATAGGAATGCAGACTTCTGGGCTTTTCAATGACTGCATCAGAAACTCGATGAGGTTTGAAGCCCTAGAACCTGCCATATTTTAAAGTTCTTCAGCTGGTCCAGCCTGTGGACCAAAGTGTGGGAGCCACTATTGCAGATGATAAAGAAATGCAGGAAGTTTTTGAGGGAGAAGTTTTAATGTGAATTCCAAGAAGCTTAGTTTTGCAGAAGGGAGTGTCTAAGATGACTTACTGGGGAAAAATATACCTGAGTTCAGGAGGCTAGCTGAAAAGCTGTTTCCCGGGCCCATTCATTAATATTTCCCAACCATTATTTATTAATTATTTTTTAAATACATTATTAATTATTTATGAATTACCTTCTATATGTGAGACATTGCTTTATAATATAGTCTCGAGGCTTCCATCCTTGGTGCCCATCAGAATCATCTGAGGTTTCTTAAGAGCCCAGTACCCCAGGCTGCACTCAAGGCCAATTCTCTAGGGGTGGACCCAGACATCATGATTTGTAAAAGTTGCCAAGTGATTCCAGTGCAGAGAGACCCTCTGCTGAGAAGAAACAGATGAATAAGAATTAGTGCTTCTTCCCTTTAAAACCTGCAGTCTTGTAGGGAAAATTAATCATGTGCAGAAACGTGAACATATTACCTGCAACAAAATTTAATAATTAGAGGAAGATTGAGATTCTGAGTACCACTTTGAAATCTGATAGACTTCATCTCTGGGTCAAGGTACTTGTCAGGGTCTAGGGGGAAAAAGAGGAATCAAAATAGAAGTGGGAAGAACTATTGCCCTAACAGCCCACACTGGGGTCCAAAAAATATTCTCTGAGTGCTCTGCAGGATCTTAACACCCTCAAACTCCTTACTCCTCTCCCTTCTTTGTTCCATCTTAGCAAATCCAAACCTCCACTTACTTCTACCTACACTTTTACAGCTGGCCATGGCTGAAGAAAAACCTGCAACCAGTTGATGGGTCTTATTTAACATTCTTGAGCACACACTGAAAGTGGTATTGCACTCCTGCCTGGAAAGTCATCCTTTTATTTATTTATTTATTTAGGAGACAGTGTCTCACTCTGTCACCCAGGCTGGAGTGCAGTGGCGCCATCTCAGCTCAGTGAAACCTCCGCCTCCCAGGTTCAAGTGATTCTTGTGCCTCAGCCTCCTGAATAGATGGGATTACAGGCACCCGCCATCACACGTAGCTACTTTTTGTATTTTTAGTAGAAACAGGGTTTCACCATGTTGGCTGGGCTGGTCTCGAACTCCTGACCTCAACTGATCCACCCTCCTCAGCCTCCCAAAGTGCTGGGATTCCTTTTAAAACTTAGGTCCTGTTACTCCTGTCCTTGAAACCCTACAATGACTACCTAGTTAACTTGGAGCGGCAGTTCTTACAGGGCGTGCATGGCCATACTTGTTCTCTACTCTCCCTATGTCCCTGGCCTCCACCACACCCAGGGGCTCCCTTGCAGGGCTTGGCATCAGCTCTTCCCTTTCCATGGAGCATATCCACTTGGTCAGCTCTCTCACTTCCTGCCACTCTTGCTTAAATATCTCAGAGAGGTTCACCCCGACCACTCACTTAAAATTGCAACTCCCCCTACCCCCAAAGGCATTTCCATCCTCTTACCCTAGTTTACTACTCTTCACAGCACTTACATCTTTTAACATACTGTGTATTTTCTTTATTCTTATATTTATTACCTGACTCTTTACTAAATGAAAACCTTCAGGAAGGAATTTTCTTCTGGTTGTGATCACAAATATCCCCAGGGCCAGAGTAGCAAGTGGTACAGGGTTGGCCCCTGGATGCATGGATCAAAGGGGAAGTGCTACTTCTGGCCACTTTGATGCAGCTGCCTGCGGACAAAGCAGGGAACCCCTGAGCCAAGCAGAGTCCTGCTTTAGGTGGGGAGGGGGTGCCTTGCTTGAGGGAGCTGCTGACAGTAGGCTCCATTGTAAGTACAAGTGGTTCCTTTTTTGGCAACACCTAGAAATAACTGGAGGTACCTCCAGGGCTGGAGGATAGGAGGTTACACCAGACTGAAAGTAAGAAGCACTCGAAGAGATAAATTGCTACAGGAGTTCAGATGATCAAAGAGAGAGTGAGTCATCACTTCTGAATGATGTCTGGATGTGGAGGCAGGTGAACAAGGAAGCCCAGAAGTAGGGGAGATGGAGGATGTTAAAAAAATAAAAGCTTCAGCCGGGCGCAGTGGCTCACGCCCGTAATCCCAGCAGTTTGGGAGGCTGAGGCAGGTGGATCCCCTGAGGTCAGGAGTTCGAGACCAGCCTGACCAACATGGAGAAACCCCTTCTTTACTAAAAATACAAAAAATTAGCTGAGCATGGTGGCACATGCCTGTAATCCCAACTACTCAGGAGGCTGAGGCAGGAGAATTGCTTGAATCTGGGAGGCGGAGGTTGCAGTGAGCTGAGATTGTGCCATTGCACTGCAGCCTGGGCAACAAGAGTGAAACTCTTGTCTCAAAAAAAAGAAAAGAAAAGAAAAGAAAAGAAAAGAAAACCTTCAGCCAAATTAAATTTAACAGAGTTTAATTGAGCAAAAAACAATTTGTAAATCAGGCAGCCTCCTGAGCCAGAGTAGGCTCAGGGTCTCCAGCACAACCACATGGCAGAAGACTTAGGGACAGAAAAAGGAAAGTGACATACAGAAAATGGAAGTGAGGAACAGAAACAGTGGGATTGGTTACAGCTTGATGTTTGCCTTATTTGAAGATGGTTTTCAACAGTTGGCCACATTTGATTAGCCAAAACTCGGAGATTGGCACAAGAGTAGGCTACTGTCTGTCTATTTTTTTATTTTTTGAGACGGAGTCTCGCTTTGTCGCCCAGGCTGGAGTGCAGTGGCCGGATCTCAGCTCGCTGCAAGCTCCGCCTCCCGGGTTCACGCCATTCTCCTGCCTCAGCCTCCCGAGTAGCTGGGACCACAGGCGCTCGCCACCTCGCCCGGCTAGTTTTTTGTATTTTTTTAGTAGAGACGGGGTTTCACTGTGTTAGCCAGAATGGTCTCCATCTCCTGACCTCGTGATCCACCCGTCTCGGCCTCACAAAGTGCTGGGATTACAGGCTTGAGCCACCGCGCCCAGCTGTCTGTCTGTTTACACCTCCACTTGTTACAGTTTGCGATGTACAGAAAAACCTTTAGGCCAAATTTAAAATATGTAAGGAAGCAGCTTTAGGCTAAACTTGATTTAACAAGGAATAGAAGGGGCTGGAGGAGAGTCATGTAAATTTCAGGAACTAGTGCAACAATAGAATGATACTTGGGTGCTGGGCTCAGGAGTTGAACTGCAGGTTTCTGGCTCAAATTCTGGTTTTATTTTTATCAGCTGTGTGATCACAGGTGCCCTTTTAAGCTTCTTGCTCCTTGGTTTCCTCATCTGTGAAATAAGAATAGTAACAGTGCCTTCCTTATAGGGGCTTTTTGAGGATTAATGAGCTAATATATAACAAATTTAGAACAATGCCAAACACATTGTAAACACTAAAAAAAATTGCTTAAAAAAAGACACTCAATTTATGTTGCGCAAAAGCACGATGGAGACAAACTATCCTGCTTCAGACAGAAAGTTCCAGGATCAATTTGGTCCCAGTCAATTTACAAGGGAGTTTTTCTCATTTTCCCCCTCTCATTTTCCTTCCCTCTTCTCCCCTTGTCTTCTCATGGAGCCAGTTAAAATAAGTATCAGGCAAAATGCAGACTCAGATGAGCAAAAGAGGAGGCTGTGCAAAGGAGAGGGCCGGGTTGTGAGCTGTGTCTATTTTGGAGTTCTCTGCAATAATTGCCTCTTTCTGACTTCCAGAGTCATTATATAGAAGCAGCCACCCCTTCAAATTTGTTTAAAACTTAGAGAAGTTTTGGTAACAGTAGGAGTTGAAATAAAGAACCTTATTATGAAAGAACAGACAGCCAGGCTTTGACGAGAGACTGAAAGAAGATGAAGCAAGGAAGAGCCGAGAGCCAAGAGTGATTTTGAGGTTTTGAGCCTTTGTGACTAAGAACATGATACATGTGGCCACTGATGCAGATTAGGAAGTCCAAGGGACAAATGATTCCCTGAGGATAATGACAAGCTTGCTTCTAGATATGTTAAGTATGAAATTCAGGTGGGTAGTACAAATGGCCTGGGGTCGTTGTGCAATAAGAAACTAGATTGGAAGGGAGAGAATAGAGGAGATAGCAGTCTCTTAACAGTTCCTTCTCCTTTCTAGTTTATTCTCTATGTTGCCTCCAGCCTCATCTTTGTAAATCACCAATCTGGTCAGGTGATATCTGTGTTTATCTAGAACATGTACTAATCTATCTGGCTTCGTTTCTTTGGTGGATTACTCGCAGTTCCCTGCAAGTCACAGTATGGATGAGCCTGAGCTTGTTTTCCTTTTCCCCCTAATCCAGATAGGCTGCAGGTTTATCAGAGAAGATGAATTTAGTTCATTGTCAACATGATGAGTGTAGATGGATGTCACAAAAAACAGGTTAACAAACTCCTTGTTAGGGTAATTGCAAGGATTAAATAAATTGAAGTGACATGATAACATAATGGGATTCTATAAATTATATCTTTTATTATTTATAGCTTCTCTAGAATAAGACAGTTGGTCAGTAGAACAAACACAGCCTGGTTTTTGCCTCCTGGTAGATTCAAACCCAGTGCTGTTTGGGTCACACAGAAAAGTAGAATCTCGCCCTGATGACGTCCAGAGGAACTTTTGTATATGTACTCATCCACCTTGAAGCTTTAGTACCCTAAGTTCCATCCGATACTGAGGCTTTTCTTTTCCTTCTTTCTTCCTGATTCACTGGAGATAAACAATCAAGATGGCCTTTTCAAAATGTCCTATTTTGCCCAGAGATAGTGCAGGTCAATATTGGACCTATGAAGCTTAGACATCAACTTAATTCATCATCTATGATGTTTTGTCTTAAATGCCTAGTAGAGGTGTCTTTTTTTTTTTTTTCTGTCTTTTTTGATAGTGAGAGCAGCTTGTGCTCTGATTTTGTCTTCATGATCCTGAAATCCTTGCTATCCCTGATTTTGAACAATTCTATTGTAAATATCCCTGGCTTGAACATCAGTTGTCTGACTGGTACCTAAGTGAGATCACTTGAGGTTTTTCTGATGATGCAGGGAATCATGGAATTTAAGGATGGAAGGGATATTAAAGTTTTTTTCAGAGTAACATCACACACACACACACACACACACACACGCAATTACTGGAGTGACAGCTTTGTGAAAAGGTTAATCTCTAGTTAAACATTTCTGTTCTGGCCAGGCGAGGTGGCTCATGCCCGTAATTCCAGCACTTTAGTGGGAGGCTGAGGCAGGAGTTCGAGGCCAGCCTGGCCAACATGGTGAAACCCTGTTTCTACTAAAAATACAAAAATGAGCTGGGTGTGGTGGCACGTGCCTGTAATCCCAGCTATTATGGAGGCTGAGGCAGGAGAATCGCTTGAACCTGGGAGGCAGAGGTTGCAGTGAGCCAAGATCACGCCACTGCACTCCAGCCTGGGTGCCAGCAAGACAAGACTCCATCTCGAAAAAACAACAGCAAATGCAACAAAATATTTCTGTTCTGTAAGCATGAAGAGATTATAATAATTACAGCCCCATGTGCGATACCAAAACCTCAGGAGTAACCAAAATATCTAGTAGAGAAATAAGTCACCATTATACAAGAGGTAAAAATTATATCTGTGGATATTTGTGAAAATATTTGTTATGATTTCAAATGAAAAAAAGCAGAATACAAACTTGCATTTATATGACTCTTGAAACTAACCATGGACAAGAAGATGGGAAAACATGGAAAATAAAAATACTGTTATGCTTGGGCTAAGAGGGTAATTTTTATTCTCTTTTAAACATTTATAAATAATCAATAATTGTACACATTCAGGGTTCATACATCAAACCAATGAAAACAATAAGTTCGTTTTACATTTTCTTTTTTTTTTCTGCTTGAAAACAGAAAAAGTAAAAAGGAGATACTAATTTACAGTGGAATTCTCCAGGGGTCAGAGGCAATGATTAAAAAAAAAAAAAAAAAAGTTTTAATTTTTTTTTTTTGAGACGGAGTCTCGCTCTGTCGCCCAGGCTGGAGTGCAGTGGCGCCATCTCGGCTCACTGCAAGCTCCGCCTCCCAGGTTCACGCCATTCTCCTGCCTCAGCCTCCCGAGTAGCTGGGACTACAGGTGCCCGCCACCACGCCCGGCCAATTTTTTTTTTTGTATTTTTATTAGAAACGGGGTTTCACCGTGGTCTAGATTTCCTGACCTCGTGATCCGCCTGCCCGGCCGACCAAAGTGCTGGGATTACAGGCGTGAGCCACCGCGCCCAGCTAAAGGTTTTAAGTTTATTAGAGAAGCTAGTATTCCATATCCTCCCCAACCCATTTTATCTTATTTTACCTTTCCTTTTGTGTGTGATGGAGTTTTGCTCTGTCTCCCAGGCTGGAGTGCAATGGTGTGATCTTGGCTCACTGCAACCTCTGCCTCCCAGGTTCAAGGAATTCTTCTGCCTCAGCCTCCCCAGTAGCTGAGATTACAGGCACGCGCCACCATGCCTGGCTAATATTTGTATTTTTAGTAGAGACGGGGTTTCGCCATGTTGGTCAGGCTGGTCTCAAACTCCTGACCTCCAGTGATCTGCCCACGTTGGTCTCCTAAAGTGCTGGAATTACAGGTGTGAGCCCCCACGTCTGACCTCTGGTATTTCTTAAGTAGCAAATGTACATCCTATTTAGGTGCTGAATCAAGTAAAGGGCAAGTAAAAAAAAATTTAGTTTTAGTCTAAATTGGTTGTAAACCTAGGCATCTAGGAAAAGTTGTACTGGAGAGTACAACTCTGTACCCTTCAGAATAATTCAACGTAATTTTATGAAAACCCTCTTGGCACTTGGTTAATTGGATAAATGAAAAGAACTTGTAATCTCCACTGTAAAGTAAAGTTGTAACCAATGATTTGGCTTTTCCATTTGGTTAAACTTTGCTCTCAGTGCAAATTGTCACTCCGCTGCGTTTTTCTGTTTCCTCTTTGCTGACATTTTCCTTGCTAATGATACAGGGGTTAAGAAGAAATCACTTAGGCAGGTAACAAAGGTATGGCAGTCCTCAGTAAGGCTTTGTTTTCTTTTCATGAAAAGCAGCCCCAGCTCATTTTCTAACAAAGAGCAGCCTATAGAGTCGAGACAAGTGAATGCCTGCAGGAACTAGGACTAGACATGTTCAAGATGGCGGCGCCATCCTCCCTGCCCTTTGTCAGTCACAGGCGCAGTAAAGAGCAGATAAGATGGCAGCCATCAACTGGAAAAACCATTTGCATAATAAAATTGGGGGGGGCGACCAGCCTTCCACGCACGCTATCTAAACGTCATACCTGATCCAACCAATCTGTGAACTCTATGTAAATCAGACATGGCTTCCTCAAACCTGACTGGTCCTTTCCACTGGGAGACTGCCTTCGCTATGGAGAGATCTGGTTTTCTTTCTCTTCTGCCTATTTAAACATCTGCTTCTAAACTCCTTGTGTGTGTCCATGTCCTAAATTTTCCTGTTGTGCAACGACGAACCTCAGGGTATAGACCCCAGACAACGTAGCTGCTTCACTAGGGAGGTGACCAGTTCATGGGACTGGTGACTTTAGCATTTGGCCCAGAAGGACAGTAACTGAAAGAGCTCTTTTATCCAGTGTCAGCTGGTGGATACATCGGCCTACAAAAAATGTGAAGTCAAATTGAGTCTCTTTGAGGTGACTGGAGCAGAGCTGGGAACAGAGACGTAGAGCATGAAACTGTTTTTTTTTTTTTTGTTTTTTTTTTTTTTTTTTTGAGACAGAGTTTCGCTCTTTTTGCCCAGGCTGGAGTGCAATGGCGCGATCTCGGCTCACCGCAACCTCCGCCTCCCGGGTTCAAGCGATTCTCCCGCCTCAGCCTCCCGAGTAGCTGGGATTACAGGCATGTGCCACCACCCCGGCTAATTTTGTATTTTTAGTAGAGACGGGGTTTCTCCATGTTGGTCAGGCTGGTCTTGAACTCCCTACCTCAGGTGATCCACCTGCCTCGGCCTCCCAAAGTGCTGGGATTACAAGTGTGAGCCACCGCGCCCGGCGAAACGTTTTGAAATAATTTGAAATTTTGCCACTATGTTTTTTAATAAAACTATTCTAATGAAGACTATTTTTAAGTAAAAATCCAACAATCAAATAGACTTAAATATATAAATTCATTCTCTAAAGGCAAATGAATTCGGTATTTAAGGAAATGCAAAGGAAACAGCACTTCAGACTACACAGATATCCAAGCATATTAGGTGGCTGCATGTTATATTATAGCGTAATGGCCTGGTTTAAACAGTCTTGGATAATGATTAACCAAAAAAATGGACTTTGGGCCTGAACCTAACTCTCCTAAGGTTGTGGGCATTTGTACTGATGTAACAGTGTTGCTAGATCAACGGGAAAAACATTTCCAATGGGACAGAAAAACACACTTACTGCTGTCTCCACCCTCTCACTCCCGGGTCCATCTGTGTGTTTGGAGAATGGAAACACTTAGAATGGTTGCTACGGTCTTGAACATGTCATTTAGATCTCCTTGATAAAAGAAAACTCATTCCTCTTTTATTTTCTCTTCCCAAAGTGCATGATCCATGTGCTTGCTCTACCCCACTCCCCACCACACCTACTCCTTTTGATTTGTTCCTTTTTATTTATTTATTTATTTATTTATTTATTTAACTTTCATACTTGATACGAGAGACAGCTCATGTAACTACACTGCAACATAGCTGCACGGTGCGGCTGACACATCTTCCCATTGAAGCCCCTTCTACTGCTTCAGTCCTGATCTTTTCAGTGTTTGGTAAATGAGGCAGCCTGGAATAAGGTCCTAATGTCAAAAGAGTTCAAAAGGAAAGTTATTCCTGCAAACATCCTCCCTCTCGCAGAGGATTCTCCATAGCCAGCCAGAGCCCTGGCGTGTAGGGATGATCAATGTTCAACAGGCCTCAGGGCCGGAAGAACCCCCGTGCCACTTTGTGGACTGTGGATCACCTTTTGCTTGTCTCCTGCCAAATTCCCTCCCTGGTGCTCTGAGACTCTAGAGCGTGTTTGGGAAGCAATTTTTGTACACAGACCCAGATAAATGTGTCTGTCTGATAAAAGCATAAGGCTTAAGGTGACTAGCATTTTTCTTCCACAAGGTTAGCAGTTTTGTTAGTGGAAATACATCTAACCTATCAATTAAGTTATAGCCTGGAAGATGCATGACGAAATGCTTCTGAGTGAGAATAGCCTCGAGTTTGGAGAAAATCAGAGATCCCATTCATGATTAGAAAGCACCAAGCCAGGTCAACTTGGAGGTGAATTGATTTCACCACATGTGTTAGTTTACTAGGCTGCTGTAACAAAGTACCACAAACTGGAAGGCTTACAACAACAAAAGCTTTTTTTTCACAATGCTGGAAGCTGGGAAGTCCAAGATCAAGGCAGATCTGGCTCCTGGTGAGGGCCTGCTTCCTGGTTCATAGACTGTGCCTTTTCATTATAACCTCACGTGGTGCTAGCAAGGAGCTCTCTGGGGGCTCTGTTATAATAAGGGTGCTAAGCCCATTCACAAAGGCTTCACCCCCATGACCTAATTACCTCCCAAAGGCCTACCTCCTAATACCATCACTTTGGGGGTTAGGATTTCAGTATGGGAAGAACCAAACATTCAGACATTCAGGCCATAGCAATAAGACGTCCATAGCAATCCACGCCTTCATGCTCCAACCCCCAGTGCTCCCTGAGTGCATGTACGTCTGGGCATCGGTGCTCTTTGGAAGTGTTTAGCTGAATGTAAAGGTTAGTAGCACCTTATCCAGGGAACAGCTGTTGTAGCCCCTGTCAGCCCGATTCTGGAGAGAACAGATAACAGACAGTGTTTAAGAAGTAGGATGGTCTCCAAGTTAAATGACTGTCCCAATCCCACAGCATCTGTGACCAGGGCTCACACCCTTTTTTTTTTTTTTTTTTTTTGAAATGGAGTTTCACTCTTGTTGTCTGGGCTGGAGTACAATGGCACAGTCTTGACTCACTGCAACCTCCGCCTCTCGGGTTCAAGCGATTATCCTGCCTCAGCCTCCAAAGTAGCTGGGATTACAGGCGCCTGCCACCACGCCTGGCTAAGCTCACACCCTTTGACATTTCCCCCTTTCCCTCTGCTTCTATGAGAACTTGGCTAACTCCTGACAGATTCCATCATCCCTGCACTAGTTCTTAACTTCTGACAGATTCCACAATGCCAGGTCTTGAGAAATGGGAACCTATATCTCATTAGGTTTCCTCCTTTAAAAGTTCAGATGGGCATTTCATCTTACTTAAAATGATCAAATTTGATACTGTTCAAGAAATAAAAAACTTTTAGCCAATTTATGCTGATCAGTATAAAGTTGTGTTTGATTTACAATAAATTTTAAGTGAAAACATGCTATCAAGCTTAAATATTATCATAAAAGTTTTAAATATAAGAGAGAATACATATCTTTCGTAGAATAGAAAGTTATCTTTGTATACCAAGTCCAGCTTCATATATATTTGAATATATATTTATGTGTGCATGTGTATAGATGTTTATATACATTTACATATTATAATGATATTTTGGGCAGGGTGAAAGTTATCTTTGTATACTAAGTCCAGCTTCATATATATATACACACACACACAAATATATATTCAAACATATATATAGATGTATACACACACACACACACACACAGACAAATATATACAGAGAGTCTACTTAGTCTACTTGACCTGTCAGTTTGAGAGAAGTATATAATACAATACTGTAGACCAGGGCTTGTCAGTCTTGGCACTGTTGGCATTTTGCCCCATATATCTCTCTGTTGGGGGTGCTGTCCTGGCATTGCAAGTGTTTAGCAGCATCCCTGGCTTCTACTCACCAGATGCCAGTAGCACCTTCCTCCACCCTGTCCAATTTGTGATGACCAAAAATGTCTCCAGTTGTCACCAATGTCTCATGGGAGGACAAAATTGCTCAAAGTAGGAACTACCAGTCTGCAGTGATTACAGTTACACTTAATTATCTGTGTATTCTTAGAGGTTTTTTTTTTTTTTTTTTTTTTTTTTTGAGACATGGTTTCACTCTGTTGCCCAGGCTGGAGTGCAGTGGCATGGTCTCAGCTTACTGCAACCTCTGCCTCCCAGATTCAAGCGATTCTCCCACCTCAACCTCCCAAGTAGCTGGGATTACAGGTGTGTGCCACCACGCCTGGCTGATTTTTAGTAGAGATGGGGTTTCACTATATTGGCCAGGCTGTTTTCAAACTCCTGTCCTCAAGTGATCCACCTGCCTCGGCCTCCCAAAGTGCTAGGATTACAGGCGTGAGCCACCAGGCCAGACCAAAGTTTTTGTCATATATATTTACCACTATGCTATTTAGTACCTAATGGTTCATCACTGTAATATTTTTTTCATGGCTTTTTTTTTTTATCATTACCAAGTCACTCTGATGTTTTAAATTAAATGCCATATTATCTTTTCATGAAGATTGCTATTTCTACTACTTTTATTTGCATTTTCCTGAATAAATTATGGCTCAGCCTTTTATTTTCAACCCCTTAATACAGTTCCTAGTTCAACATTTCTACCACTACTGCCACACATCACTTGGCCTCCTGCAGATGTTGTGAAGCTGAATCCATTTCAACCACAGTTCTTTGTAAGCACAGGCAGAGTTGTGCTGTGAATAGGGAAAGCACCTTTTTTGACCTCACATCTTAGTCAGTTTCGGCTGCTATAACAAAGTACCACAGATTGCATAGTTTATAAACAATAGAAATTTATTTCTCCGATTTTGGAGACTGGAATTCTGAGATCAGGAGGCAGCAATGTTAGGTTCTGATGAGGGTCCTCTTCGGGCTTTCCAGCTAATTGTGCACTCACAAGAGGAAGGAGGGCACCAGAGCTCTTTAGGATCCCTTTGGCAAGGTCACTACTCCCATTGACAAGGGCTTCTCTCTCATGACCTAATTATCTTCCAGGGGCTTCTCCTCCTCCTGCCATCACAGTGGGGGTTAGGGCTTCAACGTACGAATTTTGGGTGGACACAAATATTCAGTCCATAAGGCCTCACCTTGTGTACTGATACTGAGCTGTATTACTGAAAATTTGAGAACCTTATATCCCACAATTTTCTGCTCTTAATGTATTTGTTGGACTTTAAGTAGAACACATTAGGTCTAATATTCTTTTCAGTGGAGTTATTTGTGAGGTTTGATGCTGCCAAAGGAAAAAAATAGATTCTTTCTAACCGCAGTGAGTAAGACCCTTGATTTTTGAGTCTGTTTGGGAAGCAGGATGGGTACAGTCATGCTCGCTCAGGTGCAGCCCCACTCTTCCTACTTGCCTCTGATTTTTGTGCTTAGGGAGAAAAGCTTCTGAGAATGCAGCCTCTAGAAATGAGCATGGCTTCCGTGCACTGAAAATCTTGCTGAAAAGCTCCTTTTGTTTCTGGGATATACCAGATGGAGTGTTCTCTGTACAAACAAACATTCAAAATCCTTGAGAAAAGATATGTAGGTTACAGTTTAACTTTCACTATCTCTACTAGGAGGGGGACAAATTCCTGAGGCAAAGGAGTTGCAATAGAAAATCTTGAAATTTAGGCTGGGCATGGTGGTTCACGCCTGTAATCCCAGCACTTTGGGAGGCTGAGACGGGCGGATCACCTGGGTTCAGGAGTTTGAGACCAGCCTAACCAACATGGAGAAACCTCGTCTCTACTAAAAATACAGAATTAGCCGGGCATGGTGGCTCATGCCCGGGAGACTGAGGCAGAAGAATAGCTTGAACCCGGGAGGCGGAGGTTGCGGTGAGCCGAGATGGTGCCATTGCACTCCAGCCTGGGCAATAAGAGCGAAACTCCGTCTTAAAAAGAAAGAAAGAAAAGAAATTCTTGAAATTTAAAGAGTACGGCGAATGTTCCATTCATTTAACGTTGGGTAATGAATTGGAGCTGTCCTTCCTGGTCCCGCCCCAAGGGTCCACCCCTTCTGCCAGGACTGGTTTCCGCCCACTCATCTGTCATCTTGCTCAGTCGTCACCTACACAAAGCCTTCCTTTCTTCTCCGCAGGCAGTGCTGACGGCTTCCTCTTCACTGTCCCCAGCTCTTTGTGTGTGCTACATTTAGAATGAAACAAATTGTTCTGTAATGATTTGTTTACATATCTGTCTCTCCCAGTAGGTAATGAGCTCTTTGGAGTCAGGGACCACATCTTCATCATTTTCAGACACCCATCTCCTTTTGTTGAATTAATCTTTGAGTCTATTTTTAGATTTTTCTGAACTCCTTTTAGAGATTCCCATTGTCAGTAGCATAAACTCCAAACTTCACTTCTGTTGAGTGCTTTGACACCCCAGTGAGACTGAATATTTACAGCTCTCCGAAGACTCTGGGCTCTCTCTCCCCTTTCTTCTTTTACCAATAATGTTCCCTTTGCTTGGAATGTGTCTGCCCAAACACTAAACATCAACTACCCTTTCTTTGTTCTGGGTTAACTCTTCCTCATTCTCAAGATGGGTAAGAGCACACCCTGGGTGTTGCTACAGTATTCTGTGATTTTCCCAATGTATCATTTAGCACACGCTGTTACGCTGTTACTGTCACCCCTTACGTGTCTGTCTCGCCCTCGAGGCTGGATGGTGCTGGAGTTGCTGTATGCAGTTTCCCTGCCTCCTAGCAGAGGGCCTGGTACTCAGTCAATGTTAGTAGGATTATGTTTCTTACAAAAGCCACATAAAATATCCTGAAACTTCATAGTAATGTAGAAAAAGTGTGTAATCTGAAATAGAAATGTTGAGTTCTTGTCCAGATTCTGCTATTTACAACTGGGGAGGAAAATAAAATATAAAAGTTTGTCTACGTTTAGAAGAGCAGACATAAGTAAAGAAAAATCGGCTCCTGCCAGGAAGTAGGACTCAAAGTGCCAGGATAGTGAAGAAACAGACAAGCTAGCTTAGCAGCAACTGGGGTTAACAAGGTACAACAGGAGAGGCCAGGCGCGGTGGCTCACGCTTGTAATCCCAGCACTTTGAGAGGCCGAGGCGGCGGGTGGATGGTTTGAGGTCAGGAGTTCCGGACCAGCCTGGCCCACATGGTGAAACCCCATCTCTATTAAGAATACAAAATCAGCCAGGCGTGATGGCGCATGCATGTAATCCCAGATACTCAAGACGCTGAGACAGGAGAATCCCTTGAGCCTGGGAGGTGGAGGTTTCAGTGAGCCAAGATTGTGCCACTGCACTGCAGCCTGGGCGACAGAACGAGACTCTGTCTCAAAAAAAAAAAAAAAAAAAAAAGATACAACAGGCGGAAAGGGGGCATCAGCTCCTCGTGTTACCAAATGGCCTGGCAATGCAGGAACCTCAAGTACGGGCCTCTGGCCCAGGCAGATGGGCGACACTGAGATGGCCCTAGGGAAGAAATGAAAGAAAAGAATTGGTTTTTGATTTGGATAAAGAGAGGATCTCAAGCCTGAGGTTTATTTATTTGTGCCTATGCCTGCTGTTGATTCCCTGGTGAAGCTGCTGGAACAAATCCACATCTGCCTCGTGTGGCCTCGCTGCACGGAAGGGAGACAGCAGAGCTCATGCTTTGGCAAGGCTTTCCACATGTTGGAAATGTGACAGCTGCCTGGACTGCTCGTCCTGGGCTTTGGCAACACCGACCACCTGTGCATGAAGCAGTAGGTCATTCAATGTCTTTGAGCCTCAGGATTTCTCTGTAAAATGAGGATATATATTTACAATATGAATCTCAGACAATATTAGCTTTGAACTTTTTAGATATAAAATTGTTTATGCCATCTGTCCCTGGCCACTCATAGAATTCAACGACGATCTAGGAGGGCAGGCATGTGTCTGGGGCCCTCTGTGTCCCCATGGAACTGTCCAACCTTGCTGTCACACACAGTCAGTGTTTTAAAATGGAATTTACTCTTTGACAGATGTGCTGCTATTTCTCTTTCAGTCTCTCTCATGGCTTAGATACCTCGAGCCTGGATGGCCAGGGCAGTGCATTGCATGCAGTGCAGATGGATGAGCATTCAAAAGGTGGCACTGTGGGGGCTCCTGGACATTGCATGGGCTCTGGAGTCAGAATGAATTCTATCCTTGCTCTGTGTGACCTTGAGCAAGTCTTGTATTACTCCTCCAAACCTCGGATTACTATTTGCAGTATGAAAATAACAAAGCACCAGGCCGGGCTCGGTGGCTCACACCTGTAATCCCAGCACTTTGGGAGGCCGAGGCAGGTGGATCTCGAGGTCAGGAGATCAAGACCATCCTGGCCAACATGGTGAAACCCCGTCTCTACTAAAAATAAAAAAATTAGCCGGGCGTGGTGGTGCCTGCCTGTAATCCCAGCTACTTGGGAGGCTGAGACAGGAGAATCGCTTGAACACGGGGGGCAGAGGTTGCAGTGAGCCGAGATCGTGCCACTGCACTCCAGCCTGGCAACAGAGTGAGACTCCGTCTCAAAAAAAAAAAAAACAGAACAGAACAAAGCGCCTACCTCCTTCCTGCGTGACGTGGGGAGCCTCTGGGCCGATGCATGTAAAGTACTTCCCTGCAGGCAACACCCCAGCATAATCAGCAGGCAGTGGATGCCAGTTACTCTGGCTCCTTAGTGAGTCCTGAGGTGCACATGTGAAGTGGTTATTGTTATCCCTACTTTGCATGTGAGGAGAATGAGCCTTTTCATTAAGTGGCTGATTTGGAATTTTTTTTTTTTTTCTTTCCCAGGATAAGGTCTCACTCTGTTGCCCAGGCTGGAATGCAGTGGTGTGATCATGGTTCACTGCAATTGTAATCACCCAAGGGGCTTACCTTGCCCGCTGCCTAGACAGAGCTGATTCATCAAGACAGGGGAATTGCAATAGAGAAAGAGTAATTCATGCAGAGCTGGCTGTGTAGGAGACTAGAGTTTTATTATGACTCAGATCAGTCTCCCTGGGCATTCGGGGAGCAGAGTTTTGAAGGATAACTTGGTGGGTGGGGGAAAGCCAGTGAGCCAGGAGCGCTGATTGGTCAGAGATGAAATCCTAGGGAGTCAGAGCTGTCTTCCTGCGCTGAGTCAGTTTCTGGGCGGGGCAGGAGGGGCACAAGATCAGATGAGCCAGTTTATTGATCTGGGTGGTGCCAGCTGATCCATCAAGTGCAGGGGCTGCAAAATATCTCAAGCACTGATGTTAGGAGCAGTTCAGGGAGGGTCAGAATCTTGTAACCTCCAGCTGCGTGGCTTCTAAACCATTTCTGATCTTGTGGCTAATGTTAGTCTTACAAAGGCAATCTAGTCCCCATGCAAGAAGGAGGTCTGCTTTGGGAAAGGGCTGTTACTGTCTTTGTTTAAACTATAAGTTTCTCCCAAAGTTAGTTCAGCCTATGCCCATGAATGAACAAGGACAGCTTGGAGGTTAGAAGCAAGATGAAGTAAGTTAAGTTACATCTCTTTCAGTGTCTCAGTCATAATTTTGCAAAGGCAGTTTGAATACCTCAGCTTCCCAGACTCAAATGATCCTCCTGCCTCAGCCTCCCACATAGCTGGAACTAGAGATATGTACTACCACACCTGGCAATTCTTTATTTTTTGCGGACATGGGGTTTCACTATATTGCCCAGGCTGGTCTCAAACTTCTGGGCTTAAAGGATCTTCCTGCCTCAGTCTCCCGAAGTGGTGGGATTATAGGCATAAACCACTGCACCCAGCCTGATTTGGGTTTTGAACACAGTTCTGTCGGACCCCTTGAGAGGAGCACTTTTCACAGTGCTGTGCTGAATGAGAAGTAATCCTTAAACTTAACGGACTTCCTTTCGACTGTAGAGAAGCTATTGCCCTTCTTTTCTTCTTCCTTGTCTTCAAGGAAGTTCTTCTTTTGTACTAGAACCCCAATGTGATCAGGGCCTTTTTTCTTATCCACGGCCAGGCTCTCAGGGACCGGGATCCCATTTCCCCCAAGCATAAGTCCTGGTGAGCTTAAGTCAGCTGGAATGATAATGATCACATTCTCTCTGGTGAACAGGCTCATGGCAGTTCTGGGGGAGTTGGGAGAGAGGAGTAGTCTTTGGGCCAAAAAATAAACACAGCTGGTAATGACCCAACAGAATGGTAGAGAGAATCTGAGTCCTTGAAGTTGCTGTGGATTTGTTTAATAAAACCATTCGGCAACCCACTACCCCACCTATTTTTATGTCACATAATAGGACTTTGTTAGGTGAGATAATACAATTCACTTAAAGTTACTTTTAATTAGGATTTATTTTATATTTATCTGTCTGTCAGTATCCATGGGGGATTGGTTTCAGGACCTCTCTCAGATTCCAAAATCCACAGATGCACAAGTCCCTGCTATAAAACGGTGCAGGATTTGCATATAACCTACGCACATCCTCCCGTATACTTTAAATCATCTTTAGGTTACTTACAATGCCTAATACAATATAAATACCGTGTAAATAGTTGTTATACTGTGTTGTTATGGAATAATGGTAAGGAAAAAAGTCTGTACATGTTCAGTACCATCACAACTATGCATTTTCTTTCCCAAATATTTTTGATCTGTGGTTGGTTGAATCTGTGGATGCAGAACTCATGAATATGGAGGGCTAACTGTATTTACAGCCAAAAGCATCTCAATGGATTTATCATCAGAGGAATCAATGAAGAGGGCTGATTAATGCAGTCAAACCTTTGAGGGATTTGTGAACACTAGAACCACCATTTCAAATCTGCAATAGGCGATCTGTGAGTGAATTATGGCATTTTGGGCTTGGAAGAATGAGAAGTCATCATGCCTAGTGTTTACTAAATCTTTTTCTTTTTTTTTTAAATTTTTTTTGTGAGACAGAGTCTCACTGTGTTACCCAGGCTGGTATTAAACTCCTGGGCTCAAGTGATCCTCTCACCTCTGCCTCCAAAGGAAATCTATGCTGATCATTCCAGTTACCTATTTCTGCAGAACAAATCACCCCCAAAAGTTAATGACTTAGAACAACAAAAAATCATTTTATTATTTTGAAGGTCAGCTTTATGTATGAGTGTGGTTTGGTTATAGTAAAGAGTAATTCAAATACTCATTTAGCTTGTTGCTGTGGAGGAATTTTGTAGATGTAATTAGCATCGACAATCAATTGACTTTAAGTCGCTTGTCGTTGGCAATGTGGTTGGGTCTGACTCAATCAGTGGAGAGGCCTGAAGAGCAGAACTGAGGCTTCCCTTAGGAAGAAGAAATTCTGCCTGTGGATTGCAGTGTCACCTTGAGCTACCCATCCAGCCTGCCCTTCCTGACATCCTGCCCTACAGACTTCAGATCTACCTGACCAGCTCCCAAAACCACAAAGCTAACTCTTGCAATAAATCTATATCCTTCCATTCTGGATTTTTTCTGTGGAATCCTGACTGCTACTATCATTATTTCTCACAATTCTGGAGGTCGACTGGGCTCTGCTAGGTTTTTGCTTGGGGTCCCTTGAGCAATTACAGTTAGACAATGGCTGGGGCTAAAGTCCCCTAGGAGGTATCACTCACATGTATGACACTTGACTGGGACTTCAGCTGGGCATTGGCTGGAAAACATAGACGTGGCCTTTTCATGTTGTCTGAGCTTTCTCACAGCATGGCAGCTGGGGTCCAAGAGGGAGCGCCCCAAGAAAAGGAAGTAGAAGAGCATAGCTTTTTTTTTTTTTTTAATGACCTAGACTCAGAAGTCATAGAGCCTCCATTGAGCCATCCCTTATTGGTAAAGGCAGTCATAAAGGTCTATTCAGGCTGAAAGCAAAGAACACAGACCCTGCTCCTCGATGGGAGGAGAGTTAATGTCACATTGTAGAAGAGTATCTGCCACAATGAACAAATTTTTACCAATTCATGGTTGAATGACAACAATCAAACCAAATTATTTCTATTTGGAGGACAATTTAGAGGACAGTCCATTATTCTGAGCTGAAGTTTTGGTGCTAAAATATCCTATATTTAGTTAAATGGTGATAATTGTATATCATATTGGGATTCATTTTGTAAATGTACTTACTGTGCAAAAATAAAATACTGGTGTCTTAAGGTCAGTCCCCAAGGTTTTGTGAAATTCAGAATCTGGCAATTTGATTGCATCCACTTTTCTGCTGAGTGTTGTGAGGACATTTGCAGCATTCCCCATAGTGATCGTTTATTCTCTGGACACTCCTGGTGACCTCAGTCTCCCCTCATTGAAAGATTTATCATTCTCATTGCCAACAGTTCTTCCCAGTGTAAAGTTCTTACTGTCTGCCCTGCTGATGTGGAATCTTTCCTCTCTATTCATTTAACAGCTTTTCTACTTTCAGCACCACACCATTAAGTCTTCCTTTTTTAGGTTGAACAATCTTAATTCCTATACATATTCTTTATGTGACCCAGTCAGAATATTGGGCTCCGGGTAAGCTTGTGTATAATGGTGGTGATACAGCTTGAATGTTCGTCCCCTCAAAAGCTCATGTTAAAATGTCATCCCCAGTGTTGGAGGTGGGGCCTGGTGGGAGGTGTTCGCCTAGAGGGGTGGGTCCCTTACAAATGGCTTGGTGTCTTCCCCCTGGTAATAAGTGAGTTCTCACTCTGTTAGTTCACAGGATAGCTGGTGGTTGACAAGAGCCTGGCATCTCTCTTTGGCTCCTTTCTCACCATGTGACATACCTGCTCCCTCTTTGCCTTCTGCCATGTTTGGAAGCTTCCTGAGGCCTCACCAGAAGCAAATGCCAGCACCACGTTTCTTGTACAGTGTGAAGAACCATGAGCCAAATAAACCCCTTTTTTAATAAATTACCCAGTCCCATGTTATTCCTTTTTAGCAACAAACCCCAATAAATACAGGTAGTATTATTTCAGTCTTACAGGATCTCAATAGTCTCAATTTGTTTATCCTGGAATTATGATCTTCAAGGTACCTGTTGGCTGTAAATCTGTATTTCTCAATGCTGTTGATGCACTTCTAAAAGCACTACAGTTTGGTAGTGTTCTTCCTTAACAGGTAATTACAACAGAAAACGTGTTCTGAGCAATACTGAATATAATGAGTCTATACTACCTTTAATAAATATACTATACTATACTTCTTTTTTTTTTTTTTGAGATGGAGTCTCAATCTGTCACCCAGGCTGGAGTGCAATGGTGCGATCTTGGCTCACTGCAAACTCCACCTCCTGGGTTCAAGCGATTCTCCTGCCTCAGCCTTATGAGTAGCTGGGATTACAGGTGCCCACCACCACGCCCAGCTTATTTTTGTATTTTTAGGAGACACGGGGTTTCGCCATGTTGGTCAGGCTGGTCTCGAACTCCTGACCTCATGATCTGCCCACCTCGGCCTCCCAAAGTGCTGGGATTACAGGCATGAGCCACCGTGCCTGGCCAATAAATATACTATACTTCTATGAATATATACTAAAACTCTTACTTCGAAAAAAACTATGTATGACATGGAAATGGTACATATTAAATATGTAGTTAATTTTTTTAACAGCAAAATGAATAGCACTTATTTTTATTTATGTAATATAAAAATTAGAGCTTCCCATTATTCTGTTGTTTTCTGAGGAGTCTTCACATTAGGCTAAAGGTAGATTTTTTTTCCATAAATTATTGGGGTACAGGTGGTATTTGGTGACACAAGTAAGTTCTTTAGTGGTGGTTTGTGAGATCCTGGTGCACCCATCACCCGAGCAGTATATACTGCATCATATTTGTTGTCTTTTATCCCTTGCCTCCCAAGTCCCCAAAGTCCATTGTATCATTATTTATTTATTTTTTTTTTGACACAGAATTTCACTCTTGTTGCCCAGGCTGGAGTGCAATGGCGCGATCTTGGCTCACTGCAACCTCCGCCTCCCAGGTTCAAGTGAATCTCTTGCCTTAGCCTCCCTAGTAGCTGGGATTACAGGCATGTGCCACCACGCCCAGCTAATTTTGTATTTTTGGTAGAGACAGGGGTTCTCCATGTTGGTCAGGCTGGTCTGGAACTCCCGACCTCAGGTAATCTGCCCACCTTGGCCTCCCAAAGTTCGGGATTACTGGCGTGAGCCACCGTGCCCAGCCCATTGTATCTTTCTTATGCCTTTGTGTCCTCGTAGCTTAGCTCCCACATATCAGTGAGAATATACGATAGGGTTTTCCATTCCTGAGTAATATGTAGTTAATTTTAAACCTACATTTGAAAAAAAATGTAAGTTTCTAGTTTTCTTCAAGATTTGTCTTTATGCAATTGAATATTTTTACCTTAAATTTTCTACTTTACCTTTATTCCTATTTTAATTACTAATATTTACTATTCTTATCACTCCTATTGCTACTAAATATAGATAATAATGCATTTCTATTGCTAGTTTTTGTCCCTCAGTTTCTTCTCTCCAGCTACAGTTGGTTCTGGTGCCTTCCTTTATACTTCTCCCTTTTTTTTTTTTTTTTTGAGAGGAGTCTTGCTGTGTCACCCAGGCTGAAGTGCGATGGTATGATCTCAGCTCACTGCAACCCCCACCTCCCAGGTTCAAGCAATTCTCCCACCTCAGCCTCCTGAGTAGCAGGAATTACAGGCACCCACCATCATGCCCGGCTAATTTTTGTATGTTTAGTAGAGACGGGGTTTCACTATGTTGGCCAGGCTGGTCTTGAACTCCTGACCTCATGGGATCTGCCTGTCTCAGCCTCCCAAAGTGCTGGGATTACAGGCGTGAGCCACCGCGCCTGGCCTTTTTTTTTTTTTTTGAGATGGAGTTTCACTCATGTTGCCCAGGCTGGACTGCAATGGTGCGATCTCAGCTCACTTCAGCCTTGCAACCTCTGCCTCTTAGGTTCAAGCGATTCTCCTGCCTCAGCCTCCCAAGTAGCTGGAATTACAGGTACGTGCTACCACACCCAGCTAAATTTGTGTTTTTAGTAGAGATGGGGTTTCACTATGTTGGTCAGGCTGGCCTCGAACTCCTGACTTCAGGTAGTCCACCCGCCTTGGTCCCAAAGTGCTAGGATTACAGGCATGAACCACTGCGCCAAGCCTTAATTTCTGCTTCCTTTGCAAATTTGACATAATCATCCTGTAAACCATCATCTAAGTCATTAACTGAAATTCTGAGCAGGATGGGCTTGAGTACAGAATCCTGGATCACTTTTCCAGCTAATTAACACTAACTGGGTGGATTTGTCCATGTGGCTTTAAGTGTACCTTAATGCATTACCATGTTAAATACCTTTTTGAAATTAAGACGTCCTAGGCCGGACATCCTCCAGATTCCACCTGTCTATCTTTTCATTGCCCAGAAGCCATCATATGTGAACTGGCTGACTTGTTTTCAGTGGTAATTTAAGGTGCCAAACAGGAGTTTCAGAGCCAAATGTTGCGCATTTAATTCTAGAGTTTGGACAGCTAAAAATAATCAGCAAATGTTTAACGGCAAATTTAACCACCAAACATGAAATGAAGTCATAGATGTTTGGGTGTACAAGTGAATCAACTCACTGAACAGCTTGGAAAAAGAAAGAACCTAGTAATCCTAGTCATGTCAAGGGCAGGAGACAGAGGTGGGGACAGCTGAATTTTATTATTCCTGTGCCTCCATGAACATTCATGCTGATGTGGTCTAAGGAGACATAAATAAAGGCTTAAGTAGCTCTAGTTTAAACTGTGATATTCTGATGTGACATTTTCACATTCATCTTAGTATTCCATCATGTTCATAGTCCCAACTAGTTCTGAGTCACTCATAATTCCAGACTGATGATGGCTTTATTATGTTTTCAAACATTTAATTGATGAATTATCTTCACGGTATTTCTTGAGGCATGTCAAGAATTTATCAGAGGTTTTGCTTTTAGAAAAAAACGAATCTAATGGTTAAATTTTTTTTCCATGAATTGTATCTTGGCACTTTATATACTTTTTTTTTTTTTTTTTTTTTTTTTTTTGTGGAGAAATGATCTCACTATGTTGCCCAGGCCGGTCTCAAACTCCTGGCTTCAAGCAGTCCTCCTGCCTTGGCCTCCCAAAATGCTGGGATTATTGGCGTGAGTCACTGCAGCTGGCCCAGCCATTTTTGTGATTTATTGGAAAAACATTGTTATGTATTTATAATAATAAGGTAAGAGATCTGTCAGACACTGCTACAGTGTCACTTCTCTGTCTCTCTTTAGCACTAGTCCAATATTCTGCGTTGTTTTTGCACTTACCGGCATGTTAGAGTATTGCTCTCTCTGTACTTTAGCACATAGTATTACTTTAAAATTCTTTCTTCCTTTTTAAAAAATTAAGTATATACTCCTCCATTTCTATATTCGAGACAGAAGTAGCAGATACTCAGTAAATTCCTATTGACCAGTCTCTGTTCAGTAAAACTATAGTTTCATTATGAAGTTTTATTATATAGCTTTATATAATTTTAATAAGACTGCATTAGTTTTAATGTAGTTTGCTATAGTTGCTAATTTTTTTTTTCTGACTTAATGTGTACCTGAGTTTAGGCGAGGAAGAGCTCTTTTTTGGTGCCACCTTGTTTTTTTTTGTTTATTGTTTAATTTTTTGTGGGTTTTTTTTGCACAATTTGTTTTTCCTACTTTGGATAAATTCACATCTACATGAATTTCTCACTTTTTTGTGTGTGATTTTCACGTTTTTTTCCTGCCATATTTGGATAGTTCTAAGAGTTGAGTCATGTCCCTTAGCTTTTAACAATTTATTTTTGAGGTTAAGTGCTTTCTTTCAAAAACACTTTATTTAATTTTAATCAATCTCATGTGGGTTATCTGTACGAGCCATTCTCAGACCCAATGCCGTAACAAAGTTCCATCAGCTTGGTGGCTTAATATAACAGAAATGTATTGTCTCACCATTATGGAGTCCAGAAATTTGAAATGAAGGTGTTGGTGGGGGCATGCTCCCTCTAAAGGCTCCAGGGAAGAAGCTTTCTTTGCCTTGTGGTGAATACTGGTGATTCCTGGTATTCCTGGCCTGTAGCTGCATCACATTGATCTCTGCCTCCATCTTCACAGGGCCATGTTCTTCATGCCTCCTCCATGTCTCTACATTCAAATCTCCCTTTCTTTTCTCTTCTGAAGATGTCAGTCATTGGATTTAAGGCCCACTCTAACCACTATAACCTCATCTTGATTACATCTGAAAAGACCCTATTTCTAGATAAGGTCACATTCACTGGCATGGGGGTTAGGACTTCAACATCTTATTAGGGGACACAGGTCAAGTCACTACACTAAGTTACTTCATGCTAACTTAGTCACTACACCAAGTTACTTCATTCTATATATATATATAATATATAGAATATATAATATATGTAACATATAATATATAATTATATATTATATATAATATATAATAAAATATATATATTATATAAATATATATATATTATATTTATATATATATTTGCTTGTTTGTTTTTTGAGACGGAGTTTTGCTCTTGTCGCCCAGGCTGGAGTGCAATGGTGTGATCTCGGCTCACTGCAACCTCCTTCTCTTGGGTTCAAGTGATTCTCCTGCCTCAGCCTCTGAGTGGCTGGGATTACAGGCATGCGCCACCATGCCCGGCTAATTTTTATATTTTTAGTAGAGACGGAGTTTCTCCATGTTGGTCAGGCTGGTCTTGAACTCCCGACCTCAGGTAATCCACCCACCTTGGCCTCCCAAAGTGCTGGGATTACAGGCTTGAGCCACTGTGCCCAGCCTGAAAGTATTTTTACATAGGCTTTTAATGAGTTTAATGAACTAAGTTTGATGATGAGACTATACTAAAAACAAAACAAAATAAGAAACAAAGCAAAATGAACACACACTGTGTAGATGTAATCGATCCTATCTCTCTGTGTAGTTGCTGCCAGTTAGGTCCCTGGGTATGTCATATGTCATATGACTTTTCATGTTAGTTTTACCTCTTATGTGGATTTTTTGAGGGTAGAGGCCCCATCTTCCATTTCTTTTGTGACCTTTTAAGGATTCTTGCCCATGCTTAGCACAGAGTAGATTCTGAGAAAAAACACCCACATTTTGATCTGTGAGTTGATATTTAAAAAAATGGGTGACCATTTTCTTTGTGCTGCAGGGCAAGGGATTTATGTTTCCTGATATTGAAAATAGTCCAGGGCTTAGCTGAGGGATGCATTCTATGCTAACTCACTGACCCTGAGAAGTCTCCATTGTAAAACACACTGTAATTATACATATCACTAAGAAGGAAAAAATGATGTTCAATTATACTTGTAAGGCTTTATGAGCATAAGATGCATGGTAATTCAATTAAAAGTAAAAACAAAGCCAGGCACAGTGGTGCATACCTGTAATCACAGCACTTTGTGGCACTGAGCTGAGGCAGGTGGATTGCTTTGCCCAGGAGTTTGAGACCAGCCTGGGAAACATGGTGAAATACTCACTTTACAGAAAGTACAAAAAGTAGCCAGACGTGGTGATGCACACCTGTTGTCCTAGCTACTTGGGAGGCTGAGGTGGGAGAATCGCTTGAGCCCAGGAGGCAGAGGTTGCTGTGAGCTGAGATTGCACCACTTGCACTTCAGCCTGGGTGAAAGTGTGAGGCCCTCCCTGAAAAGAAAAAAAAAAAAAAAAAAGGAGACAGAAAAAAGGGTTGTATTAGGCTGTTCTTGCATTGCTATGAAGAAATACCCGAGGCTGGGTGCGGTGGCTCACGCCTGTAATCCCAGCACTTTGGGAGGCCGAGGCAGGCAGATCACAAGGTCAAGAGATCGAGACGATCCTGGCCAACATGGCGAAACCCTGTCTCTACTAAAAATACAAAAATTAGCTGGGCATGGTGGTGTGCACCTGTAGTCTCAGCTACTCAGGAGGCTGAGGCAGGAGAATCGCTTGAACCCAGGAGGCAGAGGTTGCAGTGAGCCTAGATCGTGCCACTGCACTCCAGCCTGGCGACAGAGTGAGACTCCATCTCAAAAAAAAAAAAAAAGAAAGAAAGAAAGAAAGAGAAAAACCTGAGACTGGGTAATTTATAAAGAAAAGAGATTTAATTGGCTCACAGTCCTGCAGGCTGTACAGGAAGTGAAGCATAGTACCGGTATCTACTTCTGGTGAGAGTCTCAGGAAGCTTCCAATCATAGTAGAAGGCAAAGGGGGAGCAGGAACATCACATGGGGGAGCAGGCACCTCACATGGCAAGAGCAGGAGTGAGAGTGGGGGAGAGGTGCTGCACATTTAAACAACCCGATCTCATGAGAACTTACTCACTATCGTGAGGACAGCACCAATAAGATGGCGCTAACCCATTCATGGGAAGTCCATCCACCCCCATGATCCAATCATCTCCCACCAGGCCCCACCTCCAACAGTGGGGATGACATTTCAACATGAGATTTGGGGAGACAAGTATCCAAACTGTATTACTCCATTCTCACACTGCTATGAAGAATCGCCCAAGACTGGGTAATTTATAAAGAAAAGAGGTTTAATTGACTCACAGTTCAGCATGGTTGAGGAGGCCTCAGGAAACTTACAATCATGGCAGAAGGCAAAGGGGAAGCAAGGCACCTTGTGATTCACAAGTCGGGAGGAAGAAGTGACAAGTGAAAAGGGAAGCGCTTCTTATAAAACCATCAGATCTCGTGAGAACTCACTATCATGAGAACAGCATGGGAGAAACTACCCTCATGCTGCAGTTACCCCGACCTGGTCTCTCCTTTGACATGTGAGGATTACGGAGATTACCATTCAAGACGAGATTTGGGTGGGGACACAAAGTTTAACCATATCACAAACTATGTCAAAGGTGAATCCTAGTATTGATGAGATATGATATTTAAATAGAAAATAGTCTCTTTTTGTCTATGCTACCAAAAGACTGAGGAGGCCTTTGGGCAGGATGGTGGTCTTTCCTAGGCCCCTGAACCCACGATGTGTTGGAGCCTAGGGTTTTATTTGCAATAGCCTGGCATGTTGATTGAGCAAGGGCTTTGCAGTCTGAGAGGAGTGTATCAGCATTGTATCTTTTTTTGTTCTGAGACAGAGTCTCCCTCCGCTGCCCAGGCTGGAGTGCAGTGGCCGGATCTCAGCTCACTGCAAGCTCCGCCTCCCGGGTTCCCGCCATTCTCCTGCCTCAGCCTCCGGAGTAGCTGGGACTACAGGCGCCGCCACCACGCCCGGCTAATTTTTTGTATTTTTAGTAGAGACGGGGTTTCACCGTGTTAGCCAGAATGGTCTCGATCTCCTGACAAAGTGATCCGCCCTCCTCGGCCTCCCAAAGTGCTGGAATTACAGGCCTGAGCCACCGCACCCGGCTGCATTATATCTTTAATTCTCAGAATCTCCATTTCTTTGTGAAGATGGGACAATAAAATCATCCTTCCAGGACTTTATGTGAGGATCCAGTGAGATAATCTAGGGGAAGATTCCTGTCTCACCACTCAGTACTTAGGACACAGGTATGAGTTTCTCCTTCCCTTCCCCATGTCTCCTTGCCTCCTTCAAAAGCTCACCATGAAAAGGTGAAAAAGAACTGAGAGTAGATCATGACCTCAGAAATTTTAAATTCAGAAAACTTCTTAGGATGCTAAATAGAATCCTGTAGGTCTCATCACTCTTGGGTATTGTGTTGGTTTCCTGCTGCTGCTGTCATAAATTACTGTATTAGTGTTTAAAAACAACACATATCTGGCCAGGCATGGTGGCTCACACCTGTTATCCCAGCATTTTGGGAGGCCGAGGTGGGCAGATCACTTGAGCCAGGAGTTTGAGGCTAGCCTGGCCAACTTGGTGAAACCGTCTCTACTAAAATATACAAAAATTAGCCAGGCGTGGTGGTGTACACCTGTGATCCCAGCTACTCGGGAGCCTGAGACGGGAGAATCACCTGAACCTGGGAGGCGGAGGTTACAGTGAGCCAAGATCGTGTCACTGCCCTCCAGCCTTGGTGACAGAATGAGACACTATCTCCAAAACAAAACAAAAAGAACCCCACACATTTATTATCAAACAGGTCTTGGGGACAGAAGTCCAGGCCATGTTCATTTCTGGAGGCTCTAGGGGAGACGCTCTCCACTGTGTTTCCAACTTCTCCACGCAGCCTGCATTCCTTGGCTTGTGGCCCTTTTCTCCATTTCGAAGGCCAGCAGTGCTGCCTCTCTTTGTGCCTTTCTTTCATAGTCATAACCCTCTGGCTGATTCTGACTCCTTCTGTCTTTCTGTTTTCATTTTTAAAGATTTTAAGGATGTTTACATTGGGCCTAGCTGGATAATTCAAGATAGTCTTCCTAATTTAAGTCATCTGAGTGGCATCCTTAATTCATCTGCAGCCTTAACTCCCCTCTACCGTGTACCCTAACATAGTCACAGCTTCCAGAGATTAGGACGTGGACATTTTGGAAGCCATTGTTCAGTCTATTACAAGTATTAAAAAAAAAAAACCCTATATATCTCCCTTGCTTCTTGTTTGATTGAAAATGTATTGTGTATGGATTTTTAAAATTCCCTTATTTGAATACTTATAATTTCAACCGATGCCTCTGTCGTAGCACTTGTGCATTACGTAGAAATGTTCTATTTATTTTACGTGTCTGTTTACCCCCTAATACATATGCTTCTAGAGGGAATGTACTGTATTCGTCTTAGAATTCTCTGAACACAGCACAACGCCTAGTGCAAAACAGACACTTGAGAAGTGATTATGGGCTGAAACTGAATGAACTTGGTTGATTTTGTAGCAATTTCTTATTTTATCCTCTTTTAAACTTTCACAAATAATTTCCAAAACCTGAGTGCCTTTGATATCAAAAACGTATAGTCTTTCATTTTATATAACAATTTATATAACAATTGTCTCACATATACTGAGAAGTAAATGATTTGTTTCATTCAGCTTAGTGGAAATTCACACAAGAAATGCAGAAAAATGAAAATAATAAAGTTATTTTTAGGTTATTCAAAAGAGAATGAAGGTCTGAGAAGTTTCTTAATATATGTAAGTAGGATTTTATTGCAAAGGGAATTAGACGTTATTTTCCTGGGAAGCTTTGGTTCTACTAACAATGAAGCATTTATACAATGCATAATCCATGAATGTGAGTCGGTTATCTCTTATTACACAACTTTCTATTGTATTTAGTGTATATCAGTATCTATATCAGTACAAGTGATCCAGTTTTTGGTGAAAGTCAAACGAATATTTTGTTGCATGATTCTGTAAATTTGACAATATGCAGATTTCTGGGTGAACGTCTGCTGCTTCTGTTACTTTCGTTTCTTTATTCTTATTTCTCTGAGTAGAGTCATCTGAGTATAGATGAGTGAATTAAAGCAGTCCTTTGACTCATTTTCGGATCATCCGTTAAAACTGATTTTTGGGGCCAGGCATGGTGTCTCATGCCTGTAACCCCAGCACTTTGGGAGGCCAGTATGGGATGATCACTTGAGGCCAGGAATTTGAGACCAGCCTGGACAACATTGTGAGACTCTGTCTCTACAAAAAATTTTTTTAAAACTAGCTGACTGTGGTGGCACATGCTTGTAGTCCTAGCTACCTGGGAGTCTGAGATGGGAGTATCATATGAGACCAGGAGATCAAGGCTGAGCTATGATCACACCACTGTACTCGAGCCTGAATGACAGAGTGAGACCCTGTTCCCCCTCCCCAAAAATCAAAAACACAAAAAACTGATTTTTTTTTTTTTTTTGGCCAATCTAAGAGATGATCCACTAATTGGTCCACTTACCACATACTTTTAGATTTGATACCTTTCATTAATAGCCTTTTCTTTACTTTCCACTCCTAACTTTTCTTCCATTGTTTTTTGTTTGTTTTCATTGATTTTTCTGCTCCTAACAATCAACATTCTTCGTTTCTACAATCTTTGCCAAAGTAGCATTCCCTTCCCCTTGGGAAAAGTAGGCATAGATCTGCCTCTAAATCAAAGGCTTCAAGGACCAAAGGTAACCTCTTCATAAGAAGAGGGAAATTTGGACACAGATGACACAGAGAGGAGAATGCCACAGGATAAAGGAGGCAGAGACTGGACTGATGCGTCTACAAGCCAGGGCTACTGGCAACCATGAGAAGCTAGGAGAGAAGCAGGTAACAGATTCTCCCCCAGTCTCCAGGAGGAACCAACCCTGCCAATACCTTGACTTTTGACTTCTTTTTTTTTTTTTTTTTTTTTTGAGACGGAGTCTCGCTCTGTCGCCCAGGCTGGAGTGCAGTGGCCGGATCTCAGCTCACTGCAAGCTCCGCCTCCCGGGTTCCCGCCATTCTCCTGTCTCAGCCTCCCGAGTAGCTGGGACTACAGGCGCCGCCACCTCGCCCGGCTAGTTTTTTTTTGTATATTTTTAGTAGAGATGGGGTTTCACCGGGTTAGCCAGGATGGTCTCGATCTCCTGACTTCGTGATCCGCCCGTCTCAGCCTCCCAAAGTGCTGGGATTACAGGTGTGAGCCACCGCGCCCGGCCAACTTTTGACTTCTTGACTTCAGACCATAAGAGAAGAAGTTTCTGCTGTTTGAAGCCACCCAGTTTTTGGTCATTCCCTATGGCAGTGCTGGGAAACTAAATGCAGCTCACTTCACACACTGTTTTAAAAATATTTGACATGGTTGCCAACAGCTAAAATTTGGAAGACTTCATATAAAAATAGAGATTTCTCTTCAAAGCATCCCAAATTATGAGCCCTCATATTATTGTGGCCCCTGCCTAGACCTCCTATTTATTTTCTCTGTATGGAGCAGAATTGCCATGTTCCCCTAGGCCTGCAGGAAGGTGGGGGACAGCTACCTTTTAATTTTTTTTCTTTTTGTATCTTAACGGTAAACCTATCCCAACACCATTTATTAAGCAACCCGACAAATCTGCACAGATATGCTTTTTATCTTCTACTATATGCTCATACAACACTTGAGTCTATTTTGGGCCTTTCTATTCTGATGCTCTAATCTGTCTAAAGAGTCTCTCATCACACTGCACAGTTGGACTTACGACAGTTTAAAAATATGATGTTAAATCTCATCGAACTAGTAGGTGACCAGAGTTCCTTTAACACTCAAATTCTATCAATTAGGATGAGTGAGCTTAACAGCAGTGAATACAGATTCTGTTTAATAGACTTAAAAAGGTGACTCCAGCCACTTAAATCGGGCTCCCCACGGAAAATGTCAGCCATTGGTTTTCTGACCACGAGTTGGTTTTCCACTTCCGATTTCTTTTGTCTGATAAAAATAATTTGAGTAAGAGCCATATGATTATTTTTGCAATGGTGAATATCACTTATCTGAAAAAAATGAGGCATTAAAATATGGAAGACTTTTCTCAGTCTTGTACACTTCATTAAAATGCATATGAATGTCCTTTTTCTTGAAGAACAGTGTCACCTTCTTGAATTTTGTGTGTGTAAAATGTGAATTAGTAGAAAAAGGAATAACTAAGAGAATGATGTCTGTAGAATCCATAAAGGTGTGCTTAAACTGATTAGCTTATAATACTTTGAAAATCCTTTTATTAAATTTTTCATAGTTAAAAAAATGATTATAGATTCACAGGAGGTTTTCCAAAGAAATGAATAGGAAGGTCTTCTGAACCCTTCCCCCAGCCTCTCCCAGTGTTTACATTGAATGTAAGTACACCAGTGCCATTCATAGAATTTATTTGGATTTCTCCTATATATATATATTTATTTGTATGTTCGTGATGGTTAATTTTAGGTGTCAACTTGACTGGGTTAAGGGTTATCCAGATAGCTGGTAAAGTATTATTTCTGGGTAGGTTTGAGAGGATGTTTCTGGAAGAGACCGGCCTTTGAATCAAAGGACTGAGTAAGGAAGAACTGCACTCACCAATGTGGGTGGGCACCATCCAATCTGCTGAGGACCCAGGTAGAACAAAAAGGCAGAGAGAAGCTGAATTCATCTCTCTTTCCCGGCGCTCGGACGCCTACTTCTCCTGCCCTCGGACAGCAGACTTCTAGTTCTGCCACCTTTGGGACTTGCACCAGTGGCCCCCTGGATTCTCAGGCCGTCTGCCTTAAACTAAGAATTATACCATCAGTCTCCCTGCTTCTCAGGCCTTCAGATTTGAACTGAGCCATGCTACCTGCTTCCCTGGTTCTGCAGCTTGTACAAAACCTATTGTGGGACTTCTTAGTCTCCATAATCATATGGATCAATTCCTCTCATAAATTTCCTCTCTTTCTCTCTCTTTCTCTCTCTCTCTGTCTGTCTGCAAACCAGGAAGCAGTCCCTCACCAGACACCAGATCTTCAGGGGCCTTGATCTTGGACCTTCCACCCTCCAGAACTTTGAGAAACAAATGTGTGTTACTTAAAGGGCCAGCCTATGTTAATTATTATTATTATTATTTTTTTTTCTGAAACGCATATTTGCTCTGTCGCCAGTCTGGAGTGCAGTGATATGATCTCAGCTCACTGCAACCTCTGCCTCCCAGGTTCAAGTGATTCTCCTGCCTCAGTCTCCTGAGTAGCTGGTACTACAGGTGTGCGCCAACACGCCCAGCTAATATTTGTATTTTTAGTAGAGACAGGGTTTCACTATGGATGACCTTAATCTCTTGACCTTGTGATCCGCCCGCCTCGGACTCCCAAAGTGCTGGGATTATGTTAACTTTTTTATAGCATCCTGAAGTAAGATACATTTAGCATGAATGCTTGTTTATTGTCCTGTGTCACTTTCTGTTTTTTTGCACTTCAATTTCTCCCTTCTTTTGTCTTTCCACATTTTTTTCCTTTATGTATCCATAACTTGTACCCATTCTTTGCACTCAATTTTGCTTTCTTTTAACATTTACATATACATGTACCTCTTTTTTCTCTCTCTCTTTCTTTCTCTCTTTCTCTCTCTCTTTCTCTCTCTCTCTCTCTTTCTTTCTTTTTGTCTCTGTTGCCCAGGCTGGAGTGCAGTGGCGTGATCTTGGCTCACTGCAACCTCCGCCTCCGGGGTTCAAGGGCTGGGATTACAGGTGTGAGCCACTGCACCCGGCAGGAGTAATTTTGTGAAAATTACTTCTGTAAAATGCAGATTCCTCTTTTGAAACATGCTGTAATTAGCTACATGTTAACTGTCAAAATATTCCTTCACATTTTTGAGGTTCCTTTCTTCCAAATAGACCCAGCATTAATTTTGAACACTCCTCTGGTGACTCTTCCAGGAGGCAATTTTGCTTTTTCTTACATTATTTCTAACTAGGTAATTTATTTTATTTATTTATTTATTTTTATTATACTTTAAGTTCTAGGGTACATGTGCACAATGTGCAGGTTTGTTACATATGTATACATGTGCCATGTTGGTGTGCTGCACCCATTAACTCATTTACATTAGGTATATCTCCTAATGCTATCCCTGCCCCCTCCCCTAACTAGGTAATTTATTTCAAAAAGTGTGGGCCTTGCAAATAGCAGGCAAGAGGCACTGATGCTGTGTCTGTAGGGAATCCCAAGGGTAATCTCATGTCTTAAAAAGTATTCCAACATCATGGTTGCAAACTCTTTTTGGATAGGTTCTCCACACTTGCTACCCCCAGAGACTGTTCGGCTTTTGAGTTTCTCAGACCTCAAATGGCCTGGAGGTGAGTACTGATGGAGAGCTGCAGCAAGGAGCTTAAAACTTTCTGTGTCTTTGGAAGAATGTCTGCAGAGGAGCTGGGTTAAACTCAAGCCAAAGGTCCAGTCAGCCCAGGCCTGGAACAAAAAAGTCCTCACAGGGATTTTAGCCTTGAAGGCAATCTTTTCAGGCAGTCATAGACAGTTTAGTAAAAATGAAGAGGCTGTTAAACTCACTGGCGTGTTTCCTAAGGGTTCCTTGGCCATGCAATGATTCTGTTTTGGATGAAAGGCAAGTGTTCTCCAGTATTTAAATTAGGCTGACCTCCCAGAGTAAGCTGCAGATGAAGGCATTTTAGGAAATTTCATTAAAGTAGGAATTAACTTGAGGTTCATGATAGGGTTGAGGCATTTATGAAACCACGTTCATATACATGCTACAAAATTTGCAGTTTTCTGGGATAAGGAGCATATGACTTCTAAGAAAAATAATAATTAACTCGCTTTTCAAATTGAAACCCACAGTTATGTTTTTAAGGGATATGCAATATAAATGAGAATATTTTAACATTGTGTTTATTTGTATAATAATTGGATGTTGAGTTAATATTCAAATACTTGAATAATTTATTTGGATAATGTTTAAAAGCCCACAGTCTTGTTCATGATTATCTGGGTGACCTTTTTATGTCCCAGTACTACTATTCAGTTTTAGCCTCTGTGTTTTTTATTTTTATTTTTTTGAGACAGTCTTGCACTGTCACCCAGGTTAGAGCTCAGATACCATCACCACTCACTGAATCTCCCAGGTGCAAGTTGTCCTCCCACCTCAGCCTCCCGAGTAGCTGGGACCACAGGCACATGCCACCACTCCTGGCTAATTTTAAAATTTTTTTTTGTAGAGATGGGGTCTCGCTATGTTGCTCAGGCTGACCTCAAACTCCTGGTCTCAAGTGATTCTCCCAACTCATCCTCCCAAAGTGCTAGGACTGCAGGTGTCAGCCACCACCCTAGGCCCTGTGTTTGTATTTTTTTTTTTGGTGTGGCGGGGGCGGATAAGGAATCTCGCTCTGTCACCCAGGCTGGAGTGCAGTGGTGTGATCTGGGCTCACTGCAACCTCTGCCTCCCGGGTTCAAGCGATTCTCCTGCCTTAGTTTCCCTAGGACCTGGGATTACAGGCATGCGCCACCACGCCCGGCTAATTTTTTGTAGTTTTAGTAGAGACGGGGTTTCATCATGTTGTCAGACTGGTCTTGAACTCCTGACCTCGTGATCCGCCCGCCTCGGCCTCCCAAATTGCAGGGATTACAGGCATGAATGACCATGCCCAGGCTTTTTGTGTTTGTATTTTTAAACAATGGAACTGATGCTCACCGATCATTTAAAGTGATGCTATGTAACTTGAAGGTAGTATTTCCCACACTGGGTATAGAGAACAGCAGTACTCTACATTGGCCTGTGAATTCTCAAGTATGAAAAAAACTGCTCTAGAGATTGATTAATTAGCTCAATAGTTGTTTTAAAAGTTGACTGTGTCACCCAAATTGTTTCTATTATTGAAACACAAACATGAACAAAGTCCAGTCTTTGTTCTCAGGGAATTTATGTTCTAATGAGGCAGAGGGATGAAAACCCAATGTCTGCGATATAGCAGTTCCCCTCTATTCTCGAGGGAGACGTTCCAAGACCCCCAGTGAATGCCTGCAACTGTGGATAGTAGCCAACCACATATATGCTATGTTTTCTCCTATAATACATTACATACTTATGGAAAAGTTTAAGTTATAAATTAGGCACAGTAAAGGATGAACAATAACTAAAAGTAAAATGGAACAATTCTAACAGTATGCTGTAATAAAAGTTATGTTAATGTGTTTCCAAAATATCTCACTGTACTACATCACCTGTTTTTGGACCAGGGTTGACTGCAAGTAACTGAAACTGAGGGAAGCAGCGCCATGGATAAGGGGAGACTACTATATTTGGGAATTATGGCAGGGGATTGAGGAAATCCAGAAATGAACTATGAAGGAGGGTCATCTGCTCAGTTTAGGGTGGGCAGAGAGAGACGTGGAAGGGCTTCTCCTAGATTCTCCTACAAGTGTTACTAGCATGAGCTGAGAGTGATGCATAGGTGAGCGGGTCAGAGCGGAGCGGGCATGGGGGAGAGAAGAACTGCATGCAAAGCCACAGAGGCAGGAAGAGCCCGGTGCACTGGGAAAATTGCAAGGGATTCTCTTTGTTTTTTTGACAGAGTCTTGCGTCGTCACCTAGGCTGGAGTACAGTGGCTCAATCTCAGCTCATTGCAACTTCCACCTCTTGGGTTCAAGCAATTCTGATGACTCAGTCTCCCAACATAGCTAGGATTACAGGTGTGAACCACCATGCCTAATTTTTTTTTTTTTTTTTTTAAGTAAAGACAGGGTTTCGCCATGTTGCCCAGGCCGATCTCGAACTCCTGGCGTTAAGTAATCTGACTGCCTTTGCCTCCCAAAGAACTGGGATTACAAGTGTGAGCCACTGCGCCCGGCCATCAGGGATTCTATTTGGATGAAATCTAGGGAAGGTTGTGTAGGGAAATTGGGAGGGCAAGTGGAAGACAAAGCCAAGGGCCGGATGATGAAGGATTGAAGTTTGTAAATGGTGGAGCACTGATGAATAATCTCAGGCACAAGACTGGCAGGGTCAAAGTTTTTATTTTATTTATTTATTTTTTTGTGATGGAGTCTCACTCTGTTGCCCAGGCAACAGAGTGCAGTGGCGTGATCTCAGCTCACTGCAACCTCCGCCTCCCGGGTTCAAGTGATTCTTTTGCTTCAGTAGCTCGGACTCCAGGCACGTTCCACCACACCCGGCTAATTTTCTTTGTATTTTTTGTAGAGACGAGGTTTCACTGTGTTAACCAGGATGGTCTCGATCTCCTGACCTCGTGATCTGCCCGCTTTGGCCTCCCAAAGTGTTGGGATTACAGGCGTGAGCCACCGCACCCGGCCTTAGGGTCAAATTTTTAATCTAGGAAGATAATTTAGAGCAATATGGAAGATGGATTCTTGAGTCATGAAGATGAGTTAAGAAATTGTTATTTGTTTTTAAATGTTTTCACGGATAATACAATAAAATAGAAATAAATATTCTTGTGAGAAATGGGGAGATGGAGGGATGGGAGTTGATAATTGGTGTGAAATCAGCGAACACAAAAAAGGAGTGCTTTTAGGACACAGCTGAGTCAGCTTGTCTTGATTTCAAGTCTTTTATTGGGGTTCCGGATCAAAATTAAGTTCAGCTGTGACTGATTGACGCACCAAGTAACAAATCCTAAACAAGAGCCACTTTCCCATGAATGTAGGTTTGTCTAGGGCTCCATGGTTGCCCCATACCATCCTTGGAGACCCAGATTTTTCTATTTTGTTACTTCAGCATCCTCAGCACAGCCTCTACGTTACAGGCAGGATGGCTGTTCCAGCTCCACCTTCATATGCTCAGCCTGGAGGACGAGAGTGGAGGGGGCCTACCTCCTGTCTTGAAGGCCCTCTCCCAGCCTTAGTACATCCCACTTCCACTTAAACCCTGTGCTCTAGCATTTAGCCTAAAGGTCATACTTACCTACAAGCAAGGTTGCAAAGCACAGTTTTAATTCTGGGTGTCTATACACCCAGCTAAAATATAGGAGCTGCATTACATTTTTCTAACTGACAAATCATTATTATGTGCATTTCTGGGGTACAATGTGTTGTTCTGATATATGTATATGATTTGGCACGACTAAATCAAACCAATTCACATATCCATCACCTTGATTACTGATTTTTTTTTTTTTACAGTGAGACATTTGAAATGTACTCTCTTAGGTATTTTGAAATAGATAATACATTATTATTGACTATAATCAGCCTGTTGTCCAATAGATCTCAAAACTTATTCCTCCTTTCTATCTGAAACTTTGTACCCTTTGATGGGACATGAGGAACAAATGGCAGTTTTTATCACAGGCCCTCAGTAGCATTTAAATTTGTTTTATTTTTATTTTATTTTATTTTGTTTTATTTTATTTTATTTTTATTTTATTTGAGACTGAGTTTTGCTCCTGTTGCCCAGGCGGGAGTACAATGGCGTGATCTCGGCTCACTGCAACCTGCAGCTCCCTGGTTCAAGTGATTCTCCTGCCTCAGCCTCCTGAGTAGCTGGGATTATAGGCATGCGCCACCACACTTGGCTAATTTTGTGCTTTTAGTAGAGACAGGGTTTCACCGTGTTGGCCAGGCTGCTCTCGAATTCCTGACCTCAGGTGATCCACCTACCTCAGCCTCCCAAAGTGCTGGGATTACAGGTGTGAGCCACCTCAACTGGCACATTTAAATTTTAAAAAAGAATAGGCCTTGTGTATATCTTGGCTATGTTTATCACTAGATCTTTCATCATTTTTGCTGCTGTTGCAGAAGTGAGTCTCTTCTTCCATCATCTTTTTTTTTTTTTTTTTTTTTTTGAGACAGAGTCTCACTCTGTTGCCTGGACTGGAGTGCAGTGGCACGATCTCAACTCACTGCAACCTCCGCCTCCCAGGTTCAAGTGATTCTCCTGCCTTAGCCTCCCGAGTAACTGGGATTACAGTCATGTGCCACCATGTCTGGCTAATTTTTGTGTTTTTAGTAGAGATGGGGTTTCAGCATGTTGGTCAGGCTGGTCTCCAACTCCTAACCTCAAGTGATCTGCCCGCCTTGGCCTCCCAAAGTGCTGGGATTACAGGTGTGAGCCACCTCTTCGGCCCATCATCTTTTTTAACTTGGTGGTGTTTATTGTGGGTAAGTGAGTTTAAAAAAAATTAATTCTATGTCTTTTCTTATTGTTTGTGATAATTTTTAGTCAATTCTCTAGGTTTTCTTTGTATACAAGCCCATCATCAGAAGATAATTTTGAATGTAATTTATTTTAAATGTTTATATTTTATATCTCATTCACTTGCCTACTTTCATTGGTTAATAACTCCAGGACAATTTTAATAATATTTATACTACTGATATCCTTGCTTCTTTTTTTATGCTTTATTTTTTAATTGGCAAATTAAAATTATATATATTTATAATATACACGTTTTGAAATATGTACACATTGTGGAATGATTAAATTGAGCTAATTAATATATAATTTACTTACATACTTTTTTTTTTTTTTTTTTGAGACGGAGTCTCGCTCTGTCGCCCAGGCTGGAGTGCGGTGGCCGGATCTCGGCTCACTGCAAGCTCCGCCTCACAGGTTTACGCCATTCTCCTGCCTCAGCCTCCCAAGTAGCTGGGACTACAGGTGCCCGCCACCTCGCCCGGCTAGTTTTTTGTATTTTTTAGTAGAGAGGGGGTTTCACTGTGTTAGCCAGGATGGTCTCAATCTCCTGACCTCGTGATCCGCCCGTCTCGGCCTCCCAAAGTGCTGGGATTACAGGCTTGAGCCACCGCGCCCGGCCCTACATACTTATTTTTTATGGTGAAAACATTAAAATCTATTCTCAGCCGGGTGCAGTGGCTCACGACTGTAATCCCAGCACTTTGGGAGACTGAGGCAGGCAGATCACCTGAGGTCAGGGGTTGAAGACCAGCCTGGCCAACATGGTGAAACCCTGTCTCTACTAAAAATACAAAAATTAGCCAGGCATGGTGGTGTGCACCTGTAATCCCAGCTACTCAGGAGGCTGAGGAAGGAGAATCGCTGGAACCTGTGGGGCAGAGGCTGTAGTGAGCTGATATTGTACCACTGCACTCCAGCCTGGGCAACAGAGCAAGACTCCGTCTCAAAAAAGAAAAAAATCTATTCTTTTAGCAATTTTCAAGTATACAGTATCTTGTTAATAACTATAGTCATCGTGTTGAACAATAGATATCTTGAACTTATCCCTTCCAACTGAAATTTTATATCCTTTGACTAATATCTCCCCAACTCCCTACTCTCCCCAGCCCCTGGTAACCACCATTCTTCCTCTGCTTCTATGAGTTCCACTCTTTTAGATTCCACATATAAGTGAGATCATGTGATATTTGTCTTTCTTTGCCTGACTTATTTCCCTCAGCATAATGTCTCCAGGTTCATCCACGTTGTCACAAATGACAGAATTTCCTTCTCCTTAAAGGTTGAAGAGTATTCCATTGTGTGTATATGCTACATTTAAAAAAATCCAGCTGGGTGTGGTGGCTCATGCCTGTAGTCACAGCACTTTGGGAGGCCGAGGTGGGTGGATTATATGAGGTCAGGGGTTCGAGACCAGCCTGGCCAACGTGAGGAAACCCTGTCTCTACTAAAAATACAAAAATGAGCTGGGCCTGGTAGTGCACACCTGTAATCCCAGCTACTTGGGAGGCTGAGGCAGGAGAATTGCTTGAACTCGGGAGGCAGAGGTTGCAGTGAGATGTGATCGTGTCATTGCACTCCAGCCTGGGTGACAAGAGTGAAACTCTGTCTCTAAATAAATAAATCAATAATCCATTCCTCTGTTTTTGGACACTTAGATTGATTCCACATCTTAACTATTGTGAATACTGCTGCAGTGAACTTGGGGGTGCAGACATCTCTATGACAGATTGATATGGATGTAAACCCAGTAGTGGGATTGCTGGATCACATGGTAGCTCTAATTTTAATTTTAATTTTTTAAAGAGCTTCCATACTGTTTTCCATAATGGCTATGCTAATTTACATTCCCATTAACAGTGTTCAAGAGTTCCCCTTTCTCTGCATCCTTGCCAACGTTTATCTTTTGATTTTCAAGTAATAGCCCTTCTTACAGGTGTGAGATGGTATCTCATTGTGGTTCTAACTTGGAGTTCTCTGATGATTAGTGAGATTGGGCATTTTTCATACACCTGTTGGCCATTTCTGTGTCTTCCTTTGAAAAATGTCTATTCAGGACCTCTGCCCATTTTCTAAGGAGCTGGTGTTATTGCTCTGAGTTGCTTGAGTTCCTACCTTGTTCTTCATTCCCACCTTGTGAGTGGGTCTTAAGGTCAGAGAAATAATGTGCTAGATGACCAGACGCAAAAGTGCATGAAGTCAAGGGGATATGTTGACTCCTTTAATCCTTACAGGACTGTCGAGGAAACAGGCACAGAGAGGTTCAGAACTCCTTCAGGGTCACATAGCTAGTGAGGGAGAGCTAGGATTTGAACACACATTCCTAACTCCGTTATTGCTAACACCCCTTGTCTTGAAGTGCAAAGTATGTGGTCTTAACTACCATTATCACCTTGATCTGAAGAGAATGTAAACAGCTTAATTTTCTCTTCTTGATTGTAAGAATAATCTTTCCACAGGAACTGATTCTAACTCCCAAATATCTCCCCCTTGCATTTGCTTATTTCTCTGTCAGTCATCGGGCAACACTGCAGTCCAGGCTACCATTATTTCTGACCAGGATTGCTACAGAACCCTCTCACCCATCCTACCTCCAATCCTGCCTCTTCCCATCCTTTCTCCAGGGTGCAGACAGTCATCTTGCTAGCCTGATTTAATTTGCCTAATTAATCAAGCACCAACAGACAATCAATAAATAATTATGAAATGAATGAATGAATGAATGAAATGTAAGGCTTCATTGGCCATATTCCCTCCATGTAAGCAGTGCATGAATGAACCCTACCACATTCCACGCTCTCATTTTTCCCCCAGCTGCCTTTATTCACAGATCCCTCTTTTAAGCAGTTAATTCTTTCAATATTTTTTTCAATCCATCAAGTGATGCAGTGTGACTTAAAAAGTACAATAAAGAGTAATATTAATAGTGTGGCTTAACTGGGTGAGGCTACTTCATACTCTTCCTTTTCAAATTGCACTACAATTTTAAGTAAATGACTATTCTTAATACTGGTTTTAATTTCACATGGTGAGATCAAAGCTGTAATTTTTTCCTCTCCATTTTGTTGCTTAGTTAATGTCTGTGAACTTTCACCACGACCGTCATCACCATTGCCCTCAGCATCCTCCTCGCTGTAGTCATTGCGTGTGACAGCGAAAGGTTCAAGAATCTGACTCCTGAACCCTTGGCACCGTGCCCAGAACCTCTCCAGTTCACTCACTGTTAGGGGTTGAATATTTCTCTTCCCCTGAATTCACATACTCAATCTCTAACTCTTAACGTGACTGTATTTGGAGATAGGATTTTTAGGGAGGAAATTAAGGTCAAATTAAGTCGTAAGGGTGGGACTCTAATCTGATAGGATGACTCTCCTTAAGAGAAGAAAAAAAGGCCAGGTGAGGTGGCTCACACCTGTAATCCTAGCACTTTGGGAGGCTGAGGCTGGCAGATCACCTGAGGTCAGGAGTTCGAGACAAGTCCAGCCAACATGGCAAAAGCCCGTCTCTACTAAAAATACAAAAAATAGCCAGGCGTGGTGGTGCACACCTGTAATCCTAGCTACTCAGGAGGCTGAAGCAGGAGAATCGCTTGAACCCTGGAGGTGAGCTGAGATCGTGCCACTGCACTCCAGCCTGGGCAACAGAGTGAGACTCTGTCTCAAAAAAAAAAAAAAAAGAAAAGAAAAAGAGAAGAAAAGATTACCAGAGTCTGCTTGCACCCTCTGGTGTACTCTCATGCTCTCCCCACCTCTCTCTTTCTCTCCGTCCCGCTTCCACCCTCCCTCTGTGCAAGCTCAGAGGAAAGGCCATATGAGGACACAGTAAGAAGGCAGCTGTCTGCAAACCACAAAAAGAGGCCTCACCAGAAACCAACCCCGGCACTTTGATCTGGGACTTCCAGCTTCCAGATCTGTGTGAAAATGAATGTCCAGCCACCAGTCTGTGGTTTTTTGTTATAGCAGCCAGAATAGACTAAGGCACTCATGGTGCTGGGAGCATCAGTAATCCAGCATCTTTCCCTTTCTTTCCGTCTTCCTAGGACCCAGGGCTGTTCCCTGTAGCCTGGCATTGTAATTGCTGGGCTTGAAGGGGAGGAAAGGGACAAGAAGACAAAAGTGATGCCTGGATATCCAGCACCTGGAGACTTTGGGCTTTCCAATATTGAAGAGGGGAGAAGGTTAAGTTAATGGAGGAATGTGAAGGAAAAAAGCAGATAGTTTAGTCTGGAGACAGGAGGAAGGGCCGCCCATCCTCAGACATGCCGCCCGGCGTGCAGGCTTCCCAAGACCATGGGCTACGGTATCCCTCCCTGGGAGGGTCTCCTGAGCAAAAGACTGACGGCAACTCTTCTTTCAGATATTTCTTTTGCCTTAAAACACGCACACAGAGAAGCTGAGAGCTCTTGAACTGTTTAGGAACTTAAGCTTCATGTAGGTTTGATGAAACGTTTTCATGAATTCTAAAAAGTTGAACGATTTTTACACGAATTTTAAGTCAGGAGTGATTTTGTACAGAATACTTGGCAGTGATCCCGGAAGTTGTTTATATTGATTTCTAGAAGGAGATACAGAATACCAGGCTAGGTTTAAAACTCCTGAGAATGTTCAAGCAGTAATACATGCATATGCAGAAATTAAACAGAAACACTGCTGGAAACTCAGGGTCCTTCCTGATGGTCAGGACAGGCATCGCCGGGAGATTTCAGTTGACAGACAGGTCCGACTTGATCAGCCTCAGGAAAAGCTTGCAAAGAAGCACTGAAAGTTAATCACCAAAGCCAAAAAGATTAGACTGGCAAATACTCAACAAGCAAGTAAACACATTAGATTTTCTGAATATGACTGAAAGCAATTACAGTTCATTTGTTAATATTTCACTGGATACTCGAGTTGTTCTTAGGAATTTCACTTTTGTTGTGGCAGGACTCCATAAGAAATGTTTCTCTCTTTTTTTTGTTTTTTGAGACGGAGTTTCGCTCTTGTCACCCAGGCTAGAGTGCAATGACTTGATCTTGGCTCACTGCAACCTCCACCTCAAGGGTTCAAGCAATTCTCCTGTCTCAGCCTCCCGAGTAGCTGGGAGGCCCCCACCACCATGCCCGGCTAATTTTTGTGTTTTTTACTAGCAACGGGGTTTCACCATGTTGACCAGGCTGGTCTCGAACTCCTGACCTCAGGTAATCCACCTGCCTCAGCCTCCCAAAGTGCTTGGATTATAGGCGTGAGCCACCGCACCTGGCCAAGAAATGTTTTTCTAAAACCTACATTAAACTAAAAGGAATACTTTTGTTCCTCAATTGATAAATAAGACTTATTTTTTTTTTTTTCTAGAGACAGGTCCATTGTATACAATAATTTTTCAGTATACATTTTATTTGTTGAAATTGTCTTATATAAGTCAATTGCAAGTGATTTAGTAAATCAATGTGTTTTGAACATTAAAATTAAACAAACAAAAAAACACACACAGATATACCTTTAGAGCCAGTTTTAAGCCTATGATAGTATCAGTAACAAGCCCAGCTTACCAGTAAGCTTGGTTTGTAATTCTAAACAAGAGGCAAAGGGAGAATTTTGCAAACAAACAAGTTTCATTCAAAGGGCATAAAATGTGTCTGTTTTTACAAAGTGCAGGGTTTAGTAAACAGGAGTGACTGGTCAAGATGAAGGAGTTGATGCCAGTAAAATGGTAAAAGGAGGCCTGGCATGGTGGTTCATGCATGTAATCCCAGCACTTTGGGAGGCCGAGGTGGGTGGATCGCTTGAGGTCAGGAGTTCGAGACCAGCCTGGCCAATATGGTGAACCCCCCCATCTCTACTGAAAATATGAAAATTAGCTTGACATGGTAATGCGTGCCTGTAATCCCAGCTATTCGGGAGGCTAAGGCAGGAGAATCGCTTGAACCCGGGAGGTGGGCTAAGTGAGCTGAGATCATGCCACTGCACTCCAGCCTGGGTGACAGAGCAAGACTCCATCTCAAAAAAAAAAAAAAAAAAGAAAGAAAGAAAAAGAAAAAGTAAAAGGAGCAGGAAGTGGAGGCTTTGCCAAGCTCCCACACTTACACTCACTGGGACATGAACAAATACAGGTGGGGTAACAATGAATTCCTATCCTTCTTGGTCAAGCAGAACTGCAATCATTAGTTGGGAGAAGAAAAAAGAAGTGGACACATTTTCTTCATTTTCATGTTCTCCCTGGATTTGACAAAGGGTTTCCGCAGACTTGCATACCTAGGGCCCTGGTCACACAGGACATCCCGGCTTTTCAGGCCAGCCATTGACCAGGGCCACCTTTTGGATGGACAGCCACTTGGGCTCCAACTCAGTGTTTCAGGATCATCCTCCTAACCTTCAACTCACAACCCTTTAACCCTCCTTTTAGCTTTAGGCTCCAATTCTAAAAAACTTTAAGCCACCACCGAAAGATGGACATGTGGACTAGGTCTTCAACATGTTTTCATGTAAAGTCGAGAAAACGGGAGCTTGTCCCTGAAAGGTGAGGTTGGGGTCTGTGGAGCCTATAAAATTCTGTTGGTAAAGCATTAACTATCATTCCTCTTTCTCAAGAGCTCTAGGAACTCAGGGCTGTCTCTGGTGTTTTCTACCCAAACTCCATCAGGGTCTTGAGTTATTCACCACGGTCCCTGGTTGTTCTAGATTTGGCAGCAGATTGCCTTAGATATGTGGGAACCAAGGAACTTTCCAGAACCTATGGATGCTGATGTAAGTCTCTCCCCATCCTCTGCTTGCATCTCTTCCATCCATCTAGACTGGGCCCCCGCGATCAGGGCAGCATGGATTGCACTGGTGTTGGTGTCAGGGGTGCCTCGCGTTGGTGTTAGGGGTGCCAAGGCCACTGCTGCCCAGCCTGCAGGGGTTGATTTCTCCCATGGAAATCTTCAGCAGGTGTCACTGATCGAGCCTCTCAGTGATGCTCTCCTAGACAACTGAAGGGCTGCAGAACTTTTTTCCTTGGAGTTACCAGAGAGCAAATCCTGCACTTCTTTTATCTCTTGACATCATTTCCTAATCAGGTTTAGCTTCGTTTTGTGCCCAGGCTTTCAGTAAAAATAGCATGCTTGCTAGTGCTCTGCAGGCTCTTTGTGTGTGTGTGGGAAAAAAGTTTATTAGAAAAAATGAGTTGTTTCCAAATTCAATTAAGATGATATAAGTTAGCTGCCAAGTATGTATCTTAGATTAACTGAAAAATGGCATTTGTTTCAGTCAAGATATTGAAACATTCACAAATCCCTCATTTAAAGACACCAAACTACTTAAAACTTTAACTTGTTCATTAACACATTGCTTCTCATAAATATGTGAACTAAAGTATATGAATGAAAGTGGCTTTTCAAATATGCAAAGAATATTATATTGGTTTTCAGCAGATGTGAGCTATACAAGTTGTTCTAACTAGAAAAAAAGAGAAGTTTAGGGGGCAGGATGGTTTTGTACCTATCATAGTATACACAAGTTTTTTTTTTTTTTTTTTTTTGAGATGGAGTCTCGCTCTGTCTCCCAGGCTGGAGTGCAGTGGCGCAATATCGGTTCACTGTAACCTCCACCTCCCGGGCTCAAGTGATTCTCCTGCCTCAGCCTCCCAAGTAGCTGGCATTACAGGCACGCGCCACTGTGCCCAGTCAATTTTTGTATTTTTAGTAGAGACAGGGTTTCACCATATTGCCCAGGCTGGTCTTGAACTCCTGACCTCAGGTTATCCACCTGCCTCGGCCTCCCAAAGTGCTGGGATTACAGATGTGAGCCACCGTGCCCGGCCTAAACAGGATTTTCTTCAAAACATCGAAACATTAGTAGACATGTCTTATGAGCTCTCATAATGCTAATTAAAATCTAGCCAATAAGGAATTGAAATAGAAAAATATTATCTTCTGAAAATACCATTTAAAAGTTTTTAGTTCATATTTCTTGTTTTGTGTGTTTATGTACATATTTTTATTTGCAAAACGGTCAGAGATCAATCCAGTATTCAGCATTTCAAAGTATGTGAGTGAAATTAATGGAAAGATTAATGAAAGCTATTGCTATAAAGTTTACATATATGAAAACAAGTCATGTTTCTATGTCACATGTAAAGACAATCATGATAAATATATTTAAAAATCAGCAAGCAATTCTAAATTAGCTAATTTCAAGGTTAAGAAGTGACGTAGCAAAACTTAGAGCATCCCAAAATAAAATTATTTTTACTAGGCCAGGCGCGGTGGCTCAAGCCTGTAATCCCAGCACCTTGGGAGGCTGAGATGGGCGGATCACGAGGTCAGGAGATCGAGACCATCCTGGCTAACACGGTGAAACCCTGTCTCTACTAAAAAATACAAAAAACTAGCTGGGTGAGGTGGCCGCGCCTGTAGTCCCAGCTACTCGGGAGGCTGAGGCAGGAGAATGGCGTGAACCCGGGAGGCGGAGCTTGCAGTGAGCTGAGATCCGGCCACTGCACTCCAGCCTGGGCAACATAGCAAGACTCCGTCTCAAAAATAAAAATAAAATAAAATAAAATTATTTTTACTTTACTTTCAAATTTTAATACATTTAATGAGTTCCCTAATCAAGTCAAGCAGAATAATAAACATTGAGCAGAAAAAGTACACCTGTTACTAGAATACTTATTAGGCTGTATTCAGAGTCTTTATAAAATAGAAAGCTGAAAGCATCAGGGTAACAACTCTGCTTCATTTCGTTATTTTTCTCTACTTAGGTGTTCAGCAAACTCTTCAACAAAGTAGTCAGGCAGAGGAGGTGAGCCTCTCCCTAGGGGGTGACTCAGGCTGGCCAAGCTCCTGCCCAGGTAACCACACTCCACAGGAGGTGGGGCTCATCCTGGGTGATGGGGAGCAGGAGGTGGTGGTGGTGGTGTCATTTGAAGTCGTGCTTCATTCCACTCCAGGTGTGACAGTGACAGTGATGGTGACAGTGAAGCAAGGGTGGAAGCCTGTTTTACAATCAGGGCTGCCAGGCGATCAGGGAACGGGGAGGAAGCCAGGGCTGTACAGGGTGGTACTTTGGGAGGTTGATGCAGGGATTGCTTGAGGCCAGGAGTTCAGCCCAGGCAACGTAGTAAGACCTATCTCTACCAAAAATAAAAATTAAACAAACAAACAAAAAAATTGGCAGGTGTGCTGGTGTGGCCTGTAGTCCCAGCTGCTTGGGAGGCTGAGGCAGGAGGATTACTTGAGCCCAGGAGGTCAAGGCTGCAGTGAGCTATGATCACACTACTGTACTCCAGCCTGGGCAACAGAGCAAGAGCCTGTCTAAAAAAATAAGATAAAATAAAAGAAACAAACAAACACCCGAAGGCACTCTCAGGCATAGCCTTCCAGTGTGACCTAGTTAGTGCTGGCCTGTGGGATGTGAGGGGCAGAGGCTCGGCACAGCCCTCAGAGACTCCAGTTCTGTAGTTTCTCCTCTCTTCGCTTCTATTCGTTTTAGCTGCATTCAGCTATGCAGCGATGACCAGACAGTGACGGCCAGACCTACTCTACACACGATGCTCCTGGTGACAGGAACATGCTGATTCCTTCTTGAGTATTTGATTCAACTAATATTTATGGAGCATTTATCGGAGCATGGCATCATAGTGTAGGCAAAAATGTATGTGATGCACATTCACTGAGAGTTTGCTTTACATAGAACAGGAATTAGGAAGTTTGCAACCTGCGAAAATTACTTTTTCTGGTTGCAAAAAATGTGTGTGTACTCTGAGAAAGTATATTATCTCTAAAAGAAATTCAAACATACAAAATATAGAAAATAAAAAAGTAGAGCTAATCCCATAATCTCTCCCTCCAGATGTAGCCGCAGTTAGAATTTATCTTCAAAACCTTTTTAATATCCTTAAATCTCTGGGAGTGTTTTATTTTTGAAAATTAGGAGAACAGGGCCAGGCGCGGTGGCTTTGGGCTGGGCACAGTGGCTTATGCCTGTAATCCCAGCACTTCAAGAGGCCGAGGCGGGTGGAACACCTGAGGTCAGGAGTTCGAGACCAGCCTGGCCAACATGGTGAAACCCCATCTCTACTAAAAATACAAAAATTAGCTGGGCGTGGTGGCACACGCCTGTAATCCCAGCTACTTGGGAGGCTGAGGCAGGAGAATCGCTTGAACCCGGGAGGCGGAGGTTGCAGTGAGCCGAGATTATGCCACTGCACTCTAGCCTGGGTGACAGAGCGAGACTCTGTCTCAAAAACAACAACAACAACAACAACAACAACAACAAAACCCAAAATACTACTACTACTACTAAAAAAAGACAATTAAGACAACATTAAAATTATAGAGTATATGAAAGTATTGGAATTCTGGTTAAAGAAAATAATCTCAAAAACCTTCCCCAATTTTATTTTATTATTTCATTAAAATGATTTTATTTTACTAGAAAAAACGTTATTGGTCAATTCATCGATGAGAGTCCCATGGAGAGGAGGCTCAGGAGATGTAAGAGGTGCCACCTGCTGTCCTGCCGCCATGGAGCTGTTGCCTGAGCCAAGTTCTGGAGGCTCGGCTGGCCCCACCCTCCTCTGAGATTACGGATTCAGGTTCAATGCAACACAGAGCAATATATCTTTCTAGAACACAACCCTGCCTGGGAGCCTTCAGCTTGAAATTGAAGAGCTAATTTTCCCCAGACCAATAAAGCAAATGCTTGACGTGATAGCATCTAGTTTCCTGCAGGCCTGAGAGATGGATCGTGATGCTGGGATCTAAGGGCAACACATTTATCGGAGGAGGCAACGTGTTTGCTCATCCATTGAGCTGGCTACAAAGGATGCTTAGGATACAAGGGATGCGTTCACTCAAGATGCTATCTAAGTAATTGTCTATTGGTAATAAAAAAAAATAGCTAGAAATAAATTAAAATTCACTCCTCCAGGAATACCTTTGGTCTGAGAGCAATAAATGTGTCAAATTACCATCTGTAATACAAATGTCAGGGATCTGTATGTACTGTTATTGGTGGATACTATAATTCCCAGGCCCAAGTAGAAATAGAAAATTTGCAGCTGGCTAGGTGCAGTGTATTTAAATGTGTTTTGGGGGGTAATCTGGAGAATAGGTGTATTGTTTTTTGTAAAGCAATTTAATGGTAATAGGCAAAATGGCAGTGATAAAGTAGGGAACACAAGAGGACACAGATAAAAATAGGGAGACCTCGATCAGGCATCTTTGCTGGGATGACTCCACATTACAAGTTAGAGTTATACACACACACACTCACACTCTCTCACACACACACACACACACACAGTTGTCTGATGTAGCAAAGAAAAATCAGAACGTCCTTCCCTCTCTGAATTATTTGTTCCTCCTATGTGCTCCCTGGGCTCCCATCACTCTGACCCTGTTCAGTTCTCTTCATCCGCCAATGGACTGTAAGTTCATTCCACCACTTTATCCCCAGTGTGTTTCACTGTGCCTGGCTTAAGTCAGATATTCAGTTAACATCTGTTGACTGAATGGATGAAAGAGTGAGTGGCACAGAAAACACACTCACACTTGAAGATCGCACAGCCATGTGAAGTTGACTGTGGATTGCACTGAAGAATGAGGCTGGGACGGTAGAGAGGCCCAAAGGAGAAGACCGTGAAGGCAAGCCTGATTCCGCCCTGCAGCCACTAGATACTGGGGCTGGTCCTGGGCACAGGAGAGACCGGTGAGCATTGATGTTTCAGAAAGAATATTCTTCCAGCAGCATGAAGGGCAGCTTATGGATAGGTGAGGTGGGAGGCAGGTGGGAGATGAGACAGAAGGATTAGTGCTTTATAATCTGAGTTGGAAATGTGGGTGTTTCATCTCTGTGGTCTGTGGGTTTCAATATTAGTTATATTCTGCAGGCGAATATGACAGTGATTTAGAGCAGGATTGACCCTAAGTCTCCCCTGCCACCTCCCCTGCCACCTCCCAACAGCCGCACTGTTACTGTTATGACCACCATCATAGGAGGGGCAGGAAGACGTCGCAGCGTCTCAGCTGAAGGAGTTTTTGGGTGGAAGCGGCCAGAAGGCACCTGTGCTAGAGTAGTTAATCATTAAAAACACACACTAAAGCTCCCTTACAATATAAATGGTGTATGTTAGTGTGAACAACCAGGAGGGCAGAGAGAGAGTTACCTGAATATGCGGAGGACACACAGGAAAGAGCTATGACCCAGCGGCTGAGAAGGTGCCAAGAGAACTGTGGCTGGCAGAGCCTGCGAGTTCCAAGTTTCCTCTCCGCTCAGTTCCTAACTCCTGTCCCACTGCCCACCTCCCACAACAAGAAAACATTATTCAAGAGTAGCTGGTGCCTGTGATTTCTTTCATAAGAAGCAGAGTCTTTAATTCTGCATTGGAGATGAGAGGTTTAGTCTAAAAGATGAGGAGACTCTTGAAAACAGCTCCAATCTAGATGCAACCAGTTAATAAATTCCTGTCCTATGGAGATAAGTTATCACAGCAAATCCAACCACAGGCAGTACAGCTCCTGAATCATCAGCGAGAATTATAAGGAGATGATCAAATGGGTAACTTTTAGATTAATACAACGGTGTAAAACCCAGGGAAGGAGGAAATCCTGAGACTTTTTCTGTATCTGAAATGACAAATGTTCCTTAATTCTTTAAACACCCATTAAAGAAATGAAAATTACTTTCTCATTCTCTAAAAACAATTCACAAACTTGCAGAGGGGAGAGAGTCTGGGGGAATGGGAATCGAAGATGAAGGGATGGGGGAAACGTCCGCTGGAGAAAAGCGAGAGACGCACATGTTTTGCCAGAAATTGAGCACTTAGGATTTTTGGCATTGCTGTTATGAAGACAGGAAGTTCTGATGGACATATATTAGGATTGCCAGATAGAACACAGGACGCTCAGTTAAATTTGAATTTCAATTAAACAACCAATAGTACATGAGACAGTTGCATTGCATAGAGTGGGCATATATATTTCATGGGACTAAGCACATCATTCCCTTCCAGGAGAGAGTGATGCTGCACTATAGCAGAGGTTAGCAAACTACGACCTGTGGGCCAAATCCAATCCTCTTCTTGTTTTCGTAAAGGAAGTTGTATTGCAACACGGCCTGCTCATTCATTTAAATATCGTTCATGGTTATTTTCACACCATAACAGCAGAATTGAATAGTTGAGTCAGACAGCATAGACTTCAAAGCCTGAAATAATTACTTTCTGTTCTAGTGGAAATCAGGAGTTTTCTAGGTATAGAAGTTTAGGGGAAAAAAAACTGTTTCTGGTCCTGAGGTTTCAGAAAACATGACAAATAGGAGGATGCAAGAAGTTTGGTGAGTGGGGAGAATTATAAGCAGAAAATTTAAGTGGAGATCAGCATTTTTTTTTTTTTTTTTTTTTTTTAAATCTGAGACAGATTCTAATTCTGTCACTCTGGCTGAAGTACAGTGGTGAGATTATGGCTCACTGTAGCCTCAACCTCCCAGGCTCAAGCAGTCCTCCCACCTTAGCCTCCCAAAGTGCTGGGATTACAGACAGTGAGGCACTGTGAGTGGTGAGGTCAACTTTGGAAGGGTTTTGTAAACCATTTTAAGGAATACCTTTGCTCTTTCTGTTTAATCTTCCTATAATAGTTTACCTCTCAACATGCCTGTTAAAATCTTATCTGTTCTTTGAAGCAAGCTTTAATCTCACCTTGAGCATAAGATTTTTGGTAACAATATTTTTGCTCATTGTTCTTTTTATTTATAAGCGCAATAGTACTTATAGTGGGTTGTCATTAGCTGTTTCCCTTACTTGACAGAAAGGTTCTTTTTTTCTTTTGAGACAGAGTCGCACTCTGTCATCCACCCAGGCTGGAGTGCAGTGGCATGACTTTGGCTCACTGCAACCTCTGCCTCCCATGTTCAAGCAATTCTCCTGCCTCAGCCTCCCGAGTAGCTGGGATTACAGGTGCCCGCCACTATGCCCAGTTAATTTTTGTATTTTTCGTAGAGATGGGGTTTCTCCATGTTGGCCAGGCTGGTCTCGAACTCCTGACCTCAGGTGATCTACCTGCCTTAGCCCGTCAAAGTGCTGAGATTACAGGCATGAGCCACTGCGCCCAGTCAGAAAAGTTCTTAAATGCAGAAATTATTTGTCTCTATAGGCACTAAAGTGATTAAGGTAGTTATGTATAAGTAGATGTTCAATAAATAAATATTGAATAAATAGATATAGTGATGGCCCTACAAGAGTGTAAGAATAATTACAACATTGTTTAGCTACAACAGTTGAATGCTTCCGCAGGGACAATCTCTCTGGCATGGTCCACATCTTCCAATGTTCAGTGCTGTCATTTACACCTGCTTCTTTACACTGCTGACTAATGGGGCAAATCTTTTCTACTTTATTATTGCTTTTGCCTTTCTTTCTCATGACTAATAACCCACTGGCCAAGCTAAATGTCAGTCGTCATCTTCTTTGCTCATATCCTTCTCCTTCAAATTGTGCTGTCAAGCATTTCAATGTTGACTGGCTTAGGTGGGAATAATGCTCCTGACCGTAAGGCTATTTTTCCCACTTTGCACAAATCTTTGAGCAATGAGCATACTTCTTTGGTAGCTTTGTTACAGTCCAGCAATACCTGGGCATCTATTCTCTGTATTGAAAAAAGAGCATGGTCAAAGGATTCAGTATCGAGCTCCGTATTTAACGACTAACGAAGACATTTAATTTGAAATACCACTTGTCTCCAAACTGACATTTTATGTATGAGAAACCTGAGATCCACACACAGATCAAATGACAGGCAGCTGGTTTTCATGGAAGTCCAGGGAAGCACCTACTATCAGGTTGCAAACTTCTCCCTTTAGAAGATAACAGTTAAAATCTTTCTGTCTCCCACTCTTGGCTCTAATTTGTTTATCAGACAATCAGCAGTTTTGTCATTGTTTCTTCATTTGGAGACAGAACTAGTAAGTCTTGGTCAAGCCCAGTGATTCATTTCCTTGTTTTTTTTTTCACTGCAGTCCCCATTCAGGGCTCTGCCAAGTGCTCTTTTGCATGGGGGAGGGGTGCAGCCTGTGCCCTCTTGACCTAAAAGAGCTCTGGTTGGGCGGTGAGTCATTAATTCCCTAATGTCTTTTCCGACTGTAGATAAAAATCACAGTTGATTAAATGATGCGGTAAGATGTGGAATGAAGGTTGGCATGGGTCTAGGGAAAAAAGTACATTTCCTTTTCCAAAGTACAGTATTTATTTTAATTGGCTCACAATAAATAGTAGGGGTAATTGTAACTCACAAAAGAGAAGTGCCCTTTGGAGAACTGGCATCATATAGAAAAGAACAAAAGGACATAGAAAAGTTTTACAGCAATCCTGATATTTGTGACTTAGAGTGATTTTTATAGGATTATAAAATTTGCTGGAATTAGTAGCTCTGTAGAGAGAATAGGAATCACAGAATTTCAGAGCCAGAAGGTATTTCACAAAGTATGTCAACCTCCTTATATTGCTGATAAGAAAAATGAGGCAATGAAGTGCTCAGAGGTAGGATTTCTTTCGCAAGTCCTTGGGGTACCTCCATTTGCAAAGTTGCAGATGAATCACAAGTTCTGATGACCTCTGACCTCTAGAATCACCTAAACACAGTGGAGAAGCTGCAACTGGCTACGGGGTATCCCAGGTGGGTCAAGGGGACAGCCCTCTTTCAGATGTGCTGTACTCCCAAAGTCTCATCACATTTAGTAGGACTTCTCCCAAATATGTGGGGGTTCAGGCTCCCCAGACCCCTCTGTGTCTCTCCATTAACATTTCAGTTTGATATTGGGCTTCCTGGGGCTCTAATAATGCTCTGGGAATTCAAAATGAGGTGTAGAGAGGATGTGTGAGATGAATATTTCTGCAACATAATGATGTTACTCTTCTGCTTACATGTCTTTGAAAGCCCTTTCTTGCCAACACCAGTATTTCAAATTGTAGTTTTATTGTTACTGAGCTATGGTAAGGCCAACAGGTTGGGAGATGATTGGTATGGAAAAGACAGTTTGTTACTAACAGTTCCCAAGAGGAGGGGGCAAGCGTCCTGCTGGGCCCCACGAGGAAACACCAGGGTGGGTCCGGAGGCAGGAGAGAGGGGGAGCAGAGTGTGGGCAAGAAGCTTTATTGTGGCTTCCACAGGAAAGGCAAGGCTAGGTAGGCTTAGGATTGGTAAGCCTGAATAATTTCAGTGGGTTCTGGGCTACAGAGGTTGTCCCTAGTTGTCTGGTACCTGGCTCTTGGATGATTAGTGCAGAGGAGCATTGTCTCCAGGGTATGTGTGCCAGGTGGAAGATGCGGTGGGCGTTGGCTCTGGATTGTTAGTTTCCATATGAAGGATGAGCTCCAAGGTGAGTTGTTTGCTATCCCTAAGAATTGGCAAGCCCCGAGAGGGGCAGTCTCTCCCCTGTCAGCAAGGCCCAGACACCAGAGCATCAAGAATGCAGAAAATATAGATAATATAAACCTCATTTGCAGGAGTGTGCACCTTGGAACAGTTTTCCTGGGAGATGCTCGAAGCGAGAGGATTCTGTCCTCTATTTTGGGAACTGCTGCCTGTGGACCCCCTCTGGCAGTGTGTTAGCAGATTAAGGTCACTGGGGGAAATCCTGCTTGAAAGAAACCTGTTAGCCTTTTTTTAACCCTGTTTTCCAAGCTTGTTTAACCACAAAATCCTTTTGAAAAACATGAACTGTCATTTTTAAGATATCTTGATTATGTGGTTTAGAGGTAGAATCCAGGCTTTGCTTTGTTCAAAATCTGGCCCTCACCTTCTCTCCTGGGGATTCTAGTAAGAACCATCCACGGCAGGCAGGCTGGTTTAATTAGGGTTACTATCACAAGCTTCCTTCCTTCCTGCCTCCAAGCTTCACTCAACCGGTTTGCCCATGATTCAGGATAGTACCTCGTGCTCCTTCCCTAATCCAAGTCTTTCTAGCACCACCTCCTCTGTGAAGTCCTTGCCAGCTTCCCCAGCCCACAAAATAGATGTTGCACACCACATGTCAGACTATTCTAAGCACTTTGGAAACCTTAACTAACTTAATCATCACTGTGGTCCCACAAGGCTGGTACAATTTGTATCCCTATTTCACAGATGAGGAACCTGAGATGTAGAGATGTTGAATGACATGCACAGTCATTGATTTGGTTTGGATCTGTGTCCCCACCCTGACCTCATATTGACTTGTAATCCCCAATGTTGGAGGTGGGGCCTAATGGGGTGTGATTGAATTATGGGGGTGAATTTCCCCTTTGGTGCTGTTCTCTTGATAGTGAGTGCGTTCTGGTGAGATCTGGTCATTTAAAAGTGTGTGGCATCTCCCCTCCCCGCTCTCTCCCTCCTGCTCCGCCATGCAAAGTGCTCGCTCCCCCTTTGCCTTCCGCCATGATTGTAAGTTTTCTGAGGCTTCCCCAGAGGCAGAAGACACTGTGCTTCCTGTAGAGCCTGCAGAACTGGGAGCCAATTAAACCTCTTTTCTTTATAAATCACCCAGTCTCAGCTATTTCTTTATAGCAGTGCAAGAAAGGACTAATAGAGTCATAAAGCTGAAAGGTGTTCAGGATGTCACTGGCATTCAGTGAATGCTGTTAGAATAAATGAAAATATCCATGGGAAGCAGATCTCTTCTAAAATGTGTGTGTGTGTGTTTGTGTGTGTGTGTGTTTGTGTGTGTGTGTGTGAATACGTGCTTTAAATCAAAGGGAAGGTGCATCTTTCACTCTCTCTCATTTGACATTCTGCAACTTTATTACGACTCCACTCATTCATAATTTGTTCAGATGGAATTTACATTTAGAGTTTACTTTGGCTTAGCAGATGATTTTCTGAGTCCCTCCTCTGAGAGAGTGTAAGTTCATAGGTAAACAGGAACGCAGGGAAAAATTTAAAACCACTTAAATGTACTAGCTTTTATTAGCAGCACAATATACTACTAATTCATTCTTATACATTAATTACAATAACATTTTAACAACTGTATCAGTCAGGGTTCAACCAGAGAAGCAGAACCAGCAGGACATAGTTATTAAGAGGCATATTGCAGGGAATTGGATATGTAACCACGGGGCTGGATAGTCAAGTCTGAAATCTGTAGGGTAGTCTCCAGAAGGGGCTGGAGTTGCTATGCACCGGCAGAATTTCTTCAGAGAAGTCTCAGTTCTGCTTTTAAGATCCTTCAACTGACAGAATCAGGCTGCCTCAGATTATCTCAGATAATCTCCCTTAACAAATAAAGTCAACTGACTATGGACTTGACTCACATCTACAAAATACCTTCCCAGCAACCCCTAGAGTAGGGTTTGACTGAATCACTGGGGACTGTAGCCTCACCAAATTCACACATCCAAAGGCAGTTACAAGAACCTTTACTAATTACGTTTTTAGTCTATTTTATGTTTCTATTTGTATTTTAAAATAAAAAATAATTTAGAAATAAGCTATTGAATACCTAAGATGTTTTAATCATCTGAATGGACTTTCCTTCAGTTGGTAGGGAGGTAACATGACACTAGTTACTGGTATTTCCTTGCTTTTCTGTTATCTTCAGATCTCTTTCTGTTTATGTCTGTTTCTCTCTCCCTTCATGTTCCAGGTGTAAGTATCTCCAGTTGACATTAACCTTGAGCCTCAGTCACCTTACCGGAAAATGAGGATGATTATAAAGTGCTGACATAATAGGGTGGACTGGAGGATGACATGAATTAATGAAAGCACTTGGATGAGGGTCTGGTAGGCAATGAGTGGTGCCCTCTTTGTAGCAGTAGGAATTGCTAAATGCCCTCTGATTAAATTCCTCTGGCCATGACCATGCTTGTGAGTGACAGAGGTCTTTCCAGAAGATATTAGGAGGCTGTGGCATCACGTGTTGAAGAATTAAAACATTAGTATATACCAATGCCTTTCTAACATAAAATGTATCATTTTCAAAGACCTGTTTTCTATTACCTTTCTGGGGTACTAGAGACTCACACACTCCTCCTGGCTGCCAGTTGGACTGGCTTTTGTTTTTGTTTTTGTTTTTTTTGAGACGGAGTCTGATTCTGTCGCCCAGGCTAGAGTGCAGCAGCGCCATCTTGGCTCACTGCAAGCTCCGCCTCCCAGGTTGACGCCGTTCTGCTGCCTCAGTCTCCCGAGTACCTGGTACTACAGGCGCCCACCACCACACCCGGCTAATTTTTCTGTTTTTAGTAGAGACGGGGTTTCACCGTGTTAACCAGGATGGTCTTGATTTCCTGACCTCGTGATCCGCCCGCCTGGGCCTCCGAAAGTGCTGGGATTACAGGCGTGAGCCACCGCGCCCGGCCTGGACTGGCTTTTGAAAAGTCATGGCAGCTTTGCTGTCAGGCCAGGTATGATGGTCTTTCACAGGGAGGGACTTTCTTGCCACAAAATTGGTCACACTGCTCCTCAACACTGAATGTGTTCAAAGACCCTGATAGGCAGCAAGACAGTTTTACCAGGTAGCTTCCTTTTGAGGTGGAACTCACTATCAGGAGAACAGCACCAAGGTAGGAATTCACCCCATGATCCAATCACCTCCCATTAGGCCCCACCTCCAACACTGGGGATTACAGTTCAACATGAGATTTGGGCAGATCCAAACAATGTAAATAAGTAAGTGTGTTTTATTGTCATATTGGGTTGGAGGAATATAGTAAGATGCAGAGAAAGGGCCTTCTCCTCTAGCCTCAGCTCTAGAATTAGACAAAGCAGGCCAGACATCTAGGCCTTTGCCCACCAGCTCTGGGTCAAACTGACTGTTACTGAGCACTAAACTCACTCTTCTTTCTAGGTGGGTACCAACACCCAAGCTTAGGTGAGGCTGTGGGGAAAAAACCCTGATTTTCTTCCCCAATTCTTTTTCCCTGGCACTGCTGGCAATGGCAGGAAGACACATTCCATTTGCCAGCAGGAATGCTTTCCTAATTTGCTTTTCGAAGAGTACAGCAAAATTTCTTCTGGGGAAAAGAGTGACAGTCGCTGCCATGTAAACAGGAGGCAAGGGCTTGCGGCACTACCAGAGCCTCCTCTTTGCAGAACGCTCTGAGCTGCTTTGAGGCTTGTGAGGGGAGGGGTGTGAGTGGTGAGGAGGATGTTTGCTTTACACATCCACCTCCATAAACTGTCCGTGCCATCTGGTAGAGACTGTATATGCTGTTGTCCTAGACGCAGGAAGAATCATCTCTTCTGCGATGATGTCTTGATGGAGAGCTCCCGTGTCAGAGCTGCTGACTGTGTACCTGCAGCCAGCAGAGCAGGTCCCCTTCCTTTATCTGCTTCTTCCTGTCCCTAGCCCCTTGCATTTCCACCTCACCTCGAGATGGTGAAGCCCTCACTCACGTGGGAGAACGCAGACTTGCCCCTGCATGCATTGCCATGCTTCCTAGAGGAGAGCTCAAAGCACAGCAGGGGCTCAGCAAATGTTGGCTGAATAAATGAATTAATGGATCTACTAAGGTGCTTCCAGGTTCACCCTAAGGAATAGCTTACAGAGTTTCTAAGGGCCAGGTGTAGTGGCTCACGCCTGTAATTCCAGCACTTTGGGAGGCCAAGGTAGGAGGATAACTTGAGCCAAGGAGTTCTAGGTTAGATTGAGCTGTGATTGAGCCACTGCATTCCAGCCTGGGTCACAGAACGAGACCCTGTCTCCAAAGAAACAAACAAACAAACAGACGTTTCTTAGGACAAAAGCCACTAGGAACAAGAATTCAGCCAGGTGCGGTGGCTCACACCTGCAATCCCAGCCCTCTGGGAGGGTTGGGGAGGTGGATTTTTTGAGCCCAGAAGTTCAAGACCAGCTTGGGTAACATGATGAAACCTCATGTCTACAAAAAAAAAAAAAAAAAAAAAAAAATACAAAAATTAGCCTGGCATGGTAGTGCACACCTGTTGTCCCAGCTACTCAGGAAGCTGAAGTGGGTGGACTGCTTGAACCCAGGAGGTCGAGGCTGCAGTGAGCTGAGATCATACCATTGCACTCCAGCCTGGGTGACAGAGCAAGACCTTGTCTCCAACAAACAAACAAAACCTGAATTCAGAAATGGTTGTCACAGATGTATGTAATAATGGAAGAGCATTTCTGACTTAGAAGAATAAGTACTTAGAAACAATGTTCATATTACAAGGGAAAGGCGCTGCTACTGTGGTGATGGATTTTGGTGGCATTACAACCAAATGATTTATGTATTGGGATAATGAGACTGTATCATCCTGCTTTTCATTTAAAGGTTGTTATTTAGTTTAATGATAACTTCAAGCTAGAAGGTAGGACTAGGAGTGCGGATTAAGTATTGAGCAATGGTTAAGAAAAGAGTTGATGGTAGGTGCCATGAAGAGTAATCATGAGATGAAATTTTCAAAGGTCACTCTGTTTAATTCTAATCTGAACAATCAATGTGTTAAATTATCTCAATAATTTATTTAAATCAACATTCATATAAATAGGGGTGAGTACATCAATTTTGACCATTTCCTGAGTTCCAATTCACATAAGTGCTTGTGGCCAGAGGTAGGTAGGTAGAGAAAATATGTTACCCTCTTCAAGAGCTTTAGCCTGAATACTAGCACAGGTGTTTCAGTGGTGTCTGAAAGTCAAAGTGAAACTGTTGCTTGTGGCTATCTAGTTCCCGAATTATAAAATAAACTGCTGATCTTCATTGCTGTTTTTTAAATATTTTGTTACTGATAGATCAAATATTCACTAGGCTTTATCAAGTATGCCTGTGTGTGTTCACATCATTAAACTAACATTTACTGCTCCCTCCTCTAAGCACTATATGTGTGTTGACTTATTTAACTCTCTCAACAGTCTGTGAGGAAGTCATTATCATTCTTTATGTTAAGGACCAGCCTGGCCAACATGGCAAAACCCTGTCTCTACTAAAGATACAAAAAATTAGGCTGGGTGTGGTGGCTCACGCCTGTAATCCCAGCACTTTGGGAGTCCAAGGTGGGCAGATCACCTGAGGGCAGGAGTTTGAGACCAGCCTGGCCAACGTCGTGAAACCCTGTCTCTACTAAAAATACAAAACAAAATTAGCTGGGTATGGTGGCAGGTGGCTGTAATCCCAGCTACTCAGGAGGCTGGGCAGGAGAATGGCTTGAACCCAGGAGGTGGAAGTTGCAGTGAGCCGAGATCACACCACTGCACTCCAGTCTGGGCTACAGAGCAAGACTGTCTCAAAAAAGAAAAAAAAACAAAAGATAAGGAAAGGGAAATACAGGGAAGTGATCACACAGTCCTAGTTCCACACTCAACACTGAGTGCCACAGCCACTGCCATACAGACAGGGCCACTGGCTGGCCTGTCTACACATGTTCTTTCAGGGAAATGATGCAAATGTCAGACGACAGTCAGACTCTGATAGGGTATCATCCACAAACACAACCTGGAGGCACGGTGTACCCGCTTCAGCTTTTGAACTCCACCTACAGTATTATTGGAGTGGTCAAAATGGGGGTGGCTTCTGCAAGGAAACATCTAAAACTAAAGGAACAGGACTCGTCACAACTCTGGTGTCCTCAGGGAGGAATGCACCTTGGTGATGCTGAGGGCTGGGACCCACACTGTGCCCATTCCCCTGCTGCAGTCTCACTTTGTCTCGTCCCTGACTTGGAATGAAATACTTGCCTCCAGCTGGGATGTAAACATTTTGGAGTCTTTCGATATTTGTTCCAATTTAGCCAGTCATCATTGACATTTTCCTGGAAATTTGCACAATATTCTTTCATTTGTTTTAACACTGGGATGAATTCCAAATGAAGAAGGCTCACTATTCTTCAGCGTGTTTTTAAAAAAATTTTGAACCTCTCCCTCCATTTTTAGATGAATAAATGTGGAGGAAGAGATGAAAAAACATAGAATTCAGAAAAATGATGTGGATGTATTAACTATGCCTAAGTTACCAAACCGAGCCTCCTGAAGACTCTTATGTTGGTCACACCCGTCTATGTCATATTCAGGCAGGGCGGCCGAAAGTGGATGCCCGTGTGCTTCTAACTTCGGGTTTTCTCTGGAAGCCCTTAAGAACAGGAAACGAAGGATGTTACGTAACGATGATGAACATAGAGCAGCTTCTAAAACAAACAAGTTACGTAGTGATGAGGAACACAGAAGAGCTTCTAAAACAAAGGATGTTACCTAGTGATGACGAACAAGAAAAGCTTCTACGTCTTCCCCGCGAAAACACCAAATGGCGGATGACACCCGTGCAGCGGAGGCCGGAAGCCCCGGGGGACCCTGGGATGCGGAACTGGCGGTGGTTTCCGCCGAGGTTTCCGCGGAGGTTTCCGCAGTGGCATCCGGGGCGGGGGTAGTGGCTCTCAGTGGACCAGGCCCGGGCAGAGGCCGCGGAGCTTATGGAGGCAAGGGCGAGGATAGGGGGTGGGCGCCCATCACCAAGCTAGGCCGCCCGGTCAAGGACATGAAGATCAAGTCCCCGGAGGAGATGTATCTATTCTCCCTGCCCATCAAGGAATCTGAGATCATTGACTTTTTCCTGGGGGCCTCTCTCAAGGACGAGGTTTTGAAGATTATGCAGGTGCAGAAGCAGACCCGCACCGGCCAGCGCACCAGGTTCAAGGCATTTGTTGCCATCAGAGACTACAATAGCCACGTTGGTCTGGGTGTTAACTGTTCCAAGGAGGTGGCCACTGCCATTCGCGGACCATTATCCTGGCCAAGCTCTCCATTGTCCCCGTGCGCAGAGGCTACGGGGGGAACAAGATAGGCAAGCCCCACACCATCGCTTGCAAGGTGACCGGCCGCTGGGGCTCTGTGCTGGCGTGCTTCATCCCCGCGCCCGGAGGCACTGGTATCCTCTCGGCGGCTGTGCCCAAGAAGCTGCTCATGTTAGCTGGTGTCGATTACTGCTACACCTCAGCCAGGGGCTGCACTGCCACCCTGGGCAACTTCACCAAGGCCACCTTTGATGCCATCTCTAAGATCTACAGCTACCTGACCCTTGACCTTTGGAACGAGACCCTACTCACTAAGTCTCCCTATTAGGAATTCACTGACCACCTGGTCAAGACCCACACCAGTCTCCGTGCAGAGGACCCAGGCTCCAGCTGTGGCTACAACATAGAGTTTTATACACAAAAAGTAAAGTGAATTAAGCCTGTGGGGGAACAAAAGAAAAAAGAACAGCTTCTAAAATAAAGATTGATTATAATTGGCTGGGTGAGACTTCTGACAAATCCAGACACCAGGCAACAGGAATTCTCCATGAGTTGAGAAATACAGTCCTAACTGTTTATTCAGTCAAGGAGGGTTACACAGCAACACACTAGAAGAAGATTTAAGGATGCAAAATCCACATGATGAAAGAGGAAGTGTCATCTTGGAGGGTTTGGCACTCAACACTGGATGAAACTGAAGCCCAGGAATTGCCATAAAACATCCCCCCACCTAGTACTAAGTAATCTTCACTATCTGCCTGACAATGGAATGTAGGAATTGTGTCACATCCAGAGGGTGCAGGTGGAGTTTTCTCAGGATGCTGCAGTGCAGGGTCAGTATGGGATTTAATAATATTTTGAGTGTAAGATAGAAGAATCAAGTTGGGAGGTTTTAGGAATAGTGAAGTTACCTCCCATAAAGTCCCTTTTCCAAGATTGCAGATACCATCATGTACTTAATAAAACTCTACTAATCAGAGATATGTGTTGTACAAATGAAACCTTGGATGGACAACAAGAAGTGTGAAAAAAGTTGAACTCAGGCCAGGCGCAGTGGTCCACGCCTGTAATCCCAGCACTCTGGGAGGCCAAGGCGGGCAGATCACGAGGTCAAGAGATCAAGACCTTCCTAGCCAACATGGTGAAACCCTGTTTCTACTAAAAATACAAAAATTAGCCAGGCGTGGTGGTGAGTGCCTGTAGTCCCGGCTACTTGGGAGGCTGAGGCAGAAGAATTGCTTGAACCCGGGAGGTGGAGGTTGCAGTGAGCTGAGATCACGCCACTGCATTGCAGCCTGGCAACAGAGTGAGACTCCAACTAAAAGAAGAAAAAAAAAGTTGAACTCAATAGAAACCAAAGAAAGGCAAATAAAAATGTTAAGTAATTTTCCACTTGCCAATTTGGCAGAGAGTAGAAAGGAACAATAATGATCAGTATTTGTAAGGGTATCAGGAAATGTCAGCTCACACTGCTGTGATAAAAGTATAAACTGATGTGAGCTGTCATTCATTGCCTTCTCAAAGAGTATAATATATAAATATATATGGCAGTGTTTAAAACTGTAACTTATTATTTTTATTGCCCAGGAACTTCAAATAAAAACAATTTAAACATCTTCATAGCAATAAAATGGTACAATGGGCCAGGTGCAGTGGCTCACACCTGTAATCCCAGCACTTTGGGAGGCCGAAGCAGGCAGATCACCTGCGGTAGGAGTTCAAGATTAGCCTGGCCAACATGGTGAAACCTTGTTTCTACTAAAAATACAAAAATTAGGCAGGAGTGGTAGCAGGTGCCTGTAATCCCAGCTACTCAGAGGCTGAGGCGGAAACTTGAACAAACATCTTTCATTAAAAGATATTCTTAGGTAAGCACTTTAGTATATTACAGGGACATAGTTTTTACTATTTCAACTGTAAAACATTAAGACATGACAGTGGTGATTGTAAGTGTTTTGTAGGAGCATTGAAATAATGATTATGCTTTGTTTCATGAGAAAGCAGAGTGAAAAATTCCACATACCTCTAATTACATAACTTAATAAAAAACATGAGAAGATTCTCTTTATTTTGGTTACACCTATCAATATAATTTTCATACAGTGCAAGTTATGGTATAGGGATTATGGTTGTCAACTGAAGAATGACAAGGTTCATAAATCTGGAAAGGGTTGCAGCCTGCAGGGTGGCCATCTGACAGGCTGGGAACACAGAAACAGACATTTTGAGGGAGGGGCAACAGGAACAGGAATATATGCTGAACGAGGTGCCTCAGTATACATGTTTAATAAGCTACAGGAGAAGTCATGAATCTTTATGAATGAGGAAACATATGCATAAGCAATAAAGCTTCCTGCTTCTCCAAGGGATCCATGTTCAGAAAATGGCCATGTTAGCATGATCAGAGGACGGAGTGTTCGGCCTTCTGACTTCAAAAGGTGAACCAGAGGACACAGAAATCCTAACTGCACATTCCTTGTAGAGTCCATGGTCCGTGGTGTCTTATCAGGCAAAAAGGAGGGGCAGTGTCAGGTTGGTCAATAGTAGTGGAGTCATTTGAAAGACTGGTTTCTGTTTCGCTCTTAGGGAAGAAAGCCTAATGCTGGCCAGCAAGGGAGGGGCCCATTGAGGTGTGTCTACCCCATCCCGTCATGGCCAAGAACTCAGTTTTCAAGGTTACTCTGGGGTCTCCTGGGCCAAGAGGGGGTCCATTCAGTGAGTTGAAGGGTTTAGTATTTCATTTTTTATTTCTCGTGGGTTTTTCTAGCAGGCCAATAAAAAACAACAAACATGCATCGAAGAAGTACTGTGGCTGCCTTTTTTTTTTTTTTTTTTTTTTTTGAGACAGAGTTTCATTCTTGTTGCCCAGGCTGGAGTGCAATGGCTCGATCTTGGCTCACCACAACCTCCGCCTCTGGGTTCAAGTGATTCTCCTGCCTCAACCTCCCTAGTAGCTGGGATTACAGGCATGCACCACCACGCCTGGCTAATTTTGTATTTTTAGTAGAGACGGGATTTCTCCATGTTGGTCAGGCTGGTCTTGAACTCCCTACCTCAGGTGATCCGCCTGCCTTGGTCTCCCAAAGTGCTGGGATTACAGCCACCGCACCCAGTCCTGTGGCTGCCTAATACCTAGTACTAATATTACCTAGGTATTACGAACTGAACTGTGTCTCCCCCAGATTGATATGTTGAAGCCTTAACCCCCAACTGTGACTATAATTGAAGACAGGACCTATAAGGAGGTAATTAAGGTTAAATGAGGTCAGAAAGGTGGGGCTCTGGATAGATATCGTGTCCTTTCACGAAGAGATACCAGAGAGCCCTCTCTCTTTCCCCTGGACAGGCGCAGAAGGAAGCGGTCACGTGAGCCCACAGCAAGAAGGCTGCTATCTGCTGGCCAAGAGAAGTGTTCTCAGAATGACACCACCTTGTGGCCACCTTGATCTTGGACTTCCAGCTTATGGAACTGTGAGAAATACATTTTTGTTGTGGAAGTCACCCTGTTTATGATATTTTGTTATGGCAGCCTGAGCTATGATATATGGAATGCCTGTTTATTATTTTTTAATGTCTGTGTCAATCTTATCAGGTAGCTACTGTCATTAGCCCAATGTTGCAAACTGAGGTTTATGGAACTAACTTGTCCAATGTCACGCAGCTGGTCACTGGAAGAACCAGGAATTAAATTAAAGTCTTCTGATTCCAAATTTTTTTTTTTTCTTTTTTCGAGACGGAGTCTTGCTGTGTCATCCAGGCTGGAGAGCCATCGTGCGATCTCGGCTCACTGCAACCACTGCCTCCCAGGTTCAAACAATTCTCCTGCCTCAGCCTCCTGAGTAGCTGAGATTACAGGTGAGTGCCACCACGCCCAGCTGATTTTTATATTTTTAGTAGAGATACGATTTCGCCATGTTGGCCAGGCTGGTCTCAAACACCTGACCTCAAGTGATCCACTCACCTTGGCCTCCCAAAGTGCTGGGATAACAAGCCTGAGCCACCTCACCCTGCCTCTGATTTTAAATTCCATACTATTATGATTGCTCAGATTATTTTAATTTTTTCAGTAATGTGTTACTTTCATCATTGAACCTCGTAAATAGTTGTGTAACTTTTGGTTTTCCCATCACCTAAAATAAAACAGTACATTACTAAAACTGCTGTAGCTTTACTTTAACTGTTTATTTTTCAAAACATCAGTAATTATATTTCAGTGAGTTGTCTTGATTTTATATGGCTGGGTATAGAAAGAAGAGTAACTCCACTTTACAGATGGCATGGCCAGGAATAATCATGGTTCCCGTCGTTTTTGGCCGGAGAATTTTAAAAGAATATTGAAAAAAATTAGTGCTTTAGAGGAGATTATGCTAATGATTCTGCTATCGGCAGGTCACCCCAAGAGAAAGAAGTCTCAGCCCATCAACTTGCTGATGCTACAACTTCTCTGAGAGAGGTGAGGATGTTCTCAAAGTAGGCAAGAATACTCATTATTGAAAAGGTAAAACATGATTTAAAAGACTGGTGAGAAAAGTTGTTTTCTAGAAGCACAACAAACATCATGAGGAAGCCATGTTGCTTATCTGCAGGCTTTGATATTTCTGTGTTGGATTAGTCTTTGATATTTGGAAATCAGATCATCATTATTGGAGCAGTGGTGTTCTTAATGAGGGAAAAAAAAACCATCTAAAGCGAACTAAATGGTGGAGAGGAAAGTCTGTAAATGTTAAGAGGTGAGTTGGGAATGCATGGAGGAGCTCTGACTTGGAGCCAATTCGAATAGGACTGAGAGAAGTAGTGGATCATACGATAGGCGTTTAATAACAGCTTGCAGACAAGGTTCAACAAGGACCTGTCAAAAGTAACTCTTCCAAATACCGTGATAGAGTTAAGGCAGAAGACATCTTTGCATTGTTTAATTATGAATTACTTCTTAATTATAAATAGCTACAGAGAAAATCAGCCGGGTGCGGTGGCTCACACCTGTAATCCCAGCACTTTGTGAGGCTGAGGTGGGCGGATCACCTGAGGTCAGGAGTTCGAGACTAGCCTGGCCAACATGGTGAAACCCTGTCTCTACTAAAAATACAAAAGTCAGCTGGGCACGGTGTCAGGCACCTGTAATCCCAGCTACTCGGGAGGCTGAGGAAGGAGAATCACTTGAAGCTGGGAGACGGAGGCTGCAGTGAGCCGAGATCATACCACTGCACTTCAGCCTGGGCAATAATAGAGTGAGACTCTGTCTCAAAAAAAAAAAAAAAAAAAAAAAGAGAGAGAAAATCATGGCCAACAGGTGTGTGTCTGCTCCTCGGCCCTATCAAAGCTCACCATGTTGCCATATTAGCTTTAGATTTGAAATGAGGACACTTTAAAATGCCATGTTTGCTCCAGGTTTAAAATGAGAACAAATTACAGAGACACTTACCCCCTCTGTAATACCTTCCTCTCCTGTTACCCTCTCCCTCCCTTCTTTCCCAGAGGAGGGTTTAGTGTTTATTATTTCCATGAGATTTTTTTTTTTTTAATGGCATTTCATTACTTAGGTAAATACCTGTAAGTTACAGATAATATTCGCAGAGGGTTGAATGCTGGCCCTCCCACAGGCTATGTCCATATCCTGATCCTCTGCAACCTGTGAGTGTGCCCTTACTTGGAAAGTGTCTTGGCAGATACAGAAAAGATATGATCCTGCACCATCTGGTGGACCCTAAATCCAATAACAAGTGTCCTTAGAAGAGAGAAAAGAGAAGGGCGTGTGAATATGGAGGCAGAGACTGGGGTGATATGGCCACAAGCCAAGGAAGTCCTGGAGCCACCAGAAGCTGGAAAGGGCCAGGCAGGAACCCGTGGGGCCTTTGAAGGAGTGCTGCCTGCTGGTGCCTTGGATTCCAACTTCTGGCCTCCAAAAGTGTGAGGGGATACATTTCTGTTGTCAGCTACCCAGTTCGTGCTAATTTGTTATGGCAGCCCTAGGCAACTGATGCAGTATTGATTTGCATCTTTCAGACTAATGTAATGGTATGTGACTGTATCAGTCCACAACCTCCTTTTTCTCAGGATTTGATATTTATCCATAATGCTACATACAATTTTATTTCATTCCTTTCCTTTGTTCTGTAGTGTTCTACTGTATGACTTTATTTCTAACCAGCTGTGTGACCTTAGGCTTATTTCTGTTTGTCTTAATATCCTAATCTGTAAAATGGGGAAAATAGTCACTAAAAATAGTGGAAGTATTAAAATTCATAAAAACCTATCTACCTCATAGAGTTCTTTTGAAAGTTAAATAAGTTAATATTTTTAACATTCTTACAGTAGAACATTCCTGATAGTAATTGCCCTATGTTAATTAAAAAATCTATTTATCTATTTGATTGCTGATGGATTTGTAGGGTGGTTATGCTTTGCCATCATCATAACCAACAGAGCTATGAGCTGTGTGTATCTCCTGGTCCACATGTGCAAGAATTTCTCGATTGTCTATGCCTAGAGGTGGAATTTCTGAGTGTTTTGGGATTTCTGAGTATACCTTTAACTTTATGAGATTTTACCCAGTTGTTCTCCAGAGTGGCTGTAACCATGGTCTTTCCTCTTGAAATAAATGAAGTTTGTCCATGTCTTTGTCAATGCTTATTATTATTAGAGTATGGATTTTTTGCTTCTCTGATGGATGTGAAGTGGTTTAATTTCAGTATTCCATTTAACTATTATTTTTCATATTACTAGTGAAATTAAGCATCTTGTCAAATGTTTCTTGACTCTGTTTCCTATTCTGTGAACGGTGGGTTTGTAACCCCCATCTCTCTTTATATTGGATAGTTTATCTTTTTCTTATTTATCACCCTTTGTGGATTCTAGACACTTGCCTTTCTTTAAGTATTGTATTTCTTGAGATAGAGTCTCACTTTGTTGCCCAGGCTGGAGTGCAGTCTCAGCTCACTGCAACCTCCACCTTCCTGGTTCAAGTGATTCTCCTGCCTCAGCCTCCCAAATAGCTGGGATTACAGGCACCTGCCACCAGGCCTGGCCTTGTAGTATTTATTTATTTATTTATTTATTTATTTATTTATTTATTTATTTTTGCAGAGATGGAGTTTCGCCATGTTGGCCAGGCTGGTCTCAAACTCCTGACCTCAGATTAGCCACCTGCCTCAGCCTCCCAAAGTGCTGAGATTACAGGTATGAGCCACCGCGTCTGGCCGACACTTGCCTTTCTTTAAGTATTGCATCTTTTGTATCAGTTTGTGCTTGTCTTTTCACTTTGTTTATGGTTCTTTTGTTTCATGAAAGTTTTAAAAAAATTTATGTTGTCAAATATACCTTTTTTTTTTTATCATTTGTTCTTTTAAAGAGATCTTGTTTGAAAAATCATTTTCTACCATAAAGTCATAAAATCTTGCTCTTATAATTCTTTTAAATGTTTTAATGGATTTGATTTTCATGCCTGGGGTTTTAGTAGGCTTTGAATTATTTCTGTATATGATGTAAGTGAGGGATACAATATTTTCCATATGGATGACCAGTTTTCTCAGATTTATGGAAAAGACTGGTATGTGTCCAGCCTCTCTGAAACACTGATCTACTTAGTACTGCCTAGTACTGCAACAAACTCACTCTCCTAACTAAGTATGGTTTTGTAATCATCCTTATTATCTAATAGGCAAGATCTTATCCTTCCCTGCCATGTTTTGTCTTTAGAAATGTCTTTGCTCTTCTATATTAAGAATATACATGTTCAGTTATAAGAAAAAACTTATTTACAATTTTAAACATTGGAATTTCACTGATATTTTTAGTAAAATTCTAATGTATCTATGTGTCTTACCATTGACTAACATGGATCACATCTCTACTATTCACAATCCTTTACTGTATGTCCTTCGAGGATATTTTTAGTTTTCTCTATAAAGGTCTTGTCCACTTTTAAAGAGATTTATTCATTTGAATCTTATGGTTTATGTTATTTCTTTTTCCTCCATTTGTTCTATTATAGTTCATGCTTAGTTATAAAATAACTTAATTATAAGCTTAAAAATAAGCTTAAAATAAGCTTAATTATATCATTTATTTTATTATTTATTGATTTTTTGTTTTTGCTTTTTTGAGACAGGGTCTTCCTTGTTGCCCAGGCTAAAATGCAGTGGTGCAATCATGGCTAACTGCAACTTCGATCTCCCAGGCTCCAGTGATCCTCCCATCTCAGCTTCCTGAGTAGTCAGGACTATAGGCATGTACCACCATACCCAGCTAATTTTTGTATTTTTTGTAAAGATGGGGGTCTCGCTGTGTTACCCAGGTTGGTCTTGAACTCCTGGGCTCCAGTGATCCAGCTGCCTCGCCTCCCAAAGTGCTAGGATTACAGGTTGAGCCACCGCGCTTGGCCTATTTGTTTAAAGTAGTTGCTGAACTCTTTGAACAGTTTTGCTTGCATTTTTAATGGTGACACATTTTCTACAAATTAGGAATTTTATAGAAATGTTATCTCCAGTCTTCTACTTTTTGTACCACTTATTTCTTTTTCTCAATTTAATTGTATTAGTTAGGTTAAGTAGAAATGTTATTAGGTATCCTTCATATGGGGCATTCTTGCCCCTGAATTAAATGGGAATGTGAGTTAATCTCTTTCGTAGTGACGAGTGAATGGGAAGGATCTTCGTATTCTTCCCATCCTTGCACTGTGGTGGTTAGACATGTAAGAAGACATTGGAGAGACAAATAGAAAACATACCGTGAACAGGGCTTCTGGCAAAATTCCTCTCGGCTCCACCCGAGCTGGTGATCTCAGTCTCCTGTATAGGACAATACATGTCTTTTCATCATCACTAGTTGTTCATTCATTCATGATTTTATAAGATGAATAAATTAGTAGTTTACCTCCAAAAAATGGCAGGCAGTGTTCAGGAACTTGGAGGGAGGGGAATGACTACAGTCTAACCTATGTCTCACAGCTGAAGGGAGCTTGGGATGTAACGAGGCATACTTGCTTCTCTCTCCTGGCTTAGTGGCCAGAGGTAGCAGCGTGTAAGCGGTTAAGCCCATGGCAGTTTAGGGTACCCAAAGCTTCTCCTTTATATTTGAAGCTGAGTTAAAGTCAGATAAACTGCACTCTATTGCCTAGGCCAGAGTGCAGTGTTGTGATCATAGCTCACTGCAGCCTCAGACTCCTGGGCTCAAGGAATCCTTTTGCCTCAGCCTCCTGAGTAGCTGGGATTACAGGTGCGTGACACTACACCTGGCTAATGTTTTATTTTTTGTAGAGACAGGGTCTCACCATGTTGCTTAGGCTGGCCTCAAGTGATCCTCCCATCTGGCCTCCCAAAGTGCTGAGATTACAGGAGTAAGCCACTGTAAGGAGTAAGCCTTGGATTTTTTTTTTTTTGAGACGGAAGTCTTGCTCTGTTGCCCGGGCTGGAGTGCAGTGGCCAAATCTCAGCTCACTGCAAGCTCCGCCTCCAGGGTTTATGCCATTCTCCTGCCTCAGCCTCCCTAGTAGCTGGGACTACAGGTGCCCGCCACCTCGCCCGGCTAGTTTTTTGGTATTTTTTAGTAGAGACGGAGTTTCACCGTGTTAGCCAGAATGGTCTCGATCTCCTGACCTCGTGATCCGCCCGTCTCGGCCTCCCAAAGTGCTGGGATTACAGGCTTGAGCCACCACGCCCGGCCCAAGCCTTGGATCTTAAATGTAATTTTAAAAAGCTGAACTTCGTGTACCTTTCCAAACTTCACAAGGAGCATCTTTCAAAAAATGCTAATCTAAGTCATTCATATAATTTGAATATTTATAATAGAAAATTATTCAATTAGGCTACTATAGTCATTTTTCAGGAGAAATTAGTGATAGTATAAATTTTTTGTCCAGGATGCAATGTCCTGCTGAATCTATCATGCATTACTGTCTTTCCCTAGAATATTTACTTTTTGCATATTCCTTAGAATATGCAAAAAGTAAACAAATAGCATCTCTTTATGCCAGAAATTTAGATGTCAACAAAACTGCGTGGCTTCCTGGGGAACTCTGCAATTTTTGCTTCACGAATGGGCAGGAGCCCAGCAAGTCCTGCCTCTTTGTCCACACTTAACAGGCTGGCACCCTGAGGAGTTATTTAATTTAGAAAAGTGCTCCCAGTACTGCCTTCTACTCTTTATCTTAAATAGGCAAGTCTTCTTCCTAAGAAAAGAAATCAGAAGAAGCTCCCTGCTGAAAAGAAAGCTTATCAACCACCGAGTCCCCAGGAGAAGCTGTTTCCTGCCTAATGGTAGGAATTATCTGTCTGGGCTTTTTGCTGTTAACTGCAAAGACCCTTGGGCACACTCAAGCTTTCAAGAAGCCGTGTATCCTCTGCCCTGTCATGGGAACCTGATCTGGCTGTTTTGCTGAGTCAAAGCATTGGATACTGCAGTCAGCTACTTCAAGCCGCTGGCTTCCCCCTTTGGATTGTTTCTTTCATCTTTACTCTCAAAATCTCATCCATTCTTCAGTCTGTGCTCAAATATACCTTTGTCCTTGAGACCTGGGAAGGCTTCCTGTGTCCACTTCTCTCTTCTCACATTTGCTCTGTGTTATCTGTTTATACCTCTTGTTTTCGTGGAACAAAGCTTGGGCTTTGGAGGTCGACCTTGGTTCAAATCCTGGCTCTGTATCTCACTGTGTGAAGACGCTGGACAGATTTCTTGATTTTTATGATCCTCTATTTCCTCATTTATAAAATAGAGATAATAATGCCAAATGTCACCATATTTGTGTAAAAAATAAATATGTATATAAATCATTTGACATGTTGTCTATCAAACACTCGACCACATATTGTATTCTTCCTTCTTCCTGTTACAGGTAGTTACATATGAGCAGGGCAGGAGAGGGCTCTCCCTCACCCCTACCCACTGGGAATGTCGGGTGATGGTTTGGCAATTATCATATTGCCTCTCAAAAAATGATAATTCGGCAGCCAGGGAGAGGCCATTTCCTGATGGTCCACACCTGTTAACATCAAAATGTTAACTGAATGCAGACCACAGGAAGAAGCTACTGAGCATGCCTGTTAAAAGACAATAATGGCGAAGTACCATGTTCCGAGTGGGATACACACCACTGGAAAAGGGGAAAAGGGAAGAAATGCTCAGATGGGCATGTGTATAAATTACTAAACACACGGTGCTCAAGTCCAAAGGGTAAGGAAAGCACTGTGCATGCAGGAAGCCCACCCTAAGGGGAGAATCATGGGAAAGAGGCGAGCCTATAAAGTCCCAGGACCATGGTTAAAGTGCTGTTTGTTGTTCTTTTTTCTTTCTTTCTTTCTTTCTTTTTTTTTCCTGAGACTGAGTCTTGCTGTGTTGCCCAGGCTGGAGTGCAGTGGTGCGATCTCGGCTCACTGCAACCTCTGGCTCCTGGGTTCAAGCGATTCTCGTGCCTCAGCCTCCTGAGTAGCTGGGATTACAGGTCTGTGCCACCATGCCCAGCTAATTTTTGTATTTTTAGTAGAGATAGGGTTTCACCATGTTGGACGGGCTTGTCTCGAACTTCTGACCTCAGGTGATCTTCCCGCCTGGGCCTCCCAAAGTACTGGGATTACAGGGATGAGCCACCATGCCCAGCCTTTTGTTTTTTTCTCTCTTGGACTTTCAGGAGCTTACTTGGGTCTCTTCCAAGTGAATTTTCCTTTCTTTCCTATTCTAAAGCCTTTTTATATTTAAAATTTATTTATTTACTCATTTTATTTTTTATTTTTTTCTATTTTCAACAATGTTGCATTTTTATTGGTGACAATTTGGAATATTATATAATTACATAGTCTTGAACTATATAATAAACCACTCTAATAATATAGTGGAGTCATTCAGTCAGAACTTTCCAGAAAACCTGAAATTCATTTCTCATAGATTTCTTTTCAGCATAGTTATTATTCTTTGTCTTCTTGCTTTTCTTTTTTTTTTTTTTTTTTTTTTTTTTTTAACATTTTTATATCTATAGGTTTTTGGGGAACAGGTGGGATTTGGTTACATGAGTAAGTTTTATAGTGGTTATTTGTGAGATTTTGGTACACCCATCACCCAAGCAGTGTACACTACACCCAGGTTGTAGTCTTTTATCCCTTGCTCCCTTTCCACCCTTCCCCCTGCCCTGGTCCCCAAAGTCCACTGTATCATTCGTAAAGCCTTTTAAAATAAATGTCCACTCCTGCTCTGAAAATTGCCTCAGTCTTTTTTTCTGCCTTATGCCTCTCAGCCAATTTCCTTCTTCTGAGGAGGCAAGGGCTGAAGTTGCTGAGGACCTGTAGGGATTCACTGCTGGCAACTTGGTGTAACTCGGTTCTCTGCCACCGTTAACATTACTACTGTTAGAAACAAGTGCTCAGTGCCACAAGGAAAAACCAGCACTTAGAGAATTTCTCAGCAAGGCACATTTATTTCTGCAGAAGGGTGCCGCTCACATCTGTCCTGACCACAAGAGCATACTGAACAAAGGAAGGGATTTTTAACCCTAACACAGTTCCTGTCCCTGTGTCATTCCCTTATAGGCTAGGGTTGGAGTGCACAATCTAAACTGATCCCAGTAGGCTAAGACTTAAACTTTTCTAAATAGGGTAAGCATGTGATTTGTAAGAAAGGAGGGGGTAGGAGTAGTCTGTCCATTATAGTAAAAGGCATGTCTGGACATGGCTGGGCATGTCAGGGTGCAACAAGAGTGGGTTTGCAGGCTAGAAACAAGAGAGTACAAGGAGGTTGGGCTTTTGAACAAAGAACAAGAACATTACACAATTAAACCTTTCGAAGAGGAATTTATCATTCCTAACATTACTATTTCATTTCTGTTTAGTTACTGATTATTTAATAACATTTTGATTCACAGGAGTATTGGGACCACATCTTATATAACTCTCTATCCCCCAGAACTAAAGATAGTGCCTTGGGTATATCAGGCAGTCTGTGAGGAGTTGCTGTGTTAAAATATGTTGGTCAAAAGAGAAACAGAGAAAAAAATAAAAGGCATATAACCAACATTCTGTGTCCTCAATTTCTCTCTTTAGTTTAGAAAAGGTCAGCAGATGTCCACATCCTTAAGACCAAAGGGTATTTTAGATCAGGACTGTGGCAGACTGGGTCCTAGCAGTTCTCGTGGTCCCTGTTACTGGACAAGGTCTCAGAGCCATTGTGATCCCACTCAAAAGCCTTAAAACACTGTATTTTCTTCCTTTTGCTACACAGGACATTTGTGGGACAATTGGCATAAGATCTACAGGCTAGGTAATAGTAGTATATCAATGCTAACTTCTGATTTTGATGATTGTACTGTGGTTAGTAAGACAGAAATATTTAGGAATAGGAAAGCATTATGTCTGCAACTTACTCCTTGACTGTTCAGAAAAAAACCCATTAAGACACAGAGAGAATGATGGAGCAAACATGATAAAATGTCAATATTTAGGAATCCACTTGAAGTCTGTATGGGTATTCATGGTACTTTTTTTTGCAACTTTTCTGTAAGTCTGAAATTATCTCAAAATATGTTTTTTTGTAAACTGAGATCACGCTTGCATCTTCTCTGACTTGTAGCCAGATGGGGGAGTTACCAGACCAATTTATAGTTCTCTTTCCCTTCTCCCTAAATTAAGATGTATGCTTGCATACATGTCACAGCCTGGGAAATGACACCAGTTACCTAATGGGGTAAGCCCAATGGAGAGCTTTTGGGACAGTCAGATCTGCATCATGGTCAGAGGCATTTCTGATGCTTAGCTGCAACTGGGAGCCCTACACTCCCCAACTCTGCATTCATTCATGAGATGTTAGCCCAGAGTTTGCCTCTCCCACAGAGATCAGGAATAAGTACAGATGGTGCTTGACCAATAATGTCTGATATGGGTGCCTACTATACTACAGAGCCAGGAGACATGGCACCTCGGGAAAGATCAACTTTGACAAAGAAGGCTTTATTGACTTCTTTTCTTTTCTTTTCTCTTTTATTTTCTCTTTTCTTTTCTTTTCTTTCCTTTCCTTCCCTCCCTCCCCTCCTTTCCTTCTTTTTTTTTTTCCTGACAGAGTCTCACTCTGTCACCCAGGCTGAAGGGCTGGAGTGCAGCGGTGCAATCTTGGCTCACTGCAATCTCCACCTCCCAGGTTCACGCCATTCTCCTGCCTCAGCCTCCTAAGTAGCAGAGACCACAGGCACGTGCCATCATACCTGGCTAAGTTTTTGATTATTTATTAGAGACGGTTTCACTGTTTTAGCCAGGATGGTCTTGATCTCCTGACCTCATGATCTGCCCGCCTCAGTCTCCCAAAGTACTGGGATTACAGGCATGAGCCCGGCCTGACACACTTTTGTCTTTTTTTTTTTGAGATAGAGTTTTGTTCTTGTTGCCCAGGCTGGAGTGCAGTGGTGTGATATTGGCTCACCACAACCTCCGCCTCCCGGGTTCAAGTGATTCTTCTGCCTCAGCCTCCCAGTAGCTGGGATTACAGGCATGCGCCACCATGGCTGGCTAATTTTGTTTTTCAGTAGAGTTGGAGTTTCTCCATGTTGATCAAGCTGGTCTCGAACTCCTAACCTCAGGTGATTCACCTGCCTCAGCCTCCCAAAGTGCTAGGATTATAGGTGTGAGCCACCATGCCCGGCCCATACTTTGTTAATAGACCTACATAGTGGTCAGAATTTTTTGAGTCCGTAACAAAGTTGTCGTTGGGTAGAAGAAGAAGGGGAAAAGAATGCCAGTATAGATTTATCACGTTTATGAAAACTGAAAGATAAATATTGGAACATTTCTTTGTATATAAGGGCTAAATTATATGCTTAATTGTAAATAAAACAGGTTTTCCCATACTTTTTCTTATGATATTACTGGCCTGTCAGATTTCTCTCCCACGGCAAATCAGGGACGCTGAACATGACATCTGCAAGGGTAGGTTTGTCAGAGGTGTGTGAACCAGAGCAACTCCATCTTGAATAGGAGCTGGGTAAAATTAAGCTGAGACCTACTGGGCTGCATTCCCAGATGATGAAGGCATTCTAAGTCACAGGATGAGATAGAGGGTTGGCACAAGACACAGATCATAAAGACCTTGCTGATTAAACAGGTTGCAGTGAAGAAGCCGGACAAAACCCACCAAAACCAAAACGGCCACGAGCGTGACCTCTGGTCGTCCTCACTGCTACACTCCCACCAGCGCCATGAGAGTTTACAAATGCCACGGCAATGTCAGGAAGTTACCCTACATGGTCTAAAAAGGGGAGGCATGAATAATCCATCCCTCGTTTAGCATATCATCAAAAATAACCATAAAAATGGGGCAACCAGCAGCCTTTAGGGCTGCTCTGTCTATGGAGTAGCCATTTTTTATTCCTCTACTTTCTTAATAAACTTGCTTTCACTTTACTCTATGGACTCATCCTGAATTCTTTCTTGTGAGAGATCCAAGCACCCTCTCTTGGGGTCTGGATTGAGACCCCTTTCCTAACAGGGTCACAGCCTAAACTCATGTTGTGGTCACATTAGAACTCAAGCATTTCTGCCAGACCCAGGGAGCAGCCCTTTCTAAGGAGCAGCTCCTGACAAAAGGGAGGAGCAGACTGAGCCAAACGAGGCAGGACAGAAACGCTCCAGATGTCAGCTGTCCCTCAGCCCTCTGTCTCAGCTCTTCTCACCCTCTTAGCCTCAGATCTTCTCCCTCTGTCTACACACCCATCCTTCACATGAGGTTTTCAAGTCTGGGGACTAAAAACAGATACAGCTAATTTTATAAAAATCTTGGAGAGGCACTGGGAGTGTAAAGAAGCACTTTTGGGAAACCAACACAGAAGTGAAGCCTAGACGGGGGGGCGCGTGTGTGTGGCAGTGGCGGGGGGAGGGATTCTCTCCACGTCACTGCATAACACAGGATATCGCAGCGCTGTGTGCACTCAGGGGACAGCACACAGATCTCAGTGACCTTGGGGCCAGTGCAGTGCAGCGGCTTTGGCTCCAAGCGAGGACTCAGTGCCCTGCAGCACTGGCATTGGGATCTTAATTGGCATGGATGGGTGACAGTGCTAGTGGCAGCCAGGAGCACTCACACACAGCAGAGGCATTGGAAAGGGGCAGAAATACAGAAGTTGCCACAATGGTAGATGGGAATGTGCTTTGATTGCCTGTGAGATGCCTTCTGGAGAGTTCCCCTTTTAGGGGCGAAACAGAGATACAGAGATACTATAGTTGTGAGTGACAGGAGAAGCAGAGAAGCACAATCTATATGGCACAGCTTTTTTTTTTTTTTTAATCCATAGAGAGGTATAGATTAATTGATATCATGTGCATTTCTTAGCTTGCTAATTTAGAAAGAGTATCTTTTTAGAATATCAATTTATATGTGCACTTTAAAATAAGTCATATCCATTTAACCACTACCTTTGTACTCTTACCTAATATTCACCAAAGTAATGCGGTGATTTTTTAAAGCTAAGGTGAACATCGGAATTACCTAGGGAGTTGTAAAAACACATATGCCTCTATCCCACCCTTAGAAAGTCAGATTTAAGGATTTGGGATAAAGCCAAAATAGCTATAGTTAAGAAAAAATCTCTTAAGGAGATTTTAGTATTCATTTCTTTGTTGAGGACTAAGAATAAACAATCTGTACTGTTACATAATATAAAATTATAATTATATACCTACTCTTTACTTAGATAATAAGGTTGATAACCATGATAAAATGTAACAGATAAATCATAAAAAACTTATAATTAATTATAACGTCTTGCATTTCTGTTGCACTTTTCATCTTTTCAAGCACTTTACAACCATTATCCCAGTTTGCTCCTGTAACAATCATGAACGAGAAGAGTGAAGAACTATTGGGCTGTTCCTTAGAATAGAGACAGTGATGTGGACAAGGCAGTGTACAACGTATGGGCATAAGAGGGAGTCTTATGGGACCAGATCCAGGTAAGTGTTATGCGAACCAAGCTTAAAGGTAGTGTGGTTCTTTTTTTTTTTTTTTTTTTTTTTTTTTTGAGACGGAGTCTTGCTCTGTCGCCCAGCCCAGGCTGGAGTGCAGTGGCGTGATCTCGGCTCACTGCAAGCTTCGCCTCCCGGGTTCACGCCATTCTCCTGCCTCAGCCTCCCGAGTAGCTGGGACTACAGGCGCCCACAACCGCGCCCGGCTAATTTTTTGTATTTTTAGTAGAGACGGGGTTTCACCGTGGTCTCGATCTCCTGACCTTGTGATCCGCCCGCCTTGGCCTCCCAAAGTGCTGGGATTACAGGCGTGAGCCACCGCGCCCGGCGGTAGTGTGGTTCTAAATGCATCCCTGGCATTCAACAGAGACTGCTCAGTGCCTTGTTTGCTTTCTGTGCTCAACTCTTCTACAGGAAAATTACAGTCATTATAGTTAATTGCCTTATTATCATTATGTTCTATAGTTTAAAAGTGCCCCAAACCCCCACACATTGAAGTCTCCACCTGGCACCTGCCAGGAACACTTTTGGAACTCTGTTCACTTGGGCCGGACGTGGTGGCTCATGCCTGTAATCCCAGCACTTTGGGAGGCCGAGGCAGGTGGATCATGAGGTCAGGAGATCGAGACCATCCTGGCTAACACGGTAAAACCTCGTCTCTACTAAAAAAATACAAAAACATTAGCCGGGTGTAGTGACACGCACCTGTAGTCCCAGCTACTCGGGAGACTGAGGCAGGAGGATCGCTTGAACCTGGGAGGCGGAGGTTGTAGTGAGCCGAGATTGCCACTGCACTCCAGCCTGGGTGACAGCGAGACTCTGTCTCAAAAAAAAAAAAAAAAAAAAAAAAAAAAATTCTATTCACTTGGCTGAGCATGGTGGCTCACACCTGTATTCACAGCACTTTGGGAGGCTGAGGTGGGCAGATCACCTGAGGTCAGGAGTTTGAGACCAGCCTGGCCAACATGGTGAAACCCTGTCTGTATTAAAAATACAAAAACTGGCTGGGTAGGAGTGACTCACGCCTGTAATCTCAGCACTTTGGGAGGCTGAGGCAGGTGGATTGCTTGAGGCCAGGAGTTCAAAACCAGCCTGGTCAACATGGTGAAACCCCATCTCTACTAAAAATACAAAAATTAGCTGGGCGTCATGGCCCATGCCTGTGGTCCCAGCTACTTGGGAGGCTGATGCAAGAGAATTGCCTGAACCCAGGAGATGGAGGTTGCAGCGAGCCGAGATTGTGCCACTGCACTGGGCAACACAGGGACACTCCGTCTTAAAAAAAAAAAAAAAAGAAAAATAAAAAAAGGAAAGAAATCTATTCAAATAAGATTCCAGGCGTAAGAGTTGACAATCTTGTTCTGCTTAGTGAAACCCAGCTTGCCCAGGTAACCTCCATTTTCACTAGAAAGTCCAGAACTAATTTAGGAGACTAGCTTTGCCCACGTGAAGCATCTTAGTTCTTGTACTTTAGATAAGATTTAGAAGCATCCACAGACACATCATCTCCCCTGGTAGTCAGCTGGCTGAGGTGGATACTCTTATCACAGTGCCTGCATGTTGTTGAAAATGCTCTTGTAGGATGGAAATGAAATTTGACTTTAATTTATAGATTTCAAGGTGAATATTTTTGAACTCAATATATTCATTTTCTGTGAATATTTCTAAGAGAAAAAAATCAACAGAGACTTTGAACAGTGGATATAAAATCAGAATATCAAAGGAATACTCACTTTTAATCTTTTCTTTATTAAACTTTAATTCTAAAAGCATTTGGCTGAATATAATTTTGTTTCCATTATCATTAAAAAGTCATAGCATTTAATTGATATTATTTTATGTACATAAATCAATACAATCACTGATTTATTATTTGATACTTCTTTGTATAAACTGATCATTTAATAATTTTACTTCTAAGAGGAAAGGTTAATATTTCTATAGGTTTCAGCAGTGGAAGCAGAAATGCATACACTTATATGGGGTGAACAAAAATATGACTCCTCTCATCTGTCCTACCAATAAGACTTTCTGGTTCTGCTTCTAAATGCCAGGAATCTGTTTGCTTTCTTCTTCCCAGGCATCATCTTCCTGGACAACCACACTACTAAGCACATGTACGTTTCTCCATTTCCATTCTTGCTGAATCCCCTTCCCATTCACTTACACAGCAGCCAAAATACTTTTAAATTTAATTAATTAATTTATTTGAGTTGGAGTCTTGCTCTGTCACCCAGGCTAGAGTGCAGTGGTGAGATCTTGGCTCACTACAACCTCCGCCTCCCTGGTTCAAGTGACTCTCCTGCCTCAGCCTCCCGAGTAGCTGGGACTACAGGTGCCCGCCACCACGCCCAACTAATTTTGTATTTTTAGTGGAGATAGGGTTTTACCATGTTGGCCAGACTGGTCTTGAACTCCTGACCTCATGTGGTCTGCCCACCTTGGCCTCCCAAAGTGCTGGGATTACAGGCATGAGTCACTGTGCCTGGCCCAAAATACTTTTTAAAAAGTGTGAAAATTGGATCACATAATTCCAATTTCATCCAGTGGTTTCCCATTGCATTTAGGATAATATCAAAACTCCTTGAGACCCAGAATTCTCTCTCCCTCTAATTCACTGTGCATCAGTCACGCTGGCCTTGGGATTTCAGGACCTGCAGTCTGATCCCCATCTCTTGGCCTGAACGTCCTCAGGTCTCAGGTGAAATGGCATTTCTTTGAAGAAGCCTTCTCTGGTCACTTAGCCCTGTTCTTTCAGAGCCTTTATCACAAGGTAGAGAATTGCATATCCAGGAATTTGTTTGCTCACTTAACACAGCTCCATGATGGCTGCGCTTTGTTTTTGTCCATCACTTTGTCTAGAGCAATGAATGAATGAATATCAGAATGTTTCAAATAAAACTGGAACTTGGGCAATGTGTGTGATTCTGTCTTACACAACATGCCCAAATGTTGGTCCAATCATCCCCACAAGATCTTCTCAACAGGCTACTTATAATTTTTCACCCGTATGTTCACGGTGTTCTCTCCTTCCCTCTGCCACGTCTTTACCCCTCATTTCTCTCAATCTTATAATGAGGACGTTGCAACGATTCAGTCAATAATATTCTCTACCATCACTGTCTACAGTACAGCATTTATTTTTCATTTTTGTATTTTTACCAAAAGATGTCATGAGTGTGTATCTGACCTCTTCAGTTACAAAGTGAGAAATTGAAGACATGGTTCTCATTTTTCCTTGGCACTGAGTTCTGTGTTGAATTGAACACATGCATCCTCTCTGACATATATATAATTTTCTCCCTTCTCTTAATTTCTAGGATTGCTTTTAAATGAGGAGGCTCCAAGTTCAATTTTGCATGAAATACACATTTTTAACAAGTTGATTTTTTAACAAGTTGATATTTTTTCACATGCTATAACCATCTGTCACTCAGTAAAGCCTAGAAATCAGATATATCAAAAACTAACCTTTTTTTTTTTTTAAGAAGAAAATATAATCATGTTTTTAAAGACCATTATGCCCCCAGAGATTTGGGGTAATTTTGTTTTGAAGCAATACTGACCCCCTGTGGCCAGGAGACTTCCTCACTTTTTTTTTTTTTTTTAAGCAAGAGAGTTTTTTTTTTTTTTTTTTTGTATCCATAGAGAGGTATGGATTGACTTATTTGCATTTCTTAGTTTGCTAATTTACAAAGATTGTTATCTTTTTGGAATATCGATTTACATATGTACATTAAAATAAGTTATATCCGTTTGACCACTACCTTTTTACTCTTACCTAATATTCATCAAAGTAATGCAGTGACTTTTTAAGCTGAGGTGCACGTCGGAATTACCTAGGAAGTTGTAAAACACATATGCCAAGAGTTTTTCTTGTAATACTTTCTCTATCATGACAGGATTTATTTTCAGCCCACAAAATTTACTGTAATTTAGTAGTGTTGATATTTTCAGTCTATAATTCTAGTCACAAAGGCAATATTTAGCAAAGTAATTTCTTGTTCTCTGTCAATTGTGGGGCGGGGGTGGAAATGCAACCCGACGTTGTAAGACCCCGGAGTCCAGAAGATACAGTATTTGAGGTGTGTTCACTCTAAGTATGCGGTTATTTCTCCCATTTGGGGCACCTTTCTCCTGTTCTTCCCATTTCTATAAACAACGCCATTTTATTAACATCACATTTTATTGGGGATCGCTGCTCCTTATTTAGCTATAGCCCACTGTCCTCACCATCAATTTACATTTCAAAATACCTTACGTGTGGCTCTCTCCGCCATCTGCATTTCACCACCTTTGTCTTCTGCTTCCCTGATGATGGCGGTGGCCTCCTGGGCGCCTTCTCTGCTCCTCTCCTCCTCTTCCCTCCCTGCTAGGCTCACCCTCTCCTCTTCAGAAGCACCCCGCCATGGATTGTCTTCTGACCTTGTGGCCCTGTGAGGATCAGGCAGAAATTGGGATAAGAGTTCAAAAATGTTTATGACAATTAGAGCAACGTTATGTATGTTTGGATCTAAGAGTAAAAAATTTGGCTTGTATTTTTGTAGTTGATATCTTGTTTCCATTTCATGTTCTAGCAATTTATTTCTACCGTCTGTTCCAGCAGCACTGGTCAGTGATGGATTGGAAGACAACTCGCCCTTCAGCACAGAAGGTTTGAGCAGCACAGCTTTACTCAGTCCTCCTGGGTTAATCCTTCCTAAACATCTTTGTCTTGTGAATTATTCCCTTACGCAACGATTTTAATGTTTTCTCGTCTTCCATTGTATCATGTTGTATTAGTCCGTTCTCACGCTGCTAGGAAGAAATACCTGAGACTGGGTAATTTATAAAGAAAAGAGGTTTAATTGACTCAGTGCCGCGAGGCTGGGGAGGCCTCAGGAAACTTACAATCATGGCAGAAGGCACCTCTTCACAGGGCCGCAGGAGAGAGGATGAGTGCCAGCAGGGGAAATGCCAGGTGCTTATAAAACCATCAGACCTCACTCACTACCATGAAAACAGCACCCCCATGATTCAATTACCTCCCAACAGCACCCCCATGATTCAATTACCTCCCACAGGGGCCCTCTTTGACACCCGGGGATTATGGGGATTACAATTCAAGGTGAGATTTTGGTGGGGACACAGCCAAACCATATCCCATGTTCTAAACTCGCTGTGGGGTTTCTAGCGAATTTAATTTCAGTCCAGCTGTCCAGCCTTCTTCTTAATTCAGCTCACCAGGCTCTCCGGGCCTCTGCTTACGTGGAGAGGTCCGCGCATGCACGCACAGTGTGTCCCACTCCTTTCTTAGGTTCCTGAGCCAACCCCGCCCCAGATGCCGATCCCTCTCTGTGACCCATCCAAATGGAACCATTGCTTCAAGGTCCACTTCAGGTTTTTCCTCCTACGGAAGCTTCCTGCTCATCCCAAACCTTACTGGTCTTCCGGTCAGTTCAGTTCCCATGGCGGTCACCATGACAACAGGTCAGCACAGGCAGCTTGCATGGGCCGAGGGCCTCATGTGCCCCGCCTCTGTGGTCTCTGGGCAGCATCTCCTGTACTTCTCATGCCAGTCTACGAGGTAGCTGCTATTTTCATCTCCATTTTATGGATGTGGAAACTGAGACACAAGGTGTTAAGTTTCATGCCCTTGGTCAAAGAAGCTGTAAGGGGTGAAGAGGGGATCACGGCAGTCTTGACTGTTTTTCGATTTATCTGCGAGGTATCTACTAGGAACTCTAGTTTACAGAGGAGGACATTCAAAGTTTGATGCCCTGGGCCACAGGCTGGGGATGCATTGATTTGAACCCAGGTCACTTATGTTAGTGTCCTTAGGCTGTGGTAACAAATCACTACAGTCCAGGTGGCTTCACACAGCAGATTTATCATCTCACGGTGCTGGAGGCCAGAAGTCTGAAATCAAGGTGTTGGCAGGGCTGGTTCCATCTGGTGGCTCAGTGAGAGAATCTGTTCCACGCTTCTCCCTCTTGGAACAGCTTCTGGTGGCTGCCAGCAAGCCTCAGCATTCCTGGCCTTGTAGCTGATTCACACCCATCTCTGCGTCTGTGTTCACAGAGGTCTCCCTCTGTGACGATCTATGCTTAATCTCCTTCTCCTTTCGTTTATAAGGAATGAATTTAGGGCCCACTCTAAACCCAGAGTGATCTCATCCTCGAGATCCTTAATTACATCTGCAAAGACCCTATTTCCAAGTAATGTCACACTCACGAGCCATGGAAGTTAGGACTTGAACATACCTTTCTGGGGGGTGCTACTCAATTTACAACATCAGTCTCACTATCAAGCCTGCATCCTTTCCAGGCTGTGCTACCGTGCAATCACTTTGTGCCACTAAATTTCCTATTTGATCACATACTCTTTATGCATAGGTTCAGTGTTTCACCGGCTCAGGATTTATTTACGCTGTTGTAGTTAAGGACCGTGCTTTATCTGCCATTGGCAGCCCCTCAGTGCCTCACACAGTGCAACACATAAAAGGAACTGTCCAAGAGAGAATGGCAGGCATCAGTGCGATAAGACATCCTTGGATGGGAGAACCTTCCAGAATTCTCCATCACAGCAAGTAGACAGTTAGGTAACATCATCTATGGATAAAGTTCTTATGTGTAGGCGAAAGAAAAGGTATTCCTCCACACAAAAAAGGATGCCTATTGGGAGTACCGGGAAGAACTAACAATCATTTTGCTTCTAGTACATGCTAGGCCCTGTCATGCATTTTACTTTATTCTTATTTAATTAACATTTTGTCCATTAAAGTTTAGAGCAGCAAGAAAAGAAATGAAGTACCCAAAATAGCTAAATTGTAGTTGGTTTGGGCATAGCAGGTTAGGCTAGCAAGATGGAAGAAAACAACTTCTGTGACTCACTATGAAAAACAATTATTGAAAAATAATTGACTCTCAAGGTATTGTGGGTCTTACTAATTGAATATGTTTTCATTGAAAAGACAAAAACCCAGGGCTGTGAGAGAACCTTTGTTTTTGTATTGCCATTCACCGGAAAAGCTTCTTAAGCTCAATAATAAAACCGCGAATAACTTTTAGTACTACAGTTTCAGTCGTTCTTTCTTTGGTGACTTCACTTCAGGGAAGTTAAAAAAAAGTGGCAGTAATTCTGAGCACAACAAAGACTTAGACTTTCAAAACTCGATTTGCATTTTAAACATTCAGGAGTAAGGACTTTTGTTTGTTTGCATTTGGTTTTTTTTTACGTAGCCCTTGAGGATGCAATGTGAAAAGACAGCGCTTTTAGCTGAAATGATGGGTCGTGTAATTGGAGGCTGGCTGGGTTGGTGGTGGGGGGTCCGCAGGAAGGACTCCCCCAGGATATTCCGCTTTGGAGTTGTTTTTAAGTGGATTGCTCCCCAAAGAGAATGAAGAGCAAGTATATTTCAAGTTTAATGCTCTCTTGAAAAGCAGCAAAGATTGCTTTTTAAAATAACTAAATCTGTGATGAGGGATAAGGGAAAATAAAGGCCTGGTATTCTCTTCTGTTTGCCCTTTGATAACTTGTTTTTGTTTGAAGCTCTGTTTTCTGGATATATGTTCTCGAACATATTTCTGTTTTAAAATCTCTCCTCTCCTGCTGTGAACTGTCTGAGTTGGTCTTGACAGTGCACTGGGCTGGAGGCTGGAGGACTATTTAGTCATCAGAGTGGCCAAGGAAGGGCCGTTGTTGGTTTATCAGTAGCACCCCCTTGTGGCGGTTCTATGCATTTCCTCATTCTAAGTAGCTGAAACGTTTCAAGGACAAAGTTAATTTGATTTATAAACGATATTTTATTCTATTTTTCATGTTGTTAATTTAATTACTTTTCTCTCTTGCTCTAATGTTTAGTCCAGCCTAAGACCTATTCTTTCCACTTTAAATTTAGGGATGAAGCCTGTCGCTTGGAACAGACTGAGGTTCATACGAGGACTGAAGGCATTTTAATAACACTGAACATCAAATCACTGCCAAAAGTCTGTGCCAAATCTTCGCACTTGCTTGATTTTAAACACTTGAATATTTAATTCTAAAATGCACTTTTCTCAAGACAAAAGTATTTTAAATTGCTGTTATTGTTAATAGTATAGTATTCCTTTTATCTTTATTTGTACTCAGAAAATAAATTCTGAAGGCTTTCTTATTAACCACTAAAACGTATAGTCTGTGCAACACCTTATAAGCTCATACTCAAATGCTGGATGAAATTATTTGGAAATTAAGTTGCTTGAGTGAAAATTTCATACGGGAGAGCTATAGATACCTTAGAGCAAATTGGAGCTACATAGGCTTTACATTTCTTTAAAACATCCATATTTCAATCAGACAATGAAATCTGAACATTAATGCATTTCACGTGGACTGAATATCTGGTTTTTGAGCTTTGCTATAACTCTGGATTTTTTGGTATGGTAATTAAACTAATGTTAAAAGTGCTTCTTGACAACTTCTTACTTTTTTGCCATTATAGTTCCCTATTTCTATAACACTTTTCCACATGCCCCTCAAGGTTTTGCCTTGTTTGAATAATTTAGATTAGGAGGTCATTCAGAGATCATTTAAAATACAATTTTGCCCAGACTATATTATTACATACTACTTTTGGAGGACACTAAATGAAGGCTTACTTGTAGAAATAATCAGGGCGGTTGGTTTAGAGGCTCAGGGCCTTATTCTTTATGAACCTCAAATACTGCGAGTACCAGGTTTGGGGGAGTAGGGCAGTGACTTACAGCACAGCTTCTGGGAGGAAAGAAGGAAGTCAGGTGGTGCTCACAAAAGTAATTTGCATTATACTGAACCTATTGCACTCAACTATTCTCCATGCAGAGCACATTGATCCTATGTCACTGATTGATACAGCTTCACGATTTTTATGAATGCCCCTTCCCTTATTTTCCTACAGGACTGATTTTGTTGACTTTTTAAAAATTCAATTTCATATATTGGGGAAGTCCATAGTGCAATTTGTGCTAGTCGGCTTTGATTATTTTCAAAACTTAAATCCTATATTTAGAAGAACTTTCTATGAGTGTTTTTGAAAAAAAAAATATATATATATATATATACACACACACACGTATACACACACATACATATATATACACACACACATATGTATTAAATCCTGGGGCCTGATAAAATAAATTTAAGGTATTTTTAACTAATTAGAAGAGGAAGGTATCTGAGGCAGGAAAATAGGGTCTGGAGGCAGGGAACATAGGGCAATTCACACTTCAGCTATGACAGGAAATATCCTCTCCAGTTACACAGGGCGTATGCTGAGTAAATGACTTTGTAACTTTACTTCATCCTCTTCATTTACATAGGGCTAACACCAAGTAACAAATGGAAACCTCTAGAGGGCATTTAAACCCCCCAAAATTTTGTAACAGGGCCCTTGAGCCTCTGTGCTTGGGCCCACTCCCACACTGTGGAGTGTACTTTCATGTTCAATAAATCTCTGCTTTTGTTGCTTCATTCTTTCCTTGCTTTGTTTGTGCATTTTGTCCAATTCTTTGTTAAAGACGCCAAGAACCTGGACATCCTCCACCGATAACAGTATCAGGGACAGGGGCTGTGCTTATTCATACCATTTGTGAATGGTTGGAGGCTACTGCCCACCTGTGATCACTCTGGAGAAGAGAATCTTGAAGATAATTGTAATTTGGATTCCCTTCACTCCAAAGTACTGTCTTGTCTTGAATTGGGACTTTAAAGAGGCAACGGAGAGGACGCATTGAGAATGACCAAACTCTGTAATCACATAAGGAGCCTAACAGCACTCTGCTCTATACCTGTCTCTCTTTTTAGGCAGGTTCTGGCACCAAAATGTCTGGATTTTAATTCAGCCTGCCATTTACTACCTCGATCAGTTATGTTGCTATGTAACAAATTACCACAAAACTTAAAAGCTAAAAACAACATACCGTTATTATCACACTGTCTCTGTGGCTCAGGAATCCAGGCATAGTTTACTTGGGTCTTCTTCTGGCTCAGGGTGTCTCATAAGGCTGCAGTCAAAGTGTCAGCTTGGGCTCTGGCTTCATCTGAAGGCTCAGCAGGGGAGAACCCGCTGATAAGCTCACACATGTAGCTGTTGGCAGGCCTCAGGTCAGGTTGGCCAGAGACATCAGTGTCTTGTCACATGGGATGCTCCACTGAGCGGCTCTCAACATGGTAGCTGGCTTCTCCCAGAGTGCATGAGAAAGAGAGTGAGAGTGAACAGAGACAGTTAGAAAGGTAGAAGTTAGAGCCTTTGTGTAACCTAATCTTAAAAGTGATATCCCATTACTTTTACCACATTTCGTATGTTACATGTGCGGCACTAGGTCCAGCTCACATTCAACAGAAGGCAATAGTGGGATGCTGGGGTTCCTGAGGACATCTCAGAGGCTGCCAGGGTCATTGTCTCTGTCACTGATGTCTCTGGTATTGGGTTCTTTTGTGTCAAATGACTAAAATAATGATTCTTACTTTAGTGAGCATTGAATAAAATAATAAGACACTTAGAGCTATACCTTGCCTATAGTTGGAGGCCAATTAAATTGAGGCATTAACAACACCCTGTTTTATAAAGGAAGAAGTAAGAGTACACTGAATTTACAGGACTTATCAAGAGTCCTACAATTCAGAAGGAAGGGGGCTGCTGGGATGTGAACCCAGGGCTGCCTAACTCCAAAGCCCATTCTTTCTCTCTTTTTTTTTAATCTTAAAAAAGACATATTTTTTTTATTATACTTTAAGTTCTAGGGTACATGTGCACAATGTGCAGGTTCATTACATATGTATACATGTGCCATATTGGTGTGCTGCACCCATTAACTTGTCATTTACTTTAGGTGTATCTCCTAATGCTATCCCTCCCCCTACCCCCACCCCATGACAGGCCCCAGTGTGTGATATTCCCCTTCCTGTGTCCAAGTGATCTCATTGTTCAATTCCCACCTATGAGTGAGAACATGCAGTGTTTGGTTTTCTGTCCTTGCAATAGTTTGCTGAGAATGATGGTTTCCAGCTTCATCCATGTCCCTACAGAGGATATGAACTCATCCTTTTTTATGGCTGCAGTGTATTCCATGGTGTATATGTGCCACATTTTCTTAATCCAGTCTGTCACTGATGGACATTTGGGTTGGTTCCAAGTCTTTGCTATTGTGAATAGTGCTGCAATAAACATACGTGTGCATGTGTCTTTATAGCAGTATGATTTATAATCCTTTGGGTATATACCCAGTAATGGGATGGCTGGGTCAAATGGTATTTCTAGTTCTAGATCCTTGAGGAATTGCCACACTGTCTTCCACAATGGTTGAATTAGTTTACAGTCCCACCAACAGTGTAAAAGTGTTCCTATTTCTCCATATCCTCTCCAACACCTGTTGTTTCCTGAGTTTTAAATGATCACCATTCTAACTGGTGTGAGATGGTGTCTCATTGTGGTTTTGATTTGCATTTCTCTGATGGCCAGTGATAATGAGCATTTTTTCATGTGTCTGTTGGCTGCATAAATGTCTTCTTTTGAGAAGTGTCTGTTCATATCCTTCACCCACTTTTTGATGGGGTTGTTTTTTTCTTGTAAATTTGTTTGAGTTCTTTGTAGGTTCTGGATATTAGCCCTTTGTCAGATGAGTAGATTGCAAAACTTTTCTCCCATTCTGTAGGTTGCCTGTTCACTCTGATGGTAGTTTCTTTTGCTGTGCAGAAGCTCTTTAGTTTAATTAGATCCCATTTATCAATTTTGGCTTTTGTTGCCATTGCTTTTGGTGTTTTAGACATGAAGTCCTTGCCCATGCCTATGTTCTGAATGGTATTGCCTAAATCATGAGTGAACTCCCATTCACAATTGCTTCAAAGAGAATAAAATACCTAGGAATCCAACTTACAGGGGATGTGAAGGATCTCTTCAAGGAGAACACAAACCACTGCTCAATGAAATAAAAGAGGACACAAACAAATGGAAGAACATTCCATGCTCATGGATAGGAAGAATCCAGATCATCAAAATGGCCATACTGCCCAAGGTAATTTATAGATTCAATGCCATCCCCATCAAGCTACCAATGACTTTCTTCACAGAATTGGAAAAAACTACTTTAAAGTTCATATGGAACCCAAAAAGAACCTGTATTGCCAAGACAATCCTAAGCCAAAAGAACAAAGCTAGAGGCATCACGCTACCTGACTTCAAGTTATACTATAAGGCTGCAGTAACGAAAACAGCATGATACTGGTACCAAAACAGAGATGGAGACCAATGGAACAGAACAGAGCCCTCGGAAATAACACCACACATCTACAACCATCCGATCTTTGACAAACCTGACAAAAACAAGAAATGGGGAAAGGATTCCCTATTTAATAAATGGTGCTGGGAAAACTGGCTACATCTATGTAGAAAGCTGAAACTGGATCCCTTCCTTACACCTTGTACAGAAATTAATTCAAGACTTAAATGTTAGACCTAAAACTATAAAAACCCTAGAAGAAAACCTAGGCAATACCAAGGCCCATTCTCTTAACCACTGTTTTGTCCTAATCACCCTGGAGGCCTGGATGTGATTCCATCCCCAGATGTGTAACAGGTACTCAGAGTTGCATTCCTGCTTCAATATTGTTCTCATCAATGACTTCCATGTAAATTAGGCCACCAGCCAACTTCCTTTCTTTATCAAATTTGAGAGGCTGGGCACGATGGCTCACGCCTATAATCCCAGCACTTTGGGAGACTGAGATGGGTGGATCACCTGAGGTCAGGAGTTCAAGACTAGCCTGGCCAACATGCCCAAACTCCGTCTCTCCTAAAAAATACAAAAATTAGCCAGTCGTGATGGTGGACGCCTGTAATCCCAGCTACTCAGGAGGCAGAAGCAGGGTGAATTGCTTGAACCCGGGAGGCAAGGTGGAGGTTGCAGTGAGCCGAGATTAAGCCACTGCACTCCAGCCTGGGCAATAGAGCTCCCGTCTCAAAAAAAAATTTTTTTTTATTTATTTATTTTTTTTGAGACGGAGTCTCGCTGTGTCGCCCAGACTGGAGTGCAGTGGCGTGATCTCGGCTCACTGCAAGCTCCGCCTCCCGGGTTCACGCCATTCTCCCGCCTCAGCCTCCCAAGTAGCTGAGACTACAGGCGCCCGCCACCACGCCCGGCTAGTTTTTTGTATTTTTAGTAAAGACGGGGTTTCACCATGTTAGCCAGGATAGTCTCGATCTCCTGACCTCGTGATCCGCCCGCCTCGGCCTCCCAAAGTGCTGGGATTACAGGCTTGAGCCGCCGCGCCCGGCCAAAAAATTTTTTTTTTAAATTTGTTTTGTCAGTGTCAGTTAGTGCAGCTGACTACCTGCTGCCTTGGGAAACATTTTGGTTTTTCTAGTACTGTGTTTTTCTTCATCTCTCTGGCCTCTAAATGTTGAAGTACTTTCGGCTCAATCCTTGGGCTTCCCCTTTTTAAAATCTGTGCTCCTTCTTGCTGCTGCGATACAGTCTCACGGATTTAAATATAATCTTTCTGGAAATGACTCCCAAGTTTATATTTTAAGTCCCTATCTATCTCTTGATTTTCATACTTGCTTATCCAGCTGCCTACTAGGATCTCTGCTTGGGTGATCTCGGCTCGTCTGACATGAATCTGAATTGTGTCATGTTCAAAATGAATTCCTGGTCTTCCTTCTGAAAGCTTTCAGTTTATTGTTTCTATGCTTTTAATTTTTTTCTTCATTGCTTTTAGCACCTTCTCATATATTACATATTTTACATTTAAACAAATTTTGAACTTACTTTTATTAATGTATTTCACTTATGTTTACTATTGCTAGTCTCTACCGCTGGAATACAAGCCTCATGAGGGCCAGGAGCTTGTTTGTTTGTTTGTTTGTTTTCCTGTTTCGAGCAATACTATGTCTTATTTAAGTACCTCGATATGGCTGACCATATAGCAACAGTCAAAAAATGTTTGTGAAATGATTAAATGCAGAAACAAAAAGGATGAGTTATGTAACATCAGTGAAATGTGCTTTGGAGAAATAAATCATAGCCCTGTTCTTGTTTTTTGGTGCATAATCGGAAGCTGGAACTCCATGTCTCCTCTCTCATCCCATTTTAAAACAATAACTCTAAACAATATATCTGAATGTGCCACTGAAGAAATGACACTAGGTGGAGTAACTCTAAGAATTGGGGGCCTCTCGGTGGGTGGCTGAGAACCATCAACAGCTGGGAAGATAAGTCCTGCTTCCCATGCACCAGGCTGGCTCTAGTAAGTTCCACAAACAGAGGACGTGGGAAGGCGAGGTGGGCAGGAAATTGGGAGCAGAGCAAGAGATGACAGGAAAGTGAGAAAAAGATTGGTTTTTATTGATTTAAGAACTAGAATTAGTGAATAAATGTACAGAGCAATGTGAGAATCAGGCTTCTTGGTGGTGCTCATTTAAAAATAAGAGTAAATTACTCCATTCAACAAAAATGCTTCACATATAAAAAAAAAGTCCAGCAAATTGAACAGAGCTTTATTCATTCTTCTTGTGAAAGGTCAGGGCAGTTCTAATTCCAATGTCCAATTACTAGGCACAATCAGCACAGCAAAGTAGAATCAACTCAATTTCAATCTCAGGCATTTGTCTCACCTTTAGCTGGCTTTGGTATGACTCACTGCAATTTTCTCATCAAAAAGCTAATTTTAGGAGCAAAATGTCAAGAAAAGATGAAAAAGGAGAGCCTGGTTTTACAGAGCCTGGGATTAAAAAAAAAAAAAAAAATCAGGGCTGCACTCATAAGCTACTTGTCAAATCAGTCACCCACCGAGGCCTCTATGATGTGATGGCCAGGATCCAAGGGAATAGAAAGTAAGAAGTAAGACAGAAAGACAAGCATCTTTGTCCCATTCTCTAATCTCAAATGTAGGAGGACGTACTGTTCCAGGTGGTCCTAAACTTTAGCCTTACTTGATGATTTTTGAACAATTTCCAGTTGCGTTAGCAGACTTGACAGAATGAACACGGAATAGGTGGCCCCTTAGGCAGCTGCCGTTGTCTCCTTAAAAACAACAACAACAACAACAAAAACCAAAAAACAAAGCCATTATTCTAAGTGAAGTAACTCAGGAACGGAAAACCAAATATGGTATGTTCTCACTTATTAAGTGCGGGCTAGCTAAGCTATAAGGATGCAAAGGAATAGGAATGTTAGAATGGACTTTGGGGACTTGTGGGGAAAGGATGGGATGGGGCGAGGGACAAAATACATTTTGGGTACAACGTACACTGCTTGGATGATGGGTGCACCAAAGTCTCAGAAATCACCACTGAAAAACTTACTCACATAACCAAAAACCACCTATACCCCCCAAAAGTATTGAAATTAAAATAAAATTAGGCTGAGCGTGGTGGCACATGCTTGTAATCCCAGCACTTTGGGGGGCCGAGGCAGGCAGATCACTCGCGGTCAGAAGTTCGAGACCAGCCTGGCCGACATGGTGAAACCCCATGTCTACTAAAAATACAGACACCAGGTGTGGTGGCACATGCCTGTAATCCCAGCTACTCAGGAGGTTGAGGCAGGAGAATCTCTTGAACCCAGGAGGCAGAGGTTGCAGTGAGCCGAGATCGCGCCACTGCACTCCAGCCTGAGTGATAGAGCGACACTCTGTCTGAAGAAAAAAAAAAAAAGGAAATTAAAATAAAAATTAAAACCCCAAATTCTTTGTGAGGGAAACCTATGAAAGGAGGGAAAAAATAGATTTTCTAGACTATTTCCACTTTTTTTTTTTTTTTTAGAGATAGTGTCTCACTTTGTCATCCAGGCTGGAGTGAAATGCAGTAGCACCGTCAGAACTCACTGCAGACTCGACCTCCCAGGCTGAACCAGGCTCTCACCTGAGCCTTCTGAGTAGCTAGGATTACAGCCATGTGCCACCATGCACAGTTAATTAATTTTTTTTTTTTTTTGTAGAGACGGAGTCTCACCATGTTGCCCAGGCTGATCTCAAACTCCTAATCTTCCTGCCCTGGACTTGCAAAAGTGCTGGGATTACAGGCATGAGCCACCACACCCAAGCATTTATCTACTTTTTACTATAAGAAAAGGAGTGCCTGTTTAGTTCCCTGAGTGCTTATAATGAAACCATCAGCAAGTTCTGTGTCTATTCAACATTGCCGGGTCTCCAGTGTGGGGCGGCCTCCCCAAGGCTCTTGGCCTGTGCTGTGACATCAGCAGCATTCTTTCCTGTAACATATTCTCAGGGTCCACTCCAATCCCTTCCGCTGCAATTCTGAAAAAGCCTATTTTATGGAATCCATATGAAAATTACAGAACAGTTATCCCATCACCTTTCATAGTCTTGAAAAATCAGATTTCTAATCTAGGAGCCACAGGGCCTGTCCTTTGAGTGCTTGTTCACAGCATGTGTCTTTTGGGTCTTTCACTATATTTGCTTTCCTGCCTGACTGTGTTACATCTGCCCTTGACTGTGAGCGAGGATAGGAGCTGCCCTCGACTGTTATGTATTTTTGCCACATTATTTCACGGAATGATTTTTACTTACCACTAATCTATTCTGTGTAGATGCCAGAGAATGGTATTTTTAAAAAATCCGAACATTTAATTTTAAAAGCATTTGAGACATTTAAAATTAATGTTATTTCTTGGGCAAAGTCTTTCCCTTTGCAAAGGTGATCCCAAACCCAGGATGTGGTCAGCAGAGCTGTTATTGATCCCTTTTCCTGGAAAAGACTCTTCTCCTTTAAGGAAGATGTGTTCATGTGTGCCTATGTGGGTGGCTGTGTGGATTTTGGGGTCGGGTGGTGTGTGGGGAGGAGACTGTCTGTGTCCTTTGCTTTTCTGAGTTTCTCCAGAGTGTGTGAGACAATAATCAGACAAGGGGATTCGCCATAGCTTTCGGTCTTTTAAAAATGATCTATATAACAGTATACATTTATAGTCTATGAATTCATTGTTCCTTTGAGGAAAAGGGAAGCAGCCAGTCTCATGGCTTATTATTTTAGAGAATGTTTTACTGCCATGCAACAAAGCTAAAAGGAAAAGAAATTAGTCTTTTGTGAAGAGATGAAACTTATACCTTAAACACAAACACCCAACTTTGCCAGCTTTATATTCTTATTGCTCAGACATTTTCTCATAGGGTTGGGGATGTTTCACTTTGAAATGGAAACTTATATAATCCCCCCTCCCAAGAATTGTTTCCCTGAACCTTACACCATGATGCATTATTTACGATATGGGGTAAGAAATGATTGCCTTTCATCCTGCTTCAAGGAGTTCAACACGTTTTAGGATAAACTGTCAGAGACAGAGATACTTTTGGTGGGAGAAAATCTGAAAGCATACTAAGCTATTTTGCCAATTATTTCCCCAAACCCATTTGTTTTCCATGAATTCAAGGATATTTTGAGTTAGAAATAAAATAAAACAACATAGGAGTAATATACCAAATGGATTAAACAAACAAACAAAAAGCGAGAAAGTATTTGATACCAATTTAATAGACCAAGTGTGGGTTGCCTCAATGTGGAAAAACTCATATAAATTGACTAAAACTTTGCCTTAGTCTTATTGCTCTTTCTACAATGGTAAATTGCAAAACTGGATCAAGTTGTGGATTCTCCCACCCCCAAGTATTAAAAGTTTTTGCAGATGAGCAAACTAAGACCTGGATGCCTGTTCTCACCATCACCAGATTAGTTCGTGGCTGTTTAGGGGGACCTCAGACATGTGGCTACACAGTGTTGTTATCACTGGAGAGTTGCAACTCTCCCTGCACCCTAATGGTCCTCTCCTGCTCATGACTGAAATGCTACTGTCCTCATTGTTCATGCCAAGCAGGACTTTTTCCGGCCCCTTCTTTTCCCATGCAACTCTTGGGATGCCCCACAGCGTTTTAAGAGGATTTGTGTGAATCAGTGGGTGAGACCAAGAAGGCTAGAAAACATTAGAGTGCCAGCTGTGGGTAGTGGCTAGATGTAAGAAGAAGGGGAACAATTTTTAACACTTGAGAATACAAAAATGAATTGCTGCCATTCATAACTTTGACTATAGATGGGCCTTGCACTATTGATTTCAATGATGAGTCGTGTTTAAAGTGTCAAAATCTCTCATGAAGGAAAAAGTGAGAGGTAATTTTTTTTTGTTCTCAGAAAGGTTTAAAAATGTGACCATTTGAAGCAGATTGATTTCAATTGCTTTTCAATCTACTCTTAATGTGAAATCTACTCTTAATTTAAAACTCCTTCCAATGGCGGTGTGAGAAATCCACTAAATAAATTGTAGGATCAGAGCAGCTTTCTTTTAGTGTATTATTCCTAGTGAACAAATTAGGAGATCTTGGCCACATTAACACTCAAACATTATTCTAATGAAAATGTTCAGATAGTTCTTAGACAGTACTAGGAACTTACAAATAAATAAAGGATTCTCAGCTTGTTGCCTTGGAAAATTTTATTTTAATGAACAGACACAGCTCAGAATGTCTACTATTAGCATAAAAACACTCCTAAGTTCTTTTCTTTTGAAATATGCCTTCATTTACTAAAGGTTAATGTTTTAATATGAAAATCCTACATTAAATCTTCATCAGCACTAATAAATCAATAGATCTTTTAATACCAGGCAAGGCACTGAAGAAATGCAGCATAGAAGAATTACAAGAGTTTCTTCTTTTTGTGTGCTTTGGAAAAATTCCTCTGAAAAGTATATTTAAAATAAAATGTTATACATCTGTATGATGCTTTTTAGTAACCCAATTGTTCACGTTATATTACATCACTTGGTCCTTATAACACCACCATATGTCTTGGAAGGAAAGAGGTTATATTGCTTTACAGGTGAGGACTTGGTCAAGGGAACATGAGTAGCAAGTGGAAATTCAAGGTTTTGCATGAAGGTTTTTATAGAGCCCTCCTTCTGTATTCTTCCCACAACATTATGGTGATGCTTTTACACTTTTATCCATAAACTCTCTTTATTTGTTTGCAAAGTCTTCATGGTGTTGGAGTGCTTGTCCCTCTTGGGGATATATGTTGTGGCTTCCCCTTGGGTCACAGGCCGTGTAAGTACAAACAATACCATGTGGGCTGTTCTCTTGTCCCCATCCCTGTGTTCAAAGTAGCCGTCAATCACTGTGAATTAGTAGTAATGCTGATTTTTATCTGGGACACTTACAGTACTGTGAGCCTATGAAAAAACTAAAATAGTAAAAAAAAATATATATATATATTAGAGACTGGTAAAGTTTTATTTTATCTGCAAGGCTCTCACAAAAAGTGTTCTTTGGCTTCTGGTACTCTCTTCTCCCAGGAATGAGCAATGTATGTGCATCGAGTTTTTGTGGGGGTGACCGTTTCCCTTTGAAAACGGCCCAGACTATTTATTTTAGCACTTGGTTTGGGGACGGGTGTTAAATTCTGTTGCTGGCATCGCGCCAAAACAGTAGGACAGCAGAGGCCGCCGGGCCGAAGCCTGCAGGGGTGCCTCCTTTGCCGGATCTGGCCAAGCCTCCCGCCAGTCGAGGCCGTTTACCTTCCAGTCACACCAAGAACTAAAACAGGATCAGCCAAAGGTACAATGTTTTCCCAAAGCGTTAAAAATCGGTGCTTGGCTTGAAATACAGTCTGGTCTTTGATATTCTGCCGTGGTGATCAGTGTTGGAGCTCAGGAAGCTGAAGTTGTGCGCAGCCTGTCCGTGCAGCGCTAAGGCTGTGACGAGAAAAGATGCCAGCAGCGAACGGGACTTCAGGACCGTCGGAGCAGCAGGGCGGGGGTCGGGGGAGCGGTGCTTGCCCGGCGTTTGCAGTGTCAGCTTCTGATTGGCCTTGCAGGGCAGAGCGCACACTCTTTGCACTGTCTGACCTCCCTGGAGGCCATGGGGAAAGCCACTGGTTCTAGGGCTGGTAAAGGAAGGCACCAGGCGCTGCGGGAGGGCGAGGGGGAGGTGGAGGCTGCGGGAGTAATGAGCGGCCAGAGCTCGTGAAGCGGGGATGCAGGGCGGGTGTAGCGGGGGTGGAGCGCGGATGCAGGGTGGGTGCAGCGCGGAAGCAGGGTGGGTGCAGCGGGGGTGCAGCGCGGATACAGGGTGGGTGCAGCGCGGAAGCAGGGTGGGTGCAGCGGGGGTGCAGCGCGGAAGCAGGGTGGGTGCAGCGCGGAAGCAGGGTGGGTGCAGCGGGGGTGCAGCGCGGATACAGGGTGGGTGCAGCGCGGAAGCAGGGTGGGTGCAGCGGTGGTGCAGCGCGGGTGCAGGGCTGATGCAGGGTTGGTGTAGCGGCCTGGCCACCTCCCTGGTCCCAGGGCATCAGAGGCATTGCCCAAGTCCCTCTGGCAGCAACCAGGTGTGCTCTTGTTCAACAGAGGCTGCAATCGTCCCAACCTGTCCCTTTTGCCCCCACTCTTCCTGGAGCCCTGACCAGGGAGATCAGCAAAGTCTCCTTTTGATTTACTGCCTCTTCCCTCCGTCCTGGCATCCAGGAGGGGCGGAGTGAGCAGTGGGTGAGCTCTCAAGAGTGGAGCCTGGAGATGCAAGGAGGGCAGATGGGCTGGCGGAGGCAGATTTCACACGAATAAATTTTACTTTGCAGCGGAGGGAGTGGCACGAATGGCACACTGATTCTTAAAATATTTTGGGGAACTGGTATTATACCAACATGTAGGACTGACCACAAACATTGGGTTAGCTACCAGATACTAGACATGTTTAGAGGAAGTTGTAACATACCTACTTCCTGATATTACTTTTACTAGGGATGTCTTCCATAAAAAAAAAAAAAAACAAATATGCTTTGATTTTTCTGATTACAAAAGCAATACATGCTTATTACTGAGTACTTGAAAAACACAGATGAATATAACCAAGCAAACGAAAGTCACTCAATAGTCCATGAAAGAGAAGTAACCATAGTTAATATGTTAGAACTATTCTCTTCTATTATTTTTGGAACACATATTTATATTTAATATAATATTTGAGATATAGTACATATTGAGATTTTAGACCTTGATTTTTATTAAACAATTTTATTAAAATATGATTTACAGGCTGGGAGCAGTGGCTCATGCCTGTAATCCAAGCACTTTAGGAGGACGAGGCAGGCAGATCACCTGAGGTTAGGAGTTTGAGGCCAGTCTGGCCAAAATGGCAAAACCCCGTCTCTACTAAAAATACAAAAATTAGCGGGGCATGGTGGCAGACACCTGTAATCCCAGCTACTTGGGAGGCTGAGGCAAGAGAATCACTTGAACCCAGGAGGCAGAGGTTGCAGTGAGCCGAGATTGTGCCACTGCACTCCAGCCTGGGCAACAGAGCAAGATTCTGTCTCAAAAAAAAAACCATATAATTTACACACCATAATTCCACAATCATAAATATACAGTTCAATTATTTTTAGTGTTTGTTTAAACTTGTGCAACCATCGCAACAATCCAGTTTGGGAACAATTCCATCCTCTAAGTGTAACCTCCTGCCCATTGCAACTACACTCAGCCCTAGATAACCACTGACATGATTTTAGTATCTACAAATTTGTCTTTTTTGGACATTTTAGATAAGTGTAGCCTTTTGTGTCTGGCTTCATTTACTTAGCTTACGTTTTTGACGATCATCCACGTTGTGGCGTGGATCAGCAGTTTTATTTTATTTGATTTCATATTATTTTTTGAGACAGGGTCTTACTCTGTCGCCCAGGCTGGAGTGCAGTAGTATGACCAGGACTCACTGCAGTCTCTACCTCCTGGGCTCAAGTGATCCTCCCACCTCAGCCTCTCAAGTAGTTGCAATTACAGGCATGCCACCACACCTGGCTAATTTTTAAACTTTTTGTAGAGATGAGTTCTCTCTTGAATTCATTTCTCTTGGTCTTGAACTCCTGGGCACAAGCAATCCTCCCTTCTTGGCCTCTCAAACTGTTGGGATTACAGACATGAGTCACCGTGCTTGGCCTCATTTTTATTGCAGAATAGTATTGTGCTGTATGAATATGACACATTTTGCTTACTCATTCACCTGTTTTTGGTTATTATGAATACTGTTGTTATGAACATTCATGCACATGTGTTTGTATGGACACATATTTTCATGTCTATTGGGAAAATCCTAGGAGTTGAATTGATGGGTTGTATAGTAAATTTGTTCAACTTTTTAAGAAATTGCCAGACTGTTTTCCAAAGTGGCTGCCCCATTTTACATTCCCACCAGCAATGTACGAGGTTCAAGTTTCTCTATATCCTTGCCAACACTTGTTTTTGTCTATTTTTTGATAGTGGCCATTCCAGCATGTGTAGTGGTTCTCAGTGGGGTTTGAATTTGCATTTCTTTAAAGAGTAAGAATATGAACTATCTTTGTATGTGCTCATTAACCATTCAGATGTCTAGTGAAACGTCTGTTTAAATCTTTTGTCCAGATAAAAATTGACTTGTTTTCTTATTATTGAATTATAATTCTTTATTCTGGATGCAATTCTAGTATGAGAACTATAATTTGCAATTATTTTTTTCTTAGTTTGTGGCTTGTTTTTTCATTTTCCTAGTGCTATCTTTTGAATTGTAAAAGTTTCACATTTCGATGAAGCACAATTATTTTTTTCTGTGATGGCTCATGCTGTTGGTGTTATAGCAGAAATTTTTGTGCATCCTAGGGTCACTATAATTTTTTCTTATGTTTTATTGCAGATGTTTTATAGAGTTAGATTTTATAGTAAGATGTATAAATGATTTTGATTTTTTTTTCTGCATATGGCATGTTTTAGGGTCTCTGTTCATTTTTTCTTGCGTATAGCTATATAATTATCCCAGTACCATTTGTTGAAATGCCTTGGTACCTCTGTCAAAACTCAGTTGGGGGACTGGGTGTGGTGACTCACGCCTGCAATTCCAGCATTTTGGGAGGCTGTGGTGGGCAGATCACTTGAGGTCCGGGGTTTGAGACCAGCCTGGCCAATGTGGTGAAACCCCGTCTCTACCAAAAATATAAAAATTAGCTGGGCGTGGTGGTGCATGCCTGTAGTCTCAGCTACTCGGGAGGCTGAGGCAGGAGAATTGCTTGAACCTGGGAAGCAGAGGTTGCAGTGAGCCGAGATGGGGCCATTGCACTCTAGCCTGAACACTGCAGCATGACTCCATTGAAAATAAAAAAAGGAAAAAGAAAATAAATACATCAATCAGTTGGGCGTTAATGTAAAGACTCATTTCTAGACTCTATTGATCTATGTTCCTATCCTTATGCCAGTACCACCCTCTGTTGTTTCTGTGAATTTATAGTCATTGTGAGATGGGGTAGTACAAATCTTACAACTTTGTTCTAACCTTTCAAAATTGTTCCAGCTGTTTTAAGTCCTTTGCATTAAGAAAATATGCAGGATCGGTCTGTCAATTTCTACAATATAACCTGCTGTAGTTTTGATAGGGATTTCACTGAATTTACTTATTTTATTGGTACATTTTCTCACGTTTTAATAATTCTGATACTTTTAACTGGGATAGTTTTGGGACATTTATGGTGGGAAGAAGGGAGTTGGGATAAACTTTCAATTTCCCTTTTCATCTCAGCATTCACTCCATATTTGCTCTATGATACAAATGCAGAGAAGATGGGTCTTTGCAATTGAGAAACTTGTGGCTAGAAATTTGTTAGTTGTTAAAATTTTACCGAGTTCTCCCTAGGAAATCCACAGGGTAACCCAGACAAGAACGAGAGGCCAAGGAAATCCTGGAGGGTGGCGATTATGCTGATGGGACAGTTCATACCAGGAGTGATGACTGCTTATGCCACCAGCAGTGCAGGTTGCCAGGATGACCCTCAGCATGACATAGACACACGCTGCATTACTCAGTGGGCTGGGCAGGCAGTAGTTGCCATCAAGAAGGCATCTGTCAGACCTGGGGAGGAAGAGCGTTCCTGCCATGTCCTGACAACCAGAAACGTGGGAGGCTGCGCATAGCCAAGTGCCCATGGGGTGCTGCACCCAGAGCCCAGGAATCAACTCTCTGGCTTCTTCCAGATCACATGGTTCACGGTGGGGTTTACAGCCCTCATTTCTGATGTTATAAGGTTAGAGGCAGTGACCTTGGGAGAGTTTACACTCAATTTAATTTTTATGGTTTCATGAAATGGGAACTGTTTTCTGCCAGTCAATAAAACAGCAGGCCTTCTGCTGTATAATGGATGTGGACAGACGATTGCTGTTTGTTATCACCGTTTAACTGCAGGGTAGTCTTATTAGTGGGGATTTTGGAACTCCAGGACTTTACCAGCCTCAGGGCTACTTCTTTATCCATGTCAGCATCAATGTTGTTACATATAACAGGTTACGGTCACTTCAAAAGGAAGGGAAAGTTCAAAGTCTCTGAAGTTTAAAATGCACTAAAAAGCAAATGAGCTGAGAGAACTAGAGAGCTGAACTAGGGGTCTGAGCCATCAGGAGTTTCAGTGGAAACATGTCTGAAATGTAAGCTGAGCAATCAGATGTTCTGGGAAATAATGGCAACCCTAACCTGCCAGGTAAAAGAAACGTCATCTTAGAGCTCAGCTGCATCACGATGGAGAAGCACAATGCTTATGGCAATAATCACTGGTAGATTAGAGATGGAAAAACGATCAAACATATTCCCTGCATGTTATGAAACAAAAATCCTAAATATTCCCAATTCCCGTTTACCTGTTCAAATTGAGCGGAAGTCCTGTTGAAGTTGACGTGAAAGAACGGGATATAAAAGGAATCGTAGCTTGGTTTTCAAAGGCCATAAACACTTCCTCGCTATACTAGTGTGATATAACAGGAAAGTGGTTTTCCATTCTTGATCAAACGCCAACTAAATGCAGAGATGTTGGCCTCAGAAGGGATGAGGATGAGGGTCAAAGGTTTTTAAATAGAAGCAGCAGAAAATGCACAAAATTGCTTCCTCAAAGGTGACATGTAGCTTTGAAAAAATACTTTGGGTAAAGAAGTCTGGTGTGGCCCAATGTGGTGGCTCATACCTATAATCCCAGCACTTTGGGATGCTGAGGTGGGAGAATTGCTTGAGGCCAGGAGTTCGAGACCAGTCTGAATAACACAGAAATACCCCATCTCTACAACAACAACAACAACAACAAAATTAGCTGGGCGTGGTGGTGCACATCTGTAGTCCCACCTACTCAAGAGGCTGAGGTGGGAGTATTGCTTTGAACCCAGGAGTTGGAGGCTACAGTGAGCTATGGTCACATTACTGCACTCCTGCTTGGGTGACAGGGTAAGACCCAGTCTCAACAATAACAAAAGAAGTCCGTGTGTGTGTGTGTGTGTGTGTGTATTCGTGTCTGTAGTGTGTGTGTGGTGTGTATGTGTGTATGTGGTGTGTGTGTCTATGTGTGGTGTGTGTGTACGTGGTGTGTGTGTGTTTATGTGTGTGTATGTGTGGTGTGTGTGTGTATGTGTGCATGTGGTGTGTTTGTGTTTGTGCGTGCATGGTGTGTGTGTGGTGTGTGTATGTGGTGTGTATGTATGTATGTGTGTGTGTGCTGTGTGTGTGTATGTGGTGGGTGGTGTGTGTGTGTATGTGGTGTGTGTGTGTGTATTCGTGTCTGTGGTGTGTGTGTGGTGTGTATGTGTGTGTATGTGTGTACATGGTGTGTGTATGTGTGGTGTGTGTGTGTGTGTGTGTGGTGTGTGTTTATGTGTGTGTATGTGTGGTGTGTGTGTGTGTATGTGTATATGTGGTGTGTGTGTGTGGTGTATGTGTGTATGTGGTGTGTGTGTATGTGGTGTGTGTATGTGTGGTGTGTGTGTGGTGTGTGTGTTTATGTGTGTGTATGTGTGGTGTGTGTGTGTATGTGTGTATGTGGTGTGTGTGTGTGGTGTATGTGTGTATGTAGTGTGTGGTGTGTGTATGTATGTGGTGTGTGTGGTGTATGTGTGTGCTGTGTGTGTGTATGTGGTGTGTGTGGTGTGTGTGTGTGTATGTGTGTATGTGGTGTGTGTGTGTGGTGTATGTGTGTATGTGGTGTGTGTGTGTATGTGTGTATGTGTGGTGTGTGTGTGGTGTGTGTGTTTATGTGTGTGTATGTGTGGTGTGTGTGTGTATGTGTGTATGTGTGGTGTGTGTGGTGTATGTGTGTATGTAGTGTGTGGTGTGTGTATGTATGTGGTGTGTGTGGTGTATGTGTGTGCTGTGTGTGTGTATGTGGTGTGTGTGGTGTGTGGGTGTGTATGTATGTGTGTGTGAGAGCGAGTGAAAGTAAATGAGGAAGAGTCTCCACTTATTCTTTATGCCTTTATTCATAAGCTGAAGTTAGTCTCGGACTAATGATGATGATAATAGATCCTGCTATTTTAATACTGCTTTATGGTTTAAAACACATATGGGTTGAGCATCCCTAATTCAAAACTCTGAAATCCGAAATGCTTCAAAATTGGAAACGTTTTGGGCCCCGACATGATGCCAGAGGTGGAAAATTCCATGCTCGCTTCCTTTACTTTCCAGTGATTTAAAGGACACAAACTTTGTTTTATGAACAAAAGTATTTAAAAATATTGTATAAAATTATCTTCGGCCTATGTATATAAAATGTATGTGTATTTTATTTTTATATTTGAGTCCCATCCCCAAGATGTCTCATTGTATATACGCAGATATTCCAAAATCCAAAACATTTCTGATCCCAAGCATTTCAGATAAGGGATATTCGACCTACAGTAATGTGTAAGATCTGTGTAACTAGTTTGGGTGGCCAGGTTGGTCACTTAATTATGGGACTGACTGCAGACCTGGAACAAGGTCCTCTATATCAGGGTTCCCCAACTCCCGGGCCACAGACCAGTACCAGTCCGTGGGCTGTTAGGAACAGGCTGCACAGCAGGAGGTGAGCGACGCGTGAGCAAGCATTAGCACCTGAGCTCCATCTCCCGTCAGATCAGCGATGGGTCGAGACTCTCCCAGCAGTGCGAACCCTATTGTGAACTGCACATGTGAGGGATCTAGGTTGTGTGCTCCTTATGAGAGTCTAATTAATGCCTGATGATCCGAGGTGGAACAGTTTCATTCCTAAATCATCCCCCTCAACCCCTGTCTAAGGAAAAATCGTCTTCCATAAAACTGGTCCCTGGTGCCAGAAAGGTTGGGGATCACTGTCCTATATGAAATCACATTCCTTTCTGGCCCCAACCAAATCCCTCCTGCATTCCCAGTCTAACCTTGTTAAACATTTTGTTTCTTCCCTGGCACTTACCACCTTCTAGTATGCTATATAATTTATTGATGTATTATATAGGTTGTCTCTCTCTCCCTCACTAGGATGTAAGATGCACAAGAGCAGGAGTCTTGCTTTGTTTTATTCACTGATGTATCTCAAGCACTCTGACCAGTGCCTGGCACAGGATACTCAATAGGCAATTGACTGAATGAGTAAAGACCCAACAGAAAGGAAAAGAAGGATTCTTAGCCAAGTATGGAAGTAAAGGTTTATAGCTTCTTAGGATGGATGCAAGGCAGAGAAGGCAGGTGGGAGTTGTCCCAGCAGTCCACAGACCTCTGGAAAAACTGGATCTTTCCTGCATGGATCAAGAGAGAAGCATCTCTTTGAACAGTGGGTCTTAATAGTTCAACTGCTACAACATAGACTGGGACAATGCATGTGCAACTCCATAATCTGGTGAGTAGGCCTGAGCTGGGGTTTTTTTTTTTTTTTTTTTGGTATGTTTTTGTTTTAAAAGAATATACAGGCATTGGCTGGGCACAGTAGCTCATACCTGTAATCCCAGCACTTTGGGAGGCCAAGGCAGGCAGGTCACGAGGTCAGGAGATCGAGACCATCCTGGCTAACGTTGTAAAACCCCGTCTCTCCTAAAAACACAAAAAAATAGCCAGGCTTGGTGGCGGGTGCCTGCAGTTCCAGCTACTCGGGAGGCTGAGGCAGGAGAATGATGTGAACCCAGGAGGCGGAGCTTGCAGTGAGCCAAGATCACGCCACTGCACTCCAGTCTGGGCGACAGAGCAAGACTCTGTCTCAAAAAAAAAAAAAAAAAAAAAGAATATACAGACATTAAGGGACTGGAGGGGGGAATCCAATAAGGAGTAATCCATCTATCCTTTTACAATATATTGCTAAAAACCGAATCACAATGTAGCTTTAAGCATAGCATTTATTCTTATTTCCAAACTAATAAATTATAACAAAGTTCATTTTGCCAGGTCTGTATTTAAAATCTATAGGTTTTAAATAATTTAAGAAAAGGTAAAAAAAAAAGTGGTAAATGTAAAGTAGATCTATATGTCAAAAGGGCATGTTTCTGGAAAGCCCTAATGCTGTAAGTGGGCTTGTTAATAACAGATATGTGTTCTGGTTGGAAACTAAGGATCAGAGGAGGCTGGCAATTTCTTCAAAGTCTTAGAGCTACTAGTTGTTAAGACATTGAACTTCTAGTTCAAAGGTTTTTCCAAAGAAGTTGTTTGAATCAGAGGTGCAGTCATTATTCAAACATCATTGACTATACAAATAAAAGGGATCTTGAAGATTAACTGATGTTATTTCCTCATTTTACAAATTAGAACACACGATCACTGATATGGTTTGGCCATGTCCCCACCCAAATCTCACCTTGAATTCTTTTTTTTTTTCCCACCTTTTTTTCTTTTTTGTTGGTTCCCATAATCCTCGTGTGTTGTGGGAGGGCACCAGCGGGAGGTGATTGAATCATGAGGGTAGTTACCCCTTTGCTGCTCTCATGATAGTGAGTGAGTTCTCACGAGATCTGATGGTTTTATAAGGGACTTTTCCCCGCTTTGCTCGGCACTTCTCTCTCCTGCTGCCATGTGAATAAGGACATATCTACTTTCCATTCCGCCACGATTGTAAGTTTCCTGAGGCCTTCCCAGCCATGTGGAACTGTGAGTCGATTAAACCTCTTTCCTTTATAAATTACCCAGTCTTGAGTATTTCTTCATAGCAGCATGAGAACCAAGTAATACAGTCGCTGTGTTAGTCTGGGTTCTCCAGAGAAAAAAAAAGAATGCTTACGTTGTACTTCATTTTGATGGAAATAGTCATCCTTAACTTTTATATATCTAATTCCTCCAGCAGAGTATACTTAATATAATTTTTATATGAAGAAAATATATGGCAGCATATGTAAAATTCCTGAAATCAAGACAGTTAAAGCCAGTTAAGGAAGGGCCTTCTCATCTAGTGGGCCTTAACCATGGATACACGTTGCAATCACCTGGGAGCTGTGAAAACTACTGATGCTTGCGTCTCACCTTCAGAGGGTCTGATTTAATTGGTCTGGCCTGTGGCCAGGGCATGGTGCATTTTAAATGCTCCCCAGGTGATTGTAATGTACAGCCAAGATTGAAAACCGCTGTTCTAAATAGAAGACCCGAAACAAAGATTAAGGATCGTCAATGTTAAAATGCAAAATAGAATGAGGAGCGGCCCCTTGGAGAATGACTCCTTTTCTTAATTCAAGACTTTTGTTGTACAATTGACTTCCATTAGTATGAGCTTTCTTAGAAATCAACCAACCAACCCAACCACAATGAAACACCCCTATATGCAGGGAGATTGTCTTTCTGAAGGTGTAGCTGTCGGGTTGTGACAGAGTGAGAATTTCACCGAGGTCTGAAACTACACCTGTGTGTTTTTTCTGCTTCTCTGGGCTGTGTCAGATACAGGCTTGAAAGATGTGTGACCATACCCCCTTTTCACTGCATGAACTGAGGGGAAAATGTACTGGGCCTAGATGGAGAAGGAGGGAGAAGGCAGGGGGTGGCTCTTCTGCTAAGGCCAAATATTAACTGGGTATAGATAAGAAAGTAGTAGATGATGAAAGAAGAATTGGAATAGGGATGGGAGAGGGTGGCTCTTGGATCAATCCAGTGGTAAAAGACATCAATGATGCCAATCTCAGATTGCAAACCAAGCTCTTGTGGAGGCCTATGTTTGAGTGGACTATGTGAGCCTCCAGCTCTGCTACCTTCTCCTTGGAAGTGGCTTGAGTTAGTTACCAGACAGGCAGGCTCCATATTAACTGGGATCCTTAGGCATGACTTGTATCCAGTTCTGACAATGGGGGTAAATAGGACAAAGGAAACTTTCCAGGTGTTTTAGATGGGGCAACCCTCTGAGAGGCTCAGGCCTGTTTTCCTTTGGTGAAGGACAAATGCAACTGATTATACATCCAGTCACAAAACTTTTAGAGAGACTGAGTTATACCCTCAGAGTGTTAAAGGTAGTAGTTTTTGCAAGTAATCAAGCATGTCGTTTTACATTTATGACCATTTACGTGAGGATGTGGAGGTGGGGAGGGTGAACGTGCTCTTCCTAATACCATGTGCATGAAAGGGCCAGTGATAACTGGCGTCTGCTCCCATACACATTGTTCAAGGGACTGCCTCCCTGCAAGCTCTCAAACTGGGCAGAGGCATTTCATCATTCACTGGTGATCTTAAGAAGAATGGCTCTTTGTTCTTTAATAGAGTCAGAATAAAGTAAAATGATGGAGATTCAAAACTAAGATTTTGTAAGGGTACACTAGCGTGCATACTAATGATAAAGATAAGTTATCTTTATTTAAAATCCATTTTGCAGGCTGAGATGGTTTTCCCCAATTTCCCATAAGAATTTTTCTTGAAATTTGGTCTGAATGATAAAGCAGGAAAGCTTTTCTCTCCAGCTGATTCTGATGGAGGTAAAACAAAATGCCTATGTGTTTATACCTGACATGAACTGAGAAGTCCCCTGAGAGTCATAGATGATTTGCTAAACTTTGGTCCTCGGGAAATCCTAGAAGGCTACCTTGCTCCGAAATAGTTTGCTATTGATGACCACTATAATATCATAAGAGTTGGTGCTCGTGAAGGTCTGGTCAGTTTTTCAAGAGGTCCTGCCAGTGGAAGGGAAGCTGCTTCCCTTAAGTCCCCACTGTAAGATACAGATGGAGTCTGGCATGGCTCCAGGTGAAATTACAAGACTTGATTCAATTATGGACCTGAGTGGAGGAGAAGGTCAAGCATGCCTGTGGTCCGGAGTCAAAGTAGTGAATTCCCAGAAAGCTCAGATTCAATTATGTGGAGGAGGCCTCTGCCAGTTCCAGTTCTCTTATTGCACTTTTAAGACTCCTGTCCACAGCAGAATGCCTGCTGGCAGTTACAGTTGATACACTAAGTAGGAGTTTCCTGCTCCAGAGGGAGTGAGTGAAGGCACTGGCAGCCACCACTGGCAGCTGGAACTCCCAAGCTACTCCACACTGTGTCAGGTTGCCTCGCAGTCACTTCTGATGACCAGGCCTAGGAGCTACTCTCAAACCCAATTCTCTCTACTTTTGAATCGATTCAGAAGACTTGGAGACCTTGGTAAGTTTGATCTTACAATGGCAGGAGTCCTTGGGAAAATATCTTTGGCATGTAAATCACTGGCAAATAGAACAGGGAATGGTCGTTTAAATGCTGGTCACATTGCACTGATATGGATTTGAAAATAAAAAGAGGATTACAGCTCTCAGGATTAGTATAGGATTAATCTAGTTCTTTCTTCAATACCAAAGACACAAATGTCCTGAAGGAAAAATTGATGCTCACTTAGAAAAATAAAGCTAATAATTCTATAGAATTATAATTCTCATAAGGAGATAATCTTTTGTGTCCCATATGATTTAGAAGAAATGCATTCCCTGATCAGCTTATGTTCATGATTAATGTAAACGTTTTTTAAATTGGCACTAATGGCAACAAGGCAACACTAATTTAAGGAGCACTGAATTCTGGTTGATGAGTAATATCAGAGTTAGGGAAGTAAGTTTCATGTTTACAACTCAGAGTTACCAATGAAATACTAGCTTGGAAGTGTTCCTGGTTATTAACCTTTGAAGAAAGGAAGCTCATCAACATTTTATTAAACCTATTTTCTGTAATGTGGTCATCTTATTTACTAATCATCATTCAGCTTATGCATTTTACTGCAGGCAAATGTTTAGGAGCATTTTGTGTCTATTCTCTTCTCCATCTTAACAAGCAATCATCACTGATACTTGAGATGTTAAAGTCTACAGAGAGAAAAAAATGTTGTAGTCTAAAATCTCTATTATTTTTGGAACTAGCCTCTAGATTAAAAAAAAAAGATGGTATTAATTTAGAGGCCTTTCTTTTTTTTTTAGATGGAGTCTCACTCTGCCACCCAGGTTGGAGTGCAGTGGCATGGTCTCAGCTTACTGCAACCTTGGCCTCCTAGGCTCAAGCAATCCTCCCGCCTCAGCCTCCCACGTAGCTAGGACCACAGGTGTGTGCAACCACACCTGGCTAATTTTTCATATTTTTGGTAGAGATAGGGTTTCACCATGTTACCTGGGCTGGTCTCGAACTCCTAAGCTCAGGCGATCCACCTGCCTTGGCCTCCCAAAGTGCTGGGATTACAGGCATGAGCCACCACACCCAGCCTAGGCACTATTCTTGATTAAGATTCTAACCTTAGAAGTTCAGGAACCTGAATCTTGAAACTCGTGGTTAGTAATTATGGGGGTAATAAGGAGAGGGAACACACATGTTGGGGCAAACTGAAGAAAGCCCCCCTGAGCAGAATCATATGGTACCACTGGTATCATAAACCAATGTGTAACATTTTGAACTTTGGAACCAGACAGACTTGGGTTCAAATTTTGCTGCCACTGTATGCGTACTGGCCGTGTAATCCTTAGTTAACCACTCAACCTCACTAATCCTCAGTTTCCCCATCCCTAAAATGGGGACAATGAAAGTGCCAACATTTTAGGATTACTTTGAAGATTAAAGGATAATGTTCCTGGCAAGCAGTACATTCTCAATAAATGTGTGTACATTCTCAATAAATGTGTGTACATTCTCAATAAATGTGTGCAATTCTTGGGGGCTATTATTGGATGTCAAAATGATGGGTCAGAGGAAGTAGGCATCAGGCAGAAGGAGAATATATATTTTTGACAAGGACTGGTTCTTACAGCCTTTGGTATTTCCAAGACCTTTTTTTTTTTTTTTAAATTCTGAGATGGAGTTTTGCTCTTGTTGCCCAGGCTGGAGTGCAATAGTGCGATCTTGGATCACTGCTACCTCTGCCTCCCAGGTTCAAGTGAGTCTCCTGCTTTAGCCTTCCGAGTAGTGGGATTACAGGTTTGTACCACCAAACCCGGCTAATTTTTGTATTCTTAGTAGAGATGGGGTTTTCCATGTTGGCCAGGCTGGTCTCAAACTCCTGACCTCTGGTGATCTGCCAACCTCGGCCTCTCAAGGTGCTGGGATTACAGGTGTGAGCCACTGTGCCCTGTTGGTGTTTCCAAGACATTTTAAGAGAGGATTCAGAAGGAATTTGCCCTACACACATGTGGTCCTAAGTAGAATATGAGTTTTATTGATTCAAGGATAGTAGGGTGTAATTTATGGATTGAGTCAAGTTTGATCGCTGGTACATTCAACAGTATATCATAAAAGGAAGTCTTGCATTGGCATGACACTCTTCCACCATTTTTTTTCTCTCCTGCATTGTTGGTGCTGACTCTCCCTTGGGTTCCAGCTATTGTAATTTAGGTTTTCTCTAGGCAGATTAAGGGTTGTGCTGAGAGTTGGTCGGGGGAATGGGATGAGCATTCCTAGCAGAGAGAACAGTATGAGCAAAAACACAGAGACATGATTTATGGAAGGTGAAAACCACTAAGTGGTAGAATGAGATAGATAATGTGTGTCTCAGGTGATGAAGGGTGACTGAAGAAATGAATTGTATATGTTGTATACAATGCTTTCTTTCTCCCCAGAATCCTCCCCAGGTCCTTATTTTCAATTTTCTCAACATCAAGAATAATTTCTTTGTGATGCTCAATAATTTGCAATTGAAACCAATCAATTAATTGATTCAATTAATATTTATTGAGGTTTTACTAGGTAGATTGTATTATAAATACTTATGTATTGCAAAAATGAGTAAGATGATAATGTTATTTAATAAAGATGATAAGCCATATACATAAATGTTAGTGGTAGACCCAATCATATTTTTACCTTCAAACAGGAATTTTAACTAGTGGGTATAAGTTGGATGGTTGCATCGCATTCAAAGAAGCAAGATTCACCAGGCAGTGATGAGTATTTACAAAAATATTCAACATTATGACATGAATTTATACTCAGAAGCTAAACATTGTTATTGTGTTTATCAAAAGGGAACATGGGTTAAAAATTGATAAACTAATGGAGATAGTTACAGTGTGTGAAAGTTTGAAAACGTTTTTGTTTTCAGTTTCCTTGAATTTCCACAACACACATGGTACTTCCATTTCATAAACGAATAAGTCAAAACCCAAATATGTTAAGCAAGTTTTTCAAAACACAGATAATAAATGATAGGGATAGCACTTACCCCAGGGCTTCTGATGCCAAAGTGTGTGTTCCTTTTACAAAACCCATCACACAACTTCCTAAGTGGTACACATTCATATTCATGTTTGAATTGAGAGGATGTCACAAAGATCAGGGCATCTGACAGGATTCTTTACACAGTGCATAAGTATGGTCTGAGGTAGTGGAAACTGAAGAGGTGATGGGAGAACTACAAGCGGAGAGCAGGACATGAAGAAATGTACAATCAGAAAAATCCGGGGAGTGACAAGAGAATGTTTTAACTTGGCTGGTGTTTGTAGAGACGTAGCAAGAGGTAAGAGCAGATGGGAGCTTGAAGCTGAAGTTAATCTGGGGAAGCATGGACAATTTTTGAAAAGAGAATCGACAATCACGACATTTTAAGAAGGCAAATACAGCAGTGTTGCATGGGATAGCTTCCATGAGGGGGGCATTGTTAGATGACAAAATATCCCTGGAAGGTTTTAGCTAATGGTAATAGAAAAGGAGAAGCATTGTAAGTATCCAGATGCCGACCTGGCCTTGCCCTTGGATTGCTGAGAGGCCTCTCAAACAGGATGTTTCCACCAGTCTTTCTCTTTCCCCTTGTCTTTCACAGTTTTGTTCCTCTACCTGTCTTCTCAATCTTAATGAGTTGTATCATCATCTAAGTCACTCAAGCCAGGACACTGTTATCTTTAATTTCTGTTTTCCTGACAGTGAGTCAACAAATCCTGTTGTTTTCGTGTCTTACGTCTCACATCTATCCACCAATCTCCATCTACTTTTTGACCACATGAGTCCAAACCTCCATCTTGCCTAAATTTTCCTACTGCTTCTGTTCCCCATCCAGCTATAACAGATATGTCTGTATTATATATGTAATATATATTATTATAGACATACATATGACAGACATATTTATTATATGTAATATATTCTTTTATATATATATATATATATATATAAAAATAAAATAACATCCTGCTCACTTACCTAAAACAGTTTCATTATTTCCCATTTTCTTGGAAGTAAACTTCAGACTCCCCACTGTGGCCTTCAGGACCAGGAGGATGCAACCCCGACCATCTCTTCAGCTTCCTTTCCTTTGCCCTCCTCTCTCCCAGCATTCCAGCCACTGCCTGCATTCTGGGATGCACATGGTGGGCATTTCTCACTCAGAACCCTCAGAGCTCTTCCTTCTCTTTGGAAACTGACAGCCTCATCCTCTTGCCCTCTTCGGAGGAGCCTTCCCTGATGTGTGAGTCAGGTCTGTTTCCTTTCTATTACTGCATCATCACTCCCAGTTCTGTTTCTTTATAGCCCTTGTTTTATATTATAATTTTTTTTGTTAACTAATTTACAGTTTTGTCTCAACTACCAGATTATACATCTATGAGAGCAGAACACATCTGTTTTGTTCACTCCCTTGCAATTAGACCCAGGGCTTTGAACAATGCATCTTCTACAGTATATTCAAGTATATGTTGAATGACTGGATGAATGATTTGGCAACTGATTGAATGTGGGAAGAAGGGATTCTATGGTTAGAGCAGGGCTCCTAAGAATGCAGCCTTCCCAGTATTGTGCTGGTAAATTGGGTATCACCACAGCACTCCCTCACCCCCAAAAGTCTTAATTCATAGTGATTGGGCATATTCAAAGTATAAAAGACTCCACCATGGCCAATTTCAAGCTGTCAATGAGATTGATGTTGCAGAACTTGACGTTGGGAAGGGATGTCCACATCCAGATCTCAACACAACGTTTAGTTTTCTGGACGTTCATGGTCTCTTGTGGACTAACAGCTGTGCCACTGGTGATTTTAGAGGAAAAAGTTTAAAAACATCCTATGAACATTTCACATATTTGTAACATACGTTTCATTACGATTTTCATAGAAATGCCATTGCATTCTTAATAATACTTTAAAAAGCTGTGCATGAACTCTATGAATTCCATTGGTCTGCCTTATCTAACTTCCAATTTACAGGAAGTTATCTCAACCAGCATATTTTTGTATTATTTGCATGGTATTATTCAGATTTGTTAAATTTGCATGTTAAGTTATTAGTATTGTGGTGTATCATACTCACAAATGGATCAAAGGCTTAAAAGTGTTTCATTGAATAATAAACGTAGTGAGGAAAATAGCAGTGCATATATTAAAGTCAAAATAGTTTCATAAATGCAAATAGTAAGTGGGTTTCTAGGTAAATATAAAATGTGAATCTATGTATGCTCATAAATGTCGACTTTTTGAGCGTGAAGATTTTGAACAAGCAGTCAAAAGGTCATGTGTGAGTGCCCTCACAGTGGATTTTTTAAGATATATAATCCATTTATCCCTGTTTATTATGGCATGATGTCTGGGCTAGAATTCTTTCAAAGTGTGGCACCAATCCATACAAACTTCGAGGCCTTTTAAAAACAAAACCCCATCACCTTTTTTGGTAAGCCAATTGCAGATATTTAGAATAACAAAAAATTAAATATTTTCAATTTTTTAAATGGACGTTTTCTTCCCCCTCAATAGTGGTAGATAAATGACCAATGCTACAGAGAGATTATGGAAAAGCGAATTCCTTAAAGAAAAATGGTTACAATTCACAAATTTGATTGACAAGATGCTTGTAAAACCAGCTATAAAAATTGACTGGTTTTCATCCAGGGAACATGGCAATCTAGCCATTGACAAAATTCCATGATCGAACATTCGAATCAGCATTGGAGGTTGCATAGTACCAGTGGCTGACACTGGAAAATCAATCTTGGAAGGGTGTATGTGTCCAGGAATTTATCCATCTCTTTTAGGTTTTCTAGTTTGCATGCATAGAGGTGTCCATAGTAGATTCTTCTGGTTATTTTTATTTCTGTGGGGTCAGTGGTAACACCCCCTTTGTCATTTCTCATTGTGTTTATTTGGATCTTATCTCTTTTCTTTATTAGTCTAGCTAGTGGCCTGTCTATCTTATTACTTTTTTCCAAAACACAAACTCCTGGATTTGTTGATCTTTTGAATGATTTGTTGCGTCTCAATTTTCTTCAGTTCAGCTCTGATTTTGGTTATTTCTTGTCTTCTGCTAGCTTTGCAGTTGGTTTGCTCTTGCTTTTCTAGTTGTTTCAGTTGTGATATTAGGTTGTTAATTTGAGTTCTTTCTAACTTTCTGATGTGGATGTTTTGTGCTATGAGTTTCCATCTTAACACTGCCTTAGCTGTGTCCCAGAGATTCTCATATGTTATATCTTTGCTCTCATTAGTTTCCAAGAACTCTTGATTTCTCCCCTAATTTCATTATTTATTCAAAAGTCATTTAGGAGGATGTTGCTTAATTTCCATGTAATTGATAGTTTTGAGCAATTTTTAAGTCCTGACTTCTATTTTTATTTTGCTGTGGTCTGAGAATGTGTTTGGTATGATTTTGGTTCTTTTGCATTTGCTGAGGATTGTTTTACATTTGATTATGTGGTCAATGTGCTGTGTGGTGATGAGAAGAATGTATATTCTGTTGTTTTTGGGTGGAAAGTTCTGCAGAGCTCTAGCATTGGTCCAATGTTGAGTTCAGGCTCTAAATACCTTTGTTAACTTTCTGTCTTGATGTTCTGTCTGATACTGTCAATGGAGTTTTGAGGTTTTCCACTATTATTATGTGTGAGTCTATGTCTCTTGAAAGGTCTCTAAGAACTTGTTTTAGGAATCTGGGTGCTCCTATGCTGGGTGCATGTATTTGTGATATTTGGGATCTACTTTTTTATGATTTCCATTTGCTTCGTAGATTTTTTTCTCCATCTCTTTATTTTGAGCCTGTGGGTGTCATTATATGTGAGATGGGTTTCTTGAAGACCGCGTATCCTTGGGTCTTGCTTTTTTATTCAGCTTACCACTCTGTGCCTTTTAAGTGGGGGGCGGGGGAGCATTCAGCCTATTTACATTTAAGGTTTGTATTGATATGAGTGGCTTTGATCCTGTCATTGTGTTTTTAACTGGTTATTATGTTGCTTTATAGTGTGACTGCTCTGTCTATTTAAGTGTGTTCTTGTATTTGCTGGTAATGGTCTTTCCTTTCGATGTTTAGTTTTCCTTTAAAGGTCTTTTGTAAGGCAGATCTGGTAGTAACAAACTCCCTCAAAATTTGCTTATCTGAAAAGGATTTCTTCTCCACTTAGGAAGCTTAGTTTGGCTGGCTATTCTTGGTTAATTTTTTTTTTCTTTAAGAATGTTGAATACAGGCCTCCAGTTTATTCTGGCTTGTAGGGTTTTAGCTGAGGGGCGGACTGTTAGCCTGATGGTGTTCCCTTTGCAGGTAATCTTCCCTTTCTCTCTGGCTGCCTCTACCATTCTTTCATTTCAACCTTGGTAAATCTGACGATTATGTGTTTTAAGGATGATCTTCTGGTGTAGAATCTTGCAGGGGTTCTCTGTATTTCCTGAATTTGACTATTGGCCTCTCCAGCAAGAGTGGGGAATTTTTCATAGATGATATCCTGAAATTTATTTTCCAAGTTGTTTGCTTTCTCCCCTTCCTTTTCAGGGACACCAGTGGTTAGTAGATTTGCCTTCTTTATATAATTTCATATTTTTTGAGATTTGTTCATTCCTTTTCATTCTAATTTCTTTATTTTCATTTGACTGTCTTATTTCAGAGAGGCAGTCTTTAATTTCTGAGATTCCCTTCTCAGCTTGGTCTATTCTATCGTTGAGATTTGCAATTGCATTGTGGAATTCTTGTAGTGTGTGTTTCAGCTCTGTTAGATCCATTAGGATCTGGCTATGCCATCTTTCAGCTTCTGTATCATGTTATCGTGATACTTAGTTTCCTTGGATTGGGTTTTGCTATTCTCCTGAATCTTGATGATCTTTGTTCCTATCCATATTGTGAATTATATTTCTGTCTTTTCAGCCAACTGAGCCTGGTTAAGAACTCTTGTTGGGGCCGGGCACAGTGGCTCTCGCCTGTAATCCCAGCACTTTGGGAGGCCGAGGTGGGCGGATCACAAGGTCAAAAGATTGAGACCATCCTGGCCAACATGGTGAAACCCCATCTTTACTAAAAATACAAAAATTAGCTGTGTGTAGTGGCACACACCTGTAGTCCCAGCTACTCGGGAGGCTGAGGCAGGTGAATGGCTTGAACCTGGGAGGCGGAGGTTGCAGTGAGCCAAGATCATGCCACTGCACTCCAGCCTGGTGACAGAGCAAGACTCTGTCTTATAAAAAGAAGAGAAGAGAAGAGAAGAGAAGAGAACCCTTGCTGGAGAACTAGTGCATTACCTGAGTTCTTGCATTGGTTCTTTCTCATCTCTGCATGTGGGTGTTCCTTTAACTGCAGTGTATATTGAGTACAGTCAATTGACTTCTTTTCTGGATGTTTTCACAGGTTTAAGGCTTTGTGCAGCATCTTTATTTGTAGCTGACTGCTTGTCTTTGGTTTCACAGCAGGATATGTTAGTGAGGTATTTTGGGGGTTGAAGCTTTGGAGTGTGATTCAGTAGGTGGTGCTCAGGCATATTAGTCTGTTGGTAAGCTCTGGCTCAGTTGTGTGGCTTCTCTATATTTCCTTACTCTTGCAGCCATGCTCCCTCTCAATGCTCTGAAAGTTTGGGCTCTGCTCCCACTTGAGTGCTGGCTGTAGATTGCAGCTTGGCACTCCTGAGCTACCCACCATAGCTTGGGGGTGATCTCAGGGTTTATGTTCCCTCCCCAACTTGGATGCAGCAGAGCAAGGGACATTAGTAGTGGTTGTGTCCAAGGGTCTTTTGCTTGTCTCCTGGGGACTCCACCTCAGAGAAATGCAGGTTGTTAATCACTCAGTGTAGTCAGTCCAGGATGGAGGGTCTGTGCTGTGGGCCCAAGCCAGGGGTTCCCTGCATGGGGACTAGTATTTTTAAGATGGCTGAAATATGTTCAATGAACAAGGGCTTTTATATAAAAATCAAATGATTCCACCAATAGTCAGTCTTTATTCAAAGAGAAAGGTTCACAGTCAACAACATGACTCTGGTTGTTAAAGGAAATAGTGAAAATTGTGGAGAAGATGAAATCTTAGACATAAGGTGTTTTTTATTTACAATATTTTCAGTGAGGAAGTGGGCTATGAAACTGCATTTAAAAAAACACCAAAATACATTGCTAATAGAAAAGCTGTTTGCATAAATTTACACAGAGGTAAAATCACTTCTTCATGTTGTTGATAAAACCAGTAAAGATGATTTTGTGATATGTGGTGGTTTGGGAATATATTACTATTTGGCCTAGCCTGAACCTGTCACCTACAACTGAATGATTACAGTTTTTACTGTTGAGGTTGTAATATTAGGAATTATTAGAGACCAAACTCGGGCACACTGGGAGCCTAACTCTTTCCCATACTTCATGATTTTCTTCACTACCCAGAAAATGAAATCAATGAGGTGTTATTGGGAATATTTATAAACCACATCCTAATGCTGCCACTGATAATGAAAGAATACTTTGCACAGTCAGATCAATCCAAGAGAGGACGAGGAATTTATTTTCCATGATTTCCTAAATTTACATAATTCAAACTTCCAGTTTTTGAATCTGACAGGCCTTCCATTTAGCATGTCTCCATTCCTATGAGTGATTTTTCATAGGAATTTCTGTACAATTTCTTTATCCATGATCATGATTAAGCTGAATGTATAGAACTAGCTGAGAGTCACCAAACAGTCACTGACTCCCAAGAGGACCATGAATTTGCATCAGAAGGTTCTATTTACCAGAAGTAGAGTAACCAGCTGTCCTGTGAATTGGGCATTCTACTGGACTGGATTTCAGGCTTCTCAATGGCAGGAAAGAGAGATTATTTCACATTTAATGTTAGTCTTAAACACTGTTATAACTTTTCTTAAGATTTTACTAAACATGGCAGTCCCCATATGCACCCAAAACCCATTAACAGTGTGCAGATGTCTGAAGTGTGAGAAGCACCGTTCACAGCTGTTATTTCCAAATGGTGAGTATGAGGGCAGGAAAACTGTGGTTTATGTTACGCTTGAAGCATTTCTGTTTTGTATTTGATTGTAATGTGCACAGTATTGAGTACAGTGATAAGTCTATATGCTTCTGTGAATATGCACAGAATGTAAGTACATGCTCAAAAGTTTTTTTATGGTAGGACCCATAATCAAAAAGTTTGAACACTTATAGGGTTTGGAGGCGTGTCCCCACCCAAATTTCATATTGAAATGTGATCCTCAAGGTTGGAGGTGGGGCCTGGTGGGAAATGATTGGATCATGGGGGTGGATTTCACATAAATGGTTTAGCACCATCCCCTTTGTGCTGGCCTCGTGACAGTGAATTCTCGTGAGATCTGGTTGTTTACAAGTGTGTGGCACCTCACACTCTCTGCTGCTCTTGCTCCTGCTCCCGCCACATGAGAGGTCTGCTCCCCTTTCGCCTTCTGCCATGACTGTAAGCACCCTGGGGCTTCCCCAGAATCTGAACAGACGTCGACACCATGTTCAATCATGTCCTCTACAGTCTGCAGAACTGTCAGCCAATTAAACCTCTTTTCTTTGTAAATGACCAGTCTTGGGTATTTCTTTATAGCAATGCAACAATGGCCTAATACAAAGACTGCTGATAAACTCATCTGAAATAACTTGCGTACACTCCTATGTTGTCAGCACAGTTTGCTTCTTTTAAATCATTGAAAAGTGGTGCTCAAACCTCATCAGTTTTTCAGCCCATCTAACTTTGTGTTTTACCTGGATAGAGACACCTTTAGAAAAAACTCATGCACTGCTGGCCACAGGCATCCACCTGTGTGACCAGTGCAGCTGTTCCACACCCCAGCAGTGGCCTCATGGGCCTTTCAGGGGCTTCTCTGTAAGCCGTGCTGAAGAAACACCCTCCTCATTCTCAGGAAGATCCTGGGTGTTTGCTGTGAGTGTAGTGATCTGCCTAGGAGCAATCGAGGATGTCTGACCCAGAGTCATTGTCTGTACTGCCTTTCAAGACCCCTGCATCCTGTTGAATGACCTGAGTTCAGGTTGGCGCCTCTGCTGAGAAGGCTCCACTCCCAAGTGAGTACGGACAGGGAGCGGGGGGCAGCCTTGCCTAGAGTCTATGATCCAGTCCTCATTCTCCAGTCACTGTGAGCCCCTGCCTGGGGAGCCAAGTGCTCGTCTTCTCAGTCTGAACATCCTTGCACCCTGTTTGCTGTGTCTGACAAATCAGAAGCTAGACAGAAGGACTTTATTGTTACTGCACATACGCAATTCACATTGTAGATGAAACTGCTGGAAATGTTTATTTTTTCATATAGTTTTGTTTTTAAATAGAGACAGGGTCTCAGCATGTTGCCCAGGGTTTTTGCCAACTCCTAGCCTCAAGCCATCCTCCCACCTCAGCCTCCCAAAACACAGTTTTTAAAATTTATTTTTGAAAGCGTAATATAATGATATGGTCAAACATGAACAGGAAGTGCCAGAGGATATTCTATGTAGTGCAACTCAGTCTTCTCCCAGCCGTATTTCCCAGAGGTCATTGCACACTTTTCCAGAGCGAAGCTGTTGATAAATAAACACATATATGTTCTTTATAAGCACAAGATGAGAGTGTATGATCATCTTCATTCTGCACATTTTCCCAATAAACAATGTCTCAGCAATCTCTCTGAATTACTATATGTAATCCTACTCTCACTGTAAATGTTGATACGCTGTAAATGTTGGTGTATTATTATTTCTTTCTTTTTTTTGAGAGAGAGTCTCGCTGTGTCACCCAGGCTAGAGTGCAGTGGCACAATCTTGGCTCACTGCAATCTCACTGGGGCCTCCCAGGTTCAAGCAATTCTCCTGCCTGAGCCTCCCAAGTAGCTGCGACTACAGGCTCATACCACCATGCCTGGCTAATTTTTGTATTTTTTAGTAGAGGCAGGGTTTTGCCATGTTGGCCAGGCTGGTCTTGAACTCCTGACCTCAAGTGATCCACCTGGCTTGGCCTCCCAAAGTGCTGGGATTACAGGTGTAAGCCACCACGTCTAGCCCACAATTTCTTTATTCAGCCTCCACTCATGGACATTTAGGTTGTTCCCAGATTTTTTTTTTGCTATTAAAAAATGATAATACTATGAATATCCTTCTACCAATGGGAATAGATGTCTGGGGAAAAGGCCTAGACATGGCTGGGCATGCACGTAAGGTGCATTGTGATAGATAGTGCCAAACTGTTCTGTGTGAAAGTTGTAGAATTAAATTTTCTTGCCAACAGTATATTAGAGGGGTCATTTGCTTTAATACAGAAAGTTTATAAAATATTTTTAGTTTTTCCTATTTGATAGTTGTTAGATTAAGTAGGTAATCTAACAAGTAGGTAAAATAGTTGCATTTTATTATTAGTGAGGTTGACCATATTGACAAGTGCTTAGACACAATCTCCTACCTCTCTTGAAAATTGCTCACGTGTGTTGTATTAGGTTGTTGGCATTCATTTTCTTACTGGTTTGTATAAATGCATTTTACATAGTAAGGACTGTAGACTTTCCACATGTGTCGCAGATACTTTTCCCAGTTTGTTACTTGTATTTTGACATTTAGGTAACGCTGTTTTGTACAGTAAAGGGTTGTTATTTAATGTAGTAAAATTGCACAATTTTATCTTTATAATTACTAGGTTTTGTTTCTAATTTGAAGGGCCTCCTGGTATATTGCTTAAATATTCATTGACAAAGATTTAGTTAATCTTTCTGTCTTCCCAGTGCTCTTACAGCACCTGGAAAGATGTGAATTTCAAGGATTTATTAAAATGACTGCTTTTGCTTTACTCCAGATAAAACCGAGTCAGTTTGAGCCCTACAGAGGAGCCCAGAATGATTTCTCTTTGTCTCAGAGGACTGTCTTCCTCTCTCTGTCTCAGAGGTTTGCCTCCACATCCCCAAACCTTGGCCCAGAAGTTTGCCTTCTCTCCCTTCCTTCCCCCTTCTTAGTGGCCTCTGAACCCAAGAATCTGGCCTGGAACCCAAATGGAAATGGTAGTAGTAGTAGTGTTGTACTCGTTTTCCCTCTTTAAAATTAATGAATACACAGCCAGAGGTTTATTATGCCACACACATTGTGTTCACCACTCTTCATGATTAAAAATTTCGCTTCTGGGGTCCAGGACAACTTTCTAAATTCATCACCGGGAACTGCATTGCAACATTGCTGATTCTGGCCCAATGATTAATTCTACAGCTTTTGAAAACACCCAAACTGGACAGACAGTTACTGAATTTTTGTAATGTCTGAGGCTTCCAGGAGGAGTGACACACATCCCTGCTGGATGAGCTCCCAGTTCCAATGAGAAGATACAGGCTGAAAGATTGCAGCAGAAATGGTAAGTGAAAGCACGGAGAGGCTGTGGGACACGGAGGAGGGGCAGTAAGATTGAGAAAGAGGTAACAGATGGGGTGACTTTGGACCTGAGACCTGGGCAGGCATAAACAGTCTCATTCTCTAAATGTCTTCCGTTCTTTGTAGGGGATGTTTCTTTGTACTAGGTAGCTTTGCGCTTGTTTTGTTCCATAAAAGTAAATCTCTATTCACTAAGGCACTATAATAGTGAATGGTAACTCTCCGGAATTATAGGGCTAATTCCAAAAGAATCTTAGTTTTTTTCCCCCACATTGTAACATTAACACTCGGGAATTTTGTTTATCGCAATGTTTAATAAATTGGCCAGCAGAGGGCGCTGCATACTGACAATTTCTCCACACCAGTCGCTCAAATCCTCAAGGGTTCCAGAAGGGTTACAGATTAACGCAGGGGTGTTTGCAAGTGCTTTGCTCCTCTGTTTCAGACGTAAACATATGTCAGAAATTAAAAGAGGGTTGTGGAGCAGGAAATTAGATTAACAGTATCATATAATTTCCCTCTATTTGTTAATAAAGAGAAAAATATTGGTATGTACACCCACGTCTACCGGGTTTTAAATGTAGCTGTATTAATTAATGTATTAATAATATGATAACACTACTTCTTGCATAAATCAACATAACTTCTAAATTCTCTTTGAAAATATTGTTGGTTTTATATTGTGGCTTAATTCTCAATCATAAACTAAAAATTAAAAAAACCTGATGCCTAATGTTATACTTTCTTTCAAACATCAAGATAGATACTATTGTTTGAATAGTATCAAAATGTTGTGCTTCAAAACAAATTCTTTTTATAACTTCTTATAATCATATTTTAATTTATATTTCCACATATGCATGTGAGGATTCAAAAACATTTTTGACGCACAATTTTCTTCTCTTTATCTCCCCATTATAAAAATGTAAAGGTGTGTTTTAAAACCCGTTTCCTCTTGCTTAACCTTAACCATGTGGAGACCTCTTTGTTAGCATGGCTGGTCCCGTGAGTTAATGCACAGCCTTTGTGTTTTTCATTTAAGGAACAAACGAAACTGGCCCCATCCAATGCTACTGACTTGATTTGCCATAGCCCATCTCTATGATGTAAATATGGATTTCCTGGCATTTGCAGAGTTAAGACAGTCTCCTGGGATCAAAGCCTGAATCATATAAATACAGGCGAAAAGTTACTAAAAATTTCTTACAGTAGGAAAACACTCAAGAAAATTTTTATATTAAAAATCCCTTATCCCCAAAACTGTAGGATGTGTCCTGATGATGATTCTGATTATTAATTTATCAGATATATTTAATGACAGTTTGTAACATGTTCCTCCGAAGTGAAGGAACGGTGCTCTGACAAGCGTTGGGCAGAATTGAAGAGGTATGACATTCTCTGATAACTTAATCCATGCTCAGCTTGACTAGCAATTTTATTTAGGTTTATTTCTTGGTATATAATACACTTAACTGTGTAAGTAAGACACAGTTTAATAGTATTTAAATATTTGGAAGTTTTTATGGGAAATAATTCTAATTCTGAACAATACCAAATAGCTCTGCAGCATGTTGGGATTTAAATATAGATTAAGTCACTACTGTAGATTAAGTCATGATTCGTCTTTTAAAATTGGAAAGCGAATTCACTTTTGCCCGTTGGTTCTCTTTGCAGTGAGTGACCGCCTGGGTACCTGTGGGCATCTGCATTCCACATTGTGTCTGCAGTGCCCTCTTGTGGCCATGCATCTTTATGCGGATAGAGTCTGCTCTACTACTGTATTTTGGGGCTTCTTCCATTTTGCATTGCATCGGTGAGGCTACTGGAATAGGACTTACTTGAGCCCGGTTCATTATCTACAAGTAGGATATTGGTACCAGACAGCACTAGGAAGAGTAATACAGTCTTGGAGGGGATACATCATAGCTTGATGTTCTTTTTTTTTTTTTTTTTTTTGAGACGGAGTCTCGCTCTGTCGCCCAGGCTGGAGGGCAGTGGCGCGATCTCGGCTCACTGCAAGCTCCGCCTCCCGGGTTCACGCCATTCTCCTGCCTCAGCCTCCCGAGTAGCTGGGACTACAGGCGCCCACAACCGCGCCCGGCTAATTTTTTGTATTTTTAGTAGAGACGGGGTTTCACCGTGGTCTCGATCTCCTGACCTTGTGATCCGCCCGCCTCGGCCTCCCAAAGTGCTGGGATTACAGGCGTGAGCCACCGCGCCCGGCAGCTTGATGTTCTAAAGATCAGCTTTAAGTCATTAAATTTTTACTCATTGATTTAAAGTGATTATCGCTCATAAAATACTGTTATTATCAAAGATCCTTTCTCCATTTGTCCCAGATCAACAATGACTGGTAAGAGGTTCAGTATAGAAGAGTCATCATATATAGTCCTAACCACCTCTGGCCTGATCTATTTTACACGGGGGCATGACTGGCATTCACTCCAATCTTCTATGGTCTAAATAACATTAGTACTCTGAACACAGTAAGGACATCACGATTCCACCTCAGTTCCACGCAAGGCAAGGGGAATAGTTCCCCCATTTCACAAGCGTTTATATGGTGTCTTTTAGGGAAGAGGCAAAACGCAGATTGTTACGGTTAAGACCTGAGTTCTGTAGTCAAACCTAGGCCAGCCACTAGCAAACTTTGTGAATCCAGGCAAAAAATTCAACTTTACTGCCTTCATTTTATCATCTGCCTACTGGGGAGAGTAACAGGTTGCTGTGAAGATTAAGTGCCAACAGGCCTATGAAACATTCAACAGTCATTATTAGTTATTGGTGCTAAAATGGGCCGTTCCTATACATTTTTTTTGATTTTAAATTAATAGACTTTAGTATTCAGAACCATTTTAGGTTTACAGAAACATTGAACAAATAGTACAGAGACTTGTCACCTATGCTTCCTTGTACACAGTTTCTTCTGTTATTAACATTATTAACATCTTCCACTAACGTGAGACATTTGTTATAATTCATGAACAAATATGAATACATGGTTATTAACTAAAGTCCATAGTTTACATTATGGTTCACTCTGGGTGTTGTATACTCTATGGGTTTTGATATGAATAAAGACATGTCTCCACTACTGTAATATTACACAGAATATTTTCATTGCCCTAAAAATCCCCTGTGTTCTGCCTGTTCTCCCTGCCTCTCTGCTGCTCCTGGCACTCCCTGGTCCTTTAACTCTCTGGATCATTTTACCTTTTCCCGAATGTTGCACAGTTGGAGTCACGCAGGAGAAAGGCTTTTCTGGCTCCCTTCCTTCATTTAGAAATTTGCATTTACGGTTCCTCTATGTCTTTTCATGGCTTGATAGCTCATTTCTTATTTTTGAATAATATTTCATTGTCTGGCTGTACCATAGTTTGTCCACTCACCTTTTCTTCCTATAGTATTTTAACCGCTTCCTTTCCTGTGTCGCCCGCTACTGTGAGCCAATGGAGGAAGAATGCTGCAATATATCCAGCACTGTAGCCTTAGAATCTGGGACAACACTTGCTAAATAATAGCTCTTCAATAAGTGTTTGTCTAAGTAAGAGAAGTTGAAAGGAAGAACTTTTGAATTGACTACAATAGCATTTATTTTGGTAGTGGTGCTAAGGGACAGGGTTTCCACAGGGCTGTCGTAAGTGATTCCAGTTATTGGCCTGCTTTCTTCTTGGAACCTGAAGGGTCTGGTGTTCCTGGGAGCTCATTCCCTGCTGCGGAGCCTACGGTGCAGCAACAACATGCTTCCCAGGGAGCTGCACTGGGCCACGGACATGCGTCGGTGGTGATGCCAGCGGGATGCGTATTTCCAGCCGTTCTAGCAACTTCTGCTGTCAGGAGGGGACCCCTGTGCTCCCAGGAAGATGGCTCAGTGGTGACTGTCACATCTCTGCCTAGAGAAGAGTTAGTGTGGTCAGGGGATGTGGAGAAGAACTGCCATAGGATATGATCAGTCGTAGTTCCCTGGGGATCCTTATAAATCCATCTGTAAACCATCGAGTGTTTATGGATAAAATCATGGCAGTAAAGTATTTATTATTTAATGACTGCTGCAGGGGAAGTTTTAGAATTTTCATTGGCGGGGTAAGGGAGTATAATTTGTGTTGTAGGTGGTGGTGAAGGTTACTCCTAAAATCAACATTATAAGCTTAAAAAAAAAAAGAAAGAAGAATAGTGTTTGGTATAAAAGCGACCTGAAAGAAAACTGTCTGAAAGATTTTTGTTAACGGAGGAAAAATGTTTCTTCCATGAACTCATGTGTTCAGAGAAATTGTTTGTTCAATTCAAGGAGAGAAAAAGATTTAATATATAATTATTCTTACTTATTGTTTTTTTTAGAGACATGGTTTCACTTTGTTGCCCACGCTGGAGTGCAGTGTCATGACATAGCTGACTGTGGCCTTGAACTCCTGGGCTCGACTGATCCTCCTGCCTCAGCCTCCTGAGTAGCCAGGACCAAGGCATGTGCTACCATGCATGGCTAATTTTTTGAATTTTTTTTAATTTTTAGAGATGGGGTCTTGCTTTGTTGCCCAACCTGCTCTTGAATTCCTGGGCTCAAGACATCCTCCCACTTTGGCCTCCCAATGTGCTGGGATTACAGGCATGAGCCACCTCACCAGGCCAATTTGTTGTAAATTGAAAAACAGAGGATCAGAGATTCATTCTGTGGCATCATAAGGAAAGGCCTGCCCTTGAAAGACCTGTCCCAGCAGCTCAGAGTGCACGTGGGGAGGGCTCAAGGTAATTTTCAATCAATCAATTATGAACTGAGTTGTTTTACGTACCTCCTCCTCTTCACCCTGTTGGTGAAAGAGAGTTTCCCACCCTAGGGTTATAGAGATGACCAATCCCCTGGCACCTGACACCGGACAGGTGTCCAGCAGGGAATGGGGGAGGCAGGCTTTGTAGTAACAAGAGGAGGAGGATGTGATTGGCTTGTTTGGATAACTCCCTGGGCTGGCAGGAAACTGAAGCCTGCTACTCAGGGATATGTGTGGTCCCATGATAAGGAGTGTCCTTTAGCTAGGGGATCTTTCCCACAGGAGCAGAGTTGGGAGGGGAACTTGAGATAAGGCCATTGAAGGCCCTCCTGGTTTCCCAGATGTCAAGACAGCATACAAAACTGCATCTTAATTTTAGGCCTTATACCCATGTGTGCAGGTTAGGGATGTCAAAGGGAGAGTAGCATGTGGAGGCTAATTAATTAAAAATAATTAAATGGGCCGGGTGCGGTGGCTCACGCCTGTAATCCCAGCACTTTGGGAGGCCGAGGCGGGCAGATTATGAGGGCAGGAGATTGAGACCATCCTGGCTAACACGGTGAAACCCCATCTCTGCTAAAAGTACAAAAAATTAGCCGGGCGTGGTGGCAGGCGCCTGTAGTCCCAGCTACTCGGGAGGCTGAGGCAGGAGAATGGCTGGAACCCGGGAGGTGGAGCTTGCAGTGAGCAGAGATCCCGCCACTGCACTCCAGCCTGGGCGACAGAGCAAGACTCTGTCTCAAAAAATAATAATAATAAAATAAAATATAATAATAATAATAATAATAAAAATGGCTAGCTAAAGTAACCTGCTTTTTTTCCTCCTTATAAGAGGCAGCCCACATTTAAGGAACAGTTCCACTGTGCTCTCTGAGTCACTTTCTTTGAGCTTCATCACGGAGTATTCATAAGGGGCACACAGCTTACTCACCAGGGCAGATGAAGGGAAAAGTTCCAGAGGTGCTTCATGCTCCACAGCAGGTAATTCCTGAGCAGTGAATGTTTAGCGTCCCAGACATGAAATTTAAGTTTGGTTTTATACAAGGGTCCCAGGTACCTTCAGACACTCACATATTTTTTAGCAAGTTTGTGCATGTGAGCCACAAAGCACAGATTTTCGTTCTTTCTGCAGACAAGATATGGAACTTTCGTTTATTTTTAATAATTTATTTTATCCTCTGGTGGGATTTTGTATATACTAGTGGACATTCTCCAAAGGCACCTACACACAGAGGACATATTTACATGATATTGCTCAGGTAGACACGTGTGATGCTTGCACTCATTGAATATGGTGTGACTAATTGATTCCATCATGTCAAAGATCGATGTTGATAAGTTCTATTTATTGTCTTTGAGTGTGTTTTATACTATCATGGGATATCTAATTTTTATTTTTATTCCTGGGCATTGCTCTATTTTCTTCCAAGGGCTCACCAAATGAGATAGAGGGGAGATGTCTGGGTCTGAGTTCTCAGATTTTGCTACAGAAAATTATGTATTTTCTAGATTTTCTTTCCAGAGACCCTTAAAATCAAAACTCTGGCTTCTAATTGCACCACTTGCTCTTAATGTTTGGCCACTTATTTACTCCCCTGAAGGTTTCCCTGTTCACTGAGAATAAACAGCCAAGTCCTTGATTTGTCTCTCTCTTGCGAAGGCGGGTTAGTGAGTGGAGAGGTCCAGTGCAGGGCGCTCGGAGTGAAGCAGCTGGCCTCATGCTTACAATTGCAAATGCTTTCTCCTATTTCTAGTCAGTGGCTATCAGATCTGCAGCTCTCAGCCCCTGCCTGCCTGGCACCACCGTGACTGCTGAGCGTTCCCATCCAGTGTGGGCAAGGCAAGATTTAGGCCAGTTGTCAAAATCCTGATGAGAGTCAATGCATGCCGAACAGGGATTTACATTCTAGCCTGAGAGTCATTAAAAATGAATGCTATGCTGAGCTATTTTATCTTGGCTTTTGGATTTGGAAAAGCCTCTAATAAAAGCCGCTAAGAAAGACTATGAATAACTTGAAAGTCCCTTCATATTCATAATAGATATTTTGCAGCAAAGAATTTCCAATGTCCAGTTATAATCAGTGACCAATAGTCAGCCGCCAGGGTGGGAATTATTACTCTCTGTCACTTCTCAGGCATCTGCTTAACCTGGGTAGGCAGAAAATGAGAATGCTTTATGTCAGTAAATTAAATCTGTTGCAGGCAGATCAGCCCTTTATGGTAGATGACAAGCCTTAGTCATCGCTTACTGTCAATAATAATATTGTAAGTATGTAGTGGGGACGGTGGGGGCTGTGATGTGTGTCGGTATCTCTATAATAGACTTCTCTCCAAGATGCAAGTATCCAGAGAGATGTTTGGTAGATAATAGGTTCAGTTTTATGAGCTTTATTGTCATCTTGGTGATGTGCTGATACCTAAAATCTCAGCATAGGCATAGCTGTAGCAACTGGAATTGCCTGGGGTTATAGATTGCTAAATGTAATTATTCAAGCACAGTTGTGTCGACAGGTGACTTCAGAAATATAGAGATTCTAATCATGGCTCTGCAAAGTTTGGGGGAGACTGCTCCTTGAATAAATATAAAATTTATACTGATATGTAAATGAGCTTCTAAGAAAGAGCCCTATTAATGAGAAGAAAGCACGTTGCATTAGAGGTCAGATGTACTACTTTTAAAATATCTGAGACAGAAGAAGAAGAGTTTAGCAAGTATTCATGGAGAGCCTTTTTTGGATGTCACTTTAGGTTACTGGTGAGCACTGAAATAATTGAAATCCATTTCTGACTTCACAGATTTAATGAAATTACTGAAACAACACACATGTAGACAAAAAAAGCCTCTGATTGAATATAAGCCCTATGCAAACAAAGAATGTTAGTTTAGGAGACTAGAAATTCACGTAAAAATATTCTTTTTAATCCTTGGGCTCATTAAAGGGAGCTAAATTTTAGCAAATTAACTGAATCCGGTATTTGGGGTATCCAGGCCATCTAAATCTCTCCCTCTACTCAACTGGGGCTTCCGCCTGCTGAGGAGGGGGAGTAGGGACTCAAAATATATCCAATATATTAAATAAAATATTCATTATAATTTATATAACTTGAAATTTAGTGCTCTTCCAACAGGGTTGCTAGATTTAGCAAGTAAAATTACAGGATGCCCATTAAAATTGAATTTCAGATCAACAAAGAATAATTCTTTTCACTTTTAATTGAGTTTTTTTTTTTTTTTTTTTTTTTTTTTAGAGCAGTTTTGGGTTCCCTGCAAAACTGAGCAGAAAATACAGAAGAGTTCCTGTATAACTCCTCACCACCCTCCTCCCTCATGTCTGCATCCCCCACCAACAGAGTGGTACATGTGTTATAATTCATGAAACTATATTGTAAAATCATTATCACCCAAAGTCCACAGGTTACATTAGGATTCACTCTTGGTGGTGTACTTTTGGTGTTGTATGGGTTTTAAGAAATGTATAATGATATGTATCCACCATTATAGTATCATACGGAGTATTTTCACAGTCATAATGATCCTTGAATCTCTGCTTATTCATTCCCCTCTCCCCAGAACTCCTGGCAACCACCCATCTTCTTACTGCCTCCATAGTTTTTCCTTTTTCAGAATGTTGTAAAGTTGGAATTGTACAGTATGCAGTCTTTTTGGATTGGTTACTTTCACTTAGTAATGTGCATTTAAGTTTCCTTCATATCTATGTCTTCATAGCCCATTTCTTTTTAGCCCTGAATCCTATTAATATTCCATTGTCTACATGTACCACAGTTGACTTACTCATTCACCTGGTGAACGACATCTTGCTTGCTTTCAAGTTTTGGAATTAGGAATAGAGCTACTATGAACACCTGTGTGCCGATTTTGGTGTGGACGTAAGCTTTAAATTCATTGGGCAAATGCCTAGGCGTTTGAAAGCTGGATTGTATGGTAAGAGTGCGTTCAGCTTTGTAGGAATAATTTTTTCCAGTTTAAGTATGTCCCCAGTATTGTATGACATCCCTCCCTGCCAAAGATGGAGTGGCTTCCTGCAGTGCAATGAGGTCACAACATTTCTAGTCACGGTTGTGACTAATAGGGTAAACTTTTAAATTTCTATCTGCCCCTCCCCTTGGGGCAACTCACCCCAACCCACTGGCTGGATACCTTGGCAGCCAATGGAGCTAGAAGGAGCCAGAGACCCCAAGTCAAGGATGGCTGGGCCAAGGCACATTCTTGATCCTGGCTGTGCCAGCCACCCTTAAAGTCCCTACTGGACTTGGTGCTGTGGGCTTAGAGGTGCCCTAAGTTCCAGAACTGCCTCTGGGCTCCTTGCCTTCCCTCTCATTCTCCTTCTGTACCATGCTGCTTTCTGGTGCCCAGGCCTTGTTCCTGCTGCTCCTGACTTTGTTCCCCTGGGCTGCTGGGTCCCGATGATACCAAAGATTCCTTCAGGATTGAGGCCCACGGTCTGGAAAGCATGAGCCCTTCTCCGTGGAGCTGTTTGAGGTTAGAAGGAAAAACAGCCGCTCCTACGTCAGGGTAATGGCAGTGTCGGGTGTTGCACAGGATGGGGTCGGCATGACCACTTCCGCTTCCCTGCCGAAATCGCTGTAGCCCAGCCACTTCTTGAGGCGAGGCTCCAAAGCGGTGGCCTCAAGCTGGCTGCTCAGTGGAGTCCCCTAGGGAGCTGTGAACGCCCCCGTGGTCAGGCCTCACCAGGCTCAGTAAGTCAGGATGTTCAAGGTCGCCGCAGGCGGGGGTATTCTGAGTCTCTGAGGGCGGAACCCCTGGTCTCCGGGGAGCTGCCGCTGGGCCCTGGCTGGGGGCACCGTGGAAGGCATTTCCGCCCCGGGCACTTTGCCCAGCCAGCTGTCCCCCAAGCCGCAGCCTTCTCACTTCCGGGAGTCGAGGCCCTAGGCTGACCTCAGGTGCTAGGGTGCGTCGCTGGCCGCCGTGGGGCCCGTCACCTGACACCGGGCAGCCATGGGCGCCGTGCGAGCCGGTTCCCTGCGTGTCTGGCCCCAGAATGGACGAGGCTAGAGCGCGACGGTGATTTGAGGCGGTCACTGATTATTTCCATACCTCCGTGGACTCTTCCTTTGGAAAATGTAAGTTCCCTGAAACTCTAACAGTTAATCTGATAAAATGGGACATAAAATACATATTTTTCCTTCCATGTGACGTGAGGAAGTTGAGCTTCAAACAAACGGTCACAGAAACAAAGAGGGCCCCTGGCGGCCTGGACTCCAGATCCTGTGACATAAACCCGGCCGGAGCTGCTCTTGTCCGAGGACAGGAGTCCTTGAATCACCTTATTCCTGCGAATAAAGGTGTCCCGTTGGTCAAGCTCTTGAACTGGGTGAATAAACCCCATTTTTGTAAAATCATAACGTTAATTGACTAAGGGTGGAAACAAAAATTTAATCGTAAGGTTTGTGAATAGACATGGATTCCAAGCAAAGAGACTGAGATGCTTTAAAATAAATGTTTTTCACCGGCCTGTCCGCAAAAGAGGCTGTTTTGCCGGAGATTCTGGCACTCATTGTTGCCTGAGATTTTTCTGGGACTGTGGGTAGGAGCGGTCACATGTAAGCTGTGACTCTCATTGTTCTGTGCTTCCAGGGAAGACCGGCTACCTTTTGAATTAAAAGGTAAATAAGCCATTAGGTTAATGTTTATTCTTGCAATTTATGAGCAGTTTTTTTTTTTTTTCAATTCGCGTATTTGTGCTTCAATTACCTTAATTTTGTACCTCAATTTCAGATGCAGTTCTTCTACTCTTAATATATTCAGGTCTCTTTTCAACCAAGGCTTTTTAAAACTAGAGAAATATGTGAGTGATTATGTTTGCTGATGACTAAACACCCCAGGATCACGTATAATCAAGTAAACTTCATTTATTGAGACATAAATAGATAAAATACAGAAAAACCAAGAAAACAGTTTCATGGATCTGGTTTCAGTTCTGTACAACCACCATTTTGGGAGTCCTACTATGTGTCAGGAGCAGGAGCTTGTTACTGGATCAGCAAGAGAAATATAATGTCCTATCTATAAGGTGATGACAGAGGAAATGGATATGTTATAGATAATTTTTATTAAATAGTCAAAGGCAATTTTAGATTTAGATAATGTTTGGCTATAATTTTGTTATAAAATGTGCACTTAAACTTTAAGGCTTTTAAATGGTAATGATATAAATGTTGCATTGAAATTTCAATACTAATAATGATCACGTGATGTACTGATATATGAGACAGGGGAAGAAATAGCCATATAACAGAAGAAGCCTCTGATGGTTCTAATCCCTGAATATAGGTTAATGTTTCATGACTTACTAATGTTATTAGTAAAACAGAAAGAATATTGTATAGTGACTTGTACTTCTATGAACACAGATATATTCCAAATATTATGTAGTATTTCTTCATGGTCTAAAAAGGAAGTCATCTAAAAAAGACATTTAATATGACCATGACTTGGCCTTGGAGAGTTAAAGTAGGTTTACTCTGATTTGCTTTAATAAATGCTTTATTTTTACATTTTTATTATTAAAAAAAAAACTCAGAACTTTCTCATCTTCCAAACAAGGGGAGAAATAATTTTTCAGAATTTTGAGCTAGAGAATATTTACACTCATATTTCACCTTTGCTATAGAATTTTAACCAGTATTTGCTGTTGCAAATAAATCTTCTAAAAAAAGAATGGCTAAAAAAATTGCTACTAGATGTGCACCAAATGTTTTTCTAACAGGCAGTTAAACTGGATTATATAAATCAAATGTAATGATGGTTTTTAAGTCACCGTTTTCTCCAGGTCCATTTCATTTTATGATTTTGTCGTCAGGTTTCTTTGGTGACAGGCAGGCTTCTTCTGTCTTTTTTCTGCATTCTTGTCCTTTTATATCTGCTTTATTCTTTAATTTGAACTTGAATCACATCATCTAGTCTTTTTTCTCCTTTAGTTTTGCTTTAGTTATTTCAATTCTGTACCTTATATGTTCTTCCTAAGTATTTCATACACAAATAGCTTTTATCTCAAGTACTGAGAACTCTTCTAACCTATATAGATTTTCTTTAGGATATGATCCAAAAATATTGAGTTGAATGGACTTACTGGATTAAAAAGGCTGTGATTAAGTATGTTAATTTACAGTTTGATTTGTGAAAACAAAAGATGATTAGCAGTATAATGAACATATTTGAAATAATTTGGGCTCTTTTTGCCAGAATTAGAATAAGATTTGTGAGGAAGAAATTGAATCTGCTTTGATTATTTAACACTTTTCTTGCCAGTGTATTTTATGTAGATACAGCACTTAGGAATATCAGAAACATACAATATTATGCTGGAGAGAGATTGTGGGAAATGCTTCTTTTGCTATATATGTACTCATTTAGAATTTTGATCCAAGTTCTAGAATGTTTGTTGTATCTGTACATATGTTCAACTCTGTCTTGGATTTCTTACAGTGTCCAGAGAGCATATCTAAGACTTTTCCTCTATTTTTCTGGGGAAGTAAAACATACTTTGATGATTCTGTAAACTGTATCCATATTTTGCTACACATATGTAATACACATATTTGCACAATGTAAACTATATTATGAAAATAACACTTGCTCATTAAAAATCAAGAACACAGAAGTCTTGCTCCTCTGGGCTTTCTTTCTTAATAATTGGGTGTCTATTCTTCCCATTATTTTTCTATGTCTGTAACAGTGGTTCTTAAACTTTAGTAAGCATCAGACTCTACTGGAGGGAGTATTAAAACAGATTGCTGGGTCCCACCCTACAGATTCGGATTTAGTGTGTCAAGGGATGACTGTATTACTAGTTTTAGTTCCTTGATTAATTACCTTGAACTCTAAGTAATATTTTACCTTTTAATCTCTTGTTTCATTATATATAGACAGTATCTCTTGATTACCTACAGTGTGATATGATGTGATATGAGTATAATAACATTATTCTTTCAACTCTTCCTACTTACTTTCCAAATCTTGTTTACTTGTTTGTCAACATAATCTTTGATTCCATTCTTTAACCATAATTGTCTTCTTTGTCAAGAGTTTGATAATAACTTGGAAATGAAATAGTTTTCTTGATTTGACTAGATACTTACTGTTCTCTAGAGCACCATGTAATGCACAATGATTTTCTTTGTTTTTTTAACTCTTTGTCTTACATGGAGTTTCTATTGCCTTTATTTTTTACTTTACCCTATACTTTTACCATAGCCTCATTTTGAAATAACTCAATATAGTACCATCTATTCTGTTGATATCCCCTTTGCCCAACACTTACCTCTATATCTTTTTACTTTATTTTGTTATTTTATTTTATTTATCTTTCTCTGCTTTTAACTGATTGCTCTCTAGGATACCTACACAGCTGTTATTCTGGGACTCTCCTTCATAGCTTTTCTCAGTTGGATCATCTCTTTACTACATTCCCTAATTTCTTCTTTCTTAGTGCTTCATCTTGCTGAATTACACCCTTCATTAACTTCCTAAGAGGGAAATCAATATGCTGAGTCATGCATATTTGAAAATGTCTTCAATCAGCCCTTATAAATGATTAAGTGGTTGGCTTATATAGAATTTTCCATTGAGATTGATTTTCCCGTGAGAAATTTGAAGACATTACTACATTGTCATCTACCTTCCAATGTTAGTGATTCTCTTTCCTTAGCAGATGATTTTCCTCCCATCTTCTCTGGAAGCCTTAATATCTTTTCTTTATTCTCAGTGTTCTAAAAGTTATCTAATTATTCTCTTTTTTTTTCTTCTGTGTTGTCTCTGTTGGTAATCTGTTAGTTTGATGCAAAACAAACTTGATTTCATCCAATTTTATTTGATGACTATCATCTCTTCTTTATATTCTGCTTTTCTGTAAGATATTCTTCATTGAATGTCTTCCAAGCGATTAGCAATCATATTTTAATTCCTAAGAGTCTTTTCTGATTCTCTAATTTTTTCATTTTGATAACAAATATTATTATTTGTGGATGGACTATCTCCTTAGAGGTCTTTGAATATATCACTTAAAATTTTTTCTTGATGGGTGCAGCACAGCAACATGGCACAAGTATACATATGTAACAAACCTGCACATTATGCACATGTACCCTAGAACTTAAAGTATAATAATAATAAAAAAAATTTCTTTTCTTTTCCTTTATTGTTTCTTATTCCTCCTCACTTCACCCTTGGGGTTAATTTATTTACTTTCTTAAATCTTGGGTTTTATATTGTCTTTTTAATCTTGGTCCTTATGTTGCAGGATTTCCCAAAATATCTGGTGACACTTGATTGCACATTCATACTTAAGAATGAGGCACTAAAAACTTCTGACTGACAGTCCAGACTTCATGGGTTACTTTTTTGTTTTTGTTTTTGTTTTTAATTTAACAAGGATGTATTCACAGCAATACATGTAAGTAAACAAAAATAGCTGAAAAACTAAACAAATGAAATGAAGCGTATTCAAACCAACTTCCATTCTGTGACTTTTAACTTGTACTCTCTGCTTATATATGCAGGGTACGGGAGGCCCCTAACGTGGGCCAGTGTGTTGAAAGAATCCCACATTCCATCCTTCATGGCTTAGTTCTTGATACTTTCTAAAACACCAAATTACAGATGGCTTTGCTTAGTGCTATGTCTCTTGTAATGACTGTTCTGTTTCTTCCCAATATTGTGGCCAGTTTCATTAAAAAGATCATCTTCCTTTTTTGGAGGTGGTGACCTGGGGGTGACTTGTATTGCTAAAACAGGTTGCCAGGTGGTTTGCACATAAAAGTTAGAGGTGGGATGAAAAAAATCAACATTTATAGGCTTTGTTTTTTTGTTTGTTTGTTTTTGTGGAATTTTTCCTTGTCACCCAGGCTGGAGTGCAGTAGTGTGATCTCGGCTCACTGCAACCTCCGCCTCCTAGGTTTGAGTGATTCTCCTGTCTCAGCTTGCTGAATAGCTGGGATTACAGGCATGTGCCACCAAGCTGGGCTAATTTTTGTATTTTAGTAGAGACGGAGTTTCACCATGTTGGCCAGGCTGGTCTTGAACTCCTGACCTCAGGTGATCTACTCGCCTCAGCCTCCCAAAGTGCTGGGATTACAGGCAGGAACCACTGCGTCTGGCCTACAGGCTGTTTTTATTCCCATGTCTCAGCAATACTCTCTCCTTGTTTGCTGGTACTTTTGAGCCTTTAATTTCTCCAAATCAGCCACCAGCTTGACTGAGACCTCTGTTCCATATCTTTTAAGTTGTAATTTTCCTGCTGCACTTTGTCTTGCATATACAATCTTACAATCACTTTCAAAATCTGCATTCCATTAAAAATAAAATTTTCGTGGAACTTTATTCCTTTAGTATTATGCTAATGAGGTCTGAGAAATGGGGGCAATAAAAACACGTTCTCAGTCTTGTGTCCGAAGTATAAAATGTCACATATGAAGTTTATATCCAAGGTATATTACATCTTAATTTGGTGAAATCACAATTTAGAAAGGATTATGATTTGGGCTGAATTTTAAAGGTAATGGGAGACTTTTGTTCATGAATTAGTGTACAGAATCAGCTGTCAATGGATCCCTGACAAAATCCTTATTTAGTTTTTTGTCAGTTATGGGAGACTTTTTTTTTTTTTTCTTCCCATAGGAGCTGTTCTAGAACAGCACTGTCCAACAGCACCTTCAGTACTTGGAAATGTTCTATTATTTGCACTATCCACTATGGTATCCACTAGCCACATGTGGTTTCTGAGCAGTTGAAATGTGGCTAGTGCAACTGAGGGAACGGATTTTATATTTTGTTCAAGTTTAACTAATTTAATGTGAATAACCTCATGTGACTGGTGGCACCTTGCTGGACAGGCAGGTCTAGATCAATGGATTGTCATTTATCATCAGGGTTTATCTATATGGATTCTTTTCCATAGCATGTGACTTCTCTCTTTTTTTTTAAGTATTTATTTATTTTTAATCCCACCAAATATTAGTTCTTTACAGGCAGGAACAGGGTAGTTCATGCTCATTGTTGCATTTTCAGTGCCTAAAACAGTGCCTGGCACAGAGTAGGTGATCAAAAGCATTTGTTGGCCAAGTGAATAGAGAATAGAGAAAGCAAACAAGATTTTGTGTGTGTAGATATGAGCTTTATCAGGCCATTTCTAGGTAGAGATTTCAGACAAGGATTGAGCTGTAAAGAATAGATGCTTCACTTTCCACTTCAAAATGTCATGTAACAAGCACTTTTATGTTATCATAGAAACACTTCTTATGTTGCATGTGAACCATTTATTCTACTTGGATGCACATTTGCCATTTTATTTGTGCTGCTTTTTACTCAACTAAACCCGCTGTGCTCTTTTTGATTCAGCTTAGGTGACACCAATGTCCAGGAAGAATTCTTCAGCTCTTCACCCCCACTTCACCCCATCCAGCCCATGCTTCTCTGGACCTCATTTAGAAGCATCTTCTCTGTCGTGTTAGCTACTCTCACCTTGCATGGCGGTTTCATGTTCACATCTTCTCCATGATACTGTGAACTTTTTTGAGGCAACACCATATCTTAATTAGCTCTGGTACTTAGCATAAATACCAGAGACATGTGGGCATGTGACCAGCTCTTTTCCTCATATTAATTGCTAGGCTGGACTGTTGGCTATGGTATAATACTAATGGCCTAGAAGGTAAATACATTTAATAGTCAAAGTGTTTGTGTTTGCTCTTCTCTTATTTTAAATGTAGTTATCAATGACTGAGAAAAAGGACTTATCTTTCTTGGTATTTAATGCATATTTGATATTATTTAGAAATATAGATAAATACCAATAATTCATAACTAATAAATTGCATTAATCTTCATCTATGTATTTACCAAACATGATAGAGTTTTTCTCAAGATAGCCTTATTTTGTCTTTGCATTTTCTCTTTTTTGGAGGTAAGAGCAGAAGCGAAGTTGCACTTTCCGTCTTGGTAGAAGGCTGTGCTTGATAATTGTGGCGCTGACATGAAAGGCAGCTGCAGTTCTGAAGGGACTGCTGTGTTTTAGAGAGGGTTAGGATAGGTGCCATCTTCTCAAGTGAGGTTTGCATATCTGTGAAGCACATTTCAGCAAAGCAAGCGAATGCTGATAAACGGTCCTCTTAGAGCAGGAAACAGGCAAACAACTCAGTGTTTTTTTTTTTTTTTTTTTTTTAAATGAGACATGCAGAGAGACACAGTCCTGATAACAAAACGGCCCAGGATGTTTCATGTCTTTCTGGGAGAGAGGAGGGGAAGAAAGACACCGAAGCCCGGGATCTCGTCCTAACAGCTGTAAGAGGATTAAATATCACGGCCTGAGGAACTGTTTGAGCGCACAGTATCCTGGAGCTGCTGAGGCCGCAGGAAGGGAAACAGCTTAGAACCATTTAGGCAGAGCTTTAGCGGGCAGAAGCACAGGACTGATGGAAGGATGGTGTGCAGACCCCAGTTGTCTCTACCTCAGCCCAGAACTCTGTAGATGTCAGTCCTTCTTCTGGTCTGCTGGGTGATCTGGATGCCACCCATGGTGGCGGTAGGTAGCCAACCCTGACAGCACATTATGATCCTCCCTGAAAGGCAGTAACCCTCAGGCTCCTTCTCCATGGGACTTGGAAGGAGATGAAAGGGTAATGCCCTGTCTGGTCCCCTTGTTGACACCCTGGATTATAGCAGAAATACATAAAACTTTCTACCAAGGCTCAGGTGAATTTTAGGAGGATATTATAGCATGGGACAGGGGTGGGCAGACGTTTTCCATAAAGGTACATGTGTTAGCTTGTTAGGGTCGCCATAACAAAATGCCACAGGCTGCATGACTTAAACAACAGAAATGTATTTTCTCACAGTTCTGCACACTAGAAGTCCAAGATCAAGGTGCCGGCAGCGTTGCGTTCCTCCACAGCCTCTCTCCTTGGTTCGCAGACCGATGCCTTCTCTCTGTGTCCTCACGTGGTCTTTTCTCTGTGTGCCCACACGTGTGTACTAATCTCCTCTTCTTATAGAGGTAACAGTCATATTGGATGAGGCTACTCATGGCCTCATTTAACCTAATTACCTCTTTAAAGGCCTATCTCTAAAAGTCACAGTCTGAGGTACTAGGGGTTAGGAGTTCAACATATGAATTTTGGAGGGACACAATTCAGTCCATATTAAGATATATCCTAAATATTTTAAGCTTTTACAGCTTCTCATCTCTGTCATTTAGTGTGAAAGCTGCCCAGGCAGTACATAAATGAATGAATGTGGCTGTGTTCCAATAAAACTTTATGGACACATTTAAATTTCATACAAATTTCACACATCATGAAATCTTTTGTTTTCCAGTCATTTAAAAATGTGAAAACCTTTCTTAGCTCATAGGCTGCCTAAAATCAGTCTGCAGGGTGGATTTATCAACCCCTAGAATAGAAATGCTGCTGTAACCCTGTCCAGTGCAATGTTGTGTGTGGCAGCCAATCCTCACAGTCTCTCTCGACCTGAGTGGATTTATGTGGGTTTATGTGTTCTGACAAGTATTTCGTAGTGAACTCAGCCTGCGATGGAGACGTTTTGCTCTTTGCTGGGATACCCTTGGACATAGTGAGTAAAGCCATCCATCATCATGAGAGTATTGACGACGTCCTCCCTGCCTGTTGCCAAGGATGGAAAATATATCACACACATTCTACAGGATGCTGGGTTGAATGGCCCCTAATAGGTTGCCTATTCAAATAGCTCTTTGGGATGAGGAGTCACAGGATTGCCTTTCGTTTTAACATCCTCTGCCATTTCAGATTTGCATTAATTCCAATGACATAGGGCAAGCCTAGGGGAAGAAATCAGTAGTTCCTATAATCCTTTTACAGGCATTTCATTAACCAGCACCAGTTGTGGCCTGTGCTAGAGCAGGGACCTCAGGCCTTTCAAAAAGCCCTGCCGTGCCACCCAGGGAGGGCCTGCATTTTCCCTCTCCCTAGTTTGGGGTCTTTCAATTGAGCTTATGGCTGGTTCTCCATCCCTGACTGAAGAAGTGATCCATCTCAGGTGAATCCTTAATTTTGGCCATGCCCCTTATTGAAGAGTGGGTATGCTTTGTAGACATTGCCTTCTTTCTGGCCTGATAACATAAGCTGGAATTGGGTAGGGAGTGCATTCAGAGAGCCTTGGCATTGTGGCTGGGTCTGGGTTGGTGTAGAGTACCAATGTTAGTCAGCATGGCCATTTGGTCCTGCTTGGTGGCACCCAATCTGCACTGGTGAGCCCATCCGTAACCAGGTGATCTTCAGTCTAAACCTGAGAAGGTACCTTGTCCATATACATGCTCTGAACTTCATATGAATAGCATTCTGAACCAGTTCTGAAACTGATTCTAACTGAAGGGTTTAATCAGTTTCCTTATCTCCCTTTGAATCCATTTATGACGCCCACACCATCAGAGAAGATTAAGATGACCCCAAAGCATCTTAAGGTGCATTATCTGGTACAGGGTAGCAAAAACCAGAATAAGATGCCTGCTGAGGGCACACAGTTATCACTCCACCAGTTCCTGTAGCATGTGGGAAGCCAGGTCTCCATTCTTGTCCCAGAAATGTCTACATCAGAGGGCATTCTGGCATAGATAGAGTAGCTTGAGGTCCAATTCTTGAGGGATTTGGCAGGGCTAAACTTGAGTGGTTTGGTCTTACAACACTGAGTGAAACTGCAAAGTGGTTTAGCTCTCTGAGATTGGTAGTAACAGTCAGAAACAGTTTTAGAGCTATTTCCCTTTGCTGGGGGACCTAGAAGTCGTGGATCTGGAAGGGAGAAGCAATGCAATATGGCCCGAGGACGAGGCACTGCCTGGCTGCCCCTGCACAAAGCTAGGTGCAGACTGTGGGAGGCATGCTCTGCAACAGGAGCTGGAGGCAGAGGTGGCAGTGAGAGGATTCACAGTGGAGCAGAAGAATCACCCAATACAATTCCCCTGCCCTGTGAACCATTGAGATCCACTCATGTAAGCATGACAAGAGTTCTCAAAGTAATGGCCAGCTACACTCTCTGAAATTGACTCATACCATGGGTTAGCAGTAGAAGAAACAGTAGTACTCCCTACTTTAGATGTTCTTGAGACCATAATTGGGAATACCACCCATTCTGCTTTCTCTAATTATTGGTTAACATTTTAGCTGGTCAGCCCTACAGAGTTGAGGGGATTCAAGCTTTGTCCCAGGGGCTGGGGTTGGGGATGTGTTTTCTTCTTTTCTCTTGCTAGAGTTGGTGGCTGCAAAGTCCTATTCACTGTTAAAAGCAGCAAGGTGTGCTGCACCCATCAACTCGTCATTTACATCAGGTATAACTCCCAATGCAATCCCTCCCCCCTCCCCTCTCCTCGTGATAGGCCCCAGTATGTGATGTTCCCCTTCCCGAGTCCAAGTGATCTCATTGTTCAGTTCCCACCTATGAGTGAGAACATGTGGTGTTTGGCTTTCTGTTCTTGTGATAGTTTGCTGAGAATGATGGTTTCCAGCTGCATCCATGTCCCTACAAAGGACACGAACTCATCCTTTTTTATGGCTGCATAGTATTCCATGGTGTATATGTGCCACATTTTCTTAATCCAGTCTGTCACTGATGGACATTTGGGTTGATTCCAAGTCTTTGCTATTGTGAATAGTGCCGCAATAAACATACGTGTGCATGTGTCTTTATAGCAGCATGATTTATAATCCTTTGGGTATATCCCCAGTAATGGGATGGCTGGGTCATATGGTACTTCTAGTTCTAGATCCTTGAGGAATCGCCATACTGTTTTCCATAATGGTTGAACTAGTTTACATCCCCACCAACAGTGTAAAAGTGTTCCTATTTCTCCACATCCTCTCCAGCACCTGTTGTTTCCTGACTTTTTAATGATTGCCATTCTAACTGGTGTGAGATGGTATCTCATTGTGGTTTTGATTTGCATTTCTCTGATGGCCAGTGATGATGAGCATTTTTTCATGTGTCTGTTGGCTGTATGAATGGCACAAGTATACATATGTAACAAACCTGCATGTTATGCCCATGTACCCTAGAACTTAAAGTATAATAATAATAAAAAAAAAGGTTAGTACTGAGATGAGGCATTCCCATTCCACTCCTTGTTTAAGGACCTATGTATCACGAGGAAAAAAAATGGCATCTGATATCGGTTACGTGCTTGGAGTATATTTTGCATATTGTAGTAATGAACTCCAGATAATGTTGTACTTCATTTGGTGTCATAACTGAGTGTTCAATAATATATTCCACCATTTTATTAAGCCAGTTGCTTCTAGGTATTTGAATCCATGATAAACGGGTCAATCCTATAGATATAAACCCATTATACTTTTTTTCCTATAAAAATAAGTTTCTTGATTAGGAGGCAATGTTGTGTGGGATGTTATGTCAATGAATAAAATTGTACGTGTGTCTGTAAAAAAAAAAAAAAAAAAAAGGCAGCAAGGGCAGCCCTGCCTTCTTTTTAGTCTCTTAATTCACCAACATAAGGAGATAAGGTGGCCAGGCAGGAGCTGTAGGTTTTGATTCTATGGAAGGTTACTGTGCCCTCTTCTGTAAGTGATCATCATGCTGGGAACCAAGACCTTCAATCAAGCAAACCTTAAGGTTGCAGAGCTGGGAAGCATAAATTACCCGAGTGGATCTGCAAGATGGGTGGATAGAAGGATCAAACTTGCTCCACCACTTGGTTTCCAGGGGTTTAACCACTGGGGTCACAGCATCATACATCAGCATATTAGGGTTCTCCAGAAAACAGAACTGATAAGATCTATAGATATACATATATAATGTGCAAGAGGTGATTTATTATGGGATTTGGCTCACGCAAATATAGAGACCAAGAAGTCCTAAGATATGCTGTCTACAAGCTGGAGAACCAGGAAAGCCAGTGGTACAATTCAGTCTGAGTCTAAAGACCTGAGAATTGGGGGAGCTGCTGGAGTAAGTCCTGCAGTTCATAGTCCTGAGAACTGGGAATTCTAATGTCCAAGGGCAGGAGAAGACAGATGTTTCAAGAAGACAGAGCAAATTCATCCTTCCTTCATTATTTTGTTTTATCTGGCCCTCAATGTATTGGATGGTACCCACACATTGTGAATGGTACCCACTCACAATGTGGGATGGTGAGGGCAGATTTTCTTTACTCAGTTTACTGATTTGCATGCTAATCTCTTCTGGAAACACCCTCACAGGCATACCCAGAAATAGTTTTGTCAGCTGTCAGGTATCCCTTAGCCCAGGCAAGTTGTCACATAAAATTAACCATCACAATCAGCCTTAGGTTTAGTGCAGATACTGCACCCTCAAGGACAATGCCTGTGTAGTGAACTCCCACTGGCAGACTTGATGGATCAGAATATCCTGAGAGAACTGTGATACTCCTTATTCTGAAAATTCCAAATTCCCCCAGGGAGCAATAAGCTGATGCATTCAACCCACCAATACCTAACCCTGACAGTTGTTAGGGTCATGGGAAAATTGCTGCTTATAGGAAGATGGTAGCCATTTGTCCCCTTCATCCAGTACTACATCAGATTCTTCTGTTCTTACCTGTGCCTGTGGCCTTGCCTGTCTGAGGAGGGGGATTGTTTGAGCTGTCTAGCAGGGTGGAGCCTAATTTTGTAAAGGGTTGTTTTGGCTCACACACAACCCCACACACATTTGCCTGTGGGGCCCATGCTGCCTCTATATGGCATCCTGCCCACTGCAGCAGCAGAAACCCACATGTGTTTGCTGAGCTGTGTCCTTGTCCTCGCTGTTGAAGTTGGTGGTTTGCAATCCTCCATGCCTATAGATTCATTGGCCATACCTCAGTCTTTTATTGCCATGACTCACCTTGGCATCTGTGAACAAAACTTGATCCTGAACTTGAGACAAGGGCTCTTTGGGCTTACCCTAGCCCTTAAGTGTGTATTACCTTTATCACTGTCTTTCCTTTTTCATGTGTCAGCTGCATTTTCACTGTAAACTAGAAGGTTCTTCAGGCCATCATGAAACATGAGCTTGCTAAGCAGGAATGTCTATAACCTATCCCTCAGCCTGGCCTGGGTCTCCAGGATACGTTGTTTGGTTCCTTTTTCTTCCACTTCATAAACAATTTCTACAACCTCATATTTTTAGGAATTTTCTAAGCTCCACTGACCTTCCTCTACCCTGTCCTTTTGAGAAAGTAGTGGGAAACTTGGCACGTACTTCCTTGGCACTTTGTGCCTCACTGAAGAGCTACTCCACGGCAGTCATGTAGAGGCCAGTGCATTTGAGAGGATACACAGATGCTACCACTAGTCCTTTTGAACACAGTGGGTTCTCTGTACTTCTGTCCTTGGACCTTGACTTTCCTACTGCATCTCCTTGGTATAGTACAGACAAAGTTTAGTTTCTTCATCCCTCGTTGCTGATAATCTATGCCAGGTATACAGTCTAAGTTTGTGATAGTTAATAGAAGACATTATTTTTTGCTGGCCACTGTCTCATGTCATCACCTCTGTAACCCAGCACAGCTACTGGACCAGCTACACCATATCCTCACAACACTGACCATGGGTCTGTCTCCTCATTTGAGAACTGGCCTGACTTCTATAGACTATTGTCCTCAGAGAATTAGGACTTAAAGTACTTATTGCCTTCTTTCCTCTCTCTGCCCATGTGCCACCTCCTTTACAAGACTCCAAATCATTAACCCTTCCTTAGAAAAACTCTATTTTTCCACATAGGAAAGTGTCACCCTATGTTAGACTGTCACCTGGCAAATTATTTAAAACTGAAGCCAGAATAAAGAACACTATGAGAATAACCTCTAGGTGCTTAAATGTTTTATCTCTAGCTGAGTTGCCTGGACTACATATTCTTAGGTTGGATCTGGCTTATTCATTAATTAAACCCTGATCATGTTAATGAGTGCCAGGTGTTTGGGCAGGAGAAAGACAATTCTGTTTTGTCCTTGTCACATCTGATACCTGGGAGATAACTGATCCATGATTTGGAAATCACAAAGGGGACACATAATATTTAGATCTGGGAACTGTCAATGTGTATGTGGTAATCAATGCCATAAGAATGGATGATAGCACTCAAAACAGAACACAGAAAGAGTACTGGACTGAAAGCAGAACCCTGGAATGCCAACATGAAGATATGTGCAAGAAGGAACTGTCAGAAAGTAGAAGGAAATACTCTTAGAGTTCAGAAGCCTGAGAAAGCACAACATTTCAAGGGATGAAAAATAATAAGTAAAGCCAGGCATGATGGCATGTGCCTGTTATCCCAGCTACTTGGGAGGCTGAGGCAGGAGGATCACTTGAGCCCAGGAGGTCTGGGCTGTAGTGTGCTATGCTGGGTGCCCATGCTAAATTTGGCATCAGTATGGTGATTTCCTGGAAGTGGGGGACCACCTGGTTGCCTTAGGAGGGGTGAACTGGCCCAGGCCAGAAACGGAGCAGGTCAAAACTCCCATGCTGAAGTGTGATTGCATCGGTGAATAGCCTGTGCACTCCAGCCTGGGCAACATAGCAAGACCTCATCTCTAAAAAAATAAGTCAAGTGTAGCAGGAAAGTGGCATGAGATTACAACTCAAAAGTGTTCATATGGAGGTGACTGATGTCTGAGAGCAATTTCATGGGAATGGTAGAAATTGAAGCTAGATTTGAGACAGCGAAGCAGTGGATGGGAGATGGGGAATGTGGGCTGATTTTAAAAATATGTTTCATTGAGAAATAACCCAGTCCAAGAGAAAAAGAAATGAATGGGATTAAGAGGACTCGCAGGTGAACTGGCTTGGACAGGAAGAGGGATGCTTATTTTCTGAATGGTGAAAGTAAGTATGCAGGTGTCAGGTTCATGACTATGTCAAATGTCCTGCTTGGGATCAGGTTCCAGCCCATGCTGAGGTCTGAAGGGAATGGGTGGATGAGCAGATAGCTGAAAGAACACTCAGGGGGTTGTAAGCAGGTGAAATGTAGTTTTATTCAGCAGCTCTCTCAGCAGCAGCTTACTCACACTAGCTCTTTCACACTGCCCGCCTTGTCTTGGCTGGCTGTCTGGCTTAGCACCGGCTCCCACACACACCGCTGCATGGCCGACTCTCCCCTGCCCTCAGGGTCAGCAGTTTTCTTTCTCTGGGCATAAGCCAAGCTGGGCTGTGCCCTGGCTCCCCCTGTCCGTCTGCAAAATGGACAGCTTTGGCTCTCCCTGTTTCTCTGGGTGCCAACGCAAGCACATGTACAGTGTCAGCAGGGCAGTTATACCTTTAACAGACAATAGTGGTTTACAGCCAAGTGGTGGCCTTCCCATGTTATGGCTACATGCCTGTGATAACAAGTGGAGTTTTACACCTGTGCTCTAAACTCGCTGAGTCACACAAAGTGTAAACATCCTACCTCAGCCTGTCCTTGACCACAGCACAGAGCATTGGACCGAAAGCAGAACCTTACAGTAGTGCTCCTTACATTAGGCAAATTCATCCAGGTGTAGGGACAGCAGGAAATGGAGGTAGTTCATGTTCAAGGACCTCAGTTTCCTTACTGAAGTAGGAGCAAGGTCAAGGGGAATGATAAGGTGGGCATTGATAGGAAGCATAATCAGAGGGCTTTGGGGCTGAACCTCACCAAGAACACATATAAGGGTCATCAAATTATGACGTGATCTTTAGGAGCAACATTGTTTACACTGTAGCATTGTCATGCACCAGCATCCAGGAGCCCAGGGTGTGAGAGCAGTGGAGGCAGATTGTAGGGGTGAACTAGAGTTGGGGCATTAAGGGCAACCATGACAGAAAAAAGGGTTGTGAGAGATTTGTGGGAATTGTTGAGGAAGTGGCTCAGGTGCCTCATGGTCTGCACTAAATAAGGAAGTACGCGGGCCAGAAAAGGGCCAATCATGGGAAAAAATGAAAAGGCAGAAAATGAATGAATTAGTCATAGCAGGCTTAGTGGGAGGAAAGGCAGGACAACTTCTTGCATCTCCTCTTAAACTTGCCCCAATCTGGCTTCCGTTTCAGCTCCTCTCCTGAAGCTGCTCTGGTCAAAATCATCCACCTCTCCTGTTGTTAAATCCTAAAACACTTGCCTATGCTGAACTTACTCAACCTAGCAGCAGCATTCAGTGCAGCTGTCACTCCCTCCTTGTAAACACGTCCATGTTACCTCTGTAAAATCAGGGTCCACTCTTTCTTCTCTGTGACTACCTGCCTGCCCCATCTTCGTCATCTTTTTGATTCTTCTTTGATACCTCTATGATCACTAGATATTGGGATGCACCAAGGCTTAATTCTGGATTTTCCATTCCTTGACAACTGCCTTTCTCTACACTATCATTTAGAGCAAGGTGTTAAGGATTCTTTGCATGCTCATACCCTTACATTTTAATGCAGCACAAATTATTAATACTTCCCTGGGCTATAAATTCATGTATCCAATTGCCTACCTGACATCTCTACTTCAGTGTAGAGAAGGATCTGTCCAGAACAGAACTCCATTTCCAGCCTCCGTGTGTTCCTAACAGTAGTTGGAAAAAATCTTTTAAATTCTTTATTAGAGTTAACAGTATAATTAGAGTTAACAATATGTTTGTTTTACTCTAAATCCTCCAGGTTTAGCTTATGTAGGATAAATGGCTTTTTAAAAATTGGTTCCAATTAGGTCTTAAGCGCAGCTTGTGTGGGTCTCTTTAACAGCAGTTCCAGGCTCTTCTGCATCTTTCTTCACTCACTCACTCACTCACTCTCTCACTCACTCACTCACTCACTCACCCACCTACCTCTTTCTGGAATGAAGGAGGCTAGCTGGAGAGATGAAGGAATGCCTACCCCTGATAACCTGAATGTTTCCACTCCAACTATCATGAAATTATAGTGTATTATACTATGAGCTCTCTGCTTCTTTTGGCGTGTGTGTGTGTGTGTGTGTGTTTGTGTGTGTGTGTTGTATTACTTCTGATATAAAGCACACCTGTTGCTTTTTTTTCTAATCTGGTATTTTGCATTATTATTACCTAAAATTTAGTCTCTGAATTGGTGGGGTTATAGTCAGAGACAAGAGAGTACAAAGACAATGGGATTATTTCCTGATCAGGTATCTTTTTAAAAAAATTATTATACTTTATGTTCTAGGGTACATGTGCACAACGTGCAGGTTTGTTACATATGTATACATGTGCCATGTTGCTGTGCTGCACCCATCAACTCGTCATTTACATTAGATATATCTCCTAATGCTATCCCTCCCCGCTACCCCAACCCCATGACAGGCCCCAGTGTGTGATGTTCCCCATCCTGTGTCCAAGTGTTCTCATTGTTCAATTCTCACCTATGAGTGAGAACATGTGGTGTTTGGTTTTCTGTCCTTGTGACAGTTTGCTCAGAATGATGGTTTCCAGCTTTATCCATGTCCCTACAAAGAACATGAACTCATCCTTTTCTATGGCTGCAGTGTATTCCATGGTGTATATGTGCCACAGTTTCTTAGTCCCGTCTCTGATCAGGTATCCTTAACTGACATTAAATAATTCTATGCCTTCTGATTTCAGAAACACAAAATGTCTATTAGATTCATATATTCACCAAATTTGCTAAGTGCCTACTAGATACCAGGTACTAGACATGCTTGATTTTATCAAGAAATAGTTAAACATACAGACTTAGATACCAAGAAAATCTAAAGTATATTTAAAAACAGTTTGCTTTTTATTTTTTGAGGAAATATATTAAAAGCAACTGTGACTTCCCAAGTAAATGCCTGTGGAGAAACTAGAAATGATTTATCAGCAAGTAAGCTGGAAAACCCACAGAAAAGAGCAACTCAAAGCTATTCATGTATTTTTTAATGTTTAGCAATTTAGAAAATATTCAAAGTTAGGGTATACTTTTTATTAACTGATTATTTTGTATTGTTTAGTCATTCTTGTTTCATATGTTTTCATATATTTTCTTGTATTTTTTGGTCGTTATTTTCAGATGGTTAAAAAATACATTTTTTCCTTTTCTCTCAGCCAGCCCTGGTTAATTTTTTAATAGAATTTAAAAAGTTATATAAAGAGGAAGTATTGGCTGGGCACAGTGGCTCACGGCTGTAATCTCAGCACTTTGGGAGGTGGAGGCAGGTGGATCACCTGAGGTCAGGAGTTCAAAACCAGCCTGGCCAACATGGTGAAACCCCATTTCTACTAAAAATACAAAAAAAAAAAAAAAAAAAAAAAAAAAAGCTGGCCATGGTGGCAGGCACGTTAATCTCAGCTACTTGGGAGGCTGAAGCAGGAGATTCGCTTGAACCCGAGAGGCAGAGCTTGCAGTGAGCCAAGATTGCACCATTGCACACTAGCCTGAGCAACAAGAGCGAAACTCCGTCTCAAAAAAATAAAAAAAGGAAGTATTTTCCTCTCTTATCCCATTTGTGATCTAATATCTATGTCAGAATTTCTGTGTAAGAAAAATAAACATTTCAAAAATGAATAGGTAACAGATTGGCTCATTCTTTGAGTCATCATGTGAGGACAAAATTCCGAAATAAAAGACTGATTTGACCTATTTCCATATAATAATTTGCATGAGAATGAATCAAAGGGACATCATTATCAGAACTCTTTTGGGAGTCTGCACTCTTGATAAAATGTGTGTGAGAAAAGCCAGAATTCAGAGTAGAACTGGCTATTTATGAAGTTTATATGTGTCTTTTGAAAAGCTAGATTAACTAGTTTTATAGTGAGTCATAAAATAAAGGTGAGGTTAGTCACGTTAGTAAAGTAAATTTAAACTCAACTTAAATTCTTTAAAAATATTCTGAGTACATTGATACTACCAAACTGTTAGGTCCTTGGGCAGGGGGCTACAATTCTGAAGGCATCAGTACTCTCAATATTCCTATTGTCTGAATGATTGAAATAGCTTCTGATATGGCAATTTTAGGTGTGTGAGACTCATTCCAGTATGAAATGTATGAAAATGTTAAAACTATATTACTTACGATTGCCAAGATAAATTCATGTGTGGGTGATCACCTAAATGGCAGTAAAATATGCTGGCCAAGTGTAATTATTTCTACTTTGGCAGCATTTTACTATAAAAAGTGGTCAAATAAATCACTGCCTACAGTTCTCATTGACTCTTTGGGGGAAAAAAGACAAGTCTCTTTATTGCTATTGATATTCTACTTCTTTGGATGAAATATTTTCAACACTACCAAGTACTCTGAGATATAAATTCTGAGAAAACCTTATTAGTTCCTTTAAAGATCAATCCATTTTTCAAATTTATAGATTATCCATATGTTTAATAATAGATTTAGAACAAAATAAATAATCCTTAACCACCAAACAAATCTCCATATATTGTTACTTAAAATCTGAGAAATAGTTATCTCATCTTTTTATTCTACTCTCTTGTTCGGCCCACTCTCAGTGTACAGATTTAGCCTTACTTCTTGAGCTGAGGTTAGAATTTAAAATTTTAAACTGAACTTGCAAGTATCATAAATATATTCTTATTTTTTAAAGTTCAAACTGTTCCTATGAATCTAAATTTCCATTGACCCCAGTCTCATTTCTCTTTTCTTTTCTTTCTTTCTTTCTTTTTGTTTTGAGACAGAGTCTCACTCTGTCACCCAGGCTGGAGTGCAGTGGCGCCATCTCAGTTCACTGCAACCTCCGCCTCCTGGGTCCAAGTGATTCTCCTGCCTCAGCCTCCCGAGTAGCTGGGACTAGAGGCATGCACCACCACATCTGGCTAAATTTTGTATTTTTAGTAGAGATGGGGTTTCACAATGTTGTCCAGGCTGGTCTTGAACTCCTGACCTGGTAATCCGCCTCCCTCGGTCTCCCGAAATGCTGGGATTACAGGCATGAGCCACCGCGCCTGGCCCATTTCTCTTTTCAGAGATAACCACATGTAATTTGTTGTGTAAGAAATTACCACAAATTTAGCAGCTTCAAACAGCACCTAATTATGATCTCAGTGCTGGAGGTCAGACATTCTGGTGGGCCTGGCTGATTTCCCTGTTCAGGGGCTCACAAGGCTGATATCAAGGTTCTCAGCAGGGCCTGGGGTCCTCTTCCAACCTCAGCGGTTCTTAGCAGAATTCATTTCCTTCATGTGTTTTGCACGTGGCTCTTTTCGTCTTCAAGCCAGCGAGGTTCGAATCCTTCACCCACTTTACATATTCCACGTCTTCTACATTTCTTCAAATTCCTCTTCTGCCCTCAGTAGGGAAAAAGCTCTGCTTTTAAAGGCTCGTATGATGACATTCGGCCTACTTGGATAATCCAGGATAATCTCACTATTTACAAGTTGACTTGTTGGTAACCTAAATGAAACATTTTGTCATGTAACTGTGGTAGTGACACCCAGGATGAAGGCTGAAAGCCAGAAATCCGCCTACCCAACTCGGCTGTCAGTTTGGTGCTTTTATGTTTATTCATGTTTTGGGGTCAAATATGCAGCTAATTTTTTATGAATTGCTCATGGATACTTAACAAGAACAAGAATGTTGTCTTCACTGTTTTCTGAATTTTATATATATGTTAGATATAACTTACTCATTGTTATTTAAATTGTTTAAATGTTGACTTCCCCAATACATAAAGATAGTTTATTTCTAAATTCAATACCTACTATAATACTAATATGACATGGATATTATGAATACAAATATATCTGTCAAAATGAAATATAAAAGGAAAACATTAATAGGACTAAGCATATTTTCTACATTTAGTAAAAAATAACGATGACATCTTTTCTTCTATGATACAGAAGAATATTTTTTTCTCTTTCCATTTCCCTTTCTAATAATACTTTTCTGAACTGCCTGCAGCTTTAGGATATTCCTCTTTTCTTTTATGTGGTGGTAAAACTGAATATAGCCAAATGTAAAATTCACTCTGACTTGCGGCTCTCCTCTTCTCAAGCCCACATTACCCTGGTTTCTAGTGTCAGTCCAATGGGATGACATTAATCCAAATATCCTCTCAACAAAAGTGTTTGAACATAGAATACTTAAGATTTTACTTACCAGCAACAGCAAGTTTTTAGACTTGTAGGATTTGTTTTCATCTATTTGCTTTAGACTGAAAGTATGCGTTTCCTGCTACTAGTTTGTATCTGTCTTTTGTGTCTCCTGTGTTTTTTGCATTAGAGACGTTGGGGCCAAGCTGCTCAGAGCATAGGTGTTCTGAAATTATCTTCATTGTGAATCCCACCTTTAAACATTTTGAAGTACCTGTTTGTCCTTGTAATTTTTTTGATCTTTACAAGTTTTTGGTGGCCGGGTACAGTGGCTCACACCTGTAATCCCAGCACTTTGGGAGGTTGAGGTGGGTGGATCATGAGGTCAGGAGTTTGAGACCAGCCTGGCCAACATGGTGAAACCCCGTCTCTACTAAAAATACAAAAATTAGCCGGGTATGGTGGAGTGTACCTGTAGTCCCAGCTACTCAGGAGGCTGAGGCAGGAGAATCGCTGGAACGCGGTAAATGGAGGTTGCAGTGAGCCGAGATTGTGCTGTTGCCATTGCACTCCAGCCTGGGTGACAGAGCGAGACTCTGTCTCAAAAAAAAAAAAAAAAAAAAAAAGTTTTTGGCTCTGATTTTCATAGCATTTCTTAATAACATCATGATCTTTCTTTCTCTTTTTCTCTCTTTTCCCCTGTTTCTTGCCTCTTTTTGGTTTTATTTGGGTTTTCTTTCTTTCATTTCTTTCTTTTTGAGACAGAGTCTTGCTCTGTGGCCAGCCTGGAGTGCAGTGGCACGATCTCGGCTCACTACAACCTCCGTGTCCTAGGTTCAAGCGATTCTTCTGCCTCAGCCTCCTGAGCAACTGGGACTACAGGCACGCGCCAGCACAACTGGTTAATTTTTGTATTTTTAGTAGAGACAGGGTTTCATCATATTGGCTAGGCTGGTCTCCTGACCTCGTGATACTCCCGCCTCAGCCTCCCAAAGTGCTGGGATTACACGTGTGAGCCACCGTGTCTGGCCGGGCTTCATTTCTTACCCCTCTTTTTTATGGCCAACCTTTTCCGTTCTGTTTAAATTTTAAAATACATACACACACACACACACACACACACACACACACACACACACACACAAAATGTTTTTGTTTAGTTATCAATTCTTTCTTAAATTGTTGAGTTTCGCTCATTTATAGTTGTTGATGTGATAGATAAACTTGGTCTTAGTTCTCTTATGCTGCATTCATATATTTTCTGGTTTTATACATGTTAAGAAGCATTTTACAATGAGATCTCTGCTTCCTTCTGTTTTCGGTGTGCGTGTGTGTATGTGCGCACACATGTGTGAATTGTATAGCAGTTCTGATATTATAAGGTTTATATTTCTGTGGCTTCATTCTAGAGGCCATTACACTTTAAATCCCTCACAAAATGTTTGGCTACAGATTGTTATTTTCTTTGGCAACGTTTTTATTTATTTTTGTTGTTACTCATCTGATAATGAGTTTTACTGGCCTCTTCTCTCTCATTTATTGCATTGTTACATTGGTTCCCTGCCTGTTTCTTTTGTTTATTTTGCTTACTTTTGAATAAATTGGGCTTTCTTGGACCACCTAAGGAAGGCAAGTTTCCCGTGGGGTATTAGACTAGAGCAGAATTTCATTCTTGGTGCTTTTTCTTTTCCTCTGCGTTGGAAATTATGACTTATTTGTAGCCATATCTCACCTGGTTTTTGAAACAAAGCTGTGTCCTATGGAGCTTGTTTCAGCAGCTTAGCTTAACCAGTTTCTCACAACTGTGTTGCCAAAAAAGGGATACACATCTTACCCTGAACATCTGTCCTGCGTGTTTGGAAGTGTTATGTTTCTCGTGCTGTCTGAGCTATGCTGCCCTCTGTGTTGCTCTGGTTCTAGCTCAGGATTGTTTTTCCCCAGTTCTTACAAGAAGGAGGAGTGAAGATGCTTGCTGATTTATGGGCTCTGCTTGTATTGGGAATTTGGGTAGGGGAAGGGAACACCTCTGGAAGTTTAAAAATTTTGGATGTTAGTGCATTGTACATGTTACATTTTGCAAACACTTTCTTCCAGACTAGGCTTTTCTTTTGTAGTAGAGATTAAAGTTTTTATGTAGGCAGATTATCCATTTTTCCCCTTTATTGCTCCTCTGCTTTGTGTCTTATTTAAGAAAGGTTCCCACCTCCCTTTAAGGTTATAAACAATTCTGTTTTTTTCCACACTACCAGAATTTTGTTTTTCACATTGAGTCCTTTAGTGCATTGAGGATTGATGTGTGTTATTAATGTGATGCAGAGATCTAACCTTACTTTTTTAAAAGAAAAATTTATAGCCAATTGTTCCAACACAGCATGGGCAAATTGAATAGTATATCCTTTCCCACTGCTTTGAAATGCCACCTTTTAATATTTTCAGCTCTAAATAACTGGGATTGTTTCTGAATACTTTGTTTTGTTTCACTGATCTATTTATCATCTCTGGAACCTTTACTCACACTGTTTAATTTCCTACAGTGCTGTATAATACCAAGCCAGCATTCATTTCTTCTTTTTCAGGGTTTCTTTGCTATTCATGTTGCTTTTCTCTTTTACATGACTTTTAGGATCAGGTTTTGAAGTTCTGTAAAGTTCTAAAAAAATTAAAGTATTGATTGAACTTTCATTGAATATATAAATTAAGGAAAATTACCAGCAATATTGGCATTAAGTTTCCTTATATAAGAATGGATATCTCTCTCCACTTAGTTTCAGGTATATGTATCTGGATCATGTCCTGCTCTTGAAAGATTTATTTATAAGTGCTTTACAGTTTTTTAATATGGCTTTTGTGAATGCGGTTTATTGTGATATTGTTCATTTGGCTGGTCTAAGTATGGAGGGAAGCTATTGGTTTTTCTCTTGTTAATCTTATGTGCAACCATTTTATGACCTGCACCTCACTCACGCCACTCTGCACAGCTGCAGTTTCCCTGCCACTTCTCTATAGCTTCCTCATTATTCAAGGCCAGCTGAAAACCTAGCTGCCTTCATAAATGTCTTTCTTGAATACTCCTTTCCTTAAAAATTTTCCTTTTCTCTGAAAATAGATTTGCAGTCTCTTTACACAGGTAAGGCATTTGTGCTATCTTTCCTGTTCCATCGATGTCTTGTTTTCTCCCCAGATTATAAACTGCATAAGGACTATGGCAGAGTTTCAAAATTATTCTTTTAGCACAAATGATTTAATTATGAGATTGTAATTTTCAGTAAACACTTGATCTACTAACCATTCTAGTAACCATTTGATCTAGTTATTCCATAGACTGGAATTATTTTAGCATGTTAATTATCATATTAGTTGGTTCTAATAATTCTAAAAAGATTTATAAGGAACATATGCTTTTTGACAGAATTTGCTTTTGCAGTTTTTTTTTTTTTTCCCTGAACCAATCAATGATAAGAACTGAGAATCATTCTTCTGCTTAGAAAGTTACTTTTCCAGAAAGAATTTGAAATAAGAGCAAAAATCTGAGAAGGCAGTCTTCTAATCATACATTGCGATCCACAAAAAATGAACAAGAGTCATGGACTGGAAGGTGTTCAATTTTGTATGCAGTTTCACTGGGCCTGGGTATACTATACCCTGGAGCGTTTGTCATCATAAGCAGAGGAGGTTTATGAGCCTGGGACCCAGGGGGTCAGATGTGGTGTGCTGCTGCATTGCCTATTACTGTTATTTACATTCACCCTGGAACTGAATTGGTTTCTTGTTTCTTTTCATTTAATAATGTTTACATTGTGGAAATAAGCTGGCAATAAAATTTCTTGACCATTTCTAATCTAGCCAGTGAATTCTGCTTTCTCTGGAAATGGAAGTGTTGCTTGGTTGATTTTGCAGCCCTGTTTTCTTCTTCCTCCTGCCACCCCATCCCTCGCCCTGATTTTCCAATCAGGTTCTAGATGCTGATCTGTTTACCTGCGTCACCTGCACAGCCGGCTGCTTCCAGGAGCCTGGATATTTGTATTTTCCTCACTTTATATTACACTTGGGGGATTAATTACCAAGTACAAGCCTATAAAGAATCTGGAAGAATATAAAATGCTTTTGCAGGTTTAGTAGAAAGGAAGTTTGAATCAGCTTCCAGTCATTAAAATGGTGAAATCACGGTTTATATGAGACAGAACTGACTTGAAGATCAGGTTTCTTTATTTTCTTGTGCAGGGATCACAAATATCTTGTTCTGGTTCAGTTTACAGGTATAAGGAATGTATAATTAAATCCTTCAAATTAGGATTTATGTGTACGTGTAAATGTATCACCTTAAGCATAATTCATGACCTAATTTTTAGAGTCCGGAAGCATGAACTTGTAGTCTCAGCGTAAGCATTAGCTAATAGCAAACTACTGGGAGGCAGGTATGTCAAGGACTTGATGAAGAGTCACTGAGGGCACCTGGCACATTCTTCCCAGGGGTCATGAAAGATAGAGTAGACTGTCATTCATGCGGAAAGAGAAAAAGAAAACAAATATCTCCTGAATGTATCTTCCAGCCCTATGTTAATGATTAGAAAACCCTCCTTTCACTTAGGTAATCTCTAATGATACACCTTCAAATAACCCCACAGTAGCTGTGGGGATTCGTAGGTAATGGAAAATTTTTGTATAACATTTTCATTTTAGAATCTGACTCTGGTTTGAGTTTTATGCCCTAACTTGAAAAGCCCACAGAAGTTTGGGCCTGATGTTAGCATATTCTTGAATGCTCATTTTGGGCCTTGTAACTGAGATTTACAAATATTCCTTTTCAGCTAGGCAGCCAGGAGCATATGCCCCTGGAAGGGTAGTTTTGGAAGGAAGAAAAATTCCCACACAATACATGATGAGAAGGCTGATCAATTTTCATTAGCAGCCATCTCAAGCAGGGAATTCTACATTCTAGTCAGGTTAAATGGAAACCAAAACAAATGCGGGAATGGAGCACACAGGCTAATTACTAATTCTCTTCTATCCGAACTCCTGGCAGAACCCTGGGATTGAACTGCAGGATGCTTTGCCACATAACATTTCCTCTTAATTGTCATGACTTAGTTTTTTTTCAAGACTGGTTCAACCTTATTGTTATGCTGTTGGTTCTAGGATACCCCTGCCTGGAGGCTGCTGTCACACTCATCTCAACCATGTATATAAATATGGAGATTTACGTGGAGAAACAGTCCTTTCTCACAAATGGTGGAATAGTTAAGGTGGGGTGTGGAAGAACAAAGATTTCTTTCTTTAGTTATTTTAACTTTTATTTTAGGTTTGGGGTACATGTTGGGAAAAAGCTGAGTGTTGGGAGGGAAACTGAGGCGGGGCTTGCATAATGTCCTCTGGAATGTGTCTAGACTTGCTGGCTCCTTGCTCCTAGGTTCTTAGGCTCCTATTCCCATTATCTCAAGTATCAGAACATGTTCCATATAAATGCTAAATGATCACAGCTGTAAGTCATGTGCTTAATGCAGCGTGTCCTTTTGACCTCCACATTCTCTCCACCTGTTTCTCTGTTGGATTATCAATAAATAGCGTCGGTTCCCGGAGCTCGGAGCCTTTGCAGCCTCCGTACACTAGCGATGGCTCCCTGGTGTCCCACCTTTTTCTCTCTCACTGTCTTTTTCTCAATCTTTTGACTCTGCAGGACTTTGTCATCCCCACAACCTGGTGTTGGGTCTGATCACCCAACAGGTACGTGTGAAGGTTTGTTACATAGGTAAACTTGTGTCATGGGGGTTTGTTGTACAGATTGTTTAATCACCTAGACATTAGGCCTAGTACCCAATAGTTATCTTTTCTGCTGCTTTCCCTCTTCCACCCTCCACCTTTAAGTAGATTCCAGTGTCTCTTGTTTCCTTCTCTGTGTTCGTAAGTTCTTATTTAGCTCCTGCTTATAAGTGGGAACATGCGGTATTTGGTTTTCTGTTTCTGCGTTAGTTTGCTAAGGATAATGGCCTCTAGCTCCATCCATGTTCCCACAAAAGACATCTCATTCTTTGTTTATGGCTGCATAGTATTCCATGGTGTATATGAACCACATTTTCTTGATCCTGTCCGTCACTGATGGGCATTTAGGTTGATTCCATGTCTTTGCTATTGTGAATAGTGCTGCAGTGAACATATATGTGCATGTGTCTTTATGGTAGAATGATTTATATTCCTCTGGGTATATACCCAGTTTTGGGATTCTCAGGTTGAGTGGTTATTCTGCTTTTAGGTCTTTGAGGAATCACCACACTGCTTTCCACAATGGTTGAACTAATTTACACTCCCATCAATGGTGTATAAGTGTTCCCTTTTCTCTGCAATGTCACCAGCATCTGTTATTTTTTGACTTTTAGTAATAGCCATTCTGACTGGTGTGAGATGGTATCTCATTATGGTTTTGATTTGCATTTCTCTAATGATCGATGTTGAGCTTTTCTTTATATGTTAGCCACATAAATGTCTTCTTTTGAAAAGTGTCTGTCAGGTCCTTTTCCCACTTTTTAATGGAGTTGTTTTTCTCTTGTAAATTAGGAACAAATAATTCTTGTCCTAAATTGGAAACCATAAATCTGAATATCTTCAAGCAGGAGTGAAAACATGGCTAAGTCCTCATGTCACTGGTACCTGCGGGAGTTTCCCATCTGGCTGAACCGCTGGAGAGAAGACGGTTCCCTTGAGAACTAGCCAGCACGGTCTGCCAGTTAGATGGGAAAAGTTGCAGGTACAGAATGGCTTTCCTGTTGTTCTTTAAACCAGTTCTGAGCTTCGATCTAGGTCCTGCTGTCAGAGACTTTGTTAGTAGCCCAAAGGAAAGCCCTATATTTGGCTAGAATAAAAATGAAACTTCCTGGTGAGGATGGAGAGTTCTGTGTTTCCATTAAGCACCTGGTGATCTGCTCCCTTTCAGCTCAGCTCTCTGACTACTATTTCTGGAAACCAGAACCATTTCAGTGGGGTTCTAAGTTGTCAGGAAGGCCACACTATTTTCATCTTCCTGAACCACTTCTCCAGGTGGGAGCTGGTAGAAACCTGAGGAGAAAACCCATTCTTTCCCTATTAGATACAAAATTCATCTACCACCTTGTACTAAATTTGACATGTAAGAGCAATAGGTGACGGTCTGATACTCAGTGAAATAAATGATGGATTACAAAGTGATGGCAGTGTCCTCTCTGCACTAGACTGAACACCTAGTTAATACTATGTCTTTTGACCCATGTACTCCCCAATGTCTGACACAGAGCAAGCACTCAATAAATGAGTTTATCAACACAGAAATCCTCAGAGAAAAAGGCAAATAATTATGTTACGTACAAAGCCAGTATAGTAAGTGTGCTTTTAATGGAAAAGACATAGTACACATCTAGAAGTTTAAGCCTTACATCTCCAGTAATAATAAACTAGCAAAGAAAATGGACATTTTAGCCCTCATAGCATATCTACAAGTTAAGCTATATTTGAGTTTTTGAAAGCTAAGTGTGGTTGTACGTGAAGACCACCCAAACGAGAGCAAGCAGGGATTATTTGTGCAGTGCTTGCTCCAGTGAGGGAGTCAGTCACCATCACTTGGCATTTGACAGAGAGTTGAAGGCAGGCAGGTGAGGGGAAAGCTTTGTAGTGTGAAAGGGAAGACTCCAGGAATGCCCTGATTGGAGACTGTTGGCACCAGGAAGCTGGAGGAGGGGGTGTCCTATGTGATTGGTTAGGAGTGCATATTTGACTTTCTCTGATGTTTCTAAGTTGGATGTGAGGCCAACAATTAGGGAAGCTGTGGCTGGATGCGGTGGCTCATGCCTGTAATCCCAGCACTTTGGGAGGCTGAGGCGGGCAGATCACGAGGGCAGGAGATCGAGACCATCCTGGCTAACACGGTGAAACCTCATCTCTACTAAAAATAAAATTAGCTGGGCATGGTAGCAGGTGCCTGTAGTCCCAGCTACTTGGGAGGCTGAGCAGGAGAAAGGTGTGAACCCAGGAGGTGGAGCTTGCAGTAAGCCGAGATCACACCACTGCAGTCCAGCCTGGGCCAAGAGTGAGACACCAACTTTAAAAAAAAAAAAAAAAAAAGGGGAAGCGTTAGTTATTAATCAAGGCCTGGCCCTGTGCAGCTGTTACAGGGTCTATTGTTTGGCTTCCTGGACTGGTTGCTAGAGACAGCAGTCTGACTTTCTGCAAATCGGACTTGTAGGGAGTAGGTTGGCTTTCTGGGCTGGCTGCTGCAGACTGTGGGTCAGAGGTCTGTATTTATATGTGGTTCAGTCATTGTCTGTTTCTATATTCAGTCTTCCATTGTTTTGAGGATAGCAGTGCTGATAGTCAAAATATTTAAAGATAGCCCAGCACGGTGGCTTACCCCTATATATAGTTTGGGGGGCCAAGGTGGGCAGATTGCTTGAGCCCAGGAGTTCAAGACCAGCCTGGGCAACACGACAAACCTTGGTCTCTACTAAAAATACAAAAAATTAGCCAGGCATGGAGGCACACACCTGTGGTCCTAGCTACTCAGGAGGCTGAGGTGGGAGGATTGCCTGAGCTCAGGAGGTAGAGGCTACAGGGAGCCAAGATCATGTCACTGTACTCCAGTCTGAGCACCAAAGTGAGACCCTGTCTCAAAAAAAAAAAAAAAAAAAAAAAATTTAAGTGCTCATGGAAAATCCTTTACATTATATAGGTAAAAACTTAGCCAAAGGTTTGTTTATACATAAAAAAGATTTTCTTTGTGTTCACAATACTCTGAGCATTCTTGAAATGGAGTGGTTCTGACCTTAATTTTTAGGAGCTATTTAGGCCATAATTAGAAATGTTCAACTGAGAGACAATTTTCCAAAGAGACAGTGAAGGAGTCCAATTAATTTAGCTTCGCAATTGGAACAAAAGTTATTCCTGAGGACAACAGGGATGATAAATTATTTTGGAGCAAAATGTGGAGGGATGCAAGAAGTAAGGATAAAAACATCCTGGAAAAGGAAGGCAGGAGAAATACAGGTGCCAGAGTTTACTGCAAAATGAATGGATGCCTGAAAGGTCAGGTGTGCTATCAGCTCACACACACAGTGGAATTAAAAAAGACTAATGGAAAATTACAACAGCACAAGAAATAATTACAAGGAGAAGCAGTGATGAGATTAAAAAGTGTGTAACAAGAAAATAGCTTGAAGTCTGAGGCAAATCATAAAGCAGATACTTTATCAAGTAAAATGCTAAAATGATAGTATGCTTTTTAAAAAATAGAGGTTTTGAATCTGGTGGTTTGACTAAAGATTGAGTGCTTCTCATTATAAAATAGATGAGTTGGGTTTTTTTTTTTTTTTTTTTTTTTTGGTGAGAGCTTTTAAAGAGCAAGGTGACTACAGGTTCAATAATAAACTGGCATTAAAATAATAAAGGAGTAATACAGAAAGTAAACCTGTGGCTTATGGTACTTTAAATTTCGATCCATAAAAATCAACATTATCAATTTATGCTATTGTCATTTTGTGACTCTTAGTTGCTTTTGTAAAAGTTTTGAGTTTAAAAAGTTAGCTTGATAATATATTTTCATACCCAGTTTAAGTACTGACTTTAAAAGAGAATATATTTATTTTTAATAAGACAGGCTATGAATAAATAACAAAATACAATATCATTTACACTGAAGTCATTTCTCTCCGATATATCCAAGAGAGCTGTGCAAGAAAAAGCAAGCTCAGATATTAAAATAATTTATTCATTTTAAATTTTATAATTCTTATTAAAGGAAATTTGGAAAGTACAAATAGGAGAGAATTATTAACAATTCCATTACCCAATAAAATCTGATTTTAGAAGTTGTTTTAAGTTTCCTTCCAGTGTTTTTTCTTAAGTATAATTTATTGTTTTAAACATAGTTTTAAAATTTTATTTTCTTTACTAAGTAAGTATAACACTTAAAATTTAGGAAAAAGAACTTGCACAATTCACTTGCATTTCTTACTTGGAAGGACAAATTGGCTACCTTCACTTTGCTAAGTATTCTATTTTTTTTCTTTATGTGTTTGTATATATATTTTTTCTTTTTTAAAAAACTGTTTATTATGCAAAATTTCAAATCCACACATGGATGGAGAGAATAATCTGATAAACTCCTGTGTTTCATCCTCTACTTCCAATACTAGACCTACTCACTGATTTGAGTTTGAATCTTGTGGTAAACTTCTGTGGGGAAGAGGCATTTCTAGAGGAAAGTTTCGCATTCAATAACAAGGTAACTTATCATGGTTGCTGTTTCTTGCTGTTATTTTGCTTTAAATCTTGATAAAGGAGCCATTATGGAAGACGGCATCAACTTGTCTACATTTTTAGGTTCCTTAATGTTGTTAATTCAGTCAGTTTTGGTAGTTTTAGGTGGTGATGCCAAACAGGACTTTTGTAATTAGGTGTTGTATTAGTCGGGGTTTTCCAGAGAAACAGAACCAAGAGGACACAGATTTATAGGTATAGATAGATAAAGATGGATGGATGGAGAGATAGATAAAGAGGAGGAGATGTATTATGGGCATTGGTTCATGTGATTATGGGGACTGAGAACTCCCATGATCTGCTGTTTGCAAGCTGGAGAACTAGGAAAATGAGTAGTGTAATTCAGTCCTAGTCCCAAGGTCTGAGAACCAGAAACTCCAGTGTCTGAGGGCAGAAGAAGATGGATGTCCCAGCTCAGGGAAAAAGAGAATCCACCCTTCCTGTGCCTTATTGTTCTATTCAGGCCCACACTGGTTTAGATGGTGCCCACTCATATTGGCAGGGGTGGATCTTTTTTACTCAGTCCACCGATTCTAACGCTAATCTTGTCCAGAAACTCCCTCACAGATACACCTGGAAATCATGTTTTACCAACTATCTTGGGTACCCCTTAGCTCAGTTAAATGACACATAAAATTAACCATTGTGGGTGTTTTATCAAAACCCCTCATCTCATGCATTCCTTTTTAAAGCTTTTATTCCTAACTTTAATTTTTCTGATCTTGAGTTCTCAATTTTGATTCTTTCTTGGTTGGAGTTGATTTTTCAGTATTTTGTGAAAGGAATGATCATTAAATACAGTGCCTGTTGTCCTGTTGTCTTATGGTATTTAGTATAGAAGAAAAAATGCAAATAGGAAAACATTTATTTCTCTTTAGGTAATCTCTTTTATTTTTTATTTTTATTTTTATTTTTTTGTTGAGACGAAGTATTGCTCTGTCGCCCAGGCTGGAGTGCAGTGGCCGGATGTCAGCTCACTGCAAGCTCCGCCTCCCGGGTTTTTACGCCATCCTCTTGCCTCAGCCTCCCAAGTAGCTGGGACTACAGGCGCCCGCCACCTCGCCCGGCTAGTTTTTTGTTTTTTTTTTTTTAGTAGAGACGGGGTTTCACCCGGTTAGCCAGGATGATCTCGATCTCCTGACCTCGTGATCCGCCCGTCTCGGCCTCTCAAAGTGCTGGGATTACAGGCGTGAGCCACCGCGCCCGGCCTGTAATCTCTTTTATTTATCTTTGCCTATGCTGTGGATTTTTAAAATATCCTTGCCATTAAAATTATTGTGGTTCCTTTGTTTTGTTTGAATTGGCTTGGCCTGGAGTGTGGTTACCCTTTTTGAATATTCTAGTTCTTAGAAGGCTGTGGGTCATAGGACCTTCCCATCTTCTCCCTGTCTAATAACTTATTATTTCTTCATCACAGAGATCTTCTTATGCCTCCCTTCCCCAAACATAATAATGGCTGCCTTTTCTTGAATAATGGCTGGGTGCCAGGAGCAATGCTTTCCACACATTATGGAATTATTTTATGTTTGTCATCTACATTCCACATCCATTTTTTTTCTATAGCAGCAGCTTAGCTGTATGCTATTTCCAGTATCAACATTTTTTTCTAAATTTTTAATTGTAAAATATTCATAACAAAACTTAGCAAAACCATTTTTAAAGTGTATAGTTCAGTGGCATTAAGTACATTTAAATTATTGTATAACTATCACTACCATCCCCATATCACCAGAATTCTTTTCATTTTGTAAAACTGAAACTCTATACCCACTTACCAGTAACTCCTCACTTCCCTGAGCCCCTGGCATCCACCATTCCACTTTCTGACTCTATGATTTTGATGACTCTAAGTAGCTCATGTAAGTGGAATTATACAGTATTTGTCTTGTGACTGGACTATTTCACTTAGGGTAAGGTCCTCAAGGTTCATCTATATTGTAGCACATGACAGAATTTTTGTTCTTTTTAAGGCTGTATAATATTCCATTGCATGGTGATATGGTTTGGCTGTGTCCCCACCCAAATCTCATCTTGAATTGTAGTTCCCATAACCCCCAGGTGTTGGGGTAGGGACCTGGTGGGAGGTAATTGAATCCTGGGGGCAATTAGCCCCATGCTGCTGTTCTTGTGATAGTGAGTGAGATCTCATGAGATCTGGTGGTTTTATAACAGGCTTGTCTCCCTTTTGCTAGACACTTCTTGCTGCTGCCATGTGAAGAAGGACATGTTTGCTTCCCCTTTCGCCATGATTGAGTTTCCTGAGGCCTCCCCACCCATGCTGAACTGTGAGTCAATTAAACCTCTTTCCTGTATAAATTACCCAGTTTTGGGTATGTCTTTGTTAGCAGCATGAGAACGGACTGATACACATGTATATCCCCCAATTTGCTTATCCATTCATCCATTGATGGACACTTGAGTAGGTTACACATTTGAATTATTGTGAATAATGTTGTGAGTATTGGGGTACAGATATCTCTTTAAGATCCTACTTTCTGTTCTTTCATGTATAGAGAGTTGCTAGATATATGGCAATCCTTTTTTTAAATTTCGAGGAACCACCATAGTGTTTTCTACAGTGACTATGTTGTTTTATAATTCTAGCAGCAGTGCACAAGGGTTCTGATTACTCTATATTCTCACCAAAACTTGTTGTTTTCTGGGTTGGTTTTTGTGTTTGTTTTTTGTTTTGGATCATGGCCATTTTAATGGGTGTGAAACTTTAATTGTAGTTTTGATTTGCATTTTTCCAATGATTAATGATGTTGAGAATCTTTTCACATGCTTATTGGCCATTTGTATATCTTCTTTGGAGAAATGTCTTTTTAAGTCCTTTTCCCATTTTTCAATCAGGTTGCTTTTGGTTGATTTATAAAAATTCTCTACATATTCTAAATATTAATCCCTTATTAAATATGTGATTTCCAAATGTTCTCTCCCATTCTGTGGGGTTGCTTTTTTACTCTGTTGATTGTGTCTTTTGATGCACAAAATTTTAAACTTTCAGTAGCTCCAATTTGTCTGTTTTTCTCTTTTGTTGTCTGTACCTTTGGTATTACGTACAAGAAATCATTGCCAATTCCCAGTACCAAATATAATGACCTTTTCTATTTTGGAATCTATTTGCAATTCTTTCTTATTCTACCTATCTCCTATCCTGTTGGCTTTTATTTAATTATAGCCTATTGCTTAATTTTCCTCTCATGACATTTTACTCCTATTTCATAAAGAAGGTGATTTCTTGAGCCTTTTTTTTTGTGATAAAATAAACATAACAAAGTTTACCATTTTACTCAGTACTAAGTAAAATAAGCCAATGACAAAAGAACAAATATGATATGATTCTACTGGGATGAGGTACTTGTGAAACGGGAGAGTTCCCTGATTCCCCTCGCAGGACGTGTGACGGGGGTGTGGCTTGCCTTCTTGGTAGTCCCGTAGCTCATACCCCTAGTAGGAGCATCCAGACAGGCAGGTGCAGAGGCCCAGGTGAGGGCTTTTGGGCTCAGGCCCCGTGGCAGCATCTAGGGATGGGTGTCTGTGACTCCCGAAGCCCAAGTGGGCATGTGTTACCAAACTCTTTTAGATTTGCCTTCTCTACCCAGCACTTCCCTGTCCCGCTCCCATATCACCTAGAGTAGTGAAATTCAAGGAGACAGAATGGCTGCCAAGGGTTGGGGAAGAGGGAAAAGGGAGTTATTGTTTTATGAGTACAGAGTTTCAGTTGAGAAAGATGAAAAAAGTTCTAGAGATGAATGGTGTTGATGGTCGCACAATAATGTAAATGTATCTGATCTTGAGTGTTTAAAAAAAATGCCAACCACTTGGTGGGCACCTGTAATGCCAGCTACTGGGGAGGCTGAGGCAGGAGAATGGCGTGAACCCGGGAGGCGGAGTTTGCAGTGAGCCAAGATGGCACCACTGCACTCCAGCCTGGGTGACGGAGTGAGACTCCGTCTCAAAAAAAAAAAAAAAAAATATATATATATATATATATATGTTTACATATATATATATGTTTACATATATATATGTATGTTTACATATATATGTGTGTTTACATATATATATGTGTTTACATATATATGTGTTTACATATATATGTGTTTACATATATATGTGTTTACATATATATATGTGTTTACATATATATGTGTTTACATATATATATATATGTTTCTTCTTTTTTGCTAAGTTATTTTTACGTCTGTGTTCAGAATCTTTGGGATAATATCTCTTTTCTACATTTCTGCATTTTCTTTTGCTGTGAGCCCCGCTAGTATTTCTCCCTTTTTACCTTTTCATTTGCTTATTCTCACATTAGAAGAGATGGATGGACCTATACAGACTTGGCATTTGGGGCTTTGGCCTCATTCAATATCAGCTTGGGTGCTACTGAATACTCTTCAATCCAGAGCGGGGTGGTAGGTTGAGATATATATTTCCTAGCCCAGACCCCAGAATCTAGAAGAAGTTAAATCTGGTATAACTTTGATAAATAAGACAGGATGTTCTTCTAACCCTGTTCTGACACTGAACATACATATGGAGTATATATAGCATATACCTATTATTTAAAATTTTAAAATGAAAATGTGCATTATTGCACATCTTCCCTGTCTTTCACTCTCTGGTTGAGTTTTCTTGCATGGGTTGTGCTTTCCAAGATGAAATTTATGATTGTTCTTCTTCCTCCCTCCCTTTCTCCAGTTGTCATCCCAGTGTTGCAGTCTATAGTTAGATTGCTTTATCAGAATAGAAGTATTGATGGGGAGGGAAGAACAGGACACAGATACTGGTTTTAAAAAAAGCAAAACCTCCGCACACGCATGTGTGTGTGTGTATTTTTAAGTTCTGAGGTACATGTGCAGGATGTGCAGGTTTGTTGCATAGGCAAATGTGTGCCATGGTGGAAAATCTCCCAATATTAAAGCAGAGGTTATACACTAAAATGTCTGGAAGAGACAGGAAGGTAACAAATATTAGTGAAATGGCCTTGGTTAAGTTTATGGGGAGCTGAGGTTCCCAAATAGAGGATCAGTTGCTGCTCAGCTCTAACAATACTTGCCAGGTATTTTGAGTTTTAAAGAGAAGGCAGAAATCTAAATTTTTGTGAAACCACCCAATTGTTTGGACACTAAATAAGACTGAAACATAACTATAAACATACAAAATACTATGTGTACCCAACAAAATCTGGTACATGGGCAAAAAGGACCAGCTGCATTGCATATAGTTTGTAGTCATAGTATGTCTGAACAAGGGATTATTCCCTAGGGAGAGAAAGAGTATTGTCACCTACTTTGAGATGATGAGTTTTTCTTAGCATCAGTGTAATCATCAATGCCTAAATTTGTGAGGTGGTGTTGAATTCCAGTTCCTGCTATTTCTCGTGCTTTCAACGGTAAAAAACAACAGAAACATCAAACATGTCTTTTTAAACCCATGAACAATTTCCTCACTTATCTCAGAACAAGTAAATAATATAAAATACTTGATAGGAAATTTAGATTAGGTTAAGTGAGACATTCTGAAATCTTTCAATATTTTTGTCTTTTCCAATAATGGATTTCATATCTGACTCATTTTCTGGCTCTGGCTTTGTACACTTGTGAATTTTCACCTTAGTTGTGTGACTTTCTGCTTTATTAAGAAATATTGGAGTCGAAACAAACTAGATACTGTAGCCTACTTTTATTCTATTTCCTTCTTTACACGAACAGAATAGCCAATTTAGAGTAAGAGACTGTCTTGTTCCTGTGTTATTTTTAAGGTGTTTCCTGCTGTAAATGGAAACAATGCCTCTAAGATCCTGTTCCTCATACCACATGATGCACCATAGTCCTCTTTACAGGAATATGTAATCAAAACAGTTTCATTCTTTCCCAGTTCCGAGCCATGCATTGCAAAGTGTGTTCTTCAGCACTGGCTGTTGTAACAAAATGCCACACACCGAGTGGCTTAAACAACACATTTATTTTGTCCAGATTTGGAGGTAGAAGTTCAAGATTGAGGTGCTGGCAGGGCTGGTTTCTGGAGAGTGCTTTCTTCCTGGCGTGCAGAGGGCTGCTGACTTGCTATGTCCTCACGTGGCCTTTCCTCTGCTCCCGAGGAGAGACAGGGAGAGCTTTGGTGTTCGTTCCTCTTATTAAAAGGACACCAGTCCTAGCAGATTAGGGTTCCACCCTTGTGGCCTCATTTCACCATAATTCCCTTCCTAAATGCTCTATCTCCAATTATAGTCACATTAGGGGTTAGGATTTCAACACAGGAATTTTGTGAGGTATACATTTCAGTCCATAGCAGCCACCTAGTGAACGGCTTCTCTTCAGGGAACCTCATTCTTTTCTCCTGTGCATCACAGGGCGAAAGGACCCTAATAATCTAATAATACAAATTGTGTGCTGGAGTCATATAGATGACTAGATAGATAGCAGAGATGCAGAAACTGGATACTCTTACATTTTCTTCATGTTGATAGGGAAAGCTTTTTGAGTTTACTTCATGAAAATGAAAACAATTTTAAATGGCTAAAATATTATAATTACTTTAAATACCATATGTGTATCGAGAATGTGTTTCTAGCAATCTAATTCATATTCTGAAACATAACTTTGCAGATTTCTTAATGCAAAAGGAATAGTATGATGTGTGTGTTTTTGAAGTTGTTACAATATAGAAAATGACTTTTCAATTGGCAGAAAAACCACACTAAATAAAATCATAAAATAGTTAACATTGTACACCTTCCTATTCTAAATGGCAGAATCCTCTTCACTAGACAATAACAGAGCCTGTCACAAAGCCTTAGTACATAGTCCTCAATAACTGTAATGCTTTCTTTATATGACCACGAGCAAAACTCCCTGGACAGTAAACTTTGCTCAGGTGAATGCTTGTCTCTAGGTAACTGGTTACCCAGCTACCGCATGTTCATTTACTGAATCGTTCATTATTTTGCCTTTGCATGTGCTGGGCTTTGGGCTAGATATTGAGTTCTCAGACATGTAATCTTTACGAATTACAAGAGAGAAGGTATCTGATTTTATTCTATGTGTCGGTTAATTTATCTCAAATGTTTAATTAGAGCAGCAGAAAACTAGAAACACTGAAGATTTCTTGGACTTTTTGCAGGGCTTACTCCTCCTGCACTCAGATATCTTAAGCAACATAACCAGGAAGTCGCAGTCAACCATGCAGATCTTCTGTTATCTCCGCACTGCCTATGAACAGAGCAAAAAGTCTGGAGGAAGGAGGAGGAATGGACTGAGCACAGGTGTCAAAAACGCCCGTCAATCCTCCTCATTTCTAGTCAGAACTGTTCCTTCGCATTACCAACTTGGACAGGGAAAGTGGTCCCTGCTATCTACTTTCTGAAACAAGAATCATGGCTCAACAATATACCTGAAAATTAAGTTCTATCATGATGATGACTGATTATGCTTCCCATGCTTTCTAATCACCTTTCTTGACATCTTGGAACTTGCTTATAAGTACACCTCTTACGTATACCTCTTTTTTTTTTTTTTTTTTGAGATGGAGTCTGGCTCTGTCGCCCAGGCTGGAGTGCAGTGGCCGGATCTCGGCTCACTGCAAGCTCCACCTCCCGGGTTCACACCATTCTCCTGCCTCAGCCTCCGGATTAGCTGGGACTATAGGCGCCGCCACCACATCTGGCTAATTTTTTGTATTTTTTAGTAGAGACGGGGTTTCACTGTGTTAGCCAGGATGGTCTCGATCTCCTGACCTTGTGATCCGCCCGCCTCTATCTCCCGGAGTGCTGGGATTACAGGCGTGAGCCACCGCGCCCTCTTTCTTATAAGCAAGTTCCAGGATGTCAAGAAAGGTGTCTAGTCAATGGTGTTACATGGTTTTCAGTGCACCCCTGAGAGAGTTTGTGGAACTTAGTACAAAATACATATTTTTTCCCCTGTCATAGTAAATTCTTTAGTGGATCTTATATATTTTTTTAAAACTCCCTTGTTATACTTAATTTGGTCTTATTACTTCTATTGAAACTTTATTTTAACTCAGGATTATATAGACAAATAATTTGAACTTTGTGGAGGTAAAATGGCACAGAGAAAGGGAGAGAGGAACGAAAGCTTGGTGACAGGGTTAGCAGTATGGTCTGAGTGAATCAGTCCCACAGGGCTGAGGTGGGCAAATCTTTGCATGTGTGTAGGATTCTGACTGACAGGGTTTCTTCACAGATGCTGCTGGTCCTTTAAAATCATGACTTATTTTCTAAGCAAGAAATATATATCTATTTTTTTTCATGAAGTTCTGCTGACAAAGTTTCCATCATTTTCCAGTGAGACTAGGTGGTGTTTATGTGACTTCTATAAAAGCAGGCATGGGGTGTTCTGGAAAAAACAAAACAAAACAAGAAACCCTACAGTTCCATGAGAAAATAAAGGAGGCAGAAAGCTTCCTGTGTGTACATGTCCCCCCACCTCCCCCCAAAAAATATAGCAAAGCAAAAAAACAAAAACCCTTTTGTGAGTGCATGATAAATGAAGGACTATTTCAGTGTTCTAAGTTGCAGTTGAAGCATAAGTATAATTGAGTGGTTGGGCTTGCATATTTAAAAAGTATAATCCATTGTCTCCCTCTTTTTTTGACCATTTAGGATGTTTAACATTTGAAACATAAGAATCACACTTAGGTGATGGAAATAGTGACATGAATTCGGAGTACACCTCTTTCTCGGCTTGTGGCAAGATAACTATAGGTAACACTTTCAGTGACACGTAGGCCAAGAATGAAGGGTTTATGTGGTGGTTCAGAGGAGACGGGAGGTTCCTACTTGTTGAATAGCTCTTGTGGGACGAATGCTATGGAAATTCTGAGATGCTCAATGATATTTTTCTCCAAGGCTATAGTGTTTGGAAGCTATTTTCGTCTGTTTTTCTCTTTCAATTACATGCTCTGTACAGAATTTTCATTTTTTAACAAAAGTTCTCTTTGTAGCTAAATGGCATTATGCATAATAGGAGTCAAAAGGTGACTGTATGCAAGCTATTTCTTCACAATTGATATGTCCCTGATATACAAAATGACTAGTAATTGGAATCCAGGGAGTACATTTATATAGATATTTATTATGTGGAGGGTGAGGTGAAGCAGTATTGTCAAAGGTGGTTGCTGTGACTTGAATGTCTGTCCATCCCCAAATGCATGCATGAAGATTCCTCATCAATGTCATAATATTAGAAGGTGAAGCCTTTGGGAGAAGATTAGGTCATGAGGACACGACTGTCATGACTGGGATTAGTGCTCTTATAAAAGAGACCCCAGAAAGCTGCCTTGTCCCCTTCCATCATGTGAGGACACAGTAAGAAGGTGTCATCTGTGAAGCAGGAAGTAGGCCCTCACCAGATGCTAAATCTGCCATCATCTTGATCTTGTACTTCCCAGCCTTCAGAACCATAAGAAATAAAACTATAGACTGGGTTGCATGTAGTTGACATGCAACTCTGCCCTCTCCCCCTCCCTGCTCCCCTCTCCCCCTCCCCTCTCCCCCTCCCCTCTCCCCCTCCCCGCTACCCCTCCCCACTCCCCCGCTCCCCTCTCCCCCTCCCCGCTGCTCCCCTGTCCCCCTCCCCTCTCCCCTCCCCACTGTTCCCCTCCCCCGGTCCCCCTCCCCCGGTCCCCCTCCCCCGGTCTCCCTCCCCCCGTCCCCCTCCCCCCGTCCCCCCCGTCCCCCCCCCTCCCCCCGCCCCTCTCCCCCTCCCTCCTCCTAGAGTCTCACTCTTCTCACCGAGGCTGGAGTGCAGTGGCTTGATCTTGGCTCACTGTAACCTCCTGTGACCCCTCCCCGAGTTCAAGTGATTCTCCTGCTTCAGCCTCCGGAGTAGCTGGGATTACAGGTGCATGCCACCAGGCCTGGCTAATTGTTGTATTTTTAGTACAGATGGGGTTTCACCATGTTGGCCAAGCTGCTCTCAAACTCCTGACCTCAAGTGATCCACCCACCTTGGCCTCCCAAAGTGCTGGAATTTCAGGCATGAGCCACCACATTTCACCAATTACATGGTTTCTTCAAACAACTTATTATTTTCCTACAAGTATAGGCTTCAAGATTTTTTCTCTTGTTATCTGACATTTCCCTTGTCCTGAAGCTTTCCTTTAGTATGTCAAATCAAGCTTTCATGCACTCCTATTAAATAATTATTTGGAGGTTTGCTGAACTGGTGTTTTGTTGTTGTTTTTTTTTCTGAGACAGAGTCTCACTCAATCTATTGCCCAGGCTGGAGTGCAGTGGTGTGATCTCTGCTCAGTACAACCTCTGCCTTCCGGATTTAAGCAATTTTCCTGCCTCGGCCTCCTGAGTAGCTGGGATTACAGGCATGTGCCACTGCATCCAGCTAAATTTTTGTATTTTTACTAGAGATGGGGTTTCACCATGCTGGCCAGGCTGGTATCAAATTCCTTACCTCGAGTCACCTGCTCTGCCTTGGCCTCTCAAAGTGCTGGGATTACAAGTTTGAGCCACCACACTGGACCTTGAGCTGGTTCTTCTCTGGGTTAGGTATAAGACTGAGAGAGGTAAAAAGCATCAAGAGGGTTGAATTGTAGCAAAGGCCCCTTTCTAATTTCAAATAGCCTGAGATATTTCATTGCCACATCAAGTAAGTGTTTAGTATGCTCCTTGTCCTCAATACTAAATCCCTCTGGTTGGAAAATCTAGAAAAATGCTTTCCTTGTGGTTCTGGCTTATGTTTCAGGCAAGCTAATAGTGCCACACATTTCAATATTCATGAAGAAGAACAAGGGGGTTGCCATGCATGTTTATTATTTGTAAACTAAAATAAATAAATAGTTGTGGGTGAACAAAATAGATGTTCTGGGGCTCCAGGGTGTGGGGCTAGGACCCATTTTGGAAACAGGGTTTCTGGGTAGCAAAATAAATGAAATCAATATTCTTTTTTTAAAATTTAATTTTTTATTTCCATAGGTTTTTAGGGAACAGGTGGTGTTTGGTTAACATGAATAAGGTCTTTAGTGGCAATTTCTGATATTTTGGTTCATCCATCACCCAAACAGTACACACTGTACCCAATTTGCAGTCTTTTATACCTCACCCCCTCTCACCCTTTCCCCCTCAAGTCCTCAAAGTCCATTGTATCATTCTAATGCCTTTGCATTCTCATAGTTATGAGTGAGAACTTGTGAGTGAGAATATACAATATTTGATTTTCCATTCCTGAGTTACTTCACTCAGAATAATGGTTTCCAGTTCCATCCAGGTCACTGTGAATGCCATTATTTTATTCTTTTTTATAACTGAGTAGTATTCCATGGTGTGTGTGTGTGTGTGTGTATCACAATTTATCCACTTGTTGACTGATGGGCACTTGGGCTGGTTGCATATTTTTCCAATTGCAAATTGTGCTGCTATAAACATGTGTGTACAAGTATCCTTTTCATATAATGATTTCTTTTCCTCTGGGTAGATATCCAGTAGGGGGATTACTGGATCAAATGGTAGTTCTACTTTTAGTTATTTAAGGAATCTCCACACTGTTTTCCATAGTGGTCGTACAAGTTTACATTCCCACTAGCAGTGTAAAAGTGTTCCCTTTTCACCACATCCCTGTCAACATCTGTTATTTTTTGATGTTTTGATTATGGCCATTCTTGCAGGAGTAAGGTGGTATGTCATTGTAGTTTTAATTTGCATTTCCCTGATCATTAGTGATGAGCATTTTTCATATGTTTTTGCCATTTGTATATCTTCTTTTGAGAATTGTCTATTCATGTCCTGAGCCCACTTTTTGATGGGATTGTGTTTTTTTCTTGCTAATTTTCTTGAATTCCTTGTAGATTCTGGATATTAGTCCGTTGTTAAATGTATAGATTGTGAAGATTTTTTTCTCACTCTGTGGGTTGTCTGTCTACTTTGCTGATTATTTCTTTTGCTGTGCAGAAGCTTTTCAGTTTAATTATGTCCCATCTATTTATCTTGGTTATTGTTGCATTTGCTTTTGGGTTCCTGGTCATGAAGTCTTTGCCTAAGCCAATATCTAGGAGGGTGTCTCCAATATTACCTTCTAGAAATTTTATGGTTTCAGGTCTCAGATTTAAGGCTTTGATCCATCTTGAGATTTTTGCATAAGATGAGAGAAGAGGATCCAGTTTCATTCTTCTATGTGTGGCTTGCCAATTAGTCCAGTACAATTTGTTGAATCGGGTGTCCTTTCTTTGTTTTTGTTTACTTTGTTGAAGATCAGTTGACTGTAAGTATTTGGCTTTATTTCTGGTTTCTCTATTCTGTTCCATTGGTCTATATATCTGTTTTTATACCAGTACCATGCTGTTTTGGTGACCAAGGCCTTACAGCACAGTTTCAAGTCGAGTAATGTAATGCCTTCAGATTTGTTCTTTTGCTTAGTCTAGCTTTGGCTATACAGGCTCTTTTTTGGTTCCATATGAATTTTAGGATTTTTTTTCTAGTTCTGTGAAGAATGATGGTGTTTTGATGGGAATTGCATTGAATCTGTAGATTGTTTTTGGCAGTATGGTCATTTTCACAATATTGGTTCTAGCTATCCATGAGCATGAAGTATGTTTCCATTTGTTTGTGTCGTCTGTGGTTTCTTTCAGCAGCGTTTTGTGGTTTTCCTTGTTAGAGGTCTTTCAACTCCTTGGTTAGGTATATTTCTAAGTATTTTATTTTATTTTTTTGCTGCTATTGTAAAAGAGGTTAAGTTCTTGATTTGATTATCAGCGTGGTCGCTGTTGGTGTATATAGCAGAGCTACTGATTTGTGTTCATTGATTTTTGTATCCTGAAACTTTGCTGAATTCATTTATCAGTTCTAGAAGTTTTCTGGAGTTGTTAGGGTTTTCTAGGTATAAAATCATATCATCAGCAAACAGCGACAGTTTGACTTCCTCTTTACTGATTACGATGCCCTTTATTTCTTTTGTCTGATTGCTCTGGCTAGGACTTCCAGTACTATGTTGAAGAGAAGTGGTGACAGTGGGCGTCCTTGTCTTATTCTAGTTCTCAGGGGGAATGCTTTCAACTTTTTCCCATTCAGTATTGTGTTGGCTGTGGTTTTGTCATGATAGCTTTTATTACATTAAGCTATGTCCCTTGTATGCTAGTTTTGCTGACAGTTTTAATCATAAAGGGATGCTGGATTTTGTCAAATGCTTTTTCTGTGGCTATTGAGATGATCGTGGGATTTTTTTAAATTCTGTTTATGTGGTGTATCACATTTATTGACTTGTGTATGTTAAACTATCCCTGCATCCCTGGTATGGAACCCACTTGATCATGATGGATTTTCTTTTCGATATTCTGTTGGATTTGGTTAGCTAGTATTTTGTTAAGGATTTTTGCATGTGTATTTATCACGGACATTGGTCTGTAGTTTTCTTTTTTTGTTATGTCCTTTCTTGGTTTTGGTAGTAGGGTGATACTGGCTTTATGAAGCCAGAATGATATAGAGAGGATTTCCTCTTTCTCTATCTTGTGGAATAGTGTCAATAGGATTGGTACCAATTCTTCTTTGAATGTCTGATAGAATTCAGCTGTGAATCTGTCTGGTTCTGGACTTGTTTTTGGTGGCAATTTAAAAATTACCATTTCAATCTTGTTGCTTGTTATTGGTTCATTCAAAGTTTCTATTTCTTTCCTGTTTAATCTAGGAAGGTTGTAGAGTTCCAGGAATTTATCATCTCCTCTAGGTTTTCTAGTTTATGCACATAAAGGTGTTCATAGTAACCATGAATGATCTTTTGTATATCTGTGGTATCGATCCTAATATCTCCCATTTTGTTTCTAGTGGAGCTCATTTGGATCTTCCTTCTTTGTTGGTTGGTAATCTTGCTAATAGTCTATCAATGTTATTTATCGTTTCAAAGAACCAGCTTTTTGTTTTGTTTATCTTGTGTTTTTTTTTGTGTGTGTGTTTCCTTCAATTTCACTTAGTTCTGCTCTGATCTTGGTTATTTCCTTTCTCCTGCTGGGTTTGGGTTTGGTTTGTTCCTTTTTCTCTAGTTCCTTGAGGTGTGACCTTAGATTGTCTATTTGTGCTTTTTCAGACTTTTTGATGTAAGCATTCAGGGCTATGAAATTTCCTCTTAACACTGCCTTTGCTATATCCCAGAAGTTTTGATAGGTTGTATTACTAGTATTGTTCAGTTCAAAGAATATTTTAATTTCTGTCTTGATTTCATTGCTGACTGAGAGATTATTCAGGAGCAGGCTATTTAATTTCCATGTACTGGCATGATTTTGAGGGTTACTTTTGGAGTTGATTTCCAATTTTATTCCACTGTGATGTGAAAGAGTATTTGATATCATTTCAATTTTCTTAAATTTCTCAAGACTTGTTTTGTGGCATATCATATGGTCTGTCTTGGACAATGTTCCCTGTGGTGATGAATAGAATCAATATTCTGCAGTTGCTGGGTAGAATGTTCTGTTAATATCTGTTAAGTCCATTGGTTCCAGGGTATAGTTTAAATCCATTGTTTTTTGGCTGACTTTGTCTTGATGACCTGTCTAGTGCTGTTAGTGGAGTATTGAAATCCCCCACTATTATTGCATTACTGTCTATCTTATTTCTTAGGTCTAGTAGTATTTGTTTTATAAATTGGGGTGCTCCAGTGTTAGTTGCATATATATGTAGGATTGTGACATTTTCCTGCTGGACTAGTCCTTTTATCATTAATGTCCCTCTTTGTCTTTTTTTAACTGCTGTTGCTTTAAAGTTTTTTTTTTTTCTGATATAAAAATAACTACTTCTGCTAGCTTTTGGTGTCCATTTGCATGGAATATCATTTTCCACCCCTTTACCTTAAGTTTATGTGAGTCCTTATGTGTTAGGTGAGTTTTTGAAGACAGCCGACACTTAGTTGGTGAATTCTTATCCATTCTGCAATTCTGTATCTTTAAAGTGGAGCATTTAGGCCACTTACATTCAATGTTAATATTGCAGTGTGAGGTACTACTCTATTCATCATGATCTTTGTTGCCTGAATACCTTGTTTTCTTTTCTTTTCTTCTTTTTTAAGAGATGGAGTCTCACTTTGTTGCCCAGGCTGGAGTGCAGTGGTGTCATCTCGGCTCACTGCAACCTCTGCCTCCCAGGTTCTAGCAATTCTCCTGCCTTAGCCTCCCAAGTAGCTGGGGTTGCAGGCTCACACTGCTACGCCTTGCTAAGTTTTTGTATTTTAGTAGAGATGGGGTTTCACTGTGTTGCCCAGGCTGGTCTCCAACTCCTGAGCTCAGGCAGTCCACTCGCCCTGGGCTCCCAAAGTGCTAGGAATACAGGCATGAGCCACCGTGCCTGGCCCTTGTTTTCCTTTTATTTATTGTATTTTTATTTTATAGGTCCTGTGAGATTTATGCTTTAAGGAGGTTCTATTTTGATGTATTTCAAGGATTTGTATCAAGATTTAGAGCTCCTTTTTAGCAGTTCTCGTAGTGCTGGCTTTGATAGTGGTGAGTTTGGTCAACACTTGTTTATCTGAAAAAGACTATTTTTCCTTCACTTATGAAGCTTAGTTTTGCTGGATACAAAATTCTTGGCTGATAATTGTTTTGTTTAAGGAGGCTGAAGATAGGGCCCTACTCTTCCAGCTTGTAGGGTTTCTGCTGAGAAATCTGCTCTTAATCTGATAGGTTTTCCTTTATAGGTTACCTAGTGCTTTTGCCTCACAGCTCTTAAGATACTTTCCTTCATATTAACTTTAGATAACCTGATGACAATGTGCCTAGGCCATGATCTTTTTGTGATAAATTTCCCAGGTGTTCTTTGAGCTTCTTATATTTGGATGTCTAGATCTCTAGCAAGGCTGGGAAAGTTTCCCTTGATTATTTCCCTTAAATATGTTTTCCAAACTTTTAGATTTCTCTTCTTCCTCAAGAACACTAATTATTCTTAGGTTTGGTCATTTAACATAATCCCAAAGTTCTTGGAGACTTTGTTCATTATTTTAAATTCTTTTGTATTTGTTTTTGTCAGATTGATTTGAAAACTGTCTTCAAGCTCTGAAATTCTTTCTTCTGCTTGTTTGATTCTATTGCTAAGACTTTCCAGTGCATTTTGCGTTTCTCTAAGTGTGTTTTTTATTTCTAGAAGTTGTGATTGTCTTTATTTATGCTATCTATTTCACTGCAGATTTTCCCCTTCATATCTTGTATCTTTTAAGAAATTTCATTAAGTTGGACTTCACCTTTCTGGTGCCTCCTTGATTAGCTTAATAATCGATCTTCTGAATTCTTTTTCTGGCAATTCAGGGATTTCTTCTTGGTTTGGATCCATTGCTGGTGAGCTAATGTGATTTTTTGGGGGTGTGTTAATTAACCTTATTTTGTCATATTACCAGATTTTTTTTTTTTCTGGCTCCTTCTTATTTGGGTAGACTATGTCACAGGGAAGATCTGGGCCTCAAGGGCTGCTGTTCAGATTGTTTTGTCCCATGGGATGCTCACTTGATGTCATGTTCTCACCCTTTTCCTAGAGATGTGGCTTCCTGAGAGCCAAACTGTAGTGATTGTTGTATCCTTCTGGATATAGCCACCCAGTGGAGCTACTAAGCTCTGGGCTGGTACTGTGGAGGGTGTCTGCACAGAGTCCTATGATGTGAACCTTCTTCAGGTCTCCCAACCATGGATGGCAGCACCTGCTATGGTGGAGGTGGCAGGAGAGTGAAATGGACTCTGTGAACATCTTTAGTTATAGTTTTGTTTATTGCACTAGTTTTGTGCTGGTTGACCTCCTTACTGAAGGTGGCGCTTTCAAGAGAGCATCAGCTGTGGTAGTATAGGGATGATCAGGTGGTGGGTGGGGCCCTAGAGCTCCCAAGAGAATATGTCCTTTGTCTTTGGCTACCAGGGCTGGTAGAGAAAGACCATCAGGTGGTGGTGGGGTTAGGACTATCTGAGCAGGCCTTGCTGCAGCTGCTGTGGGGGGATGGGAGTGTGGTTCTCAGGCCAATAGAGTTCTGTTTCCTGGGGGATTATAGCTGCTTCTGCTGTGTCATGCAGGTCACCAGGGAAGTGGGGTAAAGCCAGCAGTTACAAGCCTCACTCAGCTCTCACACAGCCCAAAAGGCCGGTCTCACTCCCACAGTGCCCTGCCCTAATATCACCTTTTGTTTCTAGGCAGCGGGTGAGCAGGACTGAGAACTTTGCCCAAGGCTACCAGCCTCCAGTCTGTGAAAGCAAGCAGGGCTTTCAGGTTTTGCGCCTCACTTCTGTGTTGTGTCTGGATTCACCCCTTCCCCCACGTTCTGTTCAGGAAAATTCCCATTTGGTTGAGATTGTTGCAAAGTTCAGCTGGAAATTTGCTCCTCCCTGTGGTCTTTCCCCAGTTCCTCTGGCAGCCCTCCCCAAGGACTTCTGTGAGACAAAGTCAGAAATGGTTTCCCTGGGGACTGAGAGGGCCCACCAGGCTCTTCCTGCTTTTTCTTCTACCCCTGTATTGCAGTTGGCTCTCTAAAATTGTCTCAGCTCCAGGTAAGGCAAAATTCTTCTCCCATGATCTGGACCTTCAGGTTCCCTAGTGAGGGTGTATGTTCAGGGGTGGGCAATCCCCTTTCACAGTTCCACGCTTTGGGCACTTGCAGTGTTTGGTCTGTCTCCCATGGTCTACAGGAGCAATCTCCTTTCTTCAAAGGGTCTGTGGACTTCCTCAGCTTTCCTGGTATGTTTCTGCAGTAGTTCTTAGAGCAAAAGTTCATGATGTGAGTCTCCACACATTGATCTTTATGTCCAAGCGAGAGCTGCGATTTAGTCCTGCCTTCTATCTGCCATTTTCCTAATCTCTGATCTGAAATCAGAATTCTTAGCTTCTCAGTTGGAATAGATTATTATTCTGTCTGGGCAAGTTTAGGAGTGGCTATTTATATGACTGTACTTATGCAAGTAGTAGGCTCCTAAATCTTTCCCATAGTTTTTTAAAACCTTGTAACATATACAAACATTTACTTCTTTCACTCTGTGATTATGTGTTGGGGAAATGAGGGACTTTGTCCTTGGGAGTGTTACTTAGACATACCTCTCGGTTTTGCAAAAACTGGCAGGCTAGCAGCCATTTTTTTCTGGGATTTGGTGCAACCAACACCTCTCATGAGTTTATTGGAGTGCATTTTGTGGAGAAATCTAATATATGAAGCTGTGGTGGTGGCTGGTAGCAGGAGGGCGGGAATGGATCAGTTTACACTTGGAAATTGTATTCTTTAGAGAGTTCAGTTACCACAGCTCTTCCCAAGACCAGCTAGGAGATTTGTCGATGTGTATTATGGTAGCACTAGTTGAGGTCCAATGACAGGAAAGGGAATGAAAGATCTTGAAACACAATTTCCTTGAGAAAAGCATAAGTCAAAGTTTGGGACTCAAACTCAAGGGATGAATCTAAGAGTTCAAACTGTGATGTTGTTCCAATACAACTGATGCTAGAAAGTTCTCTCATTTCAGCCACAGTGAAATAGCACAGTGGCTGGACCTCTAGCCGCACATGAGGGTATGAAATAAAATAAACTGCTGTCCCAGCATTCAACCTGAGTCTTCTGTTGCGGTTTGTCTTGGGACCTGTGCCAAAAAAGTCATCCTGGCATTAGTAGACAAGCGTCATACATGAGATGCTGTACGATCACTCACAGCACACACAGTGTGGAAAAGAGAAGCAACAGCAGCAGTGAATTCAGTGAGTACCTGTTTGGACACAGGACTGAGCTCTCATCGGATTAAGTAAGACCTTATGCTTTTCAGGCATATTGTACATGGGGGGGTATGTGCCATGAGCAGGGAGAAGGATCTCATGAGGACAATGAGACTTCCTGTTAGGCAGTGGGAATCACGTGACTCGTCTGACATTTAAAGAGATACTTTAAACTTCTTTAGTGAAATATGGCCTTCTAGTGTCATAGACTGTGATTGAAAGGATGTTTTAAGGAGGATATGCAATGATGTGAAGCCACAATCTTATTGACTCTTTACCGTTACAAAAAAAATCAATACTTCCCACTACCCTTTATCATCTTTCTGTGCTTACTGCTGACTGAATAGTGGTACCACAGAAACACAAGGAGAAAGAAATTCTCAGCTTTTCAAGTTGCAAAGTTGACTTCCATAGTCCATAGCAGAAGTAATTATCTTGAGAGAAAATACTTTTTGAGACCCAGATCCAGGTGGGTTTTGGAGAATGAAATAAAGTTGCAATCTACTGAATGTAGAGATACAATAGGTATAATAAAAATTATATTTGCAGATTCTTAAATTCCAGGAAATAAACATTAGTAAGCTCAAAATTAAGGAATTTGTTCTCTTTGCATTTATTTGAATTAATGCGCAAATGCTGAAGAGTCTCTAAAGCAGTTGTAATTTCTGCTTTAGAAAGCTGTGGAATGCTCAGATGAAGAACTGGAGACTGATAAAACTGTGAATATTTGAAATCTAGTGGGATGGGATAATGTGAATATCAGAAAAGTGATATCAGAAAGGCATGGGATAAAAAAATCTGACACTTTGGGAGGCCGAGGCGGGCAGATAACGAGGCCAGGAAATTGAGACCATCCTGGCCAACACAGTGAAACCCCGTCTCTACTAAATATACAAAAATTAGCTGGGTATGGTGTCACGTGCTTGTAATCCCAGCTACTCGGGAGGCTGAGGTAGGAGAAACACTTGAACCCGGGAGGTGGAGATTGCAATGAGCCAAGATTGCCCCATTGCACTCCAGCCTGGGCGACAAGAGCGAAACTCCATCTCAAAATCAATCAATCCGACAGTTCCCTCTGATCTCATTCTAGCTAGTTCCTTGATTCAGTTTGTTACCACCAACGTCCAAAAAAGTATCTAAGTTCATGTGTGGAGGAAGTACAAACGTTCACATCCTATAGAATGACAATAGCACACCAGTTATAATTGTGCTGAACTCATGGATACTATGTAGATCCTCAGACATTTATGTCACCAAATTCTAATGTAAACTGATGAATCCCAAGTGGTCTTAAAATATTTCCACGTGGAATTAAGAACTCAAATTCAGGGGGACATCCATGGACTATGAAGAAGGAAGAAGAGTGTACTGACCAGGCAGGTGAGCAGATGAGCAGAACCAACCTGGATGATCAGAGTTCATAGACAGGTATGATGGTTAATACTGAGTGTAGATTGGATGGAAAGATGCAAAGTATTGATCTGGAGAGTGTCTGTGAGGGTGTTGCCAAAGGAGATTAAGATTAGAGTCAGTGGGCTGGGAAAGGCCGACCCACATTTAATCTAGGTGGGCACCATCTAATCAGCTGCTAGAATATAAAGCAGGCAGAAAAATGTGAAAAGGCTCAACTGGCTTAGCCTCCCAGCCTACATCTTTCTCCTGTGCTGGATACTTCCTGCCCTTGAACATTGGACTCCAAGTTTTTCAGCTTTGGGTCTCGGATTGGCTTCCTTGCTCCTCAGCTTGCAGAGGGCCTATTGTAGGACCTTGTGATTGTGTGAGTTAATACTCCTTAATAAACTCCCCTTTGTATATATATCTATCCTATTAGTTCTGTCCCTCTAGAGAACCCTGACTAATATTCCAGGTGAACTTTTTTTGTAGATTGGATTATAAGATGTGATGATTTTCATATTAATGGGGCTTGCTAGCAGTTGTTCTCTTACTCAAGGAGAATTGCTATTATGTAGAATTGCTATTGTGTTTCCATTTATTGATATATTATTGTAAATGAATTATCTCATATTACATACCATAGAAGTTGGGATCAATGTTTACTTTCACCATTTCATTGAAGACCACAAAAATGTAAGGCAAAAGAACAAAGGGAACTCTAAGATATTCACTTGTTACCAAGTTAAGAGCCATCTTTGTTTCTAGGTGATGCTGGCAACTTGTAGGTGAAACCACAACCAGTTTCAATGTAACATTTATATTTCTGTTGTTTGGCATTCACGGAACGATAGTCGTATTGTCAAAAGAACAATCCATCAGAGAAGCTTTGATGTGTAAGCCAAGGCCTCATCCACCAGCTTTGTGCAAAACAAACAAACAAACAAACAAAACAACAACAAAGTGTGAGGAGCCTCTTAAAAAAGGTCTCCATGAAAAAATGCTCATCACTGGCCATCAGAGAAATGCATATCAAAACCACAATGAGATACCATCTCACACCAGTTAGAATGGTGATCATTAAAAAGTCAGGAAACAACAGGTGCTAGAGAGGATGTGGAGAAATAGGAACACTTTTACACTGTTGGTGGGACTGTAAACTAGTTCAACCATTGTGGAAGACAGTGTGGCAATTCCTCAAGGATCTAGAACTGGAAATATCATTTGAGCCAGTCATCCCATTGCTGGGCATATACCCAAAGGATTATAAATCATGTTGCTATAAAAACACATGCACACGTATGTTTATTGTGGCACTATTCACAATAGCAAAGACTTGGAACCAACCAAAATGTCCATCAGTGATAGACTAGATTAAGAAAATGTGGCACATATATACCATGGAATACTATGCAGTCATAAAAAAGGATGAGTTCATGTCTTTTGTAGGGACATGGATGAAGCTGGAGAAACGATCATTCTGAACAAACTATCGCAAGGACAGAAAAACACCTCATGTTCTCACTCATAGGTGGGAATTGAACAATGAGAACACTTGGACACAGGGTGGGGAACATAACACACTGGGGTCTGTCATGGCGGGGGGTGACGGGGGATGGGGGAGGGATAGCATTTGGAGGAATACTTAATGCAGATGACGAGTTAATGGGTGCAGCACACGAACATTGCACATGTATACATATGTAACAAACCTGCACATTGTGCACATGTACCCTAGAACTTTAAAGTATAATAATATAAAAAGAAAAAAACCCAGAAAAGTATCTCCCTTGCTGTGTAAATGAAAGTCTCTGACTCTCAGGCCATGATTTCTTCTTGGTTATTTCATTATATTTTGCAAAAACCTTAATAGTGAGGACTAAAAGTTTATCTGTTTTGGTCCCCCATTGTGAATCTGTCTTATGTTTGAGATTTATTTCCTCAATTAGGCCTTTGAACATTAATATATCGCAGAGCTTAAACACAGCCGCGTTAGGCATTTCCATTTAACATAGCTTTTAGTGTGGTTCATGATGAATATTTTGCATTTTTCTTTTTTCTAAAGACCTAGGGAATTGTTATATAAGTTGTTAGTAATGTGTCTGCAAGAACAAAGCAATATAGCTTAAACAGCTCAAAATCATGCTATGAAAGCTCCACTCTATCTAATTCATACACAATTCAGCACCATTTTCCTCTGCTTTCCCCTGGGAAAATGTGAAATATGATGCCCTATAGGATTGTAGATTGGTAATGCTAATATTTGTTCTTCCCCAAATTTACTTGCAAGATGTTAAGAGCATTGGCTTAAGGATTAGAGGATGAAAATTCTGGGCCCAATTCTGTTTTTTTGCTGTGACGTCAGACAAGTCATACAACTTACTTGAAGCAAAATTTCCTCTTTGAGATGGGCAAATCTCAAAGAATGTTGGCATCTACTTAACATTCTCCCAAGTTGTGAAAATCAAAGACAATATTACATGGCACTGTGTTTGAAAATAGGAAATCTGTGATCATTAGAGAAATGCAAATCAAAACCGCAATGAGATACCATCTCACAACAGTCAGAATGGCTATTAAAAAGTTAAAAAATAACAGATGCTGGTGAGGCTGCAGAGAAAAAGGAACACTTATACTCTGTTGGTGGGAGTGTAAATTAGTTCAACCATTGTAGAAAGCAGCATGGCAATTCCTCAACGACCTAAAGATGAACTACCATTTGATCCAGCAATCCCCTTACTGAGTATGTACCCAAAGGAATATAAATAAATTCTATTATAAAGACACATGCACATACATGTTCATTGCAGCACTATAAGACATGGAATCAACCTAAATGCCCATCAGTGATAGACTGGATCAAGAAAATGTGGTACATATACACCATGGGATACTGTGCAGCCATAGAAAAAGAACAAGATCATGTCTTTTTTTGGGAACATAGATGGAGCTGGAGGCTTATTCTTAGCAAACTAATGCAGGAAAAGAAAAATACCACATATTCTTAAAAGTGGGAGTTAAATGATGAGAGCACATGGACACATGGAGGGGAACAACACACGGTAGGGTCTACTGGAGGGTGGAGGGAAGGAGGAGAGAGGACCAGGAAAAATGACTAATGGGTACTAGGCTTAATGCCTGGGTGAAGAAATAATATGTATGATAAACTTTTATCATACAAGTCTACCTATGTAACAAACCTGCACTTGTACCCCTGAATTTAAAAGTTAAAAAAATAGTCTATACACATAATGAAAAGTTAATGAGTCAATGTAGAAAAGAGGGTGAATGGGCTGGGCGTGTGTGGCTCACACCTGTAATCCCAGCACTCTGGGAGGCCGAGGTGGGCGGATCACGAGGTCAGGATGAGAGGTGACAATGTGCTAGCAGCCCTCACTCTCAGCGCCTCCTCAGCCTCCAGCCTCGGCGTCCCCTCTGGCCCCGCTTGAGGAGCCCTTCAGCCTGCCACGGCAGCGTGGGAGCCCCTCTCTGGGCTGGCTGAGCCAGAGCCTCCTCCCTCTGCTTGCCGGGAGGCGTGGAAGGGAGAGGCGCTGGCGGGTACCGGGACTGCGGGCTGTACCGGCGGGTGCAGGCAGGGGCTCCACGGGCCCCACACACTGAGCAGCCAGCCAGCGCCCCCGGCCCAGGGCAGTGAGGGGGCTTAGTACCTGGACCAGCAGCTGCGGAGGTTGCCCGGCTCCCCCAGCAGTGCCAGCGGGGGAGCCCTAGCTGCCTTGGGCCCTAGCTGCCTCCCTGCGGGGCAGGGCTCAGGACCTGCAGCCTGCCATGTCTGAGCTCCTCCCCCTGCAGTAGGCTCCTATGCGGCCTGAGCCTCCCCGACGGGTGCCCTCCCCTGCTCCGTGGCGCCTGGTCCCATCCACAGCCCAAGGGCTGAGGAGTGCAGGTGTGGCTCTGGACTGGTGGGCAGCTCTGCCTGCAGCCCTGGTGCAGGATCCACTGGGTGAAGCCAGCTGGGCTCCTGAACTGGATGAGGACTTGAAGAACTTTTGTATCTAGCCCAGAGGATCATATGTGCACCAATCAGCACTCTGTGTCTAGCTCAAGGATTGTAAATGCACCAATCAGTACTCTGTGTCTAGCTCAAGGTTTGTAAACACACCAATTGGTACTCTGTATCTAGCTAACTAGCACTCTGTGACTCTGTCTAGCTCAAGGATTGTAAATGCACCAATCAGCACTCTGTAAAAATGGACCAATCAGCAGGATGTAGGTGGGGCCAGATAAGGGAATAAAAGCAGGCTGCCCAAGCCAGCAGTGGCAACCTGCTGAGGGCCCCTTCCCCACTGTGGAAGCTTTGTTCTTTCAGTCTTTGCAATAAATATGGGTTCTGCTCGCTCTTTGGGTCCACGCTGCACTTATGAGCTGTAACAGTCACCAGGAAGGTCTGCAGCTTCACTCCTGAAGCCAGCGAGACCAGGAACCCACTGGGAAGAAGGAACAACTCCAGACACGCTGCCTTTAAGAGCTGGAACACTCACCACGAAGGTCTGCAGCTTCAGTCCTGACAGCGAGACCACGAACCTACCAGAAGGAAGAAGCTCCAGACACATCTGAATGTCTGAACGAACAAACTCCGGACACACATCTTTAAGAACTGTAACACTCAGGGTGAGGGTCCGCAGCTTCATTCTTGAAGTCAGTGAGACCAAGAACCCACCAATTCCGGACACAAGGAGATCGAGACTATCCTGGATAACACGGTGAAACCCTGACTCTACTACAACTGCAAGAAATTAGCCCGGCATGGTGGCGGGCGCCTGTAGTCCCAGCTACTTGGAGGCTGAAGCAGGAGAATGGCCTGAACCGTAGAGGCGGAGCTTGCAGTAAGCCGAGATCGCGCCACTGCACTCCAACCTTTGGTGACAGAGCAAGACTCCATCTCACAAAGGTGAATTGTTGTATGTTCTCAATTGCCCCTAGCGCAATTGCCCACCTCCATCCCCAGGTTCATGCCCGTGGTTTCCACACTTTGGCCTAAATTATCCATCTCCTCCTCTCAGAGGTTGATATTCTGGTGCTATAGGGAGTTACATGGTAGTTCATAAGATACATCAGATGCAGCCTAATTGTCGGAGTAACCCAAGAGTTGTAAGTAGTTACTAACAATTGGAAGTCCGTGATTTTTACATTTGTATCATTTCTTTCCTGTGGTGAATGTTTTGTTATCTCTAAGGTCTGATGGGTTTTGAAGACGAGACTGATGAATTCACAGGCTTCTCTATCTGTCCTGATAGAATTCTCTCAGATCTGTACATTGGAGCACCATATTGCTTTGAATTTGAATATTTAATCTTGTAGCCTTCTTTTTAACTAAAGTTTTTTTTAACCTTGTCGCTGCAAAATCTTTTAGAAATTTTTCTTATTGTTTCAGTAAACAAATCTTTATCTGACAAAGGAAATAGCTGGAGAGGTACCTTCACAAAACCACCGCCGCCGTTCCCCTGACGTGTGCTGCTCCAGTTTTATAAATTAGAAATCTGGTCATCTCAGCTTAGTTTCTAAGCAGCGCCAGCTGTCTTCTCTTTCGAACACTGCAAAGATGCTTTGAAGCTGCTTCTGTATTGTTGGCAACATTAGCACAGAAAGATTTGAAGAATGTAATAACTGGAAAAGGTTACACAGTCTCACATAATTGACTATGGCAATATAAAATATTGCCTGCTCTGTTTTGTAACAAAGTAGATATTGCTTTCTTTGGGATTCTAAGGGAAACAAAGTAAAGCCGAATTGCCTTTGCTGTGAAGCTTCCAGGTTAAAAGCTGCAATCTGTGTTGTAAAGTGTGTCTTCCCTGGCTGGGTATAGTAAATTACCATCCCATCCTGCTGTATGGACAATATGTTTCCAGCTTAATGAGTCAGATGCTTTGTGTTTCCTCCCACTATTTAGTGCAAGGCAAATGGGGTGCATAAAAAGAGAACAGAAGCCAGTGGACATCATCATTTTAGTTTATTTACCTTCAAATAACTGTCAGATAAAATACGTGGATTTTTAAAAATCAAAATCCAACGTGTTGGATTTCTTCTGTAAAGAAAAAATTCAAAATGAATCACAGATAGATAGGAGCTGCTTTGAATTACAGCAGTAATTGTTAACCACATGCTACCTCATTCACAAGGTCTTAGCAAGTAAATTTTTAGTGAAAAAAAAGTTCTTTGTTTTGGTTACTATTGCATTCTTTAAAATCAAAGGGCAAGTTAGACTTAATCTTACTTTTGCTTTGTGTGGTTTAAGGTTTATTTGCTGAAGTTTGACGGGCATTTAGTAAAACATCTGTGAAAAGACTGGATCCATTCTTTCCACATTCACTACTATACCTTTAAAAATGATTGTGACAAGACACTCTTAAACAACAAAACCATTGCGGGAAGTCCTCTGAGGAGCTGTTAATAATTCAAACATTATTCAAACAATTTTTGCAAGACGAAACCACTGTGGGGCACTTTGGAGGCAGGTATAGGGGCAAAATAAAACTGTTCTCATATTGATACGTTAAACCAAGAATCACAAAATCAAATTCATTCTAAGGTAGAAGATAAACACTACTATTGGCTACTACCAGGCTTTGCAAAAGGAAAGAACAATAAAAAGACTACTTCCCAGGTATTTTAGAGATAATAGAAATAAACCTCTAAAAAGAAGGATCAAATATTTATTGAGGAGTGCACTGTACACTCTAGAATTACACAGGGCTGGTGACAGTGATGAAATGTTCCATGGCTACATAGAGAGATGCTGAGGTTTTAATGTACAAGATATTGATTACATGATGAATCCCAACAGTTTGTTTCCTGCAGTTGCTTGCAGCATGGGGAGAAATGAAAATAACACATACAATTCTGTAGGCTACACTGCATGCAAAATGGAGCAGGTGATGAGCTAAATGAAGGATGAATTTCCTTCTCCCATTCATAAATGTGAGAGTTGCATAATGAGTTAATCTGTCTAGAGGAAGTATAATTATACCATATAATGATTAAAAATGATAATTGAAATATTGTGATTTTCAGTTCAACTTTGGCCTCTTATTTGGTTTTCATTTAATATTTCACTGTGCAATGGTACCCACTAGGATTTTCCCCACTGGCAGAATTCAAGTGTATAAATTAGAGGGCCCTTAATTAAATTAGAGAAAAATATGAAGAAAATTGCATGTCTTGAAATGACTTGATGGTATTTATGATTTCAAAGTTTTTATGTAGATGGGTACCATATAGACTATATTAAATTTCAGTTACTCCCTTGATTTTCCTTATCACCTTTTACTTTCTTTATTGCTTAACATCAAGCTTTAATTTGATTGATTGATTGAGACAGGGCCTCACTCTGTCACCCAGGCTGGAGTACAATGGCACAATCACTGCTCACGCAACCATGACCTCCCGGGCTCAGGTGATCCTCCTACTTCAGCCTCCTGAATAGCTTGGACTACAGGTGCCTGCCAGCATTCCCCGCTAATTTTTGCAGTTTTCGTAGAGACAGGATTTCACCATGTTGCCCAGGCTGGTCTTGAATTCATGGGCTCAAGCGATCTGCCTGCCTCAGCCTCCAAAAGTGCTAGGATTATAGGCATGAGCCATCATGCCTGGCAAGCTTTAATTTTAAATACAGTTACCTCCAATATAAGAAGCTAATAGTTATGAAGGAAAACAGAAACACAGGATCAGCAGCAGGTGGCTAGATGCAGATCAGAAATTGACTGTGAGGAAAAAAGAACTGAGACAGCCTAAAAATGACTGAAACAACTTTTCTATCCACCATGTGGCTCCAGCTCGCTCTGTTCAATATGCTCATGTTTTCATCACATTGCCCACTGACCAGTTTTTGTAAAAGACCCTTCCCAGGAGTGAAGCGACAGCTCTCCTAGTCCTGTTTTCATTTTTTTTTTTGTTTTTTTAGTGTTTATAGGAAAATAAATGGAGTCAGTTGCCAAAGGGAGCATCAAAGTTGAGCAGAAAATAAGACCCTTGTAGAAAGTTCTTGGTAATACCGTTGTTTCCTTTAAAAACTGTACCTTAGTAGTTGATGAAATGAAAAAGTAAAGTGAAGTTCAAGGGTGAGAGTTTATGGTTAATGAGTTTTGGATGGAATTTTGTCCCAAGGCATTTGTCTCCTTGCATTTCTTTATACAAGAATATGATTAGATATTTTTAGAGATCATAGACTATATCCATTTTTATATGCAAATATTTTAAATTCCATTTGTTGTGATTTATAGTATTTGAAGTATAGCGTGGCATACATAGTATGGTATACTATACTGTATACTTGCAAGTGTTTTTATTGTAGATGGCATGACAATATTATGCTAATTTTTAAAGGTGAGAGCAATGTGAATGCTTTCTTGCAATTACCTACTGGGAATGGTAAGCTGCCATGTGAAGAATGATGTATTAGTGATTATCTTTGTATAGAGCTTAAAGGATTAATGTCATTGAATGCATTTAAGGTTTTCAAATTAAAAAATATTTGTCACAGATAAAAATGTTAGAGAAGGGAAAATATGTCTAAACATTTTTATTAATGAAAGTTCCAGATATCTATAAAATTAGAGATCGTGTCATGGTAAACTCCCGTATCCAGTCATTTGGCTTAAATAATTATCAGCGTTCCTCACCTGGGGAACTACTTTGAGGCAAATCCCAGACGTGATAGCATTTCTTTTATGAATATTTCAGTGTGTATCTCTAAAGGAAACCATCTTCTTAAAAAAAAATAAAGCCACTGTACCATCATTATGCTTAAAATTTAGCAATGATTTCCTAATATGACAATGATTCCTTAATGTCACCAAGCATCGAGTGTTCAGATTATCCCAATTGCCTTTATGTGTTGTTTTTAGTGTTTGTTCGTTTGAATCAGGAACAAATGAGTTTACACCTAGGGAACCCATTTTTTGTAACAATAACTCTTGTTAGAAAAGAATTTGCCTTTTGGGGCTTAGAAATCCACTTCTACAAATACATCTGATGACTCTGCCTTATCTATAGATTTGGTTATCTTTCTTGAAAATGTGCACCTCTTCTTAGGCATTTTCCTCTGAAGAATCATTCAGACCAAGGAACCTTTTGGGTGTTGGCTTTCTTTTATGAATCCTACAAAAGAAATACAACTCTCTACAGTAAAAAGTGACCCATGAGTCTGATGACATTTAATTTGGGCACTTAATGTTTATGTGGTGGCCACAACTACTATGAATCTACAGTGTATTCTTTTATCTGTTTTATCTTGTCAAAAATTTCATGACTTTGACCTTTTCTTTCCCTACAATCTCTACATATATAGTAGAATTTTAAAAGTATTTTTGGCAATCAGGATTTTCTTCTGATCGTTGTGTGAAAAAGAAACATTTATGATCTTGAAAAAAAGCATATGTTAACTTCCTTTGAATTCTTTAGATCAGTTAAAAGATGAATTTGCCATTTTAAGAATATGATATTGAAAAGATCTGTCTTCAAAGTGAACCCATGCAGGAATACTTTTTATCTTAGGGAATTTATATTTTTTAAAGGAACCAGCAATCAAATTTGAAAACCAGTATGTACCCAATGGATCAGACTTTTCAAAGAATCATGTCTCAAAAAATAGAGCTTTTGATTTCTTAAAATGATCTCTGAAGTTCCGTTTTGAAATACCTAAATCAACAAATTGAATTTTAATGGAAAATCAAGGGTGTTTTTCTAAAGGCTCTTGAATGAAGCTTTGAAAAATATAAAGGCAGGGAATTATCAGCTTGTTATAACAGCGCTGACTTCACTCCAACAATTTTATTTTTAGGTAAGAAAGGATATAATATCAAGGACAAATGACGAAAGCAGCTTGCTTGTTTAAAATCACAGAACTGGTACATCCCACTTTTCCCCTCTGTGGATGTCCTTACCAGCCTCTGAACCACCTGAGTAACCTCCAGCCACTAAAATCTTAATTGTGTATTATAGTTGCAGCTGCTGTCTGTAGTTGTCATTGTATATGTATCTTTTTACTATAAAAATATTGAACTAGAAGATTACACAACCATGTTGTATTCAATACATTCCATAAAACAATAAAATATAATTTTTCTCCCATCCATTTGGTAGTATAATATTCAAAATATAAAAACACATGGATTTCATGTACATTAAATGTTTGAAAAAAATAATGCTGTGAGATCTATGATATTATTACCATATATGAGTAGAACCTGAAACTGAGAGGTTAGATGACTCAGCCAGTGTTGCACAGTAACAGATAGAGGAGTTCTCCAAGGTTGGGTATCACTGCAAATCACACATGTGTTCCACTTCAATGTACCACCTCTCATACTAATGCATATATAAGAGAAAGGACAGTCGGAAGATGAAAATCATAAAATTTCAGACCAAAGAGAGCTTTCCTTTGGGAATAATTGAAGAAGTAAGTCAATAAGCATTCAAAATGGAGAGTAAGTTGCTGAAGGGTTAAATCTCTTTTTGAGTATGATAAGGGCCTTACATTTATGATAGTCATCTGCATTTGTTTCTCCTGTGTATCTGCTCAATGGGGAAAAAAGATAACCACGTTAGCTGTTTCTTAAGTTTCCTACATAGGCTAATTACAAAGAACCATACAGTCATGGAGAAAGTCATTTTTTTAGCCAATGCCATTGTGTCCTAATGAACAAAGAATATTATTAAATCTTAAATTCAAATGCCTGGAGGTAGTTGAGTAATATGCCCCATATTATTATGCTTTAATCTTGAATGTATTTGTATTTTATTCATGAATAGGTGGAAATATTTAGGTTGTGTATGGAAAGGACTAAAAAGAGAAATACTATCTGTTTTGTTACATGCACAATTTGCTTCTTGAGTTTTGGGCTTCGCTTTATCCACTCTATGGCCTGATATATTTATTTTCTTGTTCACAGGGTAGGTTTGCTTAGTGGTGTGTGTGTCTGTGTGTCTGTGTGTGTACAAAGACCTTAAAAGTTCTCTGAATTTGAGGTGCTATGGAGCAGTGATTTCATTTAATAGAAATTGATTTCATCTGGAATTCTGATAAATGTTATGGAATAAAAATAATTTTCTTACTTTAATAATGTGATGCTGTTCGGTACAAACTTTAAAAAATACGATCATGTGTGAAAACTCATGAGAGTTTGAATAATCACCATGAACATCTCAAGTCCTCAGTAGTTTCATGTGAAAATTTCACAGTGCTGGCTTGTTAGTGTTGTTCATTTCCATGGATAATTTCGTTTGGTGTTCTCTGTACTGTGCAGGAGCAACTTGTGTGTTTGCTTACTGCTTGGCCCAAGGTTTTCCTGTGGGATGTGCTCTCTTAGTGCATAGGAGTGTGTAGTGGCTGCATTGTGTGCCCAGGGTGAGAGAGGGAGATGAAGGCTTTGCCTGCATTCTGCTCTAAGAGTCTTCTGCAAGGATTCTATGCTGAAGAAGGAGGTGGTCTGAACTCAGATGAATTCTGTGAGCACACATCCAACTTATGTGTTTTTATGGGCATGAATTTTTTCCATTCTTCAGCCATATCCCTTTATTTCATTTCATTAAAAGATTAAAAATGGGCAAAAGATCTGAGTAGACATTTCTTGAAAGACATACCAATTGCCAGTGGGTATATAAAAATTGCTCGACGTCACTAGTCATCAGGGAAGTGCAAATCAAAACCACAATGAGATACCATCTCACCTTTGTTAAAATGACTTTCATCAAACAGATAAAAAAATAATGGATGCTGATGAGGATGCAGAGGAGGAAGAGCACTTGTACACTTGTATACTCTTCGTGGGAATGTAAATTAGTACAACCACTGTGGAAAACAGTATGAGGGTTCCTCCAAAAAACAAAATAGAAATACCATATGATCCAGCAACCCCACTACTGGGTATATACCCAGAAGAAAGGAAATCAGTTTATCAAAAAGACATTTGTACTTCCATGTTTACTGTAGTACTATTCACAAGAGCCAAGATTTGGAATCAGTTTAAATGTTTATCAACAGATGGATAAAGGAAATTGGCATATGTACACAATGGCATATTATCCAGCTATAAAAATAATGAAATCCCATCATTTTTGTCAACATAGAACTGGAGGTCATTATGTTAAGTGAAATAAACCAGACACAGAAAGACAAATACTGCACATTCTCACTCATATGTAGGCACTAAAAATGTGGATCTCATGGAGGAAGACAGTTGACTGTTGATTACCAGAAGCTGGGAAGGGTAGGGTAACAGGGGATGAAGAGAGATTAGTTCATGGTTATAAAATACAGTTAGCTAGAGGGAATAAGATGCAGAGTTCAGTAGTACAATAGGGTGATTATAGTTGATGATAACGTATCATGTAGTTCAAGTAGCCATAAGAGATGAATTGGAGTATTCCCAATGTAGAGAACAAAAAAAAAATGTTTGAAGTGATGGATATCTCAATTATCCAGATTTGATATCCAGATACATGCATACAACGTGTAAAGATCAAATCTGGATAATTCATCTCTTATGGCTACTTGAACTACATGATACATTATTATCAACTATAATCACCCTATTGTACTACTGAACTCTGCATCTTATTCCTTCTAGCTAACTGTATTTTATAACCATGAACTAATCAATAGCTTGTTTTTACGTTCTTGAATTTTCTAAACATTTTAGATCTTTCTTATTTTAAAGGTATTTGAATCATCCATATTTGATTTTCTTCATGTTTTATGCTTAGCTTTCACATTTTTTCATTCATTTCTAACCTTTCAGTTTATCTTTTGATACTTTTATGTTTTAATTAAACTCATTTTAAACAGTTTTATCTTTTCTTAAAAAATTACATTTAAAAAACTTTTAAGTTCTGGGGTACTTGTGCAGGTTTGCTATACAGGTAAATTGCATGTCACAGGGGTTTTGGTGTACAGATTAGTTTGTCACCCAGGTAATGAGCATAGTACACTATAGGTAGGCTTTCCACTCCTCACCCTCCTGTCACTGTCCACCAAGTAGGCCCCAGTGTCTGTCGTTCATTCCGTTGTGTCCAAATGTTCTCAATGTTTAGCTCCCACTTATGTGAGAGCAGGAGTAAAAATTACATTATTATTACTATTTTTTGAGACGGAGTCTCACTCTATTGCCCAGGCTGGAGTGCAGTGGTGTGATCTCCACTCACTGCAAGCTCCACCTCCCAGATTCACGCCATTCTCCTGCCTCAGCCTCCTGAGTAGCTGGGACTACAGGTGCCCACTACCATGCCCGGCTAATTTTTTGTATTTTTAGTAGAGATGGGGTTTCACTGTGTTAGCCAGGATGGTCTGGATCTCCTGACCTTGTGATCTGCCCGCCTTGGTCTCCCAAAGTGCTGGGTTTACAGGCGTGAGCCGTGAGCCTGGCTCTAGCACAGTGTCATTCTTTGAATTTGAGGGTGATTCCATTTCTGTGCAAAATCATGTTAAGCTATGTTTTATGACATAAAAACATTAGATTTTTGGGAAAACTGTATCAGCATGTGGAATGGCAGGAAGTACAAATAAGCAAGATCTAAATTTAACAGTAAGGTAAATCCATCTCATAAGGACTTTGAATTGAATTTGGAAAATGATCAGGGAATCCTGGATTTCTTGATAAATACCTTAGGCTCAAGGAGCCTAACCCTGTTTTTCCTCTTGAGCAATAATTCAGTATTTGCTAGTTTAAGTGTTCGTGGTGACTTTCTAGCACATAAACACCATGAAGTACAAGAATTGACTCAATATAGAAGACTGGCACCAGATGGTTTGTGCAAGTTTTGTAGCAGTATTTCTACATTCGGTGGTCTCTCATATGCCTACTTTGGTTTGGTCTGCATTTATTTTAGCGCATCTTAAAGAGTTTCATTTTGCAGTGTGGCTTTCCTCTACCTCCTGGAGTTATACAAGGCAAACAAAACGTGGCTTGGACTAGAGTCATTCCTGATAGGGATTTTTAGTCATACCTCTATTTGGATAGGCCCATTTAAAGAACTTTTACCTTGGTTACTAAAATAGTACAACAACAACTGCCCTCTTGCTTCAAGACAACCTAGCAAAAAGATATCCCCTTCGTTAACTGATGGCCAGCTCTGGTCTTTCAGAGAAATCAGAGAGAGGTATCAAAGGGTATATCTGTTCTACTAGTCTGTCTAGAATAAAAACAGAAAGCCAGTTTGGGAAGTTTTTACTTATGGTGATTCAGGTTGTAGTGTACCTAGGGCATAAACATTTAGCCCTTTGTACGACTTGATAATTCCTTAAAGTTCTCCTTGCAAGTTTGCTTGACTTTGAGGGCTCAATGAAAGAAAAATGAGTTCCTAGGTTGAGCTCTCCCAGTGATTGGAATTCCCACAAACTGTTAAACAGTAATATGCTTCTTGCCTTCCTGGGACTTGTGTCTGCAGAGTATCCCCAGTAATTTCCTTCTTGTGCCTTACCTGGTGATTATTTATGAGAATTCTCACCTGCTTAAAGTTCTACTGATGTCTGCTCCGATACAATGACTTGGTTCAGGCATGGTCTAGAATCTTTCCTACTTCAAACTGTACTGTGGATGATCTCTTATTTTATAGTGAGAGACTTTAGTTCCTCAGATGTAAATTGAATGACTCACAGAAATGTTACACGAAAAGCCAGTGATATGGTTTGGGTTTGTGTCCCCACCCAAATCTCATCTTGAATTGTAATCTCCATAATCCCCATGTGGTAGGGGGGATGTGGTGGGAGGTGATTGGATCACAGGGGCAATTTCCCCCATGCTGTTCTCGTGATAGTGAGTGACTTCTAACAAGATCTGATGGTTTTATAAAGGGCTCTTCCCTCTTTGTTGGTTCTCTCGCCTGCTGTCACATAAGATGTGCCTTTACTTCTCTTTTGCCTTTTGCCATGATTGTTAGTTTCCTGAGGCCTCCCTAGCCAGGCAGAACTGTGAGTCAATTAAACCTCTTTTCTTTATAAATTACCCAGCACTGTGTATGTCTTCAAAGCAATATGGGAATGGACTAATACAGCCGGTGATGATACTGACACATCTAATAGTTTTTCCAGAGTGAGACTTGCAAGGATTAAGTCTTAGAATATAGCTAGTTCTAGTACCCAAGGGAAAGTAAATCCAGAGAATTGGATTAAATAAAGCCAAAAAGATTGACTTCAAATATCCAAATTTTTAGACTTATGTTCATCTCCCCCTACTCCACCCTCAATCATTACGGAACTTAGAAGCTGTAGCAGTGGTTGATTATTCTACTCTGTCAGACATCTGGAACCCTGACCTTTTGATAAGTGCCTATTTCTTTTAGTCTTGATAAGTTTCCCTGTAGGCTGGTTATAATCCGTCTCAATATTTAAATTATTTGAGACTCCTTGGATATCTGGACACATTTGGATGATATTTTAAATACTATTCATTATAGTTCAGTTTAATAGGGTATCTGAGTGGTAGAATTGGCAGGGGGTTAAAAATGCTTCACTTTCAGTCTTTGAGCAAAGTAGAACATTGCTTTCCTAAGGCAATTCTAGACCACAAATACCAGTTGTACATTTCTATTCCTGTGGAAAAGTTATTTTGGTTGTTTCTTGGCTGCCATATAAATCTAGGAGGAAGATGACCTTGGTTTGCCATCTAGTACCTTCCGCTCTCACTGTTAAACCATACAAAAAAATGAGGATCTTTCATATTTAAAGAAGCCTTCTAGAGGTTGAAGCACTAAAAATCCTTATTAGTTTGTTTCTCCTCTGGAATCCTATTAATAATAAGATTACTAGAACCATAACATTATAAAGACCTTAAAAATAAGTTCTCTGAGTATAGGAAATATATATTTATAGCAGATGAGTAAAAATAATTATTGTTTTAAAATATGTTTCATTAACTTGACTTTCCTATTTAATTTCTAGGATCTCATTTAAGAAATTTAAGAAATTCGTTACGAAACTTCCTTAAGAAATTAGTTATGAAACTTCTTTAAGAAATTAGAAAAATGATAGGAAAAAATGATCAATTAATAAAACTAGAACTTACAAAATTATTAGAAATATCAGAGCAGTTCCCAGCTGAGGTGCTATTTTCTTGATAATAATTGTCAGGCAAGCAGAAAATTGCATTACAAAAATGGCTTCTTGTTTTTATTATTGCCTTAAAAAGCGTAAAATCATATACGACAATTTCAAAATTATAATATGATTGCTATAGTACTTGTAGCTGTTTCTCTAATATTTTATCTTGTCAAATTAAAGTATAACAATGTAAAATGACTTAAAAGACTCTACTGTAGGGTCTAAGCACTAATAGGAGTTCCAACAGGATAACTGGTTATTCTCTGAATGTATAAATACATATGACAAGATGCACTATGCCATCGAGTTATGCAATCTGTTTTAGTATTGATTTCTTACATTTTATTTTATGTTTTTTATAAAACCAATTTCAAGAGCATATTACTAAAGCATATTGGTTTCTTCTGAACGGCAGTAAGCACAAAGATTGAATATCTTCTGTGTTTGTATGGAGGTATATGTATGTGTATGTGGGAATATATATGTATATAATTTTTATATTATGTGTATGTGTTATAAAATATATTATGTTGTTATATATTAGTTTTTATAAAGTTTGCATGAATTTCCAAGAAATCTGAGATGTAGTTAAAAATGAAATTAGTAGATGGCGCTTTTTGGAGTGATAAATTTAGAAATGAAATGTAACATGAAATGAAAATATTTTTAAAAGAGTTCAGTAAGTAGTGAAAAAGGAATTGAGAATTTACTTTGAAAAGTATAAGAGTTTTTGCAGTATTCAACAAACTATCATTGTTTCATTGGCTGAAAATATATGGATGAAAGCCAAAGAACTATGTAATGACACTGGGTTATTAGTTCTTGTAAATCCTACTTGCTAACACCACTTCAACAGAGTGAGCAGAAATGATCATCTGATCTGATTACAATGTCTATTTATGTAGCATTTAGTTTCTTTTTTTTTAAAGGATTTCATAAATATATTATTCATGCTAAAGGCATAATAACAATACTCCGAATTTTATAGCACTTGAGACAATGTTGCAGAGAAATATTTCACCCATTTTTATCTTCACCATAAAGCTTGTTGAAAAGTAGGTCAGGAATTCGTGTTTTATTTTAAAACATAATTTAAATATTTCAACAGCACATGTACAAACATGACAGTTCATGTAATGTTTTTGCTCTCACAATGACATTGATCATACATAACCACTGTTAACAGTTCCCCTCAGTCATTTCATAATATTTCTAAAATCTATATTAACTATAGTCCTCAGTGTTCATATATAGAATATATATTTGCACAAATAACTATTTGCCTATTTTTGATACATATAGATTGTTTTATTTCTTTCCTTTAGAACAAACCTGGATTGTGCTATGTATTTTGTACTATAACTTACACTTTAACGTGACTTTTAAAGGCCATCTTTGCCAATTGGAACATACACATGTAAATTAATTTTTTAAGGTTTCACTCTTTTGCACAGATGTCTCCATTTAATTGCTCCCCTACTGATAGATGCTTAGATATCTTTATCTGTTTATATGTAATTTTAAAGATATTCTAGATACATTGTGGTTTACTTATGCCAGTAGTTCTGTTAGCTAGATTTTTTTTTTTTTAAGTTCTAGGGTACATGTGTACAACATACAGGTTTGTTACATATGTATACACGTGCCATGTTGGTGTGCTGCACATGTTAACTCATCATTTACATTAGGTATTCCTCCTAATACTATGTCTCCCCTGACCCCCACCCCACGACAGGCCCCAGTGTGTGATGCTCCCCACCCTGTGTCCAAGTGATCTCATTGTTCAGTTCCCACCTGTGAGTGAGAACATGCAGTGTTTGGTTTTCTGTCCTTGCGATAGTTTGCTGAGAATGATGGTTTCCAGTTTTATCCATGTCCCTACAGAGGACATGAACTCATCCTTTTTTGTGTCTGCATAGTATTCCATGGTGTATATGTGCCACATTTTCTTAATCCAGTCTGTCACTGATGGACATTTGGGTTGGCTCCAAGTCTTTGCTATTGTGAATAGTGCTGCAATAAACAGTGTGGCGATTCCTCAAGGATCTAGAACTAGAAATACCATTCGACCCAGCCATCCCATTACTGGGTATACACCCAAAGGATTATAAATCACGCTACTATAGCTAGATTCTTAGATGTGAGATTTTTAAGTCAGAAAGGTTTGCACATTCAAAATTCGATAGCTATTATAAAGCTACCTGGCTCCAAATAGAGTATTATTTTTTACTTCCAAAGATGGTATATATGCATTTATACTGCTGCATGCTACTGTTGATACTTGCTATAATGAATTTTTAAAATTCTTTGCAATCTGCATTGTATTGTTTTCTGTTTGGATTTTCTCTGACTACTAGTAAGGTTGAGCAGCTTTTTAAATTTTTAATAATCATTTGTATTTTCATTTTTTGATTTACCTATAAATATTCTTTATTATTTCATTGTTTATTTCCTTTGGTAATTCATAGTAGCTCTTTTGCTATTCTGAATTTTTTTGTGTTATATATATTATAAATACTTTGTTTTATGCTTTTGCTTGTTACTTAACTTTGCTTGTGGTAGCTTTGTTATACCTAAGTTTTAAAATGTATGCAATCAAAATAATTTTTTGCCCTTTATGGCTTTATACTTTATGCACTGATTAAAAATTATTTTTATAACACAAGATATTGAACGTGTTATCTATTTTCTCATGCCATTTTTATGGGTTAGCTTTTCAAACTATTTGGAATAAATTTTTGTGTTTGACGTAAAGTTGTCATCTAACTTACATTTTCCCCAATGGATAGTGAATGGTCTTACCATCATTTGTTGAATTATTACCCTGTTGAGGTAAAATGAAATGCTACTTTTATCATACACTAAATTTATATTAAACCTTGGTCTTTTCCTAGTTTTCTAGTATGTTGCGTTGATCTATTTTCTAAATTCTGCCCTGAAATTAGAATTAAAATTATTTTAAAGCTTTATGTCATGCTTTGATAATTAAAAACAAGTTCCCACCCTACTTCCTCAGCTACAGTGTTTGGCTAGCTTTGCACATCTTATCTCCTAGATGTATTTTAGAATCAATGTGTCAGTCACTCTAAAGATATGCTGTTTGGATTTTGTGTGGGACTGACAACACTATTGTTTAATTTTGATGAGTATTATTTAATTTTGAAGACTGCTGTGCTAGCAATGAGGGAGGCTCCATGGGCGTAGAACCCTCCGAGCCAGGTACAGGATATAATCTCCTGGTGTGCCATTTGCTAAGACCCTTGGTAAAGTGCAGTATTAGGATGGGAGTGACCCGATTTTCCAGTTGTTGTGTGTCAGGGTTTCCCTTAGCTGGGAAAGGGAATTCCCTTCCCCCTTGCACTTCCCAAGTGAGGCGATGCCTCGCCCTGCTTCAGCTCTCGCTCGATGGACTGCACCCACTGTCCTGCACCCACTGTCTGACACGCAGTGGGTGAGATGAACCCAGTACCTCAGTAGGAAATGCAGAAATCACCTGTCTTCTGTGTCGCTCATGCTGGGAGCTGGAGCCTGGAGCTGTTCCTATTCAGCCATCTTGGAACTGCCCTTTGATGATTATTACATATTTTCTGCCTACTTCTAAGAATTTGAGCCTACCCAGGAGGAAAATTTAGTTGTTCATTGTGTTAATGTTATTAATCTATTTTCTGTTTATTCATTTATTTATTTTATAGATTAAATATTTAGAGTTAAAACTTTTTTGGCATTTTTTAAATATGTGGAGTGAGGTACAGATTTTAAGTTTTTTCCCTTCACAGTGAGTACCTAATTGTTCCAGTTGCATTTATTGTATAATCAGTCATTTCCCTACCATTTTGAATTACCTAATTTATCATATACTAATTTCTTGATATGCTTGCATGTATTTCTATAATTTCTTTTCTCATCCACTAACCTATTTGTTTAGCTCTATGTATATCAAATTATCATTTGTTTTATTATCTACAAGGTTAATTCCCATGTATTCTTCTGTTTAATTTTTCTACTATCTCACATACTTATTTTTTCAGGTGTTGGTTGTTATTATTATTATTATTTTGAGATGGAGTCTTGCTCTGTTGCCCAGGCTGGAGTGCAATGTCACTATCTTGGCCCACTGCAACCTCCGCCTCCCAGGTTCATGCCATTCTCCTGCCTCAGCCTCCCTGGTAGCTGGAACTACAGGCACACACCACCACACCCTGCTAATTTTTTGTATTTTTAATAGAGACGGGGTTTCACAATGTTGGCCAGACTGGTCTCGAACTCCTGACCTCATGATCCACCCACCTCAGCCTCCAAATTTGCTGGGATTACAGGCGTGAGCCACCGAGCCCGGCCTCAGGTGGTTATTATTAATGGTTTGTAAAATGTGTTTGTTGGCTGGGCGTGGTGGCTCAGGCCTGTAATCCCAGCACTTTGGGGGAGGCCAAGGCGGGCAGATCACGAGGTTAAGAGATCGAGACCATCCTTGCCAACATGGTGAAACCCCATCTGTACTAAAAATATAAAAATTAGCTGGGTGCATGGTGACGCGCCTGTAGTCCCAGCTATTTGGGAGGCTGAGGTAGGGGAGTCACTTGAACCTGGGAGGCAGAGGTTGCAGCGAGCCAAGACCGTGCCACTGCACTCCAGCCTAGTGACAGAGTGAGACTGTGTCTCAAAAAAAAAAAGTTTTTGTCTTCTTCTCCCCATTTACATTGAGATTCTTGCTGAAATTGCATTATGTATATATGTAAGTAGTGTTATATTTACTCAGGTTTTTTTTTTTTTTTTGTCTTAATGCTAAGTGTGTGGTATATTATAAGATTCACTACAAGTTAAACTAGTGTTATCTTTGGTCTTCTTGGAGGACTGAAACCATGGTTGAGTATAGGATTTCAGAAAAGACTGGAAAGATGGTACCACTGGTTTGTAGAGTTTCATGTGAAAACTTTTATGAATCTTTTCTTTGTTAATGTCTATTCCTACCATTGAATGCTTGATCCTCTCTTTGTCTTTGTTATTAGACCATTTTATTAGGATTGGTCCAGGTGTTGATCTATTTTTTTTTTTTCTCACCTCTTCCTTACTATTTTTTTTCTCTACACTTGGTAAAACGTTTGAATCTGGAACATCATGTCTTTCTTTCACTGAGGGGTATCTTATTTCTTTGGTAATTGCTTCTTTAATACGTGCAAGTTATGGAGTTATTTTCTATATTAGTTTCGTATAAAACTATTTGGATATTATATCTGTGTCAAAGCTTAATGCCTCTTATATTTTAATCAAATTTTTTCATTTTTATGTATTCTGTGTTATATAACAGTCTTCAAGTTTATATTGTTAATACTTAATTAAGTTTCCTCAGTGTCCATTTCATTTTTCTACTGACTCTATTGAATTTTTCTTTCTGAAATTCTGTTTTGTCCCAAGTTCTTTTTTAAAAAAATTTACAAATTGCTTCTCTATTGTGGCAGTCTTGTTTGACATTCAATGCAGTATCTTCTTATATATAATGAGTTGCTTGAGTAAGAGATCTGTCTTGCTTTTTTTATAATAAAATAATTTATTTTTTTCTCTATGAAATGAATTTATTTTTCTTCCATTAAATCTACTTCAGAACTACTCACACACTCCTGATTGTTGAAAGTAGTATCATTTTCCAAACACTTTTATTGGTTACACATCTGTTTTCATTGTTCACCCTGTCCACATACACACAGATATACCAGCATTGTCAGTAGAGGTAAGTAAATGTCAGTTATCCTAAGCAACTCCTCAGGTCCTGCTTGTGTCTCTCAGATGTTGAGAAGATAGGAGATACTCTGTTTCTCAAAAGGCTGATGGGCTGAGAGTCTTTAGTTAAAGTGTGCAGAGGGGCCTGTAGACTCTCTGGGCTCTTTGGTTAGTGTAAACTGTGATCCTGTGGCAAGGGCATAGCTTTCTCTGTCAGTCTGCCTGGTGGAGATCTGAAACTTCATCAGGGCTGTGCGCAGAAGGTGATGCCTGCAAGGGGACTCCGTCTCTAGCAGCCAGGCTATCAAGTTTCTCAGGCTGTCTCTTAAGTTGCATGTTTTTCTCTTAATGTTTGAATAATTGAATCATTTTGGTAGAAAATTGGAGGAGTCATGAGCATGTCAAAATCCTGCTACAAATATTTTAGATAAACTCCATGCATATACTTCTGCTGTTGTAAATGAATGTATGGGTTAGAGGGCAGGGGGTGAATACAGCTCATGCTGAGGAAGATTTTTACTATTATTTATCTGAAAGAGTTTCAGAAAACAAAGATTTCCATTTCTAATTATGGGCAGAACAAACAGTTCAATATTACTCAATACCAAATCTTTGTTCTTGGCATACTCTTTCCCACCAACCCCAAGTGGATTAATTCAGATTCCTGGAGGTATGTTTTGTTGTGTGACTATGAGGAGGTAACGCAACTCAAAAATTATGTATTTCTTCAAATACGAAGAAAAGCAAATCTCCTTTTCCTTTTTCAAAGTTGGAAGGATGATAGATGGTAATACCTACACTTAAAATTTTTTAAGCAAAATAATATTTCATGATATGTGGAAAGACCCAGCATTCTTAAGTATTATGCAGGTAAGAATGAGACTTAATGTAAGAATTTTAGGTTAGTCAGATGGAAAAGCTCTGGATATTTACATATTGATTAAGAAAAATTGAGATGAAATGTAAATCATTGAATTGTTATAAAAAACAACAATTACATCTATTTCTCTTACTTAGATTATACAGAATAGGGAACAAGTAGTAAATGTATAACAACAGAATCAGGATTCCAAAAGTTTACAAGCAAGAATAATGCAATGGCTGTAACTGAATGAAAATTGATTAGCACAAAAGTAAAGTTCTGGCCGGACGTGGTGACTCACGCATGTAATCCCAGCACTTTGGGAAGCCGAGGTGGGCGGATCACCTGAGGTCAGGAGTTCGAGACTAGCCTAGCCAACATGGTGAAACCCCATCTTTACAAAAAATACAAAAATTAGCTGGGCGTGGTGGTGCATCCTTGTAATCTCAGCTATTCAGGAGGCTGAGGCAGGAGAAATCACTTGAACAAGGGAAGTGGAGGTTGCAGTGAGCTGAGATCATGCAACTGCACTTCAGCCTGGACAACAGAGCGAGACTCCATCTCAAAAAAAAAAAAAGTTTTAAACAACACAAGTACAAGACGAAGAAGAGAGGAATGAGATTGAAGTTCACATTATTGGTTATAGATGTTTTGGGATAGTTATGCAAGCACAGTTTTGATTTAATGGAAAGGGAGATGCTAAAACTGGATATGTATGATATGGTGGAAGGCTTTGCTTTTCTATCACCTCTGAAGACTGGCTCCATGACCTTAGAATGTTAATTTAATTGTTCAGAGCTTCTGTTTCCTCAACAGCCAAATGAGTCTCATACCACATATTTGCAAATCTTGTCATTATAAAATGAGATAAACTTCCTTTAGAGCAAATCTTGAAAAGGTCATCTATATTTAGTCTCTCCATTTTTTTCCTTCCCCCTCTGTCAGGTTGTCAGTGCTGCCCCCACTGTTGCTGTGGTGAACTCCCCCATGACCTCTGCATTGTTACATCCCATGCTGGATTCTCAGATCTTTAGCTAGGGTGGCATTTTTCACAGATGATCAGTCCTTACTCCCTGAAACATGGTCTTCATTTGGCAGCAAACACTGGTTTACCTCCTGACTTTTGGGCCATTCTTTCGCAGTCTCCTTTGCTTATTTTCCCTCATTTCTCTCACTTCTAGCTGGTGGAGTTCTCAGGCCTCAGTCTTTGTACTTCTTTTCTGAGATGCTATTCTCAAGCTAATCTCATTAGTCTCCTGGCTTTAAATACTGTCTATATGTCTATGACTCTAAATTGAAATTTCAAACCTGACATCTCCCCTGAGTGCCAGATTGCATATTCTACTCAATTTTTAAAAAATTTGTTCTTATTTATTTATTTATTTATTTGTAGAGACAGGGCCTTGCTATATCGCCCAGGCTGATCTTGAATTCCTGACCTCAGGTGATCTTCCCATCTCAGCCTTCCAAAGCCCTGGGTGGAGGCCACTGTACCTGGCCTACATTCTATTTTTGATATCTGAAACTAAATTTGTTCAAAATGGAACTCTTGATATAACCGCAGTAAGCCTGTTCCTTCCTTAATCTCCCTCAGCTCAGTAAATGGCAACGTTCCCAGTTGTTTGAGACAAACCTTTGGATTCATCCTTTACTTTTCTCTTTCCTTCAAGGACTACATTTTGTCCATCAGAAAATTCTATTGCCTGTACTAAAGAAACTTATGAATCTAACTACTGCTCACTATCTCCTCTGCTAATGCTGTGGGTCTAGTCCTCCATCAAATCTTGCCTGGATTATTGAAATAGCACAGGTTTCCTGCTCTGACCTTGTCCTGTCCTCAGTCTGTCCTCAACACAGCAGCCAGTTGATCCTTTTAAAAGTTGTCAGCTTATGTTACTCATTTGCTCCAAGCCTCCTTCTATCTCATTCAGAATAACAATTCTACTCCTTCCTGTGACTTACAAAGCCTTACATATTGGCTCGCCATTATGCCAATATGGCGAGCCAATATGCCTCTAAATATTTGAGGAATTGCCACTTTGTCTTCCACAATGGTTGAACTAATTTCCATTCCTACCAACAGTGTAAAAGCAATCCTATTTCTCCACAACCTCACCAGTATCTGTTGCTCCAACCATTGCCTCCAGTCATATCTTCTATTCCTTCTATCCCAACACTCCACTCTGGTAACCTGGCCTTTTTGCTATTTTTCAAACATTCCAGGTCTGCTTCTATGTTTTCCTTTGCTATTCCTTATCCCCGGGATGCCTCCACCTCTGAAATCATCGCTAAGTTTAGTTGTTTCTTAGCTGGGATGGTATGGAGGATATTCAAGTATCATAGGGATAGTTGAACTAGTCGGTAAAGTGCCTTCTGCTGAGGTTTTATTAATGAATGGAAGAAATTCATTATGTACTGTGTGCCATTTATAACTTCTCACTGGGTGCTGAACAGCTCATTTGTGACAGGTCAAAATGGATACCTTTCATCTTATATACACATAGTTCTAAAACTTTCCTTTTTTTCCTTTTTTTTAATTATACTTTAAGTTCTAGGGTACATGTGCACAACGTGCAGATTTGTTACATATGTATACATGTACCATGTTGGTGTGCTGCACCCATTAGCTCATCATTTACAGTAGGTATTTCTCTTAATGCCATCCTTCCCCCCTCCCCCCCCCACCCCAACCATTTGACCCAGCAATCCCATTACTGGGTATATACCCAAAGGATTATAAATCATGCTGCTATAAAGACACATGCACACGTATGTTTACTGCGGCACTATTCACAATAGCAAAGACTTGGAATCAACCCAAATGTCCATCAATGTTAGACTGGATTAAGAAAATGTGGCACATATACACCATGGAATACTATGCGGCCATGAAAAAGGATGAGTTCATGTCCTTTGTAGGGACATGGATGAAGCTGGAAACCATCATTCTCAGCAAACTATCACAAGTACAGAAAACCAAACACCGCATGTTCTCACTCATAGGTAGGAATTGCACAAAACTTTCTTTTTATCAGTGAACAGTTTTTACTAACTTTACTTGGAACCTCATGCCCAGTACAGAAAATCAGTACAAGTGGGTTAAAGTAAGGCTGATGATAGGCTGAATAAGTACCCATGGGCTCACACCATTATATAGAGGACACCTATGGGAACCAATTGCTAAATACTTTGACTGGCACCTGTGAAGTTCTTTGGGTAAAGCAAGGCAGGGAGGTTTCTGAAGTTTAACAACACGGATTTCCTTTTTCCATGTCTCCTCCTTGAGGAGGTGGTTGTAGTCAATTCAGAACCTGAGTGCTTGATGAAGCACAGTTGCCCAGCTACTATTCTAAGCTGTATTTCTCGAGTAAAGGTTACTTTTAGAACAACTTATGATGGACTGATCTTTCTTTGTAAAATTGGGAATGAATTCTTAAGTATATTCATTCTCCTGACAAAAATTATCTACAAAAGCAGGAATCAAATATTTCCTGTATGGATTTGTAATATTCAATAGAGGGAATTTAGGAACTCAAACTGATACTCCCTCTGGGGTTTGGGAAATCGCTTGGGGACTCATTGAATTAGCTGGCTTCAAGGGACCTTAAGCAATCTAGCTACTTGGGGGGCTAGGAAATTGTTTAGCTATTGTTTTCATTATCAGCATCACACTGTTTAAAGAGTACTGTCAGATACTTCTCAAAAGAAGACATTAATGGTGCCAAAAACATATGAAAAAAAGCTTAACATCACTGATCATTGGAGAAATGCAAATCAAAACCACAATAAGCTACCATCTCATGCCATTCAGAATAACGATTATTAAAAAGTCGAGAAACAACAGATACTGGTGAGGTTGTGGAGAAATAGGATTGCTTTTACACTGTTGGTGGGAATGGAAATTAGTTCAACCATTGTGGAAGACAAAGTGGCAATTCCTCAAATATTTAGAGGCAGAAATACTTCCACCCAGCAATCCCATTACTGTGTATATACCAAAGGAATAGAAATAATTACATTATAAAGATACATGCACATGTATGTTCATTGCAGCATGATTCCCAATAACAAAGACTTGGAATCAACCCAAATGCCCATTGATGATAGACTGGATAAAGAAAATGTGGTACACATATACCATGGAATACTATGCAGCCATGAAAAAGAATGAGATCATGTCCTTTGCAGGGACATGGATGGAGCTGAGAGCCATTATACTCAGCAAACTAATGCAGGAACAGAAAACCAAACATCACATGTTCTCAATTGTAAGTGGGAGCTGATTGATGAAAACACATGGACACATAGGGAGAAAAACACACACTCGGGCCTGTGGAGCAGATGGGGGGAATCAGAATATCAAGAAGACTAGCTAATGGATGCTGGACTTAATACCTAGATGATAGGTTGATCTGTGCAGCAAACCACCATGGCACACATTTACCTAAGGAACAAACCTGTACATCCTTCACATGTACGCTGAAACTTAGAAGGTGAGGAAAAAGAAAATCCTTTGGAGATCAGCGATGGGCATATGGTTATTCATTATATTAAATATTCTTCTGTCTACACCTGTATGTTTGTTTGTTTGTTTGTTTCTTGAGATGGAGTCTCGCTCTGTCACCAGGCTGGAGTATAGTGGTGTGATCTTGGCTTACTGCAATCTCTGTCTCCCAGGTTCAAGAAGTGGCACGATCTCGGCTAACTGCAATCTTTGCCTCCCAGGTTCAAGCCATTCTCCTGGCTCAGCCTCCCAAGTAGCTGGGGTTACAGGCGTATGCCACCATACCCAGCTAATTTTTGTATTTTTAGTAGAGATGGGGTTTCACCATGTTGGCCAGGATGGTCTTGATCTCCTGACCTCATGATCCACCCACCTCGGCCTCCCAAAGTGCTGGGATTACAGGCGTGAGCCACTGTGCCCAGCAGAAAGTTTTCATAATAAAAAATGTAAAGATAAAACTAAAGAGTAGTGTCAAAGAACAGGAAAAAATCGAGGCAGAAGAATTCAGAACAAGACACTAACTTTGTGGGGTGGTGGGGGAAGCTGTCCAGTTACTGATTGTTTCACAACTTTGTAATTAATGCATTTTATAAAATTTAGCTAGAAGTAGAAGAGCTGATTCATCGTAAGAATGATCATTGATCAGTGACCTTTCATTCATTTCCTCCAACTGAGCTCCAACAGTAACATTTTTTTAAAAAGGGATTTTCCAATATTTGTGACAGAAAGGTAATGATCAAGCTAAAATCTGGAGAGAATAATCACTTCTGAATATAATGGAAAGTTCATGGCCCTGAAACTTTCCTTTGGCCTTTATCAAGCAATTGTTAGCCCCATCAATATCCTGTCACTGTTAATTAGAAACTGTTTGTGCCACAGCTGATTTGTCACTCTGCAAAACTCCTACGGAGAGATGCAGGGCAGTCGATGCCATGGCTCAAAAGAGAACAAAAGTCCATTTTCAAAGGAGCCAAACACACTAAGTGGTGACCCAAGCCCTGCTCCTTCCATTATTGCTGTTAAGCCGGAAGCTAATTAAAAATCTCTGCTAGCACAAATGTGTGTTTGGTGTTCTAAAATATGTCATCTCTAAAAGACCGACAGATCGAAACTGCCGAAACAAGCTTTTGACTCTATTCTGTCTTCATGTGTTCATTGATTCTGACCTTAAAAATTCCAAAGTTCTGTCCTTACTAGACCCAAATAATGTTTAAGACATTTGCTATTTGCCTGGAAATGTTTCTGATCATATGGACAAAGCCAGAAATGTGATTATTTTGAGTTTCATTAATGACTAAAGAAAAATTGAAATAATCACCATGACTCATTTGGATATCTAATTATCTATTTTCAAATCCCATTTTTGTAGAGTCTCGGCAGAAACCTCTTTAATAATTTTATCTTTTGAGGATGAGAACTGGACAGCCATAAATGAAGTGATGATGACCAGATATTTTACAGTTTAATTATATATAATGGTGGCAGAGATGGGGAAGTTAATGAAATATGTATTAAAATACAAAGTTACTTTAAAAAGTACAACACTGATATAAAAATCACAAATATGTGGCAAGTAAATTTTAAGAACTAATTTAATGAATTGCCATTTGCATATTTTCTCTTGCAATGTCTTAGTTCTGAGGCAAACATACAAGAGTTATGTTAGCTCATGCAGTGTAAACTTGTATAGTTCACAACTTGTATAGATCACAAGTGAAAGCTCATATAGTTTATTGCAGCAGCAATAAAACAATGATAGTAGGTAATTATATTTGGAGATCCCTGGTATTACATAGGGACACTCCTGCTCCATATAAAGTTGCTTTAAAAAAGACTCGTTAGTGTAGCTCCTGTGGAGGGCTACACGAGCAATTTGACAACACAGGAGTGGGGAAACAGTGTCTGAGTACATTTGGAAGATGGTAAGTGAATCCTAATTATAGGGTGACAAGAAAATGACTCTGCAGGCTAATTTTAAAGACCTATATGACTAATATTTAGGGACTTGGGAAAAAAATCAGGCTTTACCTTTCTATCTTATTTGCAAGAAATAAGAAATAAATGAGGGAGGCAACAAAACCATATTCATACCGATGAAACTGATATGAGGATTGGAAATGTCTCTCCCTGAAAGAACTAAGCCCCAGTAAGTGCTGTGTTGCAAAAGGGAGCTGGGAGAATTTGTCTGCGTGTACATGGAGGATACGACTCTCTGCAGTGGAGTTGTGGGAGTGTGCATTACGCTTTCACAGAAGGCTGGGGACCACGAGGCAATAGGCCATGGTGGACTTCTCATGGTGCGAATAGTTTCTATTGTATTTTCTCTAAAGTTATTCCATGTGAAGAGAAGAGGAACTGGATTAAACAATTAGAATGTAGTCATTTTTATTGATAAAAATTACTGCATAAAATCTCCACTGTTTTTATCTTGTGTAGCTAAAGCCAATATCCTATGTTCTGCTTCATAGTCGAGACCTCAGAAGTAGCAATGAGATGACTGAACACACAGCACCATTGTACTAGATGAGATGTAAGTGTATGCCATCCTCATCACATATGCTTGTCACTGTTTGCAAATTTCCCAGAATGCTCTTCATCTGTCCTTCCTCTATAGCGGAGGCTGCCTTACTATTAGCTTTTTCAGTATCATAATTGGATTTTTGGATGGGTTAACTTTATTAGACTGTATTTCTGATGTTGAACTTTAGCTTTCAAGTTTTCTTCAAGAAATACAGAAGTTACTAGAAAATCTGTGTAAATGTGTAAATTATTGGGTATTTTTATGCATATATGTTTTTATTGGTGACTGTGCTTATATTTTATTAAGAAAATAAATGCAGTCAGAAGAGAATTTCCACCATTTCTCATCATCACATTTATCCACCCGCCAGCAGTGGTACCATGCACTTTGCCTTCCATTCTTTAACTGTGTCTGTACTCTCTCTGCTTCTATCTCTGCTGCTGCACCCTGGTCTCATTCCCTTCACCCTGGAACAATAGTCCAGCAACTCCCTTTCTCTCTTCTCTTTGCTGGCTTCTCACCTCCTTCAGAGTAAAGGTGATATCTATACAGTGGCATTTTTGGCCCTACATCACAAGCCTCCCCCAATATTCTGTGACTTCATCCCTTGATACTCAACCCCTTCTTTGCTCTGCTCTAGGGACATCACCTCCCTGACCCCAGGCCTGCACCGTTTCAGGATGCGTGCATTTGCAGCGCCCTCTGCCTGGACTGATCGCCTCCTGGATAGCTCCATGGCTTTCTCTGCCATCTTCTCCAGGCTGCTCAAATGTCACTTTCTCTTGCCGTGGCCTACTTCATTTTCTCCTATTGAAAATTGCCACTTCCTCCTACTACATAAAACTCTTGGTTCTCCCCTTTCCCTGTGCATGTTCAATATTAACTATGTAGATATCATTATCATCTATTACGTTAGGCATTTCCCTTATTTTGTTTCTTGGGTTCCAACCTCCAGCCCTCTATCCCCGACACCCAGGTAGATACACTCCGTAGAGTATGAGCCCATGCAGGCAGGGGTCTGTCTGTTCTGTTCATGGCTGTATCACCAGTGCCTGTGACAGCATCCAACACACAAAAGACACTCAATAAACATTGAGTAAATGTCAATAAATGGATTCAGTGAATTATACATTATAAAAAAAGATCTACTTTCCCCAATTGTATATTTTGTATATGGTACACGTTTTCCATTTGTGTTTCACAGCTATGGATAACTCATTTCTTCTCCATTTGTTGTTGTTCTTTTAAATTTTAAGGTCAGGGGTACATGTGCAGGATGTACAGGTTTGTTACACAGGTAAATGGGTGTCATGGGGGTTTGTCGTACAGATTATTTCATCACCCGGGTGTTAAGCCGAGTATCCATTAGTTATTTTTCTTGATCTTCTCCCTCCTCCTACCTTCCACCCTCTGCTAGGCCCCAGCGTGTGTTGTTCCTCTCTGTGGTCCATATGTTCTCATCGTTTAACTCCCACTTAGAAGTGAGAACATGCAGTATTAGGCTTTCTGTTCCTGTGTTAGTTTGATAAGGATATCCTCATTTGTCCTTAAAAGGCAGAATTCTAAGCTCTTTAGGTAGAACAAAGGGGAAAGACCTTCATATTTATTATATATTTGTTTTATATATTTATTAGTGTATATTTACAACTTACAAACATTGCATTTTCTTGAAATATTTTAATTTTTTAATTTTTATTTTATTGTGGTAAGAAGGCTTAATATGAGATCTGCTCTCTCAGCTGGTTTTTGAGTGCACAATGCTCTATTGTTAACTACAAGGCACAATGTTGCCCAGGTCTCTAGAACTTACTGAAATATTTCTTAAGCATTTTAGACTTTTTAAACTCAAAATATAAATTCCTGAAAAGGCAACCACCATAAAAACACAGCACAAAGGAGACAAAGCAGCAGTTGAAGAGAGCTTAGTTAGTAATTCTGAGCAATTAATGAGCTGGATTAATGCCACTTTGTACCCAAATTACTCCCTGCTAGCATCTTGGTGCTGAGGGAGGCACATCAACTTTCTCAAGCTGCCTTTGGCTACTTTTTTCCTACGGTACAGTAGGAATGCTTCTAGAGAATAGCAGATAGTGGAACTATTTACCTAAGCTACTCAGGTAAACTCCACCCAACCAGCTTTCCATGTGGCTCACTTCTTTCACCAGCGTTCTGGAGTTAACGTAACCAAGATGCTGCTGCTACCCAAACACTCAAAAAATGGCAGCAGCGATAAAACCAAATACAGCAATGGGCTCTTTCCTTCTCGCCTGTATAGTAGGTTTAGAAAATGTATCTTTGATTTTAAGACAGGAACAACTTCAGGTAATAATAAGAGCAAACACTTCTGTGGTTGCTATCACATGCCAAGTATTGACCTAAGGCTTTAAAAATTTGATCCCCTCCAACAACCCAGTGTGTGTTTGCGGAGGGCTGCTATGATTCCCATTTTACAGAAGAAGCAAACGGGCACAGAGGGGTTAAGAGCTTTGCTCTTGTTCCTTTGTCTATTAAGTGGAGGAGGTGAGATTTGATCTGGGGCATTCTGGGCCTGGCACCCATGCTCTCATCCTCTACAGTACATTGCCTTTGAAGGGAAATTGCCGCCTTCTCTTTTCTCTGACAGTGCCCTCTGCCTTTGTGCTATTCACACCTTCTGATGAAGTATCCCTTTGAGCTTATCTCTCTCAAATTGGGCCTGATGGTCTTGATCATTCTTTCTTCTTCCCCCATGTCTACATCTTTTACACGTATCTTTTTATTTGTGAATCTGGTTCTCAGCCATTACAAAAGAAAACACCAGCTTAATGTGTTAGGAGATAATACTTATTCTCTTAACCCCACGGAAGTAAGTGTTTAACAGAAGCTTTCCCAGATGATGCCTTAATTCCAAGGAGGGGCTTTGATGATTAAATATTAAAGCATGAGAATAAGATATCTGTGTGTATGCAATTTCAATGTACATTTACATTTAACATTTAAAATGATATTTAGGACACCCTGCCCTAAATAACAAGAATCAGCTTGCACAGTCCAATTAATTTTCTTAATCATTTGTATTGTTTTGTGTCATCTTTGTTGTGGATATATAGTTTCAGTGGGGGTATCTTTTCAGATTACTCAATAATATGATGATTCTGGTGATTGTGAATTTTGAAATCTTGGAGAAAACTTGTCAATGTTACTATTACATGTTAATGTATCACAAGATTCAATATGCTTGAAAAAATTTTTGCTTTTCTGTTTTGCTGAATTGAGAAATTTAGGAACTAAATTTAACCTATTAGTTTGGTACCTTAAAATATGCTGTACATATTAAAAGAAAAATTGGCTGGGTGCAGTGGCTCATGCCTGTAATCCTAGCACTTTGGGAGACCAGAGTGGGCAGATCACAAGGTCAAGAGATCTAGATCACCCTGGCCAACATGGTGAAACTCCCTCTCTACTTAAAAAAAAAAAAATTAGCTTGGATGGTGGCACGTCCCTGTAATCCCAGCTACTTGGGAGGCTGAGACAGGAGAATGGCTTGAACCCAGGAGACAGAGGTTGCAGTGAGCCGAGATTGCACCACTGCACTCCAGCCTGGTGACATAGTGAGACTCTGTCTCAAAAATAAATAAATAAAAATAAAAACTAAAAAAAAAAAAAGAAAAATAATGGTTATTTCTTCAGGTCTTTAATGCATTGGTATGGAGAAGAAAAACTACAGAATTTTCTGGAATGAGCTAATTTTGCCATTGCAATAGGTAGAACTCTTGGGGGCAGCAAAAAACTACTAAGTTCTCAAGTTTGAAAAAATACAAAACTCTCTCTACTAGGCCGCTAGGCAGGTACTCAATTACCTGGTATAGTCTCTCTGTGGTGTTTTTTCTATAGCTCTGCAATCTCCCAATGAGGTGGTTAACACAGAAAAATTCAAAAAGAGGCACAGATCTTCATGCTAAAATTGTATTAATTTTCATTGGGTTTTTGGATAAAACTGCTCTCTACTTTAAGTGTGCTATAAGGTGAATGTCAAAATAAGTTAGAATTTTGATTCTATCAAGCACATGGATATAGTCACCCTCTTGTGACAGTAAAGGAACATTTACGAACTGGAAATTACTCTCCGTTGTTCTACCTGACCTTTTGAAGGCTCTGTTGTAATAATATGTTAAATTACAAAAACTGTGATCCTAAGTAAAACCTATAGATTTTTGCATGGATTCATCTGAAGTGTAATTGATTGTCCCACATGGAAACCATGCTATGTGAATTATTTGGCACAGTGCTAATATTGGCTAATTTAGAATGTAATTATAATCAGCACGGAGCCTTTCAACTACACTTATGAACTTATCCACAGTAGGGAAGAATGTAGGACTCCCCACAGGGCAGAAATCACGTGGTTCCTGGAAGATATATAGTCCAAGTTTTTAATTATATTTGGCTGGAGTTCTTTTTAATTTTATCTTACTAAAAAGAAATGGATTTTAATATGACAAAAATGATGCTTAAGTTGTAAAGGAAGCACATTAAACAGAGTTTATAATACTTCCTACTGCGATGAGTTTTAACATTTAAAATGAGAAAAAGGCAATTCTTTACATTCAAAATTTGATCAATCCAGATGATAGCCAGAATAAAAATTAAATACCATCTTGATAGGATAAGCTTATCTTTCAGATACATACTACACTCACCTATTCATACAGACTTTGAAGTCTCCAGAAGAATTTATTTTCTGAAGTCCTAGAAAAACAAGATGCAAACTTCCTGCCCCAAGTCATAGAAAGAGTCTCATTACTTTCCCGTGTCTTCCCCAAAGAGCCAATATCGATGTTTCCTTTTCCAATAGCAGTGGCCAGGAAAAAAAATGACCTGCTCTTATTAGTGATAGTTTATACCTAGATAATTATAATATTCATCTTCAGAAACATATATGTATTTTATGTTTATGGCACATGAAGTATATTAATAGGAATTGGCTTGCTAACAAATTTTAAAAAATAAACCATTGTCAAATAGCTCTTTGCTGAAGTATAACTGAGTTTTCATAAAAATGAGAAAGTTTGCCTTTTAATATAAAACCAGTGTTTACCAGCATGAATATGGTCACTGCAAAGGGTATAGACTAGAAAGGGTAATTTTTAATTGAAGCTTTACTATTGCCTTTGAAGCCTGTCACTAGGGGAGATGGATTGGTGCTGACAAGTACTTACACAGGGGCTGCTGCTGATAGCAAGCCTGTGAATTTGGGGGGTGTGGTTTCTCAGAAGCCATGGGGTTAGAGATAGTTTTAGAAGATTCTGGTACAACTTTTCCCTCATACTTTAGTGAATTTAAAACTTCAGCATGCATTAGAATACCTGGAGGGTCTGTTAATTATACAGATTACTGGACCCCAACCCAGAGTTTCTGATCCAGTTAGTCTATGGTACAGTCCGAGAAACCATTTTTGCTAAGAAGTACCCATGTGATGCTACTGCTGCATTTTGTCTGGGGACTCGGCTTTGAGAACCGCCCCCCCCCTTTTTTTTAAAGTATCACTGGGTAAGTCATATGCCCCAAACCTGAAGCATGGTACTCAGACCAGGAAGAGAAGTGGCTGCTCAGGAAAAGAGAATTATTTTTAGTGCTTATGGTTTGTTAACTGAGAATCATGGCAGTAGACAGACCAGCCAGACATGCATATAGCCTATTTCTTTAAGTTCATGAGTAATATAGTTTGCATGTTGTCCCCTCTAAATCTCATGTAGAATGATAATCCCCCATGTTGGAGGTGGGGCCTGGTGGGAGGTGATTTAATCATGGGAACGTATTTCTCATGAATGGTTTGGTACCATCCTCTTGGTGCTGTCCTTTTGATAGTGAGTTTTCATGCGATCTGGCTGTTTAAGAGTGTGTAGCATCTTTCCCCTCTGTCTCTCTTGTTCCCACTCTTGCCATGTGAGATGTTGGTTTCCCCTTTGCCTTCTGCTATGATTGTAAGCGTCCTGAAGCCTCACCAGAAGCTGAACAGATGCCTAGCACTATGCTTCCTGTACAGCCTGCAGAAATATGAGCCAATTAAACCTCTTTTCTTTATAAATTACCCAGTCTCGGGTATTTCTTTAAAACAAGGCAAAAAAGACTAACGGAATGAGTGTAACTGCTTCTGTATGTATGCTCATATATTCATGGATGACAACAATAGGGCAGAATAGGAGATTTCTACCAACATTCCCTGCAGAAGCATTGATTTTGATAACTACCCATAGATGAGAGTACTTTGTGGGAGTTCAGGAGACCAGTGGAAAAGTTTCAGCACACTGTTGGACCAAAAGGGTAGAAAGAACAATTTCACTTTACCCACGTCACCTCTCCCTTAAGGTGGCACAGCTCAGTGACAAGTAAGGCCCACAGTTTTTCCCATGGAGAACAGTGAGACTGTAGTGAGTGAGCACATAGCTCCCTGAGCTATGTGAGATTCTGTCCAACAGGCCTACTTGCCCACTTCTTTCTTACCTCGTTCAGATTACTGACATGATTAGCATGGCTGAGTAGTTGAGAGAGAATGGGTACAGAAAAGATAGGATGTGAACCCTGCTAACTCGTCTATGGACTCCATCAGAGGTCAGTTGATGAGCTGCTTGGGACACCCTTGCCTGCAGAAAACCCCAACTGGACCATGGGCAACCCAAATTCTTTGGACACCTCACTCTGTCCCCACCAGTCCCTGAGTGCACCTTTGAGGACTGAGAGTTCAAGTGTCTCACAAAGATAGCTGCTTCAACCCTGTAGGATTGGGAGAAGGCACACAAACTTGAGCATTATAGAATACAACCTTAGGGAAAACAGGAGACTTGCATCATCTGACCTGGTTTTGTGGGGTTTGGAGAAAACAAGATTTCTCCCGAAGAGGGAGCAAGAGGTGTGGATTGTGTACATTCATAGAAAAGGTTTAAGAGAGTTTAAGAATTCCTAACTGAGCTGACTGTTGAAAGTATTCACTTTCCAAAACCAGTCAGTAAACACTAGAGAAGGTGACTGCCTCTTGAGATGCAAAGAGAGCAGCACAAGACTTTAAAGAACATGAAAAATCAAAGAAACATGACACCACCAAAGAATACAATAATGATCTAGTACACAAATCCAAGGATATGCAGATTTATGAATTGCCTAAGAATTCAAAATAATCATTTTAAGGAAGCTCAGCAAGCTACAAGAGAAAACAGACAAATGAATAAAATCAGAAGAAACAGTACATGAACAAAATGAGAAGTTCTATATGGACAGAAATCATAAAGAATCATACAGAAATTTTGCAGCTGAAGGATACAATGAAAAAGAAATGAAAAATGTGATAGAATCAACAGCAGACTTGATTGCACAGAAGAAAAAGTCTGTGAATTTGAAGACAGGTCATTTGAAATTATCCTGTCAGGGAACATGGATGAAGTTGAAAGCCATTATCCTCAGCAAGCTAATGCAGGAACAGAAAACCAAACACTGCATGTTCTCACTCATGAGTGGGAACTGAACAATGAGAACATGTGGGCACAGGGAATGGAGGAACAACACACACTAGAGCCTGCCAGAGGAGGGTGACGGGGGAGAGCATTAGGGAAAAGAGCTAATGCATGCTGGGCTTAAAACCTAGGTGATGGGTTGATGATAGGTGCAGCAAACCACCATGCCACACGTTTACCTATGTAACAAACCTGCACATCTGCACCTGTACCCCGGAACTTAAAAAATTATCCAGTCAATGTAGAAAAAAGAAAATGAAAAAGAATGGAGAAAGCTTACGGAATTTATGGAACTCCATCAAAAAAACTAACAATCACATCGTGGACATGCCAAAGAAGAGAGTGAAAGGGGCAGAAAGCTTATTTAAAAAAATAAATGGCTGAAAACTTCCTAAATCTGAGAATATATATGGCTATCAGATACATGAAGTTCAAAATTCCCCAAACAAATTAAACCCAAAGAAGATATTACTGACACACATTATATCAAACTGTCAAAAATCAGTGACAAAGAATTTTGAAAGCAGCAAGAGAAAAGAGGCTTGACACATACAAGGGAACTTTCATGAGGCTCTCAGTGAATTCCTCAGTGGAAACTTTGCAGACCAGAAGAAAAGATGATATATTCAAAGTGCCGAAAGCAAAAAACTGCCATCCAGGAATACTTGGCAAAGCTATCCTTCAGAAAGGAAGGAGTAATCAGGACTTTCTCAAAAAAAAAAAAAAAAAAAAAAAAGGCTGAGAGAGTTCACCCCTAGAACTGCCTTGGAAGAAATGCTAAAGGAGGTTCTTCACATTGAAATTAAAGGACACTAACTTATGACATGAAAACATGAAAGTATAAAACTCAGAGGTAAAGATAAGCACACAACTTTAGAATACTCTAATGCTGCAATGGTGATATGTAAATCAGTTAAAATTTATGAATTGATACACTATTTAGAAAGATGTAAACTCTGATATCAAAAACATAAAATGTGGAGGGGGGACTAAAAGTATAAAGGTTTTGTGTGCAATTGAAGTTAGGTTGTTATAACCTTGAAATAGACCTTTATACCTATAAGATGTTTTATATAACCTCATAGAAACCACAAAGCAAAACCCTCTAGTATGTGTAGGAAAGATAAAGATATCATAGCATGCCACTAAAAAATCATTAAATCACAAAAGAAGGCAGCAAAAAGAATAAAAAAGAACAGAATTTACAAAGCAGTCAGGAAACAATGAAAAAAATGGCAATAGTAAGTCCTTACCTATCAATAATCACTTTAGATACAAATAGAATAAATACTCTATTCAAAAAGTGTGGAGTGGCGAAATGAATTAAAGAATCAGGAGACTCACATCAACTCCAAGGCACATGTAGGCTGAAATTAAAGGAATGGAGAAAAATCCCAGACCTGATGCCTTTGCTGGTGAAGTCTACCAAACATTTAAAGATGAATTAATACCAGTCTCTTGTAATTTCCAAACTCTTGTAAAAAATTAAAGAGGAGAGAACACTTTCAAACTCGTTTTATGAGGTCAGCATTATTCTGGTACCAAAGCCAGACAAGGACACTACAAGAAAAACAGAAACAAAAACTACAGGCCAATATTCCTGATGAATACAGATGCAAAAGACACTCAACAGAACATAAGCAAACTGAATTCAATAGTACATGAAAAGGATCATATGCTATGATCACATGAAATTTATACCACTTCTTTTTTTTTGATGTTGTTGCCCATGCTTTTGGTGTCATTTCAAAAAGATTATTGGCAAAATCATTGTCATGGAGCTTTTTACCTATACTTTCTTCTAGGAGTTTTACAGTTTCAGGTCTTACATTAAAGTATTTAATTCATTTTATATTTTTATATATGGTATGAATTAAGGACCAATAGCTTTCTTTTCTTTTTCTCTTTCTTCCTTTCCTTTCCTTCTCCCTCTTTCTCGCCTGTGGATATCCAGCTTCCCCAGCACTATTTATTGAATAGACTATCCTTTTCTCATTATTTATAGTGCCTTTATCAAAGATTGGTTTATCAAATACTCTTGGATTTACTTATGGACTGTCCATTCTGCTCTTTTGGTCTGTTTGTCTGTTTTGGGGCCAGTGCCATATTGTTTTGATTCCTGTAGTGTTGTAACATAATTTAAAATTAGGAAGTGTGATGGTCTCAGCTTTCTTCTTCTTGCTTGAGATTGCTTTAGATATTTGTAGTCTTTTGTGGTTCCATGTAATTTTCAGGATTTTTCTTCTATTTCTATAAAAATTATGATAGAGTCCAGGTGCGGTGGCTCACATCTGTAATCCCAGCACTTTCAGAGGCCAAGGTGGGCAGATCGCCTGAGATCAGGAGTTTGAGACCAGCCTGGCCAACATGGTGAAAACCCGTCTCTACTAAAAATACAAAAATTAGGTGGACGAGGTGGTGGGCGCCTGTAATCCCAGCTACTCAGGAGGTTAAGGCAGGAGAATTTCTTGAACCCAGGAAGTGGAGGTTGTAGTGAGCCAAGTCCAGCCTGGGGCACAAGAGCAAAATTCTGTCTCAAAAAAAAAAAAAAAAAAAAAGTGATAGGGATTTGCATTGAATCTGTAGATAGTATTGGGTAGTATGGAGATTTTAACAATATTCTCACAATTCATGAACATGAGATATTTTTCCCTTCATTTTTATCTTAAATTTTTAAATTATTTTGTAGGTTTTAGTGTACAGATCTTTTACCACCTTACTTTAGTTTATTCCCGTCTTCTTTTTAGTGATATTGTAAATGAGATTGTTTTCTTCTTCTTTCTTTGATAGTTCAATATTAGTGTATAGAAATATAACCAATTTTTATATGTTGATTTTGTGTCCTGAAACTTTACTGAATTTTTTTTTATCAGTTATAACAGTTTTTTTGGTGCTGTAAAATTTTGTATATCATGTCATCTGCAAACAGGGACAATTTTACTTCTTACTTTCTGATTTGGAAGCCTTTTTTTTTTTCTTGTCTGCATTGTCTAAGTTTGAATATACTGTGTTTTCATGTTTGTTTATCCTAAAATATTTAAAAAATTATCTTTAATCCTCTCTTTGACCTGATTGTTCATGAGTTTTTAGTTTCTAGGAATTTGTAAATTTTCTAATTTTCTTGCTGATATTGACTAATAATTTCATTCACATTTCGATAGAAAAAGATACTTCACAAAATATCAATCTTCCTATCAACTTCCTTAGTAAGACTTGAATTGTGACTTAACATGTGATGTGTCCTGGAGAATATTATGTGTGTGCTTGAGAAGAGTCTGTGTTTATCTGCTTTTGGGCAGGAAATTTTGCATATGTCTGTTAGGTCTATTTGGTATGTAATATTGTTCAAGTCCACTGTTTCTTTATTGATTTTCTCTCTGGATATTCTATTCAGTATTGAAAGCAGGATATTGAAATCTCCTACTATTGTATTTCTGTCATTTTTTCTTTTTTGAGCATTTAGTATTTGCTTTATATTGTTGGTGCTCTGATGTTTACTGAATACATACTTTTGCAATTGTTATATTTTCTGCTTGATTTAACCCCTTTCACATTAGATACTTAAACTTTTTGTCTCTAGAGAGAGTTTTTGACTTAAATTCTACTTTGTATGATACAAATATAGCTATTTCCACATTCTTTTAGCTGCCATTTGCATGATGTATCTTTTTTTTTCTTTCTTTCTTTCTTCTTTTTTTTTTTTTTTTTTTTTGAGACAGAGTCTCACTCTGTTGCCCAGGCTGGAGTGCAGTAGTACGATCTCAGCTCACTACAAGCTCCACCTCCTGGGTTCACACCATTCTCCTACCTCAGCCTCCCGAGTAGCTGGGACTACAGGTGCCCGCTACCACGCCCAGCTAATTTTTTGTATTTTTAGTAGAGACGGGGTTTCACATTGTTAGCCAGTATGGTCACGATCTCCTGACCTTGTGATCTGCCTGTCTCAGCCTCCCAAAGTGCTGGGATTACAGGCGTGAGCCACCGCGCCCAGCCAAAATATCTTTTTCAGTTTCTTCACATTCAGCCTATGCACGTCCTTGGGTTTCCTGTAATCAGTACGTAGTTGGATTGTGATTTTGAAATCTCTTAAGTCACTCTGTATATTTTGATTGGGGAACTTGACTTATTTACATTTAAAGTAATTATTAATAGGGAAGAAGTTACTATTGCCATTTTGTTAACTGTTTTCTTTCATGTTTTTTTTCTCTTTTTCTCCCTTGTTTTGTCTTCCTTTGCATTTGTTATATTTTTGCATTGATAGGGTTTGTTTCCTTTCTCCCTTTCTCAGACTCTCCCTATTTTTTTGGTGATATTTTCTTTGTGGTTACCACTGAGCTTACATAAAACACTTCATAGCTATTAGTTATAATAGTCTATTTTAAGCTGGTAACAATTTTAGTTGCATACAAAACTCTGTTTACCTCTCCTTTTCCCATGTTTTATGGTATTGATGTTTAAATTTACTTCTGTATGTTCATTAATAAGAATTAGTCATAGTTACTTTTAACACTCTTGTGTTTTAACTTTTGTACTTGAATTAAACATGATTTATTGTGCTAACATTGTAGTAATACAGTATTCTGTTTTTTTTCTGTATGTTTACCCTTCCAATGAGTTTTATATTTTTATGCTCTTGTGTTGCTTTTTAGCATCCTTTCATTTCAAGTTGATGAATTTCCTTTAGTATTCTTTGTGCAGGAGAGATAGTGGAGATGATTGACATCCCAATGCGTTGTTTGTCTGAGAAAGTCTGAGAAAATCTCTCAATTTGTAATGGAAAGGTTTATGAGGTACAGTATTCTTGGTTGGCAGTCTTTTTATTTTATCACTTTGAGTACATCATCCCATTCCCTTCTGACCTGCAGAGTTTCTGATGAGAAATCTGATAATCTCATGGAGGTTCCCTTGTTGGTAGCAAGTTGTTTCCTGCTGCTTTAAAAATTCTCTCCTTGTCCTTAACTTTTAACTTGTTATAACGTCTCATGGTCTGGGTAACTTTGTATTCATCTTATTTAGTATTCTTTGGACTTTTAGGATCAAGATGTTAATCTCTATTCCCATGTTTGGGAAGTTTTCAGCCATTATTTCTTTGAATTTTTTTTACTCATTTGTCTCTCCTTTTCCTAGAGCTCTCATAATATATATATCCATTTGTTTGCTGGTGCCCCATAATTTCTTTATGGTGTTTTTATTCTTTTAAACTTTTTTTTTTCTTTTTGCCCCTCTGACTGGATGGCTTCCAATGATCTCTCTTTAAATTTACTGATTCTTTGTTCTGCCTATCTAGTCATCTGTTGAACCTCTCTAATTGAATTTTTTAATTCAATTATTGTATCCTTCAGTTATATGTTTTCTGTTTGGTACTTTTTTATTGTCTATCCCTTTGTTAAAATGATTGCTTCATTCAGATATTGGTCTCTTGACCTTCATTAGCATCTATATAATGATTATTTATAATCAGTTGGAACACATATTTCCAGTTAATTTGGGTTGGTTTCTGTATATTTATGTAGTTATTTTAATGAACATACATTTACCAAATTTTTTCACTTTTCATGACCCTGTGTGTTGGTTTTTATTAGATAAAATAGCCACTTCTCTCACAGACTGACCTCATATCAAAGATGATCTTCACCTATCTGCCTTTCCAGAGATTCTGGGTGTCTCTCAAGTGTTTGTGCTCATTTAAAAATTCTGTCTTTGTTTTTAGTGGCAGCCATGATAGTATTCCCAAGTACCATCAGTGCTTTGAGACAAGTGAGATAGGGTCCAGTTCTTTGAATAACAGCCAGGAAAATTAAGGTGGTAGATATGTGGTCCAATTCTTTTTCTTCTCAAGGTAGGCTAAGAGGTGGAATTTATTGTCTGCTCACTCTGTACTGAGCTGGCGAGGTGGGGGACAGTGACAAGTGCCTGTACACTAGTAGATGGCATGCACTTTCAAACTGTTGCTTTGCTGTCTGTCATCCCCAGGGAGCTCGTGAATGCTGGGCTCTCTTAGCTCTCAAATACACATGGGTTTAGAGGCCAGTCCCTCAGGTAGCAACCAGAAAGGTTGTGAGGGGGCTAGATGAGAAATCCAGCCCCCTCTAGGGAGAAGTTGGAGGACTGATTTTTTCACTGGAGTGGGCTCAGTGGAGAAGTCATGGGATTTTCCCATGTGACTGTACAACCTCTAAGAGAACTAGTGATTGCATGCCCCATTAGCTTCCAGCACTGCACTCAGTCAAGGGGAAGAGGCATAGGAAGTGCTCACATGGCTGTTTAACACTGTCTTTTTGTTCTCTGTGGTCCTGGAGGACTAGTGAATGCCAGGTCCCATCAGCTTCCAGAGATGGGCAGATTGGGAGTTAGTCCCTTGGGTATCAACTGTAAAAGGTGGGGCACTAGAGGTGTGGTTCAAATTGTTTGCTTCTAGGGAAGAAATTGGGAGATGAGAATTCCCCACCAGTTGTGTGGTGTGGCAGGGATGTGCTTTATATGTCTCAGCCTTTCCTACTCATTTCAAAGTGGGAATTTTCTCAGTCACCCGGTATAGAGGAGGCTCTCAAATAGTATATGGAGTTTTCAGAGGGAACTGATCCATGTGTAGTTATGTGTGTCTGTGGGTGGAGGAAGAGTTTTGAGCCTATATTGTACTATAGTGCTGGAAGTCCTACCCCCTCAATTACGTTTTAACTTATCTTCCTTCTTCAATATTGGTAGCTCTACAGTTAATTGTCCTGCAAAAGCCAGAGTACTCTTTAAAACCTAAAAATTAGATTATTTCCCTTCCTTGCTCAAAATTTTTTCAACAGTGTGTTATAAAACCCATAGTTCTTTTCTCAGCTTGTCAGATCTTATATGATTACCGGTCCTATCTGGTAGACCTCATTTCTTGCAGCTTTATACCTTCCTTTTTCCTTGTGAGCTGCTTTTTTCAGTTCCTTTAAGACATTACTCCTATTTCCCCATCAGAGCTGTTTCCCTTGCTATTCTTCCTTACCATTTAATATGGTTTGGCTCTGTGTCCCCAACCAAATCTCTTGTTGAAATTGTAATTCCCAACTTTGGGGAGAAGGGTCTGGTGGGAGGTAATTGGATCATGGGGACAGATTCCCCCCCTTGCTGTTCTTGTGATAGTTCTCACAAGATCTGGTTGTTTAAAAGTGTGTAGCACTTTCCTCTTTACTCTTTTTCTCTCTCTCCTGCTGCCATATGAAGATGTGCTTGCTTCCCATTTACCCTTCCACCATGATTGTATGTTTCCTGGCCTCCCAGCCATGTTTCCTCTTGTACAGCCTCTGGAACTGTGAGTCAATTAAACGTCTTTTCTTCATAGATTACCCAGTCTCAGGTAGTTCTTTATGGCTGTGTGATAATGGGCTAACACATCATTGTAAGACTTAGTCCTTACTTCATTCAAGTGACTACACATAGGGATTTTCTTTAGAAATGAAATTGCTTCTCCCCCAAGTCACCAAGTATCACCTTACCTGGCTTTTTCTTCATAGCATTTATGGCTGCATCGTGTTCTATGATACATTTATAATTCTATTTCTCAATTTTCTGTTTTCCTATTTGACCATAATCTTTATGAGGATGAGAACTATTGTTTGCTATTTTATCTTTAATATATGGAACAGCTTGCCATATAAGTGCCAGATAAATAGTTGTTGGAAGAATGAATTTACTTATAAAAGAGACTTATGATACATTTCTATATTTTGTCAGTTAAAGATTTAACTTGTAATTAGTATAAAATAAGTGTTTTTGACTACCGGAGAGGGACTAGTTTGAATTAGTGTACACATTTAAAAAATTAAATCACGTTATTTTAAATATATACAAGACTTTCAGTATTTTGAAATCAGGTGTGGTGTAAACAATAAAAAATATACCTAGTAGCTTAAGCTACATCAGTATTGAGTCACAAGTGAATTAATAGCAATGGTTTTGTCTTAAGCATTATTTGTTTATTACCAAGTGATACCCCCTAACTTCTTGAAAATAGCAATTGCCCTAGTATGATAATTATTTTTATTTCAGATTTGCTCAAAATACCAATTTCTTATTAAGTTTTCAAAAATGATTAAAATGTCAATTCAGTCTTTATTAAATTTGTAAAGTATTCTAAACTATCACAATTTAAAATTTTAAATTCTTCTCCCATTTACAGGTGAAATATGATATCTGAGATTTGTGTTAAAACAGTAAAGTGTAGGAGTTGGTGAGAGTATGGATAGAATATTGGCTATGAAAAATGTTGAAGCTGGGTGATAAAAATTTTGATAAAATACTGAGTGCGGGTGATGAGTAAAAAGGGGTATATAATACCATCTTCTTTATATTTGTATTTGTTTTACATTTTTCTATAGTAAATAGTTTAGAAACAAAAATGTTTGCTGAAATTTTGTCACCAAAAACCTTCTTAAAAGAGAAATATGGTCTTGTTAGTTTTCAAAATAGCTTATGAACTTTGGGGGATTTTATTTATTAATTAAAGAAGTAGCAAGCAAATTTATTGCCTATTTCTTATTGGTCAATTCAAGGACCAACTTTAGAAATTCTTTGATTCATGCCAATGAAAAGCTTATTCCAATTGATTGTTTATTTCTATTTATTTAAATACATGTATTACTGTAACTTTTATGCAATTTATACATTTTACATCTATTTGCTTTTCTTTATTAGATATAGTCCAGGAATATGTATAATTTATAATTTAAATCCTCTGAGTCTTACAGTAACCTCATGCACCAACAGTGTTAAAAAATTGTGCATACTGGTGATATTGGAAATATGCCTTTTAAAGGCCATTATTTTAACATTTAACAAATATGTGATTCTCATTAAATAATAAAACATTTTGTAGATTTAAAAATTAGATTATTGTGCTTAGGTGGCATATTAAAACCAACACCAACACAGTTACCTGAGTGTTCATTTATTCTTCCCTCTTCTTAAATAGCCTAACTCCAGTCTGTCAAATGGGCATGATGTTTGCATCTACTAAGATGTTTTTTCCTAATTAGATACCAGTGGATTGTCAAAAGTGCAGTTACCGAACATTAGCATGGTAGTTAGAAAAAACAGCCCAACTGCTATGTCATCATCTCCAAGTTGTATGGGGCATAAATACAAATTATTATATCCTTAGGGCTCAGGGGTGCGGTTTTGAATATAAATGCTTTAGACTTTTAAGAGGCACTGTGCATACACGATCACAAGAACTTCTAAATATTGAATGTTGAAGTTTCACAGAGAATGAGGATAAATGGCACTGAACGTCAGTGTAGGACTCTGTATGAAAATATTGATGTAACTCAATTGCACGGATGCACTGTATGCCCTCAGCCACAAGGGAGGCTTGTCCTAGCCGTGACATCTAACCGCTGGGTGACCTGGAGAACGTTACTTAATTTTAATAGGCCTCAGCTTTCAGTTCATTAAATGGGACAATGCTGCCTGACAAATTGATGATAATTTATTGAACCTGAAAACACATTCCTATTTCTTTATTAGTAAAATGATTTCTATGTTTGATATTATTGATACACGAATCATGAGAGTGTCAAGGCATGCCAACAAATATGCCTGTTTTATTATTAAAAATACACATTCTGTAAGTTAGCAAATGCATACTGAAATTTTTAATTTTTTATATTCTGTTTGTTTTTGATTAGAAGAAACTCACAGTAGTGAACATAGTATAAACACTGGAGTATTAAGCTCCTGCAGTACTAATAAAACCAAGATAATTCTTCTACCTGCTATTTTTTGGGACAGTTTTTTGGAATCCTGAGCCACCATATAAGGACAAATATTCTGACACTGCCATGCTGCAGAGACCACCTGTAGGTCCTTCGATTGACCATCCCAGCTATTCTCAGACTCCTAACTATCCTGTCCAAGGTCCATATGTGTGAGTGAAGGTGCCTGGGATCCTCGGGACTAGCCTCCCTGCCAACTGAGTACCACAAAGGGACCTCAGCTGTCAGTGCCCTGTGGAGCCTGAGAACCTAGCCTGGCTCTGGTTCCTCACCCACAAGGTGAGATAAAATAAAATGAATGGATGGGTTTAAGCCAAAAAGTAATTTGTTAGCAATAGGCAAAATTGGCTCTCTAAAAATCATTTAATATGAAGATACAAAGAACTCATAACAGCAGAAAATGATGTTAATACAGAAAATACCTACAAAGGTAATCTTTTCATTATCTTTATGAGATCATCTTATTTAACTGAACCTGAACGTTACATCTAAGAGGTAATATTTGACAGAAAAGAAATTTACTAACTGTTTCCTCGGGAACACGTTTTATTGTATTCTCAAACCCTTTGCCCCTTGCCAAAATAGCTATAAATTCTGATTACTGTTGTTTAAACAACTATTTAGTTTCTATGTACTATATAGGGATTTATAAAGCATTAGCAGATTTAAATATGTGAGATGATTCTGGTGTGGCGACAGAGGATATTATAAATCAATGAACATGCACTAAACTCATTTATGAGTGAAGCATAGTATTTGTAAGCAAAGGAAAAGTTCATTGACTTGTGTTTGACTCTATCAGATTTGTAAACATTAAGGATGTTTAAGATGAGTGAAAAGTCGAACTTCAGGGCTAGAATGTCTTGTTTTTCTTAAAGCTCATATTCCAACACTGTTTGATATGTACGCTAATGGCAACCACATTGCCTCATGTGGCCTTTGAAGTCAAAGGGCTTGTGTGCTTCAAAGATGACTATTGCTGTTTAGATCCTTTGTGGGAGGAGTTAAACTTGTGGAAAAGGAATACGTGCTAAAGAGTTAACGATGTTTTTCAGAAACCACTAACTAAATTTTGTGCATTTGTAGCAGTGTGAAAGAAACATTTCTGTTTATAAAGGCGAGCTTGTCTTTTCAAGTTAAAGTATCGCTCTGTCAGAAACATTTGCTCTTCTAAAGCTTCTATGGTATTAATAAAAACATGTTATAGTGTGACTTGATGCTTATAAAAGTGTCTCAATGAACAGGTTTAGAGATATTCTTCATTCTACCTTAAAATTCCTTGTTGAGATTTGTTATTTTGTTTTGTTTTTTAAGCTCCTGGCTGCTAATCTTTGGGTTATTTTTCAGTTCTTCAACATACTCATCAGCGAGTGGTCAGTGAAAATAAAGAGGGCAAAACAAAAAACAATTTACCGTTTTTGCTAAAACAGTTTTAATGGTATATAATGCTGAAACTGACAACAAGATCTCTCAATTACTATTATATTTCACTTTCCATACAGCAAGAATTGTTTAATTATATTAGTTTCTCTTTAATTTTATGGATTTGTAAAAGAAAAGCACCTCTAATGAATACACAATTGATTATGTGATTATTCTTTGTACAATTTGCATTTAACATAGCATCTTGGTTATAGTAAACATTTAATCATATTTGCTGAATAAAATTATTAAAATCACCAATTTAAAAATATTTTAGAATTACCAAAGGGGAGTCAACATATGAAATATGCATAAAGTTTAAATGTTCATCCAGTGAAGTTATTAACACTGTGATATGGTTTGGCTCTGTTTCTCCACCCAAATCTCATCTTGAAATGTACTCCCATAATTCCCACATGTTGTGGGAGGAATCCGATGGGCGTTAATTTGAATCACGGGAGCAGTTTCCCCCATATTGTTATCGTTGTCGTGAATAAGTCTCATGAGATCTCATGAGATCTGCTTCTGCATTGTCCTCATTCTCTCTTGCCACCACCATGTAAGAAGTGCCTTTTCGGAGCTTGCGTTTGCTGAGATCACACCATAGCACTCCAGCCTGGGCGAAAGCTCTCAAAAAAAAAAAAAAAAAAAAGTGCCTTTTGCCTTCTGGCATGATTCTGAGGCCTCCCCAGCCATGGAAACTATAAGTCTGATTAAACCTTTTTCTTCCCAGTCTTGGATATGTCTTTATCAGCAGCGTGAAAATGGACTAACACAGTAAATTGGTACCGGTAGAGTGGGACGTTGCTGAAAAAATACCCCAAAATGTGGAAGCAACTTTGGAACTGTGTAATAGGCAGAGGTTGGAACAGTTTAAAGGACTCAGAAGAAGACAGGAAAAATGCGGGAAAGTTTGGAACCTCCTAGAGATTTGTTGAATGGCTTTGACAAAAATGCTGATAATGATATGAACAATAAGGTCCAGGTTGAGATGGTCTCAGATGGGGATGAGGAACTTGTTGGGAACTGGAGCAAAGGTGACTCCTATTATGTTTCAGCAAAGAGACTGGTGGCATTTTGTCGCTGTCCTAGAGATTTGTGGAACTTTGAACTTGAGAGAGATGATTTAGGGAATCTGGCGGAAGAAATTTCTTCTTATTTTTATTTTTTGAGACGATGTCTTGCTCGGTTGCCAGGCCGGAGTGCAGTGGCGCGATCTAGGCTCACTGCAACCTCCACCTCCTGGGTTCAAGCAATTCTCATTCCTCAGCCTCCTGAGTAGCTGGGACTACAGGAACCTGCCACCATGCCTGGCTAATTTTTGTATTTTTAGTAGAGATGGGGTTTCACCATGTTGGTCAGGCTGGTTCGAACTCCTGACCTGAGGTGATCTACCCAACTCAGCCTCCCAAAGTGCTGGGATTACAGGCATAAGCCACCGCCCAGTCAGGTGGAAGAAATTTCTAAGCAGCAAAGCATTCAAGAGGTGACTTCGGTGCTGTTAAAGCATTCTGATTTAAAAGGGAAACAGAACATAAAAGTTTTGAAAATTTGCAGCCTGATGATGCTGTAGAAAAGAAAAACCCATTTTTTTGCAGAGAAATTCAAGCTGGCTGCAGAAATTTGCATAAGTAACAAGGAGCTGAATATTAATCCCTAAGACAATGGGGAAAATGTCTCCAGGGCATGTTATAGGTCTTCATGGCAGCCCCTCCCATCACAGACCCAGAAGCCTGGGAGAGAAAAAATGGTTTCATGGGCCCGGCCTAGGGTCCCCATGCTGTGTTTAGCCTAGGGACTTGGTGCCCTTAGTCCCAGCTGCTCCAGCTGTTGCTAAAAGGGTCTAAGGTACAGGTCAGCCCATGGTTTTAGAGGGTGCAAGCCCCAAACCTTGGCAGCTTCCACATGATGTTGAGCCTGCGGGTGTGCATAAGTCAAGAATTGAGGTTTGGGAACCTCCACCTAGATTTCAGAAGATGAATGGAAATGTTTGGATGCCCTGGCAAAAGTTTGCTGCAGAGGCAAGGCCCTCATGGAGAACCTCTGGGCAGTGTGAAAGGGGAAATGTGTGGTCAGAGCCCCCACATGGAGTCCCTAGTGGGGTGCTGCCTAGTGGAGCGCTGCCTAGTGGAGCTGTGAGAAGAGGCCACCATCCTCCTGATGCCAGAATGGTAGATCCACTGACAGCTTGCACCATGTGCCTGGAAAAGCCACAGACACTCAACACCAGCCCATGAAAGCAGTCAGGAGGGCTGCTATACCCTGCAGAATCCACAGGGGCAGAGCTGCGCAAGACTATGGGAACCTACCTCGTGCATCAGTGTGACCTGGATGTGAGACATGGATTCAAAGGAGAACATTTTGGGGCTTTAAAATTTGACTGTTCTGCTAGATTTTGGACTTGCATGGGCCCTGTAACCCCTTTGTTTTGCCCAATTTCTCACATTTGGAGTGACTGTATTTACCCAATACCTGTACCCCCATTGTACCTAGGAAGTAATTAGCCTGCTTTTAATTTTACAGGCTCATAGGCAGAAGGAACGTGCCTTGTCTCAGATGAGACTCTGGACTGTGAACTTTTGGTTTAATACTGAAATGAGTTAAGACTTTGGAGGACTGTGAGGAAGGCTTGATTGATTTTGAAATATGAGGACATGAGATTTGGAGGGGCCAAGAGTGGAATGATACGGCTTAGCTTTGTGTCCCCACCCAAATCTCATCTTGAATTGTACTCCCATAGTTGCCCCGTGTTGTGGGAGGGACCCGGTGGGAGATTATTTGAATTATGGGGGCAGTTTCCTCCTTACTGTTCTCATGGTAGTGAATATGTCTCGTGAGAGCTGATGGTTTTATCAGGGGTTTCCACTTCTGCATCATCCTAATTTTCTCTTGCCAGTGCCATGTAAGAAGCACCTTTTGCCTTCCGCCATGATTCTGAAGCCTCCCCATTCATGTGGAACTTTAAGTCCAATTAAACCTCTTTTTCTTCGCAGTCTTGGATATGTCTTTATCAGCAGCATGAAAATGGACTAATACACACTGTAACAAGAAGAATTTAGGCATATTAGTTTCAAAGATATGAGCACAGAAATGGGAATTTCAAGATTTTTGGAGATGCTAATTTAATAGAACTTTTGAAATTTCATAAGCATGCATTGCCCCTTGAAAAGTAGTAACAGATTGACAAATGTAGATTTTTGTTATTACTGACATTTTGAGAAAATATCTGCAGCTGAAGATCCTGCAATTGTGAAAAATGTCATAAGTTTTTCATACACCCAGTTCTTTTGTCACAAAGTATGATCAGATTTTCTGCTTAGAAAGTGTTTTTGGCTGAATAGGTTATAGTCTACACTGTATGTAGGCACAGTGAAAAAGTGACAGGTAGTTTTCTAACATCTTTTTGAAAATATATGTTTACATCAGAATATTGACAATAATGCTATAACTGTTATGATATAGGTGACAAAGATAACTTAATTATAACTTTTCAAAAATGTTTGTCATCTTATCCATACAGTTTTTTATCTGAAAAATGACGGACAATCATATGGAAAACAGAATTAGTAGAATGCAATTTAGAGATAAGAAAAAATTTCTTTCTTCAATAAAATAATTTAGTGGTATTCAGGAAAATGCAAATGTGAGAGTCAGTGTACGATGTCAGGTAGCTCTATTCTGTCAAACTTGAAGATAAATATCTCAACTTATGATAATTGAGTGTTTGAATACCCAAGTGTCACATACTTATAAATCTTAACATTTTATACTTGGCCTTTAGAAGTTAGTATATCCCAGCAAAAATCTTTTATTTTTGTGATAGATAGTTATTATGCTAACATGTACATAAAACTTACCATTTTAACCATTTTTAAATGTATAGTCTAGTAGCAATAAATACATTCACATTGTTGTGCAGCCATTATCACTATCTATCTCGGCAAAACCTGTCTTTCCAAACAGGAACCCTGTATCCATTAAATGATAACTCCCCATTCTCTTCTCCCCCAGCCCCTGGTAAATAACTACCAGTCTACTTTCTATCCCCATGAATTTAACTACTTTAGGTAACGCATTTAAGAAGAATTCTAGAATATTTACCCTTTTGTGATTGGCTTATTTCACCTAGTATAATGTCTTCTAAGTTCTTCCATGTTGTAGCATATATCAGAATTTCCTTTCTTTCAAAAACGGAGTAATATTTCACTGTATGGATATGCCACTTTTTTTCTCTTTTTTTTTAAATTTTACTTTAAGTTCTGGGATATATGTGCAGTACGTGCAGGTTTATTACATAGGTATACATGTGCCATGGTGGATTGCTGCACCTGTCAACCCATCGTCTAGGTTTTAGGCCCTGCATGCATTAGGTATTTGTCCTAATGCTCTCCCTCCCATTGCCCCCAACCCCTGACTGGCCCCAGTGTGTGATGTTCCCCTCCTTGTGTCCCAGCGAACACCTGATTTGCTTCCATCTTTTGACTTTTGTGAATGCTGCTATGAACTAGCTGTATAAATATCTGAGTCCTTGCTTTCAATTCTTTTGGATATTTACCCAGAAGTATAATTGCCATATCATATGTTAATTCCATATAGTACTGCCATGCTATTTTCCACAGTGGTTGCACCATTTTACCCGACTAGCAATACACAAGGGTTTAAATTTCTCCACATCTTTACTAATACTTGTTATTTTATTTTATTTTTTTGATAACAGCCATCTTAATGGGTGTGATATGGTATTTCATTGTGATTTTATTTGTACTTCTCTAATGATTAGCGATGTTGTCTTTTCATATGCTTATCAGCCATTTGTATGTCTTCTTTGGATAAATGTCTATCCATGTTCTTTGACTATTTTTTTAAAGCAGTTTCTTTTGTTGTCGTTATTGTTGTTGAACTGTCAGAGTTCTTTCTTTTTTCTATTTTAGACATGAGGTATCAGTTTGTCAACCAGGCTGGAGTACAGTGGTGCTATCATAGCTCACTGCAGCCTCAGACTCCAAGGCTCAAGTGACCTTCCAGTCTCAACCTCAAGAGTAGTTGGAATTAACAGTCTCAAGCCACTGTACTGGGCTACTACGAGTTCTTTATATATGTTCTGGATATTAATCTTATATTACATATATAATTTGCAAATATTTTATCCTGTTCCTTGAGTCTTCTGTTCATTCTTCTGATAATGTCCTTTGGAGCATAGAAAGATTTTAATTTTGATAAACTTCAATTTACCTGCGTTTTCTTTTGTTGTCTTTGCTTTTGGTGTTATATCCAAGAAAAAGTTGCCAAACCCAATGTAATGAAGCTTTTCCTCTATGTTTTCTTTTAAGAGTTTTATAGTTTTAGCTCTTGCATTCAGGTCTTTGATCAATTTTTGAGTTAATTTTAGTATATGGTATACTTTGAGTACAGTTTCATTCTTTTGCATGTGGACATACAGTTTTTTCAACACTATTTATTGAAAAGAACGTCCTCTTTCCATTGAATGGTCTTGGCAGCCTTGTTAAAAATCCTTTGACTGTATATATGAGGGTTTATTTCTGTGCACTCTATTCTGTTCCACTGGTCTGTTTGTCCTCCTTATGCCAGTAGCGCACTGTTGTGATTACAGTATTTTTGTAGTAAGTTTTGAAATCATGACATAGGGAACTTCAAACCTTGCTATTTTTTTTTTCATTTCTTCTTCTTCTTCTTTTTTTTTTTTTTAATTGAGACAGGGTATTATTCTGTTGCTCAGGCTGGAGTGCAGTGGTGCAATCACAGCTAACTGCAGCCTTGACCTTATGGGCTCAAGCGATCCTCTTGCCTCAGCCTCCCAAGTAGCTAGGACTACAAGTGTGTGCTATCATGCTCAGCTATTTTTTAATTTTTTGTACAGATGGGGTCTCCTTATGTTGCCCAGGCTGGTCTTGAACTCCTGGATTCAAGCAGTTCTCTCACCTCAGCCTCCCAAAGTACTGGGATTACAGGCCATGCCTGGCTAATCTGTTTCAATGTTGGTTTGACTACTCCACACCCCTTGAGAGTCCATATTAAAGGTAGATTTTTCTATTTCTGTAAAAAAGTCATTTGAATTTTGAGTGAAATTCTCTTTTTAAATGAGTATTTACATATGAGATGATTTGGCAGAAAGAAGTTAAACATTTTGACTTTTATATTCTTTAATGATAGATCATGAGATGCTTCCAATCTCAACAAAACGTGTTAATATCTACAATTTTCCCCATCCAGAGACAAAAAAAAAAAAGATTTTAATTCATGTTTTTGTCTCCAACTGTGCATCTAAAATAGTTCTATCCTGGGTCTGGGGAGACAGAATAATGAGTGGTCAGAGAACTTGGAAGCCTTCTGATTGCTCTTTGCACTTGTTTATTTCCATGCATCCTCCACATTCTGGCTAAATGTGGGGAACAAATGAATGTGTGAATAGCCAGCAGCCCTACAGTGTCGGGGAAAATAACCTGAGAGACATGAGATTCATTTGCTTTTCTTTTAATATTGTTTCATTGTGTCTTCTTTAGCTGTGGAGTTAAATAAATACGGTTTTTGTTTCAATACACTAAGCAATGGATTTACAGGAAATCATTGATAGAGACTCCTAAAAGTTTTCTCAAATATCCACTGTAAAGATTGAGGAGAGAGGGATTGTGGGGGAGTCATGAACCAGAGTTACAGGAGCCTAAGATCCGACCTCACTGATGTAGATCTCTTCTCTCCATTTCCTTTTTTTCCCTATCTCTAAACATTTAATCTTGAATTTGTTTTGGATAATTTTTCGTAATCATAAACTGTTAGCTCTAAAAGGCATCTCGGTAAGTTTTTTAATCTACCTACCTTAATTATTTTAATGTGAAAAGGGCACATGTTTCTCAATATTCTTTCTTCTGTTCTGAGAGAAGAGGAACATCATAGTCCCTCATTATTTCAAATCGAATTTACAATGTTCCTTTTGTGCTAGTTCATGCTATTTGTGTGTTCTGTGTGTCAACCCTGTCTTCCTGTTTATGATACAAGGTCCTGAGGGGCGTGAGTTATAGCCCTTCAGGACCTCAGGTCCCTTTGCACTGAGTGCTTAGTGAATCTTACTGTTCAGCTGACTCCTACAGTAATGAAATTTAATCAATGTAAAATGGAAAAATACCCTCTGCATTAGTGGAATGTGACTTTTAAATAATTTTGACCTCTGGGGAAAGGACATAAAATAGAGTTTTCTTATCTTCTAATCCTGATGTAGTTGTGCTAGTCCATTCTCATGCTGCTAATAAAGATATACCCAAGACGAGGTAATTTATAGAAGAAAGAGGTTTAAAGGACTTACAGTTCCACATGGCTAGGGAGGCCTCATAATCATGGTGGAAAGTGAAGGAGGAGCAAAATCACATCTTACATAGTGGCAGGCAAAGAGAGCATGTGTAGGGGGAACTCCCTTTATAAAATCATCAGATCTCGTGAGACTTACTCACTGTTATGAGAACAGCATGGGAAAGACCTGCCCCCATGATTCACCTACTGGGTTCCTCTCACAGCATATGGGAATCATGGGAGCTACAATTCAAGATGAGATTTGGGTGGGGACACAGCCAAACCATATCAGTAGTTAACACCCATTACATTCAGAAGGACACTAGAACATTTTACTCATTACTGAGCTTTTGAATTGAAATTGTGGCACATATGGAATCATATTCTTCTTTTTATGAGATTGCATCTCTCTCTGTCGTCCAGGCTGGAGTGTAGTGGCTTAATCATAGCTCTCTGCATCCTTGAATTCCCGGGCTCAAGCAATCCTACCATGTCAGTACCCTGAGTAGCTAGAACTATAGGTGCGTGGCACCGTGCCCAGCTTTTTTCTTTTTTGTAGAGATGGGGTTTAGCTGTCTTGCCTAGGCTGCTCTCAAATTCTTGGCCTCAAACAACCCTGTCACTTTGGTCCCCCAAAGTGCTGGGATTACGGTGTGAGCTGCAATGCCTGGCCTGGAATAATTTTTTCATGGATGTATTTGACTTTTGCAATAAAAACCATAACATATTACAGTAAAAAATTAAAATATAAATACAGATATTCAACATGTTACATGTTTATGAGTCAGAATCCTTCATATAATGCTAGGATGTAAGTTCTGCTTAAATTACTCTACAGATACAATGTAATTCCAGTCAAAATCTCAGCAGGCTTTTGTTTTTGAAGGAGAAATTGTTAAGCTGATTCTAAAATATATGAAAATGCAAAAGAGCTAGCAGAGATAAAATGATCTTGAAAAAGAACAAAGTTAGAAGAATTATAGTACTTAATTTCAAGACAGTGAGGCTAGTCAAATAGATCAGTAGAATAGAGTAGAGTCCAAAAACAGACTTACACTAGTATGACCAATTACTTTTTGCAAAGTTACCAAAGGAATCCAGTGGAGATAAGAATATTTTCAATAATATTCCTAAAATAACTAGAAAGCTGTATGGAAAAGAGATGACTTTTATAATATACACTAAAATTATTTGAGATTAATTTTAATCTCAAATGTGAATCTCATTTAAATTTAAAATGTGAATCTCAAATCTTGTAGGGGAAGACATAGATCATATATTTATATCTTTGGGGTGCAAAAAAAGGGAAAGAAAATATATTTAACAGTTGGTATATTGGACTTCATCAAAATTGTCTTATTAAAAATTATTAAAAAATGGACATGTAAGTTAGACTAGGATAAAATATTTATAAAGTGTGTATCTGATCTAGGAATCATGTCAAGAATGTACAAAGAACCTGTGTAGATTAAAAATAGGAGCCTAATTAAAACTTTTCAAAAAATTTGAATAGTTTACAGAGAAAGTTGTATGAAAGGATAGTAAATACATTAAAAGATGATGAATATCATTAGTCATCATTGAAATGCAAATATGAATGAGGAGATAGCTTCAAAATCTCACCAGAAATGGCTAAAACTTTTAAGACTGTCAAGACAAAATATTGACAAGAATGCAAAACAATGATCTCTCATAATTTGCAGATAATTGTATAAAATGGTACTTTTTTGATGTTTGACAGTTTCTTATAACATTGCACATTTCTCTACCCTACAATCTAGCAATTCTACTTCTATGTATACATACAAGGAAAATTAAAACTTATTATCTACAAAAAATACTGAATAAAATGCTCAGAGTAGTTGTATTCATAATAGCCAAAAAATGAAAGCAACCAAAATGTCCATCAACATGGACAAAATATTCTGGCACGTATTCATGAGTGAACATTCAGCAATACAAAGCAATGAATTACTGATAAACATAAAACATGGATCAATCTCTCAAAGTGTTTTGGACAAATTGAGTGAGGCACAGAAATGAACAAATTATATGATTCAATTTATAAAAAATTATAGGACAGGCATCACTAATCTGTAACAATGACTTCACAATGGTGACTGACTCTAATGTGTCAGTTTGACTTCAGGGGAGCACAGAGGAACATTCTTTGATAATAAATTGTTCGATAAGGATTAGAGGGTGGATTTTCCACATGCTACAACTCATCAAACTATCCTTTGGATTTGTGCATTTCACTGTATGAAAAGTATGCCTCAATAAAAAAATTAACCAGTTGCATCCTGAGTCAGAGCAGCATATATTAAAAGTTAATTCATGCTAGGTGAATCAAAATAATATGGCAGGATATTAAAGACAAAGAGAAAAATCTTAAGCCAGAGAGAAGAGACAAATGACCTACAAAGGAAAATGATTAGACCGCAGAGGAAATAGCAGTCAACCTAGAATATATTTCCAGAGCAACTGTGATTCAAAATGAGGGCAAATAGAGACATTTTCCAGAAAAATTTCAGAGTGGTTACTAATCAAGTACTCTCAGTGAAGAAAATTCTGAAGTCCATAAGGAAAGAATGGTGTCTAGTCACAAGAAACCTCTTACTGGGCTCCTTAGAAGAGTGTGATGTAGTGAGTGGGTTATACCTGGGGCCTCTGTGGTCTCCATAGATGATGAGCCTGGGGAGTCTCATCAGGTTGAATACATCTTGGAAGAACCCAAACAACTGCACATTGACTTGCATCAACAGTAGAGTGCACTGCCCTCCATCATCGACAAGGCACCCCGGAGTTGCTGCAGGAGTTGGCGTTTAGGGTCCTGAAGAGCATGGCATGCAGCCCTTGGTGCAGCTGGTTCCATGGTTGGGTGTAGTAAAGATGTGCAGGGTGAAATGGGAGGGGATTTTTAGTGGTTACATTTTCTGGAGCAGCTCTAAATCTCCTTTTTACGTATGTTAGATTCTCCCCTATTTGTGACTTTATTAGTGGTATCTGAGTTAGCCACCAACTCCTCCAATAATGCATGTGGATTTTGAAAATGAGAGCTTCATCATTATTTTGAAATACTTGACATGAAAAAGTTCAGTTAGATTCAGAATGCTTTCATATTTCAAGAAATTTCAATATATTTGTCAATGAAAGAAATGGAAGTGCTATTAAATTCTTTAAATGTAATTTTAACTATTGTATGTTTTTCAAGTTTTAGAAAAATAATTTTTACCACCCACTTGTGGTGAACAAAGTTTCTTGTCCAAAGGTGACTATCAAAAATTGGAAGAGATCATTACTAAAAGGTCTTGTTTAGAAATTGCATATACATATTTCAAACATTAAACCTGATATTAAAGCAAAATACACCAAATGGTCTCAAGAATCTCATTTATATATTTGAAAATATTTGGAAATTCTATACATAGTCTATAATATCTTCCCTAATACTTACTTTTTCTAAAATAACTATATAATAAGATAATCAAACTTTTTTTTTCTGCCAAGCTCCATTTAGATGCCCCTGAATGCCGTTAGTTTACTGCAGTGTACTCCCCAAAATTTCATTTTTTCTCTATATACCATGAAGTAAAAATATGAGGAGACATTCATTAGTGTATATAAGTATGCACATTCTTTCCAAGTACATACTGAAACATTTAAAATTTGTCTCTGTAATGGGAAAAAAGTGGAAAAAATAAGAAACCTAAGAAAAGACATTAACAGAAAGCAGAGATACAATGCTAACGAGAGTGTTAGATAGCATAGCCCCCAAAGATGTCCAGGCCCTAATTCCTGAAACCTGTGAATATGTTACCTCCCTGCCCTAGGGACTTTGCAGAACAGGGTGATTATCCTGAATTATCTTGGTGAACACAATCTAAGCACGTGAGCCCTTAAAAGTTGTAGATTTTCTCTGGCTGGAGTCAGAAAGATGGGGCACTGGGAGAAGACGGAGACTGAAGCATGAGAAGAAGTAGACCCGCTCACTCTGGGAGCAGAGACCACCCCACTACCTGACAGCCAGCAAGAAAATGGGGACCTCAGTCCTACAACTACAAGAAACTGAATTCTATCAACAACCCGAATGAGCTTGGAACTGGATTCTTCCCCAAGAGACTTCGGAAATGAAAGCAGCCCTGCTAACACCTTCTTTGTGATATCTATTTTTCCACTGATCTCACTGATTGGGCTTCACTGATTTATTAATGTCCATAATTCTGCGTTTGCCCGGCTATTCATTCAGGTCACTAAATATTTTTAGGCTCTCCAGCGTTTACATATGTGGAAGAATTACACTTCTGGTCCTTGTGGTTGAGGAGGGCTGTGGGATTAATTTGGTTCCGTGAATTATTATGAGCAAAAACAATCCCTTAACTATCAGTTAAAGACCATCCAGGGCCAGTGATGTTCCAGACCGTGGCTACTCTAGCAGTCTGGGTCCCAGAATAAAGGCAATGCTGAGAGAGCATGCAGCTAAACCAGGAAAAGTTTATAGTTTGTGCAAGAAATAAAACTGAGATTTGGAGATTGTTTACTAAACTTTACTGTGTACTTGAAATACTTCATAATTAAATGAATTTTTAAAAAGATTATGAGAAGCATAACAGTCTGACAAACCTTAGAAAACAAATTTTATGTAGAAAAGGTTTTATGAAGTCTTTTTTGAGATTTTGCCTTACCTGACCAGCCTCCCCATTAGATAGTGTTGGGGTGGCAATTATCATGGTGCAGATGAGCTCAGCATAAACGAACGTGAAAAAAACCTGCTGTGCAGGCAGCAGACACTCAGCAGTGTCAGAAACCCCCAGGGGCTTCTACTGCACTGTAGGGAGCATGTGCCCTGAGACGCTGACATCAGACATCAAAAGGAGGGTGATGGATACCAGAGATAGTTATCAGCACCTAGGTCTTGGTCCCAGGTACTAAGGTTCAAGTACTGTTCCTTAGTTTCTGGGCAAATTTGGGAAGCAAGGACGAATTCATCAAAGGAAACCAGATGAGAAATGAAGATGCAAAGAAACAAGACAACCTATTGGAAGTGGATTCTTCCCCCAGAGCCTTCAGAAATGAAAGCAGCCCTGCTAATGCCTTGGTTTTAATATCTATTTTCCACTGATCTCACTGATTGGGCTTTACTGATCTATTAATGTCCATAATTCTGGGTGTGCCCGGCTATTCATTCAGGTCAGCAAATATTTTTAGGCTCTCCAGCATTTACGTACATGGAAGAATTGCACTTCTGGCCCCTGTGGCACAAATTATTCCTATAATACATTGGCTAAGATGCCGTCATATTATATTTGAGTTAGATGGGTCCTAAATCCAGTGACTGAAGTCCTTATGAGAAGGCCATGTGATGACACAGAGAATAAATTTCTGTTGTTTTAAGCCACCCAGTTTCTAGTATTATGACGGTGCTAGGAAAGTAATACAACCTGGTTCCTGGATTTAGTGGGGAAATGGAGGCAGGACTAATAATATGACTAAATAGTAAGTGACAAGGCACTATGATGACTCATGTATTTCCCCTGCTAGGGCCCAAGTTAGTCCCAGAATCCACAGTAGGAGCAAGGCTGAGGGCTGAGGTTAAGCAGATCTAACTGTGGGAGCTGCAGGAATTTGGAGGCAAGGAATGCGGCAGGTTCAATTCTAACACTCTAGCTTGCACTCACATTGATCCACTGAGGGATAAAATGTACAAACAATTGTCATTATTGGCATGCATCCACATCTCTCTGTCAACTCCTATCCGTCATTAGGACAAGAGGCTGTCCAATACGCCTTAATAAACAGTGTCTTCCCTCGAGTAGAATGTGCTTGGTGCTGTGCAGAGTTAACCTCAAGTAAAATAATTACATAGCAGGCTTTCTGTTCCACAGTTATATAGCTTTCCTCCTGGTCTACATTACATTGAAATCCCGTAACCATCCTAAGTGTTTTAAGAATCTGCAATTTCCTTTAAACAATTAATGATTGTGAAAATTACAGCTTGTTCTCTTTCAATTCCCCTAGGAACACCAAATGGTACTCTGAATGTCATTAATATAATATGCAAATGATCTGTTTGGCTCCTGCTTCTCCGTTTGGGGTAACCTTGTCAATCAGCCTGTTTGCACTAATGAGCTGTCTGATGAAAGCTAGCCCAGCTGCTGAGAGGTCACTGAAAATCTCGACCTTCCTCTTCTTGCTTAGGCCGACATGACAATATTTGATGGAAAAGGAAAGAGCTTTGATTGACATTTATGTAAAATCACCTGAGTGGTAATGAAGGACTGTCAGAGATCTTATTGGGCTATTTCCTCAAACACAAAGAGCATCTATGCTTTTCAAATGAGCTCATTGTTCTATTTAAAGTTTATTATTAGATATGATTTCAGGGTGTTCTTGAAGTGGGAATGAGAAGGTATACTAGATCATACAGTTGTGTATAACTACATTAAATTTTAGAAACATTGCAGCATAATATGAACATTATGTCTATTTTTCTTGGTGATTCTCTGTTAATATCCTTGTGTTCTGAGAAACTTTGAATCTGTTTAGGTTAAAAGGACATGGTGTTTATAGTAACCAGTTTACTAAATGGAGAAGTTAGGAAAACTGTCTTCAAATATCACTCAAAAATTCTTAACAATACAAATAAGAACAACATAAAAATCATGGAGCATTTGGATGTTCCTTTGAAATTTTTAAGGGGCATTTTTTTTCCCATAAGAATTGTCGTGGATAGACAACTTCCTAAGAGAAGGACCTTGTTGTGAAACAGAATTAACAGTGACCTTGCGTGTCTGACATGAATAATGCACTCTAATAGTTGCTGTACGTGAATGAAAAATAAAGACTTATGTTTATTTCATCTTATGTGTTGTACAGTTTGATGTGTGTGCATTCATCAAACTGGTACATTTGATTTCATGTTTTTAGCTGATCTAAAAACTCCCACCTAAGATGTGGGCTTGGGTTAAGAATGCTCTACAATTGACCCTCCAGTAGGCTAAACTGATACTGGTCATCCCATCCATCTCTCAACAGATTTTTTTGATTGGTTTCAGGCAGAATCAGGGACATTGGCAACTGGTTGAAATGTAATACTTATCTAACCTGATAATCCTGTGTGTATGGATTTAGTGGAATTAAATATCCTAGTTTTCTCAAGATCAGTTTCTTTGCAAGTGAACTAATTATTTCACTCATTCCCTATGATGTGGATTCCTGTTCTCAGTTTGCCCACTGCTGTTAATGCTATTACTATTCTTCTAGGCTCACAATGTTTCAGCCTTACAATCAGTAGCAATCTGTAGCAATCTCACACATTCATTCTTAAAAGTGTATTCCAAATCCAACATTGTCTTTCTTCTTTTTACTATGGAGAACCTAATCCAGTCTGTGCCATCTCCTACCTGGATGACTCCAAAGACTTCTTAAATTCCAGTCCTTCCTGCAAGTGCACACATCATTTTTTCCACCCATCTCGAGGCCATCGTAATCAACCAAATGGTGTTTTCATCACGATTGCCCTTTCCCCAAGAGCCTTCAGAAACTCCCATTAAATAAGCTTCATTTCTGCTTGACTTTAAGATCCCCCTGTAAATTGTCTTCACATTCTCACTTCCACTACTGTGGTATCTTTACTTTAGTATCTGTCTGTCTATGATGGCTCTCCAAAACCTCATGTCCTTCTACTGTTGCTGGTCTTTGCTCCTGTGATCACCTGGGCTGGGAGATCCTCTTCATTCCTCTCCCGAAGTTCTACCTTCTCTGACAAACCCCTCCTCACAACTGTGGTCCATATTGATCTCTCTTTTCTCTTTCTCTTCATACTTTCTGACTTTGTTTGTTTGTTTGTTTGAGACGGAGTCTCGCCCTGTCGGCCAGGCTGGAGTGCAGTGGTGTGATACTGGCTCACTGCAAATTCTGCCTCCTAGGTTCATGCCGTTCTCCTGCCTCAGCCTCCCGAATAGCTGGGACTACAGGCGCCCGCCACCATGCCTGGCTAATTTTTTGTATTTTTAGTAGAGACAGGGTTTCACCGTGTTAGCCAGGATGGTCTCGATCTCCTGACGTCGTGATCTGCCTGCCTCGGCCTCCCAAAGTGGACTTTTAAAAATAGTTTGTCGCCCTACTAATTTGACATTAGAAACAAATAAATGAATTAACCACAATCCATGACTTAGGACACCCTTTCATCATTGATCAATACATGGCTTGCTTTTATTTGTATACTTGGTATTTTATTTTATTTTATTTTATTTATTTTATGAGACGGAGTTTCGCTCTTGTTGCCCAGGCTGGAGTGCAATGGTGTAATCTCGGCTCGCTGCAACCTCCACCTTCCGGGTTCAAGTGATTCTCCTGCCTCAGCCTCCCGAATAGCTGAAGGCGTGCACCACCATACCTGGCTAATTTTGTATTTTTAGTAGAGACGGGTTTTCTCCATGTTGGTCGGGGTGGTCTCGAACTCCCAACGTCAGGTGATCCGCCTACCTTGGCCTCCCAAAGTGCTAAGATTACAGGCATGAGCCACTGTGCCCAGCCTTGTTATTTTAAAAATGGTAAAACAAAATTTCCTTCTTATGTCTCAAAATGTTAGATCTTTATACATGACGATATAGTCTTCCATCCCTTCTTCCTACCTTTGCCTGCCTGAAGAAACCATCATTCTGAATCCTACATTTATCATTTTGTCTTCTTTTTGACCTTTTTATTACAGCTAAATTAAAAGGGTTTGAATGTTGTATGTAATTTTTGGAAACTTTTTTAATGTTACAGTTTATTGCTAAGTTTCAACCATATTGTTTCATGTTTTGGTCTGATCATTGGTGCTACTCTGTAATATTCCACAACTTATTCATCTACTTTCCCAGTTGATGAATATTTAGGTTGCTTTTGAGTTTTGCTGTTTGGCATCATCCTGCTGTGACCAACCTTGTACCTGTCTCCCGTTTTCCATGTGAAAGAATTTCTCAGGTATAAAGGTAGGAGTGAATGGCTGGGTCACTGAATAGTAGGTGTTTTCTAAAAGTGTTTTCTAAAGTGATTGCCAGTTTGTGTTGCCAGGAGCAATATGTAAGAAATCCTGGACAGGCATGGTGGCTCATGCCTGTAATCCCAGCACTTTGGGAGGCCAAGGCGAGCAGATCATGAGATCAAGAGATTGAGACCATCCTGGCCAACATGGTGAAACCCTGTCTCTACTAAAACTACAAAAATTCACTGGGTGTGGTGGCACGTGCCTGTATTCCCAGCTACTCAGGAGGCTGAGGCAGGAGAATCTCTTAAACCAAGGAGGCAGAGGTTGCAGTGAGCCGAGATCGCGCCACCGCACTCTTGCCTGGCTACAGAGCAAGACTCCGTCTCAAAAAAAAAAAAAAAAAAAAAAGAAAAAAAATTCTATGGGATTATATCCCCTCACATATTTGAAATTGTAAGTTTTCTTAAATTTTCCCCAATTGCACACTATTTTAATTGTGGTCTTCATTTGTTTTTCTTGGATTTCCAGTGATAAACATCCCTTCCTATGCTTAGTGGCCGTAAGTGTTTCCTTTCCTGTGAAATCTTAGTTGAAGTCTTTTGTTTATTTGTTTCTTTTGGGTTATTTGAAATCTTCTGATTTATTCATAAGGGTTATTTATGATATGAATTATTTATTCATATGTAATTTTTTATTGTTCATTTTGTGACTATAATATCCCAGTTTGCCACACTTTTACCTTTAAAAATGTCTTTGGTTAAATGAAATTACCAATTTTAATATAAGCAAATTTATTAAAATGTTTCATCGGTTATATGTCTTAAGAAATATTTTCCTATGAAATTATATTTTCTAGTTTTTAATATGATTTAAAGTAAGAATTGTATTTGATCTTTTCTTATGAATCACCCTTTTATCCAGCTGCATTGATTGAGTAGGGCATCCTTTCATTCAGACATGTCACTTGTGTCATGTTTCAAAATCCCATTTCCGTGGAACTGTTTATGAGTTTTCCCCTTTTTCATTGATACATTTGTGCATTTCTGCATTACTATTACATGGCCTTATTTATTAGTTTCATAAGAAGTCTTGATAACTTGTAGGACATATACTACTCCCTGCATTTGTTTTTCAAAAGTGTCCTTTTTTTTTTTTTTTTTTTTTAAGATGGAGTCCTGCTCTGTCACCCAGGCTGGAGTGCAGTGGCTCAATCTCTGCTCACTGCAAGCTCCGCCTCCCAGGTTCATGCCATCCTCCTGCCTCAGCCTCCTGAGTAGCTGGGACTACAGGCGCCCATCACCATGCCCGGCTAATTTTTTGTATATTTAGTAGAGACAGGGTTTCACTGTGTTAGCCAGGATGGTCTCGATCTCTTGACCTCGTGATCTGCCCGCCTCGGCCTCCCAAAGTGCTGGGATTACAGGCATGAGCCACCGCGCCTGGCCCAAAAGTGTGCTTTTTATGGTTGGCCCTTGACAGTTTCTACATGAGTGTGTATGGTATGTGTGTGTATATACACACATATATACACACATACACATACATACACAGTCATATGCTGCTTAATGACAGATATGTTCTGAGCAGTGTGTCCTTAGGTGATTTCATTGTTGGGTGAACATCCTAGAGTGCACTTAATGCAAACCTAGGTGGCATAGCTTGCTGCAAACCTAGGTGGCATAGCTTGCTACAAACCTAGGCGATATGGCTTAGCTTATTGCTTCCAGGCTCTACACCTGTACAGCATGTGACTGTACTGAATACTGGTAGGCAATTGTAATACAATGGTATGTGTTTGACATGGTTTGGCTCTGTGTCTCCACACAAATCTCATCTGGAATTGTATTCTGCAGGTGTCAAGGGAGAGACCTGGTGGGAGGTCATTGGATCACGGGGGAGGACTTTCCCATGCTATTCTCGTGACAGCGAATGAGTTCTCATGGGATCTGATGGTTTAAAAGTATGGCACCTCCCCACTTCCTCTCTTTCTCTCCTATTGCTGTGTCAGACACACCTTACTTCCCCTTCGCCTTCCACCGTGATGGTAAGTTTCCTGATGGCTTTCCAGCCACGTGGAACTGTGAGTAAATTAAATCTATTTTTCTTTATAAATCATCCAGTCTCAGGTAGTTCTTTATAGCAGTGTGAGAATGGACTAATATAGTATTTGTGCATCTAAACAGAAAAGGCACAATTAAAAATATGGTATAAAAGATTAAAATATGGTACACCTGTATAGGGCATTTATGATAAATGCAGGACTGGAAATTGCTCTGGGTGTCAGTGAGTGTGTAGTGAGAGAATCTAAAGGCCTAGAACATTACTGCACACTTTTACAGGCTTTATAAACACTGTACAGTTAGACTACATTACATTTATTTAAAAAGAATAGTTCTACAATGTTATAATGGCTACACAATCACTAGGTGATAGGAATTTTTCAGATCTATTATTATCTCATGGGACCCTATTGTAAATGCAGTACAAAACTGACCTAAACATCATTATTAGGTATATGACTGTGTATGTGCATGTGTTTGTTTATATATTAGTATAAAATCAATATCTAGAATTTTGATTATAATTGCTTTGACTATAATACATAATTTGATGAGAATCATCATTTTATGCTATAATTCTAGTGATTTATGGTATCTCTCTATTAAGGATTTTAAAAATATCTCCTTCATAAAATGATATTATTTTGCCACATAGGCTACTTGGATATTTTTTGTTAGATTCATTCTTACATTCTCTGATACTACTGTATATGGAATACTCTATTTAATTGCATTATATCAGTTGTTTCCTTTATTTAAACTTCTATTTTAAGTTCAGGAGTACATGTGCAGGTTTGTTACATAGGTTAACTTGTGTCATGGGGGTTTGTTGTACAGATTATTTCATCCCTCAGGTATTAAGCCTAGTGCCCATTAGTTGTTTCTCCTGATCCTCTCCCTCCTCCCACCTTCCACCCTCTGAAAGGCCCCAGTGTATGTTGTTCCCCTCCATGTGTCCATGTGTTCTCATCATTTAGCTCCCACTTAGACATGAGAATATGCAGTATTTGGGTTTCTGTTCCTCTGTTAGTTTGCTAAGGATAATGGTCTCCATCTCCATCTGTGTCCCTGCAAAGGACATGATTTCATTATTTTTTATGACTGCACAGTATTCCATGTATACCAGTTGTTTTCTGCTGGTGCCTCGAAATGCATCTGATGTCTGCATGTTCATCTTATACCTAACCATATTGCTAAATTCTTAAATTGTTTCTAATAGTATTTTTTTTTCTAATAATCTCTCTTGCCTTTCCTTTGGGTTTTTCATATGAAGATCACATTGTCAACAAATAACGAGTTTTATTTTGCCCTCCCAATGCTCTAGTCTCTTATTTTCTGGTCCCTTTGTTCTGGGTGTGATCACCAATACAAAGTTGAATAGAAATGAGGACAGTTGGTATCCTTGATTTGTACCTGATTTTAAAATAAATGCTTTAAACATTTTCTTTTTTGGTCCAAAATTTTTTAATAGGTAATCTTTGTCAGGTTAATGAATTTACTTCATATGCTTTTTTGTTACCTACTGCACGTAGTATTGCTGTGGAAAAATTTGAAATCAGTCTCATTCTTTTGTATGTGAGCTGTTCTTTTCTGTGGATTTTAGAATTTGTTTTTCTTTTATAATGTGTATAGTTTCAACTTAAAAAAAATCTCTTTAGCATTCTTGGTGCCCTTTCAATCTGAGGTCTTTTATTGTTCCCCTTCCCCCAATTGGGGAATTTATCTTCATTATTTTTTCAAGTTTCTTCTGACCTTCATGTATATTTGTGTGTCTTTCTTGGATTCCTATCATTTAGATATTATTTTTACTTTTCATGTCTTTTTTATTTTCTTTGAACTTTCATTTCCTTTTTATTTTCTTTAAACTTTTTATACTTCTTCCTTTTGGGAGATTTCCTAAATCTGGTTTTCCAGTTTATTAACTCATTCTTCAGCTGTATCATTTTGCTACTTATATAACCACATATTGCCTTGATAATGGTATGTGTATAAAATCACTCTCAGTGTCATACAACAATAAGCATTTATTTTTCAGTCATGAGTTTCTGGGTCAGCTGGGTGGCACTGTTCCTGGTGCCTCTCATTTTCTTCCTGGGGCTAGTGGCCTACCCAGGGACATATTCTTCTCATGTTGATAGCAAAAGAGCAAGAGCATAAGCTCTACCCTACAAGCATATTTTGAGCCCTGCATTCTGTGCCAAAACAAGTCTTGTGTGGAGCCCCAAGACATTGATCTTTTGTGTCTCTTACTTCAATCATTACATTTCTCACACGTAATATTTCTGCTTGGTTCACTTTGTCATTTTTATCCTTTCATATTGATAATGTCCTTTCACATCCATCTAATTTGCATATTATGTTAATTTAAAGTTCACAGTTTATCTATTATAATATTGTTGCCTGTTGCAATGTGCATCTTCAGTATGATGCTTTTCTTTTGTGGTGATTGTGCTCTTGTCATGTTACTTTGGTTTGTGACCAAGCCCCTGTTTATGTCAGCACCAAAGAGCTTTGGGGGTCAGAGGGTTAATGAAATTCAGGATGGGGACCCCAAGCAAAATAAACAAAGCCAGTCAGTCCTTAGATTGTGATTCTCTAGCCCTGAAGGTTTAGTGGGAGAAGAGGAGGAGAGAGAAATGACTAGTTAATCTCACCTGCTTTCCTTAGCCCTGCACTCACCCTTGACCCTTGTACTGCTCTGACTTAACTCCTGATACATATTAATGCCTTAAATGACAGATGTAAGGCAGGACATCCACCCAGGTGATTCTAATGGACAGGCAGAGCCAAGAACCACTGCCTTAGAGATCCTGTACAGCTTCTGCCTTGGAATTCTGCTGATCTCCCTTTTTCCTTGCTTGTGCTCTGTGAGGCTTGTGTTGTTCTGGGAATGACCTCAGGTTGCATATCCTGTGCATTCAAGGACTTAGGGCAAGTGACTCTTAAAAATATGATTTCACTAAAAATAATTTTTCTATATCATCAATTTCTTATGTGTATGTGAAGTGGCATTTCTCCCACTGGAATGATGATGAATAGTGTTGAGATATGATTCAATACAATATGCTAAATAAATAAATTTGAAAGCCATTTAGTGTCAACTGTAGATTTGTGTATTTAGGATTCAATGGACTTCACCTCTCCCACTGGTTGAGCTCCTAGTGCCATTGCTAATGATTTACAGTGACTCATGAATGCTATAAATCAGTTTGGTCTCTAAATATAAGGAATCCAGTGAGTAGTGGAGGGAACCTTTTATATTCTTTTTCCAGCTCCTTCATTGTAATACCAAATGTCATTGTAAAACAAATGAAATGCCATTCTAAAATATTTATTAGCTTCTTAAAGTGAAATACCAATTGTGCTTCAGAAGGAAGTTTCATAAAATCTTTTAGACACCACTAACATGATCCTGCCTTTTTGTGCTTTCTGATGATGTAAACCTAGTCTTTGCGGTAAAACATGAGAACGCTAATTGACATATTAAATACATGTATCAAAATTATGGGTAATGTGTACAATGATAGCAGAAATACTGTGTGTTCAAGTCACAAGAAATCCAGGTTCTGACTCAGAGCTTGCAGCCTTGCGTGGGGGCATCTTTCCCAGAATGCTCTTCTTCTGGTGACCTGGACACATAGTATTGGTCTGAAGAGAAAGGCTCCAACACTAGTCCTTGTTGGTTCTATTAACAGATAAAAAATTGAATTGTTTAACATGAGGATTTTCTGAATTTGACTGGCAGCACTGCATTTGTATACAGAAACTTTATCCATCAATTTACTCAATACTATTAACTGAACATTAAAAAATGTGGTGAGGAAACACAGACAGACATGCAAATGAATCCCTTGTCCTCAGGGAGGTCATATTAACTGCAGTGACCGAGAAAGCAGCTCCTTGGTAGTGAAAGCTGATATATAGAGGATGTCCTATGTCATAAAGACAGTGTGATGTAAGTCTAACGTATTTTTCTGGTCAGATCATTTTTATGTTATAAAGCCCAGTTGACATAGAGTACAACTATGGTGTTGAGGAGAAGGATACTGCAAGAGTTCATTAAGCAGCCTAGCATAGGGCAGCAGGAAGTTCACGGAAAGCAGAGATGGATTGGGAAAGGATGTGTATGCGTAATTTCCATGAAGACATTTTTTAAATGGAGGATTTTCCTGCCAGAGTCCAATCAGAAAAGTGGACATCATGTTATGCATTTCAAATGCAGGAGACTTAAGATGGGGAAGTCCCAAAGGTGTTGGATGAACCAAAGATTAAAACAGGGCAGTCGATGTAACCCAGAAAATACCAGTTCAGAGGGCAAAAGGGAAGAAAGTGGTTTTACCAGAATTCAGAAGCACACTTGTATTGCCTGTGCCACGTGAGGTACTGAGACTGACGGGCCAGTGTCACAGCCTATAAGGTGGGGATGTTCTGGGCCAATGCTGGATTCATGGTAAAGGGGCTATGTGGCCAGTGATAACCGTGGAGAGACTACTGCGCACAGTAGGATTGCAGAGAGATGCAAACCGTTCAGAGACACTGTCGGAAGGAGAGAGGTGGGTGGGGAGAATGAGCATAAACAGAGGCTTCTTCCTTCCTCCCTTCAGTCTTTGGGTGTTCTACTAGTTCCCAGAAATGGCAACATTTACAGCAAGCCAACAGGCAAGGGAGTCTGGGAAATGTAGTTTTCAGACTTCTAGTGCTAGTGTCATAGAGCCAATTATATAAGAGGGCATATGGGTTTGAAAGCCAACAGGTACATATTGAAACAACCTATCTTTTTGGCACTAGGAATCCATACACAGCCTTCTATTCATAAGCAAATTTCCATCTTAGGTCAATAAAAAAAATCATCTAGCAAGGTGCAACTGTTCTTTTTTTTTTTTTTTTTTTTTTTTTTTTTTTTTTTTTTTTTTTTTTTGAGATAGAGTCTCACTCTGTTGCCCAGGCTGGAATGCAATGGCACGCTCTCGGCTCACTGCAATTTCTGTCTCCCAGGTTCAAGTGGTTCTCCTGCTTCAGCCTCCTGGGTAGCTGGGTTTACAGGCACGCACCACCATGCCCAGCTAATTTTTTTTTTTTGTATTTTTAGTAGAGACGAGGTTTCACCATGTTGGTCAGGCTGGTCTTGAACTCCTGACCTTGTGATCTGCCTGCCTCGGCCTCCCAAAGTGCTGGGATTATAGGCGTGAGTCACTGCGCCTGGCCTATTGTTTATACAGATGATCTAACTTCTGTCTGGACCAAAGAAGGGGATTAAATGGAGATGTAAAATTAATGATCAGTACTGCCTCTTTCAAGTCTTTTATGGTATTTTTATGGTATGACTAAATTCATAAGTTTCCCTAAGGGCATAATATTGCTTTTGTTTTACTATTTGGTAACAGTGTGGTGATATCTCAGGGTCATCCACTTGGTCCTTCTTAGCTTAGGTCGTGTAACCACGGTGAGGATTCCGGCAGCTGCTAAGTGTGTATAACCCATTATACCTTCAGCAGCTATACACATTCCTGCAGGGTGAGTCTGTGGACCTATTATGAGAAAGACTTGGGCTAAAACTCTATTATTATCTAAACTCTACAGGTTTCCTCTCTGACAATAAGCCAACACGACTTTCCCTAGAGATTAGTGTCAGTGCATAGCAAGTGTTTAGTAAATTCTAAACCCTGGGTGATTCTGTCTACCCAACGTATAACCACTCAAGAATATGACAGAGGCCCCTTTGAGGAAGCTTAGAAGGATTGATCATGGACACCAGTGACAGTGTAGTAGGATTCAAACTCAAAAGGAGTCAGCCTCCCCTCCAGTAAAAGGACTGTGCTCTGTGAGATGGTCTTGTTCTGATACTGGGTAAGAGACTGACTCTGTTGTCCTCACTCGAGTTAGTTTCTGCTCACCAGACTGGAGAGTATCCAATTACACAGGCCAGGTAATGATCCAATAGGCAGCTCATCTCTCTCTTTTCCAAGTCTATTGGGTACCACCAGTGATCCCTGTGAGTCGTGAAAATAATCGAATATGTTACCACCAAATATACTTCTTTGACATCCTTTGAGATGGTTATTCATTGAGCCAGCAAACAGAAGTGGCTCTGCAAAGCTGTCTTTCGTGGGGAGAGTGGCGTCTGTAGAGTCTCTATTGATGCAGCCAGGTCTCCCCTTGTCCAGGTCTAGGAAAGATAAACTGAATCTGACACTTTTAAAGGTCGGAAAGAAATATTTACCATCCTTTTTCTCTGAGGGCTGCTGCCTGTTGAGGTTTCATTTATATAGCAAGACCACCTTGCTAGCCAGACTTCCTCTTCTCTTTCTCCCATAACTTGTTTTGCCATGATCAAAGCCCCCATTCACTCTGTAATTTCAAGATGGTATATAAGCTTCTGCACTCTATTAGGTGAATGGGAGGTTTTCCCTTGGCCCCTACGGCTGAAACATTCGCATTGCGCTTCTGGCTCTGTGGTCCACTATGTGACCATCTCTCAGATCTGTACTGCAACTTACTATTTAGTTTTTAGCATAATCTCAGCCCTAAATGCATTCTGACTATAAGATGTGAGGTTTTTAAATTTGTTTTAGAGCTACCGTAAACAAACAAACAAAAACCCTTACGTCTTCACTACTGTAGACATTCTTTGATTTTCTGACCATACCTTGAACTGAGCGTTTAACCTCTGAGTGCATCCTTTTCTTTCCCTGTATCTCCAGTGCACTTAGAAGTAACTGCCCACACTGTAGCCCTTTGAATCTTCAGTACTAAAAGTTACAGTTAAATGAAGTGGCCCCTTGCTTTCCCAAAGCCTTGTCTTTAGTAGAATTTTGACCTCAAGCTACCAGAGGTGATTAAGTCATTATAATGCCACTTCAAGTCTCAGTTTACTAGATACCTATTTTCCGCTGCTAATAAGGAGGTCATTCTATGCAAGCTTGAACAGGTCAGCAGATCAATACTGGAATTCAGTTTTGAGTGATTGTTTCCTGGGATCACTGCTGGTACTGAGTACTATATAAGTCAGGGTCTTTTACAGGAAATAAAAACCTAGATATTCTAAAAGGAGGGTGCTTAATCAAGGGAATAGCTTAAAAAATATAGGAGGAGATGAAAAAACAAAGTGGGTAGCAAGAGCTTGGTAACAGCAGGAAGCTGTTGTTGCCCACAGATCTCAGGGAGGAAAAGGGAGGAGCTGGTGTTATCAGAGTCCAACGCACACATGCTGCATGCGGCAAGGGGTCCCGAATGGGTGCTGAAACTTGTAAGAAGGGGCCCCTGACCACAAGGACACCTTAGCCAGTGCTGGCACCGTGGAGGACGGGCCTCAGAGAAGTGCCAGCAACACAGCAACTTCCAGAGACCCCGCCAAAGGCACAGGCAGGCAGAGAGAAGCAGAGAGGGAGGGAGGGAGAAAGGACAAGGGTATTTCTCATCTGCTAGCCTTCTGTTCTCTTGCTGCTGCCTCCTATCCAACAGGAGGCCACATCACAAGGACACCGGGGAAGTACTTATGGCTTTCTGGCTCCAGCCTTACTAAGCAGAGAACTGATAAGTAGAAGTGAGCTAAGAGACCAGTAAAAACTGGTACAGAGAGATTTATATTGACAAGTGAACAAACAAAAGGTATGAACATGTTTCTATTTTCCATCATACCTGAAAATGTCCATTATTTGTGTTTTAACCCCTGAATAATTTCTTGGAGCATTTTTGGTGGAATTATAATGCCATAAAGAATACAGAGGAACAGTAATTCAAAGATACACATACATCAAATACATGATCTCTCTGTATGCCTATATCATATATATCTATGTATGAGGTACAACTACATATACACATGTACAACTACAAGCTGTGAGGGATCATTTTCTAAATGGTCACATTTTAAATCATTTGAACGTGCATTGCCATGGCCACAATGACGGAAGGAACAGGAAATATTCCTAAGTAGCTTTTACTCTCTTTTGACCATTACATGTTAGCTGTCCAGAAAATGTAGAAGAGTTGTCTACACTCAGACCTTATATAGTGTTAAGAACCCATTCAGTCCTCCCCGGTCATCCTCTGCTGACTGGTTTTATTAGAAGCTAGATAACGATTGAGATCACAAGGAAGCCTGCAGGAGGAATAGCATGCATTTATGCACACACAAGCATAATGATGTCAGACACAGAAGGGACCTAGCAAGCCAGAGTGGACAGTTATGAAGACCAAAGATACATATTTTTTATTTTGTAAAAAAAATGAGAAGATCCTTCCAAGAAGTCCCCCTGAGAAAAATAATTCATAGCTTTAGAAGTGAGAAAGTCATGTATCACTGGAGCAGTGTGGAGCCCTGATTCATGAGGCAGTCATCCCAAATCATTCCAGGGAAATCATGTACTTTGGAGATAATGTACGTTGCACATCCATACAGACCTTCGCAGATTGCAGATGATTGCCACTCACATCATGTATTTTGTGGCTCATGATGATCTCATGGTGTACACATTAGCACTCCCTTTTCCAAGACGGGAGCTGTTAAAGAGACTACGTTCATGTTCCAGATCACAGTATGAGAGGATCAGGTATTTACACTTGGTCTTCTGACTCAGGCCCATCATGCCAGTGTCCATCTGTTCGGCTGATGGTCTCTGCGTCTTCGTGCCTTACTCTGCTGAGGAGTCATTGCCCCAGGTCAGGCTGTCTTCGTGCTCTGCCGTGGCTGCTGCACAGCTTCCTCACTGATCTCTTCACCTTCAGCTGTGATGGGGGAAAAATGACTTGACCGTATGACTCACCTGTGTCCTGTTACCTCCAGAAGAAAGGCTCACTCCTTGGTGTGGCTGCTACTGGGGTGCATGTCTGTCCCTACAGGGATTTCTAAGCTGTCTGCGTTCCCTGCCCTCTAACAACGTGAGTGAGCCCTTCCTCCCGGCAAGGGCCGCATGCTTTTCCTTGCCTCCTTGTCTGGGACGCCTCTGCCCTCCACCGCCTCTCTACTGTTTGCCTGGAACATGGGGCTCATTGGATCAGGGTCCATTCAAGGGCTAGTTCCTCTTTGTCATTTCCCTGAAACTCCTATTGGGAGAGTTTGAGCACTGGTGATCAGTGCCACAGCACTTCTCAGGATGACTTGCTCTGTGTTCCTGGCACTGAATCTTGTTGAAACTCCTTAACTGTATGATACCAGGCAATAACGACGACAATGAAGACTGCCGTTTACTGGGTGTAAATGTTATGTGCACTGTGTGTCCGAAACTGTTCTCTCTGTTTTAAATGTATCCAGCAATTTAATTCCCTCAATGCCTCAAGAGGAAGATAATATCATTACTCGCATTATATGAGTTGTTTCATTATCATCGTCAGAACCGTCCCGCCTATGGCATAGGTACTATTATTCTCCACATGGAACGGAAGAGGAAATGTGGGCAGAGAGGTGAATTGTCACCTTGCCCAAGGGGACATAGCTGCTGAGTGGTGGAGCTGGGCTTGGAACACTTCCTTTAGAATCACGGCCTGCAGAGGTTCTGGTATATTTGTTTTCAGGTCTCTAGCACCTACTCAGTAAATGGTTGCTGATTTGAATGCAGTGTAAATTAGAAAGGAATATTTATGGCAAATGTGCATATTGGGAGACTTTCTCAAGACTGGAGAAGTAAGAAGACTCTGTGAAGACACAACATTTCAGACCCACCCAGGGTGTGTTTCAGGACATCCACACATGAAACTTTTAAAATCTTGCATTGGTTATTTGTTGAACTTCTAGTTCCTGGTAATAGAAAGACAGGTTTTACAGAAAGGATCATTTGATCTCTCTCAGGAATGGAGTGGCAGCAGTTTATGCTCTGTTATCTGAAGTGCTACCTTTAATTTATGACAGAATTAGAATGCTTTCTTGTTAAGGCAACCTCTGTGCTCAGTGTTCTTTGTAAAAGACCGTATTTTGAGACTGAATTCTTGATTTCAAGGTCAGGAAGAGGAGATACGGAATGTCAGGGCATATAGTTCACATGCAAAATTTCATAGAAACTGGAATATCTCTGCCACCTATGAACCCTAGTGATTTTGATTTAGAAACAAATACAGTGAATGCTAAGAAAAATATAGTCTAATCCCTTGTGAACCTGATATTTTGTTGCTTCTATTTTGACTAATTTTCTGGTTGTACTTTTTTCCTGGAGGGCAATAGAAAAATAACACATTTGGGAAGCTAATCATTTGGATATGTTGTTCTGTTAAGAATGACAACCTCATTCTTTTTTTCTAGAAAGTCTATGTGATAGAATGATAAGGATACAGTCCTAGAATTGAGTGAAGGATGAGTTGTCAAGAAGGATTTGATTTTCAAATACACAGAGGTGATGCCTGAGACTAAATCAAGGATGGATTTTCTTAAAGTGTCAGAGAAGACTGTTAGATTGATGATTGGATTTGGGGGAACATACTCAGAGACTGGGACATGGTATAAGGTCAGTGAGCAAATGTGGAGAAAGAAACAATTGTTTTTGAGGCAGGAAGACTAAGTTGGTGTGTTTCATATCAGCTAAGGGAAGCTCTTTGGCAAGGAGAGGGTGGTAAACAGTTTGATATGCCAAAAATATTAAGAAGGATGAAGATGAGAAAAACACCATCTGATTTGGTGAAAAGTAGGACATTCCCTTATTTCCCAGGGCATTGTGGTGGGAAAGTTGCTTTCTGCTTCTCTCCAGGTAAGCACTAAAGGGCACTTATGATTTAACCTGACTTTTCCAGAGCACTTTTAAAAATAGAAAACATATGATTCATCTAGAGAACGCAATGAATAATGAAGTAAGTAAGCTTGTTATAATCAGTGTAATATCATTGCACTGTTTTCATCAGGGATTTGATGGTTTTCTCATCTAAAGAAGAGGCAAAAATGAATCACGCTAGGAAAGTCACTTTTGTGTGTAAACATGTCGATAATCCCATTAAAAGAGATTGATGAGAAATAAATATGGTGGCACTAGCTGAATTTTGTAGACAGAAAAGTCCCCAAGTACCTTTCCTCATTGATTATGCTTGCAGGTAGAAGAGGCCCAAGCACACCAGTGGAGAATTTTGCCATTAAAACACACACACAAAGCTCAAAGTCCTTTGTACCAAAAGCACAAGTAGCTTACATTAACAAGATTATTTGAATAAATCGGGGTTTCCAGTCTGCATCACATTGAAAACCATATTTTAGCTTCTCTAAGGGAATAATAAAAGAAGCAGCTCCTTGTATTCCTCTCCAGAGTATCACAGCTAATGAGCAGCTGGAGGCCTTGTTGGAAGTTAATAAACTCATCTTCAGAGGAGACAGGCTGTGCTGCAGCTTGTGGTGACTGAGCACTCAGGTCTGAGTTATTCATTCTGTGGCCACGACTCTGGGAACTGCTTACCCTGTGGCCTTATCCATTTTGTCCAATTTCCAATTGATATCAAGTTTATTTAGCTCTCATTATCTCTCCTTGAACTAGAGCTACAAACGATCTGCATCTTGTTAACGTGATTATTATTAATGACAATGAATAACTTATCAAAATCACATTGTGGATGCTACATGAAGCAATAAAAAGTGGAGAAAAATTTTCTTGAATGGACAGCCTTGATAATCCTATAGAACTTTTTCTTTTTAAAGAAATAATTGGAATACACCTGAATAACAAACAATTGTCCTATTGAAAAGCACAGCTGGCTAGAGACAAAAAATAAAACAATATAAGGGACTCATGGGAAAATTAACAGTGAATATTGAATTTCCTGAACTTGATTTCTAAACTGTTTGACATGCTGTTTTCCTTTGGTCTCCTTGTTTCCCACCTGGGGTTAGTCTTTTCACTGTGTGTGGTGGTTCTCTTTTAATCTTGCAGTTCATCAGTTCTGTGGAAATTTGAATTTTATAATTATTACAGATTGGGACAGAAATCAAAAGTAGGCCAAAAGTGAGAACCTTTCTAGTTTTCTCCTTGGGTTCAAGCAATTCTCCCTCCTCAGCCTCACAAGTACCTGAGACTACAGGCACGTACCACCACGCCCGGTTAATTAAAAAAATTTTTTTATAGAGATGGGGTCTCTCTATGTTGTCCAGGCTAGTGACGACCTCCTGGCCTCAAGTGATCCTCCAGATTCAGCCCCCTGAGTTGCCAGGATTACAGGTGTGAGCCACTGTGCTCGGCTCTCTGATTTTTAAAAAGCATTTACTTACAGTGTTTCCTTGCTCCAAGAAGAACTATATATTCTTCTGATCCCCTTTGGCTGCACAAGGACCCTATAGTAACAGTTGTCACCCGGTGCTCTCCCCTGTAGCATTCTGAACTCTGAAAATTTACAAACAAGCTGCATCCTAAAAACACCTGTCCAGTTCTTGCTTTGCTGAGAAGCAAGTCAATACCTTTTAAATTGGTTCAGCATGGATAATACTAAGTCACACATTTTAGAAAATGCATTGTAGAGAATGACACCTTAAGCTAAACTAATGATTTTAGTTAAAGAAAATCCAAGCCTCTTGGCCGTGGGAATAAACTAAGTCTTAGTATTCCAAATCAGAGCACATCACATTTACTTGCAGGTGGCTACCTCATTATGAAGCCCCTTGTGGACAAATGTGGGAGTTTGTGTAAGATGGGTTGCTTAGCCTTTTATCTTTTTGTGACCCCTAAGTGGAATATAATAGCATTTTGGCTCCTATTACTGGCAAAATAGTCAGTGTTTGCCCCAGGAAGTTGAACATTCCAATGATGAACATCCCAACAGTTGAATTATAAATTGGTAGCCTGCCTGGCGTGGTTGATAGTGCCAGCTGGCTTATCTTGAGCCCATGACATTTGATTGTCTTTTGCCTTCCTTTGAACAAGTTATCTCTTAGCCATCTGTCTTATAAAGTGAAAATAAATAGCTGCGATTGAATCTTGCATTGTAATGTATTGTTTTTCTCAGGAAGTCATCATGAAACTCATGAATGACATACGGGTAAACAGCATAAACACAGGGCATGGTGTCTGATAGGACCTTTACGATGTTAAACTTGGTGGTGATTTATGGAGACCGAATAGTACATTGTATTAACTTTTCATTGTTCAGCACCTTAAATATCCTCTTGGCTAACACGTGAAGTGGTTTCTGTTCATTGCACCTGAATTTTCCTCCATAGCCCCAGAGTTTGCTTTGAAGGAGAACAAGAGCCCTGTGCAGATGAAGAGAGATGAATTGAATAGCAAGGCAAGAGCAGACTGTGGGATGGGAGATTTCATCGGGTCGCTCATTTACTTGTTCTGTACAGTTGCTCCTACAGAAGACAGAATGAAAGGGCATTCCTGTGTCAGATAACCGTGCTTGAGCTTCACGTTTCAGGCAGGAAGCAATGGATATATGTCCCTGAAATCAATTCAATGTGATTATTTGCTAAGTTTTCATGAATACTAAAAAGGAAAGGTTGGCTGACATAAAAAATGCAGTGCAATGGTTCCCTCAGGGGCTGGGCACTGGTGAGGTCTGCATTACTGCTTTTTGATCTTCCATTTATCCTTTTCTGAATATGAATAAAATATCCTTTGAGATTTAGTTTAAAATTAAGGAAAATTAACGATCCCCTTTGAAAATCAGTCTGTGCTATGCTATTACTCTTTAAGAAAGTTAAGAAACCTTTCAAACTTTAATTAGGAGTCTACCGTTCCCTCTCTCTCACTCTTAAATTGTATAGATTTTTCCAGGGGAAACACCCTGATTTTCGTTGGCCGTTGTTTTCAGCATGCACTCTCTAGATGTGGCTCAGGGGGCAACTTCAGAGCCAAGACAGGTGTATTTCAACCCTTTAATTTTATGTGGAGAGTTGACCTTGCTGCGTGGACCACGAGGAAAGCACTCAAATAAGAGGAGATCTAACGTATGCTGGGTACGTCTTTCCAAAACCTGAGATTGTTTAATCATTTTGCAAAGTAGCGGCAACTTGAGTGGTTCCCTAACCACTATTTCTGTAAATGTAGTGTATTGGACAGCTAATGGAAGAAATGTGCAACAAAGTGAGGTCTTTTGTGTGTGTACAAGATCATAATGGAACATGTTTCTAGGTAGAAGTATATTTACATTTATATCTTCAGGTACTCTTATTAAAAACAACCTACTGATTAAAAATCAGGAAAAGTTTCATCTCCCTGCAATGGTGAGGAATTGTGGCAATCCAGCCTCTTGTGAGTGACGTTATGAGTGAGGCATGTAATTGACCAGGCAGAAGTGCATAGTGACGGCATGGATTATAGAACAGTCAAGTACGACATTCTAATATTTTTATTTAATTGGCTGTGCAGTTGATTGGGATGATTAACTTAGCTCTGCATTATAGCCATGAGTGACGTCATTTAGGGAAGAATCTGAAGAAAAGAAACTTGTGACTTCATCGGCTACTACTAAGCAGTTCTAGGATCTTTGCTGATCTTTGGGGCACTGGTGGCAGAGCACTTGTGGTTTCCAAAGACCAGGTTTAAAAAGTGTGGTTCTGCCATTGACAGGAAGGCAACCAAGGATAAATCACTTAACCTCGGATTTTTTTTGTTAGTAAAATAGAGGTATTAATGTATGCCTAACTTAGGTTTAAACACGACACTTAAATTTGGGTCATTGCAAGAATGAAAGGAGTAGATGAAATCGCTACAGAACACTGTAGAACACTGTAAAGCAGTTATTTTTATTCATCAGCCCATAATATCACTGACAATAGAGACGGTAGTGATGTCTTTCTATCCCGATTTGTCGCTCTTCGTTGGGACTGATGGATGGGGCCAAGCTTGCTGTGGATGAGTTCCTCACTGTGTTTCTTACCTGGATTTTGAAGATCCTGAAATATAGAAATATTGTTTAGAAACAATGAACATTTTCTCTGGGTCTAATTTTTTTTACATGAATGTACTTACATCACTGAGGGGAAGTTATTATCAGTCCTGAATGTTCTAGAAAGAAGGCCAGTAAAACTCAGTGATTAAGAAAGTTTTGTAAACCTTTCTATATAGCCAAATTGGCTTGTCACTGTCTTCTGAAATATAACATGTGCATGTTATTTCTGCTTGTGATCTCCATTTATTTTGTATCGAATGTCTTCCCTCTCTAGTCTTTCCTTTGTTTAGAACCCGATTAAGTTCACTTTTTCTAAAAATAGACTTTTTTGATTACCTCAGCTGTACAGTAAACACCATCCTTAAAAGGTCTCTGGTGAATGTGTAATTTACTGATTTGTATTGTTATTTACCATAACATGTGTATATCATTTACCTCTTAAAGTCAATTGTGAATTCTTTGGGGGAAGGAATATGCATTGTACTCAACTGTTAGAAAATAATACTAGAGTTTTATGATGACAGGATGATTAGATGAATAAGAAGGGCTACCCTAGTAAGAACTATTTGGGAGCAAAGAAAGTTAATTGGCCAGAAAGAGTTTAAAACATTTATTTGATGGAAAAAGGTTTTCAAAATCAATTTAAAACTTGATGAACTTGAAATTAAGGAGGAAAAGTATTGACTGGAAACCACTAATGCATGACCAAGAATGTTTAAAGGAAGAAGACAAAAATTTAAGTTTCATATTTGGAAAAGGAAAAATTGAGGGTAAAATTAGACCTATGAAGAGAAATCTGGTGGGTCTCTTTTAGTTGTCTTGTCATCTATAGTCAATGCAACATAACTGTTGTATTTTTCACATAGAAAAACAAATGTAGAACCTGTATCTCTTGCAAACCGCACCCTGATCTTTCTTTACAAATCAATCTTCTTCCTATACCAAAATGTTCTCCTTTTTGATGGCAGCATTTGAAGTGATTGTGTGAGGTCCTGGGAAAGAAAGAAATGCACAATTGTTGCATTACTTTATTTCATATTTAAATAGACAGTCATCTTCTTATTACCTCTTCTAACCAAAGTCAAAATACACAGAACGTTGAATATACAGTTTTTGAAAAGAACAGTTGCTATTAAGATTGGCAGCTTCTGTTCTGAATGTTCTTAACAGGACTAGTTCTTCCTTAGCATGTCCTTAGTCTTCCAAGTGTTTTAGGCAATACTAAGACAATTTGCTTTTTCATGATAGAGATAAGTGTTACACAAAAATGAAGTTACTGTTATTGTCCATTCTCTGGTCTTTTAATATTATCTTACTGGTTTAGGTTGACTTGTGATTTTTCTTTCCCAGTGGAATTTTCCATTAGATTGCATTTAGAAACAGTATGGGTTCTTAGACTCCAGTAAAAAATGCTCACTGCTCATGGCCACTTGTCTTCAGGCCATAAGGAAGATGCAAATTGACTGCATAGACCATGAGACAATGTTCAATCACACTGGCTTTTGTAGGCTCACCTTTTTAAGAATTCTTCTTGGCCAAATTCGATAAAATGAAAGGATTCTTACTTGTAGAGTCTTCCTGGCTAGTTAACTCAGCTTTCGGATGCTGCATTGCCAACAACTCACTTGCATTTATAATTTAAATATAGTGACATAGAAAGCAGACTTTCAAAGATCTGAATGTGGTTTTACAATCAAATTTTTCATCCCCATAACCTTTGGTATGTGATCATTCTGGCCCACCTTCACCAAGAATCCTATGAGGTCGGTTTAGCCAGAATTCCCATTATATCTGATGTTTCCTCTCAGTAATTTTCCATCCACTGACCTCACCCTCCTCCTTGGCTATAAATCCCCACTTGTCCATGCTATATTTGAAATTGAGCCTGGTTTTCTTTCTCCTTTGCAATTGTTCCTGAATAGAATCTGTGTTCACAACTTTAACCTTAACCTCTGTCCAGTTCTGGTTTTCTTTGCCAGGCAGGATATCTATTTCTAGGATCTCTACGTAGTGTATAAACTTGAAACAACAATTGTGTTTTTTTTTGTTGTACTTTTTTCTTCCAATCCATGAAAAAAAAATTAAGCACTTTATATCTAAATTTTCTCTGAGAATAAATGTAATATTTACAGGGCTTGTAGTATAAGACAGTGGCATAGTAAGGAAGAGAAAGAATGGTGAACAAGAATTTATATTCCAGTGGTGATTAATTTGTCATACTTGGGATGTGTCATCATTTGCTAAGTTATGTAAGTCAAATTATTTCCTATATATTTTTTTATCTTTTGTAGTAAAGTCTAAATATTCTATGGTAAGAGAAGACTGAAAACTCTAAATGCCGTGGCATTAGGGGCCCTGTTTATTTTGGTTAATTTTTTCATCCTTAGCATCCAGCTCAGCAGCAGATAGATACAGAGTAGGTGATAAGCAAATATTTATTTTTTTCCAAATATTTATTGATTAAGCAAATGAATAAAAATGAAATGAAAATTCTATTCTACAAGTATTTTTTTTTTTTTTTTTAAGCTGGTTAAACTGAACTCTTGAAAAGGAGGCTAATTCAAACACTTGGTCATTTCTACTATTGTTTTAAGTAGAAAAAGCCCAAACAAGTATCTAACTGAGCACCAAAGAAAAGAGCTAACAGCTTAAATAAACTTGCAAAGGAGTTGATACTGGCATGTGTATGCAGTGATATTCCTAACACCTTGTTTGACTGTTCCACACAATTTTACTTTACTGGTAACAGTTGGCTAAATAAATGGAGACAAACTTACATTAACAGAACCCTTCTCTGAGCTTGATGAAAGCATATTAACCAGACAGATAACAGCAACTTCTAGGAACTTAGTTGCTTCCTAACTCCAGCGTACTAGAGACCTAACGGTGAAGGTGAGAGTCTTATTTAGTTATGCTCATTATAACTATCACAACCCACTCAGGGATACAGAATGATCACTGCCTTCATTCTATCATTGCTTTTTTTTTTTTTTTTTTTGAGACGGAGTCTCGCTGTGTCTCCCAGGCTGGAGTGCAGTGGCGTGATCTCGGCTCACTGCAAGCTCCGCCTCCCGGGTTCACGCCATTCTCCCGCCTCAGCCTCCCAAGTAGCTGAGACTACAGGCGCCCGCCACCACGCCCGGCTAGTTTTTTATATTTTTAGTAGAGACGGGGTTTCACCGTGTTAGCCAGGATAGTCTCGATCTCCTGACCTCGTGATCCACCCGCCTCGGCCTCCCAAAGTGCTGGGATTACAGGCTTGAGCCACCGCGCCCAGCCTATCATTGCTTTAACTTAACAGACACCATCATTTTTCTGGCCTATAAAAAATGTTTATTGTGTTCATCCTTTTATCTAGATTGGTGCTATCCAGTGGAATTTTCAGTGCTGATAGCTATGTTCTAATATCTCTGTTATCCAACACTGTGGCCATAAGCCATGGAAGTGTGGCCAGTGCAACTGAGGAACTTGATTTTTAATTTAACTAATTAGAATTTAAATTTAAATAGCCATATTGGCTAGTGGCTCCCACATTGGGACAGGGTAGCTTCAGACTGTAGCACCAGTGTTCTGTGGTGGTATCTGGCTTTGGGCCAGATAGAGTCAGGGTTTAAACCCAGTTCTGCTATAATATTTATAAGTTATGGGAATTTTGCCAGATTCCAAGGGATGACTACACACACACATGCGTGCATGCGCGCACACACACACACACACCTACAGCCTAAGTAGACTTACCAAGGAGTCAATGTATAAAATATGTGTCTACAAGAATTACTGGTGTATATTAAGCCAACAATGATCCTCAAAGTCCCCTTACTTTCTGGATATATTATAGATAATAATTACAGTTTGTTAAGGAGTTACTTTGGGCGAAACACTGTGCCGAACACCTTTTATACTAAAGTATGGAAGGTTAAGCAAACTGACCAAGGCAGCATGTGATGAAGCCTAGATTTAAGCCCAAGACTGAATCTAAAACCTATATATTTATATATCATATATATAGGGTAATATATAGTACATAATATATATTATATATACATTATAAAATATATAGTTATATATTTATATGAAAAAATAAACATATTTTATATGAAAAATATATATAAATACATAATTATATATAACATACATACTGTGTGTGTATATATTTTATATATATATAATATATATATAAAATGTATTACCCCAATATTGCCTTTTAGCTTCCTGGGTGTGGGACGAATGGCTTATCCATCTTCCTCGACAGAACACTTTGAATTTGACAGGAGCTCAACATATGTGGATTTATCATTGGCTTAGTTTGTACAGAAGGCACTGATGAATAAGAAGGAAGATAGCATGTTGGGGGTGGCAATTCACTCCCTAGAAAGTATTAGTACATCAGTGGCTCCTTTTCACTTGTTTCAGAAGCTCAAAGAATGCAAGAGCACTGTGTGATAGGCTGCTTTTGCAGAGGAGTTATAGCAAGATTAGAACCTAGACCTCAGTGTCTCCTACAATGATTCACAGCAACTTGGCCAGAGACCAGTTTGTAGATCTTATCCAAGACAAGCCTCAGGACATATTTCAGAGTATCAGCTTGCAAAAAAACCCATTTCTGAGTGCTAACATCATTGTATGTTGTCTTTTGCTACATAATTTTATTCTTATTTTGTTAAAAACAAAATATACCTTTGGTTGTTTTTCTGGTCACTCTTTGATTCCTGGTGTAATAATAGCAGGGGCCCTGAATCAGAGAATGAGACCTAAAGGCTCTGACAATTGCAGCAGAATGGGGACATTGGTTATGCTCACTCAGAAGAAGTGACTGATGCTCCTCCATCTCATGTGAAGCTGAGAGGAATGGGCATAGTTTCATGATCATCTCTGCTGAGGTAGGCAGGGAGCTCATGTGGACTGATTGTAGCCATTGGCTGCAGCTTAGCATAGGCTCCCTGTTAAGTAGGAACACCAATATTGACACTAGACAACACACAAAGTGTGAGAATAATGTAAGACAGATAGGACTGTTCCCTGCAGATGGTGGGTAAGTCTTTGACTCTGCACCAGGGAAGAATGAGCTTGGGTGTAAGAGCTCATAACAGCTGCCACTCTGGGCCGTGGTCAACTCTTTAGGCTCAGATAGAAGCCTCCACACATGTCTAGCTGAGTAAGAACTCTCTCTTTGATAAGAGCAGTTTTAAAAGGGGCAAATAGAACCATATTAGGGTTCTATTTTTATCTTATTTCTCAATGATATGACGCTGTTCTGAATGCTGGATGCTTTATTGACATGAGAATAAAAAGGGAGACTCTTCTGGTGCTGACAACAAGGTGTGACTGTCAAAAACTGGCCGTTCCTCAGTAGGCATGTGGCCCTGCTCTCAAAGTTGCATCGGTAAGAATGGCTCAAGATCAATTTTTCTGAAAATCTAGTCATTATTTTTTGGCAGGCATTCTCTAAATATAATTGGCTTATCACTAAAATCCTATCTAGCAGGTTAACTCATTTAGTTACTTGGGATTACATTTTGTATTCAATTTATCTTGGAGGTACACCAAGAAGTTACCTTCATTAAAATTAGATGTTCTTTGCAATCTGGAAAGAAGTTTTAAATGGGCATTTTATAACACCTGCTTTAAAAATTCTCTAGTATAAAATACTTATTTATAAGCTCTATAATGTAAAACTTTGAGACTTTTTGTTTGAGTGGATTTGATATTGCTGTTAAGATACTTGACCTTTTCTCCAACCTTTCCTTTACCTACCTGATGGACAAGTTTCAGAGCTTTCTATTAAAGCATAAATCTATAACTTTTATTAAGGGATTAAAATCTGAGTCTTTTTCTTTGTGCACAAATAAATCAATCTGTCTTTAATTTGTGGTGTAGATTATCTGCAAATACTTTCCAAAGAGCTTTAACTTTTAGCTGTAGGATATCTTAGCATAGATATCAGGCTAGAACATTTCTTCAAGATTACTTGAAGTACATGTGATAATCTATTCTTCTTATTGTTCTAAATTTTAGAACTCTGGGATCAAGTTAGACCACTAGAAAACCACATGTTTAGAGAATCAGACAATAATTTTGGCCTATATATTTTTTTTTTTTTGAGACAAGAGTCTCACTCTATCCCCCAGCTGGAGTACAGTGGTGCAATCTCGACTCACTGCAACCTCTGCCTACTGGGTTCAAGCAATTCTCATGCCTTGGCCTCCCCAGTAGCTGGGATTACAGGTGCCTGCCACTACACCCAGCTAATTTTTGTATTTTTAGTAGAGATGAGATTTCACCATGTTGGCCAGGCTGGTCTCAAACTCCTGACCTCAGGTGATCCACCCTCCTAGGCCTCCCAACGTGCTGAGATTACAGGCATGAGCCACTGCGACCACGCTTTTTTTTTTTTTTTTTAAACTACATGTACACATTTTCTTCAGTTTTATGCATATGACCATGTCAAGGGATGTTGTCAGAGAAATGATATTAGGACATTTTTTTGTAAGGTCGAGGTCATGGATTTTGTGCTCCACATTCACAGAGTGACCTTCATGGGGGCTCCCAGCCTAAATGTAGTCCTCCCTTCTCATCTGCACTTTCGCATTTTGTGGTTTCAGCTTCCCGAGGCCAACTGAGGTCCAACAATATTAAATAGAAAATTGCAGAAATAATTCATACATTTTAAAATTCCCTGCTGTTTTTGGTAGTGTGGTGAAATATGCTGTCCTGCTCCATCCCACCCGGGGCATGAGTCATCCTTTTGTTCAGTATATCCACACTGTAGATATTACCTCCCCCTGTTAGTCACTTAGTAGCTGTCTTGTTTATTGTATTGAAAAAAAATACAGTATGTAAAGAGTTCAGTGTTATCCAAGGTTTTACTCATTCACTGAGGGACTTGGAACATATTCCCTATGGAAAGTGTGTTGCCCAATTCTTTTTATGAAAGAATGCTGTGTTTCCTAATTATTGATACCTAAGGAAAACTAAACTTTTCCTGAACATTTCTTTTCCTTTTGACTGTTCATCTTTTTAAATTTTATTTTTTATGGGTTCATAGTAGGTGTACATATTTATGGGATACATTATATATAATATATATTTATTGACAAGGTCTTACTCTGTCACGCAGCTGAAGTGCAGTGGCGCTATCCTGGCTCACAGCAGGATAGTGACCTTTCAGGCTCAAGGAATCCTTCTGCCCCAGCCTCTCAAGTTGCTGGGACTACAGATAACTATGCCTGGTTAATTTAAAAAAAAGTGTAGAGATGGGGGTCTTGCCATGTTGCCCAGACTGGTCTGAAACTCCTAGCCTCAAGTGATCCTCCTGCCTTTCCTCCTAAAGTGCTAGGAAACCAGAAGTTAGTCACCATGCTTGGCCTACATGAGATATTTTAATACAGGCATCCAATATATAATATTCATATCAAGGCAAATGGGGTGTACATCACTGAAAGCATTTATCATGTCTTTGTGTTATAAACATTCCAATTATGCACATTTAGTTATTTAAAAATGTACAAAAATTATTGACTTGAGACCCTGTTGTGCTATCAAATACTAGATTTTAATCATTCTATCATACTTTTGTACCCATTAACCATCCCCACTTCCAATCCCATCCCCATCACCCTTCCCAGCCTCTGTTAACCATTATTCTGCTTTCTATCTCCACGAGTTCAATTGTTTTAATTTTTAGCTCCCACAAATGAGTGAGAACGTGCAGTTTGTCTTTCTGTGCCCAGCTTATTTTATTTAACATAATGACTTCCAGTTCCATCTATGTGGTTGCAAATGACAGGATCTCATTTTTTTAAATGACTGAATCATACTCCATTGTGTATATGTACCACATTTTCTTGATCCATTCATCCATTGATGGATACTTAGGTTGATTCCAAATGTTGGCTATTGGGAATAGTGCTGCAGTAAACATGGGAGGGCAGATATCTTTTAGATATACTGATTTCCTTTCTTTTGGGTATATACCTAGCAGTGGAATTGCTGTAGTAGTTCTATTTTTCGTTTTTTGAGGTACTTGTAATAATTTATATTACCATCAGCAGTGTACAAGGGTTCCCTTTTCTCTATATCCTCACCAGCATTGGTTATTTACTGTGTTTTGAATAAAAGCCATTTTAACTGGGTTGAGATGATATCCCATTGTAGTTTTGATTTGCATTTCTCTGGTGATCAGTGATGTTGAGTGCCTTTTCATAGACCTGTTTTCCATTTGTATGTCTTTTGAGAAATGTGTATTCAGATCTTTGTCCATTTTAAAATTGGATTATTGAATTTTTTCCTATTGAGTTATTTGAGCTTCTCATATATTCTGGTTATTCCTTGTCAGATGAATAGTTTGCAAATATTTTTCTCTCATACTCTGGGCTGTCTCTTCACTTTGTTGATTATTTCATTTGCTACTGTAGAAGCTTTTTAACTTGATGTGATCCTATTTGTTCATTTTTGCTTTGGTTGCTTATGCCTGTAGGGTATTACTCAAGAAATCTTTGTCCAGACCAATCCTGGAGAGTTTCCCCAATGTTTTCTTGTAGTAGTTTCATAGTTTGAAGTATTAGATTTAAGTACTTAATGGATTTTGGTTTGATTTTTGTATATGGATAGAGATAGGGATCTAGTTTCATTCTTCTGCATATGAATATCCAATTTTCCTAGCACTATTTATTGGAGAGACTATTTCCCCAATGTATATTCTTGGCTCCCTTGTCAAAAATGAGTTCATTGTAAAGGTATGGATTTCCTTCAAGGTTCTCTATTTTGTTCCATTGATGTATGTGTCTGTTTTTATACCAGTACCATGCTGTTTTGGTTATCATAACTCTGTAATATAATTTGAAGTCAGTTAGTGTGATTTCTCTAGTGTTGTTATTTTTGCTCAGGTTGGCTTTGGCTATTCTGGGTCTTCTGGGGTTCCATATAAATTTTAAGATTAGTTTTCCTATTGCTGTGAAGAATATCATTGGTATTTTGATAGGAATTGCATTTAATCTGTAGATTTTTGGGATAGTATGGATATTTTAACAATATTGATTCTTCCAATCCATGAACATGGAATATCTTTCCATATATTTGTGTGTCCTTTTCAATTTCTTGCATTAATGTTTTATAGTTTTCATTGCAGAGATCTTTCACCTATTTGGTTAAATTCATGCCTAGGTATTTTATTTTATTTGTAGCTATCATAAATGGGATTACTTTCTTGATTTCTTTTTCATATTGTTCACTGTTGGCATAGAGAAATGCTATTGATTTTTGTATGTTGACTTTGTATACTGCAACTTTACTGAATTTGTGAATAAATTCTAATAGGTTTTTGGTGGAGTCTTTAGGTTTTTCCAAATACGAGATTATATCATCTGCAAATAAGGATAATTTGGCTTCTTCCTTTCCAGTTTGGATGCACTTTATTTCTTTCTCTTGTCTGATTAGTCTAGCTAGGATTTCTAGTACTATGTTGAATAACAGTGGTGAAAGTGGGCGTTCTTGTCATGTTCCAGATACTAGAGAAAAAGTTTTCAGTTTTCCTCCATCCAGTATGATACTAGCTGTCATATATAACTTTTATTTTGTTGAGGTATATTTCTTCTAGACACAGTTTTTTGAGGGTTTTCCATCATTAGTTTTTTAAGTCATTACTCCCCAAACTGTGTTCTGCAGTCTTTTTCTAAGCAGACTGGTAAGTGGCACATGGAAAAAGCTTTCTGACCCCTTATATGGTAATCATCACATTAACGGCTCTGTGTGGTTGAACAGTTAAGAAGAAACAAACATTAACTTTATTTAAATCCTGAATTTGCTAATATTTCTTACATCATGTGTGTGGTATGTGGGACATTTCAATTATGATCTGGCAGAACAGCATTAAGCAGATACCAGTTTGTGAAATGCTGCTGCAGTTTCGTGATTTTCCTCTTTACTGTGTTTTGGTTGCCAAGAGGCTCAGAGAGAAATTTGCAAAATTTTAGACTTAAATTCCTAACCTGTGACCTGGACAAGGTAGCCATAGACATCTTCGTAAAATTTCAAATTCCACTTCATCCCACCTGCTTTGTGAATTGTGGCAGAGCTGTTTCTGCTGGGTCCCTGACCCCACAAGAATGCAGAGCATCATGATTCCTCTTTCTCTACAATCACAATAGCAAGCTCTGCTTACTTTTTCTCATTTATCTTAACTACTTATCTCTTTCTATTCTGGGCATTTTACTGACTCATGTTTTACTTTCAATTCAGTTCTTCCAATGACCTGCAGCGAATACAGGTCCATAGACTTATCAACCAATCTCACATTTACTTGTTTCTAAAGCTTTAACAACCAGTCTCTTCCAGTGAGCCCTACTCAGTGGAATTTCAACATATACTTTATATTATAATATCATCTTTTTATGACTTCTATTTCTATCATCTTATTTTCCTTCCTTCATATTTTTTTCTTCAAATTTCCAACTTATTTATTGTCCCATTTTCTCATACATATCTCTGAAATCTGGCTCAAGTCCTTCATGTAATGAGATGATGGTGTAAATAACAAATTAAGTATTTTTCATAATTAATTAAAAATAAATAGGTTGTTTCCTTTCTAATACCTGAAGGGATATAGTCAGATGGAAGTGGGGATGACGCCATGGCTGGGATATGAGTGGGAGTGTTGCCAGATCATTTTGGAGAATGGGAGGTGTTAGGCAAAGCTGGGTAAATGTGAGGCTCTCTGAGGCCCTGAGCAGCATGGAATAAAACAGTGTTTCCTTGTCTGACTGACCCTAGCAGAAAGCTCAGCTTTGTGTCTGACCAGTTGTGCCTTCTGGGTCATAGCCATGCAAGAGAAACCTTGGCCATGCTGGCGTTGTCATTTCAGGATAAGGTGTCAGTTCCCTCCCAAGTGTGTGATTTGGAATCCTGATGTGCAGCAGCATGCAGGACAAACACCTGCCACCACAGGGTGTGCCCATCATAGCTCTCAGCTGCACTCGCAACAATGACTCTAGCTACTCTGCAATATTTTGGGAGAAGTTACTTGCGTGCTTACTTCATTGGTCAAAATTCTCTTCCAATTGAAATTGGGTGACCTACAATCAACTTTTTTGCTTCCTGGATATTCTGGAGTGACACAATAGAGTGCATTGAGAACAAATGTTTAATTATTAAACACGGCCCTGCCTCTGAACTGTTTGACTAAAAGAAATACCACAGACATATTTCTGACCCTGATGCCTCCGACTTTGTTTTATGCCTTGATTTGTCAACATCCATTTGTCTTTTTCAAAACCGAAGTAGAGAATTTCATAAAAATGTTATTTGTCTTGCACTGGAATGAACACACCTCATTTATGTGATCGAAGTTGTCTCCTTTTCCCAGTTTTATTCCTCCTAACATCACTACCAATTGAATACTTCAGAAACATCTCTTTTACATAGGTTACAGCATAAAAACTTTTACTCCTGTTACCTATAGGTTAAAATCTAAACACATTATTATTTTGGATTTCCAAATCTCCAAAGTTTGGGTCCAGTTTTTATTTTTAGCCTTATTTTTGGTTAGCACTCCTTCCACAAACCATTTGCTCCAATCACACTAATGTTTTCATTTGTTGCTTTCAGTTTTTGCCTTGAATGTGTTTCAATACAGGTCCTTAATGTACATAAATAATATAAATAGTAGTAGAAGTAGTGAAAATAATGGTGACCACATTGAAATGTTTGAATCATGTACTTCTTTTTTTCCTGTCTTTCAACTATTTGGCATTTGTCTTCTTTCTACACATTTCTTCACCTATCCTAACATCACGTCAGGGTCCTCTCAGCCCCCTTTTCTCTGTTATGCCTTCTGGAGCACTGTGGCTAGAAATAAACCCTCTTTGCTGAGCTACTTTGATTCTTACTGTCCAATCATTGGTGACCACGTTTTGGGTAACTTCTACATCTAGGTACCCTTTTATTGTGTGTTTAGAAAGTTCTCAGCTTTTGGGAGTGACGTATGTACATTCTTTAATGTGAATGGCACGTATTTCAAACCTTTTGTGGGATGTGTGGATTATATATAGAAAATTAAATTCTGGAGGCCGAGGCGGGCAGATCACAAGGTCAGGAGATCGAGACTATCCTGGCTAACACGGTGAAACCCCATCTCTACTAAAAATACAAAAAATTAGCCAGGCGTGGTGGCGGATGCCTGTAGTCCCAGCTACTTGGGAGGCTGAGGCAGGAGAATGGCGTGAACCGGCAGGCAGAGCTTGCAGTGAGCTGAGATCACAACACTGCACTCCAGCCTGGGGGACAGAGCAAGACACCGTCTCCAAAAAAAAAAAAAAAAGAAAATTAAATTCTGGTATAGCTAATACATACCTGCACACATGTACATAAATAGGAGAAATACACAAGAGGAACAAAAACATGCAAATGGCAGGTAGTGACTGGCTCCTCCCCTCCTGTCACTGAAGCCACTTGGAAGATTTCTGTGTTCTCTCTCCTTCCTCTTCCTCCTCTTATTTGCAGGTCTCCATTTTGATGAGTTTTTCTGATCTGACAAAGTAAAATGGGGACTGTGAACTGAGTTGCATTAATATAGTTCTAGTTGAAAGTAGTCCATGTTTACTATTTATTTTGTAATGTTTAGTTACAAAATTTTGTATTGATGAATGTGCTTTTTTTTTTAAAAAAAAATATGATATGTAAACAAAAATTTAGAGGAGATCCATACTTAATCTTCTGCTTTTTTCCAGAAGTTTTGGCTCAGTCCTGCAATGATTATACCAATGACAAGAGTAAAATCAATGGAGATAACACAGGGATGCAAACATGAACACTTTAACATATTAGACAACTTGATAATTCACATTCAGATTGCAATGAAATGAAGAGAAATTTGCTGTCCTCTAATTTAATTGTTTGGCTCATTATTTTCTCAGAAAAGAGGCTATGTGATTCTTTCTCAGGTTGGCTGGGGATTTCTTGGAATGGAGTGGAGTGAGACCTGGCACAGGGTGGATGCAGACCTCCTGGGGACTGGCTGCACCAGCAAGATGCCCTCTCCCTTAGGCTGCAGCTACACCTGTGAATCATACATTTGGGAGAAATGTAGATCTTACTGGGGGATTTAACCTACTTGCAATTTGTGGAAAATATCCAAATAGAATTACAAAAGCATCACCTAATTATAACAACACATTTATTTTCCTTGACGGTCTTTGGTTTTGACTTGTCGAATTTGTTTATTTAAAGAAGGTTGGTAGGTGGCAGTTTTTGTCTGCCGTGTGTGGTGTGTATGCGTGTGATACTGACCTAGCTAAAAATATTTGCATATGCCCGTAGGCCATTGAGAAAATAAGAATCAGCATAGAAACGAATCAATTTATGCTCCGCAAGGATCCCATTTTTTAAATATATACAGATGGGATGGTTGAATCAGGATGCATGATACTCTCATGCATTTCTGAAGTTTACTGCACCACCTGCAGCCTGTCTTTGTGCACCTGAAAACCCTTCAGAAGCAACGATCTCCGTATGTGATGTCCTGCACCCTGCTGGATTCATGCTGTGACGTTGTACATTGTCTCAGGGGAGGAGAAAACCAATAGGGTTTAGACAGAGGCTCAGTTTAGCTCTGGGAAAAGAGCCTACAAAAATTTGCATACAATTTCTATTATTTTGTAATTGTGGAATTATTACTATTTTTCATTTAAGTCACTCATTCAGTGCACTTTATGGAGATTACCTTAATGGGAGTGAGTGAGTGGGGTCATTGGGACTCCTGGAGCTTTTTCTTAGTTGGAGGACAACTTTTTATTAAGGTTTTAATTTTTAAATTTTATTTTTTAAATAAATGAAATTTTAATTTATTTTTAAATTTTATTAATCTATTAATTTTCTGATTTGTTAAGGTTTTAATTTTTTTCTTCTTTTTAGGCTTCAGTATTAGCCTGAAAGTAATTGAGAAGCCAATTCCAGAATTCTTGAGCTAACTGCCATGGATATTATGCAAAATCAATGGATAATCTCCATCCTTTTTATATGTTATAACAACTGTTTTATTAACCTCTGTGGAAGATTTCAATTTTCTTTGAATCTCTGAACAGGCCTATTTGCACATTTTTTAAGGAGAAGAAAACAGATTTGTAGTGTGAAATTCGCTGTAGGAAATTCTGATAATAATTAAAGAGGAGGCCGGGGCATGGTGGCTCACGCCTGTAATCCCAGCACTTTGGGAGGCTGAGGCGGGTGGATCACTCGAGGTCAGGAGTTGGAGACCAGCCTGGCCAACATGGCGGAACCCCATCTCTACTAAAATACAAAAATTAGCCAGGTGTGGTGGTGTGCATCTGTAATCCCAGATACTTGGGAGACCGTGGCAGAAGAATCGCTTGAACCCAGGAGGTGGAGGTTGCAGTGAGCTGAGATTGTGCCACTGCACTCCAGCCTGGGTGACACAGTGAGACTTTCTCTCAAAAAAAAAAAAAAAAAAAAAAAAAAAAAGGAAATTAGGAAGAAGAAAACAAGAAGGAGGTAATGATGTGTGCAGAGTAGAACATACACACGCGCGCACACACTGGGGTTTTAAAAGCAGTCTTGAGGAGGATAAACTTGACATGGCTGTGACAGTCCCATGGGGGAGAGCCAGCGTGTTTTGCTGTGCACTGGCGTGAGGAGAGAGATGGAGAGATGATGTGTGCACTGTGTACAATCAATAGAAAGGAGCTGAGAGCTCAGCCACGTGGACACACTGAATTTTCTTCCTTAGATAGGCTGTGCTAAGTGTGTTAATTTGGATTTCTGAAGTTTTCTCTATCTTAAGTGTCATGTAAACTTGGCATAATAAGGCATGATTAAACAGGGAGGCTAGAGAAAGTATGCATTCCGTCTTTCAAGAAGAATCCACAAACTGAACCTTGCTTCTCACACTGCTCTAGTGCTCATCCAGGCACTTGTTTCCCCTCAGAACAAGTATTTGCTTTTAGGGAGAATCTTAAAACATGGGCTCGTGTTTCCCTCTGGAGGGACTTGTATTTGGGTAACACTTCCGCTTTACTCTGCCCCTCATCCTGGACATTCCTCCAGGAGAAGGAGGCATGTCCCTTCCCTGACTGGTGAGAAGGAGGAACTGGCCATGCTTGGCTCAGTCCTGACAGCTTCCTTTTTCTCTCTCCCCCAGGGTCATCTGCCTGTCCATGGCATGCATTCTCATCTCTTTGGAGCTCAAATCTTACCTTTACTAATGGCTAGCTGTGTAATCTTGGAGAATTTCTCAAATTTTTGGTGTCTCACTTTGTTGTTTCATAGCTCGAAAATAGATGCGATAATAGATTGCTTCTTTGGGTATTATATGGAAGAGTCTTTAATTAGTTAAAGATAAGGAAGACTTTTGTAGAGGTAAACAGATTAAGCACAGCATACACTATCTCTCACCTCCAGAGACAGAGCCAGCACATCCACGAATGTGTGTCTTGTTGAAGGGGTGATATTAAAGGATAGGGGTGTTGCACATACTAAAAGCTGTCTGTACCTGATGGACACTTGATAAACCTTTGTTAGATGAGGCCCTAATTGAAAGAAGGAAGGTATATTTTGAAATATCTCCAAATGATTCTGCTAAATACCCCTTTTCCTCTCCTGCTACAACACACACGTGTGCTCGCACACATACACACACACACACACACAGCACCTTTGTGCATATAAGCACATCATCTATTGAGAGTCATTGTGAAACCTCCCTCTTTAGAGCTGTCTTTTATTAAATTATTAATGACACACATGCTTTCTAAAGACAGCAGGCTGGTAATTTCTTTTTCCTCTTGACAAGCACTGTTAAGAATATACTTATTTTGTACTATTTTGAAAAGTCGTATTTACAAACCACTAGCGTTTTCTGAATTATATTCGACAGCATACCCTACTTGCTTCATGATCCAAAAATAGTATATTGAATAGATAGTGATGTCCTTCACAGTCACTATTGAGTCATAAGGCGCTGAAGGGAAGTCTGGTTCATGGGAAGTGCTCTCTCATACAGGGAGAACAAAGGCTGGGACACGACCTTTGATTTCTTCCTTCTCTTTTAATAATAGATTTTTTAAAAATTCAAACTCAAAATCTAAGCTGTCTTTCATGTTATATTCACTAATAGTGCATATTATAGCTAGATACATGTTAAATATAGGTCTTTAGAATATCTTCATCTAAAATAATTATTTGCAGACAACACATCTATCATTTAGGTTCATGTTGGAGAAACCTGGATTATGGCTTAAAAAGGTATCTAGTCACTCATTACTAATTTTCTTTACTTATACTTGCCTTTTAATTCAATTTTGAACATACATATAATATCAGAGATTACCTTGTTGGATGTTATATGGAATGGTGAAATAATACCATTAGTATTTGAGAAACTTAGTAGTTGAGAAACATGGACGATTTAAGAGGGTTAAGCTCAAAACTATATAGGCAAGGAGTACAAAGGCTTGGTTAAAAAGAAAACAGGTTGTTTATACGTGGCTTATCATTAAATCATATAGTTTGATATGCGTAAAAAGTAATGCTCAGATATGTGGTAAAGTAGGGAAGATAGATAAAATCTATTCAATCTGTTTCTCTTAGATGGAAAGCTAGTGCCATATATTCGTTTTTTTAATCTTCAGGGATAAACATAAAACATGGCCCCATAATTACCTCTATTTCTAGTGTGTTCTCTGTGCTGCAGGTATGATAGTAGGTGACTGGCAAGCATTGGCTAGTTTGATTCACAATTTAGTGTGGCAATAATATGTTGGCTCTGATTTTTTAAATAGAAGAAAAAATAAGCATTTGATAAATAAATTGGAAAGCATTATCTCTTTAACAGAAGATTAACTTTATTAAACATTTTGCTGCACTAGGTCTGTGACACTTGAGAAGAAAATTTTACAAAGATTTTGGAAATCCCCAAATCTACATATATATTTTTCCATAAAGTACACATACAATGATTTTGAGAACAGCAAAACTCATCTGGAAGGCACATGCTGGAAGATGGGCTTGGTTCACCCCCTGAGTGGCCACTCATGTTCACCTACTAACATATAAACTCAGAGGGTTGGGACTCCAGGTAGGACATGTGCCAGATCAGAAATGTGAGAAGACAAGAGGGCTCGTGGACAGCTGAAGTGACAGATATTCAATTGTAGAAGGCCCGTGTATAATCTCTCTCCACACTTGTTTGTGTGTATTTAAATAATGTTGTATATACAGTTTTGTGTCTGGCATTTCCCCTTCTATGCATTTCCCATGTCGTTAGAAGAATTGAAATTCCTCTGTCATAGAGAAAAATGATAATTATTTGTAATGCTGACTAGATATTTCATTATGTTAAGAATTATTAATTTTTGTGTGTGATAATAATGTCATATTCTGAAAGTTTTTATCTTGGAAGCACCCATGCTGAGGAATTTAGAGATGTAATAATATGTCAGGATTTTGCTTCAAAATATGTACTTGAGAGGGGCAAAGTAAGTAGGAGTATGAATGAAGTAAGTTTGGTACTGTGTTGATAATTGTTGAACTTAGGTGATGGAAATTATGGAATTTATTATACTGTTCTCTGTATTTTGCATATATTTAAACATTTCCAAGATTAAAAGTTAAAGTTTTTCTATAAATTTAATTTTGAATGGCTTTATGATGGTCACAATAAGGATATATTCATGTAATCGTTTATATTATACAATTTGGGCACATTTATATAATTTTATTTTTCAAGATCATGTAAGGTATGGCAATCCACATTTCTCTGTGCATGAAATTTTACCAACATTTAAAATTATTCTGGGGGGAGAATTTTGGGGGGTATATTACTGCACCAGGCCAGGCCTGTAATCCTAGCACTTTTGGAGGCCAAGGCGGGCAGATTACTTGAAGCCAGGAGTTCGAGACCAGCCTGGCCAACATGGGAAAACCCTGTCTCTACTAAAAATACAAAAATTAGCTGTACTTGATGGCACATGCCTGTAGTCCCAGCTACCTGGGAGGCTGAGGCATGAGAGTGGCTTGAACCCAGGATGTGGAGGTTGCAGTGAGCTGAAATTGTGCCATTGCACTCCACCCTGGGCGACAAAGTGAGAGTCTGTTTAAAAAAAAACAACAAAAAAACAAACAACAGAAACAAAAATTTACTGCACCAATGAATGTAATCATTTAAAAGTGATAAGCACTTTTCCAATTGTTTCCCAAGTAGACTTAATTGTTTCCCAAATAGACTGGATATTTTTTCTAATATTATGAGAATGCCAGAGCCACCTCATGCTATTAGTATTGCCCATCATCATTTAAAAATATATCTTAAATTGATAGATCATTTCATTATGGACAATAGAAGAATAGATACTTCTTGAAATATGAGAAATTTATGGTGGTTGTAGAAAATTTGGAAAGTGCAGAAACATCCCAACACTAAAAGAAAAACCACTGTTGAAGTGCGAATTTTTCGTAACAATCTTTTTTCAAAATATTTTGAAATATTCTCTGCTGTTCAGTTGTAATGATAGCTGGAGGCATTTATTTTGTAACCTGTTTTTTTCCAGTACAGATGTGAAAAGCTTCACATCTATTATTTAGTACTGCATTGTCAAATAAAGTTAGTTACAGAGAAGTTTCAGAAAAAAAGATAAATTTGTAAAAGGCCATAGTCTCTGTGAGGGAAAGTGACATAGGACATTTTTCCATGTGGCAGCAGTTAGGAAATGTAGGAAGGGCGTCAGAGTCTCTGAGTCAGCTTTCAGATGCATGTCCTCACTTTCTCTTCATACCCAAATGAAGATCTTGTTTGAAATTTACAGATGGAGAAGCGAAGGTCTTGGAGATACAGGGTTCTTCAGAAAGTGGTCAGAGCCTCCTAACATTGCTTTGGGACTGTGCCCCTCCCTGTTCCCTACTGCTTTGGCTTCTTGCCAGCCTGGGTGTTCTGATCACTGCAATGCTTGCACTTTCCTGAGTCATTACTGTGGAATCTGTTGACCCTTCTTCTTGTGATACTGTTTTCTTCCTTTTTTTTTTTTTTTTTAAAAAGAAAACTGTAAAGTTAATGCATACTCTTGGGAAAAAAGAATTCTAACAGAATTAAAGATTATAATTGAAACATACTTTATACACAGTTTTATATGCCATTTTTTTCTTAATACTACGAACAAGTTTTCTGTGTCCTTAGAATGGTTGTAAATGCCGTTATTGTGGTTACGAGGGGTGTAGCCACATTCTAAGAGTGCATCACCATTGACTTAATGCTCCACTGTATCCTCTGATTAGGCCACAGCCTCGGCTGACCTGCGCTCCTGGCTAAAGGTGACCAGCCTCCACCTCAGAAGGCCAGGCTTTCCCCTTGGCTGCCACCTACAGCCAGTCTAACCCGCCATGCACCCGAGTCTCTTTTTTTTTTAAAAAATGTTTTCCCCATTACTTCAGGTTTGGATAAAATAATTTACTATGGTTTGTAGCCTGGCTCCCCAAATAATAAGGCTGGAAGTCACGATCTGAAACTAAGTGAATTAACCTCCTGTGCAGGGAAAATTGAGTAATGAGGAAAAAAGACTTTGAAAGAGCTAGGAAGATTCATTTCCTCTTCTCCCTTTTTCTGGTGAACAAACTGTTTCAGGAAAGAGATCTTGCTTACCTCTGCAGCCTCTCTGAGATGTCCCTCATGGCCACAGCGATGCACCCAGCAAAGGACCCAACTTGGGAAGCTGTGGCCAGGATGGTATATGTCACTTTGCATTGCTTCTCATCCTCCCCTCCGAAGCTGTTTTCCTCACCTTCTTGCCATGAGTTTGCACTTCCTTAAACAAAATAGGAGCCTTTTTAGTCATTGCCTCAGACCAGTCTTTTTAGGGAACCTGAGCTCAGGCAGAGACCTAGATGCAGAGGGATGTAAAATGCTCCAGGAAGGAGACGCAGAATGTACAAAAGCTTTATGGGGTGAGGGAGCATGATAGGGTAAAAGTAAAGGAAGGCTGAAAAAAAAAAAAGTAAATGGCAAATGTGAAATATGATGGAGAAAGGAAGAGGAGGGGCATGTGATGTAAACTAGCTGGGGACAAAACCACAGAAAGTGGTGTAGACCCCGGAAGCAGTCTGGTCTTGATTCTAAGAGTAACAGCAATCTACTGTAGGGCTTTAGGGAAGATGGCAGTGGGATGGAGATGGGATAGCGTATTAGTCCATTTTCACACTATTGTAAAGAACTGCCTGAGACTGGGTCATTTATGAAGAAAAGAGGTTTAGTTGACTCACAGTTCCGCATGGCTGGTGAGGCCTCAGGAAACTTACAATCATGTCAGAAGGGGAAGGAAGGATGTCTTACATGGCGGCAGGCGAGAGAGAGCCTGTGAAGGAGGAACAGTCAAACACTGATAAACCATCAGATCTCATGAGAACTCACTCACTGTCATGAGAACAGCATGGGGAAACTTCCCATGATCCAATCACCTCCTTCCCTTGACACTTGAGGATTACAGGTCCCTTCCTTGACATGTGGGGGTTACAATTCGAGATGAGATTTGGGTGGGGACACAGAGACAAACCATATCAGGGTAGTAACATTGGATTTGAATTTTGAAAGGGCCACTCTGGTTGTGCAGGGGAGAATAGATCATATGAAGGAGGTTTGCAGTGTGGATATTGCTTGATCAGTTAGCAAGTGATGGCATATTACTGGAGAAAGATGACCTTAGCTTGGACTGCTGTGGGAGTAATGGAAATGGAGAAAAATGAGAGAGATTTGGGAAGTAAAATGGACAAGATTGGTAAAGGTTGGATATGTAACCTGGGGCAGTAGAGGAGTCTTAGATAACTCCTAGGTCTCTATGTTGAGCTATTTATTGGATGCTGGTGGCATTCACAGAGGTAGCTAACAATGAGAGAAGATGCAGTTGAGGGAAGATAAAACATTTAGTTTTGAAAATACTATATCCTGTGAACAGTGTGATATTCCAGTCCTGTCTCAGAGAAGAGATTTAGGCTGAGGTCAGACATTTGTGATGTACCTGGTTTAACTGTTCCCTGAAGTTCCCTGAAGCTGGGAGAGTGAACAGATGGTAAGGAGAGGCAAGCTGGCCTTGCCTTCCTGGATTTTATGTTTCCAAATGACTGAGAGTACTGTATGGATTGGATTTAGCCTTTTGCTCGGTACATCTGAGTAAAAGAAGAAGTCCCTGCCCTTCCTCACCCCGCAACCTCCTTCCCCAGATCTGAAGCTGAATTATAACTAATGAGTACATGCCTGGCCCAAATTGGGTCTAGAATGCATTTGTTTAATGTGGGCCTTCTGACTAATATTCAGTCTTACCTGGATATTAGTGGGCTATTTCATTTTTCAAATAATTGGAGTCATGTTGTAGTTCTTCCAGGGAAATTCCAATCACCAGGGCTGGTGTCTTTGCCCTTGATCACATTGATTTATAGAAGTTATCTTCTTCATTTGTAAGGCATTTGTTGTGTTTGTTATGAGTGAGACACTAAGTAGGGCACAATATGAATATGACATGGGTCTTGCTCATTAATTTTCAGCAAGATAAGAGATTATATTGTCCTTCATAACATTGATTTATGGAAGAGCCCATATGCAGAACTCAGGCTCCTACTCTTTCTGCATTGCTGTCTTTGAGAGCTTGCAGTCACAGAACAGATATTGAAAAATGAGTGGCAGTCAATTTTGACTACCTCAGAAAACAGTACCTATAGTGTGGTTAAGAGGGTAGAGCATGGCTGGATGCAAAGAGTTGAATATGGCTAACCATTTTCCTGTAAGTTGTATATTCCATCTTTCTGAACTGGGTTAGTTATACCAACTTATAAGATGACATTTCTGAGAACAAGTTGGATGTAAGTCACTGATTGTGTTTAAAACTGAAGTGTTACCTACTTTATAGTTAGAAATTTTCTCAGACTCACGCAAACTGTTTACTAATAGCTTGCTTTTATATGTGATTCAGATTTTGTCTTTATAGATATACGGGTTGCAAAGTGGGATGTGGCATATCATAATCAGATACGTATTATTAGGGGGATATCTTAAAGCCTCATTCTCAATCACTTTTGTATATTTCTGGTGCTGATATAATCAATAGAATTTCATATTCAAGAGAGTAAATTTACTAAACCAGATGAACCAAGACAGTACATTATTAATGTATTCTTTAGTATTTAGAATCTTAAACATCAGCATGACATGGGAGCTTACTCCTGACTTGACAATCGTTTTTTAGCCTCTTCAATAGGTAGCTTTGGCTCTTGCTTTCAGTGCTTTCAGGAATGAAGGCTCAGGTGGACAGTGACAGTGATATATTCTTTTTCGCATGTAATTATCAATACCTGTTATCATTTATACTTCATTATTAGTTGCAACTATTTTAATGGCCACTCCTATACCCAGAATATCCACAGCATTCTTTAAAATTGTTTTTCTTTATTTAGCTATTACTGTTAACATTAATTATATCAATTTGGAATAAAGGGATATGGGAATATTCTATACAATTTTTTACAGCCTTAATACTCTTTTCTTCAAAATTTTGTGGTATAGAAGAATTTCCTTTCACCAATGGATTTTTGTCCTTTGAAAATATGAAGGACTGCTGTTTTAGCAAGTCAAAATGTTACCTGGGAATGATCAATGGTTATGATTTACCTTCTTGTATTACTGGTTTAAAAAATGGAAAATTTGAAAGATGCATGTATTTTTTAAATTAGTTAATTACTTTGGATAGTCTCATGATAGTGAATCATTTTGCTGGAAATGATATAGTAGTATTCATTCCCTTTACCTTAGATTGCATTTAGGTCTTTGAAATATTGCTCCACTTGTGAATTGAATTTTTTTGGGATGAAGTTTCTTCTAAAAGTTATCTGCCTCATTTATTTGCAAAGCATTTGTTGAATGTTTATTATAAGTGAGGCACTAGGTAGGGAAAAACACGGATAAGAAGATATGAGACCTGCCCATTGGTTTATCAGCAAGATTAGTTATTGCAGGCTTCCTCTTATAGCAAATTTGGTGGATATTTATAGAAAGTGAACGTGATCACAGTAAACTGCTTTTGCAAGCCTGGTGAGAGAACTGGTCCACAAATTATGTAATGTAAGGGATAGCTAAAAGCCATGATATCAATTTTAATAAGTAGTAGAAAAAGTATTAATTGTGTTAACAACGTGGCATTAGTTGTATTACAATCCATATGGACCTTGGTTTGCATAGGCCCTGTGTAAATAACTGGAATTAGAACTCCTAAACTTCTGGAATTAGAACTCTTACTGGTCTATAAATTGGGTCAACTGGAACTCCTCCTTCAAAATCTACTGGAAATTTTGGGGTGTGCATTTAAGATGAAAGAAAGGGAAGAATTTTTTTAATTGATTGTCTGTGCAGCTGGTAGTTATGTGTTTTATATACATTTTCTATTTATATTGTTGGTTGGGTAACATTTTCTCCATTTCAGATGAAGAAACTGAGGGTTAGGGTGGCCAAGTTCTCTTGTTATAACTTGGGTGAACTTGAGAGTGACCCATGTCAGCTGGGAGGGGTGGCATTCTCAGAGTCAGGGAGGTGCACTGGACAGAGAATCCTCTGTGTCCAACATTGCGTTCTACATTTTACAAGGATGTAATAAACACAAACAAAATACAATGCAGGCTAAAACTGAACTTGTGACAGTTCCTTCTCAGCCTCATCTTCCACTGTATTTCATATCCTAATTGAATACCATCTACTTGTCTTCTATTCTAGAAACAAGCATCATGATCACCATCATATTCAGCTACTATTTTATTTATTCAATACTCAACAGGGGCCAGACATGTTATAAATATATAAATAAATATATGTCATTTAGTATTGACTACTACTAAGCATTCTCATTTATTCCTATTTCATATTGGATGAAACTCAGGTTTAGGAAAGAAAAATCACTTGTTCAAAACCTCAGTTAGTGAGCAGAAAGATCACGACTCATACTCAGGTGTACTTCACCCAAAGCCCAGGCTTTGTATAGTGCAGTAATTGCTTCCTATCTGGTCAAAAATTTATGTCGCTTGAGCTCCTGAATATCTTTCTAGGCTTTCTCCCCCTATTTTTTAATTTTTAATTATTTTTTGGTGGAGTATCACTCTGTTGCCCAGTCTGAAGTGCAGTAGCACAACTTCAGCTCACTCCAACTTCTGTCTCCTGGGTTCAAGCGATTCTCCTGCCTCAGTCTCATGAGTAGCTGGGACTACAGGCATGTGCCACCACGTCCAGCTGGTTTCTGTATTTTTAGTAGAGTCGGGGTTTCACTATGTTGGCCGGGATGGTCTTGAACTTTTGACCTTAGGTGATCTGCCTGCTTCGGCCTCCCAACATGATGGGATTACAGGTGTGAGCCACCACACCTGACCTTCCCCCTATTTTTATTGCAGCTTCCTTGGCCTGTCCCTTGGTGGAGTTATCTTTCTAACTCCGATTCTTCCTCCATGTCTGTGGTTCACCTTTTGCCATTTCCCACTCAAAAGCCTCAGATGGCATCATATTAGGGTGCATTCTGAGCTAATTATTCTTTAGCTGGCAAGGAAAATGCATGTCTGAATAAAGGTATAGAGTGGTTTGACAAATTTTAGTAAATTGGATTAATTTATATTTTATACAAGTAAAATCTTACACAATTTCATTATACGAATTAAAACACTAAAATGCTAAATAAAAACAAAAGAAGTAACGCTTGGCAACATTTTCATGGCAAGTGGAAATATGCTGAATGTAGAATGAGAAAATATTTGATATAAACCCTACTATTACAAAGAGTGTGTCATGTTTGTTAATTATGGATAAGGATTTTATGCATCTACAAGGTGACTGATTTAAGGCAGGGAGTTACTGTGGGCCCATTGGCTGCCCACCCAATGTTTATGCTACAATTCTTTTTTTTTTTTTTTTTTTTTTGAGATGGAGTCTTGCTCGGTAGCCCAGGCTGGAGTGCAGTGGCACGATCTCGACTCACTGCAAGCTCCGCCTCCTGGGTTTGCCATTTTCCTGCCTCAGCCTCCCAAGTAGCTGGGACTATAGGCATCTGCCACCATGCCTGGCTAATTTTATTTTTATTTTTTTATTATTATTTTTGTTTTTTGTATTTTTAGTAGAGGCGGGGTTTCACCATGTTAGCCAGGATGGTCTCCATCTCCCAACCTCGTGATCCGCCCACCTCGGCCTCCCAAAGTGCTGGGATTACAGGCGTGAGCCACGGCACCCGGCCTATGCTGCAATTCTTTCTTACTAACAAAATTCAAGTTTTGTTCACGTGGCAAAGTGCTTGAATTTGGTAGATAAGTCATGGTGAGTCTCAGAGAATGCTAGTAATTCTAGTTCCCTCTGACAGTGATTGTCCTAGGGGGCCATGTGACCCAGTTCTGGGCAGTGATCTATGAAGTCCTCTGGGCTTCTCTAGAAAAATATTTCTTCTTGAGAGAAATATTGCAATTCTGTTATGAGAAAATCTGACTGCCTCTTTGCTTCCTGTGTTGGGAATGATGGCTGGAGGTATAGCAGCTATCTTGTGACAATGAGGATTCAAGCCTGAGGACAAAGCCAACACCCTAAAACAGAAGGTTGAAGGAGCCTAAGTTTGACGGCCTTGAACCATTGAATCAACTCTATGACCGCCAATCAAATGACTTCTTTTTAGCAAATTACAAATATTCCTATGCACATAACCAGCATTAATCAAGTTTTTAAAAAATTCTGTTAAAATTTACTATTTCTATTCTAATTAGGTACCTATAAAGCATCTTTGGACCCTGAGAAGCATATTGCATTTTATTCCATCTTCCTCAGGAGTTAGTTTTCATCCTTGGCTTTGCTGGTTAAATGCCAGAAGATTGTCAACATAAAATAATTTATATTTAATTTGGGGCATTACCAATTGCTGATTAGTAATAGACTGTGGGTTTAGGTATACACTAAAAGTAAACACAAAGTTTCTTTTCCATGGGTCAGAAAAGAGTGCATGTTTGGAAGACTTCTACTTATCACTGGCAACAGCTAGCATGATTTCTGTAAGACTGACCGGTCATTACTCCTACAATCCCCCTTTTCTTTTAGGTAGCTGATAATAGAAATATACAATTAAAAAAATTTTCAAAGCTTATATCCAGTATTGATTCACATGTATTGACAAGAAAAGGATTGTGGTTTGGGGAACATTTTAGTCTAAAAGTTCTACACAATAATATTGCATAGCCCTCTTGACTACTTGAATAATATTCAAGTCATGCTTGTGCAAACCACATTTAAAGATATAATTTGAGAACGTCCACTTCTAATTACAAACAATTTTTTAAATGCCGTATTTCTGAGGAAACCTCATAAAAATTTATTATAATGGCTTCCAGATTTTACCTGCAGTGGAAATTGTGAAGAAATTCCAGAATATGAATTTATCTGGATATATAGTTGTGTTAGGGAGTTTTAGACTGCAGTGAGCCATGATCACACTATTACACTTCAGTCTGGGCAACAGAGTGAGACCCTGTCTCAAAGAAAAAAAAATCCTAGATATTTTTGTAAGGTATGTTTTAGATAAGGCTAACATTTAACCAGTAAACTTTGAGTAAAGCAGATTACTCTTTATAAGTAGAGAGGCCTCATATAATCAGTTAAAGGCCTAAACAGAACAAAGACTAACCTCAAAGAAGAGAGGGAATTCTGACAGCGGATGGCCTTCAGGCTCAAACTGCGCTATCAACTCTTCCTGGGCCTCCAGCTGCCAGCCTACTCTGCATATTTCAGACTTGCCAGCCTCCAAAATTGCAAGCCAATTTCTTGAAAAAGATCAAAATTTATATATAGACATGCATACAGACACACAGACACACAGACACACACACACACGCTATTGGTTCTATGTCTACTGATTACATGTCTGACACTCCTGGGTTCAGGCAATGCTCCTGCCTCAGCCTCTTGAGTACCTGGGACCACAGGCATGGAACACTATGCCCAGTTAATTTTTAAATTTTTAAATAGAGACTGGGTCTTGCCATATTGTAGAGGCTGATCTTGAATCCTGTGCTCAAGCAATCTTCCCACCTCAGCCTCCCAAAGTGCAGGGATTACAGGTGTGAGCTGCCACGTTGGCCTTGGATAATTTTTGACCAACTGTTTGGGTACCAAGGCTGAGCCAAGTTGACACATAAAATCAATCATCACAATGTCAACCACTGAATTAATAATTTAGCATATCAAAATGTAAGATATGCCAGGAATGACATTATTACTCTTATGTTACTTATTGTGATGAATTTTATAGCAAAGCAGTTTTTCCCCAACTGCTAGTATATGCATAGCATATGTGGTTAAAAAATCTGTAGAAAAATATCTGAATTTTTCTCAAGTCTTGAAGATTACGATAAAGCTGATGATAGCTTTGCAGCTGAATAAAATTCTTTGATGTAATGAATTAATTTAGAAAAAACCTGATTGGAGCGTGAGCTGGTAAAATGCCAGTTCTGCTGGCTTTGTAATAGGGATTTCTGGTGGAAAGTCAAAGGAAGGAAACAAGTTGTTCTTTCAGGAATGGATTAGATCATTCGTTACCAAATTTTAGCTTTGAAAACCCTGTTTAGTGATCCAGGGTGAGAGTCCATTGTGAGTAATGCAGTTAATTAAAAACTGTTGATTAGTAGATTGTTCACATTACAATGTGAGGATCCTGAATGACAAATAGAATTTGCTTATTTTCCACAATGATGCCATTTGAATGTCTATCGGAATTTTAAAACTTCAGATTATGAATATCGTCCCACTGGACCTGAACATTTTTAAAATGAAGCTCTTTTTCCACTGTGTTTGGGAATTTCTTCTGAAGGTGCTTTCTGTATTCTAGGGAGGGGAAAAATGAAACCAATAACTTACTCATTTTTAGAGTGGAGATGATAAATATATTTTGTCCCAATGTATTTATTATAAATCAAACGATAACTCCTTAAGAATACTCTGATTTATTTAGCTCTTCCCTCTAAGTAAGATAACAGTTTAACCAATCGTACTTAGAACGTTTGTACTCAGCAAGAGTCTTAGAAATAAGTCATTAATGTGATTGACACACGCTTCCTTGGCTAGTTTACTGGTTCAGTGAGAATTTGGTTCTGCTTGGACAGTCAAGAAGGGCAGGCACTATTAAAAAAAAAAAAATGTAGCCCTGCTACATACTACTGTGGCTGATAGAACAATTTTCCCATGAGCAGGATTCACTGACACACAGCTCTCTACCCCCATGTTTGCTTGTGGTTGATAAGATGCCATCTGCACAGCTGAGCCATGTTCTAGGAGGAGCTATTAACACGGATTCCTCCAGAAGCAATGTTCGCCTAGGCTTGTGAGAACAGAGTGTGGATGAGACTCTGAGGGAACTAGGTGGCAGAACTATTCCAGGATCCTTGCTTCGGGCCCATCCATCCATTCTATGCACTGGCTGCTGCTGCTTTCGTAAAGATCTAATATATATATAAATTATACACACACACACACAGACCTGCACACGCACACATATATATTTAATTTGGTGAACCACAAAGCTTGGCTCAAGGGACCCGGACTAGACTGCTTATACATTATTGAAATTAGCTCATGGAAAACACGCTGCAACCTTGTCAAATAGAAAGATGCTTGCCCAGATTTGCGACCTGAAGTTGCTCTGGTTTCAGAACACCAGGGAAAAGTACCAAATGCTTCAAACCTCCAAAAATGATAATTTTCAAAAGAGCTTAGCAAATTTGGCAAATATATTCACGCTTCAAATATGCTGAAACTGAAACTGATGGGAAAAAAGCCCTACAGCATCCATATATAAGCTCCAGCCCCAGCTAACAAAATCACAACACCAAATGTCTCATCCCTCAGTGAAGATCTCAAAGAGATCTGACAATGGTTGAAAGGGAGAAAAGCACAGCTCAGGTGGGGAAAGCGAAATCCAGAGAATGAATCCATGACCTCACGTGCTCTGGCCGAGAAGGAAGCTCATGCAAAATTCTCCTCAGAGATGCCAAGTTTTTGTCAATATCCCAGAGAAGTTTAATTTTTAAAAATTAATGTTGGATTCATTTGATATAGTTAACTTCTAGAAAATCTTTTTTAGGATTTGATGAGGTAAAATGTGTGCTCTGGCAGGCTTTGGGTATTGCCTTGTTATTTTAATTTGTATGTAATTGGGAAGTTGCTCTGTGTTCATTGTCCCTATGGAAATAAAGCAGTAGAAATGGTTCAATATTGCATGTCAGCTAACTGTTTTCTCTTTCTTCTGTGATGCGTAGAATAGAAAACTTGTAGCCAGCAAAAGCAGATAGTATGGTTTTGTGTGTGTGTGTGTGTGTGTGTGTGTGTGTGTGAGATTCTAAAGCTACTATTCCTTTGTTTCACTGTTAATTTGCAATATTTATTTGTGCAATTTCAATTAACATTAAAAGAAGGCAGGAGATATTTCTGTTTAAGGGGTCATGGGTTAAAAGTGATTCTAAAGTCTCATCTGACAGGCAAGCCTCTTTCGAATACAGTAACTCTTCTTCACTAGTTCATTTCCCCTGCATACACAGTCTCCTTGTGAGCCACACCAAAATGTTTATACACCATGTTTTGTCCCATTTTTTGGTCTTTCAATAGTTTATTGCATTTCTTTGGATATGCTCCCACCCTCATATTTCTTATAATAAAATTCTTATTTATCTTTAAGACTGAATTCAAATAGCACCTCCTCTAAGATGGCTTCCAAGAATGCATAAACATTTAACCTTTCCTTCATCTGTGCTGACATTACCGTGTATACACCACTATTAGAATACTTGGCTTATTGCAAATGTTTTCAAAAAATACACCAAAATTAAGAAAATTTCTTCTTCTTACAAAAGGGGAAGTAGCATAGATAAGGGTCAAATCTCTGATCTCTTCTCTCCATTCTTCCATTCCACGCTCTTTGGATGAACCACTGTTCTCAGTGTGGGAATATCCCACTAGGCCACTTTTATTTCTGTACGCATATACACGGCCCCACATAAAATGGACCGTGTTATCTTTTGTGTGAGTTACAGAAATGACATAATGGTGCATGTGTTATTCTACAAATTAATGATTGTGTATGTGACTTGTGTGTTAGCCTGAAGGAGAGATTCACTCACCCCATCTGATGGTGAAGTCCTTTAGTTCCAAGGTGATTTGTGCGTGGTCCATAAGTGTTCATATGCATGTGTGTTCACCTGTGTGCTCTTTATGTGCTCACATGTGAATTCATATGTGTGTGAGTTCATGTGTGTGCATTTGTTTTATTCCTTATGTCTTCTCTGTCCTCACCTCCCAACAGTACCTAGCCAATGACCATTACAGAGTCAGTATTTTAACATAAGTCTATCGTAGAGATATGTAGTATTATATATCCATGTTGCTCCTTCATGACTATAGAAAGACTTAATGGAATCAACCCAAAATTTAAGGTTCAGATATTTAATGTGACCAATGAGATATTTAATGTGTGCACTCTCAGGCAAATGACATATAAGTACTAGAGTCTCAGTAGGTGACCTTCCTCATTTGTTAGATAGAAAGGAATTTCCACAGTGATATTTCCACGAAAATTACAACAAAAAACAATTCTTTTCATTTTTTGCCAAAATAGTTTCCTAATTCAGATTATATGGTCGGATCACAAAGTGATAAATCCAGTTAATATGAATGTTTTCCTTAAGATGAGAAAGATAAAAGAAATTGTCTTTTCTTCGAAGAATAGTTGGACAATTGAAAGGTATTAGTGGAGAGGAGTTTACTGAGGCCAAATGAAAAACAGATTGGTGACATATTATTTTTCTTATTTTTAGAAAGCATTTTGAGAATTATATTCTAAAAATTAGCTCAAGATATCCTGGGGAAGAAGGTAGCAAGCAACTGATCATAAATATTAACCACTCCAGGATTGTATAAATGACAGTCTTTTCTCTCAAATGCTAGAAATGCCTCTGGCAAAGAGAAAAAAATGCCTCGGTGGCAAATTTTCTTTCAAAGAAAGGCAAAGAAAAAGCAAACTTTCCAGGACTAGTCTTGTTGTTCATGTTATTTAATGGATTTCTTGGTTACTCAAGTCTGAAGGACCTCCAGTTACTTCTAATCTAAATGCAAGCAGGGTGGAATAACATCTGATTTTTCTTACTAGGGCTACCTCTCAGACCAGTGTGAAATAAAATGGCTCCTCACATATTGCTAGGGGTGTGGGTTCTCTGCTTGAAAAGCACATAATTTGATATCAGAAAGCATTAATTTAAATCTCAATTTTGCCACTTCTTGTATTAATTTTGGCAATTTATTTAACTTTTCTGCACCTCAGTTATCTCATCTATAAAATAAGAATGATAATTTCTACCAATTCTGTAACTCATCATCTTAATGCAAAGCTTGGTAAAGTATAACCTGGTCTTCCCACTATGTTCACATTGTCATTACTGGCTGTGGTTTTGTCCTTCTCCTTACACCTTTCCCAAACCTGTTTGGGAACCTCTGTACTGCTGGGTGCTCTTAGTGGGGGGTGGTTCTGGTTATTTTCCAGTGGCCCCTCTACACCTACTTTCTGCCCTTCTCTGCCTTGGACTGTCCCCCGGGAGTCTGACTCTTATTGGCTGCAAGGGATGCTGCCACCCTCTGGCTTCTGATAGGTTTTGGCCAGTGGGAGGTGTCATCAGGAGCTGGGAGCAAGCAAGTCAGATCTCTTATGCCAGGCAGTATGGGGGGCCAGTACCTGGATTCCTGGCCACAGCTCTCCCTCAGGGGTCCAACAGTGTTCTCTCCTTTACCTAGCAGGCCTCTTCCTGATGGTAGACTATCCGCTCTTGCTTCATCAATGTTTGTTAGTTCTCCTTGCATTGTAAATTCTCCTTTTGTAAAACTCCTCTGAGTTACCTGTGACTATGCTGTGTCCCTTCCTGCACGAACCCTGATCCATCTGAGAGAGGGTGGGAGCAATTGAAGGAATGGCTCACCCTCTCTCTGTCTAGACTCCACAGGCATAATAACTACACAAAATGCATTCTGATAGCTGCTCTGAATTCTCAAATTTAGTGCACAGTATAATGGCCTAGACCTGTAAAGAAATCTGTTTCCCAAGATCCCAGTGAAATGGACAGATTTATTTATTTCTGAAAAGTTTCTTTTGAAGTTTAATGCGAACTTTCTCTAACATTTCATAAGCAAGGAGTCAGCTATCAGAAAGCAAAAACAACACGAACCAGAACCCGTAGAATAATGGATGTGGTCTGATAATTTTTGTATGTGCTGCCAAGATAGATGGTGATGTATCTGATTCAATCATTTCAATTTTCCTTTTGGGTAGAAGAAATTAAGAATTAACTGAGAGCAGTTGCAAGCTTAATTCTTGGCAAATAGTAATTTTTGTAGCCAAATGAGACTTGCAATAACCTATACTTATAAACAAATATACTTTAATATATTTTATTTATTATTCTTCTTTGATAATTAGTCATATGAATTAAATTTAATCTTGAAAGAAAAACTACATCAAATTAATGAAATCTGAGCAACAGAGTTTATTGTTTAACCCCAAATTTACCTCTATCTACAATTGTTTTAAAACTTAAGAATCAACTGAGAGTAGTTACAAGCCTAATCTGAAATCATCTATATTTGGTTTCTTGATGTATCTGTTAGGTGTTTTTAGAATTTTTTTAAATAGTAAGATGAAAGTTAGCATATAGGTCCTGACAGCACACCAACTAATGTTTAGGGAATTGACTAGCTATCAGTGTGATATATTAAATAATTATCACTATTAACCCATCTAACACAAATTTTCACTGGACTGATTTTAATTATAGCAGAGTCAAAACTGATCCCAACTCACAGATTGTTAAAGCAAGGAGACGTTCTCCTCCCTCAAAGCAACTCTGGCTACACTCACTAGCCTTCTGACTTTGGGCAAGCAACTAAAATTTTTAGGCCTCATCTGCACAGTGGTAACATGATAACGAGATCTGCTGTCTTCAAAGGGTTATTTTAAACTTTAACTGAGCTAGTGCTTTGAAAGTATAGATTGTTAACCTTCTTGGCTCACTTGAGATAGTATGTTATTTGACTTGAAAAGCTTTTTTCTAAACTGCAGCAGAGAATTTTTCATATGTAATGAGACAAAATGAATAAAGAATAAATAAGTGAAAAAAATAAAACTCCTGCTAATCTACTTAGTTCAGCATTTTGTTTAATGTGAAGAATGGGCCTTACTTGAGGCATGGGAATATATGACAACTCATAGAGGAGTTGATTTTTATTTGAACAGGGTGGTTCTGTGGATTTAATTGTAGCAAAAACACCAACACTTCCAGTGTAACAAAGGAAGATTTTCATCCTTTTCCGTACAGATGACAGATTTGTGTGATCTTCCTTTCTTAACGTAGTTGAGTGGTCACAGTAGAGTGAGCAGATATCTAAATTTGTAACCTCTCTATATTTCAATATTTTATAATATTTAAGAATATATATTTCAAAATAGTGGTATACTCAAAAGATCATAGAGTTTTAAGTGAGACACATATGAGTTAGAATGTTAAACTCTGCCTTTGACTGTGTTTGTGACGGGAAAGATTTGTTGCTCTTTTACAGCTTTGCTTAAAGATGTGTTTTAAGAGTTAAGTAAAATCATGTTGATAAAATACTTGGCATAGGGCCTGGCATTCATTTGCACTTCTTCAGTTCTGCAGTTACCCATCTACTACAGATCTGAGACAGTGAATAAATTCGTTGACAGAATGTTGACACATACTAAGCTTTTTACCTCCAAGTTGGAATGCAGTCAAGCATCACTGTTCTATTAATTACTATTTGTAGCTCCATTGAGATATAACTGACACAAATTGTACATATTTAAGGTATACAATTTGATGTTTTAATATACATCTTCGTTGTGAAATGATTACCACAGTCAAGCTAATTAATATACCTATCGCCTCATGTAGCTAGCTACCTGTTTTTTGTTTGTTTGTTTGTTTTGTGGTGAGAACACCTGAGATTTACCCTCTTATCAGATGGCAAGAGTACAATACAGTAGCATTAACTATGGTCACCATGTTGTCCATTAGATCTCAGAGCTTAGTCATCTTGAATAGCTGAAATTTTATACTTTTAGACCAACATCTCCCCATTTTCCTCTACTCCTCCTTCCCCAACTCTGACAACCAATGTTTTACTCTCTGTTTCTTTGAGTTTGACTGTGTTAGATTCCAGATATAAGTGAGGTCATGTATTATTTGTCTTTCTATGTCTGGCTTATTTCACTTAGCCTAACGTTCTCCAGGTATATCCATGTTGTTGCAAATGGCAGGAATTTCTTTTTATAAAGACTGAATAATATCCCCTATATATATGTATATATTTTAAACTTTAACTGAGCTAGTGCTTTGAAAGTATAGATTGTTAACCATATATATATATGTGTGTGTGTGTGTATGTGTATATATATATATTTCCCGCATTATCCATTCATCTTTGATGAACACAGGTTGATTCTGTATCTTGGCTATTGTAAATAATGCTTCAAAGAACATGAAAGTGCAGATGTTTCTCCAATATACTGATTTTATTTCCTTTCGATATATACTCAGAAGTGGGATTGATGGGTCAAATGGCAGTTCTACTTTTTAGTTTTTTATTTTTTGAAGAATTTCTATACTTTTTTCATTAATGGCTGTGTCAATTTACATCCCTACCAGTAGTATATAAGGGTTTCCCATTTCTCCACATCTTCACCAACACTTGGTACCTTTTGTGTTTTTGATAATAGCCATTCTAATAGTGTGGTTATTGTGATTTTGATTTGTATTTTTCTGACGCTTAGTGATGTTCAGCACCTTTTCATACATGTTAGTTTTTTTGTATGTCTTCTTTTGAGAAATATGCATTCAGGTCTTTTGCCTATTTTTAAATCAGGTTATTTATTTTTTTGCTATGGAGTTAAGTTTCTTACATATTTTGGATATTTGCCTCTTATTAGATATACATATATAATACATGTATATATGTATTATATATACATATATAATACATGTATATATGTATGTATAGAGTTATTATATATGTTATTATATATAATATATATAATATATATAAGTTATATATATAATATATAATATAATATATAATATATTATATATAATATATATAAGTTATATATATAATATATATATTATATATTATATATATAAGTTATATATATGTATGTAGAGTTATACATTATTATATACATATTGACACATATATACATATACATATAGACACACAATAATTAGGAAATATTCTTATGCTGTAGGTTGTCTTTTCACTCCACTGACTTTTCATTCGTTTTGTAGAAGAATCTTAGTTTGATGCAATCACTCTTGTTTATTTTTGCTTTTGTGGCCTGTGCTTTTAATCATATCTAAAAAAAAAAAAAATGGTCATGGAGATTTTTCCCTATGTTGTCTTCTAGTAGTTTTACAGTTTTAGGTTTTGTGTTTAAGTCTTTAGTTCATTTTCAGTATATTTTTGTATATGGTATGAGAAAAGGGTCCAATTTCATTGTTTCGTGTGTGAATATTGTTTTCCCAGAACCATTTATTGAAAAGACTGTTCTTCCCTGTTGTGTGTTCTTGGCACCCTTTCAAAAATCAGTTTGTTGTAAATGCATGGATTTATTTCTGGGCTCTCTATTATGTTCCATTTGTTTATGTGTCTGCTTTTATGCCAATACCATACTGTCTTGATTATTATAGCTTCATAATATATTTTGAAGTCAGGTAGTATGATGTCTTCAGCCTTGTCCTTCTTTATCAAGATTCCTTTGACTATTTAGGGGTCTTTTGTGGTTCTACATACACCTTTGAATTGATTTTTTTTTATTTCTGAGGAAAATTCAATTGGAATTTTGCTAGGGATTTCATTAAATCTGTAGAGTTCTTTGGTTAGTGTGGACATTTTAATAATATTAATTCTTTCAGTCCATGAACATGGGATGCTTTTCCATTTCACTGTGTCTTCTGTAATTTTATTCATCAATGTTTTCTATTTTCCAGTGTACAAGTCTTTTAACTCCAGGGTTAAGTTTATTCCTAAGTATTTTATTGCTATTGTAGATGGAGTTATTTTAAAATTTTTCTTTTCAGATAATTTTTTATCTGTTCATAAAAGTTTCACTGATTTTTTGTATGCTGATTTTGTATTCTGCAACTTTACTGAATTTATTAAGACAATAATTTTTTTTTTTTTTTTTTTTTTTTTGAGACGGAGTCTTGCTCTGTCACCCGGGCTGGAGTGCAGTGGCCTGATCTCAGCTCACTGCAAGCTCCGCCTCCCGGGTTTACGCCATTCTCCTGCCTCAGCCTCCTGAGTAGCTGGGACTACAGGTGCCCGCCACCTCGCCCGGCTAAGTTTTTGTATTTTTAGTAGAGACGGGGTTTCACCGTGTTAGTCAGGATGGTCTCGATCTCCTGACCTCGTGATCCGCCCGTCTCGGCCTCCCAAAGTGCTGGGATTACAGGATTGAGCCACCATGCTCGGCCAAGACAATAATTTTTTGTTGTCTTTATAGACTTCAGAATTTTCTCTATACATGATCATATCATCTCGTCTGTAAATAGAGATAATTTTACTTTTTCTTTCCTATTAGTTGCCTGTTAAAATCTCCCTCCCTCCCTTCTTTCCTTCTTTCTTTCCTTCCTCCCTCCCTCCCTCCCTCCCTCCTTCCCTTCCTCCCTCCTTGTTGTTAAAAGATGAGGTCTTGCTCTGTTGCCCAGGCTGCAGTGCAGTGGCACAATTATAGCTCATTTCAGACTCAAACCCCTGGGCTCAAGTGATCCTTTCACCTCAGCCCCCTGAGTAGCTGGGACTACTACTAATAATAAATAACTTTAAATTACTAATACTAAATAATGTTTAATCATTTTCTTGTTTATTTGCTCTGGTTAATAGAAGTAGTGAGAGGGGACATCCTTGTTTCACACCAAATCTTAGAGGAGAAGCTTTCAGTATTTTTCCATTGATTTCTTCAGTTCCAGGATGTCTGCTCGGTTTTAGTTTGTGGTTTCTATTTCTTTATTAAGAAATATTTTGTTAATATTTGTTAACATTTTGTATTACTTTGCTTACTTTATTTAGTTGTTATCTTGTAGTTCAGTGAGCTTTTTAAAGCTGATTATTTTGATTTGTCTCAGACAGTTTGTAGGTCTTCATTTTCTTAGGGTTAGTTACTGGAGCTTTACCAGTTTCCTTTGGTTGTGTTGTTAGTGGCAGTGGTGTCTCATCTGGAGTGGCTGCTGCCATGACACCGACTGCAGTGGGGGAGGTATGGTGGGGCTGTGTGCTCCATGGAGCAGGCAGGAGCCCCACTCTCCTGGGTGCACCTACAGCTGCCCAAGTCGTGGCTGTGGCTTGGGCCTCCCTATGCACTTGGGGGCTGGGAGCAGGAAAGAGCCCCCCTGTCCTCCCAGGTGCAGCCTCAGCTGTGGACCCAGGCATCTTTGCACTCTCAGGGTCCTGGAAAGGCCCTTGCGGCCCCTGCAAGCTTGGAGGTGTCTGCTCCTGCTGCATGGCTTCTCCTGGCTCCTGACTCTTTCCCCAATGTCAGAGCAAGGTTGGGGCTGAGCCCAGGTGCTGTTGCAACCTAGCCCAGTGTGCACATGCTCAGGGCAGTGCTGACACAGCAGTCCCCTGCTGCCTCAGTCCCCTCCAGACTTTGGGTACCAAGGAGCACGGGAGGAAGGCTAAGCAGGGACTGAGGGCAGTTCAGTGCTGGCCTGCAGGGACCCCTTTTCATGAACAGCCTGGTCTCCATGAATGGGGGCAGGAGGCAGACAGGTGCCTGGGTAGAAAGGGCAGGTCCTCAGTGAAGCCTCACCTTCATGCTGGATAGGGCCTAAAGCCTGGGACCCAGGCTGCCAGTCCCACAGACCAGAGTAGGAACTTGTGATGCTTTTTCTAGGCCCATCTATGGCAACCCATGGACCAATCGGTGTGCACTTCCCCACTCTGAGGCCCATAAACACCCTGGACTCAGCCAGACTTGAAGAGATGATTGGTTGACCAGATGTGGAGAGGAGCTACCCACTCCATGGTCTCCTTTCTGCAGAGAGCTGAACACTCATCAAGACACCCTGCCTGCAGAGAGGAGCTACCCAGTTCGGGTCTCCTCTGAGCTGCTCTATCACTCAATGAAGCTTCTTTTCACCATGCTCACCCTCTACTTGTCCGCATACCTCATTCTTCCTGGACACAGGACAAGAACTTGGGAGCTACCACATGGCAGGTCTAAAAGAGTTGTAACACGAATTGAAACATGCCCCTTGTTCATCACATTGTGGATGAAAAGGAGAGAAGAGAGAAGAGCTGCAGCCCTCTGGCGAGCCCAGACCTAGGAGCTCTCAGACCCTGCAGTTCCTGGCATCTCCAAGCTTCCAGGTGCCACTTGGTTCCCCGGTGCTACCTGTGGAAGCTGCTTGTGGTACGCCTGGACCAACTGCAGATTTGTAGGGAGCCAGCACCCATGCTGGCACCTGGAGCTGCCTGCCCTGCCACAGCCATCATGCCTGGCTGTGTATGGTGGTTGAACCCCAAGTGGGGCTCAAGCCAAGTCCACAGGGGCATGGGGTGCTTTTGAATCCATAGCCAGGGCTATTGTCAGCAGGCCTATCACCAGGGCATGGGCCTGCCCTTTCAAAGTGGTCTTTCTTGTTCTTGGGCTCCATCAGGGTTTCACAACCTCCTACCTGGATCCCAAGGCTCCTTTTATCCATGGGTGGCTGGAAAATTGTTGTTTCTATATGGGGATGATGGCTGGGGACCTCCTATTTCTCCGTCTTTGTCTCTGTTAGCTATTCTTTAAAAATGCCAAGATGTGTGGGCTTTGTTGTCTGTATTGTTTTGCTCTCTTAATTGCTCTGAAAAGAAATAGTATGAAAATAATAAACTTCACTGGAACCGCAGCTAAGGACAGTTTGGTCTATCTCTACACAACTTGCAATGTGGAGTTCACAGTATTGTTCATAAAAATAAAAAACAAATAAGATCAAGGCTACCACTAAATTCAGCTGCCACACTAAGAGCTCATTCTATTGAGGGAACTTCTATGTAATGGAAAAAGCACCTTCAGCATAGCCTTGGAGTGCGATCTCTACTCCTTGCAGTAGGTGAACATCGTCTTTCTCAATGAGTATTCTAGAATCACAGAATTTGAATTGCTTGAGAATCCTTAAAGACCACCATGAATTTAAGGTCGTATGTGCTTTAAACTCAATTTCCAGGTAAACAATGCCCACACCCAGTGCTGTTCAGCTGAATCAGGAAGAGTGTTTAGAATCCGTCTTTGAACTCAGCTTAGTCATGTGGACTTTCTGTCCCTGCTGAGGCTTCAGCTACATCGATGACTGCACCCCCAGGATACCCTTTTCAATCACCCGGTATCATTCTATTTGTTTTAAAGTGGACAGCATAGTTCTCAAAGTTAAATGACCCAACTCTATTCATTTGACTGTTCTGGGATTAGATTCTGGTCACGGCCCCTGGCTTCTAACTACTTAGGTTTTTAATGCAGACCTTGTACTAAGCTGATAGTGCAATTCCTAGAGTATTTTATAACATTTCCATCTAAGAAGTCCATTTCCAGTGAGGTCAATGCCTTTAGTATTCATTGCTTAGCTCTAAACTTGTATGTAAATTGGAGATTTAAAAAATCCTTAATTTAAAATAGTGATCTGGAAGACTCTATGCTTCTAAAATTTGTCCATGAATCCTCCTCTTTATAGGTTCTCCTAGTAGGTAATATAAAGTGGAAAAATATGTATGTAAATTTTACACTGTGATACTCCCTGTTGCACAGTTTCTCCAATTTAAAATGACTTGATGCATGAGAGAAAGGAGAGCTAACATTTCATTTGTGCCTTTTCTCAGATGATAGAATAGATACAAAAAGAACATCATAATAAGAACATCCATGAGGATGAAGCTGACGTATTTTTACAAACCTTACGTAAACCTTGAATTTTCCAGGGAAACAGGGAGTCACAAAAAGGCAGTGAGGTTTTGAAGGACAAAAATCTAATGGCCTAATAAAGATATAAACAAAAATAATAAAATATTAACTTGGCTTCTTCATCTTTGAAGTAACCAAGTTAGATGTTGGATCAGATTGTACCTCTGATATAATACAATTTTACACTTCTTTGTTCACCACCAACAATGTATGCCATAAAAATGTCTAGTCAAGAGGGGTCTTGAAGAACCACTGGAAGTGAGATACAGAACTTTAGATTTAACTACCATGAATTCCACAAGTAACTGACAAAACCTATACACAAGTGATCTCTTTAATCAATTGAGAACTGAAAATTATTTTTGATGAAAGTTCTGTGAGTCTCTGTAGCCCCGGGGTTCTGTGCCCATGAATCGAAGGACTTTCTGACTTTACATAATGCTGGGGCAGTACCTTTAGAGGGGGCAAAATCCATTTAAAATAAGCTCTCTGCAAATGCCACAGCCTGCATTTTCAACCTGTGGGCTGTCACACAGACATGACTGGGCCTCGTAGTGTATGCCACCAGAAAAATGCGGCACCTGTGAGGCACATACCTTCAGTTTATGTGAACCTGAATCAGACATGAGTATGCACACCCAGACATGCAATGGAAATAGCAGCACAGCACCGCTGGGCTCTCACCAACCCCACATATGGGAGTGACAGCTGTTACTTGTGCTTGGAGCAGATTCTGTAAGCATACGGTAACTGCAGTAAGGATAGTAATCTCTGCTCTAACAGTTGGTTTGGCATGAGGGATTATTGTTGGGAAGCATTTCTTCCTTTTTTAACTAAAAAATTGCAACTGGCATCACTTTTTGATTTAAAGATATTTTCAGCCTCTGCCACTGTACCACATCACACAACAATGCAGAACTGTTCCATCAAGATTGTGCTGAACTTCATAAGAGCCATTTCTTAAATATATGCACTTTTGAAAAAGGAGCCATAAAATGAAATTGTGGTTGTTCCAGAACAATCTCTGTCAAGGGTGATGTTCACTCCCGAGCCTCTGATCACCATCCTCAATAATAGCAATAAAATTGCCTGACTGTGACCTCCTAACAGACTTGTGGTTCCCCGTTATTGCTAATGTTCTGTCTGTGGAAGGCAGACGCAGTTTCTCTCAGGTGCACCATTAAATTAGGTGACAGAGTGCTACTGCGTGACTGGTAACATATTGAAGGGAAGATCAAGGAATGCTGCAAGACGGCCCAGGGAGATGTATCAGAAACGAACCTTTTCATTTTCCAAGCATGAAGCTCCTATCAGATGACTGTTGTGAATGCCCATGAAAATCATAATTTATCATTTAGGGTGCTTCTGAGATAAATCTTATCACATATTTTTCTTCATTTTCTTTCTCCTCCAACATTAGCAAGGTTACCAAGGATGATGTTGGGATAAGAAGGTTGCTAACACCAAAGAGTGAAAAATCTATGCTTTCAGGTTTCCTTTACTAAGCACAAAAGCCCTCAGAAAGAATAAATTAGGCTAACTTATTAGCCTAATTTAGCTAGAGACACATGGACAGCAAACTGAATCTTGAAGTTTCTCAGTGGAATATGTGGGGTCATATATTCCAACGTGAACAGCATTGGAAATTTTAATAGGACAAAGGAAATCCTCTGATTCCTTATGCTCTGTTGTACTTGATCCAATGATGTCCTCTGTACGTGGTTGTGTTCCAAGAACCCAGATGTAGAGGACAGGGCAGAACTGTACTCTCTGAGTTTTTTACCCTCTAGTTTTCTATGAAAGCCTAGCTTTTCTACATTACCAAGCTTCATGATTTTTTTTTTTAACTTCTCTTGAAATATAAATCCAATTTTTGCTTAATAGGGCCTTCTACTGTTTTCCATTTACTATTCATCTTTGTTATTGTAACTATCATGTCCATGTGAGTGGTTCCCAAATCCATCCCTGGGCTCACTTCTTACCCTTCCAGGCCTGTCTCCCATCAAAGCTCTTTCACCAACCTTTATTGTCCGGTCACATCTACTACCGTAAGTTTTATGTTTCTGTGCTCCATGATACTCCCTCAGTCTTCAGCGTCATTTCCTGGCTCCTTTCTTGCTAGAAATTCTGCCTATTTTTAAGCATAACAGTATTATGGAGCCTTATCACCCACTTCAGGTGATATTAAAAGTATGTTTTAATCAGTGTTACATGGTATCTATCACTAGTCTGAGCTAACGCAAGCCTGTATGTTGCTGGGCAGCGCTGTTGAATGTCAGCTCTGCATATCACTCTTCCTGACATTTGTGTTTATAAGTCTGTCTCTCCCACCAGACTTGTCATGCTGAAAGTTTCCCCACATCTAGGCCTCATTCACATGTTAAATCTTGATCATGTTCACAGTACATAGGTACTTAAAGGCCTTTTGAATTCTAGTGAATGAATAATATTTCTTGATTCTACTGCTTTGTTTCCATCATTTGAGCCTTATTTCACATTTACTGTTTATATATTGTATTCCTATGTTGATTTATATTGACCCTTTTCCATATGGACTAATGTCAAATGTCTATTTTGGTAGCTTAATATTCCATATTTCAAGCTGTTATTCCACATTAAAAGGATAATATTGAATGATAATTACCACATCTGATCAATTTCCTATTATTCTGAGATCTGACATCCAAATTCTAGAATAAAAAATCTTTTATATCTCTGTGTTAAACAGAATAAGCCAAGAGTGAAACTCTGAAATATTTCCAAAACATTTTTCTGTCTCTTTTAAAACATTTCTGTATCAACCCACTGATTAAGATTTTCATGGCAGGTTGTGTACCCTGCTATGTGTATATGTAACTCTATTGATTCTAGTGTATATTTATCAATACAGGTTGAGTATCCCTTATGTGAAATCCTTGGGACCAGAAGTGTTTTGGATTTCAGATTCTGGGATATTTGCATATATAATGAGATATCTTAAGGATGGTACCCATGTCTAAGCACAAAACTCATTTATGTTTCATATATACCGTATAAACATAGTCTAAAGGTAATTTTATACAATATTTGGTGCATAAAAAATTGTGTTAAGTACTTACATGTGAAATTTTCTACTTGTGGTATCATGTAAGATTTCAAAGGCTTTGAATTTTGAAGCTTTTTGGATTTCAGATTTTCAGATTAGGGATGCTCAATCAGTATATTATAAAAAAAAATCTTTTTTTTCACGTGTCCTATGGGAACTGAGACACAGTATGTCTACATGTTCAAATCTTGAGCTTATAAATATAGTTGTTATAAGATTATTGAAGAGAGGAGTCTGAGATAACTGGGCATGGCTGGCATGTCTTCTTCCTTGAGGCTCTGCAACCATCTCTCATTGTTTGATTCTGGAGAATATTTCCTGGGGCTTTGCATTATGGTTCTCCAAAGAAACAGAACCAATAGGATATATACAGATCTATAAAGGAAATTAATTATGGGACTTGGCTCATGGAATTATGGATGCCGGGAATTCCCACAAGTCTTCATGAGAACTAGGAATTCTGTGGTGTAATTCAGTCTGAGTCCAAAAAGCTGAGAAGGAAGGGAGCTGATGGTGTCACTCCCAGTCAGAGACCAAAGGCCTGAGAACGGGGGTGGGAGGGAGTTTGGTGTGTAAAGGGAAGGGGGAAGGGTGTGGGGTTGTTGGTGTAATTTCAAGGCCTGAAGTCTGAAGGCTTGAAACCAAAAGCTCTGATGTTCAAGGGAAGGAGGATAGATGTTCCAGCACAAGGAGAGAGTGAATTCACACTTCCTCTGTCTTTTCTATGCTGGCCTCCAGTGGGTCAAATGCTGCCCACCATCTTGGTGAGGGCAGTAGGTCAGTGTCATTCAGTCCTTTACTAGTCTACTGACTCCAGTGCTAATCTCTCCCAGAAACACCCTCATGGACACACCCAGAAGTCATGGTTTTACCAGCTCTCAGGGTATTCCTTAGCCCAGTCCTATTGACATATAACATTGACCATAAAATAACAGACCCTTTAGATAGACCACTGGCCCCAGTTGTCACCATGATAGATATTTGAAAATATCAATTTCCCAAGCAGAGAACATGGATATCACATATAAGACTTAAGGATTAATACTGAGAAGATAAATGCAAGGAGTTGGTGAGTTGAGATTGAACATAGACAGCAAGTCCAGCAGGTGTAAACGAGAGCAGCTCTTTTTGAGAAAAAAAGTTTCTTCATAAGTGGATCATGTGAGAAGTAGTCATTGTCATCTCCTGACGATATACATGCCATGCATCTCCATGACCCAACCTTTCTTTAATGGACAGTTCATGATTCTCCATTGTCCATTTGGACTGAAATTGAACATTTGCACATTCTTTTTTGAGATGGCCCCTCCATTAGAATCATATAGCACTTTCAATTCTTAGCCATCTTTTCTCCCAGAAAATGAAAATGACACGTGTATAATAAATTCAACTATGGGCTTCCTTGAGTCCCTGTGCACTCACATATTCATACCTGTTCTTGCCTTCTAGGGCACCATGCCAGTTTTTCACACCTTGCACCACAGCTTTAGATTGCAGAAGCCACCTTGTTTAGCAAGTTCTAATGCATTGCACAGAGTGTTCAATTAGGCCCACTTTATTTGATTTTATTCTTGATACTGTAAAAGAACCTTAAACATGACCCTCAAAAAAGTGCCTTAACCTTTAGAAAACATGTCTAGAAGCAGAGGAAATTAAGGCATCCACAGGATTCCCTTGAGCAGCAACAGAAGCCTCAACTGTGAAAACTCTGACAGCTCTTCCTGGTTACCATGGTGAGAGGAGGCTCTCTTGTTTATAGGCCATTAACAGGATGCTCATGTTCTTCAAGGTTTTATATTAATTGTTTGGTGTACCTTCCTCTCCTCCTACATAAGGTAAATGTGTTGAACCAGTGCATAAACCTTACCTAAGGACTGGTGAGCTGAGCCTTTAAGATGAACAAGGCTTCTCCTTCCACTTATCTAAATTCTGTGTGTACAGTAAATGTGCTATGCATCATTATTCCATCTCTAGTATATGTTTGCAAGCACTTCCAACCATTTCCAATATTTTCTTGTAAAATAATATGTATTCTGTGCTTGACTTGCAATACAAAACCGTAGAATTAATGCTGCCTGACTGTGGAAGCTTTGTATGTGATGGATAAGGCACTTAGAGCTGATGTACCTTGCACCTTCATTTCAAAGCAATACTTCTGTTTCATAAAACACATTTACTATGCAAAACCAGTTTTTACATCCTGATTTTTCATTGCTATTTGGGATATCCTACGAACGTTAAAACAATTCCTATCTTTCTTTTTTCACAGCTGCTGATAACTATTTCACTTTCTCTCCCTAAAGTCTACCCTAACATCTTTTGAACACGTGGTCCCTTTTTGATATCACCTTTGTATGAGTACGTGAAAAAAATCCCAATCATATCCCATAGTAATTTCTTTTCTTTAGTCTTATCATTTGTTAAGTGAAAAGTAATGAGAGGGTGTTAATAATAAAGGCAATATTGAAATGAGCAGAACGAATTGGGCTACAATTATATTGTTATCACAACTGGGTTTCTTCTGTTTTCCCATTGAGGCACAGTAAGTATTTCTGGAAGCCAAAGGAAAAAAAGAAAAGAGATAACACTTTACATAGAATTTATAGGTGTCTGTTATAACCTCTGGATTCCAAAGCTGAGGATTACTTACCATATGATGATCCGCTCAATTAATGAGAAAAAGACCTAAATTCATACCTCCTGGGAATCCCTGGGCAGTTGGTTAAGATAACTGCAGCAGAGAGTTTGGCTTTAATAGAAGCTATTTGCTAGTGATTAAAGGAAATTTAACTGTAAAACCTTATCTTAAATTACGGTTCTTAACAACTACTGACCTGTTCTGTAACCAAGGATAAACTACTGTTATAGGTAGAATATGTTATAATTTCAAAAGGAACTCATTAATAACCATGTACCCAGTGAATTGTGTCAGAATGCAAAGGAAAAAGAGGGTATATAAATTCTATTGAGTGTTGAGACCAATATTTATCCTCAATAATTTTCTCATTTTTCCTGTAATAATAGAACATGTTTCTGTTATTAAGTTTAATGTTAAATTATAGAACATTAAATAATGTTAAATTTAATAGAACGTTAAATAATGGTAATGTTAATAGCTTAATATTAAACAATAATGTTTGTTAAAGCTTATGTTAATTGAATCTTAGGGTGAAATAAGATCTTTATATTACAATACAGTGGAAATATAGGCACCAAAAGGTCATCTTGGTCCTAGAGTTTCTTTTATTAAAAGAATTTTCACCATTGATCAGTCCTATAGTTTCTGTAAGAATACTGTTCACTAGTATTTCAAGAAAAAATCAAAGCTTTATGGGGATGTTCTCAGTGTTATTCAGAAAGCTTAACTCCAAAAACTGAACAATGTAACAAAAACAACAGCAGCAACACCAATAACAAAATGACATAAGCTAACCCGACAAATCAGAAAGAGTAGTGAGTGCATTTGTTTTCTTGAAGAAATTGAGCAAAAAGCCTTCCTTGTAGAAGAGAAAGTGCAGAATGATTGTTAATCTTGATAATCTGCTCAAAGGAAAGTCGTCTTTAGAGGCTAATATTTCACATTAAGGGAAAGCAGACTGCTAGAAGCCAGGGCAAAGGAAATTCTTTAACATGATATTCAATTTGGAATACAACTTACATAAAACATCTTAAGATGGGTATGCTATTTGAGTTACAGTGAACAAATTTTAATTGGAGATGGAGTAATTAATTATAAAAAATAAACTATGATACATTATCTAATATATCAAAAAAGTAGTTTAAAAAATATTTATTGAACACTTGGCTGAGATTTGTGAAAAATGAAAAAAAGGCAACGCATCTTCTCTTCTTTTAGGCAACCCACTCTCTGAAGAAAGAGACTTGCTGGAATGGCAAACACTGCTCCTAAAGAGGAAACAAATGGGACTAGAGGAGAAAGTTAATTATCATTCATTTCTGTGCAAAATTGGGGTTGCTTCTATATGGAGAAACATTCAATTATATTGGGTATCATTTGGCTAAGTATGAACTATAAGAGTCATTGATGACTTGTTAACAACTAAAAAGCATTTAGTATTACTTTCTCAGTGGCCTGAGACAGAAAGTTAACTCAAACTTCCCTAAACAAAAAGAATATGAGCATAATGGTTCTGGAAATGAAACACTGCTGTGATTTTTACAGTTTGAAGTTTCAGGCAAACCACGAGTCCCTTCCCCTTCCTCTTTCCCTTCCCCTTCCCCTCCCCTTCCCCTCCCCTTCCCTTTCTTTCCCCTCCCTTTCCCTTTCTTTCCACTCCCCTCCCTTTTTTCCTTTCCTCCCTTTTTCCTTCCCTTTCCTCTTTCCTTCCCTTTCCTCTTTCCTTTTCTTTCTTTTTCTTCTCCTCCCATTTTCATGTGTGGAATTCTGACTTAAAGAGGTGGAGTACTTTTATTTTGCTCTCTCTTGGGTAGGGTTAGCCCTGACAAAACCTAATTGACTGAGCAGTATTTTGAAGAGTGAGAGAAAGGTAGTTTCCCAAAGGAAGTGATTTAAGTAGACAGTTACATGTCTACTTAAGCACACCAACATTTAATTGATTAGCTGGAAGAAAGAAAAAGAAAACTTTAGTGATTTTTTTACTAAGTAGAAGATGATATTAACAGAAAATAAAGAAAATATTTTAATCTCTTCTTCTGGGTTGAAGGTCATGAAACCAAAGAGAAAGGACAAGAAGAAAAGTGAATACCTGAGCACACAGATGATTTTAAGGAATAAGATTTTATAATTGATTTATTGTAGGTCTGTGGCTTAGAGGCAGTGATTTATTAAGTGTGTTTCTCATGTGCGATATGATAAAAGTATTCCATGGGCAAACAAATATGTTCAGCATTGCCTATTATATCATTTTCTTCATGATTTTCAATATATACTTGTATACAAAAGACTGAAGTGTTTTAGAGTAAATATGCCTATTTTATTTTGTGTAAAAATACCATTTATTCTATTTTACCATGGATTTTTAAAAACATCCCCACTATGAAAATTCCAAACACTGGCTTTAGAAATGAAGAGTCCTAATCCTTGTCAAGAGACCTATAAATGGTAATTTGAACAGAAATGAAAAAAGGTTAAAACTAGTTAAAACCAGGTGCTGTGAAATACAGAAGGTATAATTTAGAAAAATTATTAGCTATCAGGAAGTGGTAATGAGGAATTAACAGGCATTCCATTATCTCTGGAAACTGTTGGATGTTTTTACATCAGCAAATAGGATATGAATAATTAAATTGAATTGTAAATATTAAGCAGATTATTAAACATAGGATATCTGTGTAATTATTGAAAAAAATATGACCACTCCGAAGTGTGTTGGAGCTATACAATAGTAGTCTCTCCAAATTAGGCTTATTTCCTATATAGATCAATGAAGGGTTGTAAACAGTGTCTCTGTTTGTATTTTAGAAAGGCATGTGTTATGGACTGAATTGTGTCTGCCTCAGAAAAGATCTGTTGAGGTCATAGCCTCCAGTACCTCAGAATGTGACCTTATTTGGAGACAGAGTTTTACACTGGGAATTAAGTTAAAAGGAGGTCGTTAGGGTGGGCCGTAATCCAATATAACTGATGGTCCTAATGAAAGGGGAAATTGGGGCACATACAGACGTGCATGAAAGGGAAACAATGTACAGGTATAGGAAGAAGCCAGCCAAGTGACTGCACTGAAGCATCTATATGCCGAGGAATGTCAAGGATTGCCTGCAAACACTGGAAGCTAGATGAGGCAAGGAAAGATGCTTCTCTAGAACTGTCAGACAGAGCATGAGCCTGCCAGCACCTTCACTTTGGACTTCTAACCACTGGCACTAATTACAACATAAATGTATGTGGATTTAAGCTGCTCAATTTTTGGTATTTTGTTACGGCAGCTCTGGGAAATGAATGCAGCATGCAACAAGGTCATAATAGCAAAGTCTTTCACCCTCTTATTATGTGGCAGTCATATTTTATTTGCAGTTTTCCTCCCTCTACCAACTATTTGTAGAAGGTAGTAATTAGCAATCTCAGCAACTGGAAACTTGTATTTGTTTTCTCAATGATACCCTGAGCAGTTACCAGAACCTAGTCAGCACCCAACCAACACCTCTTGGTTCCTGAGGTCATATTTTAACAAAGGCAGGCCTTCTGATAGCCCTTGGCTTGTCCAATCTAATATAACAAATGCATATCACCTTCACAAATGACCTTACACCAATGTGCTTGGGTCATATATTAAGAATTCTTTTTTATTTGAGACGGAGTCTTGCCCTGTCCCAGGCTCCCAGGCTAGTGTGCAGTGGTGCGATCTCAGCTCACTGCAACCTCCACCTCCCGGGTTCAAGTGATTCTTCTGCCTCAGCCTCTCAAATAGTTGGGATTACAGGCGCCCACCACCACACCTGGCAGATTTTTGTATTTTTAGTAGAGTTGGGTTTTCACCCTGTTGGCCAGGCTGCCCTCAAACTCCTGACCTCAGGTGATCCACCCGCCTCGGCCTCCCAAAGTGCTAGGATTACAGGCATGAGCCACTGCGCCCGGCCAAGAATTCTTTAAAAAATACTCAATAGCCTGGGGATTCATCCAAAACAAATGATACTAAATTTAGTAAGGATGAATATGAAGAACTTTAGCTGAGTCCTAAAAGTAAGTGCTGGAAGTCATGTCTCAAATGTCTCCTTTCATTATTATTCTCTGCTGGGAAGTCCTATTTGTCTTTCAAGTCCCACAGCTTTTGGCTTCATCCTCTGTAGAGCTACCACTGACTCCGCAGGTGGACGGGGACTCTTGCTCCTGTGAGAGAGCTGGGCTTGGTGTCTAAGTCCCCTGCAAAGACAGTGGCACTGTGCTGCCACGTGGTCTGTCTCTTCACCACACTGCACATGTGCCTTATTTTTCTACTGTACCACATCCGGGACCCTAGTAGGCACATTTTGTACATTTTTGAAATATTGAACTAAAATCCTTTTAGTCAAAATGGAGAGATTTTGACAGCATAGATATTGATAGTTCTGTCGAGGCAAAGTGCCAAATTTGCAGGAATTCATTATTATCATTACCAGGTCAATTCTGTTACTCATTTTTAAATTATAAAAGAATATTATAATATTCATGCTGTGCTTCCAGAGAAAGCTCCAGAGATTTCAAGATTTGCTAAAAGGCTACAATAATCAAAAGAGAATTATCAATGTAAGATTAGACATACAAATCAGTAGAAGAGAATATAAAATCCAGAAATATACCCAGACACATGTAGTCAAAGTTGATTTTTGAGAAAGTTCCAAGGTAATTCAAATAGGAAATAGTCACTTCTACAATGGTGTAACAACTAATTATAAATGGGACAAATAAAACAACCCTTACCTCACACCACAGGCAAGATTTAAATTCAAATACATGATAATCAAAATATAGCAGCTAAAACTACAGACCACCTACTAGAAAATAATATATTTGCAAACTTGGTTTAGGTAAAAGTTTCTTAGAATGCACTCCGGTATGCTGGGCAAAATAATTTCCTCCCCTCCCTAAGTTGTACACTTTTTTTTTTTTTTTTTTTGAGACGGAGTCTAACTCTGTCGCCCAGGCTGGAGTGCAGTGGCGCTATCTCGGCTCACTGCAAGCTCCGCCTCCCGGGTTCCCACCATTCTCCTGCCTCAGCCTCCTGAGTAGCTGGGACTACAGGCGCCCGCTACCACGCCTGGCTAATTTTTTGTATTTTTAGTAGGGACGGGGTTTCACTGTGTTAGCCAGGATGGTCTCGATCTCTTGACCTCGTGATCCGCCCATCTGGGCCTCCCAAAGTGTTGGGATTACAGGCATGAGCCACCGCGCCCGGCCAGTTGTACACACTTTTATCCCTAGAACTTCTAAATATGTTACCATACATGGCAAAAGGAACTTTGTAGATGTGATTACACTAAGAATTTTGAGATGGGAGAGATTATTTTTGATTATTCAGATGGACTTAATCTAATCATAGAAATCCTTAAAAGTAGGAGGACCTGTGACTGAAAAAGAAAGGTCAGAGGGAGATCAAGTTGCTGACTTTGAAGATGGAGGAAGGGGACTGTGAACTAAGGAATGCCGGCCACTTCTGGAAGCAGGAAGCCTGCTTTGAGAGGCTGAGGCAGAAGAATCACTTGAACCCGGGAGGTGGAGGTTGCAGTGAGCTGAGCCTTCAGAAAGAAACACAGCTCTGCCAACTCCTTGATTTTAGAACACTGAGGCCATGCCACATGTCTAACCTATAGAACTGTCGCGTGATACATTTATGCAGTTGAAAGCCATTATGTTTCCAGTCATTAGGTCATTCATTACCGCAGCAAAAGTAAACTAACACTATTAGTCTTTCTCAAAGTTAAAAAATGTTCTTTGGAAGACATCACTAAGGCAATGGAAAAACAAGTTACAGACTGTAAGAACGTATTTGGAATATACTTACTTGATAAAGGACTTGGTTCTAAAGTATATCTATACTGTATATATGTCATTTATATATCTTTATGTCTATGTCCACATTTACAATTCAATAATATGACAAACAGCATAATTGAAAATGAGCAAAAGACTTCAACAGTTTATTAAATAAGACACATAAGTGGCTAGTAAATACATTTTACTATCATTTGGTCATTAGGGAAATGAAAATTTTACAAAAAACATAGTTTGCCACTGTTCACTCACTTGAATAGCTAAAATTCTTAAACTGACAATCCAAATTGGAGGTGAGGCTATGAAGGAAATGGAACTCTCATTTATTGTTGTTTGGAACTTTAAACACCCAAATATTAATGAAATGCCAAATGGATAAACAAATCGTGACACATCCATATGATGGAACACTACTCAACAATAAAAAGGAGCAAAGTACAGATAATGATATGGGAGAATTGCAAAAACTACACTGAAGTAGCTAGATGTGAAAGAGTACATCCTCTGTGATTGCATCCTATGAAACTGTAGAGAGGACAAATCAAATCTATAGTTACAGAAAGCAGATCAGTGTTTTCCTGGCATCTGAAGAAGTTCTATATTCTGATTTTGGTGGTAGTTAGACTTGAGCATACAATTTCCTGTGGTATATAGAGATATCTAACTTACTAATCAATTTAAATGCATCTGCGTTTTTCAGAAAACATAAAGGAACAATACATACACCATATAAATGCTGGGGGATAATGAGTCTCCCCCTTCCTTCCTCTCTTTGGCATTTTTCTTCATTTGTCCCAAATTCATCTTCTTTAGACCAAAATTCACCTAAGAAAAAAAAGTTGGGTTGATTCAACAAAAATACATTGATTATGAAGAGACAATAATTTTTTACCTTCCTTTTCTTGTTTTCAAAATAAGGTGTGATGTGGAAATCACAGATGATTTATTATAGATGATGGCAATCATGGATGATATGATATCTGAAATTAACAAAGGCTGTCACACACACACACAAAAAACCTGCCTTGGTAGAAATTGATAAATTCCTTTCAATATGCTTTTTCTGCTATTCTAATTGCCCTGACCAATTCATCAATCCTAGAAGTTATATTTGAATTGATGGTAGTTATAACAGTTTAAAGCACCTAAGAAATACTGAGAGATTGCTAGTGAATATCTCATTCTTTTACCTCTCCGAAACAAAGAACATATATAGTATCTTAATTTAGAAAGCAATCAGCAACTTCAAGCTTTCTGGACTTACATTGAACATCTGTCCTCATTGCCTCTTCCCTCATTCTCAGGAGATGGCTTGGGCTTAAGAGTCTGGAAACGTCAACTTTATGCCACGTAACATATGGACTGAATCGCATATCCATTCTTTCTTTCTCTTGTGTCTTCTGCTTCAATGTGGAAGTTGGCTCGCTCTTCTCTAAACCTGGTACCTCTCTCTGCCTTTCTCATCCTGTCCTCAGAGAGACCTTGTTTGCAATGATTATCCCATTATTTCTGTTTTTCATTATTTCACTGTCATCTTGCTCTTTCCAGTTTTTCTTTTTAAACCTGCTCAGATCTTTCCTTCCCAGCACATCCACCAGTGTTTTCTATACTGGTGTTTCAGGAACACTGGGGCCGTATGTGAAGACTCTTCAAAACATATTTTGTCTAGCTCTATGATTACAAATTGAGATTCAGTAGAAATTATATAAGTGTTAGTAATATTCCTTTTATTAATATACCCAGTGATTCTAAATGCAACTGATATATTAAATCAGCTGTCACTATCTCTCTCAATTCCCATTCATTCCTCAGTAAACCTGCTCACTTGAACTTCCATTTCTTTTTAGCAGTTTTCTTGAGACAATAAACAGAATTTTTTCAGCCTTTCATTACGTTGTTTGAAAAATTAAAAAAGACATTAACATTTGAAAACTTGGTAGTATTAACATTTAGAGAAGATGTATATTCATAAGACTTTGAAAGAGCCAAAAGTATATCTACCTAAATGTTTACTAAGTTTTACATCATTTAAGTACTCTGGGAATAGAATTTTAAAAGGCTACTGGTGACTTTGAATAGTATGGCCAAGCACCTGTAGATTTTGGAACTGTAGCTATTTATGCATTAAAGTCACACTGTGACAAAAACCAAAACAGGCCAGACATACAGCTGCCAGTCATAAATAGTGATTTGCAATAGTAAAAGGCAGAGCTGGTTCTTAATGGAGCAAAGTCCTATTGCTATAGTGCTTCTAACACAGGTCAATTTTTTTGTCTGATATGTTTTCATGCTGGGATTCCCCTAATTTTGGAAGACTTTATTTTATTCAGAGATGAGTCATATGGTGTTTCTAAAAGAAATGGTTTTAATAGCCGAACAAGCAGCAGGCATATATGTGACAGTTCTCTTGCCTGCATTGTTGGAGCATGTGGTTAATTATTACCTATTCCTGGACTTCTCACAATGTCTTTGACACCTGGCTTCTAGATAGTTCTACGTAGGTGAATTCAAGTCACTTAAGTATCATATTCTTTGATACACTTAGCCAGGGTTTGGTTTTAAGTTACACTCTTTAATGCTAAGAATCCAGACTTTACAAATGACAAGACAGAATTCCCCTTTTTATTTTTGATCGGCTATCTGGTGTGCTTCCTTCAAACTCTGGCCTAATTTGTTGTAATATTATGTTAATGTTAAATATTCCTCATATATGTATTATCCCCTTTGGAACTTATTTTTCCTTATAACGATGTTCAACCAGTATTGGTTGAGTCCTAGCACTCAGTAATGAACCAAAAGAGTCCTCATACATCCCCTGTTTGATTTGAAGGATGCTCTGGTTGTCATCATAAAAGTTTAACATTGGTATAAAATGACATGAGACGATACACCCAGAGCAAGATGGCCGAATAGGAACAGCTCCAGTCTCCAGCTCCCAGCGGGAGCGACACAGAAGACAGGTGATTTCTACATTTTCAACTGAGGTACCAGGTTCATCTCACTAGGGAGTGCCGGAAAATCAGTGCTGGTCAACTGCTGCAGCCCAACCAGTGAGAGCTGAAGCAGGGCGAGGCATCGCCTCACCTGGGAAGCACAAGGGGGAAGGGAATCCCTTTTCCTAGTCAGGGGAACTGAGACACACAACACCTGGAAAACCAGGTAACTCCCACCCCAATACTGCGCTTTACCAAGGATCTTAGCAAATGGCACACCAGGAGATTATATCCCACACTTGGCCGGGAGGGTCCCGTGCCCACGGAGCCTCCCTTGTTGCTAGCACAGCAGTCTGCGATCTAACTGCAAGGCAGCAGCGAGGCTGGGGGAGGGGTGCCCGCCATTGCTGAAGCTTAAGTAGGTAAACAAAGCCCCTGGAAAGCTCGAACTGGGTGGAGCCCACAGCAGCTCAAGGAGGCCTGCCTGTCTCTGTAGACTCCTCCTCTGGGGACAGGGCACAACTAAACAAAAAGCAGCAGAAACCTCTGCAGACGCAAAGACTCTGACAGCTTTGAAGAGAGCAGTGGATCTCCCAACATGGAGGTTGAGATCTGAAAACGGGCACACTGCCTGCTCAAGTAGGTCCCTGACCCCTGAGTAGCCTAACTGGGAGACATCCCCCACTAGGTGCAGACCGACACCCCACACCTCACACGGCGGGGTACACCCCTGAGACGAAGCTTCCAGAGCTAGAATCAGACAGGAACCCTCGCTGTTCAGCAATATTCTATCTTCTGCAGCCTCTGCTGCTGATACCCAGGCAAACAGGGTCTGGAGTGGACCTCAAGCAATCCCCAGCAGACCTACAGTTGAGGGTCCTGACTGTTAGAAGGAAAACTAACAAACAGGAAGGACACCCACACCAAAACCCCATCAGTACGTCACCATCATCAAAGACCAAAGGCAGATAAAACCACAAAGATGGGGAAAAAGCAGGGCAGAAAAGCTGAAAATTCAAAAAATAAGAGCGCATCTCCCCCTCCAAAGGAATGCAGCTCATCGCCAGCAATGGATCAAAGCTGGACAGAGAATGACTTTGACGAGTTGAGAGAAGAAGGCTTCAGTCCATCAAACTTCTCAGAGCTAAAGGAGGAATTACGTACCCAGTGCAAAGAAACTAAAAATCTTAAGAATGGAAGAATGGATAACTACACTAATCAATGCAGAGAAGGCCATAAACGAACTGACGGAGATAAAAACCATGACATGAGAAATACGTGACAAATGCACAAGCTTCAGTAACTGACTTGATCAACTAGAAGAAAGAGTATCAGCGATTGAGGATCAAATGAATGAAATGAAGCGAGAAGTCTAAAGAAAAAAGAGGAAAAAGAAATGAACAAAGCCTTCAAAAGTATGGCATTATGTGAAAAGACCAAATCTACGTCTGATTGGGGTGCCTGAAAGTGAGGGGGAAAATGGAACCAAGTTGGAAAACACTCTTCAGGATATCATCCAGGAGAACTTCCCCAACCTAGTAAGGCAGGCCAACATTCAAATTCAGGAAATACAGAGGACACCACAAAGATACTCCTCGAGAAAAGCAACTCCAAGACACATAATTGTCAGATTCACCAAAGTTGAAATGAAGGAAAAACTGTTAAGGGCAGCCAGAGAGAAAGGTTGGGTTACCCACAAAGAGAAGCCCATCAGACTAACAGCAGATCTCTCAGCAGAAACTCTCCAAGCCAGAAGAGAGTGGGGGCCAATATTCAACATTCTGAAAGAAAAGAATTTTCAACCCAGAATTTCATATCCAGCCAAACTAAGTTTCATAAGTGAAGGAGAAATAAAATCCTTTACAGACAAGCAAATGCTTAGAGATTTTGTTACCACCAGGCCTGCCTTACAAGAGACCCTGAAGGAAGCACTAAACATGGAAAGGAACAACCGGTACCAGCCATTGCAGAAACATGCCAAAATGTAAAGACCATCGATGCTAGGAAGAAACTGCATCAACTAATGAGCAAAATAACCAGTTAATATCACAATGACAGGATCAAGTTCACACATAACAATATTAACCTTAATTGTAAATGGACTAAATGGTCCAATTAAAAGACACAGACTGGCAAATTGGATAGTCAAGATCCATCAGTGTGCTGCATTCTGAAGACCAATCTCACATGCAGAGACACACATAGGCTCAAAATAAAGGGATGGAGGAAGATCTACCAAGCAAATGGAGAACAAAAAAAAAGCAGGGGTTGCAATCCTAGTCTCTGATAAAACAGACTTTAAACTATCAAAGATCAAAAGAGACAAGGCCATTACATTTTGGTAAAGGGATCAATTGAACAGGAAGAGCTAACTATCCTAAATATATATGCACCCAATACAGGAGCACCCAGATTCATAAAGCAAGTCCTTAGAGACTTACAGAGAGACTTAGACTACCATACAATAATAATGGGAGACTTCAACAGCCCACTGTCAACATTGGACAGATCAATGAGACAGAAAGCTAACAAGGATATCCAGGAATTGAACTCATCTCTGCAGCAAGCAGACCTAATAGACATCTACAGAACTCTCCACCCCAAAGCAACAGAATATACATTCTTCTCAGCACCACATCACACTTACTCCAAAATTGACCACATAATTGGAAGTAAAGCACTCCTCAGCAAATATACAAGAATAGAAATTATAACAAACTGTCTCTCAGACCACAGTGCAATCAAACTAGAACTCAGGACTAAGAAACTCAATCAAAACTGCTCAACTACATGGAAACTGAAAAACCTGCTCCTGAATGACTACTGGGTACATAACGAAATGAAGGCAGAAATAAAGATGTTCTTTGAAACCAATGAGAACAAAGATACAACATACCAGAATCTCTGGGACACATTTAAAGCAGTGTGTAGAGGGAAAGTTTTAGCACTAAATGCCCACAAGAGAAAGCTGGAAAGATCTAAAATTGATACTCTAACATCACAATGGAAAGAACTAGAGAAGCAAGAGCAAACACATTCAAAAGCTAGCAGAAGGCAAGAAATAACTAAGATCAGACCAGAACTGAAGGAGATAGAGACACAAAAATCCCTCCAAAAAATCAATGAATCCAGGAGTTGGTTTTTTGAAAAGATCAACAAAATTCATAGACCACTAGCAAGACTAATAAAGAAGAAAAAAGAGAAGAATCAAATAGACGCAATAAAAATGATAAAGGGGATATCACCACCAACCCCACAGAAATACAAACTACCATCAGAGAATACTATAAACACCTCTACACAAATAAACTAGAAAATCTAGAAGAAATGGAAAATTTCCTGGACACTTACACTCTCCCAAGATTAAACCAGGAAGAAGTTGAATCCCTGAATAGACCAATAGCAGGCTCTGAAATTGAGGCAATAATTAATAACCTACCAACCAAAAAAAGTCCATGACCAGATGGATTCACAGCTGAATTCTACCAGAGGTACAAGGAGGAGCTGGTACCATTCCTTCTGAAACTATTCCAATCAATAGAAAAAGAGGGAATCCTCCTTAACTCATTTTATGAGGCCAACATCATCCTGATACCAAAGCCTGGCAGAGACACAATAAAAAAAGAGAATTTTAGACCAATATCCCTGATGAACATCGATGCAAAAATCCTCAATAAAATACTGGCAAACTGAATCCAGCAGCACATCAAAAAGCTTATCCACCATGATCAAGTGGGCTTCATCCCTGGGATGCAAGGCTGGTTCAACATACGCAAATCAATAAACATAATCCAGCATATAAACAGAACCAAAGACAAAAAACCACATGATTATCTCAATAGATGCAGAAAAGGCCTTTGATAAAATTCAACAGCCCTTCATGCTAAAAACTCTCAATAAACTAGGTATTGATGGCACATATCTCAAAATAATAAGAGCTATTTATGACAAACCCACAGCCAATATCATACTGAATGGGCCAAAGACTGGAAGCATTCCCTTTGAAAACTGGCACAAGACAGGGATGCCCTCTCTCACCACTCCTATTCAACATAGTGTTGGAAGTTCTGGCTAGGGCAATCAGGCAAGAGAAAGAAATCAAGGGTATTCAGTTAGGAAAAGAAGAAATCAAATTGTCCCTGTTTGCAGATGACAAGATTGTATATTTAGAAAACCCCATCATCTCAGCCCAAAATCTCCTTAAGCTGCTAATCAACTTCAGCAAAGTCTCAGGATGCAAAATTAATGTGCAAAAATCACAAGCATTCTTATACACCAGTAAAAGACAAATAGCCAAATCATGAGTGAATATCCATTCATAATTGCTTCAAAGAGAATAAAATACCTAGTAATCTAACTTACAAGGGATGTAAAGGACCTCTTCAAGGAGAACTACAAACCACTGCTCAGTGAAATAAAAGAGGACACAAAGAAATGGAAGAACATAGCAAGCTCATGAATAGGAAGAATCAATATCGTAAAAATGGCCATACTGCCCAAGGTAATTTATAGATTCAATGCCATCCCCATCAAGCTACCAATGAATTTCTTCACAGAATTGGAAAAAACTGCTTTATATGGAACCAAAAAAGAGCCCGCATTGCCAAGACAATCCTAAGTCAAAAGAACAAAGCTGGAGGCATCACACTACCTGACTTCAAACTATACTACAAGGCTACAGTAACCAAAACAGCATGGTACTGGTACCAAAACAGAGATATAGACCAATGGAACAGAACAGAGTCCTCAGAAATAATACCACACATATACAGCCATCTGATCTTTGACAAACCTGAGAGAAACAAGAAATGTGGAAAGGATTCCCTATTTAATAAATGGTGCTGGGAAAATTGGCTAGCCATAAGTAGAAAGCTGAAACTGGATCCTTTCTTTACTCCTTATACGAAAATTAATTCAAGATGGATTAGAGACTTAAATGTCAGACCTAATACCATAAAAACCCTAGAAGAAAACCTAAGTAATACCATTCAGGACATAGGCATGGGCAAGGACTTCATGTCTAAAACACCAAAAGCAATGGTAACAAAAGCCAAAATTGACAAATGGGATCTCATTAAACTAAAGAGCTTCTGCACAGCAACAGAAACTACCATCAGAGTCAACAGGCAACCTACAGAATGGGAGAAAATTTTTGCAATCTACTCATCTGACAAAGGGCTAATATCCAGAACCTCCAAAGAACTCAAACAAATTTAGAAGAATAAAACAAATAACCCCATCAAAAAGTGGGCAAAGGATATGTACAGACTTTTCTCAAAAGAAGACATGCATACAGCCAACAGACACATGAAAAAATGCTCGTCATCATTGGAGAAAGGCAAATCAAAACCACAATGAGATACCATCTCACACCAGTTAGAATGGCAATCATTAAAAAATCAGGAAAAAATAGGTGCTGGAGAAGATGTGGAGAAATAGGAACACTTTTACACTGTTGGTGGGATTGTAAACTAGTTCAACCATTGAGGAAAACAGTATGGCGATTCCTCAAGGATCTAGAACTAGAAGTACCATATGACCCAGCCATCCCATTACTGGGTATATACCCAAAGGATTATAAATCATGCTGCTAGAAAGACACATGCACACTTATGTTTATTGTGGCACTGTTCACAATAGCAAAGACTTGGAATCAACCCAAATGTCCATCAGTGACAGACTGGATTAAGAAAATGTGGCACATATACACCATGGAATACTATGCAGCCATCAAAAAGGATGAGTTTGTGTCCTTTGTAGGGACATGGATGCAGCTGGAAACCATCATTCTCAGCAAACTATTGCAAGAACAGACAACCAAACACCGCATGTTCTCACTCATAGGTGGGAACTGAACAATGAGATCACTTGGACTCGGGAAGGGGAACATCACACACCGGGGCCTATCATGGGGATGGGGGAGAGGGGAGGGATTGCATTGGGAGTTATACCTGATGTAAATGATAAGTTGATGGGTGCTGATGAGTTGATGGGTGCAGCACACCAACATGGCACAAGTATGCACGTTGTGCCCATGTACCCTAGAACTTAAAGTATAATAATAATAAATAAAAATAAAATTTAAAAAAAATGACATGAGACTACCAATTCAGAAACTCTCTGTGTTTTGAGGGTTATTGTTCTGTGACTTGGCAGTAAATTCTATATTTCTTTTCAGTCTTATTCATAATTGAAACTCGTTTGAAAGCATGCATTGGGTTTCATCTTCATGTTTAGTACTTTCATTCATCGAGAATAATAATAAACATACAGTACTTTCTGAAAGCCAGAAATTGTTCTGTGTCTGTGTGTCTATACATGTTTATATATGTAATTTGATATGTTTAATGTTTACAACCATCAAGTGGGGTGGATATTGTTGTTCTTATTTTATAGGTGAGGAAACTGAGGGGATGGATACTGTTGTTCTTATTTTATAGGTGAGGAAACTGAGGCACAGACAAATCAATTTACCTGGCCAAGTTATCCAGTTAGCATATAGCAGAATGGGTGTTCAAACCCAAACTGCTTGGCTTTGGAGTGTGCTCATAACTGCTACCATTCATGTGCATTTTGTGCATATTTTTAATGAATTTCATGCATATAATCTATTAATTTATAACATATAACAGGACACACAGCAGTATTTGTATTGCAAAACCAACTTTCACTGAAAACGAGAAACACTTTTCCTAGACAGTCACCATTAATCCATGGCATCTCTCACTCGCAGGAGCTTCCATCTTTTTGTCTAAATATGCTTAACTTGGGCATCATCAGACACACGCGTTTGCCCCTCTACTCAACCAAAATGTTCATATCTGTTGTGAAATATTTTTTTAAAGATAAAAGAAGTAATGGGAAAAGAAGAAATAAGAAGTGCCTGGGCTGAATTGTGCCTCTTTCCCACCCCCAGAAAAGCCCTAACCCTCGATGTGATGGCATGTGAAGGTGTGGAAAATTGGGAGCTAATTTGAGTTAGATGAGATAATGAGTTTGGTGCCTTTATAAGAAAAACAAGAGCACATACTTTCTCTCTCTCTCTCTCTCTCTCTCTCTCTCTCTCATTCTCTCTCCGTGTTTCCCTGCCACGTGAGGACACAGTAAGAAGCAGCATTCTATAAGTGAGGAGAGGGGCCTTTATCAGGAATCTAATCTGCCAGTATCTTAATCTTAGGCTTCCAGCCTTCAGAACTGCAAGGAAAAAAAATGTCTGTTTAAGCCACCCAGTCTATGGTAATTTATTATAGCAGCCTGATCTAACTAAGACAAGAAGGAAGAACAATAGTGACAAGAGTTCTCACTGTACCAGGTCTCAAACCTAGTTCTTGCTTTTTGTTTTGTCTATAAAGTGCCAAATAACTATGACTAAATCTTGAATGTCTTCTATAGTTATATATACTTGAGTATATGTATGTATGTGTATAGATGTGTATGTGTGTATATATATCTATATACAAATATATGTGTGTATATATAACAAGTATATATGTGTATTTATGTGCTATGTGTATACACATGCACACACACACATAAACAGACAAGTGAATGTTTTGATTGAAACTTGCAGTTTCATAAGAGCTATTAAATACTTTCTTTTACATTTATTGTTGTAGAAGTTTTTAAGCATTTAAAAACCTTAACACCATTTTTTTTGTGTGTGTATTTGAAGATTACTTCCCAGCTTGTTTTGCCATGGAATGATATTCTGTTGTTTCTTAACATATACATTGTGTACTTGCGTCTGTTAGTGTGTTGGATTGACGAGCAATTATAATACAACTGGATTGTGATGTCCATAAGTCCTTTAAGAACTCATGCTAATGATAATAAGTAACTACACTTTTTATTTAAAAGCCCCTCTAAGACCAACCAACTAGAATTAGAGGAATATATGTGCATTGAGATTGGTATTTATATAGTCAAAGAAAATATTTAGATTTTTCTCATATCGATCTATCATCTATCACTAAGTAGTGGACTTAAAACACTTTTATTCTAAAATAATTCAGTGTATACCAAACACATAACCCAAATATCATAAAAGTCTGAAGAAATCCTAGCCACCTTTTAGTTAAAATAATAGATTATTGATTTCTAGAAGTGTCTAGAAGTGTCAGCTTCTAGAATAACACTTACTGTTTTGGAGAGCTGCATAACAGAGCAAAAAAAAAAAAAAAAAAAGGGATTTGGGGACTCAGCCACGTCTTGGGTAAGTGCTGGACTTTTAGATGTTGTCTATTATCACCTTAAAATTTGATTTTTTTTTTTTTTTTTTTTTTAGACAAGGTCTTGCTCTATTATCCAGGCTGGAGTGCAGTGGCACAATCTCAGCTCACTGCAACCTCCAGGTCCAAGTGATTCTCCTGCCTCGGCCTCCTAAGTAGCTGGGATTACAGGTTCCGCCACCACACCTGGCTAATTTTTGTATTTTTTATTAGAGATGGGGTTTCACCATATTGGCCAGGCTGGTCTTGAACTCCTGACTTCATGATCTGCCTGCCTTGGCCTCCCAAAGTGTTGGGATTACAGGCATGAACCACCGCACCTGGCCCCTACAATTTTAAGTGTTAAAAATATCTCTAAGCTCACCATACTATCTGGGAGAAGAGATGAAGTCATGTGACCAAAAGAGCATTGAGCTTTTTAGCTATACTTCATGTGGTTTTCTACACCAAAAAAAAAATTTCTATAATTTAAAGATATCTTTCTAATGTTACTGAATTACAGAGAGCAAAACACATGGACCAGAGTCAATACTACCCTTAGTGGGACTAAAGTTATACTTTTAACAGACTGGAAAGATTCATCCAGAACCTGTTGTTACCAAGTCATACAATAGTATGTGTGTTTGTGGATACGTTTGTATATTTGTGTGGGTATGTATTTAGGAATGGAGAGTTTGGGTTAGAGAAACATATGGTAAACAAGAAAGTAGCTTTACAAATAGAAAGCAATAGTTAGCAGGACGTAGATTAATGTTATTAAAAATGTCTCTTCTAAGCTTTCAATAGAATACAGTAATGATATTTACAAAAATACTAAGGAAACACATGGAAAAGGTAGTTAAGTTAATCAATATGTGTTTGTTTTAAAAATTAACCTAAATTTTGAATGGCCTTCATCACTGGTAACTAAAGGGGAATTTGGAGTTGCATGGCAGTGGGAATTAAAATCGTTTTCTTTTCTACTGACTTCAGGCCACTGATCTGTCATTCTCTGTGTTTTCACTAGTTCTCTTCCTGAGGCTGGTGATTGTACATTGCCCTTCACTCACAGAGGCAGTTTTGTTTATTTCACATTTTTAATCTTTTTATATACAGTCCTCTACATAATAATGAAAAATCTGCCTGTAAGCCTCAAAGCATTTAAACATGCTTTGAATTAAGGATCCAAAACATAGTAATAATCTATTCTCAGAAGTTCTTAATACACTCCGCACCAGGAGGATCCTGTTTCGTTATGGACAGCATGCTGGTTTTGTTTTCCAAGTGTTTTAAACTCAAGGGAAAAATACTGTTAACTTCTTAAATAAAAGTGGTCATCAACTGCTGTTCTCATTTGAATGTAGTTTGTCTTGATTTAACAGACTTTATTACGATGGATTTAGAAAACTTTTTATTTAATGATTTTGAAATGTAGGATATTCAGGACACAGATGCTATATTTTCACAGTAAGGGAAAATGATGTATTATTAGCCTGTTTCTTAGTAAAGTGTATTATTTTGATAATTCAGAGAAGACAGAACAATACTGGAAAATTTTGTGTAATGCTGGTTAAAACTGTCTTGGTTAAAACTGTCTTTGTTGATGCTGATTATGAAGCATGGATGTAGAAAGACCAACTAGACAACAATCTTCATATGCTTGACTTTACTCACCACCTCTAGCTGCTGCCGCCAATTTGTGTGCCCTCCCAAAGACTTCATGGTTGCGGCAAAGCAGACTTTCCAAGTCTTGCTTTTAATGGAGTAACTTCCTCCCTTAGATTTGAGTCTCATGGAAATCACAGTACATTCTATTGGTTCATGGTGTCGGGCTGTGTGGAGCTGCCTATCATAATCCCTTAAAGAGCTTTGTTTTCTTGCCAGTTTCATGTTTTTGCCTCCTGGAGTCTGTGCAGCCTGCCAGGCTCCGTCATCACAGGTGTGTTCCAAGAGGAAAGGTGGCACATCTGTTCAGGTACCAGTTCACACCTTCCCCATCACTTACTTTTCATTGGGCTTCCCTATATGGAACCTCATTGCAGCTTCAACTGCCAGGTGTACGATGATGACCCACGTGGTTGGGACCCATGTCTCCAGATGGTTCCTCCATGAGGATAACCAGATAGGTCTCATTCTCAAAATATTCAAAGCTGAAATCATCTCCACCATGACCTCCACCAAACCTGCTTTTTCTTCTTTGCTCCCTATTTGCCTCTTTACCCAGCCCACAAAGTGTTGTCTGGAAGTCATTCTAGCTTGCTGTCTCTCTCTTGACTTCTCCCTACCTCATTCTTTGGCATTGAACCAGTACAATTATTTTGAGTTTGGTCTCCTTGACTTCGAGGTCATATTCCTACAATCTGTACCCTTTTCTTTTTTAAAAAAAGTGAGTGACATACACTCAGATTACTCTTGCCAATTTTTTTTTTTAATCCAAAAAGAAAATCAGAATGTGTGATTCTTTGCCTTAAGTTCATGTAATGCCTCCCATTGACTGTGGTTTCCTCTTCTATAACATTTCCTCCCTAGCTTCCCCAAATATTGACTGTGGGCATTATATTAGGTAGTGGATGTAGTGCATGGTGCATGCTGCAGAATGTGCTGTTTAACCCTGGGTCTGCCCACACTGCTCCTGCATTTGCAACCCTTGCTACCCCTCCTGCGCCTCCCAAGGCTCAGTTTCAATATCATTCCTCTGAAATGTCTCATGACAAAAACCTCCCTCATTCCTGAAGATGAGCTCCTTGAGGGCCAGGAGGCTCTCTTGTGAATTTCTGAAATAATTTATGTGAAGTGCCTAGAACTGAGCCTGGTACAGGGAAGAAACTTCTTTCCTTGATGAAATGCCATATCTCTATCTCTATCTATGTCTGTCTATATCTCTATCTCTCTCTGTCTCTAGCTCTCTCTTTCTCTTTGTCTCTATACTTATACCGAACCATCCACACCATTACTAGTATGATCCATCTAAAATGTACTTCTCATTATAGCACTTCCCTACTTAAAATCTCTCAAGTATCTCTTCAAAGCCCAGAGGATAAAATTTGGAGTCCTCAGTTTTTCTGGAAGGCCTGTGTGATCTGATTCTTTCCTAACTCTCTACTCACTCCTCTGTAAGGATCCTGACCCAGATATCTCAAGCTTTTGGAAGCTCCTTGAATGTGCCTTTCTTTATATACCAGGCATATACTTGGGCATATGCCATTCTCAATATCTGTTCACCTTTTTTCTCATTCTACATATAATCCAGGTATAAGCTTTGAAGAGGAGGTTCTAGGCATTTAATCTGTATTATCTCATTTCGTTTTCATCACTACTGGATGGGATAATTATCACTGTAATTTCCAATTTCCAGTAGTTGAGAAAACTGAGGCACAAAAGTTTAAAATCGGCCGAGGGTCATATAACATTTTTTTCCTCCTGATATTTACAATTTTGAAGGCAATGGCTGTGCCCTGTTAAAATTTAATAATTAAACTTTGTGTAACTAACGTATTTGCTGGATAAATGAAAACTCTAAGCCAAATGGGTTATCTGACAGCAGCTCCATCCTCACAATTTTGTATAAAGTCAGCATTGCTGCTGTGCAAACTTTACACCTGACTTGCCAGAATGTGTCATGGTTGCAAAACCCCCACTGCCCTTCTTCACTCTGTTCCCAGCGTTGTGAATCCAAAGGTAGCCTAAGCACCAAAATGGTGTCGGGTTTCAGCTCTGAAATTTCCAACCATATGGGCTGCGTGTGGAGTCTTCCTGGGGGGCGACTGCTTGCTGATATCTCTTAGAGACTAGCAGCATGATTAATCCACATGATATCAGTAGAACACCAAGAAAAAAAATTCATGGCAGAGAGTCTTGTTAAAAGAACTGCATGCTGAGTTGAAAGATGCACAGCCATGCATGATACTAACTTTATTTGTATAAAGTTATACTTTAGTCAGATATTTGAGACTCTGTATCATCATCCACAAAGCAGATGTAATTTCCTTCTGCAACAGCCTCACAATTTTGTGTTGAGGTTCAGTGAGATGCATTTACAAGCTAGTCCTGGGATTTGAACACCAACATGGGTAGGAAGAAGCATCTCTAGGTGAATTCAGCAACACTTAATGTTCTAAAAATTATTCACTGAATGACGAAGTTGTCAAACGGCCCAATCACCACATTTATAAAATGTACTGACTTAACAAAAAGTTATTTATAATAGCTTTAACAAGACTGTTACTAACTTAAAAACAATGTTTTAACAGCTTTAATAAGCATATTCAGTTTACTAAATGCGAAATGCACTTCTCTATATTCTCGGCAAATCAGTAAATTGGTGAATTCAGCAAATTAGTCCTACTGCTGAGAAAATTCTTCTAACACCAGCAGGTTTGTGAATTTAAGCTCTAGGAGGATATGGAACACGTGTATCTTGTTGAATGTTGTTTTCTTAATGCTCAGCGGTGTGCCTAAAACATAATTAATAGAATAAATCTTCATCGAATAAATTAATAAATGGATCTGTATATGAGATTGTGGATGACTGTTGTGCAGAAACAGACTATAAAGAGAGCATCAGTTATGCCACTTTTCAGGCCTATAAAAATTGTGGTTAGTATTACCATCTTATTATATTATTTATAAGGTTGCATCAAACATACTAGAATTAGGTGAGATATGGTTCCTTGGAAGATTATGAGAAAATGTAAACACAGGTTTCTAAGTTTAAGTAAATTTAGCAATGACTAGTAGATCATTCAATAGGGATTTCAATTCAGCACAAATATTTACCTAGAAAACTAGTAACTATTTTGAAATTAAAAAAAAAAAAAACCCACACACTTTCATATACATATTTAATCAGCCAGCATCATGGTTTAATCAGTAGCTGGTTGGACGTCAAAAAGAGAAAACAAATTTTATTTATGTGTTCCATAATTTGTCTCATTTTAATGTGAAGGACTGAATTGTTGATCAGACTTCTTAAAATCACCATATTCCATGTGATTGTAATTGATGACACAATTAGCTTCATTACCAAGACAAATTGTGAGCATTCTGAATAGTGCTTTATTTTGGATAATAAAGGGTTGTTTCAACCTAAAGAAAGCACTGTAGTTGAATGATGCAATACCAACTTAAATTTTAAGATCTAAACTAGCCATGAAACATGAGAATTATCATTTCCTTTTTTCAACCTCTAGTAAATTCAGATATACGTTATCAAATTGCCTAGTTTAGACAGTGAGATATTTTACTGTGACAACTAAGAATAGACACATGACTGTCTTACCCTTCTTAGGTGCAGGACTTCATGCTTAATAAAAATCCATCTCTTTTAATTCAATCTGTACACTTTCCTGATTTTGATGTGTCATGAACAATTATGTATTTCTTTGAAGATAAAGATAAGCCAAAGTTATGAAAGGAAATATGTTTGGAGTATGAATGAGGTAAATATAATGATGAAAATAGAAGCCAAAGGATGAGAACTACCAAGAAAAGTAGATGTATATTCATTACCATATATGCTGTTATTTCTTATGCATATTCATCTGTTTGGATACTCTTCAATTTTTAAGTGTGGATCTGGTTTCAAAGTTTTCATTTAAAAAATCTTGCTCCTTGGTATTGTAGGTCCAAGGCTTGACTCCTACAGTATAATAACAATGTTAAAAGCTCACTGAAATTATGTACACTACATGAGTTTAACCACTGTATATTTAGCACATTTTTACCACTCACTCACTGAGACTATGTATAGTATATGTTATACACTATGTATTAGATACAGTGTGGAAGTATATATAAACCTATAATATATAAATTATACAATTATACATTAATCATATCTATTATTTATTACATACTATATATACATATACAGGTATGTCTAAATATATATATAAACTCAATGTAATTTAAATATACATTCTGTTTTAGTTTCATTAATGAATCTTCATATTTAATAATAAAGTAAATTGCACATTCACAAAAAGAGCTTAATGTGTTGATAGATGGGGGTATCTTTGGTTCCAGGTGTTATTTAGGTGCTTATTATTTTTAGGAAGCAGAATGCAGCTGAAATTCTCTGAATTAATTTTATTCTGACTCCTCTTCTCTCCCAGATATAGAATGGAGAGTGTTTCTTGAGGTGCCAATCACTTTGTGTTGTACACATAAGGCGGAAAGGTATTTCTGTGGCTCTTAACTCACAGTCCTTCCTAGGGAGTTCTGCCTTGAAAAAATGACTTTTATTTTTTCAACTTTTAGTTTAGATTCAGGGGGTACACGTGCAGGTTTGTTACCTGGGTATATTGCATGATGCTGAGGTTTGAAGTACAAATGACCCTGTCTCCCAGGTACTCAGCATAGTACCTGATAGTTTTACAACCCATGCCTTCCTTTCTCCCTCCCCATCAGTAGTCTGCAGTATCTATTATTCCCATGTTTTTGTCCATGGGTACTCAATGTTTAGCTCCCCCTTATATGTGAGAACATGTGGAATTTAGTTTTCTATTTCTGCATTAGTTTGCTTGGAGTGATGACCTCCACATGTATCCGGGTACTGCAAAGAACATGATTTCATTATTTTTTATGGCTTCATAGTTTTCCCTGGTGTATATGTACCACATTTGTTTTGTGCAGTCCACCACTGATGGGCACTGATAAGGTTTGGCTGTGTCCCCACCCAAATCTCATCTTAAATTTTAGTTCTTGTAATCCTCACATGTTGTGGGAGGGTCCTGGCGGGATGTACTTGAATCATGGGGTAGTTTCCCCCATGCTATTCTTGTGCTAGTGAGCAAGTTCTCACAAGATCTGGTGGTTTTATAAGGGGCATTTTCCTCTTCCCTCAGCTCTCATTCTTCTCCTTCCTTCCACCATGTGAAGAAGGACGTGTTTGCTTCCCCTTCTGCCATGATATTAAGTTTCCTGAGGCCTCTCCAACCATTTGGAACTGCGAGTCAGTTAAACCCCTTTCCTTTATAAATTGCCCAGTCTCAGGTATGTCCTTATAGCAATGTGAGAATGGACTAATACAGACACCTAGGTTGATTCATGTCTTTGCTGTTGTGAATGATGCTGCGAAGAACAGTCAAGTGCATGTGTCTTTTTGGTAGAATGATTTGTTTTCTTTTGGATGTATACCCAGTAATGGAATTGCTGGGTCAAATGGTAGTTCTGTTTGAAGTTCTTTGAGAAATTTCCAAACCACTTTCCACAGTGGCTAAACTAATTTACATTCCCACCAATAGTGTATAAGTATTCCCTTTTCTCCACAGCCTGGACAGCATCTGTTGTTTGAATTTTTTTTTTGTTTTTGAGACAGAGTCTTGCTCTGTCACCCAGGCTGGAGTGCAGTAGTGCGATCTCGGCTCACTGCAACCTCTGCCTCTCGGGTTCAAGCGATTCTTCTGCCTCAGTCTCCTGAGTAGCTGGGAATACAGGCACCTGCCACCACACCTGGCTAATTTTTGCGTTTTTAGTAGAGATGGGGTTTCACCATAAAGGCCAGGCTAGTCTTGAACTCCTGACCTTTTGATCTGCCCTCCTTGGCCTCCCAAAGTGCTGGGATTACAGGCGCAAGCCCCCGCACCTGGCCTGAATTTTTAGTAATAGCCATTCTGACTAGTGAGAGATGGTATCTCATTGTGGTTTGATTTGCATTTCTCTGATGATTAGTGATGTGGAGCTTTTTTTCATGTTTGTTGGCTGCTTGTATGACTTCTTTTGAGAAGTGTCTGTTCATGTCTTTTGCTCATTTTTTAATGGGGTTATTGGTTTATTGTTTGTCAAATTATTTAAGTTTCTTATAGGTTCTGGATATTTGATCGTTGTGAGATGCATAGTTTGTGAATAGTTTGTGAATATTTTTTCTCATTCTGTAGGTTGTCTGTTTACTTGGTTGATAGCTTCTTTTGCTGTGCAGAAGTTCTTTAGTTTTGTTTGTTTGTTTGTTCTTTTTTTCTCTCTTTCTCTTTTAGACTGAGTCTCACTCTATCACCAGGCTGGAGTGCAGTGGCGCAATCTAGGCTCACTGCAACTTTCACCTACCAGGTTCAAGTGATTCTTCTCCTTCAGCCTCCTGAGTAGCTGGGACTACAGATGCCCGCCACCACACCCAGCTAATTTTTGTGTTTTTAGTAGAGACGGGGTTTTACCATGTTGGCCAGGATGGTCTTGATCTCTTGACCTTGTGATCTGCCCACTTCAGCCTCCCAAAGTGCTGGGATTACAGGCGTGTGAACCACAGTGCCTGGTCGAAGCTCTTTAGTTTTATTAGGTCCCACTTGTCAATATTTGTTTTTGCTGCAATTGCTTTTGAGGTCTTAGTCATAAATGGAAGAACCAATTAAAAAAATTATCCACAGAAACCCTGAAGATTCTGTTGGCTTCTGGATGTGCGTACCTTTTAATCTTGACGTCACATCTTAGCTCTCGGTGCAATCTGTATATGATAATTTGACAAGGTTGTTTTTTCACCTATTTAATTTTATGTGTGGTAAACTGTGTTCTTTCAAAGAAAGCCACTAATTGAATAGGTTGAGATCAATCAGACTAAAAATCTTCATTTTTATTTCTAGTAGACACTAGTAGATCAGCCTTGGTGTAATACAGTCATGTGTTGCTTAATGACAGGGATGAGTTCTGAGAAATGCTTCATAGAGAGCACTTACAGAAACCTAGATGGTATAGTTTACTACATAGCTAAGCTATATGGTACAGCCTACCGCTCCTAGGCTGCAAACCTGTACAGCATGTTACTGTACTGGATACTGTAGGCAGTTGTAAAACAATAGTAAATATTTGTGTATCTAAGCATATCTAAACTTCGAAAAGGAATTTTTCAGCTCCATGATAATCTTATGGGATACTGTTCTATATGCAGCCCATCATTGAGGAAAACAATGTTATGAGGCACATAACTGTATATTTATATGTATGTCTCACTTTAGCTCATTTTAGCTTCCTGAGAAAACTAATCTGTTTTTTTAATGCCAACTTGCACATTAACCTTGAAGATGTCTTTAAGGACTGGCAATTTTGAGTGTTAAGTTGTCAAAGTGTGGCATAATGGTTAAAAATGACAGTTCTTAAGTACAGTGCCCGCGTTCGTGCTCTCCACTCACTAACTGTATGACCTTGGGAAAGGTAATGATTGCCTTTGTGGCTCAATTTTCTAACCTGCAAAATAGGGATGACTTCAAAATGGATTTAAAAATGTTTAGAGTGCCTGGAATATCAGTATAAGTTCAGTGTCAGCTACTACTACTGCTGCTCTGTTACTACTAGAATTATGTTATTATTACTATCATCATCATCACCACCACCACCACCACCACCACCATCATCAATTGCCATAATGATTTAGCCAGAATTAATTTTGCTTTTCAAAGCTGTATTTATTACAATGCTTTGCAACCCTAACAGCAAATAAGAATCAACCCAGGGAAAGTTCCAAATACACCGATAGCTGGATCCCATCCCCAGAACAGTTAAAGCAGATACTCTGGGAGTGGAAAATGGATGTTGATTTCAAATGTGCATCTAGTGTGGAGAACACCTGATCCATAGGAAACTTAGCCTCACAGCCCCTACTTTTAGCTTCAGTGTGCTTTGTTTTCCCTTTGCCTCAACAACAATTTCATAACTATACCTCTACAGTTTTTATTTAATCTTAAAATCTCAGGTTTCAAGATACCTTTGTTTAATACTTTATCTGTTTTTCTGAAAGATATACATTTAAAATCCTTTAAAAACTCAAATTTATCCCAGACCTACCTGGAGCCCAATTTACTCCTTCACCACCTGGGTGCTTCATGGTTCATGAACTAAGAACTCTATTGGCAGCCTCTGAGTTTGTTTGCTTTTGTTCCTTCTGTGTTCACACTGCCTTGTTTCAGCTCTAGATCATCCCAACCTGTTTCCTTCCATGCCTACTTTTCTCCAATTTAGAAAATCACAAATGTATGACCTCCAGTCACCAACTGGGATGACAGGTTTCCAGTTGATTCTGTAGTGTTTTTTGAAGACAGATGACTATTTTCCTAGTTATGTGTACATATTATGTGTACATTGTATATATGTGATATTTTTGATACAAGCTTACAATGTGTAATGATCAAATCAGGGTAATTGGGATATCCATCACCTCAAACATTTATCATTTCTTTGTGTTGGGAACATCCCAAATCTTTTCTTCTAGCTACTTTGAAAAAACCAAAATATTGCTGTTAACCATATTCACCCTATTGTGCTATGTAATACTGGAACTTATTTTTTTAATCTAACTGTATCTTTGTACCTGTTACCAGCTTCTCTTCATCTCCCCTTCCATTTCCCTTCCCAGCCTCTGGTAAGCATCATTCTACCCACTACCTCCATGAGTTCTACATTTTCAGCTCGTGCATATGAATGAGAATATATGATATTTGTCTTTATCTTTCTGAGCCTGGCTTATTTCACTTAACATAATGAACTCCAGTTCCATCCATGTTGATGCAAATGACAGGATTTCCTTCTTTTTTATGGCTGAATAGTACTCCATTGTGTATATGTGCCACATTTTCTTTACCCATTCATCTGTTGATGGACACTTAGGTTTATTCTATATCTCGGCTATTGTGAGTAGTGCTGCCATAAATGTGGGGGTGCAGGTATTTACTTTCCATTGGTGAAATACCCAGTATTGGGATTGCTGGATCATATGATAGTTCCACTTTTAGTTTTCTGAGGAACTCACATACTGTGTTCCAGAATGGGTTTACTAATTTACATTATCTTCTTTGCATCCTTGCCAGCATCTCTTACTTTTTGTCTTTTTGATAACAGCCTTTCTAACTGGGGTAAGATGATGTCTTATTGTAGGTTTGATTTGCATTTCCCTGATGACTAGTGGTGTTGAGCATTTTTTAGTATGTCTGTTGACCATTTGTATGACTTCTTTGAGAAATGTTGATTTGTATTCTCTAACTTAATTTTCACTAAAAACGTGAGATAGATACTATTATTATTCCTTTTTTCAAAGAAGGAAACCAAGGCACAGCAAGAGCTTCCTCCTTACAGTGTGCATTATTACAATGGCTAGAAATAGAACTTCATCTCTGGCCACTGTTCCCTCATTCTCTGTTTTATTGGAAGGTGCCGCTTTCCCTGCCTAGATCTTAACCTGCATTCTTTTTTTTTTTTTTTTTTGAGATGGAGTCTCACTCTGTCACTCAGGCTGGAGTGCAGTGGCACAATCTCGGCTCACTGCAACCTCTGCCTCCTGGGTTTAAGCGATTTTCCTGTCTCAGCCTCCTGAGTAGCTGGGATTATAGGTGTGTGCCACCACGCCTGACTAATTTTTGTATTTTTAGTAGAGATGCGGTTTTTCCATGTTGGCCAGGCTGGTCTCAAACTCCTGACCTCAGGTGATCCACCCACCTCAGCCTCCCAAAGTGCTTGGATTACAGGAGTGAGCCACCACACCTGGCCTTAACCTGCATTCTTAACATCAACTGCTCTTTCATACTCAAGGTTAATGTCCCTGCTCTCATTTTCTTCTTCCTGACTCTTGCCATCCTCTGTCTGCAAATCCCACTATGCTTCTTTCTCTTTAGAGCTACACTTCTGCCAAGCATGTGCCATGCTTCCTGGGCTATTTTTTCACTGAATTGCTATGTAATCTGAATATTTCTTTCTTTTTTTTTTTTTTGCCAAGTCTCTACTAAAACTATTCATTCTATGTTTGCCAGTCTTTAAATTGCCATATCTAATGGATGCCTTTCCTTCTTTCTTATTTTATCTTTCAGAGTATCTGATGCTGCTGGAATCTTCTTTCTTGTGAATCGCCTCCTCTATTGACTTACCAGTCCACACACTTCTGGTGTTGCTCCTACATGTATATCAGTACCTTCTCTTTCACTCATGGACTTTCCTCCCCGAGCTTGCTCCTCAAGTGCTGATGTTCCCTAGAATTACTGTGTTGGTTCTTTATATACTCTGCCTGAGAAATGTCACCCACTGACGATGGAACAGTCAGTATTGAATTCAAATTTATTACTCTAGATTTATCTCACTACTGGACAACTGAATGAAGATACCTTGCAAGTACCTGTAGCCTGAACTCCCCACATCCCATATCCTCTGCCCAATCTGTTCCAGCCTTGTGGGGAATGATGCTACTAGTCACCATATCCTACTAGTCCTACTAGTCACTATGTCAGCAACAGCTATTCTTCTGCTTTCTTTATTTCCAACCAGACTCAGTCACCAGGTTCGGTCAACTTTCTTCCTATCTATCCCATTGCCTTAACTCAGTTGAGACACATCTGATTATTATGTGATGATCTTTGCCTATCTCTATTTCCCACCACACCACCGCATGCACACTATGCCCTGGCTTAGCTCACTGACGTCCAGGTCTCAGTATCATTCCATGTAATTGCACTTCACTGTAATCTGTTTTTCTGATTACATCTACTTATCTTTTAGGATACTTTATATATCTCCTCATCCAAGAAGCTGTTCCTGATTCCCATGTGTTGAATTAAATGCTCATCCCTTATGTTCTATATCTTTCTGAGAATACTTCTAAAATAGAAGTTATCACACTTATTACAATGTATTATAAGAAAACATTTGGTTTACTTGCCTGTTGCTCCCTCTAAACTCTATTTTTGGAGGACACAGCTGTCATTGATTATTTCTGTATCTCCAGCACCTCCTACAATATCCTGCCGGAGTAAATGTTCCATAAATGCTTTTGAATGATTAAATGAATTTTAAGTGATCACTTAACTAAAGGGAAAATACCAGATTAAACTCATTTTCACTACAACTATAAAGTGTTAAGCGGCAGGCCTTAGAATACATTTTCTCAGCTAGGAAACAGTGTTTGTATAAATGCCTTGTGATATTTATAGATGTGCATCCTGCATCATGACAAGATTGATATTTTTTTTTGCCTTTAAACTTGTTTTATTTCTGAGTTGGACTTTGCATACACTCAGAGTGGTGAGATTATATGGATATGGAGATTGGCAAAGGAATGAGAATTTCTCAGATTCCTTAATAACCTCCCTCTAGCCTCAGGAGTTTTTTTTTCAGCCTGCCTATATGCCAGCTAATCATAGTCAATGAATCCAAGTGAGAAGACCCTTTAGAGGTCATGTACTCCAACACTATTATTTCATATGTGAGGAAACTGAGTCTCACTGTATTGTCTTCCTAGTGCTGCCGAAAGCAATTACCCCCATACATGATGACTTAAAACCACAGAAATTTATTCTCTCTTAGTTCTGTAGGCCAGAAGTCCAAGATCAAGATGTTGTCAAGAGATCAAGATGAAGGCTGCAGGAAAGAGTCCTTCCTTGCCTCTTCCAGCTTTTCATAGCTCCGGTCTTTGCTTGGCTTAGGGCTATACCATGTCAATCTCTGCCTCTGTCTTTCCATGACCTTCTTCCCAGGGTTTCTCTGAGATTTCTCCTCCTCTGTCTTTTACAAGGACACATGTCATTGAATTTAGAACCCACCCTAAATTCAGGAAGATCTCATTATGAGATTCTTAACTTAGTCACATTTACAAAAAAAAGCACCTTTTCCCAAATAAGTCACAATCTGAGCTACTGTATACATAGATCTTTTGAGGTCCACCATTTCAACCCACTACAACCACCTATCCAAAGGCCCAGAACTAGGTAGTGGTATAGTTGCATTAGACCCAGTTTCCAGTCCCCAAGTTGAGGACAGCTACAAATTGTCCTGCATACTGCACCATAAGATGTGCTCTGGCAAAGGGGAGGAGTGTCGTTGATCTCATATTGGCAAGACCTCAGCTGTGATTCATTTTCTTTATTCACTAATATATGTGCTCTGAAATACACTGCTATGATCTGAATGTTGTGCCCCTGTACTCCCATTCATATGTTCAAATCTAATTACAAATGTGATGATATTAAGAGATGGAGCCTTTGGGAGGTAATTAGATTATGAAGCTGGAACCCACATAAATGGGATTAGTCTCCTTGTAAAAGAGGCCTCAGAGTGCCACCTTGTCCTCTCCAGACACTGAATTTACCTTGGTCTTGGACTTCCCACCCTTTAGAGCTGTGAGAAATACATTTATGTTATTTATAAGCCACTCAGTTTATGGTAGTTCATCATAGCAGCCTGAGAAGACTGAGACACACACAAAATTGGAAAAAGAGAAGTGTGTAGTGAAAATTGTTGAGATTCTGTCCTGACTGATGCTCCTAAATCCTTTCTATACTATTTGGCCCAATTATCTTTGTAGATATATTTCCGCCCAGGAAAGAATCAATAGATACTCTGCTTTGTTTCAATTTCTTCCCATATTACTTATATATTTTCTTTCTATCTATAAAAAAGTAAGATTGGGTTTTCTGAAATATATTTTTTATTCCCACGAGAATCAGTTTTTCTACTCCACAGACACAAATCAGAACTAATTCACAGCAGATGTGAGCATTCATAAGGAGAAATGTATTTCCTGTTTCCTGCATGAAAGCATAGTGAAGGTTCAGGACACGCGTGAAGGCCCATTGTGTGGAAGTAAGGGTGTTTCTTCTATGTTCCTCCCCACTTTCCAGGTGAGAAACTAAAGTTCAAATGTATCAGAAAGATAACTGAGTAAACGTGTTTCTGGTCAAGGATTTGGGTCCTGATCTCTGTGTTGCCAAAGCATATACTCTTTCCTACACCTTCTTTATATTAATACATCCTGAATTGTTGTAATAGCAAGACAGAAGTAGAAATAATAGCGCAACAGATATGCAACTGGTGGCAGCAACAATCTATCAGAATGGTCAATAATGTCAATATCAGCTTTGGTATGGAGTTGCACCTGTGTACACGTTGGGTTTGGAGCCTCAGGGTCAGGAAGGCAACAAAAATGGATCTAGACAGGAGCCATGACAGTCTCTGCAGTAACCAGTCTCAGCTGAGTGTTCACTAGTACTCGTATGAGGAGGGATGGAAAATTAATCCTGCTGCACAGTTTTTTTTATATTGGGTTCTTTTCTATGCATTTCCTTACTTAATTGAGTATCTGTTAAACAGATTGTAACCTTTCTGCAGTTCCATCAATCTTGGTTCTTCTAAATAATCATGTTCCTGGCTTTATAAATACTCAAGCCATAAGAATTTGATACTTAAAGGGTAGCCTGAAAAGGGGAAGGCAACCAAAATAGCTGTTACTCACCCAGGGCATTGAATGCTTGATAAAGCGCAAAGTTTCCGAAGCAACTATTGTACTAAGAATTTCATTTGTACTTCCTTTTATATTATTTTGAAAAGAATCAGAAATGGTGTTTTGTTTATCTTGTCTGTCAAAATAACATAAACCTTTAAATTTATAGTTTGTAAATGCTATGACACATTCAAATATACATCTTAGTCTGCTAATAATTCCTTAATGCATTTGTCATAATTCTATTACAAAAAAGAGGTAAAAATAACAAATACTATAATTATGTTGAATTATTACAAAGGCAGTTATGTCCTAATACTGCTTATTTTCTTCATATCCAAATTATGTAATAAAAAGGTTGAGTTCTGTGTTATGAAGCTGTGAACTCTTTGAGAACTGCAAACTTAACAAGTTTCCTCAAAGAACTTTGACTCTTTTAGACAGGCCCTCAAAGAGCATCTGTTGAATTAATGTTGTAGCAAATGAGAAGATAAAATGTGCTTGCTTGTGTTAATGACATGTTAATATTGTCTTCCCTGCAGGGAGATTGTAATGAGCAGTTGCACCTATTGGCTGGCAGTTGCTGGAATGCATGCTTTCTGCCCCAAGTCTGGCTGTCTTCTATTTTCATATCTGGACCTCTTTCTCTTTCCTATTGTCTGAGTCTGACCTCTGGTTTTAAAATCAATCCCTAACCACTAGCTCAATATTTCAGATCAAAATAGCTCTGCCAATTGTTCTCTGATCTTATACTTTAGCTCTAAGTTGTCCCTTCCTTCCATCCATCCATCCATCCATCCATCCATCCATCCATCCATCCATCCATCCATCAATACTTATTAGTTAAGGGGTTACTGTGTGACACTTTGGCTAGATGTGAGAGAAGCAAGACAAACAAAACTTCTCATGGCGTTTACAATCGAGTGGGCAAGATCAGATCAGACACTGACTGTGGAACCATAAGGATAAAGAGTGTTAAAAGCATGATTCATTTCCCACACCCCCTCACCTGTGTGCATCCTGCGATCCCTTCCCAAGCAGATTGCCTACATCCAAGTTTTTTTTTTTTTTTTTTCTTTTTGACAGAATCTTGCCCTGTCATCCAGGCTGGAGTACAATGGCATGATCTCGGCTCACTGCAGCCTCCACCTCCTGGGTTCAAACAATTCTCCTGCCTCAGCCTCTTGAGTAGCTGGGATTACAGGTGCTTGCCATCATGGCTAGCTTATATATATATATAAAATATATATTATATATAATGTATAACAAATAATATATAATATATATTATTAATATATATAATATATTAATATATATATAAATTAATTTATATATATAAATTATATATATATATTTTAATAGTGACAGGGTTTCACCATGTTAGCCAGGCTGGTTTTGAACTCCTGACCTAGTGATCTGCTACCCTTGGCCTCCCAAAGTGCTGGGACTGCAGGTGTGAGCCACCACGCCCGGCCCCAAGTTCTCTTTTTGGCATTTATTGTATGAGTAATCCATAAAAATACAGCAATTTTAAAGATCATTCTAGTTGCAGTATGGAAAGTCAATTGGAGGGAATTAAGAGTAAATATGGAAAGACCAATAAGGAGTATTTTTAATATTCCAGGTGAAAGCAGATAGTGGTGTAGACTGCACTTGTGCCGTGGTGATGGGCCAGTTCTAGAGATGGAATCAATAATACACAATTGGTTGTATATGGAGGGAAGAGTTATTTCCATTAGTTTGCTCTCTGCAGCAGTTTCCCCTTTTGCCATCTTGGAACTTGTACCTGCCACCCAACCAGCTCTTGGCACTGTCTTTTCCAACATTTTTGAAGGGTATATTAGTCCATTTTCACACTGCTATAAAGAACTACCTGAGACTAAGTAGTTTATAAAGAAAAGAGTTGTAAGTGACTCACAGTCTGTAGGCTTAACAGGAAGCATGAGAGAGAGAGAGAGAGAGAGAGAGAGAGAGAGAGAGAGTATGTGCTCTTGTTCTTCTTATAAAGGCACCAAACTCATTATCTCATCTAACTCAAATTAGCTCCCAATTTTCCACACCTTCACATGCCATCACGTTGAGGGTTAGGGCTTTTCTAGGGGTGGGAAAGAGGCACAATTCAGCCCAGGCACTTCTTATTTCTTCTTTTCCCATTACTTCTTTTATCTTTAAAAAGTATTTCACAACAGATATGAACATTTTGGTTGAGTAGAGGGGCAAACGCGTGTGTCTGATGATGCCCAAGTTAAGCATATTTAGACAGAAAGATGGAAGCTCCTGTGAGTGAGAGATGCCATGGGTTAATGGTGACTGTCTAGGAAAAGTGTTTCTCATTTTCAGTGAAAGTTGGTTTTGCAATACGAATAGTGCTGTGTGTCCTGTTATATGTTATACATTAAATTAGTAGAACTATATAGACTCTAGGGGTTCTTTGTTGATTCTCAGTCTGGCTTTGCATGCTCAGGCATCCCTAATCAGAACAACTCTCTGCTCAAAATAAATAACTGATCACTGTCAATTACATTCCTACCAGTCTCAACTACTTCCTCTATCAAGTGGCCCTAATTCATGCACCTGTTCAAGCTGATGATATGTACTGGTCTCTGAGAATACACCATTTTTCTTAAAATAGGATGTTTCTTAGAGGTAATAATGTTATTTTTATCTATAAATGAGACAGCTTGAATGGTTGAAAAGAATAACAGTGTAGCTCTGCCTACCTCCTCTCTTAGATCCCACCTCCTTGCTGGAGTTGATAAGTCCTCTGTTTGGCTGAGAACACAACTCTCTCTCTTCAACTTTTACAACGTCATGGCAACTCTGTCCCCTTACATCTGGTGCCTAAAATGTATGGTTCTCGCTCTTTACCATATCTCAAAATATCTTCACTTAGAAGCCCCTGTTAGTGAATTTAGTAAGGAACTGACTACAAGCCAGGATCTAGGAAAATCTTGTTGAAGATCTCTGATATTTGTAAAGAAATGTGGGTTGAAGCAAGTAAGAAATACATATGTAAAATGTTAAGTAGTAAAAATGATACAAATAGCAATTAAAGAAGAAATGTCCCAAGTATATGAACAAACACCTTGCACTCTATCTGTGGCAGCTGCCTGGAAATGTCTATGTCCTTCTTTCTGGCCACATGACTAGACGACATTTCCAGTTTCCCATGAAATTAGAAATGGCATGTGATTGAGTTCTCACCAATGGAATTGTGAGTAAATGTGATACTCTCCATTTCAAAGTCTGGCTAGCTCTCTTATAAGGGCCTCTCCACCCTCTGTCCCTTTCTGGTGATCTGGAATGCAGACCACTGCCAAGGCCACCGTAGAGGCCATACACTGAAGAGCACTGACTCTTTGTCTCCTAGGTCACTGAACGGTTTGCTGACCTTGAAGACCAGTAAACTGGCTCAATATATAGAAATAAACTTCTATGTTTAAGCCACAAAAGTTTTTTTTAAAACTGAAAAAGATGAAGAGTTTATTTCAGGCTGAATATTCTAAAATATACTTTTTAGCATATATGGATTTTAACTGGGCACTCCTGAAGGGTGGGATAGGATTTGAATCAATTGAAGTAAAGGTTGATATTCTTTTTTTTTAAATTATTATTTTTAAAATTTATTTTATTATTATTATTATACTTTAAGTTCTAAGGTACATGTGCATAACGTGCAGGTTTGTTACATATGTATACTTGTGCCATCTTGGTGTGCTGCACCCATCAACCCGTCAGCACCCATCAACTCATCATTTACATCAGGTATCAATATGTGTGAGAAAATAAGATAAAAATCACTGAAGAATTTGTGCAAATAGGTGTGAAGGAGCAGGAAGCAAATAAATTTGATTACAGTAGAAAGATCTTCAGAATGGTTCAAAGCAAGGATGGATAATAGGATTGAGTTAGATTGTGAAAGACCTTTAATATCTGGACAATATTTTAATTTTATAATGGCAATATGTGTATTTGAAAAAATGAACATTGCTCGGACACAATAAAGTGTTATACTAAGAAGATTGAGCTTGCAAAAACAAAGAGTTCAGTTTGAGGCCAAAATGAGCTCTTTCTGGAAGTGCAAATAAGAGGCTCCTGAAATAATTCTATATGAATTACACGATCAAGAATGTTAGGAAGAAAACAGAAATGGCTACTTCACCTATGGGGAGAAGACTTTTGTCTTTTAATTAGTCAAATCTAATTTCAAATCTTGAGGATCTTCTTCTGTTTTGTCAGTAAAAGTTAAAAGGCAGAAGCAATCAATTTGATCTGTCTCTCATGGTCAAAGATTTGCCTAATAATTTAATTTATTTTATTTTGTATCATACTTTAAGTTCTGCGGTACATGTGCAGAACGTGCAGGTTTGTTACATAGGTATACACATGCCATGGTGGTTTGCTGCACCCATCAACCCATCATCTACATTAGGTATTTCTCCTAATGCTTTCCCTCCCCTAGCACCCCCTGAACCGACAGGCCCCAGTGTGTGATGTTCCCCTCCCTGTGTCCATGTGTTCTCAGTGTTCTCATCGTTCAACTCTCACTTACAAGTGAAAAGATACGATGTTTGCCTAATTAATTTTTATGAAATTGTGCACATGCATTCTTTAGAACAAGGAAGGTTGCTTGATCAGCATTTGTAGTTTTCCTTTCACTCATAGTGCTTTTAGTCTGATGGGAAAAAGTAGCATTCCAAGAGCAATTACTTAATGACAATGGTGTCTAAATGCTTACAGGTCAGGTTATAGGAAGGCACAACAGCGTACAACTTGAGGTTTTAATGAGAGGTAAGGACAGGATGGCTTTCACGGACATTGATTCTTGGTAAGCATCATCAATTGCCTAAGTCATGAGGTCAAAAAGTGTTAGGGGTGGGAAATATCAAAGAGTTAGACATACTTAAAGGGGCAAGTTACACACTATGAAGGAAACAAACAAACAAAAAAAACCGCAGATAAATCCGGAGGACATGAGCAATTGAATAACTACTTAGCTCATTGAACTTTCTTTAGTGTGGAGAATGAGAGTTTAATGTAAAGGGAAATAAAGTAGGCTCAGAAATCATAAAACTGATTTTCAGGTACACGTATTTAAATCCATTAGAGCTTCCCTATTTCGGAATCTGATCAGACAGTGGTTAAATAAATGCGATGAATAGCACTGGTGTCCTCAGTGATGTACTTAGAACCTTTTAAATGTTCGTTATTAGGCTGACATTACATTTACTAGGAAGAAAAACAAAACTCTTGTAGCAGACTAATGCATCTTACCTTGATTTCCTTGTAAATTCCCTCCTCTCTGTTTAGCTTAAGTCTTCGTTTCCTCACTTTCTCACATTACTCATAGTTGATTCTTCTTAAAATAGGTTGTTTTTTAGCATGATCATCTGCAACCAATTTAAGCAAAAAGTGTTTGTACATAAGCCCAGCTCTTTGATGTCCAAAGACTTTCAAAATGATTAATGTGGGTCAGCTAAATATTGCACTGATCAATATGAGAAAGCAGAGACAAGAAGAACAAATAAACATCCAACTCTCATTGTGAGAACACAGATGGGGGATCTGTATCTCAGTAGCCCTCCACAAATCTTCCACTTTCTAGGGTACTAGGCCATAGGATTTATGCTTACACATTCCCTCAGTATAATCTGTTGATTATATAAGTCTTTTCTATGCTTATTTATTAAAAGGCAAGAAAGCCTTAGGATGTACAATTTGCCATATTTATTATTTGTTCATTATTTTTTGAATACCTACTTTGTATTAAGTGTGAAGGTGGGTCTTGGGTAAACTTCAGTGGGAAGATAGCTATCATCATTTTTCTCATGGAATTTATATATAGTGAGGAAAGAGATAGCAAATAAATAATGACAATAAACTGGGAAATGTGTTATAATGGGGGAATGCAGAGTGGTGTTCAGGCATGTGCTAAGGAATTTATGCTCTTCACTGGGCTAGAGAGGTTCTTCCTGAGAAACTTATGCTTCAGTTGAGACTTGGAGGAGCAGTCGACTTAGCCAGAAGAAGGTGATGTGAAGAAGGAGGAGGATTCTTGGCAGAAAGAAAATTGTTGGCCAAGAACACGAACAGCTGAGGGAGATGGAGAGAGTGAAAGAATTTCAGTACATTTTGTGAATAAAATATGTGTCAACGTATCCAGAAATCAATCTGGAGATGAATCTACAGGTAGAGGCCATATAGTAAACTCAAGGGCTTAAGTTGGATTTTATCTTAGTAGCAATGGAAAAATTGTTGAAAATCTCAAGCAGGGAGTGGCATGATGTCATAGGGTAGAGAGTGGATTAATGGCAAGCAAGAAGGGAGGTTGGGAGGCATGGTAGTTTTTGCAGTATATGAGAGAGATGGCCCGTGCATGCACTAGGGATAAACAGTCTGAATGGAGAGAACTGTGCAAATCCAAGGGATATTTAGAAGGCAGACCCATTGCATGTCTAAAAGGGTGGGAGCTGATGTAACTTCCACGTGTCTTGTTCAAGAAGTGGATAAATGGTTTTTGTTTGTGTTTTTTTTTGCTAAAACAAAGGTACTCAAGGGAATGAGAAAGTTTTTTTTTTTAATTTATTTTTTATTATTATTATACTTTAAGTTGTAGGGTACATGTGCATAACGTGCAGGTTTGTTACATATGTATACTTGTGCCATGTTGCTGTGCTGCACCCATCAACTCGTCAGCACCCATCAACTCGTCATTTACATCAGGTATAACTCCCAGTGCAATCCCTCCCCCCTCCCCCCTCCCCATGATAGGCCCCGGTGTGTGATGTTCCCCTTCCCGAGTCCAAGTGATCTCATTGTTCAGTTCCCACCTATGAGTGAGAACGTGCGGTGTTTGGTTTTCTGTTCTTGTGATAGTTTGCTAAGAATGATGGTTTCCAGCTGCATCCATGTCCCTACAAAGGACACAAACTCATCCTTTTTTATAGCTGCATAGTAGGGAATGAGAAAGTTTGAAGGGAGAAATGATTGGCTTTATCTTGAATAGATACGACCTTCAAGTGTGACTTTTCAGTATATAGTTATGTCTTCATGTCTGAAACTCAAAAGACACATCTGTACTGGTGTGTTTGTGTATGTACACTGTCTATTACACATATATTTGGGAACTATCACAGAAGATAATTCAAGCCTTAATAATAAATGCGATTGCTGTAGTTGATTGTGCCCCACAAACAGGGTAGATGAGAATCCTAAACAATGTCTAAGTGATTGGTAGATGAAAAGAGCCTTTACAGGAGGTGGAGGGGAGGGGTGGCTCAGGAGGAAGGAGAAGACCAAGAAATGTCAGCAAAGCCAAAGGCATAGTGTTAGAAGAAGCAAGGTGCCTCTAAAATGTTAGCAAAAGTAAGGAATACAAGGGATCATTTGGACATCACGTTAGCTATTATTGGTGGCTTCAGGAAAAGAAATTTCAACAGATGGATGGGAATAGACGTCAGAGTTCAGTGAAGAGTTAAGAATTAGGGAGTATCATCACAAACTGGAAGTATTGAATTAATGAAGTTTGAAGATACAGAACAGAGAATGGAAAACGGATGGAAAGAGCTTGAGTAACACATCCATGGGTGAAATAAAGGGCTCCGATATTACAGACTGGGGTGTGCAGTTCCGGGGGTGGGGTCCCCATGTCTCCTAGTCTTTGACATGGAGAACTTGAAAGTTGCCAAAGTGAGGTTTGGCACATCTGTAGATGGGGCCATGGGGTATTTTGAGAGAAAGTAGTTGAGTTTCAGACATTTCCATTTTGAGGACTCATGAATGAGATCATTGAACAAAAATGAGAGCAAAAACCACTCCCAGGGGAAATTCACCATGCGGCAAGGGCCGGGGAGGGCCAAGTCTAGAGCTTCAATTGTCAAGCATAGCTGCTGTTACCACACACGGCATTTGACTAAGGCTAGAAACTGCTGGCACAGCTGGAGCTTGGTCATTTTCAGGCATAGCTTTGTTTGAAGCCTTAGCAAGTGAAAGTGAGCACTTTGGAAACTATAAAGTCATTTGAAAAAATCCCCCCCACCCCCTTTTCTCTTATATTCTATTTGCTTTTTTTCTCATATATTTTCTCTTACATTATATTTACATAGCTATCGTAATTTGGAGCCATCAGAATAATAAGAGGTATTATAAAAAACACAGTTAGCTTTGGAATGAAAGATTAAATATAGAGTATTTTTTTCTGTGATGTTTTAAATAATCCCACTTTAATGTATTGAATGCCAACACCGAAGTTTATAAGCTTTATAAATGATCCATTACATTAAGAATAATATGATAGGAAAAGTTTTTTTTTTTTTTTTTTTACTAATTTGATGATTTTTCAGTGGTCATTAACTAACATGTACTATATAATATAAACAGTTTAGCTTTTTTGTAAGGATTTGTGTATATTGTTAACCATGATCCAAACTGCAGTCCTTGTGTTTCTGGGCTCTGCGGCTAGTTTTGCCCTTGGAGGTAGTGAAGACAGTCAGTGTTCCCCACATGGATTTTCCTACATGAGGGCCTGTAGCTGTCTTTGAAGCAGAGTGGTCAGTCTTTTCTCTTGCCTTTTTAACACCCTTCCATTTGAGACCATGGAAAGTTTGCGAAGTTCTTTGTGTGTTAGATAGATATAGATATAGATATAGTATCACTGTCTGTCTGTCTATCTAGCTATCTATTTTTTTTTTTTTTTTTTTTTGAGGCAGGGTCTCTGTCACCCAGGCTGGAGTGCACTGGCACAATCTCGACTCACTGCAACCTCTGCCTCCCAGGTTCAAGCAATTCTCCTCCCTCAGCCTCCTGAGTAGCTGGGATTACAGGTGCCCGCCACGATGCCCAGCTAATTTTTGTATTTTTGTAGAGGTGCGGTTTCACCATGTTGGCCAGGCTGGTCTCGAACTCCTGACCACAAGTGATCTGCCTGCCTCAGCCTCCCAAAGTGCTGGAATTACAGGCGTGAACAACCGCGCCTGGCCAAGTGATACTATGTTCTATCCAGCAAATGATACAACACCTCTGAAAATGTCAGGTGGGTGAAGTTAGAAAGCTAGCGCCCTGCTCTGCTAAATCCTAACCAGTTTCTGAAACTAATTCATCCTATATTATCATTTATCTATCAAGCCTCAGCACTTTTAATGTGTGCAGTCATTAAAATAGCAGTCTATTGCCAGGCAAGGCTAGAGAAAGAAGTTCATGTGAAGAGTTTTTACCTTTACTAATGGCACTCACTTACCTAGGTGTCGTTCCCAACAACAGAAACATCCCCAAACAACTTTCTTGTCTTTTAACAATGTCTGAATGTTTCAATAAAAGTTAAAGTGAAGTGGCAGACGAGAATGATGATATTTTAAATATTTTTTCGTAGTTTGGCACATTTCCCCCTGGGGCAAACTGCACCGAAGGAGACTTTATAGAAGTAGAATGAACATAATGTCCTTTGAATGTGAATGTATTAGCATTTCTCTGGGGATCAGAAAACATACACAAAGCAGCGCTTTTATGTTGTGGAAATTTTTACACCAGTTTTTGGTATAGAGATATGTACACGTTTTGTGTATTTCCAGAAGGAAGTTACTGGCCAGTGCTCAGAAGGCCTGGTTCTTGGTGGCATTTAAAAAAAATTATTCATAAGAAACTAAACGATTGGTTGAACATTCAGATATTTAACAGTTCTATAAAAAGACCCCCTCCGTGGTAAATTTTCTGTTGTGAAAACGTTAGTAAAAATCATTTTACTCCTTTTAATTAAACACGTTTAGCATTGTCTGAGTCGTGCAATGATTCTGACTCGACCGGTTTCAGGTCATTCTGTCACATATGAACAGTGTGAAATAGAGCACCAGGTTCTGTTTCTTTTTGAACACATCTGAGATACCAGGTTTATGTGGCTGCAGAGGATCTAGTTCCCATGTAGTGCCTGTAAAGGAGGTCAAGGTCCATATCTGCCCAAATGCTTCGTAACTAGTTCTGTACTTAAATAAAGCTAGGGCAGGCTTCAGCAAAAGCAGGATATTGCGAAAGTGGGACCCACTGCAGCAACTTGGTGGTAAAGTATGGCAATAAACACCATTTGAGAGGAGAAGCCCAGGCACACTTACTGTCAGCATGCATTTATTTTTATTGAGCACTGCTCTGATATCTTAAACCAAGAACCATATATCTCACATATGTGTCTTCCCTTGACACTCCTTGAGAGGTAAGTAGGTAGAAAGCTAGACAGATGGTTTTGAAGGCTGGTTTCATTGGGATTGGGGGTTGGAGAGGGTTGTTTAATGTATGTTTATCTTTTAATATATTTTACTATACATTTTTAGTCATAAGTTAATAACTTCAATATCTAAGGTAAAATTTACGAGGAACTAGATGAAACAACAAGAGTAGACCTTTTAAATGAAAGAAGATCCAGGATTAGATCTGAGTTTATTTAACATTGTCAATAGAACGCTATCATGAATCCAAAGCCTGTGTGTTTTGCTGTACCGTCAACATGTTGTTGTTTTCTGGGAAGTCAGGATTATAATTTTAAAAAAACATTATATTTAAACTGTAAGCCTGGAAGTTTAAAAAAATAGCTTTAGCATTGATAGGTAGCTACAAATTTTGACTACATGTATTTACCGCCATAGAACCTTATTAAATTTTCTGACAGGCCTCCTCAGAAACAATGCTCTCAAGCTTTCTCCACAAGTTACTGGCAGCAATTGGATAACTGTGCCTCAGATTCCTTCTCCTGAGTTCTTCGGCGAGCATTCTGGCTTTCTTCTGATTTGATGAATATCAAAAAGATGTTCTTGAATATTTCATCTTCTATCCGTCATCCTTTATCTTTGACTTTTCTTGTTTTCCAACTTTGCATTCAGTTTATCAGCAAATACTGGTAGCTACACCTTATAATAAATTCTGAATTCTACCACTGCTCACCACTCCCACACTCTCTTAAGTCACCATTATTTAATTAAACTACTTCCTATTTGGCCTCTCTGATTCTACTCTCAAACCCTCCCAGGTCCCACTGACGGTCTAATCTAGCTACAATAATAATAATAATAATCCTTTTATGCTCAAAGTTTGTTGCTTCCTTCTTTGAAACCTGCCAAGAAAATTCCACCCATAGCCCCTATTTTACACTATTAGTTAGGTGCACAAGTAGAATGTCACCTCCACAGCAGCAGAGGTGGCAATTATTTGGTTATCATTGGCTCCTCGATGCTTAGCATAAAGCCTAGGCCATAACAGGAGCTTAATAAATCCTTGTTGAATGAATATGTGAGTAAATAAATGAATGGCTTTATACGGAGTCTAGCGGAATTACCAAGGAGAGCCTTGGTAGGACTATTCCAGGCTCCTTTTTCCACAAAGGAAACTTTTCTGGATGATAAAAAAAAATTCCAGTTCAGTGTAAAATCCAAGTAGGAATAACTTTCATCTGAATAATTTATAGAAATTTAAATCTTAATTTTTCTCCCCAATGAACAATCCTGTCTTACAATTTCCTGTTGAACGCTAATCGTGAAAGAGCAATGAGAAGATATTGGGGTGAAACTGGGTTTTCGGGGTCAGTTTGAAGGTGAGGGTTATTCTGATTTGAGATTACAAAGAGAAGCTCCTTCTTCCGTCCTTGAGTTGGCCGGGGCGCCTGGGCCTATACCACGAGTCAAAGGAGCTGGTGAAATGCTAAGGGCTGGGTTCTGGGGTTAGGGAGGTACAAATGACAGAGAACGCTGTTTTCTAAGGAAGAGTGCTGGAATATCCTGTAGGGGGGCCATGGATGGGGGTGGTGGGGGAAAGGAGCCTTTTATAGACGTAGATAAGCCCTTGGGTAGACACTGGCTGTGAAGGGTGCTGAGCAGTTTCTGGCTTGTGCCTCCACCAGTCAAGATGTCAAAGAGTAGCATAACAAAACATGTTTTCATTAGAGATGAGGATTTAAATTAGAAAATATAACCATGTTGGTCCAAAAAAAGAAAAAAGAAAAAAAAAAAAAGACAAGTGCTTTTCTTTTCCTTAAGTAAAACTCTACTTTTCAATGTTGTGATTTCACAGTGTCTAATAATATTACTAAATAAATGTCAGACTGTGTCTCACTCATGCCTCCAACACTGCCTTTTATCTTTTCATAAAAGACTAACTGCTGTTAAAATTTATAGTTTCCTATAAATAGTACCCTTGGTTTCTGTGTCTATATTATACTTGGAAAAGGTCTGACTAATTTCTTCTTTTTACCAGGCCGACCAGATGTTTTATGACAAATAGACACAGTTAGATTTTTAATTACCCACTAAGTAAGGTATTTAGCAACTAGACAGTTGGCCCCAATCTATAAAATGTAATACTTGCAGAGAACAGTTTCTGTTAATAATTGAAATGCCTTCCCAATTTATTTGTTCTCAGTTTGTATTTTCTCAGTAGTCTTTCTTCACATCCATTGCAATTGTCAGTTATCTTATCAAACAATAATCCATATGAATTAAATATTTTTAATCATTGATTCTAAACATAGGGATAGAATAACTGCATGGATAGTTTAATATGCATCTCTAGGCATGGATACATTTATGAGGAAAAGAACTTCGAGTTAATATTTATGTGTGTTTATATTTACAAATATGAACATGTAAATGGCATGTGGCTTCTAGCATTCCTCTGTCATATAACCATTCACACTGTCTTAGCTCGTTTTTTGCTGCTATAATAGAATACTAGACTGGTGATTTATAAGGAACAGAAATTTATTTATTTATATTTATTTATTTATTTGTTTTTGAGACAGCGTCTCACTCTGTCACCCAGGCTGAAGTGCATTGGTGTGATCTCGGCTCACTGCAGCCTCTGCCTCCCGGGTTCAAGTGATTCTCCTGCCTCAGCCTCCTGAGTAGCTGGGACTACAGGTGTGTGCCACCACACCTGAGTAATTTTTGTATTTTCAGTAGAGATGGGGTTTCACCATGTTGGCCAGGATGGTCTCCATCTCCTGACCTCTTGATTTGCCTGCCTCAGCGTCCCAAAGTGCTGGGATTACAGACGTGGGCCACCATGCCCAGCCAAGGAACAGAAATTTATTGACTCACAGTTATGGAGGCTGGGAAGCCCAAGATTGAGGGGCCAGTGTCTGGCAAAGGCCTTCTTGCTGCTTCAACTCATGGTAGAAGGTGGAAGGGCAAATAGAGGGCAAGACAGAGAAAGAAAGTGAACCAAACTCACCATTCTATAGTGACCCCACTTCTGTGATCATTAATCCACTTCCATGATAGTAGCACTAATTCATTCATGAGATCCACTCTCATGACTTCAGTGCCTAATCACGTCTCACTAGGTGCCACCTCCCAACACTGTTGCATTGGGGATTACGTTTTTCAAGCATGTTTTTTGGGGGGATATATTTAAACGATAGCACATACCAATGCCATGTTACACATCTCTTTTGAGGATTACGTAAAACACAATGTAGGATTCCATTTTGCCTCCTTTCTCCTCATTGTCTGCTCTACCACCCCATCCTGCTCACACTTGCTGTGGTTGATTTCTTGGTACCTTCAAGGCAAAAGGTGGGTTGGGCTACTAAAAATGCAGCTGTTCCATTGGCTATACTCCATGCTGATGTGTGATGATGGAACAGCTCGGTTCTCTGGGAAGTGGTCTGGCCACGACCTTGGATGACTTGGAGGAATGGGGTGGGGCAGGCTTCTTTTTTTGGTCCTTTCAATAGTGGAGGACGTCTTATTTGAATACTCAGATGCCAGAAAGAGATCTGACTCTAAAATAACATTTCTTAATCTACAGTTTTACTCAGTTGAAATTTGAAAATGATTTGGCACTGCTACTATTGGGGAAAATTTCATTTTTCTGAAAGCATAACACATTAGTGGGAAGAACATGAATCTGCACCAAGAGAGGCCTACTGGCCGTTAGCTATACAGACACAAAGGGCCAGGTGTTTAAATTCCAGATCTCAGCCTCCTAGGGAGCAAGGGAGATCAGATGGTCTGTTAGTTAGCTGTCCACTGTTTCAGGGTAGTCTCCTTGTGGGTCTGGATCATGTCTTGAGCCCCCTGACGTGGATATTCTAGACATAGACTTGAAAACACGGATTGGACTAAACTGAGTTATTATTATGGAGAGAGACAACAGTATCTCTATAATTTCTTTAGGATTAAACTGAGTGATCCGTATAATACTGATTGTTTAAAAATCCTCAAGGGAGAATATTGCTGCAATTGTGAGAGCAGAAAACAATATTTTTTGGTGTAGACACACTCAGGTAGCTGTTGATTCAAGTAAGCATACTGAGATAGTTACGTGGAACTGAGAGGCAGTTTGGCACAGTTAGAAGAGTATGTTGAAGCCAGATATACCCAGTTTTGAATACCCTTCTGAATCACCATGACTGAGGGACAGTGAGTGGTTTTCTGACATTTCTGAGCGTTATTAGACCTCTTATCTGCAAAATGGAGATAATAATAGATTGGATTCAAGATATGCAAGGCATTTGGCACAGCATTTGACCTCGGAAGGAAATACAAATCCTATTTTAAAGCTTCATTCTATGAAAGGGTGACTACATTTTCTTATAAAAATATTCACTGCACAAGTTTTGATTAAATATAAATGCTTATATGTGTCAAGTTAAATCTTGAGCAGAAGCCAAAATAAAATCAATGACCTTCATAACTTTTTGGGAGAGGTAACTTTCCTACATTTGATGTGAGTTAAGAGAGGAAATCTATAGGCTTGTTGCTAAAAATCTCTTTTTTTTCTCCATTTAAAAAAATGTCTGGGGTTCTCATGGACTACAATGAACTAGAAGACCTGTTTCTGAATTCATTAAATGATGTGTGATACAGTTTTTAAAATGCTTTCTTGACCCGGTTCTGAGGCCCTGGCTAGAGGCCAGTCAGTCCTTCTCCTTGGGTAGTAGCTAATTAAGTCTACTTCCCAACCCCCTCTCCGATTGGGCTGTTGGACTCTGGGCCATCATCTACCTGCGCTTATCATCCCAGGCCGGGTACCAGACAGCTAGGGACAACCTCTATGCCTCAGAGGCCTCTGAAATTATTCAAACCATTCAATCCTAAGCTGACTTACCCTGCATCACCTGTTCCTTCCTATAGAAACCACAGCAAAAGGTTGTCTTCCCCTCCTTCTGTTTTGTGACTGACTCTACTGATTCTCTGTGTGTCCCCACATGCGGGTGGCATGACATTTACGCCCTCTTTTGAGAACTCTAAGTAGAATAATTTATCTTTTCCATGACAGTGGTTTCCTGATCTGTTGGCCTTAACATACCAGTAGTAATAATGAATCCATTAAAACACCAACTGTAGAATGGAGATTAATAACAATCCTTAATTTTTTCATGGTATTTTGATACAAAAAGATTTTTCTGATGCCTGTAGATGTTGATGGTTGAATATCTAAAGAAGCACGCTATACAATGTATGCCTGTGTTGCCTCCTAGAGTAAGAACTAAATCAAACTCTAGCATTTTATTTTACTTTTTATTTCATGTCGCTGAATTGAAAACCAGAGTTTACATTGAAGTGAAAATGACAATTGAAAAAAAAAAAAGCAACAAAACCCAGGATCCTGGAGGCTCCCCAATTTCCACTCTCTGCCATTCTGTCCTTGTAATAACTGTTACATCACATGAAGAGTCATTCCAACACCACTGGAATTCTGTGCTCACCTGAAATGCCATGTGTTTGTGGAAGGACCTAAATTACTGCTTCTAGGAGATCTACAATTTTTAATCATCTTCTCTGGCTGAGTTTAACATGTTGATGTTAATATGGTAATGAAATGAGTCGATATGTCTACGTTGGATTAACAAAGAACCAATTTGGGGGTGAGAATCCTCCACAGTTGGAGCCACTGACATGTTGACTTTACATTTCCACTACTAAAAAGAGTTTTCTCCAACCTAGGCTGTTGTAAGTTCTGGCGTTTCCATTTTTTATTTTAAAGAATTGGAATAGGAATATTTTATTACCTAGCTATTGGTATTCCTTATGATGGTAGCAGTTTTTGAGCTTGATATTTTTCTTTGAAATCAACAACTATTTTCTTTCCCAAGATTCTTCCTTCATTTTAAGCTATAACAATATGTTTATGTTATTATGTGTGCAAATTTATTTTTTGTGTTAAAAGTATTCTAAAGAGATTAGATAATTGAAATCTTTTTGGAATTTTAATGCAATTCTTATCAGAAAACTTGCATTTATTTTCCTGCAAATGATGTTTCATCGTATTAAGTGTCGGCAGCGTCTCTAGTTTTCTTTGCAGATAATTGCAACAGGTGAATGTATTTATAGGTAGTTTACAACAGCACATTTTTAGTATGGTAATACTCAAGATACTACTTAACCAGTAAGAATAATGATTAACAGTGAGTATTGAGGGTCAGGTTGCTTGAATAGTAGTGCTGGCTTTAGATCTAACTAGCTGACCTTGGGTAAGATACTAAACTGTGCTTCAATCCACTCAATAGATTTTGAAAGCATAAGATACGTTCGGTATTTTATTATTTTTCTAGGATATGATGCAGTGTCTCATAGAAAATTTAGTATGTTCTCAATAGGGGAAAATTATGCTAAGCTAGTACTACTTCAAATATTATGTAATTATTTATGTAATTTGAAACCTCTTAAAAATTTCTGTCACATTTTCTTTCTGATGTTTCAGTATTTGTCTTTATTGTATAAGGCAATGGAATTCTTATTTTTAAAGAAAAATGTCACAGCAAGATTACCTTGAAGTAAATTTATGCAGTATATTAAAATCTAAAAAATTAGATCCTATTTAGAATAAAAGCCAGTGTAAATATAAAAATGATAAAAATAGTGTCACTATTCTTGAGGAAATATTCACTGAACACTTACTCTGTACCAGGCATCACTCTCTGTACATTTTACAGATGATCTCATTTGATTATCACCCCAGCTAAACAAATACAAGTGGTATGTTAATACATATTATAATGGTGAAAATTGAGGCCTGGAAGGGGTAGGTAGTGATGCGGTTTGACTGTGTCCCCACCCAAATCTCATTTTGAATTCCCACGTGTTGTGGAGGGACCTGTGAGGGGTGATTGAATTATGGGGGTGGGTCTTTCCTACACTGTTATTGTGATGGTGAGCAGGTCTCATGAGATATGATGGTTTCAGAAATGGGAGTTCCCCCACACAAGCTCTCTTTTTGCCTGCTGCCATCCATGTAAGACGTGACTTACTCCTTGCCTTCCACCATGATTGTGAGGCCTCTCCAGCCATGTGGAACTGTAAGTCTATGAAACCTCTTTCTTTTGTAAATTGTCCAGTCTTGGGTATATCTTGATCAGCAGTGTGAAAACTGACTAATATAGGTAGTTTTCCCAGGTCACACACTGAGTAAGGGATGAAGCCTTGTATTTTTTTTTTTTTTTTTTTTTGAGTAACAAAGTCTCTGTCATCCAGGTTGGAGTGAAGTGATATATTCATAACTCACTGCGGTCTTGACCTCTTGGGCTCAAATGGTCTTCCCACCTAAACTCCCTGAGTAGCTGAGACTCCAGGCACATGCCACCACACCTAGCTAATTTTTAAGTTTTGTAGATATGGAGTCTTGCTATGTTGCCCAGGCTGGTCTCAAACTCCTGGTCTCCAGAGATCCTCCCACCTCACCTTCCCAAATGCTGGAATTACAGGCATGAGCCACCTTGCCTGGCCGGAACCATGTTTTGAACCCCAGCTATCTAGCTCAGCTTTAATCCACCTGATGACTAAACATCAAACATATATCAATTCAGCAAACACTGAAGACATGTTTTCCTCAGGGTTCTAGAAATTTTGATTATGCCCTCAGAGACTTTAATATATGTGTTTACCCTTAAGATTCTTAAAGACTTTAGAATCTGCTGTGTAAAATGTAATATCATATTTTATTAAATTGCTGAAATAATACACACATTTCCTTTATAAGATGTGCAGGGACCAGTCTCCTCTTTGGGTCTTATTGTCCAATACTAATAATAACATTAAAATTTCTTATAATTATAGTAATTATCTACTAATATCATTTTAACTTGAAATAGTAAATTCAAATAGAGTAGTCTGTTACTTACATTTGGATAGCCTGCTTGGATTCTTCGTTATGAAAAGCAGAGACATAAAAGCCCTTTGTATGGCTGTGGGAGAACAGAAATGAAGGTGGTTTTGTTCACACAGTACCTGTATATTTTTATTCTGGGGACACTTAAGGATAAGGGAAACTAAGCACTTGAGGGGATACCAGGGGGAGAAGCACTAAAATGCATTTCTACTTGAGCTGGAAAAAGTCTTTTCCTTTTCCCTAAGAATTTTCTAGGGCAGTGCTTTTGATTTAGATATGACAAAATCCTAGACTTGTCATCTAGTAGAAGTTTTTTCCCCCTTATTTTCTCTTTCTTATTTTATGTGAGAATTCATATTGATGAATATATTTTTAATCTTAGCAGGAAGCAGATTTGGCATTAAATAATGTTAAGGTAAAAACTTTTTGGAAAATAAATCATTATTTTGATTATGCTCCAGATTTCCTGATAGGAACATGATGATTTGAAAATATTCAGTATAGTAAAAGGAATACAAATTATTATTGGGAGCATTTTATTAGACTCTCAATTTCCTGATTGTGTCACTATTCTTGAAAGAATACCTATACATGAAAAGAACAGTGTGATTTCAAAGATTTATCAAGACTTTTGTTCTGAGAATACTCAAATGATTTTTTTTGGTCAAGCGAATACTTTATGACATAGTTAAAAATAACTTTTGGAAAATACTAATATAGGGTTTGAAATGCAAATTACACTCAAAGCCATAATTGATGGGGCTTGGTTTTACAAGAGTTATTTCATAGGAGTTTTTATTTCCATCTATCAGGTGCTGTTCCCTATATAGTTTACACATTACAGTCGTTTCTCTACAGCTATGACAGAACAATGTCAAACTCAACTGATGATCTCAAAGTTGCCGTGGACCACAGCCATGTATAGACAGGAAAGACAAACATTTTTGTGTCACGGGGTAATGAGCATCTTTCTTTCCACCTGCAATTTGCATTTTTTTTTTTTTTTGCCTGTTGATCCCAAACAATTATTTCCACATGACATTCTCTCTCTTTCATAGGGCTCTTTATTTCACCCTCCCAACCCCACCCAACTTGGCAGCCCAGGATGACAATGGCAATTTGAAATGAACATGAGAATAGAATTCCAACTTGGTGACATAGAAAAATAAGGATGAAGGAAAATGATGAAATCCGTTTTGATGTATTATTTAGAAACCTCTCATTGCTGCCATGAAGCTGTTCTGAGTACCGACAAGGTGTGACAACAGGAAGTGCAGTGATGAACAGGTGGGGGATGATTGTGTTAAATACGCTTTTTTTTTTTTTTTCCCGCATATGCCTTTGTGTACTTGCTCGGGGTTCAAAAAAGAAAAAATAAAAATAAAAACAGCCCTCTCATCAGAATGACTTATAATTATTACACTGCTCCAGATCATCACACCTTATTGGCAGTCGGCTGTTAATTATTTGTCTGTCAGGAATCATTCGCTACATGCTTGCTGTTTCTTTCCCTTCTCTGTGTGAATGGGAGTTACATTTTATTTTATGAACAATGCTGTTCTGTACTATAAGACCCTGAAAACAATGATGTCTGTTTATACAGCAGGCACATCTGGCTTTCACTGCCAAGATAACAAAGAACGTGGAGGGATATTTTAAAGCAAGAAGCCATCTTTGCTATACGATATTGAAAAGATTGGGAATCATTCATTTTGACTGTAGGGATCCCAGGTAATTCTGCAATATAATTAGATCTATTTCGTGAAAGATTCTATTGTGCCGATGAAGCCATATCATTTATACAGAGCCTGCAAAATGTATATTTTTAATTAAACAATGGAAACAGGTTATCCCAAGGTGAAACTGCCTCCAATTTCATTATCTACATTACTTGCTTCTCATTACCCTCTTCTCCTTCATAAAAAATTACTCAGCAGCTAATTTCCTCAAGAATTTGCTCTGGGAAATTGGGGATCGCTCTTACTTCAGTTTTAGCAGTTAAGGGTTCAAGTGCTCATTCTATTAATGCCCACATGTAGGACCTGAGGGGAAATGTAGGCTCTTCATGAATTTACATGTGCTGTGTCAGGTCCATAAATGAGGCCTGAGACCATCTGAAGTGGGTGGCTAAGACCACTTTGCTTTGAGGTGTGTTGAGAGAGACAAAGTGACAACTTACCAGATGTTGGCATGTGGGCTTATGTTTTAACACCATGTAATAAAATTAGGTGCTAAAAGTGGAAATATTAAAGAAGACAGCACTTCCCCAAGTGATGGAAGAGGAATCCAGATGAGATAAGACTTTTAATAAAGGTTAACCTAACCAACCAACAAAGAAAAATTAGAAGGAGAATAACCGCAAGCTAGTGCAAGGGCACTATGATACTTAAATTGAGTGTTTGGTGAAGACATAAATTGAGAAGAAAGAAAGTCCTTATTTGGGCTGCCTAGGAAGAAACCTTTGGAATATCTTAATAACACCATGAAAAGATAGCTATTTTGGGATGCATCAAATCAGAAACTACAAAATAACTTATAATTGTTACTAATGATTTTATTTACTTAATGCTACTGAAATTTTATGTAACACTGAAGTGTAAAAGAAAAATATAAAGTTTGGGGCATTCTATCTTTTCACACAAGATAGTAAATAAAAGGGACAAAAGCTTCTCTTCATTATTTATTCCAATTGTGTTCCCACCCAATAATAATGGCTGGAAATGTTCACACAAGAACAGTCTCATGAAATAGGGGGGGATGATGGTATGGTCACCAGAGATTCATGTAAGAGCTGCTGTTCTGTCCCTGGTTCAGGAGAAATCTGGACATTCAGAGGACATACCTGCTGGTGGTGAAGTTCTGATTAGTCAAGGGCGAGAATCACCAGAACTCACAATTTTAAGCCAGAAAGCCTTAGAAAGTTTGCTGTAGAGAATGAAGTTCACTCTCAGAGGATAGAGAATCAGCTAGGAATCTTAGCAACTTGTTCCTTGACCCAAGCAGTTCTCAATCCCAGCTTTCCTTCCTGGAGGCCTAAAATCATTGTAGTAATCAATGTGACAGAACCATCTCAGGTGCACATGTTAAGCTAGAGAATCTACATTTTTAGTGATAAATTGTTGGAATCAGCTTATTCATATGTCTTAAGCATAGTTTCTGAAATAATTATATGAAATGATGTTAGTGGTTTTGAAACAATGGATTTCTATGCTTGTAGGAAAATATAAATTAGCATACTTATATATGTCTTAGAAGTTTCAAAGTTTAGTTTTATTTGCTTCTCTAAGTTTTGGGACATAATCCTTGTGATAATATCTGTTTTTTGTTTGTTGGTTGGTTTGAGAAGAAGCATTGGGTTAAGACTTTTCATCCTAGTCCATTTTCCCCCCATTTGGTGATTGTGCTAATCGCATGTGGGTGTTGGTTCAGTTGGAATTCATTTATTCATTCCTTTTTCAGACTCGTATTGAATGCCACTTTCCAAATACTTGGAAATCGAGATGAGTTTAACAGAGCAGGCTTTCAGGGAGCTCACTTTCTAGTAGAAGAAATAATCAGAAAACAAACACATAATATAAAGTTGGGTAATAATCCCTGCTAGGAAGAAAACCTGGGGCATAGTGAATGACGTAGCCAGGGGAGAGGTGCTACGTTTGATACTATACTCTTGTCAAGCCCCCTGACGATGTGACATTTAAATAGGAACTGAGTGAAGGGAAGCAATAAGGCTTGTAAAGATACAGAGAATGGATTTTCTTAGAAGATTACCCTTTAATGTGCTTTACTCTAAAATATCACGCCTGTAACTCATTGCTAGTGTCCTTTAATACATTCTCATGGGTCAATATTTTGTGATTATATTAATCATATTGGAGACCTATATTGTTAGTTTACATTCTGTGGATAATACATTCCTTAGCTGAATGCAGCTTGCAGATTTCTCTCCAGTTTTGACAATAGGATATATTCGCTCCTGTTATAACGCCTGTGATTTCATTTTCTGGGAGAATGGCTCACAAAGAAAGACAGGGGAAAAGTGGCCAGCATGGTAGGGGATGTGTGGAAGGTAAAAATTCACTCTCACATTACAAAGCTTTTAGTTTATTCCCAAATCGTAATTAATCACAGAAACTGATATGGATTGTTTGCAGAAGACAGAGTGAGTTAAAAAGGCAGAGAAACATCGCTGTAGCCTCTTTTCAGACAGACAGAAGTTTATGCTTTTAGTTTCAGTTTATAAGAAAACCCTAAACTAACTATCGGCCCTCTGGAAAATATTGTACTCTTGCAAATATTAGTATTTCATTGCAATTGTATAAATTCTTTAAGAGAAAGTTCCTCGGTAGTAGCCACAATAGCCTGGCTCAGTGCTATAGGACATAGAGAAAAATCGACCCTCTTTCATAGTAGCCATAGGTAATTCATACAACCAGAAAAAGAGACTAGCAGTGGCCTGCCGTACTTGGGAGTTTACCCTAGAAGCCTGTTGTTGGAATTAGTTAAAGCTTAGGGAAAGCACTCTGACTCTTACTTAGCAAGAAGATAAATCAAAAAATAAAAATAAAAATAAAAATAAAGGAAATATGCTGTATTTTATATAGAATCATATATTTAAAATGATCCAGGCACAAAGACCCATGTGAGTAAGTCTCATGATCCAAACTATTTTTAAGAGTTTTTTTCACCGAGTTTTAAAAAGCAAGTAATTAATGATTATGTATTTATTTAGAAACAGGGTCTCCTTATGTCACCCAGGCTGGAGTGCAGTGGTTATTCACAGGCACAAACATAGCACACCACAGCCTTGAATCTCTGGACTCAGGCAATCCTCCCACCTCAGCCTCCCAAGTAACTGGGACTACAGGCACGTGCAGCCATGCCCCCAAATCTTTCGTTCTTTAACCCATGTAGTGCTCGTTATTCTACATGTATGGTAATGTATGAAATTCAAAAAGTCACGTTGATGTCAAAGTTGAGGAACTACTGATGCTTCCATTATAAGGAAATTTAACATGTATATCTGTTAGCCACAGTAATTCCATCCCATTGCATATAATCACTAAAATTAAAAATGAACATGTGAAAATAGAGTCCCAGTGCAGAAGTTGAACTTAATACGTTTGACATTTAAGGTAGTCACTTAATCAGATTACTCTCTCTGGTTACAGCCTATGGGAATTCACAGGTGTTAAATTAGCTTCAGAAGGACTCTCCTATTGTTTTTTAATGGAAAGCTAGGACATATGGAGATCTGGACATAGATAATAAACATAAATCACATATAAGAGATGTGGAGTATAGTCTAAGCATTAGTCTTTAGTTTTCTGGGCATGCACAAATCTATGCCAATTGAACTATGGTGTGATTCCTGTTTCATTTCAAAATAATGCAACAGTTTCAACATTTTAGCTTTAACCTTCTTCATAACTAGAGGAACTATTCAAATGCTTTTGATGTGATAGTAAAGTGATTCTGTCTTTTGAGAATGACAATCAGTGCCTTTGTGATTTCATGGTATAAACTATTTGAAAGGTAGAAATGTGGAGGTGAGTAGCCTGTGATGATATTGAATCGTTTGGGTATGTTTCTGAACAGTTAGGAACAGAGAGGAAATACAAAGCCAGGCTAGAAAGAGTTCTTTTTACCCCAGGGATTTTTAGAGTTTCTTGGTGCATATGGATTTCAGAAAAATTTTTATTCGAATTTGATTTTATTCTTTTGACCTTGACTGTATAGAATGAAGTATAGTTTTACAGTCGCAGTATGGCAGAGTTGGGGCATTAAATGTTCATGTTTCCATACTGTTTACAGATACCAAATTGTATGGGTAATATTCAGACCACTGACGCAATAAAATCTGAATAAGCATTTCAAATCTATTGTTATTTTATAAAGCCAGGATGTCTGACCTGAAATCACAGCATAGATTTATTTTGTCAGTGATCTCAAGCGAAATAGGCTGGTTTTGGTCTCATTGTTTCAAAGACTTATTTCAGCATCTGCCCATACTCTCTTATTAGAAGGAGACCTACAAAATCCGTTGACTTTTTAGCATTAGAAGTGGCAATCATTCAAGAATAACATCTTTCATGAGTGTTCCTAATGTTCTTCAACCAAGGAGTGCAATGTATGAATGAATGAATGAATGAATGAATATCTGAATCAATTCATTTGTATAAACAAGTTTGAGGGATTGTAAGGGTGATGATGACTTAGAGAAAACCTTATTTATTTGTTCAGTGACCCACAAATTAAAAAATCCCTCTCTTGAAAAATTTTAGCTAATTGCTACAAAATTTAAAATCTTTGAAATTATTCATTTTAAATTAATTGGTTCTTCTGCTAATTGGTATTCCTCTGTACTCTGTGATTGTCGTCATCATTCTGACCTGTCACCACTTTCAAGCCACTGCTTTTATGGAGAGATTCTGCTCATGGTTGGCCTTAGGAGAAACCAATCAGTCAACTGCAGCCCTGGAACAGATAGGAAACATTGTATGTGATGGGGGAGGCTACCACCTTTGCTTCTCATTTGTAACAGCCTGAGGTTTCCCCAGGAAAAGAAAGTCTGTAGCAAGTAAGCCATGGGTTGAATTCAAATTTAAGACTTCTGCCTCTCTAAAGTCTTGTTCAGTTTATTAAGTGTCTTGCCTCCTGCTGCATAAGCTATAGATAAAGAGACAGTGGTTTTCCTGGGGGTGTGAAACCCAGGTTAAGCAGACATCAGAAGAGAATTCTCAAATGAATTTTCAGTTAGTGCATTGACAGTCTCCAAAATTTGAACCTTAGCAAATACAACGTTCTTTTCAATTAACGTCAAAACATCAGCTAGCTTGCAGGTCTGTTACACTAACGTGGTATCTATATTCTGTGGTTTTCAGTTTGACCCTACTGGAGGTAAGGTTTAATTGTCAGTTTCTTTGAATATCAGTAGAATAATTTCAGGAATATTTTTTACCTTTTTACCTGCCCCAAGGTTATTCTGATATGAAATTTTCTCTTCTTGGTTTGTAATATGCTGCAACTACCTCCAAGGTTGACTCAGTAAGTCATTTAGAAAATCTTTCTTGAGGAAAACATAGGTTTTATTTGCGTAGTTAGGAGCTTGATGGCATAATATTCATGTGCATTCTTTGTGAGAAAAGCAGTTGGAAATTGCTTCCTTCTGATGGTGTCTGATGTGCTTCTTAGTATGGGATAGCTTCCATAATTTAGAAAGAACTTAGTCCTACCTGTAGTAAGCTGTGGATGAGGCAAGGACTCTGAGATGTAAGATGTTTTGTTTTCGTTCATTCTGTGTTTTCAATAATTACAAGCTGTCAGCTTTATGGGATCTCAGGGCTTCACAGTGTCTAGTACATGGAAGATGGATAGTGGCATTGAATAAATGAGAACCTGGAAGAATGAATAAGTGAATGAATGAAACTTCATGGTATTGTAGCTCACAGGATTTGTGAAATGCTTATGATTTCTGAGTGCGAGCTTTGGAATGACTGAGTTTCTGAGGTACTAAAATCTGTAGAGAGGAAGCACAGAGCAAGGTATGCAGAGGGGGCCTCCTCTGACATCCCATCTATTCAACTATTCATGCATGCAAATGTGATTGTAGACCTGGAAGATGATTTTTAAAAGAAGAGTAATAAATATAATGAAATACAAATGTGCCATCACATTATATATTCAAAGATCATTTTACATTCCTGTTTTGTACAGGTTAATTTGAATTTCGATAAGCTAATTAAATTAAATTTTGTATTTTTGTATTTGTTAGAGTGTATTTGATGACTCATTTAAGAACAGACCTCTTATCTAGAGTAGGCACTCGTGGTGGCCATGAAAACGCACTACCTTGATCTGCTGCAGGGGCATAATTAACTTAGGGTGACAGGCTCATTCTGGGAAGACACAGGACTCATCCTAAGAGTGACTATGGTATGGGGACTCTCTATTGACCTGGATTAACTCCTGAATTGCTCTTCAGTCCAACCCTTCTACTACTCAGTGTCCCTTTCTTCCCTATTTCCTTCTATAGGTATCAGATTTCAACTGAAGTCTGAAGACTCTTGTTGCCTTCTCTTCTTCCCTTTGTCGAAAAACCTCTTGCCCATCTAAAACCATCGTGGTGTCTGCCTTCTGGAGTCAGGATCTAGTTGATGCAAATGGTACCAAGACTCATTCGGAAACCTGGCAGAAACTTGAAGACTTGGGATGTGCTTAATCACCCCTGAGCAGAAGGATACAATATCCTGAGTGGCAGATGGGGCCTGGGTAATACCTGACACTTGATGGCAACCCAATTGCAGTGGTGTCTTGCAGGTGCAGTCACTCCAGCATTTAAAAGAAATGGGTGGGAAGGATAGCAATGCTTACAGAGACAGCAGAGACAGCTCATTCAGGGTAATTTGCATTGATATGCCCGCAGAATGATAATAAAGAATTGGGGGCTATAAACAAGCAAGTCAAGGCTAAATGTTACGGCTGGAGAGCCTATGTGGTGCCTTAGAAAGAAGCCATTTCTCCTACAGTGGAAGGACAGACTGAGTTGAATAACAGACTAAAAATTTTGTAGTTAAATTCGCAGAGCTTCAGACATTTGAAACCTTAGCCAAGACAGGCCTGTAACGTGTAGGTCAGGACCATGATTGGAATAATGTGAGAGCCTGAAATATGGAGTAAGGACGCCTGGATGGATGCCTCTGAAGATTTTAGCACCGTAGACACTAAAACCTCAGAGCTTACAGAGCAGCCCATCATTCTCTATCAACACCTATTAGAAAATACTAGAGACCTCTCCCCTGCAAAGCAAGAGCTGTCTATCTCAGGAGATGTCCCTACTCCTCTCATGGACTCCTCTCAAGCACTAACCATGCTTCTAGTTTCTGTATTAGGTGAGACCAGAAAACCCCAAGAGAGCCTAGAGGATGCAGCATTTATCCAAGGCATTAATGGTTCGGTGGCAGTAGGGTCACCAGCATCACCAAGAAGTTCAGTGGTGGGTCTCCTTGGCAGGCCAAGACTGGGAGGACGAGTGATGGAAATAGAGATGGGTCATTATCTTCTGTGGGGAGAAATGGGGCACTGGAGCTATAGAAACCAGATGGGAAATCTGTTGTGATGAGCCTTACATGGTAAATGGGGTGCTACTATTAAATGTGGTCCAGATAGAGTATTGCTGAAATTCTCAGAAGTATGTTTGGCTTACAACCTAATAATGCCACAGCTTAACTACAACTCCTTGATGCCTTCTTTATGGACATCCCAGGCTTTGAACATGTCCATAATAGCCTCTTGACCAAAGATGGTTCAAATATGGGGCATATACAAGAGGCTAAACCCTTAAATGTTTGAGTAAATCTAGCTGTGTTCTTCCTGAAACTGCCCAATTCACACTGAAAAATGGAGTCCATTGAAAGACTGTGGTCCATTATCTCTACATACCTCCAGAAAAGAGTTATTATCCCTATACTAGCCCTTGTGATCCTTCCGTTCTGTCACAAACACAAATTCGTATGATTGCCACTTTGTACAAGATTTAAGGGCCATTAACAAGATTTTACTTTCCTGCTTTCCTATTATCTCCAACTCAAATACTGTCCTATCTGCAATCTCTAGAACTGCTGCTTACTTTACAGTGGCAGATCCATGCTTAGCATTCTTTAGTAATTCTTTTCTTCCAGACTCACTGTATCTATTTACATTCACTTGGAAACAATACTCACGAACAATTATGACCAAGGATTTACAGAAACACCCTCTTACTTCTTGGAAATACTCAGTGACACCTGAACGACTAGAGACATTCTGTTTCCTGAGGACTCCACTCTTATACAATATATGGATGATCTTGTTTGCTTTCTAAATTGAGAGTCCTGCAGAATTGATTTATTCCATTTGCTGACAGTGTTAGTGTGCAGGCACACAAAGTCTCTAGGGATAAACTACAATTTTGTCAGCCCCACATGTATTTTCTTGGCCATGACATCAAACAAAAATTAAGAGTCTTTTCCCTCAAAGACCGCAGGTTATTCCCGACTTTCCTGGCCAATTACTGAAAGACATCTTAGAAAATTTCTTATTCCCATAGGATATTGTAGACATGGATTCCTAACTTTTCTGGATTAGCTGCCCCCTCCTGTAAGCTAATGAAAACTGACAATCCTGCATTATAGACTCACTAGAGAATGTCTTTTACCACTTAAATAACTCTCCAATGATCATACATCTTTCTTTCTATTAGTACATTGAGACAAGTTTGGAGGATTCTGACTTAACAAGAAAATGGGCATCAGAGACTCACTGCCTATTATATCTTCACATTGATTTCATGACAAAAAGCCTGCCCTCCTTGTTTGCACACAGTGGCAGCAGTGCAAGGTCAACTGAGGCAACTGATGACTTAATCTTAAGATTTTTGCTTAACCCTATGGTTCATCATATCATTGAGACCTTCCTTCAGACTGAAAACTCCTTCAATTCTTCTGTTACTAGACAGGTTTCCTTTGAAATCCTTTATTCTCGGTGGATATGTTTATGGCTTTGATTGTAGTGTTGATGTCACAGGTGTATACATATGTCCGAACTCATCAAATTGTGCACACTAAATGAGCATGGTTTTTTTTTTTTGTATATCAATCTATATTCAGTAAAGCTATAAAAAAATCTCTTTACCTATAGACATTTCTATCCATTGTTGCAAAATCCTAAAATCTGCTATTCCTCTTCCTCTCCCATATGACTGTTATGTACTTATTTGGGAGTTTTTCTTGCTGTTACCTGGCCACTTTGAAACCCTTTTAAACTACCTAAATTGTGAAGTATTGTGGATAAACTGTTTGAGAACTGAGCAAGGACACTATCAAGCTGGGCATGCAATCAGAATACACTAACATTTGTTCAAATTCAACTCTCTTCAAGATACTAAATCTGCACAAGTTGCCAAAGTTATAGCTCTTACTAAGTCCTGCCAGTTAACTAGAGATAAAAGAGAAATGCCTATATAGAAACACTTTTGTAGTGGTGCAAGATTTTGGTATGCTTTGGAAGAAATATCACTTCTTAATTACAGCTGGTATATTCCAATTAAACAAAGGAAAAACATAAAAGCAATTTTAGGAAGCCAAAGTTCATGTTGCAGCAGATTAATATACTAAACAATCTGTGTTAACACATCCAAACTGCCAAGCAAGTCCAAAATTCAAAGCCAAAATGAATTCCTGATTATTGGCATTAGGCCTTGAGTCAATTTCAGAATCAAACACCTGATTCTGAAATAACACACTGGAAAAATCAGGTTGTTTGCTTCACCCAGAAGGCATCTGGTGGTGCCAAGACAGCTATTTGGTCTTCATTGAGATGCTGAAATAGATTCTCTCAAAAAAAAAAAAAAAAAAAAAAAAAAAAAAAAAAAACTGGCTGTAACCGTACATGGAAAGGATAATTTAAAATGTATCCTGAAGAAGTATCAACGGGGAAGCCCCAACAAAATTGAAGATCATGTCTTTGCTGTATCTTCCATCAAACCCCCAAATCCTGTGCCAACCTTGTCCTAAATATGGGACAAGGACATGAGCCAAAACTTTTAGGGTATTGAGTATATCTGCAAATAGATTTCATTCAGTTATTCCCTTGTATGGTTATGAATATGTTCTTAATCACAGAATAGTGTGTGTTTTCTGGTTGGCTGGGATTGTTTCCTTTCCATAAAGTAACTCATCTAACAGTAGCAAAGCAACTTTCCAAATCTGTGTTTCTCACTTGAGTAATATTCATCTATTTATATTGTTTTGGGGTACCCATGTCACAAGACCATTAATTAAGGCACTCTATGACGTTATGAAGCTTTGCTTGTCAACTAAAACCTCACCGTTCCTACCACCCCCAGTCCTCAGAGAAATCAAGACCCATTAAAATGGAAACTTGCAAAACTCTCTGAGCAACTTTAGATGCTGCAGCCAAAGGTTCACTCTCAGCATTCTGGCTGTTAGGCCCATTGTAACAGGAACTCACAGATTATCCCCAAATGAGCTGGTTGCTGGATGCTCATCCATACGGGGATATCACCCTCAATTTTTGACTGTGCTTATTCACAGGCCAATATAGCCAAATGCTGTAGAACTTTAAGGCCAACTCATTTTCAATGAGACCTTGTGGCTTTTCCCAAGCATAAGTCACAGAAAACATTGCATGACTTTCAGCCAGCAAATCTACTGTATGGAAAGTGAGACCAATGTAAGACCGTTCTTGAACTTGATTAGATGGGATTTGGAACCACAAATCGTGCAATGAAGCTCCTGGGAACTACCTCTTGGATTCACGTCTCAGTTAAAAAGTCAGCATATACCCATCTCCCAGCTATCTATGCCCATGTAAAATCTAGCACTGGGAATCTCTTGGGATTCTCCAGAAGCTGATGCCATTATAAAGTAGATCTTTTTCTCAAGAACTTCAGATCAAAGCCTATTAATACCAGAAATAATTAATCACCACCTCTGTCTTTATCTCTTTCATTTTTCTTTTCATGACTATCATTTTCTCTCTGTGTTGGTTTAATAACTTTGATTGTAAAAATGAGATTCTTTAAGGTTTTTCCTCTAATCATGCCATTTTGGGTAAATCAGTATTACACAAACCTATTAATATTCAAACCTCCCTATCCATAGACTCATGTGGGCAGGAGATCTGTTCTGTGCATCCCAGGTCAGCCTGGGTCTTGGTTAACAGACATTACTGGTTATTCTTGTTTGTACTTGTCTCCCTAGTCATTGGCTCTGCTTTCTCCAGGGGTTTAAATGCTGCTATGCAGCCACTCACTCAACAAATGATTGAAATATATGTAACTACAAAGAAAACCATTGCAAGACGCTTTGATGACAGTCATCAACAGCCAGGCTGAGGCTGCTCTTGGAGTGGTGTAGATCAGGAGTTCTGAAAACAACAACAACAACAACAACAGCAACAACATATGGCCAACTGATGAGACTCAGAATCTCTGTGGGCCGAGAAGTGAGATTGTGAGTGACCTTGAATATCTGAACATTTTCTGCTTTGGCACTGGTGTGACTTTAGCACCATGACCATTCCTTCTCTCTCTTCTTGGCAGTCGTCACATGAACTTAGTGCCCACCCATGTTGATAAACCTAAATTGCTCAACCAAAGGCTTCCAAACCACAGGAATAATTCCCCCCTATTCTGAGACCCATCTGATGAACCATTCCTGAAACTAATGGAAATTTAGTAGTTCACTCTTTCTCAAGCATTATAATATCATTTTATTTCTTCCCCCTCTCACACACACATGTCCTTCCTGCCTCAGTGTCGACCTAGAGTGCTCTCTACCCTACCTCCACTCTCCATTGTCTTTAACTCCTCCTCATTCTTCAGGCTCAGGATCTAAAAGATCTCATCCTTAGGACAGCCACCCTGAACCCCTTTGTATGCTCTTTTCCTTATAACATGTATACTAATTTGCTATGATCTTTCAGTGTGATTATTTGATGACTATCTTTCCTCCCTAATAAACTCTACACTTCACAAGGGTGAGGACTGAATCTGGTTTGCCCGTATTTTATCCCCAGTCACTGACCACAATGCTTGCATGTAGTAGCTTCTTGTAAAGTGATTGCTGAAAGGTTAAAAGAATGAAATGAACAAAATGATTTGAATTAATTCATTCATAACAGTAGTCAGGAATGATTTCATCAATGGAACCAGAAGATTTCAATGACCTAAACTACAAATTTCTGCTTCATCTCTGTAGCAGGGGTGCTTTGACTCTGGATTTCATTTAGAGCTAGTGAAAGTGAGTGGGCATTTAATTCCGTGCTGAAACATTTTTTTTTTTAAGATACGTTAATACATATAATTAGATATCCATAAGATCTCATTGATCTGAGATCACACTATTTTGTTCATGAAAAAGGAAGAGAAAGAAGAGAGGAAAACAAGGAAGAAGTGACTTTCATAATGAGAAATATAGATAGTAGAACAAAATATACTGACTTACCTGTATTACTTTGGAAGTAATTTGACTTAGTTCACTTATGCATCTAGAGTTACCATACCACAGTCTGGCCAAGAGGACCTGATTTTTGTCTGATTATGCATGGCCTCTATTAGTGTGTGATGTGTTTTTAATGCCCTTTTAGAAAGAAAATTGTGAGCTGTCATAACATGGCTCTAACTGGAAAGATAATGTCAAACCTTCTTAGAAAACACTGTAGGATATTTCAATTCTCTTAGCAAGAAAGAGCACAGATTTAATTATGGATCAAAATGCCTTCTGCATCAAGTGGAGAGAGGTGGACATTGGAAGTCCTGTGGTGCTTCTTATTTTTCAATATGACAGGAAACTAGAAACCCAAATATCCAAGTGATCCAATTTATATTTGTTCCCATGGTTTCTAATATGTAGGAATACCTCATGCAGTTCTGTTTGAAAACAAAAAAGGTTACTGAATTTCTTGACAATATGCAAATATATTTACACCTATGTTTACGGTCTCAGGCAATACCCACAAATACACATGTTCGTGACCAGGGTGCTAGTAGTTTATTGCCAATACCACTCTTACTAACAGTGTGCTAACACATTGTCACATATTATTTGATTGTATTGTTCCTGGAGTTTCAAAGACCTGGAGATAGAGCCTTCCATGATATCATCACATGCTACACCTGGAGAGGAAAACAAATATCAGGACAGTGAATCTTCTTTCTCTCCTTTTTCTGAACTCTAGCCCGGTAGACTGAAGTCTATTCTCAGCATTGCCACCATCCACTGTTTTCTTATGGATAACCTTTAATTAATGGAAGCTATTTTCGCTACATTGAATATTTTCTATTCTGGATTACCAACAAAAATACCATAAGCCCACTTTCCCGTTAATCATATAGCCAAAACATGGAAGCCATTGATAAATGATAGCTCATGAGTCACTCAACCACTGTCTGCTTCAAAAATAAGGCTAGTGATATAGTCTACATTATTCCTTAGGCTGAAATAAGTGATATAAAACAGTTAAACAGTTACTGGGTAATTTTTTGAGTTCAGTGAGTAAAAATTCGATCCAAAAGTAAGATTGTCAGCTTTACTTAGGGTTTTTTTCTCATGACTCGGAATACTTAAGAACATATATCTGAACAATATTGCATTATGAAAATATTTTTATACCTAAGTTTTTAAGTTTGAAAGGAAATTACTTATCAACTTGCTCTGATGACTGTCTTTATAGTAGGCAGAATAGCCTCCCAAAGATGTCCCCTTAATGTTCAGAGCCTGTGAATGTTACATTGCACGGAAAAAAGACTTGCAGATGCAATTAAGTTTTTAGACTTTTCAATAGAGATGTTATCTTGGATTATTTGGGTGGGCCTAGTCTAATCACATGAACCTGTAAAAACAGAGAAGTTGGCCTGAAGGCAGAAGGCAACTGAGGCACAAGGGAAAGAGAAGAGGTATAAGAGAGATACCTAAAGCCGAGCAGGATGTGGCCCTGCTGCTGGTTTGAAAATGGAGTGGGCAATCTGATGGGGAATGCAGGAGGCCCTGAGGGGCCAGCAGCCAAACATGCCCTGTAGTTCCTAGAAGCTGAATTTGGCCAACAACCTTAATGAGCCATCAGAGAGAAATACAGCCCTGCCAACACCTTGATGTTGGCCTTGGGAGACGCCAGGCAGAGGACTGAGCTGAGCTCCACTGTGCCCGGATGTCTTCTGCTTAACAGGAACTGTGAGGGAAAACCACATACTGTGTTAAGTCCCTGCACTTGTGGTCATCTGTTAGGGCAGCAGGAGAAAAGCCACACAATATTCCTGCTATGTTAAGATTTAATGGATTAAGTGTCTGATGAAATGTATTGATGTAGAAACTATTTTATGGAAAACATCTATCCACCTATCTTTCCACTTTCTGGGGTTCATTTTCTACAAAAATGCTCCAATTTCTCAATAGAAAAAATCCTTGGAAACTGAAAGCTTTGAACTCTGTTGAAAATTTTGAAGAAATATATTCTGAGACAGCTTTAAACTCGGCAAAACGTGTCGTTCCATCCCTTGCCTTTACTTTGATGCCTAACCAGCCAGAAAAACCCACCCTGGAAAATTGGAAGCCATAGGTAATGCTGTCATGCTTCCATTCATTTAACACCTGCTGCAGAGTCCTTCATTCTTATTATCTCAGCAACAGATTTCACCCTTGGATGTTTTGTTCGGTGGAAATATAAAAAGAGGCAGGCTGTTGACACAGAAGGATGATTGTTTTTCTGAGTTGGACCTTTTAATTTAAAATGGAGCTTCAGAGAACAGGGGGATTTCTTTGCCAGATTCCCTTTTAATCCTGTAGGGCCGAGCAATACCATGGCTAAGATCGGGGCACCTCACCCATTCATTCCATCATCTCGTGTTGCGGTACTTGTCATCTTCAGTGCTCAATAAAGGTTTGTCAAATGAATGAATGAATGACCCAAATAGCCATTTTATTGTAAGTTTTTGGGATTATGTCACTGAGTGCTGAGGCTCAGTCTTTATTCATTTTTTTTTTTTTAAACTTGTGGTACCCTTGCCTTGCGCAAGGCTTACTCTGTAGAATATCTCTGATAAGTGGGGCTACCATATCTGTGCATCACAGGAGGGAAGGTGGCCCCTATTTTTTTTTATCTCTAGAAGCCTGTGTCCGCATTTGCTCTGCACAAAGTACAAAGACTTATCAAGTGTAGGATTTACCCTAAAGCTGAAGGCAGCTGTGACTCTCTGGGCAGTTATCAGGCTGATTCAGTTATTTACTAACTCCCAGGGATTTGCAGTCAAGTTGTGCTTGAGACACCTACCTCCGAGGATGTGTCCCGAGATAAATGGTCTGATGTCTATGAAACTCAGGACTTCTACCAGCCCCAAAGCCAAGCAAGGACATGCAATGCATTTCTTTGTATAGGAATAATTTACTTTTGAAATATACATATCATGTTAAAGTGTCTATTAAGGAAATTAATTTTTTTTGAAAAATTTGAGGCCAGAGTTCTAATAATCAAGGAATCATTAACTGTGAAGTTTGACTTTTTAATTTCACCAGAGCAACTTTTCTCAGGGAGTGAAATGGTAGCTCCCTTAAGTGGTTTTATGAAACTGAATATATATATATACACACACACACACACACACACACACACACACACACACATATGGATATATCCATCACGTATATGGATATATCCATCACGTATATGCATATATCCATCGCCACATACATATTCCTCTATTCTTCATTGATGGTTCTTTCTCATGGCCCAGAATGCTCAAGAGTATGTGTCAGAAAAGAATAACATCATCAAACTATTTTATGATTAATGTTTTAAATTTGAAAGAAATATCACTTATCAGTTTGTTATGGATTGATAGTGTCCCCCTCAAAATTCATACATTGAATTTTTAACCCTTCCCACCCCATACCTCATAGTATGACCTTATTTGGGAAATAGGATAATTTCAAATGTAATTAGTTGTTAAGATGAAGTCATTAGAGTGGGGTGGCCCCTTAATCCACCCTTCATCCTTATAAGGGTGTCCTTCTAAAAGGGGACTATTTGGCCCCAGGCACACACGCAGGGAGAATGGGATGTGAGCATGAAGATGATCGTCTACAAGCCAAGGAGAGAGGCTTGGAGTAGATTCTTCTCACATAGCTCTTGGAAGGAGTCAACCCTGCCAACACTATGATTTCAGACTTCTGGCCCCAAAACTATGCAATAATCCATTTCTGTTGTTCAAGCTGCCCTGTTTGTTGCACTTTACTGTGGCAACCCTAGAAAATTAATACACTTAAAAAAATCACTTATCATCTTGCCCCAATAACTGTATTTGTGGTAGGCAGAATGGCCTCCTAATAACCTCTATATCCTAACACCCAGACCTGTGAATACACTGTCACATGGCAAAAGCGACTTTGCAGGAACAATTACAGTTATGCACCTTACAGTAAAGATCTTATTTGGATGATTTGGGATATTTGTGTTTATGCCATGAAAACAAAACCACAAAGTAAGCTTCCAGTTGTCATGTGGGAGAACTGTGCTCCTTATGGTCATGTGAGGTGGCGATTCCAAAAAGGTTTGGGAAACTGGTTAGTAGCACGTGCTTCGAAGGAAAAACTCAGTGTCTCCAAAGGCCCAAGTGAGCATTTTTTAATTTTATGTTACTATCATTATAAATGGATTAAATAGCAACATATTTTTATTTGAAATTTCAAAGCATATTGAAGACAGTGAAAGATTTTTACACTGATCAACTATGGGTCAAAACAAATGAGGACCTCCTCTCAGGGTTAGTTTTTTATGTTTTCAAAAGAGCCACATATGAACAGGAAAATGAGTTCACTGTTGTACACATTTGCTTCTTTATAGGAAATCAAATTACACTTAAGTGAAGACCTTATTTTTTACAAAAATATATACTACTTTTGTTGTTTTTGTTTTTATTTATTTACAGGCTTGTCAAAGTGGTTGCCTTAACTCCTGTATGTTGTTTGTTTGTCTGCATTGATTTTTAAATGCTTTTAACATTTTATAGTTTTTTGCCTTGTATTCTAAGAAGCCTAGTCATTGCCTGTTGTTTTTCTTCACTCTCTTTGTTGAATTGACTGTTATTTTCAAGTCACTCACCCCCACACTTACAGATGACCTTTTTACATTTTCTCAATGTCTTGTTGTAGTTCTCCTCAACCCTAAATCTGAGACATATTTTTCAAAGCATATAGAACATCTTTATGTCAGAAAGTTCACTTGATGTCCATATCATTGGCACTGATAGAATGCCAGGAGATCTCTAGATGTGCATGTGAGTGTGTGTGTGTGTGTGTGTGTGTGTGTGTGCATGCAGCCCAATACTATAAGACAGTTTTTCTTTACTGCAATCTGTTTTCAGTACTTGGCCTTTAATGAGAAATGATTAAACACAATTTTTTTAGCTTACTGATTTCTGACTGATTTTTTTAAAATCTCAATTTGTTTCTAGATAATTTCAGAGAAACTGCATCATTTTTCTAAAAAGAGTTAATTCCTGTATAATTGTTTTTAATTCAACTGAAAGCACATGTAGCTGATGGTAGGTAAACATTGGGTTGCCATTACTCTCAATGGCAAAAACTGCAGTTACTTTTGCTCCAACTTAATACATGATATTCTTAGTTTACAAGTTATGAATTTATCTTTTTCTTCAAGCTAAAGATTGGTCTTTGAAAGCTGTGGTGACATGCCCTAAAGCCCCAGCCTCCGGGTTTAGAGGCTCCTGTAAAATGAGCCGCCCACGCTGAGCGCAATCTCCTCCCAGCAGCTCCCTGCCATGTTTCACGGAGGGCCCCAAAGGTCAGGCGAGGAGGCCGCTTGCACAGAAGAGGAGGGAGCTCCCTTTGCCTGGTCCTGGGGTGGGAAATTAATATTTTTGGAGTTATATAAAGGAGGTTTTGTGGATATCCCACTGACATGAGAATTAATTCATTACTTGTGGATTATTA